>NC_058087.1:177497060-178762109 GCF_014858855.1 Bufo gargarizans | reverse complement strand
AGCATAGGTTTATAACCCCCACCCGTCTGTGGGCATAACACTGCTGGTGGGGATGAGGAGCAAGATTTTTTTTTATTTTGTACTGTGGGTTCTAAATATATTTGGGACAACCAAAGCCAGTTTTATCATTTTTTTTAATCTGCAAGAGAAATAATCTAACACATGGTGCATTAATATTCTAACCGATTCCAGGTTTCTACCCCGTGGAACTGGCGCAGCTTAGTTTCCCAACTATTTGCAAAAAATTAAAAGAAATGCAAAAGAAAAAAAGTCAAAACCCCACACCGGCCCGTTACTCTCTGCACACATTGCCATTTGCTCATTGCCTTGACTCTTGATTGTTTTGTGTCAGACGATACAAATCAAACTCGTGGCTTTTTAACTGTTTACAGATAGAAAATGATTGTACATTTGACTATTTTTAATTTTTTTGTTCTTTTTGATTGAAGTTTAAGATTAGTGAATCATGTACTTCTCGCTGCTTAGCCTTTATTAGATTTTTTTTTTTTTATATATATTTGCAGTCCGATTTAATAGAAACAATGACATATGGGTCGGGCTGTTTTTTTTTTTTTTTCTTTTTCTTTTCTTTTGTTTTTTTTTGTGGTGTGAATCGTATTGAATAATCAGAGGAGAAGTGTAATATTCGTAATGTACGAGGCAAACACTTCAGCGTTTGTTCCTGGTATATAAACATATAGCCTTAGTTTTTATCTGGGAAAACCTTAAAGCGACAACCTCCTGCGCGGCGCAGGCAGCCCAGGCGTCTGCCATGTGTGGTTCCCCCACTGAGCTAAGACGATGCACAAAAATAAACCGCCACATGGCTGCCGACGCCGCTGCGGGGTACGGCTCTGCTTTAAAGAGGATTCTGCCAGAATATGTTTCTAACTGTACTATCCTGCACTAAACTTGTAACTTGAAAAAAAAAATGATATATATATACAGGACACAGCCGCTTGGAAATGACATTTGAAATTAACACTTGAGTACGCTTTTTACCGCCTTATACCTCAGTTAAAGAACAACCCAGCAGTGACTAAATAGCATTTGTATTTTCTTTGTATCTAGCACATTTGTCTGCATCGACCTCCCCTCCTCCCTCCCCCCCGGTGACCAACCATGGTGTTTTGTAATTGTGTAGCTAGGACAAGTCGGTGTCTGATATGCCAGGTGGTGCGCTGTGATCCTCGTTACGGTAGTTCATTTCAAGTCCGCCTTCTGTATTTCAATAAGACTTTTACTTCTGTAACTTATTACAAACAGTACTGTAGTGAAGCCTGGCCCTTGCTCTTATGAAGGTGGGTGGGAGTGGTACTTACCCTGCACTGTATTACTACACAATGTGTTGCAGGACCCAACCACCCACACACCCAGTGAATTAACTAACAAAATAATGAAAGGACTAAGTGTGTCAGGAGGGCTTCTAATTGAGAATTCTTTTCTGGCCTCGCACACAACTTTTAGGGGGCTGAATCTTAAGTAGTAACAAATAAAGAATAATAAAAAAATAATTAAAGGACTAAAAAAATATATAATATGAAAAAAAAAACAACCAAAGCTAGCTTTGTGACGCTGCCCAGGAGAAGGTTATAAAGTATCTCAATGTTTAGCTTAACCCTCCAAACACTTTGAATGGGCGATTTCTTTTACAGCAATACTGATTGTATCGTTCAATGCTTGAATGCTTCCTGTTTACTTTTGTTTCTATGAAGCTTGTTATTGTAATTAAAGTACGTTTGACTCTTAATAAACCCGCCTGCGGTCGTCTCTTTTGTTCTGTATTGCCACGTTTATCCTCATGACCAAATCACAGATTGTAGTGAAATCTATGACTACTTCAGGTGACCAGTTCCATCCTGTACTATACTACCTAAACATAGCGCACTTGGGAGTGCTTCTGCCAGGAGATTTTACCGCTAGTTTGAAACTAGTCTTGAACGGAGTCACAGCATCTTCAAAACGGCAGGACTTGGGTGTTTTTGGCATGCAGTCGTTAGTACCTACCAAAAGTGGTTCAAGGAAGGGTAACCCTTGACAAGGTCATGGGCACTGTAGGCTCATTGATGCATGATGGGTTGGGAAGGCTAGCCTATTTGGACTAATCCTACAGAAGAACCACTGGAAGCTATACACTCTTCTATGGGGTTGGGTGGTTTTTAGTCTTCTGGCTGATTTGTTGCATTAAAGTGCCTGGTACTGCAGCTTAAAGGGGTTGTCTCACTTTAGCAAATGACATTTATCATATTGTGGTTGTCCATATTGCCTCCTTTGCTTACTAGATTCATTTTTTCCCATCACATTATACATTGCTAATTTCCATGGTTACGACCACCCTGTAATCCATCAGAGGTGGTCATTCTTGAACAATATGGGAAAATGCGACGGCCTCTGGTGGCTTGGACTGTGGGAGTGCTCATAGTGCATCACTTTTTTTTTTTTTTTTTTATAGCACGCAAGCACGACCACCATTGCTGGATTGCAGGGTGGTCGTAACCATGGAAATGAGCAGTGTATAATGTGATGGAAAAAAATGTCTAGTAAGCAAAGGAGGCAATATGGACAATCACAATACATTAGTAAGTGCCTCGTATTAACTTTCTCTACATGATAAGTGTCATTTGCTGACGTGAGACAACCCCTGACAGCATTGAGTTTCAGATGTACAAACTGTGGCCCAGATACAGAACAGTAGATTATACTTATGTGAAGATGACCATAAAGACATCTAATGGGAGCATTCGAGAACATATCTGACAATAAACCCCTCCATTTTTACTGAGCATTTACGCTGGACATTTTCTTGCTTGATTTGTGCATGGAAAATTGGCATATTATAGTCGAAGAAAAGTGGCTCATATTTTAAAGGGGTTCACCGAGACTTTTATATTGATGACCTTAGGATAGGTCATCAACAATCAGACTGGTGGTGTGTGGGAGATCCTCTGATTCATGGCACCTCTGCCGATCAGCTATTTCAAGAGGCCACTACCTCTTCCTATGTGATGTTACAATTGCCAAGTGCAGGCATGGCCAACCTGAGGCTCTTCAGCTGTTGCAAAACTACAACTCCCAGCATGCTCAGACTGCCTACAGCTATCAGCCTGCAGCAGGGCATAGTGGGAGTTGTAGTTTTACAACAGCTGGAGAGCCGCAGGTTGGCAATGCCTGACCAAGTGAATAGAGCTGAGCTGCAATACCAAGCTCAGCCACTATACAATGGATGGCGCTGTGCTTGGTGAGCTGCTGCTCTCATAGAAGCCCCACAGCCTCCTTAAACAGCTGATCAGCAGGGGTGTCGGACCCTGAGGATAGGTCCTCACTATCAGAATTTTAGAAAAACCCATTTAATATATATTATCAACACTATGCATAAAAAAAAAAATTCCTTGCACAGTGTGTCATTTCTCAACTTTTACAACACATTTTACCCTTTGCAATGCATAGGGTGTAATCTGCCTCTAAGGCCCCTTTCACACGGGCGTTGCGGGAAAAATCGCGTGTGTTTGGTATCCAAACCCGAACTTCTTCACAGAAGTTCGGG
The DNA here is from genome assembly GCF_014858855.1 of Bufo gargarizans. Lineage (NCBI taxonomy): Eukaryota > Metazoa > Chordata > Amphibia > Anura > Bufonidae > Bufo > Bufo gargarizans. The sequence continues at coordinate 178,758,565 of NC_058087.1, read as the reverse complement.
CTTGGGATCGGTGTTCTGAAGATTGTATTATTTTCCCTTATAACATGGTTATAACGGAAAATAATAGCATTCTGAATACAGAATGCATAGTACAATAGCGCATCTCCTTCTGTCTTCATCTTAGCTTTTTGTAGCAACAAGGACCTTTTGGTGACGTCAGTCATCACATGATCCATCACCATGGTAAAAGATCATGTGATGACTATTTGACTATGCATTCTGTATTCAGAATGCTGCTATTTTCCGTTATAACCATGTTATAAGGGAAAATAATAATGATCGGGTCTCCATCCCGATAGTCTCCTAGCAACCGTGCGTGAAAATTGCACCGCATCCGCACTTGCTTGCGATTTTCACGCAACCCCATTCACTTCTATGGGGCCTGCGTTGTGTGGATTATCGCACCGCAACGCACAAAGAGGAGCATGCTGCGATTTTCACGCAAAGCATAAGTGATGCGTGAAAATCACCGCTCATGTGAACAGCCCCAAAGAAATGAATGGGTCGGTATTCAGTGCGGGTGCAATGCGTTCAACTCACGTATCGCATCCGTGCGGAATACTCGCCCGTGTGAAAGGGGCCTAAGGCATGCAGATTTGCAGTAATTGGTCTCTTTTGCCATTAGAAAATCCTGTGATCTTGTCTTTTTAATCATTATTTGTTGTAATTCTTGTGTTGCCTAAAATCACCATTCGTGGACCATGGATCTAGATGCATAAGCCTGCTTAGTTCTCATCAAGTAGAATCCATTGTGTCCCGGGTCCCTCGACAAATAAGCTGTACCCGCGTGTGCAGAGTGACACTTTATTATTGGTAATACAATAAGATTTTTATCTGTTGCAAGAATCAATCTGCAAGACAGTAGTCGATGATGTCATCAGACGGCCGTGATGTGTTAAGTCCAGAGCAGTCTCTAGTGGTCGACATGGGAGTTTCTGCAATCACATGGGATGATATACACCACACATAAGTGCTACACGCAGTATATAGTTTGTGCATGGTCAGTCTTACAGACACGGGGCTGACAAGTTTTGTAAGGAGTCGTTCGGTGACTCCTCCAATTGCAGGCACGGTCATGAGTGTCCTTGATAATGCTGTTCACCGGCCCTTCCCATAGGTGCTCCCAGCAGCTACGCAGTCCAGCTCCTCTCTGTGTTGACCAGCTCCATCCCTTCAAAGTAGGAATGGGGTCTGCGAGCGTGAAACTGGAAGGAAAAAAAAAGGTCACCAGTCTGAAGGATGTCTTAATAAATACAAATTTAAAGGGAGTTGTCCTAATTGTGCAATCCCTGTCCATCTGCCCAATGAGCATCATAGAATGGGGGATGTTGTATTCACTTGTCATTATTTTTCTGCATAGGGGGTAAGAAATTTGTGGCTCAAACCCAGGTAGCTTAAGAGTTGTCCCACCAAGTATATGCTGCAGTTTTCATACCAGCACCTCACGCTGAAAACTTTTGTAATTGCATGTAATTAAAAATTTAGCATAGCCGCTGAGTTATTCAAATGTATCTGTATAGCGCCACTGCTGTTTGATTTTGTCCTATTTCTCTGTCCACCTCGCTGAGGTGGACGCACATGCTCAGTTCCATAATTAAACTGCTTCCTGAGCTGTGATAGGGAGAGAGCTACAGCAGAAAGGACACACCCCTGAGGTGCCAGCTTGATATAAACCTAGCAGAGCAATGAATGGGTAGATCTTTGGATCCATGTGAGGTACAGGAAATGTTCTAGCTTTTTTTTTTTTTTTTAGAAAGAGATGGTCATGTACTATATGATGTACGATTGTCATTTTTTACATTAATCATGGCATAACCCCTTAAAAAATAAATTCTGCTGGGAAGGTGTCACAATGCTCACCTGCTTTATGACATGGTTTTACCATACTATGGAGGCATGCAACTGCTATGGGGCCTGCGCTGACCTCCTCTTTCCCATGTGAAAACTTCAATTTCATGCATCCACCACTGGGGGGAGCTCAGTGCAAACATGATTACAATTTCCTTTTTGGTCAACTGTAACTACATAAATTCCTATGTATTGAGCTCCCCCTAGTGGTGGCAGCCGCCTTCATAATAGATGGGAAGCAGGAGATTTGTCAATATATATTTGCCAGCTGCCTGATGTAAATACAATGAGAAATATGGGGGTCACAACGAGCACCATATTTACGAACCACCTGTTCCACTTTACTGAAGTCTGATAGGCTGAGTGAGACTTTTTTTATTACAATTTTTTGATTAAAATTTAATCTGATAAAATTAAATTGATCAGAAATCTGGGGCATTCTACATTGCCTGGGAGAGATTGACGCCGATGCACTGGAAAACTGGCTGAGGCTGAAAAACAGACAAGACTAGGACGTGCTCTATAATTTGCGGAATGGATGCAGACAGCACATGTGCGGTTTGCATTTTTTTGTTGCCCCATGAAAAATACAGTCATGTGAATGCTCCCTTACTGTGGGAAAGGTTACTTTTGCCTATTACGCACCGGAGACTGCAGGGACAGCTGGTGTAGGATGGGGAAGGGGGTCCAGTGGATGGGTTCCATGGGCCAGCTGCACACCGACACGTCGCTTGCTTTCCCGGAGTCAATCATCAAGTCGTTGACGCTGCTGCAACTCGTCTCCAGCCTGGAAGACAAAAAAACACGTGCAAACTTAGCAATCGCTGGTCAGTAACTTAAAGGGGAACTCTAATCAGAATACTCCTCATCATTGAAACCAATCAGACTACTGCTTTTTTCTGGGATATTGATCTAGAAACTTTGTAATAAATCTTAAAGGGGTCTTTCTACCAATAACATCCAGTACAGACCAAAAGTTTGGACACACCTTCTCATTCAAAGAGTTTTCTTTATTTTCATGACTATGAAAATTGTAGATTCACACTGAAGGCATCAAAACTATGAATTAACACATGTGGAATTATATACATAACAAAAAAGTGTGAAACAACTAAAAATATGTCATATTCTAGGTTCTTCAAAGTAGCCACCTTTTGCTTTGATTACTGCTTTGCACACTCTTGGCATTCTCTTGATGAGCTTCAAGAGGTAGTCACCTGAAATGGTCTTCACTTCACAGGTGTGCCCTGTCAGGTTTAATAAGTGGGATTTCTTGCCTTATAAATGGGGTTGGGACCATCAGTTGCGTTGTGGAGAAGTCAGGTGGATACACAGTCCTACTGAATAGACTGTTAGAATTTGTATTATGGCAAGAAAAAAGCAGCTAAGTAAAGAAAAACGAGTGGCCATAATTACTTTAAGAAATTAAGGTCAGTCAGTCCGAAAAATTGGGAAAACTTTGAAAGTGTCCCCAAGTGCAGTCACAAAAACCATCAAGCGCTACAAAGAAACTGGCTCACATGCGGACCGCCCCAGGAAAGGAAGACCAAGAGTCACCTCTGCTGTGGAGGATAAGTTCATCCGATTCACCAGCCTCAGAAATCGCAGGTTAACAGCAGCTCAGATTAGAGACCAGGTCAATGCCACACAGAGTTCTAGCAGCAGACACATCTCTAGAACAACTGTTAAGAGGAGACTGTGTGAATCAGGCCTTCATGGTAGAATATCTGCTAGGAGACCACTGCTAAGGACAGGCAACAAGCAGAAGAGACTTGTTTGGGCTAAAGAACACAAGGAATGGACATTAGACCAGTGGAAATCTGTGCTTTGGTCTGATGAGTCCAAACTTGAGATCTTTGGTTCCAACCACCGTGTCTTTGTGCGACGCAGAAAAGGTGAACGGATGGACTCTACATGCCTGGTTCCCACCGTGAAGCATGGAGGAGGAGGTGTGATGGTGTGGGGATGCTTTGCTGGTGACACTGTTGGGGATTTATTCAAAATTGAAGGCATACTGAACCAGCATGGCTACCACAGCATCTTGCAGGGGCATGCTATTCCATCCGGTTTGCGTTTAGTTGGACCACCATTTATTTTTCAACAGGACAATGACCCCAAACACACCTCCAGGCTGTGTAAGGGCTATTTGACCATGAAGGAGAGTGATGGGGTGCTGCGCCAGATGACCTGGCCTCCACAGTCACCGGACCTGAACCCAATCGAGATGGTTTGGGGTGAGCTGGACCGCAGAGTGAAGGCAAAAGGGCCAACAAGTGCTAAGCATCTCTGGGAACTCCTTTAAGACTGTTGGAAGACCATTTTAGGTGACTACCTCTTGAAGCTCATCAAGCGAATGCCAAGAGTGTGCAAAGCAGTAATCAAAGCAAAAGGTGGCTACTTTGAAGAACCTAGAATATGACATATTTTCAGTTGTTTCACACTTTTTTGTTATGTATATAATTCCACATGTGTTAATTCATAGTTTTGATGCCTTCAGTGTGAATCTACAATTTTCATAGTCATGAAAATAAAGATAACTCTTTGAATGAGAAGGTGTGTCCAAACTTTTGGTCTGTACTTTACATCACCTATCCACACGATAGGTGAAGAGTGATCTGACCAGTAGCGTCCCTGTCAGGATGGCTGTGCTTGCATGGAGCATGTTGAGAATCTGATCCTAGTGTGGAGAGATGGCGTACCCGATTGTCTTTGTGTATACGGGTAATGACGGCCATGCTGACTCCAGTGCATCCTTCAGTCACAGTGATAGCAGAGCAAAGCTAGTGATCTCTGTGAGACCGCTGCCCCCCGGTGTCTAACACTGGGATTACATGTATAGATTAATAATGTGTGGCCCACCGCAAACAGCCCCTTATATCTCATCTTCCTGTGGGTATTAGGGCTTAAGGGTACTTTCACACTTGCGGCAGAGGATTCCAGCAGGCAGTTCCGTCGCCGGAAATGCCTGACGGATCCGTCAAAACGTATGCAAACTAATGGCATTTGTCAGACGGATCAGAATCCTGATCCGTCTGGCAAATGCATTGAAATGCCGGATCCGTCTCTCCGGTGTCATTTCTAATTTTTGCGGTCTGAGCATGCGCAGACCGGAAGGACAGATCCGTTTTACCGGAACACTCGGCATTAATGCATTTCAATGGGAAAAAATGCCGCATCTGGCAAGAGTTCCGGAATTTTGGACGGAGATAATACCGCAGCATGCTGCGGTATTATGTCCGTCCTGAAAAGGCAAAAAGACTGAACTAAAGACATCCTGAGCGGATTTCTCTCCATTCAGAATGCATTAGGATAAAACTGATCAGGATTCTTCCGGTATTGAGCCCCTAGGACGGAACTCAATGCCGTAAAAGAATAACGCCAGTCACACTTCAATTTTAATACATTTAATGAGAGCCTAAAGATGAATCCTGACTGTGATTTTCTATGCCCTGGTGCACTGTGGTCTACAGGAGGTGGCACAGCATGGTAAAGCCACGTCATAGAGCAGGTGAGCGTTGTGACACCTCCCCAGCAGACCACACAATAGAGAAGTGAGCGGATCAGCTGGTTCTAGCTCATCTAGTATTTTCTATGGTAACACATGGAGTCTGCACTTTTCTGGTCACAATTCATGGAGTTAATCCCTCAGCACATTGTAACGGGGGCTGCGGCGTTCACAGAGTGGGCCTCATCATTGTCCTATAGTCCATGCTGCAGTTAAAGGGCCAGCGATTACAAAGTGGTCAGTTTATAATAGTACAGCAGCGTTATAAGAGGAACTGCTGACATCATTCAGGCCAAGGTATGTCTATGGAGGGTCTCAGCACTGGAAATAGATAGTATAAAGATGCAGAGGAGCAATGGCATGCCTACAATAATGGAGGCATGCGACTGCTATGGGGCCTGCGCTGAATTCCTTTTCCCATGTGAAAATTTTATTTGCATGGAGCCACCACTAGGGGGAGCTCAGTGCAAACAGATGATTGCAACTTCCATTTTGGTTAACTGTAACTGTATAAATTCCTAAGGCCTGAGCTCCCCCTAGTGGTGGATTAAAGTTTCATCTGATAACCGTGCTTGGCATTCTTCATTGCCTGGGAGTGATTGACGCAGACTCACTGGAAATCTGGGTGAAAAAGAAGGGTCCATACTAAGTTTTGCTATAGGGCCCTATGAGATCTGTGTACACTCCTGCAGAGGAGATTTTTCTGGCCGTCCCTATTAAAGAATATTGGGGGCGCATTCCCTATCTTTAGGTTCTTGGCATCCTCTAGATCAGAGGTCAGCTTCCTCAAGCAGGTCAGCTGTTTTATAAACTACATCTCCCAGTATGCTCCATTCACATCTATGAGAACAGCTGAGCAAGTGTGCATGCTGGGAGTTGTAGTGTTACAACAGCTAGAGTGCCAGAGGCTGCTGACCCTGCCCTAGATGGACCATGCAACTGCTTCGCTGAAACCATATTGGGGCCCTAGCCCCTAGACCGCTACACATTTCTCCTACAGTGACCACTACAGGTGAAATGTAGTATTACATGTGGCCATTCAATTGGATGGATGACCATGTATTACAGGGATGCTTAACAAGCGGCCCTCCAGCTGTTGTAAAACTACAACTCCCACAATGCCCTGCTGTAGGTTGATAGCTGTAGGCTGTCCGAGAATGCTGGGAGTTGTAGTTTTGCAACAGCTGGAGGGCCGCAGGTTGAGCATGCCTGGCCTACACCTATCAGTCTACAGCAGGGCATTGTGGGAGTTGTAGTTTTACAACAGCTGGAGGGTCGCAGGTTGGGCATCCCTGGCCTACAGCTATCAGGGCATGCTGGGATTTGTAGTTTTGCAACAGCTGGAGGGGCATCCCTGATGTAGTACATGGATGAGCTGGGTCTGCCAGGTAAAAAGCCGCTTTTTTTTGCAGCTAACGAGGACAGTTCCACCAAAATGCTCTCCATATGCTCTAGCAGGATATTTGGAAGACTAATGGGCTTCCCTCCCTGTGATACACACATCAGGGATCCTCTGTGTCACCTTGAGACAACACAAGGCCTGAAGCCGCGCACGGTCCGGGGACGCCGCCTGCTGAGCGCTAATTGATCTGTTTGCCTCCACGAATAATCGGACGCTCTTCCTGATTCCATGATGTCTGTTTAATGGAGCACAGGATGGAAAAACGCAGCAGGGAAATGAACCTTTAATTAAGCAGCAAGAATCACAGCGATCTATAAAACCAATGCCAGGGACGCATTGCAGAGGCCGGTGTCGCCGCCAACACCCCCTCCTTCCTTCCCCCTTGAAAAAAATAGTCTCTTCATTATTCCTAATTATCTGTGTGCTGCTAATAGGTGCAGGTGACACCACGGCGTGCCCATAGGGACTGATTTAGTGCCGTATGGAGGTTGACATTAATTGATTATGTCGGCCCGCGGCTGGCAGGCGGGGGTGACATTATAATCTGGCGTCTGTCGGCTCGTATATGACACGTGTCTGCTACTTATAGAAACCCCTGAGTGATTAATAATGTCCTACATGCGTTATACTATGGGCTGCACGGTGATAAATGTCGCCCTAGCCTAAAGCTTAAAGGGAACCTGTCCTCTCTACTATGCTACCCTCACTGAGCGTTTCTAAACATAGAAATTACACTTTTAATTTCATTTGCAGACGAATTAAATAAGTATTATGCATTTTTGTACTTACCGCCTTTTATGCTAATTAACAGATAAGAGTCATATCTTACTTGTGTGACCAGAGAAGAGTCATATTTTCTCCGAGTCAAGCTCCTCAGCTCCGTCTAAGAGACGCCCCTACAGATAAAATCTCGCGTGAGCTTCCTTGCTTCGAGTCTAGGTAAGCGCGCGCCCCCTAACCGTCCCCTCTTTTGCTAGATTGACAGCCTGCAGTGTCGCCGGGACCGCGTAAGTCTCGCGCATGCGCGGTGCGCTCCTTGGTAAGGCGCGATCCTGTCTCCGGCTGCCGCTGTTAGCCGGGTTTCACCGGCGCACTGCGCATGCGCGAGACTTGTGCCATCCCGGACGCGCCGCAGGCTGTCAATCTAAGAAAAGAGGGGACGGTTAGGGGACGCGCTTACCTAGATTCGAAGCAAGGAAGCCTCGTTTGCATACGACCTGCGGGGGAATAAAAGTTGTTTTACAGCGATCATGCGCCTCAGACATCTTACACAAGAACGTCAGTCGAAGACGGATGTTAACAGCTTTAAGGTACTGCTGGCGGTTTATGATCCATTTTGGCGCTGACAGGTTCCCTTTAAGCACTTACAGCATAGTCACGCCTCTGAGACCCTCACCTATTGGAAGAACAGGGCTCTGCTGACCCCCATTTTCTGATTCCCAGCTCTAAACACTTAAAGAGCACCCATCAGCAGGATCAACCCAATCAAACCAGGCATACTGACTGGTAGGGTCGTTCCTGCTGATTAAAATGATACCTGTCTTGGAAAATCGGTTGAGGAGTTTTCGAGCAAAAGTGACCTTTATTTTTTTAGGTAAATTAAGGCTTCAGGGGTGGGGCCAGCACTAGAAAGCCGGTAGGCTAGGCCCCGTCCTTCGGTGAACGGAGCCCTGATCTACATAGAGAATAGGTATTTTTTCTCGGAAACGCCACAGACAATTTTCGTAAGACAGGTATCACTTTAATCAGCTATATCAACACAGTATTGTTTGATTGGGTTGGTCCTGCTGACAGGTGCCCTTTAAGTAAAGAGGTGGCAGTGCCTGCTCCAAACAAGCAGTTCATTGTATAATGTAACTTTCAGATCTACTTTATGCTTCCTGGTCATTTTCAATATCTCTGTTTGCTGTCAGTGAATGGTTCCCACAGTTTGAGTGCAGAGCTACAATTGTATCCAGTCTAGAAAATAATGTGCGACTTTAGACCTGGGCTACATGGCGACTTTGGTTACGCAAGAGCAAGTCGCATACAGGTTTAAAAAAAGTGCGATTTGTCTGCGACTAAAGTCGCACAAGGGTGTAATTTGACTGTAGTTCACAGTTCACGTGTGATTTAAGATTTAGTGATTCTCAGGTGCATACGACTTAGGCCTTATGCACACGACTGTTGTTGTGTCCCGTGTCCGTTGTTCCGTGATTTTCTGCGGACCCATTGACTTTCAATGGGTCCGTGGAAAACTCGGCTAATGCACCGTTTGTCATCCGCATCCGTGATCCGTGTTTCCAGTCCGTGAAAAAAATATGACCTGTCCTATTCAAGTCAATGGGTCCGTGAAAAAACACGGAGGCACACAAGATTGTCATCCGCGTCCGTTTTTTTCCTATCATTTGCATGGCAAACTTGATTTTTTTTTTACTTTCCTTCATGTCTGGTGATCCTCCAAAAATAAAGGAAGACACACGGAAACAAAAACGGAAACGGATCACGGAACAACGGAACCCCATTTTGCGGACCGAGAAAAACAACTGTCGTGTGCATGAGGCCTTAAGCTATATTCACACGACCCTATCCGTTTACCAGTCCGCAAATGGCGAATCCACAAAATACGAACGCCGTCTATGTGCATCATATCAAATTTCACCACCCCACTGTCAAAATGCCTATTCTTGTCCCCAAACAAAACAAGTCTGCGGCGTGGCTGCACGGATGCGGACAGCACACAGATTACACTCATACTCTGTCAGCATTTTTTGCGGCCCCATAGAAATGAATGGGTTCGAGTGCAATCCGCAAAATATGCGGATTTGGTACAGAACGAAAATATGGTGGGGCGAATGCAACCTTAGGCCCCTTTCACACGAGCGAGTTTTCCGCGCGGGTGCAATGCGTGAGGTGAACGCATTGCACCCGCGCTGAATCCGGACCCGTTCATTTCAATATGGCTGTGCACATGAGCGGTGATTTTCACTCATCACTTGTGCGTTGCGTGAAAATTGCAGCAGGTTCTATATTCTGCAAGTGCGGATGCAATGCGTTTTTCGCAATCATTACTGACATTGCGGCGATGTGGCTTCGAGATCTTGGTTTTGCACGGTCAGTTGTCGCCTAGCATATTCCACAACACAAATCTCTTTCCTTTCCTGACAGTTTGCTACAATGTATCAGTTTGGACCCTAGTATTGTCTATACAGCATACATGTAGCAAACCCTCAGCTGTGAGATGTGTTGGGTTCCAGCTTGAATTTAGTATATTATAAAGTTTCAGCACTGTACATTATATCGAAGATCATACTTTACATTAACGCCAGTGAGCAGGGATGCACTTTTCCCGCCCATTTTTTCGCTGTTAAGGTCATGTTGCGTGCTGGAGAGGACTACACGTGTCCGCGCAGTGTGAAGCCTCCACACTCTCGTATGATCTGTCCTCCCCCCTGGCAGTGCTACCCTCAGCATCCTCCCTGTAGCAGCAACCACCGCCGCGCTCCCAGTGCCGACGGACCAGCGTAACCATGACAACAGCTCAGCCAATCACAGCCCTGCGTTCCCTCACGTTCCAAATACCTTCACAGCTAAGGTAATGGGGGGCGGGGGGGGGGGGGGGTTCTCGGAGCTGCTCCAGGATTAAGTAACCCCTGCAGTGCTGGAGCAGCTGGGGAAAGATGCAATAGTTTGCTACGAGGATCGCCTGATTAGATATTCACTGCACATCCTCCAGACGCTGCTCCACCTGCGCATGTGCTCAATTATAGGCAGACATGCAAATCGCCTGTGTCTGTCTGGCTCTTCCACCCAAAACATTTTAACCCTTCAGTTTCTCATTCTAGGGGGCTGTCAAGTCAATAGCCGCCAAATATACGGCGTGATTACACTAATGAGATCAACAAGCATCGCAACGCCTAATACAACGGACTGACACTGATCATATATCATCGCTCCACCCGGAATTTATGGTCGTGGATAAAATTTATGACCTTCACAAAGAATTTTGTGACCCTCTCTGTGTTACGCCAGGGCCCGATGGCAACTTGTGGCCGTATAACATTAAGATCGTAAATGTCGCACTGACAGTTTCACCCCATGATGGCGAACACACTGGATGAATCGGGTCACAACACAACGTGATTATAAAACGTGTCTTCTTAGTAAAGGTGAATTCACACCACTAGGATCCTACCTGATTTCAGTGAGAAGTGCTACGGGGCCCTTGGAAGAAGGGGGCCCAGCTATAGCTAGTCCCATCCCCTTCTGCAATTCATTGGTTGTCCACGACCTTCCTCTACAGCAAGGATCAGCACTAAAGCTGTTGTGACACTACTACTCCCAGCATGCACACTCACTCGGCTGTTCCTAAAATTCCTATAGAAGGGAATGGAGCATGCTGGGAATTGTAGTTCAGCCGCAGCTAGAGCGCCCAAGGTTGCTGACCCCTGCTCGACAGAGAAATTGCAATTTTGGCAATGAACAAAAGGGTCAGGAATCATGGAAATGAGAGCATTTATACCAGGCTCAGACTGGTTGCTATGGAAACATGGCCTAAAAGTAGCATTTTTTTAATGTATTTTGTTTGTCAGGAAACATTCCCATAGCAACCAGTCTTCTTCACATTTAAAGGGCATCTGTCAGCAGTTTTGTTTTGTATGTTATACGTGCACTTGGCAGCTGAAGGCATCTGTGTTGGTCCCATGTTTATATGTGCCCGCATTGCAAATGAGCGTCTAGGAGCAACTGGGGCGTTGTCGTTACACCTAGAGGCTCTGGTCTCTCTGCAACTGTCACACCCTCTGCACTTTGATTGACAGGAGCAGGTGTGATGACATTTACACTGCCTGGTCCTGTCAATCAAAGTGCAGAGGGAGTGGCAGTTGCAGAGAGAGCAGAGCCTCTAGGTGTAATGGTAACTCCCCCGTTGCTCCTAGAGGCTCATTTGCATATATTAAAACATCATTATTCTCAGCAATGAGGGCACATATGAACATGGGACCAACATGGATGCCTTCATAGTATCCAAGAGTCCCAAATTTGACAGGACTGTCCCCGATTTTCAGAGACAATCCCAATAAATCCCACTTGTCCCTGCCCAAAAAATGTAAACCCTCCCCAAAAGTTGGCATTCCCAAAGTTTCAGTACCCACAGAAACTCCTACAAAACCCCCCACCTTGGGTTCATCTGCATCAACCTGGCCCTCTGGAGGTAGCGGGAAACAGGAACAGTTGGAAGGTTTGTGTAACGAGATTCCCAATACTTGACCATCCCCATGGTAACAGCCTTGGTTCTGTTCTGTTTCCAGCGCCGCCCCGTCTATTACCTGGGTTGGGCCCGGGCGGCCTGCTGGGGCTGGTTTGTTTGGGAGCCGCTCCTTGCACCGTCCTGACAGCCGCACACGCAGCTCCCCAGAGCCTGCAGGGGAAAGACCTCTTCAGAGCTGCTGAATGCCGGGTTATCCAGGGAGTTGAGCGACGCTGAGGCCGTCAGCCATGTTTGTGAAGGGCACCAGAAATGCGTGGGGACATCGTCAAAGCGACTGAACCTCCTGTAACTAAGAGAAGGAAATCTGTCTTAAAAGCCTGAAGTCAACGGCAACATGTATCATGTACTAACATCGTCTACGGAAAATGTCTCAGTCCTGGAACACGTGTATTAAAGGGCATCTGTCAGCAGTTTTGTACCTGGCAGCTGAAGGCATCTGTGTTGGTCCCATGTTCATATGTGTCCGCATTGCTGAGAAAAATGATGTTTTAATATATGCAAATGAGCCTCTAGGAGCAACGGGGGCGTTGCCGTTACACCTAGAGGCTCTGCTCTCTCTGCAACTGCCGCGACCTCTGCACTTTGATTGACTGGGCCAGGCACAATCACATTTCCACTGCCTAGCGTTGTCAATCAAAGTGGGCAGAGCGTGGCTGCTGCAGAGAGAGCAGAGCCTCTAGGTGTAATGGAAACGCCCCTGTTGCTCCTAGAGGCTCATTTGAATATGATAGAACATAATTTTTCTCAGCAATGCGGACACATATGAACATGGAGCCAACACGGATGCCTTCAGATGCCAAGCGCACATGTAACAGGTCAGCCAGTGTCATAGGTACAAAACTGCTGACAGATGCCCTGTTTTCCGCTACAGGAAGAACGTGTCTCAGTTTTATTATACCGACTCCATTTCGTGTTGTGAGAGGCAGGACGCGGCTCTCACACAATTTTCATGGAATCTAAGAAACCCTACTATATCATTGCCGATATCAACGTTCATCTCTGGTTACCATAGCAACAGCTAACCGGGCCGCTTCCACTGCCGTCGTCCCCTTTCGCATCCTGAACAAGGGTCTTACTGCTTCTGCGGCCAGCAGGAGGCGAGCAAGGGACGTGAAATCTGGGGACAGGATCAAAGCTCCAGCGAGCGGAGGCAGCGGCGCGCGACATTGCCGGAGATTGCTTGCACTGCATTAGCGAACCTGTCATTAGGACTGGGGCATCTGTAAGGCGTCCGATGAAGGCAGAGCTAATGGGCACAACTGTATCCCATAGGCTAAACGAAGTGCGGGGAGCCTAAAATATACCGCCCCCCACCCCCAAGTACAAGGTGGCCATTAGCTTACACAGTGCACTATCATTTACTTGTGGTCCTCACAAAATAACAATTTTGAAGCATATTTGACAGGAATGCACACAGTGATTTCCTTCTGTTATTCCTCCTGGAAAAGTATGACTACACTGACAATACCAATGGCCTTATCAATAACTTGCGCCCTTAGACATTTTGACAATCTCAGTACTTGAATGGTGTGAGCCTGTGCAGGGACAATATACATTCCCAGGAGGAATAACAGAGGAAAAGCAGAATGCACAGTTGGCTAGCACAAGCGGCAAAGCCACAGCTACAGGACTGGATGACGCAGCCGTAGGCTACTCTATAGTATACTGTCTATGTTTTTTACCTGCTTTGAGTCTGAGCCACTTTCTGCTGCAGGATCTGTGTCTGGAACCTCCGAACCAGGATGAAAACCGCGGCCGCAGCACAAATGATGATGCAGAACACGACGGCGCAGGCGATGGCGGCGAGGCGGTGATGAGTCATCCTGTAGTCACAGGTTTGTCCCATGTACCAAAAGTCTCTGCCAATTGGACACCTGAGGGTTAGGAAAGAATACACAGTGACTGACGGGAAACGTACTCAAATACAACCACCAGCAAGTGAACAATTGTCCCAGAGCTGAAGAAGAACTACAAGTCTCAGCATACACTGCCATCGTGTAGATGTAGAAGGAGGGACATGAAATACTGTTCTTTTCTGATACCATGGGGGTAATTTATTAAGACCGGCGTTTTAGACCCCTATATCTGGCGGTGGATCTACAGAAGTTATGAAGAGGCGCCGGCCTCTACATAACTTTCGGCATATCCAGCGCCTTTTTGTTTGTAAACCTTTTCCTTTTTCCTTGCTGTCTTACATTTAGACCATTTTCTGTGCCTAAAACAGGCGTAGAAAATGATGAATGAGACGGACCTGCCAGCCCGTCCCCGCCCACACCCACTTTTTTAGACCTGGCGTAAGCAGGGAAAAGTCGCAGATTGTGGCGTAACTAACCGTGCGGCAGAAATATGCCTGATGTAGGTGTATTTCTGGATAATAAATGGACCCCTATGTGTTTTCTGCGGCTTATCACTGTATAGCCAAAACCTTTCCATTCCTCATCATCTCTTCTTGCTGTCAGTGAATGGGAACATTCTTGTGTGCATCCAGAAGTTGATAACCCAAAGGTTCATTGAAACAAAGAAAGATAGAAGTGTTCCAAACCCCTGCATCAAAACTTCCCAAATTTGTGCACATAAATGTGCGACTTTTTGCTGTTTTATGCTTTTTTCACCACTTTTCTAAAATGTTGGTGGGAGGAAGCAGGGACTACGCAGCCAAACAAACTTAACCTGATCTCCAGCAGAAAACTGGCGTAGATTTCAGCACTGACCTACTGAAATTTGCCAAAATTTTCAAAAGGCACACACCTGTTAATAAATTTGGCGTATCTTATATCAGTGTATTTTATAAAAAAAAAAATATTTAGACTGGCGGAAAAAAAATCCCCACAGTGATACATTGGAGGGAGACATGCACCCATGGGAGAAAAGGAACGTTCCTGTTTACATCCAGAGGCTAAAAACCATCAGACCTGCCTCTCCAGGGCCTACAGAATTCAGGGCAATGTAGTTGATCCACGGCTTTTAAATAGAGCAGAGCATATCTGGATGCCCTCACGGAGCAGTGTGCTGCTGGATATAGTGGTTGTTAGCTGTGCTACTAGGACATATTCAGGATGTTTTTTAACTTTTTGATGTGAACAAGAATGTTTCCATTCACTGGCAGCAAGCAGATGTCTTGAGGAACTGAAACACAAAGTCTACTAGAAAGTTGCAGAGCTCTTTATGGACGACTTCCTCTGCACCATTACCATGGCAGATCTACTCACTGGCACTCAGGGTCCTGCCCTTTGCGGTGGATGCAGATGCCGTTGTTGTGGCAGAAAATGCTGTGACAAGGTGACAAACAGAGGGCGCTAAACTTCCGAAGAGGCACACACTGGAAACTCCGAGGACAAGCGAACCAGTCTGTACATGGATCGGCATGATTGTCTGTGGGGAGGAGATAAATAGGAGTGAGACAGATTATACTCTGTTCTTGACACATCCTGTTACCAGGGACCACAACACCAAACAGCAGGAGTACTAAACCACTGGACACTTACACCAGTGGACACCAAGGACTGGGGGAGTAAGCCACTGGACACCAGGGACTGGAAGACTGAACCACTGAACACCAAGGACTGGAATATGAAACCGCTGGACACCAGGGACTGGAAAACTGAACCACTGAACACCAAGGACTGGAATATGAAACCGCTGGGCACCGGGGACTGGAATATGAAACCACTGGACACCAGGGACTGGAATATGAAACCACTGGACACCAGGGACTGGAATATAAAACTGCTGTACTCCAGGGACTGAAATATTAAACCGTTGGGCATCGGGGACTGGAATATGAAACCACTGGACACCAGGGACTGGAATATAAAACGGCTGTACTCCAGGGACTGAAATATTAAACCGCTGGACACTACGCTGGGGACTGGTATATTTATAAACCAGACATAGGGAAAAGACATATTAAATCACTGGGCACTAAGGGATAAAATATTAAACTACTGGATACAACAGACTGGAATATAAAACGGCTGTACTCCAGGGACTGAAATATTAAACCGCTGAGCACCGGGGACTGGTATATTCAACCTCGAGACATCAGAGAATGGAATATTAAACCGCTGGGTACTAGAAAATAAAGGACCACCTGGCACTGGAATATTTAACCACTTATTAGACTACTGGACACCAGGGACTGAAAAATTAAACCGCTGGACACCAGGGACTGGAATATTTATAAACCAGACATAGGGAAAAGACATATTAAATCACTGGGCACTAAGGGATAAAATATTAAACTACTGGATACAACAGACTGGAATATTCAACCACTAAACACCAGGGACTGGGATATCAAACTACTGGACACCAGGGACTGGTCTATTAAACTGCTGGACACCAGGGGCTGGAATACTGTACTGCTGGACACAAGGCACTGGAATATTCTACCACGGGACAGAAGGGACTTGAATATTCAACCACAGGACACCAGGGACTGGAATATTCTACCACAGGACACAAGGCACTGGAATATTCTACCACAGGACACAAGGCACTGGAATATTCTACCACGGGACAGAAGGGACTGGAATATTCAACCACAGGACACCAGGGACTGGAATATTCTACCACAGGACACAAGGGGCTGGAATATTCAACCACAGGACACAAGGGACTGGAATATTCAACCACAGGACACAAGGGACTGGAAAATTCTACCACAGGACATAAGGGACTGGAATATTCTACCACAAGACACAAGGGACTGGAATATTCAACCACAAGACACTAGTGACTACAATATTAATCCACTGGACAGCGGGAACTGAAATATTACACCACTAGACACCAGGGACTGGTATATAAAAACCACTGGACATAAGGGCTAAGGGTATTAAATCAGTGGACAAAATGAAGGCACTGGAGAACAGACACTGAATACTATACCTACTGGGACTGAGTAACTATTCCACTAAATACCAGGGACCGGTATACTTAACTACTGGAAGCCTGGAGCATTAAACCATAGGCCTGCAGGGACTGGGGTACACCAATTCATTAGACTGGGGCACTTAAACTAGACCAGAAATCCGGGTGCCAAACTACTGGACACCTGGGATGTGATGACTAAACCACTAGATACCAGGGACTATGTACACCACAGAGCAGGCCTTCATTTTACTGGACAACATCTCATTTTTGTCTGAACTGGGTACCATTCAGTCTACTATAAAACAGGAGGATGATGCCACGTCCACCAGGGGGCATCAAATGTACTGAAATGTGACGGTAGTGGCGCACAGGCATTTATAGAGGAAGCTATGAGCAGCGGGAGGCACAGATATAGGACGGGTCATTGGGTCACCTCCCTGCAGAGTGATACCTTCCCCTCCCGTCACATGCAAACAGAGAATAGGTCAAAGTTCAAATCATCCCTAATGCATCACGACGTAATGGATCGGGGTCAACTTACCCAACAGAGTTGTGTTATAGATTCTATAGGCCAAGGGTTTCTTCGAAGACCCAAAAAGCATGGATGGATTAGAGAGGACAACTTCCTGTGTGGCAGACATCAGGCTCCCTGGGCGCACGCAGAACAGCACTTTGTATTCCAAGACCGTGCCAGCCGTCCTGAAATGACAAGCAGAGGCTATTGCCAGGACGCCTGAAAGGCAGATTTACTAACTGCATTAAAAATATCCTGCAATAGTAAAAAGGGCAAAAACCTATTGCGCATCCTGCATACTAAGCATGCAGGTATGTGGGGGCAAGGGTGCACTTGGCTGGTGATATCGCTCTATAACGCTGTGAACTGGCAAAGACATGCTCTGCTGCAGCGCAAATATCTTCCTGGCCACAGCTTCCCCGGGCGATTGCTGGGAGCAGTAGTCCTCATGCTGTTCTTGCATTTTCCTGAAGCTTCTCTTACAAGAGAAACCTAGAACAAACCTGTGTAGCCTGAAGCGGCAGTATACTGTACAGCAGACAAAAATTCCTGTGATCACTTCTGTACATGTGCAATATGTGCATAGAGGTTATGGAGAACTTTGCACTGAAATGTTCTACCATTTGCTGCTGTGGAGTGTGTGTAAATCCTTCACTTAGCTGCTGATGCTGCTGATTCTGACATAGATCTGGCACTGCTCCTTGCTCTGTTGCCTATCTCTGCTGTCTCCCTCACTAGTCTCAGTGTTAGAGATAGCAGCAGGGAGGGGGAGGAGATTGTACATGGCAGATCAGAGTGCAGTATAACATATAGCATCCTATCCTGTGATCACTTCTGTCCATGTAGCAAGATGTGCTTAGGGGTTATGGAGAACCTCCTTGCACTGAAATGTTGTGAGTGTGTGTAAGTCCTGTACTTGGCTGCTGAATCTGACATAGATTCGGCGCTGCTCCCTGTCTCTGCCGCCCCCCTCACTAGTCTCAGTGTTAGAGATAGCAGCAGGGAGGGGGACGGGGTTGTAAATGGCAGATCAGAGTGTGAAGAAGTGGAAAGCATCCAAGTTTTCAATGTGGGCTGCTCTCTCATGTAGATATGGCGGAAAGCACACGCAAGCTACTTTGCAGGTGAAGTGAGGAGAGATCACACAGGCTGTGTACAAGTGCACAAAAATGTAAAGTACCCATGGCAGACTCTGCAGGGGGGAGGAAGGGAGAATCACACACTCCTCAGTATCACTGACTGTCAGTACAAGGGAAAGAAGATCCCTCATGAGCCATAGAAGGAAAAATCAGAACAGAAATGAAGCTGTGCTGACACGAGAGCTAAGTGATGAAAGCAGAATCCTGGACACACAGATCCAGCATGAATTACTGACAGTCACATCCCATGGTGCTGTGTAATATTAGTGATGGATGCAGCCTATCCTAGACCAAGCTGTGCTCGTCATACTTTCAACAAAACATCCTATCCATCAAGGACCGTGTCCCAGCTGTAGTTGCGTCACTCACGTCACATTCAGAATCTCAATCTTGTCAAAGCCTGGGGTGGACTTGTAGGCAGCAGTCAACTGAAAGAAAATACGAAAGGAAAGCCAGGTCAGGACATGGTTTATAGGAGCAATCGGACTGTAAATCCAGTTCTTGTCCCATGCCGTGACACTGACCTCTTGTAGGAGAAGTGGTCTGCAGGAGTCCAGCTGCTCACACGCTGCGTGATGGGTCAGCCTCATTTTGTAAGTGACATTAATGGTTTGCACTGATGGAGGACAGGAGCAAAGATTATTCAATTTGGGAAGGATACACAGCAAAGAACAAAATATACTGAAATGAGCAACTTTTTTGTAATAAAAGAGGTGAGCAGCTTTCATTTGGACATCATTCTAGTCGTAGATTCTGGTAATCATTTTCATAGATACCTACATAGTAAAGGGTTAAAAAAAAAGCGAGACCTTTAAGTACAGCCCACTATGTCCACCCCCCCCCCCCCCCCTCCAATTAATTAAATAGGGGCAAACACAGTATCAGTGCTTTATACGATTGTAAAATAATACCTTCTTCTCTGGACTTTACTAATTGAGGCAGCAGACTGGCATTGAGCGCTATCATTTGGTGAATTATCAATGATTACACCTAAATCCTTGCCCACCCTTTGGTGGTGATCCGTTCCAAGACTGGCACCTAGATCAATGCCATGAATAAATTGTGGCAATTGCAAAGTCTCATGTCTCCTAATAAATTTGGTGCTGTCCTTAAGACAGAAAATGTGCAGCACTATATGGCTTTAATATTCATAAATAATCACAAATCTACCGTATTAATAAATATAAGGTTTAGGCCACATCCCTTCTGGTAAACCACTCCCAACTTTTCACCAGACGAGCTGCAAAAAATTATCCCACCTACAATTTTGATTTGTGTTTATACCAAAAAGTGGAGCAAATACTTACATTGATGCAGTCACCACTAGAGGGAGCTTAGGAGGTAGCTGCATACAGTTCTATGCAATGAGAGCCAGGCACCAGAACTATACACCTCTGCCCCTGGTGCAGTGGACGGAGCTGGTTTCTGCAGCACTGCTTGATGGACGACCCCTCATAGGATATCAAGAATCGGTATTCCATACATTTCATTTATTGTCATTTGAGTTGTAAATCCTGTTAATCTGTGGCTACTTTTTTCAGGGTCACCTGACGCTCAATCGGGACTCTTTTTGCTCATTATGATCTTAATATTGTATACTGGTCAAGATTTGACATACAGCATATTGTTTATCTAGATCAGGAACCGTTCTTTGTACATTTGTCTCACCCCCCACCTTGTCTCCTTAGATTCTCAATAAAAATACAAAATACAATAAAATGTATGCGTCGCCTACGATCAGCTCCCAATAGTAGTGACTGCGAGTAGCAGAAAATGGGCACCACAAGATTTTCACAAATCAATTTAAAGGAGGTAGTCCAGGAACTAAAAGTTATCCCCAATCGACTGGATAAGGAATGACTTACTGACCGGTGGGGCTATAACCACTGGGTGCAGTCCCATAGCGAATGAATGTAGCGGCAGGGCACACGCTCAACCTGCTACTCCATCAGGACAGGGTTACGGGGCCCCCATCTCGGTATCTGTGACCCAATGGTCGGACCCCCACCGATCAGACAGCGATCCCCATCCAGTAGATAGAAGAAAACATTTCTATGTACTGGAATACCCCTTTAAAGGTCAGTCTTACTACTGTTTGCCCCCTAATGGAAAGATTGATAATCCAGAACCTGTCAACGCCAGGTTAAAATTATTATATACAATGTAATATATAATTATTTTTAGTCATAACAACCTAGTTCCTTGGCCTCAAATGGGTTCTAGATTTCTGGTAAGACCTGCCTTGGGCCAAAATTGATATCTGTATTTTGCTTCATTATTTAGTAAGGCAGTTTTTAAAACCTTTGCTCTTTTCATACGACGGATATTCTAAACTTTAACATATTGGGAGAAAATCAACCTTGATATTTTTATGAGCGATTTTTCTTTTTCTGAAAAGGTCAATCAGCAAAGGCAGCTTCTCGAATACTCAAGGCAAAGGCAGAAGAAAACAACAGATAAAGTCTATCAAGATAAAGACATTATTCTCGTCTGGGCAGTTATAGTTCATGACTGACCTTTAAAGACTGGTTGCTGCTCGTCTACAATGAAGATCCGGTCTCTTCCAGGCTCCGCTGACATCACTTCACCAAGAGTCTGGGTGGAAAACATGTTGGATTGCGGTGATGTCATCAACTTCATCTCAGTTGAAGAACTTTTTGCTGTTGTAAGCCCACGGTCTCTTCCTGAAGTATGGCTTCTTGTGGGGTGAAATGTTGATACATTTGAAGGCAATGTTGATCCCGAGTCCCATCTACCATCTTTGTTTTGACGTCCACCAGTCAATGATGGGCTAGATGATACATCACGCCCAGGTTCTTCAGTGGTATGTGACGTACCATGGCCATAACTTACACTTGATACAGCCAGAACTGAAGTTAGGTCTTCTTTAGCTGTTTGTACATCAGACTTTGTGGTAGGAGTAAGCTCTGATCCAGCCCTAGTGGTGTGCTGTGGATAGGTCTGAGTTTCCACATCTGGTTGTGTTTGTGTTGACTGTAAGTGTCCTCTGTGAGTTGGCAATATGCCACCAAAGGGTGTAATTGGGTTTAGAGTAATCTTAGAAGTTGTTTCAGTTTGCTCAGTGAATTCTGTTTCATCCCTTCCATATCCTATTGTAGTGGTTTGGTTAAGTGGTTTAGTTTTTGGTGGGACTGAGTCTGTCTCATTCTTTACGAGAGTCCTGCTTGGAGTGGTAGACCATCTCCTAGGCTTACCAGTTAGCTCTGTGGTGCCCTTTGTGATATATGGTCTTTGTGTGGGTAGCTCTGTGTAGCTTTCTGTGGTCACTTCTTTGTGTAAAGGTGATGTTGAGCTGCTATGAGTTGTGTTTGGTTCAGTTTCTAATAGTGATACTGCATGAGTCCTTTCAAGCCAACTGGTTGTTGTCTTTGCGATTGACTCTTTTTGTGTTATTGAATACATTTGGCTGCTTTTGGTTTGTTCTATTTCAGTATTTGGTTCTGTCTGGCCTTTTGTTGTTGGTTCTTTCTCTGTCCAACTGAATGGTTGTGTGTTAGTAACATGGATGTTTGATTCTGATTTGCCCTTTGTGATTGGTTCCGTTTGAGAAGTTAATTGAGTCTTGTTTAAGACCGAATCTGTTTGTGTTAATAACTCTGTGTAGCCATGTGTTATTGGATCTGAGCTACTACCTGGAGGTGTTCTAGACTCACTGTACTGATTATTTTTGGATAGTCTTGTTTCGTTAAAGTTTTTCATAGTTACAAGGTCTTGTGGACTGTGTGTGGTCAACAGAGGTTCAGTCACTCCAAACAGATGAGAGTGAGTCTCTGTGATTGGACTCGAGTTAGGCAGTGGCTCAGTGGATGATCCTATTCTGACCCTTGTATACTGGTTCTCTGTGGTCAGATCTGGATCGATCCTTGTGGACTCATAAGGTGGACTATGTGTGGTCAGATCTGGCTGGCTCTGTGTAGGTTCCCCAGGTTGGGTCTCTTTAACTTTAAGCTGTGACTGTGTGGTTAGCTCAGTTAATATGGTTATTTTTTGGCTGCCATGTACCGTGGCCTCAGTAATTTTTTGCGTGGTCAACTGTGATGTTAGCTGTGATTGTGTTTGGGTGATAAGTTCCATCGGAAACTCTTCAGTTGTGTTATATGTGATTGATTCCGTTGGTAGATGTTTCTGTGTTACTGGTTTAATGGTCATGTTTAGGGATGGACTTAGTAGGCTGTCTTCTTCCAAACTGTTGAGCTTGTGTGGGCCTGTTTTATGCTTAGGTTGATGAAGTGTTGTGGACACCTGTTGGGCCTGCGTTGTTAATTGACTTACAGTAGTTAGGTTCTGTAAACTTTGGTTAGTCGAATTTGGTTCTAATGTTGTGAAAAGTGTCAGTGCACTTGGTGTAGATGTTTCCGGTTCGGAAATGTTCTTTATTAAGTAAGACGAGACACTTGCATCTGTATCAGATCCATTTTTGATGGTTGCCTGTCTTTCATGCAAGTCTGTCGTCTCTACATGGAGTGGGGATTGGCTTGGCAGATCTAAGGAGACTTGAGCAGAGCTTATCTGATGTTGCACCCAGTGCTCGTTATGCTCATGTGGATGAGTAAAGTTGTGTAGATGTCTATGATGGTGTTTATTAGTACCACCTGACCTTCCCGAGGATGTTATTGTATGTTCGGACACCGTGTTATCAGACTGTTTATGTTCACCCAAGAAGGGGTGTTTATGGTGTTTATGACTATGTGTCTGGTTGTGATGCATGTGTCTAACTGTTGTGAGTTCTGGCAGAGTCTGGTATTGCTGTTCCACAATGTTGTGTGGTTGTACTTCTGCCTGGGTTGTTGTCTGTAGAGTCTGGACCTGTGTACCTTCTCCCTCACCAGACTGAATATTTATAACACTTCGTGTATCTGAAGTTCTTTTGATGCTCCCACTGGTCACAGTCCCTATTTCAACAGGCTCAGTAGAACTGACTCTATTTGTTTTGTCTGGGTCTGTCCCATCTTGACCCAGTCCAAAAAGTTCTGTCGTGTCTCTTAAGTTTTGCTTTGTATGGTTATAGATCACATTCCTATCGGGTACCCTTACATTCACTTTTGAGTTCAACTTTTGCATTACTCCGGACTGGCTCGCTCCTAGCAAATTTATCCCCTTCAAAAGCCCAAGTGTCGATTGGTCGATTTGTGGTACCAAGGACATGACTTCTGCTCTCGGCACATGTTCTGATGTGTTCAGAGCGTTTAGTTCATATAACACAGTCTTTTTTCTATGTACAAAACTGGAATTTGGTAAAGTGTGAGTAATATGATTGATATTGTGTGTAACTGACCTGGGACTATCGTTTATTACAGTGCTGAGCAATACTGAGGTGGTGTTGACTTTATCTTTTAGTTGTTTGTTGAGCTGGGAACCCAATGGGAGTTGTTTCACTCCACTGGCTACTGGTGAGACGTCCTTCTGGTCAAGTTTTAAAGTGGTTCTCAGTGGTGTAACAGCTTGGTGGGTTTTGGCCAGCTCTGCTCCACCAGCGCTAGCATTTAAGTCATGGGAATGTCCTATACCTGGCCTGATGGTAACATTCTTGTGATGGCCATGTGGTGGGCTCTGATACCTGGCAGATGGGTTTCTCATTGTGGTCTTCATCATACTTTTGGGCTTGCTAGGAGGGGTTGGCACTTTCTTGATGATGGGTCTCTTTATATTCGACTCCCTCGGTGGATGGCTCTTGGCAGTAACAGGCATTTTGGTTGGATGCCAGTGAGTAATATTTTGTGTGGAGCTTATATCATGAGTGGAATTTTTATGTTTCAGGTGGGTGGTGTTGACTATTCCACCACCTTGTGCCGGTTGGGCTCCGTCAGTCATTATATTATCCACTGGGGGAGGATGGTGCATTTTGCCATTTTTGGCAGCTGTGTTTTTTTTGGTGGGTGCACGAGATCCTGATGGTTTTCGGAGAGAGGTCTGTGGAGTCACAGCCATGGTAAACTGAGACCCCAAAGTGGTTGTTGTGAAAGTTTCGACTTCATACGTATCATTGGCTAAAAGCTCTAGAAGGTACAAAAAGAAAGGAAGTCATTTAAAAGGAAGGGGGCAGCACATACCCATGAACATAATTTATATCCAAGACCACCACAAATAATTCCACTGCACTAAACTGGCATCGTTGTATACGGGGGACCCTCTGCTGTCGGTACTGGGGCTGCTATAACTGGGAGCACTCTGACTGCTGATCTTATACATGCGCCTGTTCTTTTTGCACTGTATAGCGCCATTATTCAATTGCACAGTATGTCAGCATTATGTATGCACACTGTATGGTGGCATTTATTACACTTTACTAATGAGAGCACATGCATCTACTAGTAAGGGCTCATGCACACGACCATATTTTCTTTCCATGTCCATTCCGTTTTTTTGTAGCCCATACGCGGAACCATTCACTTCAATGGGTCCGCAAAAATACGTAAATGACTCTGTGTGCATGCCGTTTCCGTATGTTCGCAAGTCCATTCTGCAAAAAAATATAACATGTCCTATTCTTATCTGTTTTGCAGACAAGGACAGGCATTGTTACAATGGATCCGCAAAAAAGCAGATGCAACATGGACGTCACGCGGATGTCATCCGTTTTTGTGGATCTGTGTTTTGCGGACCGCAAAATACATACACTCTTGTGTATGAGCCCTAAGTATGTGTGCCCTGCACATGCATAGCTATATCTCTGTCCTAGAACACGGTACTGGGCAAAAACATTAGGCACATAAGGAAACGATGACAACATGCAGTCATGTTTTTTCCCAATATTTGCTATACTCATCATTGTTTCAGAATATTTTTTTGCACCCCACCACCCCACATAGTTACTAATTATAAAAACAGTCTTTGGCTTTGTATTGCAGGGGCTGTGCAAGAGTCAAACAGCACAGGCATATTAACTTGCTTTCCAATTTTTTCCCACTCATTTTTCCATTTTGATAACCCAAGATGAGGTTCTGTCCAACCAGTTGTAAAATGTGGAAAGTTTACCAAAGATGTGCAAAAACTTGCGCAGAACACTGCTATTAAAGTACCCCTGTCACGAAGTGGAGTAAGGAAAGTCTAAAGAGCCCTATTTATCAAAACTAACAGCAAAACTGTCTCAGTTGCCCATAGCGACCAATCAGAGCTCAGCTTTTATTGTTTCAAAGTCCTTCGGGAAATTAAAGCTGAGCTCTGATTGGTTGCTATGGGCAACGAAGACAGTTTTGATAAATGAGACCCATTGGGGGAGATTTATCTACACTGGTGCAAAGGAAAACTGTCTTAGTTGCTCCAAGCAACCAATCAGATCCCACCTTTCATTTATCAGAGCTCCTTTGCAAAATGAAAGGTGGTATCTGATTGGTTGCTATGGGACAACTAAGCCAGTTTTCCTTTACTCCAGTTTTGATAAATCTCCCTCCATTTTGTGATGCTGAGGTCTGCTCTCTGTCATGGCCAGACCATGGTAAAGCTCTATGGCTGAAAACAATGACCTGACCTCCCCTCCCCCTTCATATCCTGCCCTATCTCATCCTCATGGAGCCCCTGCTGTCTCCTTTCCTCCCTCATGTATCCAGAGCTCCTGTTTCACCCCCCTATCTCCTGTTGCTGCCCTGCACAGACCTCCTGCCACTACTTGTTGTATGAATCCCCCTCAGAGCCCGTTCCACCTACTTGCTGTGTCCACCCCTCCTGCCCTGTCTCACTCCTCTGCCTCATTATCGTGGTGTCTGAACCGCATTTACCATAAGGACCTTCTAACGTCACAGGGTAATGTGACTGTGCCCCCCACCCCGTACTGTGCACCCCACCCCATACTGTGTCCCTCACCCCGTACTGTGCCCCCTTATACCGTACATTGTGCCCTTACCACACCCTGTACAGTGCCTCTAGTCATTCCATGTACTGTGCCCCCTTGTACCCTTTTTTCCGGTCACTGTACGGCGGTGTTATCCGGTCACTGTACAGAGGTGTTATCCGGTCACTGTATGGCGGTGTTATCCGGTCACTGTATGGCGGTGTTATCCGGTCACTGTACAGAGGTGTTATCGGGTCACTGTACAGAGGTGTTATCGGGTCACTGTACAGAGGTGTTATCGGGTCACTGTACGGCGGTGTTAGCTGGTCACTGTACAGAGGTGTTATCCGGTCACTGTATGGCGGTGTTATCCGGTCACTGTACAGAGGTGTTATCTAGTCACTGTATAGCGGTGTTATCCAGTGACTGTACAGAGGTGTTATCTAGTCACTGCATAGCGGTGTTATCCGGTCACTGTACAGAGGTGTTATCTAGTCACTGTATAGCGGTGTTATCCAGTGACTGTACAGAGGTGTTATCTAGTCACTGTATAGCGGTGTTATCCAGTGACTGTACAGAGGTGTTATCCGGTCACTGTATAGCGGTGTTATCCAGTGACTGTACAGAGATGTTATCCGGTCACTGTGGCGGTGGTATACAATAACTGTATGGCCCTAACTGTATCCACTTCCCTGCCCACGCCACCTTTTTTAGACCTGGCATGAGTGCGGAAAAGTTTCAGATTGCGGTGCTAGGGACCTTTGCACCACAATCTGTGTCAGAAATACGCCTAATATAGACGTATTTCTATTTAGTAAATTACCCTCTAATTGTATTATTATTCGGGGGTAGGGCTAAGATCTTTTTAGTATATAGATTCTAGTGTATTATACTGAGCCCTGTATTTCCCAATAGATAAATGATCCCTGGTAGACACAGTCCTCACCCCTGACCACCAGGACCAGGCAGCACTCTGTCAGTACATGGCGGCCTCCCCTCTCCGCCCCGCTGCTCCGCTGTGTACTGGTGCTTATTCTGACACTAAGGCTGGGTTCACATCACATTTTGCCATCCGTTTAATGTATACCAAAAATGTACAGGTGAAACTCGAAAAATTAGAATATTGTGCAAAGTTCATTTATTTCAGTAATGCAACTTAAAAGGTGAAACTAACACATGAGACTCATTACAGGCAAAGCGAGATATTTTAAGCCTTTATTTGTTATAATTTGGATGATTATGGTTTACAGCTTATGAAACCCCAAAGTCACAATTTTGAGGTCCCCTTTGCTCAGGGGGTATGGACTAATTAGCTGACTAGAGTGTGACACTTTGAGCCTAGAATATTGGAAGGGGGGCGTACTATAATTTGCTGTGGGGCCCAGTCAGTTCTAGCTACATTACTGCACAGCTCCTTCTCTCCTCCAGGCCCGGCCCAGCGGTGACGTCATGACTTGTGTCTCACTGATGCAGCGGGTCTGAGGAGAGAAGGAGCGCAGGGAGCTGCGGTTAGTGAATGACCAGACCGCCGGCTCCCCTGCGCTTCAGCAATGATAGGTATGTGAGGGGGCCACTGGGGGGTCATTACGCTGTGAGGGCCCCTTACACAGTATAATGGACCCCCAGTGCCCCCCATTTAGTATAATGATCCCCAATGACCCTCCATTCAGTATAATGACCCCTAGTGTCCCTCCATACAGTATGACCCCCAGTGTGGGAGCCACTGGGGGTCATTATTCTGAATGGGGGCGACTGGGGGTCATTATTTTGAATAGAGGGCCACGGTGGGGTCATTATACTGTGTATGGAGCCACTGGGGGTCACTATGCTGTGTGGGGGGGGGGGGCATGGGGGATCGTTATACTGTGTGAAGGGCCACTAGTGGTCATTATACTGTATTATAGGGGCCAGTAGGGGTCATTATACCGCGTGGGAGCCACAGGGGGACATATAAATGTAAAAAAATGCTTTAAGGGGGCCCACTGGGATTTATCGCCCAAGGGCCCACATGAACCTGGGCCTGTTCATAGCATATCAGCTTTTTAACAGAGGGGCACTGTTTGGCTATAAATTTTATGGCTCTACACCCCTGTAATCCAGACATAGTGGATGCACACTGTAATACATTTACAGCCCTGGGTATAAAGATATGATTAGACAGATCCCTGTACTGCTCACTGATATATTGTACATCGTGCTGAGATCTGACAATGTGCACTCGGCTAAATTGTGAACTATCATAGAAGTCAATGGAGGGAGCCAAGCATGCACATCCACCTCTCCATTCCTGGATAGGTCATCAATATGAAAAAACCCGGAGAAACTCTTGAAGCTACCCCCAATACTGTGCCTGTTGTGCTCCCTCCCCGTCCGCAAACACTATACTATACACCCAGACTGCCCTCATTAGTAATGGTGACCCCAATAGTGATAATACTCCCGAAGATAGCCCCTATTAGTAGCAATACCCTCCATATTGCGTCAAATAATAATAACGCCCCTACAGTACCCTAGTAGTAATAATATAACCATAATGCTCCCAGTGGCTCTAATGTCCCCCTGTAGTGCCCCCCACTAGTTCCAATATATAATGCTTCCCCCCATAGTGCCAAAATACATAATGTTTCACCGTAGTGCTAGTATGTATATAATGCTCCTCCATTCCTCCCCAGTAGTGCCAAGTATATATATTGATCTCCTTCCCCCCATCCCTGGTGCCCCCAGCAGTGTGGACATTTAGTATAATAAAAAAAAAAAAAAAAAAAAAAAAAAAAAAACAGCGATGCAGACCACAGTTTTATCTGTGGCTTGTGTTGCTGCGTCCTGATGCATGCGGTCCCAATGACATCACCACTCCTGCTCTGGGTCTCACGTGATGACGTCATCATGCGATACCCAGAGCAGGATGTTGCAGTGATGTCATTGCAGCTTCTTCTGAAGTTGGACGGCCATGAGAGCGCCCTCCTTTATGGGGTGAAGTGGCGCCCTAGGCGGATGACTACCCTTCCCTATCTATTGTCCCGGCCCTAATTCAGAGCACATTACTGCAGGAGGTATAACAGGAGAGGACTATAACTCCCAACATGTCTATTATTTAATATCAGAGCAGATTACAGCTCCCAGCATGTCCAAGCCGTTATTATGTAATATGAGAATACATTATAAGAGAAGGTATACAACTCCCAGCATATCCAGGGTGTTGTAATGTACCCGGATATTATATAATAATGGCCTGGACATGCTGGAGTTGTAGTCCTCTCCTCTTACAATGTGCCCTGATATTACATAACATGTAGTCCTCTCCTCAAAGCTCCTCTTTTAATGTACTCTGATATTACATAACATGAGGTATAAGAGGAGAGGACTACAACTCCCAGCATTTCTCTGGCACTTACATTGAATCCATACTTCTTCTTCATTACTTTACTGCACTGCTGAGCTCCGCCTCCTGTTCTAGTCACATGATGGTGAGGTCATCACAGGTCCTTCATCCCCTCTTCTCTGCTGAGCTCCGCCTCCTGCTTGTGACATTATGGCAGGTCCTGTCTGCACTAGGGTAATGATTTCTCTTATATGTGAGGGAGGAGACCGTACACTGCATTGTAAAGTGCAGCTGTTCACCTGTTTGCTTCCTCGGACGTTCAGCTGAACAGCAGCACTGAAGCAGGGGGCCCCTTAGACAATGGGGGCCCTGGGCAAAAGCCCAGTTTGCCCCCCCACCTAACGCCGGCCCCGAATATGTATAAATCATACTTATGGAGCCAGGAAAAATTGCAGTAATGAAGAAAAGCCATATAGTTGTTTGAGGGCCCCATGCACGCTCCCGCTGCCTGTGAAATACTACACAACCAGCTGTGGTTGTTACCAACCTAAAGAATGTGCTGCAAGGAGGGAAAGTTGTGTTGTGCGCCCTGCGGGGAGCAGACAGGAAGGCAGACGTGATATCCATGGCTGCGCCTTATAGGACACAGGGGGACGCAGTAATTGGCCTGGCCATTTTTCATTTTAAGTTTTCCTTTAACAACCTTTTAGGAGATACCTCTAAGAAACGGCAGACCTCTTGACGGTGCGAACATCTAGCGACCTTTCTAGAGGGAACCTTAACAATTTGGCAACCAGAGAACGTGCGGCCGGCACTATGATGACGGATTATTCACAGAGACGTGTTTTTGAATTGAGGCCATTGTAAGTGAAAGTTTGATGACTTCTCAAGCTGATGTGGATGCGGGGCCGAGCTGGCCAGCGAAAGGCTGGAGCATCCTGTCCTTCTGTTTCCTGAGGCCGGATAGGATTCCTGTTGTCTGTTTCCGCTGATGCCCCAGGACGCAGGACGGTGACCTTATCTGCCGGAAAACCTGTCCGATAATGTGGTGAGGCCGAGGGAGGGGGGTGTCGGAGGCACAGATTACCTAGGGGACAGCAATTCACTCTATAGGAACCACTTGGCGATCGTGAGTTGGTGATTTGCAGATAAAGCGGTAAACGTTTTCCCTGATCGCCGAAGTAATTCACACCCTCAAATGTCGGACTGGAAATCTTCACCTTCTACGGTGGTTTGGATTTCTTCCTTTTTGCACATTTCAATATTCTGTAAACCGTCTGGGAATGAGTTCAGCAACTTTCTCTGCAGGGAGCCATGTACGTTGCTTTAATGAGGTCAATCATGTTGCATAGAGTCCTGTAAGCCCTAAGAACTGGTACTGGGGTGCCGGAGCTGTTTTGTAGGGTCACTTGCTTGTCACCTTTATAGCACCGGTCCATTATCACCAAGTCTACATGTTTTATAGCTCTGATACCCAAAACCAGCAGTAGATGGTGAAAACCATAGGTGAACTCTCCTTAAAACCCAAAAAGGTTGTCTAGCTTTTGTTTTGGAAAAAAATTTCACCCCACCCTTCAGTACCTGTGGTTCCAGCTCCCTTAAAGGGGTATTCCGGTAGTTACAAGCTATCCCCTATCCATAGATTGATGGGGGTCCTACCGCTGAGACCCCCACTGATCACGAGAACAGGGACCCCATACCCCCCCCTGCAGGCCCCTTGCTGCTTCCCTAAAATGACCGGAACGGCCGCTCCACTCATTTCTATGGGAACTCCGGAGATATTGAAGGGTTGTACTTGGCTATATCCAGAACTTCCATAGAAATGAATGGAGCAGCAGCTCACATGTGTGACTGGCCACTACAGTCATTTTAGAGGAGCAGTAATGCCCTCTAGAGGGTATTGGGCCCCTGTTGTCATGATCGGTGGGGGTCGCAGAAGTAGGACCCCAACCGATCTGATAGTTTTCCCCTATGCTGTAGATAGGGGATAACTTTTACCTACCGGAATATCTCTTTAACTAGTCTTCTGGTCTCCAACTTCTTGATTGCATCAACGGTGATGTGTCCCCAAAAGGCATGAGACCCAGCAGTGACGTGCTACTTGGAGACACGTCACCACTAAAACTACAACGGCCAAGTGACTGTGTCCACCCAGAAGTTTACAGACCAGAAGATCAGTAAAGACAGCCAGGGAACCGAAAAGGAGCAGCAGGGAACTGGTGAGTATGAGTTTTTCCACAAGTACCACAGGCTGGGGGGGGGATGGAAAACCCCTTTAAAATCAAGGAGTAAGTGCAATTCAACCCCACATCCTGCTTTTCCCATTATACGTCTGTAAAGATGAGTTGTTTCACAAAGAACTGCGAATGGATGGATGAAACTGCTCTACAGCTCCCATATCTCAGCTCCCTGGACCTCCATGTTCCTCATGCCACTATAGGGTCTAGAGGCCCCCATACACAGTAGCAGTGTGTTGTCAGCCGAACCCGCCGAAAATGGCAGGTTCAGCCGAAAGTCTAATGTGTATGGGGAGCCTCCGACATCATCTGTGAAGGATTAGGCAAAGTGAATATTTATGCTCGATCCCTTTGTTCTCCCGGGATACAAGCCCCCTCTGGAAGGGTCTGGCAGCAGCTTTCTCCTTTGTGTATGGGGGGGGGGGGGGGTCGGGAGAGATAGCTGCCGTCCGAACATTCGTTCTGCCAAAAGCTATTGGAAGTATATGGTCACCTTAAGGACTGCCAGTGATGTGATGAATGACAGTATTTTAGCAGCCTAAAGCCACCACTAGGGGGAGCTTATGGTGTAATTATTCAACAGGGCTAAATTTCGAATCAAATTGAGCCGGAATTCTGGCGCACAGGCCGTGCACCACATTTACGGAGTGTTTTAGACTCTTTCTGTGCAAGGGGTGTGGCTTGGTTGAAAATGGGTTGAGTTTCACTGGAAAGGGGCATGGCTTAAGATGAAGTAACGTGCACCAAACTGGTATCATTTTCTATTTTAAACTAGGGCGACTGATCAGTTTTTAAAAAAAAAAAAATATTTAGAAAACCACAGAATTATAACAGTACATAATTAAACAATGACATCCTCCATTGTCATCTCTATTTCTTATTCCTCCCCAACCCATCCAGACCAACCCTACCCTCCCTCCCTAGCGATGCGTCTCTATAATAAGAATAATAAGAATAACATTTAATGTTGCGAGAAAGCCGCAGCCACTCAGGCACTTATCCTATGCTGGCTGCTTATAATAAGGATTGTGGTGAGCGGCTGCGCTGGACACGTGTTTGGGTGTTTATGCCACGTGTTATGTGTCAAGCTTGTCTTAGGACGTTCTTGTTATTGTCCATGGGGAATCACACAACAATGCTGGAATTTACACATCTGCTGTATCTTGGCTGACAGGATGAGTACAGAGCTGAAAGGCCAAAGATACAGCCCAGCGCAAGGGAGAGCCTTATTAATTATCCATGACCACAAATGGGAGAACTTCTAGACCCGGACATCTGGTGTAAGGTCAGTCCAAGCCTTTGCTTTCCGAGGAGTAGACTCAGATGGCGTGCCAGCCTCATTGCAATTCCCATAGTACCTGCCTCATAGCAGTCCCCACTGTGCCAGGCTCATGGAGGGCATATCTGCTACATTGCTGCCCAGGGTGCCAATCCTATAGTCAGAGTGCCAATCCTATTGTAATCCCATGTTTCAGACTCATAGTAATGGCCATCATGCTAAACTTATCCATAGAAATTTCCATAATGCCAACCTCATGGTTTTCCCCAGCCCGCCAGCTACTTAGTCATCCCAGACATAAATCCTTATAATAATGACCCTAACCAGAAGCCTCATATGCCAATCATGGCAATATCATAGTAGTATCTCTAGTACTGGCCACACAGAATCCCCACCCCATCTCAACCTCATGGCAGTCCCCAGACTGCAATCCTTATAGTAATGCCCATAATGTCAGCCTCATAGTTCCCATAGTACCTACCTCACAGTGCCAGTCTCATGGAAGGTTGGCATATCTACCAAAATGCAGTCCAACAGTATAGTGGTCATCATGCCAATATTATGGTAGTCTCCATAATTCCAACCTCATAGTAACTCCCATTAAACCAAGCTTATGGTAGTCCCTATATTGCCAGCCTGATAGTACTTTCTGAAAGGCAGCCTCATAGTAGTCCTCACAGCCTCTAGGACAGTAAGGCTACATGCACGCGATCGTTCCGTTCATAGCTGTCCGCAAACCGCGGATCCGCATAACATGGATGGCGTCCGTGTGTGTTCCGCAGTTTGCGGAACGGCACGGACAGCCTTCAATATAACTGCCTATTCTTGTCCGCAACGCGCGGACAATAGGACATATATTTTTTTTGCAGGGCCACGGAACAGAGCAACGGATGCGGACAGTACACGGAGTGCCGTCTGCATCTTTTGCGGCCCCATTGAAGTGAATGGGTCCGCATCCGAGCCGCCAAAACTGCGGCTCGGATGTGGACCAAAACAACGGCCGTGTGCATGAGGCCTAAGTCTGCCAAAATGCTGCTTGCTTGCAGTCAGGGGAGGGGTGCAACCAGAAGTGAACCAACCTGCCTCATGGCTAGTGCATCCATGCCTGAGTTCATCACATTCTAGGAAATAGTCGGTTGCTGAATTCTTCTGCAAGGAAAAAATTGGTTCCGAATTCCTGTACCATCACCCAAGACCTAGCCCTATGGATGGATTATCAGATAATCACTATATCTGAGGGGTGCCGGTATAATTTTGTAGGGTCTATAGGTCAGCAGTATTTGCAATCCTTTTTTATTACCAGGCTTCCTCCCCAATGTAATCAGTGGCAGCTTGTGTTCAATTTCCCTGCAGTGCCCCCACAGGATAGATTTAGAATTACATGGTGCATGGACTTTTGGGCTCTTTTTTTGTCAGAGTTGCTTATTTTGCCCAGAGATTAAGGATATTTCAGGCGTCGGGGTCACTTTAAGACATTGACAGCGCTAACAGTCAGTAGATGATGGAGTCTGAAAATTAGATGGAGTCAGCTGAAACCCTAATCCTATTTCAACCGTAACACTTAATTACCGGCAGATCTGTGCAGCCATCATCGCTAAGTAAGCCATTTTGAGTTGATCCAGTTAAATGGCTACACAAGCGGGATATGAGAGCGCGGCAGAGCTGGAATGAAACTGATAGGGACAGAAGGATCTAATATGGCGACACCGTGAAATATGAGGAGGCGGATATCCTTAAAGGAGTGGAAACCGTCTTGTAAGGATACAGTTATAAATCTAGCTGCTTATAACATTCACACATACACTACACAGTCTAGTCAAAAGTATGTGCACCCCTTTTTGATTAGTGGGCTGTGACGACTTCAGGTGCAACTATTCCTAAGAGGTGCATCCAATGAAGTATGCGGCTATGCAACCTCCATGAAGGACAATGGGGGACACTTACATGAGGGTCTGAGCAGCCATTTCCACAGTCTCAGGAGTATGTTCGAAGAACCTTTTCCCTCAAAAACCAAAATAAAGGAAAAGCCTAGAAGTCCCCATGACAACCAATCAGATTCCAGCTCTCATTTTACAAAGGCCCCTTAGAAAATGAAAGCAGCAATCTCATTGGTTGCCGTGGGTAACTACTCTATTATTCCTGCGCCTTCATCTCCCCAGTAGGTTTATGAACTGCGCCATTACCATCTGTCAGTGACATTTCTAAGTTATGTCAACCACACAAAATGCAAGGATGAGGCTCAGAGTAAATATCAAAAGGCCTGGCACAACACTCATCACACGTGCCAAGTGTGACAGACGGCGCCACAGGAGTGCAAAGATCGGTCACTAACTAACTAGGTTTACTGGCATGGAAGAGGGCACTGTAAGGGCACCAGGCCTCAAAAGGGCAGTTTTTCATGACAGACTCCAATTACTGTCCATGTCTGAGAAATATTTTTGTTGCCCCCTTTCCGTATACTGTACAGGGTAAAAAAGGAGGCTCCCGGACAGAAAACGGCAACTCCACCATTAAGTTCAATATATCCATTATTCATCCGCAGGAATCTACCGTATCCCAACATAAACCAGTATACCAGTTCGTTTCTACACACTAATTCATTGCCGTACACTGGTTTATTGCTGTATACCAGTTATTTTGTATACACCAGTTCATTGCCATATACTACTTCATTTCCATATACCAGTTCATTTATATATACCACTCCATTAGCATATACCAGTTCATTGCCATATACCAGTCCACTGCCATTTACCAGTTCATTGCTATATACCAGTCCATTGCCATATACTACTACATTTCCATAAACCAGTTCATTTCTATATACCAGTCTATTAGCATATACCAGTTCATTGCCATTTACCAGTTCATTGTCATACATCAGTTCACTGTCATATACCAAATCACTGCTATACACCAGTCCATTGCCATATACTACTTAATTTCTATACACCAGTTTATTTCTATATACCAGTCCATTGCCATTTACCAGTTTGTGTGTCATAGGTTACTGACATGCCACCATTCAATGTTATATACCAGTTCAATGACCCCTTCGAACAATCGCTAACTGACTACTAACTACAACCACCATTATCCACAGCCAATCACTGCTCACCTGTCTTTATTGATAGTACTCTCTCCAGGCACAGGCAGAACGATGACACATCCAGTACAATTAGACAGTCTAGCTACAACAACTCCCCCTCAGCTGGCTCCAGTACTGAGAGCGGAGCCTGGAAATCCACACTGGGGCACATCCAGCAGAACGCAGCCGTGGACGGTGTGAGCAAGCGAATACATATATGTGACCTGAAACACTGCGCCGGAACCCGTGGAAAGGGATAAGGGGAGCTTAGTGAAATTTATATATGCATGTGATGTGTACATATATATTGGTGGGGATGGGGGGCTTGTATACTAGGTAGATGTTAGTAGTAGAGGGGCTGTGGCCACTGCGCCACCAGTGAGAATTACCCTCAATTCAAATATAGACTGCGGGTGCCGGCCATATCACATACCCAGCACCCGGTCTCAATGACAGGAAGGGGCGATCCCGCGAACCAAAGCAATTCACCCCTCAAATGCAGCACCTGAGGGGCTAATTGGCACGGTTCGGAGGGATCCCTGTCATTGAGGCCTAGTGCCAGCTGTGTGATATGGCTGGCACCCGCAGTCTATATTTGTATTATGAGGTTAATTACATTCATTGGTGGCGCAGTGCGCCATCCACCCCATACCCCAGTTTTATCAAGTATAATCATTGGTGGCGCAGTGCACCCAAACCCGTCAGTATTATAATCATTGGTGGCAGTGGCCACAAGGTCCCCTCCCCTCTTCATTGGTGGTGCAGTGGTAGCTTCTGATTGGAGCCCCAGCAGTGAAATCTCAGGGCTCCGATCGGTTACCATGGCAGCCAGGACGCTACTGAAGCCATGGTAATCTCCCTGCTGCCATGCGCACAAAGCACAGGGCAGCAGGGACAGTGTGAGATCCTATGCACCCTAATAGATCTCTATTAGGGTGCATAGGACAAGGGATGAAAAGATCCTAGGTTCTAGCCCCATAAGGGGGCTAATAGTTATAAAATAAAAAAGTAAAAAAATAACTAAAAATTTAAATCACCCCCTACATAAAAAAATATATAAACAATAAAAAAACAAAAAAAAACAAATTAGGTATCGCCACGTCCGAAAAAGTCCAAACTATTAAAGTATTGAAAAATATCTCCTATGTGGTGAATGCCGTAACAGAAAAGAAATGTAAAAAACACAAGATTCCGCTTTTTTTTTGCCTTCTTCTCCCCTAAAAAATAGGATAAATTGCGGAATGCACACTTTTTTTGGCAGTTTATTTTTCTTTTGCGTGGTATCAAGTATTGCATTACTTTTTTATGGGACCGAAATTGAATCAAAATGTTGGTATTGTGACAACCCTAGTCACGGGGCATAAGTCCTTTAGGTCACAAAGAAATGGCATCTAGTGGCTGTAAACCCCCAGAGCCGGGA
Source organism: Bufo gargarizans (assembly GCF_014858855.1). Lineage (NCBI taxonomy): Eukaryota > Metazoa > Chordata > Amphibia > Anura > Bufonidae > Bufo > Bufo gargarizans. The sequence goes on along the minus strand of NC_058087.1, from coordinate 178,720,899 downwards.
GACCAGCTGGATAACAGTCGCTGCGCTCTGGGGATTGCTGCACAGACAGGCCGGGGCTGAGAACAGTCGCTGCACTCTGGGGGCTGCTGCACAGACAGGCCGGGGCTGAGAACAGTCGCTGCACTCTGGGGGCTGCTGCACAGACAGGCCGGGGCTGAGAACAGTCGCTGCACTCTGGGGGCTGCTGCACAGACAGGCCGGGGCTGAGAACAGTCGCTGCACTCTGGGGCTGCTGCACAGAGAGACCGGTGCTGGATAACAGTCGCTGCACTCTGGGGGCAGCGACCGGTGCTGAAAAACAGTCACTGCGCTCTGGGGGCTGCTGCACAGAGAGACCGGCGCTGGATAACAGTCACTGCGCTCTGGGGGCTGCTGCACAGAGAGACCGGCGCTGGATAACAGTCGCTGTACTCTGGGGGCTGCTGCACAGACAGGCCGGGGCTGAGAACAGTCGCTGCACTCTGGGGGCTGCTGCACAGACAGGCCGGAGCTGAAAAACAGTCACTGCGCTCTGGGGGCTGCTGCACAGAGAGACCGGTGCTGAAAAACAGTCACTGCGCTCTGGGGGCTGCTGCACAGAGAGACCGGTGCTGAAAAACAGTCACTGCGCTCTGGGGGCTGCTGCACAGAGAGACCGGTGCTGAAAACCAGTCACTGCGCTCTGGGGGCTGCTGCACAGGGAGATTGGCGCTGGATAACAGTCGCTGCGCTCTGGGGGCTGCGGTAATATCGCTGTAGTGTGTAGGGACTAAAACCCATAGGGGAAAGTAGTAAATGACCCCCAATGTTTTATTTAACTGAAAGGCATCTTTATGATGCCAAGGTGCCCTTCCTGACAATGTGCACCTATAATGGGCACACTCTGAAGAACCCACTTATCAGGGTTTTCCGCTAGGATGTCCCATTTTCTATCGGAGCGGTGAAGATGGCTGATCGCTGCTATCTCCAGCACTCCCATAGAGAATGAACGGAGCAGCAGGGGGCACGGCCGCTCCATCAGATTTGGGGGGAGCGGTGACCCCGTTCTCGGTGGGCAACTAAGAGATATTACTGCATGGGGCATCAAGGAAACACGAGTACATTTTTTGAGTGTTTTATTTTTTTTCTAAATGGGCATTTATCATGATATATATTGTTATCGCGAATATTTTTGATATCGCCCAACCCTACCCGGCCCCATAGAAGTGAATGGGGCTTCAGTGAAAAACACATTGCATCTGGAAGCAAGTGCGGAGGCGATGCGTTTTTCATGTTGTTGTTTGTAAATCTTCCGTTTTTTATCACGCGGGTGAAAAACTCATCAAAACGCATTGCACCCGCGCTAAAAAAAATGAACAACTGAACACAATTGCAGACAAAACTGACTGAACTTGCTTGCAAAATGGTACGAGTTTCACTGAACGCATCCTGAACGCATCCGGACCTAATCCGTCACACTCGTGTGAAAGAGGCCTTAATGTGGGGGGGGGCAGAATTATCCAGAAACCAACAGAACAAAAATAATCAATTAATATTCGTATTCGTATCCATGTGATATGGTGCTGTATGGAAGCACAATATGGCACACATTTGGAGTAGACACTCACGCATAGCTTACACTATATCTATATACATAGAAACATATGCACAGTATACACATATGTAAAATATAGATATATATATATACAAATATATACATACTACACACACACATATATATAATATAAAGACACATGCATAGTATACACACAAATAGATGTATAAATATACACCTATCTATACAGAGATACAAATGCATAGTACACACACATAGCATACTCATAAACATATATACATACATAATATACACACAGGTATATAAAATAAATTCATATCTATATACATAGACACATATATACATACGGTAACTATAGTATATACACATATACACACACAGATAATACATATACACATATCTATAGTATATACACACAGATAATACATATACACATATCTATAGTATATAGACACAGATAATACATATACACATATCTATAGTATATAGACACACAGATAATACATATACACATATCTATAGTATATACACACAGATAATACATATACACATATCTATAGTATATACACACAGATAATACATATACACATATCTATAGTATATAGACACACAGATAATACATATACACATATCTATAGTATATACACATAGACACACATATACATATCTATAGACTATATACATAGATGATACATATACACATATCTATAGTATATAGACACACAGATAATACATATACACATATCTATAGTATATACACATAGACACACATATACATATCTATAGAATATATACATAGATAATACATATACAAATATCTATGCATCTAGACAAACCGCCAAACAGTATACAGAAAATCAATATATCTGCAGGAAGTCCAGCAGACATCAGTGATGACCTGTTACATGCTTTGCCCATGTGTGCCAGGCATGATCCCTGTGGGCACCGTGCACCCTGCAGTACACACAGTATGTACGATGTGTATGCTCCATCTTCATGGGGTGGGGGCTGTGCACAGCTCGTATCCCCATGCATATACAGTCTGCCTGCCTATGACCTTGCCCACCCCCCGGATTTTCTCCATTAATCGGTACTCACCGGCCCCGGGAAGCAGCAAAAGCAGCAGAAAGCGGATCATCCTGGGGCCATGGAGCTCAGATGCAGGGTGATGCCAAGCTGGGGTCTGCCTTCAGTGCCAGACGTGGAGGTGGAGGGTACAAGGATGCTGCTCAGTGTCAGAACCCCCAGTGCACTGCCCCCCTGCACCCCACGACTACTGCTGCTGCCGCCGCCAGAGCCCCACTCTGCTCCCCCAGTGCGCTGTGGGGGGCACGGCCGCCAGGGGGCGATGCAGAGCAGCAGCACATGTTCAGGTCACCCTGCTGCTCCACTGCTCTGCTCCCTCACTGCCATCCGCTGGATGTGTGTGTGCTCACTGCTGCTGTCACTTGTAGCTCTCCTCCTCCTCCTCCTGCATAGCAGTGTCACCACCCCCAGCTGTTACACACACTCTCTGCATTTAATAGGAACCTTATGTATTATCATCAGCAACATCCTCTCAGCCTGCACGGTTCTAATGTAGTCATTTAAGGAGCGCAAACTCCTCCAGGTCTATGCAATGTATTTATTTTATTTTTTTATGGTAAAACACTGCAAAATCTACTGATGTGCAACAAATGGCAGTGAAGGGGTTAACCTTCCCATCAGTCCTAGGCATTGCTTATCACGAGCTGATCACATTCGCCCCTTGTTTCTTCAAAGATGTGAAAATGGCCGTGTTCACATTTGTGTTGTTCTTTATAGGAGCAGACCAGTGACAGTGATGGCAGCACCAGATCCGTCACACGAACAGCACCCATAGGACCCTGATGACCCTAATGCACTTTGCCGATCCGTCACACGACATACCAACGGCACCCATAGGACCCTGATTACCATAATGCCCGATAGGGATCCATCACACAAGATACTGACGGCACCAATAGGACCAGTGTCGGACAGGGGTGCCTATGGCCCCACCAGTAAAATTCATTCTGGGGGCCCGCTATACAGATACATTAAAATATTACCCGTTCATACAGAAGCAGACAGCAGCAAGACGTTACTAGGTGATAAATTATAAGGGGCCCCTAGAAACTGAGGATACTGGCTGGCTTGCCTAGTTGTCTAGAAGTCATCTCAGCCACCAAATGCATCTATAGTAAGGAGCTGTTATATCCACCCAGTTTTTGATATGAACATAGGTTGGTTGAGATGCTGTACTCTGCCTATCTATATGTAGGTCAGTCACTCTACTGTCCTATGTGCGATTTGTACAGGAGGTGGGGGCCCACCAGGGGGATTTCCCTGTACCCCTGTGGGCCAGTCCGAGCCTGCATAGGACCCAGATGACCATAATGCCCTATAAGGATCCATCACACAAGATACCGACGGCACCGATAGGACCCTGATGACCATAATGCCCTTTGGGCGATCCGTCACACGACATACAGATGGCACCCATAAGACCCTAATGACCATAATGCCCTATAGAGAAAAAGAGGATTACAGCAGCATGTCCGGTGTATCTTTTATTAGAAGCCTTGAGTGCGTACAAAAGCAGAATACGACGTTTCGGCTACTGTGTGGCCGAAACGTCGTATTCTGCTTTTGTACGCACTCAAGGCTTCTAATAAAAGATACACTGGACATGCGGCTGTGATCCTCCTTTTCTCTACTGTTCTGTGGATCTGTGGTCTTATTGCGGCTGGTGCATTCCGGAATTGGTCGATGAGTTCCGTCTGTTGTGCTGCTCTACAACTTTACCTGTACATAATGCCCTATAGGGATCCGTCACATGACATACCGATGGCACCCATAGGACTTTGATGACCATAATGCCCTATAGGGATCCATCACACTACATACCGACGGCACCCAAAGGACCCTGATAACCATAATGTCCTTTGTGGATCCGTCACACGACATACCGACGGCACCCAAAGGACCCTGATGACCATAATGTCCTTTGTGGATCCGTCACACGACATACCGACGGCACCCAAAGGACCCTGATAACCATAATGTCCTTTGTGGATCCGTCACACGACATACCGACGGCACCCAAAGGACCCTGATGACCATAATGTCCTTTGTGGATCCGTCACACTACATACCGACGGCACCCATAGGACCCTGATGACCATAATGCCCTATAGGATCCATCACACTACATACCGACGGCACCCATAGGACCCTGATGACCATAATGTCCTTTGTGGATCCGTCACACTACATACCGACGGCACCCATAGGACCCTGATGACCATAATGTCCTTTGTGGATCCGTCACACTACATACCGACGGCACCCATAGGACCCTGATGACCTTTAGGTTTCTGTCACAGTATTTGTCATTCTACTGCACAAAACATATGAACATGGGACCATCACAGATGCCTTCAGCTGCCAAGCACACATGTAACAGGTCAGACAGTGTCATAGGTACAAATGTGCTGACAGATTTTGCTTTCCTCAAGTCCTCCGGCAGCAGAGTGGTATGTATGTGCTAAGGATGATGAGGAAAGAGAAAAATTTCTTACCTGAAATTTTGCTTTCCTTGAGTCCAAAAGCAGCACATTTTGGACTATCTGCAAAATTACCAGAGTAGTCCTGCAGATATGGAGTACAGATCTCTATTTTTTACTTTCCTCCTGCCTGTTCTCCCGCTGTCAGGGCAGAGTCATGTTCATATACATTGCCGATGCACAGGAGTCCTCTCCATTACGTTAGCACAGGGCAGCAGTCCTGACTATGTATTTCAGTGCAGCTTTGAGCGCTGAATGAGGGTAATCGGACTGGGGGCAGTTGGAAAATAAAAATAGCGATCTGGACTCCTTGCCGGCAGTACTACATATGTGTTTGATATGGGGGGTGACAGATTTCCTTTAAGGTTGGAGCTGCATGGCGATCTTGGCCGTGACACTTGTCGTGTGCAGCTGATCTGAATGCGGTCACAACATGACTCACAAGTTGCTGCAATGGCGACCCCAGAATTGCAATAAAATTCAGTAATGTCAAATTTTTTGGCGATTCTGAAGTCCAAGCAACTTTTGCGAGACACCCTGCAATCCAATGGCCGCCCTGCTTACAGAGCGATCCAAGTCTCCTTAACAGTCTGGTAATCTGGAATATTTGATAATCCGGCACCACTCTGGTTCCATTGAAAGAATTTCACTGTATGCGGCACCAATGGGTTAATTTATGTTGGCAAAAGCATGATTACTTCAAGTCTAAGGGTGCAAAATATGTATATCTAGTGGTCTCCCTCCTGCAGCTCTCCAGCTGTTGTGAAACTACAACTCCTAGCATGTTGGAGAGCACGTACATGCATCCTACATATAGAAATCTATCTTATTTCTGTGCAGTTTTCCTATTGCAACAGATGGCGGTGAAGGGGTTACTCCTTGGCAGCCCCCTCTGTCCGATCTCGAGATGGAAAGGATTGTTATCCAGAAGGAACAGGACTGGAATAAGAATGGCTCAGGCTAAATATAGCGGTCTCGGAGGTGGCCGGCGTAGGTGGGTTAGTAGGTGAACTCCACATCCACCTTGGCATTTCGCGCTGTGATTTTTGTGAGGAGCATCTGTCACTGGCAGCAGCTCGACCCCTATTACATTTCGGGGACTAGAGAGACGATATTTAGTTCAACCGATTCCACGCTGGGAAATTATAATAGCCTCTGTCGCTCGCATCCGGGGCGAGCATGCTCTGGTTACCATGGCAACAGCGACTACCAGGGGAAGCTGAATTAAAATGGAGGCTAAGTAGAGAAATACCTGGATCAGAGGATCCACAAAGAATAAAACAGCCCTGAATTTAAAAATAAAATGTCATACGCCCCCGCCCGTCCGACCAGATCCTCTCATCGTACAGCTGCTTACTGCCTCCAGTAAGTACAGGTCTATGATGCATCCTCAAATGCAATTCAGCTGTATTAAGTTATATCTGCTTCTGAGAAAGCTGGGTGTCAAGTAATACGGCCATCAATACCGCTCTGATGGCGCCAGTAAGCGCACAACTGACCAAGGCGCATGCCGTTGTGTATGGGGCTAATGGTGCCGAGAAACCGCATAGAGGTCGTGGCCCTTCATTGAGCTGAACAACAAGGCCTCATTTATCATCACTGGCCCATAGCAACCAATCAGCGTGGAGCTTTCATCCCTTCAACTGCTCTGGAAAAATGAAAGCTGCGCTGTGATTGGTTGCTAAGAGTTTACAAGGCTTGTCCATCTGGTAAACAGTGATGCCATTGCGTGTGCACAATATTAATGAAGAGGCTAAAAAAAAAAAAAAAAAAAGGAATTGAATGTCAATGGGTGGCATATATCACAACTGTCTTGGAGAAAAATAGCCTTTGTTGGCCCATGGCAGCCAATCAGAGCTCAGCTTTCATTTCCTACGCTGCTCTGGGAAAATGAAAGCTGCGCAGTGATTGGTTGCTATGAACAACTAGGCATAGTTAGTCGACACCCTAGGTCTGTGATGGCTAACCTCCGGCACTCCAGCTGTGGTAAAACTATGACAGACATGAATGGAGCATGCTGGGAGTTGTAGTTTCCCCATAGCTAGAGTGCTGGAGGTTAGAGGTGCATGAAAATTATGCCAGAGGGATACATTTAACCTCTTCAGTACACATGACGTACCGGTACAGCATGTTGTCCTGGTACTTAAGGACACATGACGTACCGGTACGTCATGTGTATTTCCGATCACCGCCGCCCGGTGATCGGAACAAGGTGCCTGCTCAAATCATTGAGCAGGCACCTTGGCTAAATGCGCGGGGGGTCCCGTGACTTCAGACCTGCAGAATTCAGACCTGCGGTTTGCGGCTTTTACCTGCGGTTGCGGCGGGCGGTGCCATCGGGTCCCCATGCGGCTGTAGGGGGGACCCGATGGCATGGAAGGCAGCGCGATGCCTAAGGAAGGCATCGCGCTGCCTTCCGGTGACGAGCCTGTGAGATCGAGCCCCCTGGATCTCACAGGCCGGAAGCTGTATGAGTAATACACACAGTATTACTCATACAGCCAATGCATTCCAATACAGAAGTATTGGAATGCATTGTAAAGGGATTAGACCCCCAAAAGTTCAAGTCCCAAAGTGGGACAAAAAATAAAGTGAAAAGAAAGTAAAAATAAACAAAAACGTCATTTTCCCCAAATAAAGTTAAAAAAAATCTTAAAAAATAGGGGGGAAAAAAAGTATACATATTAGGTATCGCTGCGTCCGTATCGATTGGCTCTATAAACATATCACATGACCTAACCCCTCAGATGAACACCGTAAAAAAAAAAACTGTGCTAAATAAACAATTTTTTGCCACCTTACATCACAAAAAGCAAGCGATCAAAAAGGCGTTTGCCCACCAAAATAGTACCAATCTAACAGTCACCTCATCCCGCAAAAAATTAGCCCCTACCTGAGACAATCGCCCAAAAAAAAAAAAAACTATGGCTCAGAATATGGAGACACTAAAACATCATTTTTTTCGTTTAAAAAAAGCTGGTTTTGTGTACAACTTACATAAATAAAAAAAGTATACATAATAGGTATAGCCGCGTCTGTATCGACCGGCTCTATAAAAATATCACATGATCTAACCCCTCAGATGAACACCGTAAAAAATAAAAACTGTGCTAAATAAACAATTTTTTGTCACCTTACATCACAAGCTATCAAAAAGTCACACGCACCCCAAAATAGTGCCAATAAAACCGTCATCTCATCCCGCAAAAATGATACACTACCTAAGGTAATCGCCCAAAAACTGAAAAAATTTATAAAATTAATAAAATAAATCAGTGTGTAAAACTTACATAAACAAAAAAAAGTATACATATTAGTTATCACCGCATCCGTGATAACCTGATCTATAAAAATACCACATGATCTAACCTGTCAGATGAATGTTGTAAATAACAAAAAATAAAAACTGTGCCAAAACTGCTATTTCTTGTTACCTTGCCTCACAAAAAGTGTAATATAGAGCAACCAAAAATCATATGTACCCTAAACTAGAACCAACAATACTGCCACCCTATCCCGTAGATTCTAAATTGGGGTCACTTTTTGGAGTTTCTACTCTAGGGGTGCATCAGGGGGGCTTCAAATGGGACATGGTGTCAAAAAAAACAGTCCAGCAAAACCTGCTTTCCAAAAACCGTATGGCATTCCTTTCCTTCTGCGCCCTGCCGTGTGCCCGTACAGTGGTTTACGACCACATATGGGATGTTTCTGTAAACTACAGAATCAAAGCCATAAATATAAAGTTTGGTTTGGCTGTTAACCCTTGCTTTGTAACTGGAAAAAAAATATTAAAATGGAAAATCTGCCAAAAAAGTGAAATTTTTAAATTGTATCTCTATTTTCCATTAATTCTTGTGGAACACCTAAAGGGTTAAAGTTTGTAAAATCAGTTTTGAATACCTTGAGGGGTGTAGTTTCTAGAACGGGGTCATTTTTGGGTGGTTTCTATTATGTAAGCCTCGCAAATTGACCTGAACTGGTCCCTAAAAATTATTATTTTTTACTTCATTTTACCAGTGTCATGAAGTACAATATGTGACGAAAAAACAATCTCAGAATGGCCTGGATAAGTCAAAGCTTTTTAAAGTTATCACCACTTAAAGTGACACTGGTCATATTTGCAAAAAATGGCCTGGTCCTTAAGGTGAAATAAGGCTGTGTCCCAAAGGGGTCACATGAAATGCTACGATGCTAACATCAGGGGGACTGCCTGGGTGAAATTATGGGTATGTCCGGGCTCTGAACCTGGACAACCCCTTTAAAGAGGTTATCCAATACTAAAAAAAAAAGCCACCCCATATGCTGGGCCCCCAAAACTGAATATTCTTACCCGGGTCCCTACACCGCATGTTTTCATCAGTGCACGGGGAGAAGCAGCAGTGCAGGGACCAGGAGCGGCATAAGTATATTCAGCATGGAGGGCCCAGGCTTATGGGGAGACATTGTATAGGATTGGATAACATGCTTAAAGGGGCTCTGTCAGCAGGAAATTCACCAAGCACAGTGCCCTGTAGCACTAGCTCAGCTGAATGTAATGACATTTTTCACTTAGCGATCCGTTCCTTTATTCTGGAGAAAAAGTACTTTTAATCTACATGCAAAGGAGCAGTTAAGTGCACTGAGGGCGGGACCAAGCCACTCTGTGCACCCTTACTCCTATTCTCCTTCCTAAGTGAGAGGGCAATACAAGAACCTGTCCCTGTCAATAAAGGAAAGGGGCTGGTAGAGGATGCAGGGAGCACAGAGAGATTTGGGCCCAACCTCAGTGCAGCCCTGTACCTCACATGGATCCAGAGATCTCCCCATTCATTGCTCTGCTAGATTTATATCCAGCTGGCAGCTCAAGGGGTGTGTCCTTTCTGCTGCAGCTCTGTCCAGTTAGAAGGATGAAACTGAGCATGTGCGGCCACCTCAGTTAATATAAAAAAGAAAAAATACAACAGGCGCTCTATACAGATATATTTTATTAAATAGCTCAGTGACTATAATAATATTTTAATTACAAGCTATTACAAAAGGATTCAGATCCAGGTGCTGGTTTAAAAACTGAAGAATATTTTTCGTGGGACAACCCCTTTAACTACTTATTTGCATGTGGATGAAAAGTACTTTTACTCCAGAACGAATCACAAAGTGAAAGGTACCATTACATTCAGCCGATCTAGCCTTAGGCCTCTTTCACACTTGCGTTGTCCGGATCCGTCGTGTACTCCACTTGCCGGAATTACACGCCAGATCCGGAAAAACGCAAGTGAACTGAAAGCATTTGAAGATGGATCAGTCTTCAAAATGCTTTCAGTGTTACTATGGCAGCCAGGACGCTATTCAAGTCCTGGTTGCCATAGTAGTAGTGGGGAGCGGTATACTTACCATCCGTACGGCTCCCGGGGCGCTCCAGAATGACGTCAGAGCGCCCCATGCGCATGGATGACGTGCCATGCGATCACGTCATCCATGCGCGTGGGGCACCCTGACGTCACTCTGGAGCGCCCCGGGAGCCGCACGGACGGTAAGTATACTGCTCCCCCGCTCCCCACTACACTTTACCATGGCTGCCAGGACTTTAGCGTCCCGGCAGCCATGGTAACCATTCAGAAAAAGCTAAACGTCGGATCCGGCAATGCGCCGAAACGACGTTTAGCTTAAGGCCGGATCCGGATCAATGCCTTTCAATGGGCATTAATTCCGGATCCGGCCTTGCGGCAAGTGTTCAGGATTTTTGGCCGGAGCAAAAAGCGCAGCATGCTGCGGTATTTTCTCCGGCCAAAAAACGTTCCGTTCCGGAACTGAAGACATCCTGATGCATCCTGAACGGATTTCTCTCCATTCAGAATGCATTAGGATAAAACTGATCAGGATTCTTCCGGCATAGAGCCCCGACGACGGAACCCTATGCCGGAAGAAAAGAACACAGGTGTGAAAGAGCCCTTACAAGACACCGTGACGGGTTTATCAGGGAATTTCCTGGTGACAGACTGCCTTTAGGACTTACAGACAATCGCGATCCACCTCGGAAACATGATCCGCGTCTGCTGCATCTCCTGCCCAACTGTGGCTCCTCTGACCAAACCAGAGTAATTTATGATACAGCCAGTCTCACATGATGATGTCAGCACACGGCAATAGTCACGCCATCTGCCACACTGGCTGTATCATACGTTATGAAGATACAGTCAGTTCGGGTCAGGGGATCCACGGTCAGCCTGGGAGATGCAGCCAGCATGTGGGCCGATCATGATCGTGTGCATGAGCCATTAATCTTTAGGACCCAGTTTCAACCATCAAAGTGAATGGATTCCCCCGGCAGATACATCTAAACACCGTTTTTCAGGTATTCAAACTAGAGGAGAGCAAATTTCTTGAAATTTGTTTCAGACCCGATTCGTCACACTTAAAATTTTTTTTTAAATTAAATACAATTTGGCTACAAAGCAAATATGCTGAATACCTTTCCCAGAAACCCAGAAGAGCATTGCCTGGCCTACAATACTCTACACACGTATCAGGCGCTCTCCGTAATGAGAAAGAGTATCCCACAGATGTGTGTGTGTGTATATATCCCAGAAGAGCGTTGCCTGGCCTACAATACTCCACACACATACTAGGCGCTCTCCGTAATGAGAAAGAGCATCTCCCCCCCCCAGACAACACATTATATATTGCCCAGAAACCCAGAGTAGCATACTAGGCTCTCTCTGATTTACCGGATACAAATCACAAAAATTTCTGGTTTGTTAAAATCTGTACTTTATGGGAAATTTAGTGGATTCGATTCACTCATCTTTAATTCAAATGTGTAACCCTCCATCTCAGAGCAGTGCTAAAATGTGATATAATATATGAAGCAGTGTCAGGGCCCAGTCAATGAGACTTCAAAATGATAAACTCATCCATGGAGACAAAACTGGAAATTGTAATTTTTCCGTGCATAGCCCTGAGCGGTCGGTTGCGTCGCTGCTGTTATTACTATGTGAAATACATTTTTAGCTCTTTGTTAATTTTCCACAAACAAAAAAAAACCAAAACACACCATAAATCTGCTAACGTACCAGCGGTGCGATGATTAGCCGGGCATGGTGTGACTTCTCGGGTCTAGCACATCCTGGGAAGCTGGTGTAACACCTCCATGTATGGATACGAGCATCGGCGCCTTACTGTTTACATGAGGCTGGAGCGCAACACGCGTGAAATGACTGTCTGCAGCCAATCCATACACAAGATCCTGGTCTACTCCGAAAATTCACACCACATAATTAACCCCTACTTAAAGGGGATGTTTTTTTTTTGTAAAGCAGTCTTTTTTTTTTCTTTTATCCGTCACTGGATTGACATCAAGTAGGTTTCATTGCTGAGGATCCGTGATTGGTGTCCACACCCGGACATCATGCCCTTTAAATGTAGGGGGGATAGCTGTATTTTATTGTTTTCGTAACCCATGTCAGGGATGCTCAACCTGCGGACCTCCAGCTGTTGCAAAACTACAACTCACAGCATGCCCTAATAGCTGTAGCCTGTCCAGGCATGCTGGGCATTGTAGTTTGGCAACAGCTGGAGGGACGCAGGTTGGGCATCCCTGCACTAGGTAAGTGCTGATGTGATACATATTCACTCATAAGCCAATTAAAGTAGTAGTTCTACTTCTGTTCTGTCAAACAGGATCCACAATAAATGTGATTTACATTTGCACTGTACAACCCTGTTCTCGCATCTGAAATAGTGTAGCACAGCCCGCTCGGGGTCGTGACCACCATATATAAGCTGGGGGACCCACCTCTATCAGGCACTTATGAGATGGAGATGCCACATGTGTGAGATGTGAATACGCCTTGTAGCTCCTAGCACTAGAGGTGTACCCAGCTGTGTGCACGCTATACCATGACTATCAGCGACCAATCACGACAGGACAAATAGCGCTAAATGCGTCAGATCCAGCCCAGCGCTGCTGTTACCATATATAACAGGAACAACACCGCAGATATGTAAAGAGGGATTGATTTGGTGTGTCAGAAATTCACCCATCGACCAAGTGACCATTGCAATAACTCAGTCTGGTTACCCCTTGGGGTTAGAAGTCCATCTCAACGCCTTTCTAACACAACATTTACTTTAAAGGGGTTGCGTCATCTCCGACTCTAGGATATGTCATCAAAGTCAGATAGGTGTAGATCTCAGTGGTGGGACCAGCACCTATCTCCAGAAAGGGTCCCCAAAAGTGAAGGAAAGCAAAACGTCTATCTCTAAGGGAGTTCCTAAAATACTTGGCTATTTTCGGAATTCCCATAGAAACAAATATAGAGTGTACCATGCAAGCATGGCTATCAAATTCTATGGAACCACTGGAGACTGCCTATCCTATTTTCAGCAGTCCCATACAAAATGCATGGAGAGCGGCAGTGCAAACGTGGCTTACTTCGGGCACCCTGTTCTGGAGATATGTGCAGAACCCACCCCTGACACTGGTGGCATATCTTAGCAACGTGCCACCAATGTCTAAGGTGAGACTACCCCTTTAATGTCACACTATATCGTCTGTATTATGACAGTGAGCCATGAACTCCAACACCATTCCCAGGGTGGTCTTGCTTGTTTAGCCTAAAGGTCCTTCGACACGGTCTGCTACTGGGCGATTACAAATGGCGATCATCATATATGTTCATTTAAAGGGCAATGCACTGAACGATCATTAGGGAGATCATTTGTCCTCCATACACATACCGTGAAATGCACTGCAGACTAATGAGGATTTCTGCATGGGCTGATGATGATTATTCTTACATGTAAAAGAGCCTTGAAGGGGTACACCAGCCAATACAGCTTTCCAGTGGGATACAAAAGGTGCATAAAAATAAAACCGCTTACACTGCCTCATCCCTGTACGGACAGCAGGAAACGGAAAGAGCTCAGCCAATCAGTGGCTGCAGCAATGACCCGCCAGGAAAGTGATTGGCTGAGCAACCTTCCCAGGCATGTTGGGACATCACCAGGAAGCGGATTGCAGCGGGGACATGGGACACTGAATCGCTAATGTATAGGGCACCTGTAAGGCCTCATGCACACGGCTGTAGCGGTTATTACAGTCCACAAATTGCATATCCACAAAACACAGATACTGGCTGCATGCATTCTGCAGATCGGTTCATCGTGTCCTCTGTTAGAAATGCCTAATTCTTGTCCAACAACTTTTATTTATTTTTTCCACTGAAATGAATGGGTCTACATAAGATGCGGATCAAAACTACAGTCGTGTCCATAAGGCCCAAGGCTGATTTCAGAGTAGTGGGACTACAGTTTATGTTCTTTATCACACCTACAACATATGGAACCCTCCCCAGTGTAAACCTTTGATTACCGGAGGCCATCTGAAACCGGAGGCCTGCATCCGGGCAGAGATCTATGACGCCTCCGGGTGACAATATAAGTAGATTACGATTGAGAAATAAATGTCAGTAATGGCAGATGGACAGTAAAGTGGTGTCTTGTCTTTTGTGTGTTTTTACATTTATTAAAGGCCAACACATTCAGACAGTTTAAATACAGGATCCTGGAAGAAGTGGCGACGGCAGCCACGGGGCCACGGCATGCAGGCGAGATCACAACACGCCCAGCCAAGCTACCTGCAGGAGAGAGACAACTGTAAGAGGACACATTGCAAATTCTCAGACAGAGTAGAAAACTAGAAGCGGCATGTACGTAGCAAAATCTCAGCAATGATTTTTGTTTGAGGATACGCCACTGACACTTCAAGGCTGCACAGTGGGTCACAACATTTGCTTTACTGGTTCTCAATATTTTAAAGAAAAATCTGATTAATAAGCTCGAAATATGGGAAGGGGGGCCCGATTGTGTAATTGCTACCATGCTGCTGTCTATCTGGTAGTCATACAACAAACCCAATTTGTATTAGGGTTGTCAGACAGAAGACCTAGACCACCCTTTTCTGCAATGGGCATATTATTCATATTTTGACAAAAATTAGAAGAGGTGCCTATGACCACCATCCCACCCAAGCAGGAGGGATGCACTAACGGAAGAGTTGACTATGGCCACAGACAAAGAGAAAGTTCCTTCAAAGGCGTTGAGCAAGTGGCATTTATGTAGAGAATGTTAATACAAGGCACTTACTAATGTATTGTGATCGTCCATAGTGTGTCCTTTGCTGGCTTGATTCCTTTTTTCATCTGATTATACACTGCTCGTTTCCATGGTTACAACCACCCTGCAAATCCATCAGTGGTGGCCGTGCTTGCATTCTATAGGAAAATGCGCCATACTCTGGCGGCCGTGACCATGGGCGCGTATATAGGATGGCACTTTTCACTGTAGTGCGCAAGCACGACCACCACTGGTCGTTGAAACCATGGAAACGAGCAGTGTTCAATGCAACGGAAAAATGAATCCAGCCAGCGAAGGAAGCAATACGGACAATCACAATACATTAGTAAGTGCCTTGTATTAACTTTCTCTACATGATAAATGCTATTTTCTGAAGCGAGACAACCCCTGAGAAAATCCAGGAAAACCTCATTGTCATTCTGCCTTCGCCCGCACACAGCAGACAGGGTAAATGTCACAGTAGGCTCAATACCCGGCAGTAAAGAATCAAGGCCAAGGAACAATATGTTTGCCCCTCAGAGCTGAACTCCTTCAGTCTGTCCACAAATTGATATTTTAGGACCTTTTCGTAACCATCTAATGATTATTTTTGGCTCAGAGGAACAGTGAAAAAGCGGGAGGATGACATGTGTATATGGATCTGGGGTCTATGGATGCCTGTAGTGACCAGACTGAGATCTGCAGACTTGGCTACACTTACAACGAACGGAGGAACTGACACATGGACTTCACGTCACTCATACACATCCTTTTTATCTGCAATGTAATCTACTATCTCCTGTGGCGTCATCAGCTTCTCACCGTCGGCATCAGGAATCTCAAATCCTGCAAAGGAATAAGATGCAGGGATTAGACACTCAGTCCAAAAATTGCATTCGGCCATCGCTTCTGCGAAACACATGAAATCTACCAACATGGCGACAATTGCAGTTCCAACTGATTTTTTTCACCCAGCTTTCCTAGCACTGTAGTCTGTCTGGCGTTACAATAGAGCGTGTCTATACGGATATGTAAGCTGCAATGGTTGACTGATCTATCTAGATTGCAGGCTTCCTAATTTTTGCATCCCCCCCCCGGCGGATTACTGTAACTGAATTCCGCCATCTTCGGCTATATTGCAATGACCGCTATCTCCATGCTGCATTCACTGCTGCCTCCCTTCACGCGAGTTTCCCGATGCTCGCGCCCAATATGGTATCCTAGCAACCCAAGCAGGAGGCAGAAGGAGAGATCACAGCATGCGGGAAAAAAACATGTCACCGAGCCCGAGACTGTCCTAGTGACACAGATAATTAAAAGTCACAGTTCCTGAAAGGAATGCATAATGCAGAAGCAAGGAATGCACGGCGGCCGTGCAGATGACTGGTCATCCATGTCAAACGCGGACGAGTCCACCAGTGGCAGCTTATAAGCCATGCCTTAGGACATTCAAATCAGAAGTTGACTTGATGGAGGGGCCCCCCCGCCCCCCCCCCAACACTCCCTTATGGTGCCGCTCTACTTCTCTACCCACAGACCTGACACCCTGGAGCTTCTGCATGAAAATGGCAGACCATATGGAAATATCAAGCCCAATCCATGCAGGAACATTGCTACGCTGTGCCAGACTGCCAAGCCAAAGGACGGGTGACATACTATAACTGTGCTTTTACAGAGTAAGGCCGCATTACATTGGGATCACACTGCTGCAAATGGGCTTTCTGAAGTAATACCAAATATCTGGCAGCGAGCGCAGCGCCGGGTAACGCTTTGCATTCCAATCACGTAGGCAAGTGAGCAACGCCAAGCAGCTGCTAACATTTAAAAGATGCAAGGCGTTCGCCACCTAGTGGAAAGAAAATGCTATGTCAAGCTTGGCCGGTGAGTAAGGACATGGAGAGCAGCCATACGAACTGGTTTACGAAGACGTGCCAGTGCTGCTGCATGCAACCACTACATTTTCAAGGAGACGGACTGGGATCCGGACTGGGCCCTTGTGACACACCGTTTTCACGAAGCAGTTGTCAGCCGTGCATTAAGCCGCGTTAAAATGGTTTACTATAACCATCAAGACCATTTAGCTCCATAGAAACCAGTCTAGGACGTTCTATACTCACATGCAAAAGACCCCCTTAAAACAAATATGGTGACAATGAACGTACCCCTGACCTAGTCCTGAGGTGCTTATCAGCTTCTGCATGCAAATTAGCATTGAAAACTGGTTTAGCTGAATGGAGTGGCTCACTTATTGCTAGTGGGTGGCACGGTGCTTCAAACTAAAAATTAAGGACGCCCTACCTTAATGTAATGAAAATTGTAGAAAAAGTGAAGCGAGCACTCGCTCTATGGCAATACTCAGATTTATTAATAAAATGCTTATTAATTGCACTTAAAATACAGTAAAACACAATGGTTAAAACACTATATAAAAAGAAATATAATAAAACTATAATAAGGTCAACCTTGATATAACACTGATATTCACATTTGTTGTATGGTACCTTAATTGAGCATAATAACTCGCTTAATATATACACCTCTTCCAATGGTGTCCAAGTAAAAATAAGGTGATAAATTATTAAAGTAGTGAGTTTTAAATAAAGTCCGTAATAATTAATAGTGATAATAGGTGCGCGAGTGAGGAGGGCACCTGTTGGAGCTGTGTGTCAATGCACGCTTTGTGTTGCTTTCTGTGGCAACCAAACAATGTCCCGATCATTCAATAAATAATAGACCGCGGCAGGCAGTATACTCCGTTGAAAATGTTCAACTGTTCAAAGGTGGTCTGATTAGACTCATCGACTGGAGTCTTGCCTCTGTTTCGAGGTTGTGAACAAATCTTACCTCCGTATAAAGAGGTTGCTGGTTCCGAACGCTGAAAAGGACCGCTGGGCTCACCGCTGCGTCTTCACAGGAGCTGACAGTCCAGCCCGGTATCGCGATAGTACAATGGAGACTTGCGTCCGGTCTCAGTACTTACTCAGATGATTAGAGCTGTTTCGCTGATTGTCCGGTGTCCGGTTCTTAAATAAATCTTTCCCTTTATTGCATGGCCATGCAAAGTCCTTTGCAAGGAGGTGTGAACGGAGTGTCTGATAGCCCAGACGCGTTTCGGGATATTACTAATCCCTTCCTCAGTGGTATGATAATGGTAATACCACTGAGGAAGGGATTAGTAATATCCCGAAACGCGTCTGGGCTATCAGACACTCCGTTCACACCTCCTTGCAAAGGACTTTGCATGGCCATGCAATAAAGGGAAAGATTTATTTAAGAACCTGACACCGGACAATCAGCGAAACAGCTCTAATCATCTGAGTAAGTACTGAGACCGGACGCAAGTCTCATTTGTACTATCGCGATACCGGGCTGGACTGTCAGCTCCTGCAAAGCTGTGAAGACGCAGCGGTGAGCCCAGCGGTCCTTTTCAGCGTTCGGAACCAGCAACCTCTTTATACGGAGGTAAGATTTGTTCACAACCTCGAAACAGAGGCAAGACTCCAGTCGATGAGTCTAATCAGACCACCTTTGAACAGTTGAACATTTTCAACGGAGTATACTGCCTGCCGCGGTCTATTATTTATTGAATGATCGGGACATTGTTTGGTTGCCACAGAAAGCAACACAAAGCGTGCATTGACACACAGCTCCAACAGGTGCCCTCCTCACTCGCGCACCTATTATCACTATTAATTATTACGGACTTTATTTAAAACTCACTACTTTAATAATTTATCACCTTATTTTTACTTGGACACCATTGGAAGATGTGTATATATTAAGCGAGTTATTATGCTCAATTAAGGTACCATACAACAAATGTGAATATCAGTGTTATATCAAGGTTGACCTTATTATAGTTTTATTATATTTCTTTTTATATAGTGTTTTAACTATTGTCTTTTACTGTATTTTAAGTGCAATTAATAAGCATTTTATTAATAAATCTGAGTATTGCCATAGAGCGAGTGCTCGCTTCACTTTTTCTACAATTAGCATTGAAAACTGGCAGCATTTCTGTCCTGTGTGAATGACCCTTAAAACGTCTGGAAGCGAATGAAGGGATGACCGTTGCCATTTCATTCACAGTTTTGTACCTTCAGAGCTGTAATCTCCTACATAGGCTACATTCACACGAGTCCACATTCATAGTTCCGTTTCGTTGCCCCGCGAAAATATAAAATAGAGCGTGTCCTATTCTTGTCCGCAATTGCTGACAATAATAGGTACTTTCTTTGATACCGGCGATGTGCGGTCCACAAAATGCGGAACGCACATTGCCGGTGTCCGTGTTTTGCGGATCTGCAAAACACTACGGTCGTGTGAAAGTAGCCTTATCCCTACAGTGTCTGCACAGATTATTTCCCTTCAGGGAAGAAATGTGATGTAGGAAAAAAAACTACTGACCCCCTACAATTTAGAAGTGCAGTTGAGCGGTGTTTCTGATGAGCTTGCCACCTGAACAACCAGCTGAACTGCGAATGCTGCCCTGGAGTAAAACATAGGCTGAGCCTGTTTAGGGTCCATTCACACGTCCGTATGTGTTTTGCGGATCCGCAAAACACGGACACCGGCAATGTGCGTTCCGCATTTTGCGGACCGCACATGGCCGGCACTCTCATGGAAAGTGCCTTTTCTTCTCCACAATTGCAGACAAGAATAGGACATGTTCTATTTTTTTGCGAAACGGAAGTGCGGATCCGCGGATGCGGACAGCACATTCCTGCCACATTGAAAATGAATGGGTCTGCACCTGTTCCGCAAAATTGCGGAATAGATGCGGACCCATTTTGTGGATGTGTGAATGGACTCTTTCTAGAAAGCAGACGTCGGCACCGCTATTCTAGGTGGCAAAAAAATGCTTTCCAACATTTCTGCTAGGATTTATCAATCAACAGAAGAGAACCATAGGTATCTAAGCGCAGCTGTAAAGACTGGTAGCAATATTCAGGTGGGAATGTTTCTTACCAAACTCATCCTCTATTGCCATTATTATCTCAACTTGGTCCAAACTGTCCAGACCCAGGTCTTTCATAAAGTGGGAGTTGACTGAAAGCTGGAAGGGAAGGACCGGCAATTAGTAGGTGTAAAGGAGGATCAAGCATGGTGTCATCTGTATTGTCTGCAGCAAATACTGATCCAGAAGACTGAGGTCCTACAGGGCAGATGTACTGATCAGGCCTCAATGACCCCTGTATGGAATCATGCCTGCAGGTAAAAGTCTCAGGTTTACTGTCCAGGGAGAATTCACCCCGAGTGTAAGGGTCCTTTTACATGGACTGATTATCTGACAGATGATGAGGAACAAAGCGGACGCTCCAGATCACTGTCCGATCGTCAGCGGTAGACGAGGGAAGCTTTTACATGCAGCAATCACCTCCGCTGTATGAGGACAAGAGAGCAATTCAGTGATCGCTGGTCCGCAAAGAAAATCCCTGCTCCAGTGCAGCAGGACCTACTGCGCAGGAACAATTACTGTCTGTGTCGTCAGACCGACGCAAACACCCGATTGCCTGCGTAAAAGGTATCGGCAGATTGTCGGGAACTAGTGCTCTTCCCTGACAATCTGACAGATAATCAGTCTGCGCAGGGCTCCCCTGCATAACGGAAACGGGACGGCGTGCTGCCCACATCTTTTGCGGCCCCATTGAAGTGAATAGGTCCGCATCCGAGCCGCCAAAACAACGGCCGTGTGCATGAGGCCTAAGGGGAAAATCTGAAGACAATCTGTGTCAGGCATTAAAAACATCCTGCAGATTTCAGAAATCTGGATCACAGGTCACTTCCCGCATGGAAAACCTCTATATCGTGGATGCCACGTGTCCAGATCTCATCCACGTGGCTGGTACTGTAATATTTAGCAGATTTTCCCATATGTAAATCCACATGGAATATGTGTGCGAACCTACCCTAACACCGACTTAGGCTAGTTTCACACATGCGTCAAAGAAGTCCGGCAGAGAACAAGCGGCCGGGGTTCTCTGGATCCAGCATAGCCGGACAGTGCCACGTGTCCACTAGATCCCGCGGGGAACTGGCCACTCCCTGGCATATATGACAGGATTCGGCTGGACAAAAACCATTGTGTGTAGCGATTTTTGTCCAGCCGAGTCCCAGCTGATAGGATCCGGCCGCTCCGTGACACATTACAGTCAATGCGGTCTGGCGGGTACACGCACTATCCGGAGAACTCTGGTAGCCTGTTCTCTGCCAGATTTTTTTTTTTTGACTGGCTGGACTCCCCACCAATCAGATACCAAAGGTTTATCTTAGGACTCATCATATCAGAGGGAGAAAGGCTGAGCTCTGATGTAAGTTTATGATTTGGAGCAAAGAGAAATCCGGACAGGACTCCTAGAAGAGACAATGAGAGTCCTGCTTGCCCCGCCCACAAAAGATGACTGACAGTTTCCCTGTATAAGTGTGTATACAGAGAGCGGTCAGTCAGCTCATGCGAGGAAAAACAGGGAAATCTGAACGGACTCTAAAGCTGGCCGCGCACCTTAGATAAACGACAGCCAAACATCTAAGGTGTATGAAGGGACTCTCCTGGACAGAGATGGCGGGGAGCTAAGGATCAGGCTGATCCCGCCAGATCGTTCTGTCCTTGGGAAGGTAAGCTGCTTTCAGACATGCTTTCTCCATACAGGACACAGGCATGCTTGGCCAAGCATGCATGTGTACAGAGGAACTGAGAAAGCTGTCAACCGAACAAACTTTCAGCCAACAGCTACCTAATCGGAGGGGCCGGCGTAAAACCACACAACGTCAATGGTAGTTAGAAAAAATAAATACAAAATTCTCACCTTTTCTGGGTCAACCTTATCATACAGCTTCAATACATATAAAACTCTTTCGGCGATGCCCTCCAGGGTGAGGGGGGGAGCGCCGCTGTACTGGCGACATGACTGATATAAGGAGCCAGAGACCTGCAGAAACAAGACACAGAGTCAGAGGAAAGACATACGGCAACGGTCATCTGTGTAGGTGGGCTTTCTGGAAGACCCCTGCTCCCCCAACCACATACATTCAGTCTTCGGCAATCAGTAAATACAGAGGGGAACAGGTCTCAGTAGTGCAGCCTCAGGCGCTGGGCCGGAAGATGAACTCATTAAAAAGGTTGGCCCACTAACGAGATTAAGGGGGCGTATTCAGAGTGGCAGCAGCATATCCTGCAGGCTGGTCTGTCGTGTATTTTGCTGGATTCTTAAGCTCACTGCCAGGTCATCGACTATAATTTTTTCTGGCCAGCATTCACGCTGGATCAGGCATGCCGCAGATGCAAACGTACCCTTAGCGTAGACACATGTTGCGGCAACTTCTATAAGTGTCGCAGGACACTTGGGCGCCATTTTCTAAGAGTTTGTTGACTAGACCCAACTTACACAACGTGAGCTGTGCGACGCCCTCTAGAGATGCCCCACCTGAGAGAGGGGACATGGTATCCCAGATAAATACCGCACAGGATTTGTCTGGACATGATGTCCCAAATGCCCCATAGACGTGGGTCCCTCCCACCAATCTTCAGAACATGGTCGTCACCCTCCCCTGTGAACGGAGAAGGCTCCCATATATGCACGTCGCCCTCTTCAGTCACCGAGCGTTTCAATCCGATTGGCTGCTACAGAACGCGCTCTACTTTTTTCAGTTGCGCCAATTTTTTTTAGATCAGCCCTACTGAATGCTTATATTACATTTTTGGCTTCCTTTTGGGACCTGGGTGCGATCTGAAGCTTAAGGCCTCGTTCCCTTTCCGTTTGACATCCGTGGAAAACCCATCTGTGAAGGATCCGGGTGTCCGTTTTTTAGCCATCCATGTATCATCCACATTCCAAAGCATCTCCTACCAGTGGTCTGCAAAGCACTGACAGAACACGGATGCCATCCGTGTTGTCAGTGGCTTTCCACAGTCCCATAGACCAGTGTGCCTCCAGCTGTTGCAAAACTATAACTCCCAGCATGCCCGCACAGCCAAAGGCTGTCCAGGCATGCTGGGAGTTGTAGTTTTGCAACAGCTGGAGGCACACTGGTTGGGAAACACTGCCATAGACGGTCAATGCCAGACACGGATGTGTGAACAAGGCCCTAGAAGAACAGCTCATGGAGATAGCCGTCATCAGTTTGGCAATAGGTGGTGACATCTGGTTAGTCAGTTTCTCGCACACAGCAGCACATGCCGTCTGGGCCCCCCCTTTAGGTCCTAATAGAAGTCTTTCAAGGTAAAAACATGTGGCTACACTTTACACGACCCCGTTCACAGAGTGAACAAAGGCAAACTCCACCGTGGTTTTCCCATTTGAATGCTGAACACCCGCTGGCACCTATTGCCGTTTCCAGCAGCGTTCATCTGGACAATGCACCCGGAGAGGACATGCCCTTTCTTAGCGTGGTCGCAGCCATAAAATGCTCTCGCGTGGCCTCCCAAGATTCAGCAGTGCAGCTGGCGGCCTTTTGGGGAAGATTTTGTGCAAAATTGCACCAAAAACAAAAAACAAAGCACCGCCTTATGACATCACAGCTTGACCATCAAGATCATGTGACACATCAATAGATTAACATTTAGAGATGAGCGAACTTCTGTTTTAAGTTCGGCGTCTAAAGTTCGGGTTTGGATTAGCGGAGAATCCCGATGTGGAACCGGATATGGATTCCGACTTCCGTTGTGGTCCGTGGTAGCGGAATCAATAATGGCCGATTATTGATTCCGCTACCACGGACCACAACGGAAGTCGGAATCCATATCCGGTTCCAGATCGGGATTCTCCGCTAATCCAAACCCGAACTTTAGACGCCGAACTTAAAACAGAAGTTCGCTCATATCTATTAACATTCCAATTCACAAGGTCCTCAACTTCTCCCCGACGTCCGATTTCAAAGGAGATAAGGACCAGGCTGCTGTATTTCAACATGTCCAATCCTTTTATTCTCAGGCTGCCACTAGACATGTCCAGCATCGAATTCCTCCCAATTCTAAACACATGCATGCTCAGCCGAGGCAGGTGGGGGAGGGGGGGTGGCTATCAGACAAATTAGCGCTTCGCCTAACAGCTATTTAAACGGTATGACTGCTTGTAGGAAGGAGCCAGTGGCACCACTGATGACATCATCCGGATTGCACGTCCCACGGCAGACACGCGCCGATGTGCCACAGAACCTGTCACATGATACAACGCAATTGGACAGTTTCACCCCAAAAACATATACTAAACAGCACAACACTGACAGCAACCAGGCACGGGAGGAAAAAATATCTGCTTGCGGTCAGTGACTAGCATCGTTCTGGTTCATCGCCTGCGTCAGACAAGCCATTCTGCTCATAGTTATAAAAGTGAAGTCACCACCTGCTGCACATCTGGACATAATCAGCATAGTTTCCAAACTGTTTCCATTCACTGACAGCAATCAGAGGGTGAGGAAATTAAACAGAAGGTTAGATCATTGCAGGACTGGGTATGGGTTCTGTAATCCTGGACAATTCCTTTAAATGAATGCATTCCTATGGTCGCCATAGGTGACCAGGCCCCCTGCAGGTGATGTCAGGAGAAGACAGCATGGGTCACCACCACCACTACTGTGGGCAGGCTCTGCCTGGAGCAGCAGGCGACCTGGCCGCCCGCACAGGGCTCACAACCTGCATCCGCATGCTCTAGGGCCGTATACACACCAGCCGCACTCGCCGCCCCCACACGCAGCCCTCTCTACCCCCAGGTGACCCCTGGCTGGCCTTGTCGGGTCTCCCGTGCCGTACCTGTGTGGCGAGGACCGGGGCGTTGGTTGCAGGCCTGGCCAGGGAAGAGCGCTGCCTGCAGGCGGTGCTGCCCAGGGCAGGTAGGGAGCGCCGGGGCAGGGGGCGCAGCGCCGAGCGGACACACACACAGAGGACACGGGACGCCATGGCTGACAGCGGCTACCCACACTGCACCGCGGCGTGGAGGGGGGAATAGAGTGACTTCCGGCACGTGTGCTAGAGGGGCCCGTGACCATAGAGACCCCCTCCGGAAGGAGATAGAAGGGCCGCGCGACGGAACCAAGCGGGAGGTTCCAAACTCAAGGAATACTTAGGTTTCCGACAAATTTAGCCTTCCCCGTCCACAGTCACAAGACGAACGTCCAATTTTAAAGGCAACGTGAGAGTAATTCCGCCATCTTGTTACACCCACGTTCTATAACCCCGCGCCATCTTGGTACACCCAATGAGGACGGAGGGGGAGAGGTCACTGGGTGTCATTGAGGTGGTCACGTGGCTTGTTTATCACAGATTGTGCAGAGACAATGGCTGATCGAGATGTTCTCTTCTGTATCTAGCTGCAGGATTTCCCAGAATTTCTCTTTTTTTGCTCCATAACCTCCAGAGATGGGAGAGCCCTTCACAGAGTGATAGTCCAGAAGCAGGTCTCATCAAAGATGAGAGTGGCCCTTAACCCCTTAAGGACTCAGCCCCATTTCACCTTAAGGACTTGGCCATTTTTTGCAATACTGACCAGTGTCACTTTAAGTGGTGATAACTTTAAAACGCTTTGACTTATCCAGGCCATTCTGAGGTTGTTTTTTCGTCACATATTGTACTTCATGACACTGGTAAAATGAAGTCAAAAAAATATTTTTTTTTGCATAATAAAATATCTAATTTACCAAAAATTAAGAAAAATTTGCAAATTTCAAAGTTTCAGTTTCTCTACTTCTGTAACACATAGTAATACCCCCAAAAATTGTGATGACTTTACATTCCCCATATGTCTACTTCATGTTTGAATTATTTTGGGAATTATATTTTATTTTTTTGGGATGTTACAAGGTTTAGAACTTTAGAAGCAAATATTGCAATTTTTCAGAAATTTACAAAAAAACATTTTTTAGGGACCACTACAGCTCTGAAGTCACTTTGCGAGGCTTACATAATAGAAACCAACCAAAAATGATCCCATTCTATAAACTACACCCCTCAAGGTATTCAAAACTGATTTTACAAACTTTGTTAACCCTTTAGGTGTTGCACAAGAGTTATTGGCAAATGGGGATGAAATTTGAGAATTTCATTTTTTTGCCTAATTTTCAATTTTAACCCATTTTTTCCACTAACAAAGAAAGGGTTAACAGCCAAACAAGACTGTATCTTTATTGCCCTGACTCTGCCGTTTACAGAAACACCCCATATGTGGACGTAAACTACTGTACGGCCACACAGCGGGGCGTAGAGTGAAAGGTGCGCCGTTTGGTTTTTGGAAGGCAGATTTTGCTGGACTGGTTTATTTACACCATGTCCCATTTGAAGCCCCCTGATGCACCCCTAGAGTAGAAACTCCCTAAAAGTGACCCCATCTAAGAAACTACACCCCTCAAGGTATTCAAAACAGATTTTTACAAACTTTGTTAACCCTTTAGGTGTTGCACAAGATTTAATGGAAAATAGAGATACAATTTCAAAATTTCACTTTTTTGGCAGATTTTCCATTTTAATATTTTTTTTCAAGTAACAAAGCAAGGGTTAACAGCCAAACAAAACTTAATATTTATGGCCCTGATTCTGTAGTTTACAGAAACACCTCATATGTGGTCGTAAACCGCTGTACGGGCACACGGCATGGCGCTGAAGGAAAGGAATGCCATACGGTTTTTGGAAGGCAGATTTTGCTGGACTGTTTTTTTGACACCATGTCCCATTTGAAGCCCCCCTGATGCACCCCTAGAGTAGAAACTCCCTAAAAGTGACCCCATTTTAGAAACTACGGGATAGGGTGGCAGTTTTGTTGGTACTAGTTTAGGGTACATATGATTTTTGGTTGCTCTATATTACACTTTTTGTGCGGCAAGGTAACAAGAAATAGCTTTTTTGGCACAGTTTTTTTTTTGTTATTTACAACATTCATCTGAAAGGTTAGATCATGTGGTAATTTTATAGAGCAGGTTGTCACGGACGCGGTGATACCTAATATGTATACAATTTTTTTTATTTATGTAAGTTTTACACAATGATTTCATTTTTAAAACAAAAAAAGTTTTAGTGTCTCCATAGCCTAAGAGCCATAGTTTTTTCAGTTTTTGGGCGATTATCTTAAGTAGGGTCTCATTTATTTGCGAGATGAGATGGCTGTTTTATTGGCACTATTTTGGGGTGCATATGACTTTTTGATCGCTTGCTATTGTACTTTTTGTGACGTAAGATGACAAAAAATGGCTTTTTTTAAACCGTTTTTATTTTTATTTTTTTACGGTGGTCACCTGAGGGGTTAACTCATGTGATATTTTTATAGAGCCGGTCGATACGGACACGGCGATACCTAATATGTATACTTTGTTTTATTTATGTAAGTTTTACACAATGATTTCATTTTTTAAACAAAAAAAATCATGTTTTAGTGTTTCCATAGTCTAAGAGCCATAGTTTTTTCAGTTTTTGGGCGATTATCTTGGGTAGGGTCTCATTTTTTGGGGGATGAGACGACGGTTTGATTGGCACTATTTTGGCGTACATGCAACATTTTTGATCACTTTTATTACCTTTTTTGGGAAGTAAGGTGGGCAAAATTTCAATTTTCTCATAGTTTTTATTTTTTTATTTTTATGGCGTTCACCGTTCGGGTAAAGTAACATGACCGTTTTATAGATCAGGTCGTTATGGACGCAGTGATACCAAACATGTGTAGGGAATTTAATTTTTTTCATTTTTAATCAGTGATAAATGTGTTTTTTGATTTTTACTGCACCAGACCTACAGGGATGCTGGACAGCTGGTACAGATCCCCCACCAACCCCACAGGAATGCCAGGAGGAGGATTTAAGCAATCTCTCCTTTCCACAGCCGATCCGTTTTTTTTATGAAACTGAATTATCCCTTTAAATAACTGGTACATCCTTACACCTGTTCCAAACAGTATTATTTTATGCTTCTTATAGAAAAAATAATAATAAAACTTTGTGTAAAGTATTTATTTTTATTTTACAGCTGAATAAATAATTATAATTAAGTTCCTTAATCCTGGAAACAATGATGATTTAATTTCCAACCTTTCAGATGTTACATTAGGGTGTCTATGGAATCTGATGGTAATATATCTTGTAGATTAATGAAAGATCTTAAAATATAAATGTTGTTGTTAAAGTTTCTCCTGTGATTTTATTCTAAGGTCTTTGATGTTAACGTCGGTTATTCCAATGTCTTGATGGAGCAGCAACAGAATATGGCTCTAAGGAACCGTGATGGACGATGCCTCTCAGTTTTTTTGCTACTGCTGTTTTTCCTTAGACATTTTGGAATCCACCATCTTGTTATTGGTGATTCCACACTTGGCCAGGCCTCCTTCACATGAAGTACGGAAGGTGTGAGTGAATCCAAACTTGGCCAGACCTCCTTCACATTAATTTCTGAAGCTATAAGTGAATCCAAACTTGGCCAGGTTTCCATCATATGACACTCTGAATGTATGAGTGAATCCACACTCGGACAGGACTCCTTCACACGAAGTTCTAAAGATATGAGTGAATCCACACTTGGCCAGGCCTCCTTCACATGATGTCCCAAAGCCCTGCTGATGTTCATTTCCTCTCTATCAAAAATATTCTTCTCTTCCGTCTCTCTTTCCTCCTCCTCTTGCTCTTCATCCTCCTCTAGAATTGTCTCTAGAGTTGGCCAAAAAGAGACTTTGCCAAACTTTGATGGCCTGAACGCCGGCTCAGCCTCCATCACCATCCACCTCCATAAAAGATCGGTGAATGACTCCTCTTCCTCAGCCTGTTTCATCCTGGAAATATCCAAATTACTTGCAATTGCTACCAATACTGAAATGAGAGGGAAAAGAAGATTTTTATGAGAACAGATAATTTTTTGAAGAAGTATCTACTGACACTTATAGATTAGAAAGAGAGGAGCAAAGAACACAAAGTCAGACTCTGCATGGAGGAGAAGCATTGGAAGAAGAAAGGAAAAAATGTCAACTGTTAGCTTAAATATTGGATGGATAAATGGCTACAGGGATGGATGGATAAGTGGATGGATGGATGGACACCGTTATGCTTGTCTCATGTGATAAAATGAAGCTTTTAATCTTAGTAAATAATGGAGGGAGACAAATACGCAAAAGAACAGACAGCAGGACGTCACATGGAGGAGACTTCTAGGAAGAAGATAAGAAGAAAAAAAATGAAGGACATAACAGAATCCTCCAGTGCAGACTTACCCTCCACTGACAAGTAGAACCCTCAAGTGATTCTGAGCTTTGCCACTCCTTATATAAGGTGTGTGATGTCATAATCTTTATGGGTGGAGCCAATGTTCATAACATTCTGTAACCATAAATAATCAACAGCTGTTATTTAAAAGGGACAGGATGAGGCCGGGCAGCCAATCAAATTCACTGTGGATGTGCACACATACTGCACATTCTATACATGCAACATATATACTGTATACAGGTATACATGTACACAACCTGTTGGAGATATATATATTAATACACACACACGTATGGAAGAAAGAATAAATTCTTCAGTTCAGCCTCAGAAATCTATACCAAAAATATGCTGAAAAGCTGTCCTATATAAAATCCCCTCAAAAGACAAGGGGGAACTGCCTCCGACTGAAGAAAAAGTTTAGTCTCCAGAAGAGTCAAGGATTCTTTATTGTATCTATGGAATAGTCACCTCTGGACATGGTCACAGCAGGAACAGTGAATCCTTAAAATTACATGACATTAATGCTTATGATAATGTGTAGAAATCTGGGTCTCACTTCCCTTTTCTAATATAAATAAACCGTGGTCCTACCACTCTGACGACAGGTCCCTTGATATAGCAGCCCGGGTCCAAGACGGATCATTTCTTTCATAGGCTATAATCACCATACCTTGTCGGGGTAATTAGACAGCACCTATTCGCCCCTAAATGAGCCCCTGTGGTGGCCCTAGCCTAGATATTCAGAGCAGCCTCACCCCAGGGCACTCGTCCTTAAAAGGGCGACCCCTTCTGGAACCTGTCCCTAGCTCAAAGCCCTATATTTCCCTACTCTATTGCATGTTTCATATTTACATGAATAATCATCAGGGGACAAAGAATCAGGATCTGTAGGAAAAAACAAGAAAAATACCTTCACCAAACTGATTACTAGGTACAGCATTTAAAATCAGCCAACAGGTTATGTTCAGTTAGGGTAGGTCATATGAAAGAGTGGGTGGAACGACCGATATTCCTCCCTCCACAAGAACTTTAGGGCATGACGGCAGTACCGGGCTATAGAGGTCAGCCCTGCTGTCCTAATGTTGCGGGTTTAAATAGCCCGCCGTCTCTAAGCACAGGGCGGCGGCGGCCAACCACAGGGGGACAGCACCCCTAACTTCGATGGTGCAGATGGGACTTCTGTCTCTGCACCAGACCTACAGGGATGCAGGACAGCCGGTACAGATCCCCCACCAACCCCGCAGGAATGCCAGGAGGAGGATTTAAGCAATCTCTCCTTTCCACAGCCGACCTGCAACAAGGTCCTGGGGGTAGGATTGCCTGACCCCATTTCAGCGGAAGAGCTAGCATCTGGGCAGAGCGCAGTCAGCCTCTGCCCTCCCCTATCCAGATGCTGACTCCCCACAGGCTACCCCAGCGGAGGAGCTGACATCTGGGCAGAGCACAGTTGGCCTCTGCCCGCCCCTATCCTCTTGTCCAGATGCTGACTCCCCACAGGCTACCCCAGCGGACGAGCTGGCATCTGGGCAGAGCACAGTTGGCCTCTGCCCGCCCCTATCCTCTTGTCCAGAGGCTGACTCCCCACAGGCTACCCCAGCAGAAGAGCTGGCATCTGGGCAAAGGGCAGTTGGCCTCTGCCCACCAAGTACCCACAGCTCCAAGCTAGAGAACAACAATGAAGCAAGGAGTAGCAGATGCCCACTCAACAGCTGGGGACATACAGAACAGAGCCAGGCCCCAGAGTTCAATTTTTATCGCAAATACCGGCACTTCGAGAATTCGTGAATATTTAGAATATAGTGATATATATTCGTAATTTCGAATATTCAAGATTTTTTTTAATCAGTACACATGATCCCTCCCTGCTTCTAGCTTGTGGGCCAATGAGAAGGCTGCAATATCTTTGACTTTAGGAGTAGTGTTGATTGCGAATTTTCATAATGCGAATATTTTACGCAAATTTTTCATTTGACGATTTCTGCAATCAAGAAAATAATGACTGGAGATAATGAATTCTCGAATATATGGCGAATATTCGCGAAATAT
This sequence comes from Bufo gargarizans, assembly GCF_014858855.1. Taxonomy (NCBI): domain Eukaryota; kingdom Metazoa; phylum Chordata; class Amphibia; order Anura; family Bufonidae; genus Bufo; species Bufo gargarizans. The sequence goes on along the minus strand of NC_058087.1, from coordinate 178,689,492 downwards.
CACGAATTCATATATTCCCCTGCCACTCATCACTAAATATTAGGTAAAATTTTTATAGTGGTCAGTTATTTTTTGATTGTTTATATATTGTATATGTAAAAGTGGAAAAGGGGGTGATTTAAACTTATAATATATTGGTGTTTTAAATTTTTTCTTAACTTTTTTTCACTTATTTCTTTTTAATATTAGACCCCTTAAGGGCCTAGATCTCTATTAGGGTGAATCTAGGGTCTGAGCTGTGCCTCGTGCATAGCTCAGTATTGAGAAAGCAACAGCAGGTCTGGAGCACTTCGGCAGTGTCCAGGCTGCCATGGCAAGCGATAGGAGCCCCGCAATTTCACTGCGGGGGCTCTAATTGGAAGGCAGAGGGAGCCACATCCCTCTGCCTTCATTCACAGGTGCTGCAATCAGTGAAAGGCTGCAGCTGTCATGCATGGCCAGGGGCGGATTGGCCATATTTCCCTGTAAGGTCTATCCTGGTGAGCTGATGCCCAGGGGCTGGCCAGTGGAAGTTTTTGGGGATGTATTTTGTGATGGATTGTGGTATAGTGATGAGCCGCATAGGCAATATTCGAATTTGCGATATTTTGCGAATTTTTGGCTAAATATTCGCCATAAATTTGCAAATTTGAGAATTCGTGATCTCCAGTCATTATTTACTTGATGTAATATATTCGCAATCGACACTATTCGCTAATACGAATACATAGCACTATATTCTAAATATTGGCAAATTCTCGAAGTGGCGATATTCGCGATTAAAATTCACGATTCGAATATTCGTGCTCAACACTACTGTGGTATTTGGCTCTGTTGGGGCGGTATAATGTACCACAATTTGGTATTGTTGGCCCTGCCTTCCATCAATTTATAGGAAAACGTATCTTAGCTTGTCACTATGGAGTGATCAAGCAGGTAGACGATCATAAGGCGCATTACCACAACCCGGTGCAGGATACAACAAAGTTTATTTTAAGACAATGCGTTTCGGGGTCTCGACGGCCCCTTTATCAAGTCTACAAGGAACATAGATAATAGGAAAAGTACAATAAAAAATAAAAAGATAATATATTTACATTTCAAAATTGTATATGGAATTTGGTATAAATAGATATATACATATATATGTACGTTTAAGAGTCATGTATGAAATTTAATATATAGTTATATATTTGCATGAATGAATATATAAATAACGATAAAACAGGGGAAACACACTCCATTGAGTGGGCGAGTGCATCAATAATTATAAGAATATATAAAAAGAAGGCTGTAAGAATCTCCCTGTATACATCCATAAATAAACAAATAAGTAAATTATAATTAAAATACATAAATAAAAAATAAATAATAAAATATTTAAATACTCGGTTGGGTGAGTAAATGTCTCATTAGTATTGATTCATTAGTACATGTGAAAATACTGTATATATAATTAGCTGATGTATATTATTGGTAAGACTGGCATATGTTGACACATATTGGCAGGAAATATTGACGTATTTAAAAATACCTGTGACACCCTAATTTTATGTGCAGCTGGGTGTATACTGCCTGGTTTCTTCTAAAAAAGGCGCATGTTCGTACCTGTGCGGTCATGTGAAACAAAGGGGGGGGGGGTCCTTTAAAACATTGGCTAAAACGGACCAACCAGTGAATATACATTTTGACCCTATTTCTCCTCTTTTTCTCTCCTTTCCCTCTTCTCCCTCCTCCTTTTCTCCAATATCTATCTCCTCTCTCTCCCATATATATATATATATATATATATATATATATTTGTCTCCCCTTATTTTTCCTCTATTCTCCTTTTATATGTTCATGCCTTGTGTAAAAAGATGGGCTTTCAAATGAATATACACAAATGTATCCATTTCTCCAATTTTTTTGATGAAACTGAATTATCCCTTTAAATAACTGGTACATCCTTACACCTGTTCCAACCAGTATTATTTTATGCTTCTTATAGAAAAAATAATAATAAAACTTAGTGTAAAGTATTTTTTTTATTTTACAGCTGAATAAATAATTATAATTAAGTTCCTTAATCCTGGAAACAATGATGATTTAATTTCCAACCTTGCAGATGTTACATTAGGGTGTCTATGGAATCTGATGGTAATATATCTTGTAGACTAATGAAACCGTTTATACAGATCTTAAAATATAAATGTTGTTGTTAAAGTTTCTCCTGTGATTTTATTCTAAGGTCTTTGATGTTAACGTCGGTTATTCCAATGTCTTGATGGAGCAGCAACAGAATATGGCTCTAAGGAACCGTGATGGACGAGGCCTCTCTGTTTTTTTGCTACTGCTGTTTTTCCTTAGACATTTTGGAATCCACCATCTTGTTATTGGTGACTCCACACTTGGCCAGGCCTCCTTCACATGAAGTACGGAAGGTGTGAGTGAATCCACACTTGGCCAGACCTCCTTCACATTAATTTCTGAAGCTATAAGTGAATCCAAACTTGGCCAGGTTTCCATCATATGACACTCTGAATGTATGAGTGAATCCACACTCGGACAGGACTCCTTCACATGAAGTCCTGAAGATATGAGTGAATCCACACTTGGCCAGGCTACCTTTACAAGGCAGTCTGAAGGAATGAGTGAATCCACACTTGGCCAGGCCTCCTTCACATGATGTCCCAAAGCCCTGCTGATGTTCATTTCCTCTCTATCAAAAATATTCTTCTCTTCCGTCTCTCTTTCCTCCTCCTCTTGCTCTTCATCCTCCTCTAGAATTGTCTCTAGAGTTGGCCAAAAAGAGACTTTGCCAAACTTTGATGGCCTGAACGCCGGCTCAGCCTCCATCACCATCCACCTCCATAAAAGATCGGTGAATGACTCCTCTTCCTCAGCCTGTTTCATCCTGGAAATATCCAAATTACTTGCAATTGCTACCAATACTGAAATGAGAGGGAAAAGAAGATTTTTATGAGAACAGATCATTTTTTTAAGAAGTATCTACTGACACTTATAGATTAGAAAGAGAGGAGCAAAGAACATAAAGTCAGACTCTGCATGGAGGAGAAGCATTGAAAGAAGAAAGGAAAAAATGTCAACTGTTAGCTTAAATATTGGATGGATAAATGGCTACAGGGATGGATGGATGGATGGATGGATGGACACCGTTATGCTTGTCTCATGTGATAAAATTAAGCTTTTGATCTTAGTAAATAATGGAGGGAGACAAATACGCAAAAGAACAGACAGCAGGACGTCACATGGAGGAGACTTCTAGGAAGAAGATAAGAAGAAAAAAAATGAATGACATAACAGACTCCTCCAGTGCAGACTTACCCTCCACTGACAATTAGAACCCTCAAGTGATTCTGAGCTTTGCCACTCCTTATATAAGGTGTGTGATGTCATAATGTTTATGGGTGGAGCCAATGTTCATAACATTCTGTAACCATAAATAATCAACAGCTGTTATTTAAAGGGACAGGATGAGGCCGGGCAGCCAATCAAATTCACTGTGGATGTGCACACATACTGCACATTGAAGAAGAAAAAGTTTAGTCTCCAGAGACGTCAAGGATTCTTTATTGTATCTATGGAATAGTCACCTCTGGACATGGTCACAGCAGGAACAGTGAATTAAGTGAATCCTTAAAATGACATGAGATTAATGCTTATGATAATGTGTAGAAATCTGGGTCTCACTTCCCTTTTCTAAAATTTGCACCCCCTCCTATCCCTTGGTTAAACTTGATGGTCTTAAGTCTTTTTTAACAGTATTAACTATTAGTGTTAGGCCCCTTTCACACGACCGTTCTTTTTTCTGTTTACGGGCCGTTTTTTGCGTTCCGTATACGGAACCATTCATTTCAATAGTTCCGCAAAAAAAAGGGAATGTACTCCGTATCTATTCCATTTCCGTTCTGTTGAAAGACAGAACATATCTTATTAATGCCCGCAAATCACGTTCCGTGGCTCCATTGAAGTCAATGGTTCCGCAAAAAAAAAAGGAACACATACGGAAATGCATCCGTATCCGTTCCGTTTTTGCGAACCCATCTATTGAAAATTTTATGCCCAGCCCAATTTTTTCTATGTAATTACTGTATACGCCATACGGAAAAACGGAACAGAAAGGAAACACAATGGAAACAAAAAACGGAACAACAGATCTGTGAAAAACTGACCGCAAAACACTGAAAAAGCCATACGGTCGTGTGAAAGAGGCCTTAAGAAAAAAAAGAAAAAAATTTGATTCAGGTGCCTTGACAAATTTCACAAATACATTTGCTTAGTGATGAATTACTTCCTCACGAAGCGCGTTTCTTTGTAAGTAGAGGACGTAGTGATGTTGAACGGCGATTGCGCTGCCCACCGACATTAAGCCCCTCAGATGGCGCTTTCATCGCTGATCGTGGCATCTGAGAATAATAGTGAGTGCGCTCAGTGGTTAATTCGTTAAAAATAATATAAATAATACTAACCTTCGTCATCACACTGGTCGTCGTGGTGATCTTCAATCAGGATGGTCGTGGCGGCCTCTTTACGTGTTGAGTATGTTTTTTATTTTATTATTTTACTGCCATTTCAGGGAAAATTTATTACTTATCACTAAGCACAAGGAAATGCGGCTTCGCAGTGAATCGAATTTTCCCTGACGTTATTATGGAACTTCAGATACTTAGATTCGCTCAAGACTATTAACTATGTAAATATGTCTTTTTTTTGTATTATATCATTTTGAAGTAATTTTTACATAATATTCATACTATGCACATACCTACAGTACACATAGCTATTCACATTCACACATCTGTACATACGTAGTACACATGTGAGATATACCGTTTTTTCGCCCCCCAAAGTGGGGGGAAAATGCCCCTGCGTCTTATGGGGCGAATACTAATGAGTGCTTCCATTATGGCTGTCGGCTGCGCACAGCGTGAGGGCGCTCTGTGACCTCACGCTGTGCGCTCCAGTTCACAGCACAGCCGATGGAGGAGAAGGAAGAAAAATTTAACTTTTAATCTATTATCTAAAAAAAATTACCCTTAGATAGACCAAGATATAAGTAAGTTCAAATAGAATCACAGTGAATTAGGAACACAGAGTGGCAGCACGGCGGCACTGATATAAATAAACCGTGGTCCTACCACTCTGACGACAGGTCCCTTGATATAGCAGCCCGGGTCCAAGACGGATCATTTCTTTCATGGGCTATAATCACCATACCTTGTCGGGGTAATAAGAAAGCCCCTAAATGAGCCCCTGTGGTGGCCCTAGCCTAGATATTCAGAGCAGCCTCACCCCAGGGCACTCGTCCTTAAAAGGGCGACCCCTTCTGGAACCTGTCCCTAGCTCAAAGCCCTATATTTCCCTACTCTATTGCATGTTTCATATTTACATCAATAATCATCAGGGGACAGAGAATCAGGATCTGTAGGAAAAAACAAGAAAAATACCTTCACCAAACTGATTACTAGGTACAGCATTTAAAATCAGCCAACAGGTTATGTTCAGTTAGGGTAGGTCATATGAAAGAGTGGGTGGAACGACCGATATTCCTCCCCCCACAAGTACTTTAGGGCATGACGGCAGTACCGGGCTATAGAGGTCAGCCCTGCTGTCCTAATGTTGCGGGTTTAAATAGCCCGCCGTCTCTAAGCACAGGGCGGCGGCGTCCAACCACAGGGGGACAGCACCCCTAACTCCGATGGTGCAGATGGGACTGCGGTCTCTGCACCAGACCTACAGGGATGCTGGACAGCCGGTACAGATCCCCCACCAACCCCGCAGGAATGCCAGGAGGAGGATTTAAGCAATCTCTCCTTTCCACAGCCGGCCTGCAACAAGGTCCTGGGGGTAGGATTGCCTGACCCCATTCCAGCGGAAGAGCTAGCATCTGGGCAGAGCGCAGTCAGCCTCTGCCCTCCCCTATCCAGATGCTGCTTCCCCACAGGCTACCCCAGCGGAGGAGCTGACATCTGGGCAGAGCACAGTTGGCCTCTGCCCGCCCCTATCCTCTTGTCCAGAGGCTGACTCCCCACAGGCTACCCCAGCAGAAGAGCTGGCATCTGGGCAGAGGGCAGTTGGCCTCTGCCCACCAAGTACCCACAGCTCCAAGCTAGAGAACAACAATGAAGCAAGGAGTAGCAGATGCCCACTCAACAGCTGGGGACATACAGAACAGAGCCAGGCCCTAGAGTTCAATTTTTATCGCAAATATCAGCACTTCGAGAATTCGTGAATATTTAGAATATAGTGATATATATTCGTAATTTTGAATATTCAAGATTTCTTTTAATCAGTACACATGATCCCTCCCTGCTTCTAGCTTGTGGGCCAATGAGAAGGCTGCAATATCTTTGACTTTAGGAGTAGTGTTGATTGCGAATTTTCATAATGCGAATATTTTTCATTTGACGATGTCTGCAATCAAGAAAATAATGACTGGAGATAATGAATTCTCGAATATATGGCGAATATTCGCGAAATATCACAAATTCATATATTCCCCTGCCGCTCATCACTAAATATTAGGTAAAATTTTTATAGTGGTCAGTTATTTTTTGATTGTTTATATATTGTATATGTAAAAGTGGAAAAGGGGGTGATTTAAACTTATAATATATTGGTGTTTTAAATTTTTTCTTAACTTTTTTTCACTTATTTCTTTTTAATATTAAACCCCTTAAGGGCCTAGATCTCTATTAGGGTGAGGGTCTGAGCTGTGCCTCGTGCATAGCTCAGTATTGAGAAAGCAACAGCAGGTCTGGAGCACTTCGGCAGTGTCCAGGCTGCCATGGCAAGCAATAGGAGCCCCGCAATTTCACTGCGGGGGCTCTAATTGGAAGGCAGAGGGAGCCACATCCCTCTGCCTTCATTCACAGGTGCTGCAATCAGTGAAAGGCTGCAGCTGTCATGCATGGCCAGAGGCGGATTGGCCATATTTCCCGGTAAGGTCTATCCTGGTGAGCTGATGCCCAGGGGCTGGCCAGTGGAAGTTTTTGGGGATGTATTTTGTGATGGATTGTGGTATAGTGATGAGCCGCATAGGCAATATTCGAATTTGCGATATTTTGCGAATTTTTGGCTAAATATTCGCCATAAATTTGCAAATTTGAGAATTCGTGATCTCCAGTCATTATTTACTTGATGTAATATATTCGCAATCGACACTATTCGCTAATACGAATACATAGCACTATATTCTAAATATTGGCAAATTCTCGAAGTGGCGATATTCGCGATTAAAATTCGCGATTCGAATATTCGTGCTCAACACTACTGTGGTATTTGGCTCTGTTGGGGCGGTATAATGTACCACAATTTGGTATTGTTGGCCCTGCCTTCCATCAATTTATAGGAAAACGTATCTTAGCTTGTCACTATGGAGTGATCAAGCAGGTAGACGATCATAAGGCGCATTACCACAACCCGGTGCAGGATACAACAAAGTTTATTTTGAGACAATGCGTTTCGGGGTCTCGACGGCCCCTTTATCAAGTCTACAAGGAACATAGATAATAGGAAAAGTACAATAAAAAATAAAAAGATAATATATTTACATTTCAAAATTGTATATGGAATTTGGTATAAATAGATATATACATATATATGTACGTTTAAGAGTCATGTATGAGATTTAATATATAGTTATATATTTGCATGAATGAATATATAAATAACGATAAAACAGGGGAAACACATTCCATTGAGTGGGCGAGTGCATCAATAATTATAAGAATATATAAAAAGAAGGCTGTAAGAATCTCCCTGTATACATCCATAAATAAACAAATAAGTAAATTATAATTAAAATACATAAATAAATAATAAAATATTTAAATACTCGGTTGGGTGAGTAAATGTCTCATTAGTATTGATTCATTAGTACATGTAAAAATACCGTATATATAATTAGCTGATGTATATTATTGGTAAGACTGGCATATGTTGACACATATTGGCAGGAAATATTGACGTATTTAAAAATACCTGTGACACCCTAATTTTATGTGCAGCTGGGTGTATACTGCCTGGTTTCTTCTAAAAAAGGCGCATGTTCGTACCTGTGCGGTCATGTGAAACAAAGGGGGGGGTCCTTTAAAACATTGGCTAAAACGGACCAACCAGTGAATATACATTTTGACCCTATTTCTCCTCTTTTTCTCTCCTTTCCCTCTTCTCCCTCCTCCTTCCTCCTTTTCTCCAATATCTATCTCCTCTCTCTCCCATATATATCTGTATATATATATATTTGTCTCCCCTTATTTTTCCTCTATTCTCCTTTTATATGTTCATGCCTTGTGTAAAAAGATGGGCTTTCAAATGAATATACACAAATGTATCCATTTCTCCAATTTTTTTGATGAAACTGAATTATCCCTTTAAATAACTGGTACATCCTTACACCTGTTCCAACCAGTATTATTTTATGCTTCTTATAGAAAAAATAATAATAAAACTTTGTGTAAAGTATTTTTTTTATTTTACAGCTGAATAAATAATTATAATTAAGTTCCTTAATCCTGGAAACAATGATGATTTAATTTCCAACCTTGCAGATGTTACATTAGGGTGTCTATGGAATCTGATGGTAATATATCTTGTAGACTAATGAAACCGTTGATACAGATCTTAAAATATAAATGTTGTTGTTAAAGTTTCTCCTGTGATTTTATTCTAAGGTCTTTGATGTTAACGTCGGTTATTCCAATGTCTTGATGGAGCAGCAACAGAATATGGCTCTAAGGAACCGTGATGGACGAGGCCTCTCTGTTTTTTTGCTACTGCTGTTTTTCCTTAGACATTTTGGAATCCACCATCTTGTTATTGGTGACTCCACACTTGGCCAGGCCTCCTTCACATGAAGTACTGAAGGTGTGAATGAATCCACACTTGGCCAGACCTCCGTCACATTAATTTCTGAAGCTAGAAGTGAATCCAAACTTGGCCAGGTTTCCATCATCTGACACTCTGAATGTATGAGTGAATCCACACTTGGCCAGGCCTCCTTCACATGATGTCCCAAAGCCCTGCTGATGTTCATTTCCTCTCTATCAAAAATATTCTTCTCTTCCGTCTCTCTTTCCTCCTCCTCTTGCTCTTCATCCTCCTCTAGAATTGTCTCTAGAGTTGGCCAAAAAGAGACTTTGCCAAACTTTGATGGCCTGAACGCCGGCTCAGCCTCCATCACCATCCACCTCCATAAAAGATCGGTGAATGACTCCTCTTCCTCAGCCTGTTTCATCCTGGAAATATCCAAATTACTTGCAATTGCTACCAATACTGAAATGAGAGGGAAAAGAAGATTTTTATGAGAACAGATAATTTTTTGAAGAAGTATCTACTGACACTTCTAGATTAGAAAGAGAGGAGCAAAGAACACAAAGTCAGACTCTGCATGGAGGAGAAGCATTGGAAGAAGAAAGGAAAAAATGTCAACTGTTAGCTTAAATATTGGATGGATAAATGGCTACAGGGATGGATGGATGGATAAGTGGATGGATGGATGGACACTGTTATGCTTGTCTCATGTGATAAAATTAAGCTTTTGATCTTAGTAAATAATGGAGGGAGACAAATACGCAAAAGAACAGACAGCAGGACGTCACATGGAGGAGACTTCTAGGAAGAAGATAAGAAGAAAAAATATGAAGGACATAACAGACTCCTCCAGTGCAGACTTACCCTCCACTGACAATTAGAACCCTCAAGTGATTCTGAGCTTTGCCACTCCTTATATAAGGTGTGTGATGTCATAATCTTTATGGGTGGAGCCAATGTTCATAACATTCTGTAACCATAAATAATCAACAGCTGTTATTTAAAGGGACAGGATGAGGCCGGGCAGCCAATCAAATTCACTGTGGATGTGCACACATACTGCACATTGAAGAAGAAAAAGTTTAGTCTCCAGAGACGTCAAGGATTCTTTATTGCATCTATGGAATAGTCACCTCTGGACATGGTCACAGCAGGAACAGTGACTTAAGTGAATCCTTAAAATGACATGACATTAATGCTTATGATAATGTGTAGAAATCTGGGTCTCACTTCCCTTTTCTAAAATTTGCACCCCCTCCTATCCCTTGGTTAAACTTGATGGTCTTAAGTCTTTTTTAACAGTAATAACTATTAGTGTTAGGCCTCTTTCACACGACCGTTCTTTTTTTCTGTTTACGGGCTGTTTTTTGCGTTCCGTATACGGTCCGTATACAGAACCATTTATTTCAATGGTTCCGCAAAAAAACGGAATGTACTCCGTATCTATTCCATTTCCGTTTTTCCGTTCTGTTAAAAGACAGAACATGTCTTATTAATGCCCGCAAATCACGTTCCGTGGCTCCATTCAAGTCAATGGTTTCGCAAAAAAAAATAGAACACATACGGAAATGCATCTGTATTTCTTCCGTATCCGTTCCGTTTTTGCGAACCCATCTATTGAAAATGTTATGCCCAGCCCAATTTTTTCTATGTAATTACTGTATACGCCATATGGAAAAACGGAACAGAAAGGAAACACAACGGAAACAAAAAACGGAACAACGGATCCGTGAAAAACTGACCGCAAAACACTGAAAAAGCCATACGGTCGTGTGAAAGAGGCCTTAAGCAAATAAAAAAAATAAAAAACTTAGATTCAGGTGCCTTGACGAATTTCACAAATACATTTGCTTAGTGATGAATTACTTTATCATGAAGCGCGTTTCTTTGTAAGTAGAGGACGTAGTGATGTGGAACGGCGATTGCGCTGCCCACCGTCATTAAGCCCCTCAGATGACGCTTTCATCGCTGATCGTGGCATCTGAGAATAATAGTGAGTGCGCTCAGTGGTTAATTCGTTAAAAATAATATAAATACTAACCTTCGTCATCACACTGGCCGTCGTGGTGATCTTCAATCAGGATGGTCGCGGCGGCCTCTTTGCGTGTTGAGTATGTTTTTTTTTTTTTTTTACTGCCATTTCAGGGAAAATTGATTCGTTATCACTAAGCACAAGGAAATGCGACTTCGCAGTGAATCGAATTTTCCCTGAAGTTATTATGGAACTTCAGATACTTAGATTCGCTGAAGCCTATTAACTATGTAAATACAGACGTGGACAAAATTGTTGGTACCCTTTGGTCAATGAAAGAAAAAGTCACAATGGTCACAGAAATAACTTTAATCTGACAAAAGTAATAATAAATTAAAATTCTATAAATGTTAACCAATGAAAGTCAGACATTGTTTTTCAACCATGCTTCAACAGAATTATGTAAAAAAATAAACTCATGAAACAGGCATGGACAAAAATGATGGTACCCCTAGAAAACACAGAACATAATGTGACCAAAGGGACATGTTAATTCAAGGTGTGTCCACTAATTAGCATCACAGGTGTCTACAACCTTGTAATCAGCCATTGGGCCTATATATATGGCTCCAGGTAATCACTGTGTTGTTTGGTGATATGGTGTGTACCACACTCGACATGGACCAGAGGAAGCAAAGGAAAGAGCTGTCTCAAGAGATCAGAAAGAAAATTATAGACAAGCATGTTAAAGGTAAAGGCTATAAGACCATCTCCAAGCAACTAGATGTTCCTGTGAGTACAGTTGCACATATTATTCATAAGTTTAAGATCCATGGGACTGTAGCCAACCTCCCTGGACGTGGCCGCAGGAGGAAAATTGATGACAAATCTAAGAGACGGATAATCCGAATGGTAACAAAAGAGCCTAGAAAGACTTCTAAAGAGATTCAAGGTGAACTTCATGCTCAAGGAACATCAGTGTCAGATCGCACCATCCGTCGTTGTTTGAGCCAAAGTGGACTACATGGGAGACGACCAAGGAGGACACCATTGTTGAAAACGAATCATAAAAAAGCAAGACTGGAATATGCCAAACTACATGTTGACAAGCCACAAAGCTTCTGGGAGAATGTCCTGTGGACAGATGAGACAAAAATCGAAGTTTTTGCCAAGGCACATCAGCTGTATGTTCACAGACGAAAAAATGAAGCATATCAAGAAAAGAACACTGTCCCTACTGTGAAACATGGAGGAGGCTCTGTTATGTTCTGGGGCTGCTTTGCTGCGTCTGGCACAGGGCGTCTTGAATCTGTGCAGGGTACAATGAAATCTCAAGACTATCAAGGAATTCTAGAGAGAAATGTACTAGCCAGTGTCAGAAAGCTTGGTCTCAGTCGCAGGTCATGGGTCTTGCAACAGGACAATGACCCAAAACACACCGCTAAAAACACCCAAGAATGGCTAAGAGGAAAAAATTGGACTATTCTAAAGTGGCCTTCTATGAGCCCTGACCTCAATCCTATTGAGCATCTTTGGAAGGAGCTGAAACATGCAGTCTGGAAAAGGCACCCTTCAAACCGGACACAACTGGAGCAGTTTGCTCATGAGGAGTGGGCCAAAATACCTGCTGAGAGGTGCAGATGTCTCATTGACAGTTACAGGAAGCGTTTGATTGCAGTGATTGCCTCAAAAGGTTGCGCAACAAAATATTAAGTTAGGGGTACCATCATTTTTGTCCATGCCTGTTTCATGAGTTTATTTTTTTACATAATTCTGTTGAAGCATGGTTGAAAAACAATGTCTGACTTTCATTGGTTAACATTTATAGAATTTTAATTTATTATTACTTTTGTCAGATTAAAGTTATTTCTGTGACCATTGTGACTTTTTCTTTCATTGACCAAAGGGTACCAACAATTTTGTCCACGTCTGTATGTCATTTTTATGTATTATATCATTTTGGAGTAATTTTTACATATTATTCATACTATGCACATACCTACAGTACACATAGCTATTGACATTCACACATCTGTACATACGTAGTACACATGTGAGGTATACCGTTTTTTTCGCCCCCTAAGATGCACTTTTTCCCCCCTGCGAAAATGCCCCTGCGTCTTATGGGGCGAATACTAATGAGCGCTTCCATTATGGCTGTCGGCTGCGCACAGCGTGAGGGCGCTCTGTGACCTCACGCTGTGTCCCCTCTTATTGGCTATATCATTTAAAATGTGAAGTTGCACGTATTGCGCCAAAATATGCGCATCATTAATTGCCGATTTGCGCAATCGCGAATATATTGGAGCACTCTATCTGCATATAAAGCTATTGTAATGTTCTGCCGTGCCGACCATTTTCTCCAGTCTAAGGAAACTTCTGGCAGCTTGAAAAAATGTCGCAAAAGTGACCCACGCCTGTATTGCGCGCGCAATACGCGCCTATTACATTGACGATTTTCGCAATCATGAAAATAATGAATTCATGACGAATATTCGCGAAATATCGCAAATTCGAATATTGCCCCTGACGCTCATCACTACTCCTCACAAGGTCGTCTCGTAGGGTGTCGGCTCCTCTGGCAGTGATTGATGGATATGGAGATACATATTTCGACACAACAGGGTCTGTTAGCAGCATTGGCCAATGTTTACTGATAGATGCTCTCATTTGTTCCCAACGTGAAGGATATGTAGTAATAAATCTTTCCTCATCATCGGATGTTCCTTTGTTCTTAGTATATAGTTAATCTTGTTGTTTGCTATATTTTAATCGATCCATGTCTATAGCCCTTCCTCCGAAAGCGGCCTTTAAGATCAGTAGCATCATCAGAACATATCCTACGTATACGGGGGAACTGGCCTATGGGTATCGCCTCAATAGTCTCCCTAGGGTGTGCAGAAGACGCATGTAAATATGCACTGACAGATGTACTTTTCCGAAACACGTCTGTACTTATACAGCCATCAGCGACATCCAAAAACTATATTTTGTTGGTATTACACGTATAAGTCAATTTAATGTGGCAGGAATTGTCATTCAACATATCAAAAAGCTGTCGCACCTGCACCGCAGTGCCCTGCCAGATCAAAAACACGTCATCAATGTACCGCGCCCCAAAAAATGGCGCTGTCCATGATGACGTGCCGATCTGACAGGAACAGATCTCTCTCCCACAACCCCAGGAAAAGATTTACATACAAGAGCGCACAGTCCGCCCCCCATAGCAGTCCCCTGGAGCTGCAGGAAGAAAGATCCATAAAATTTTTTAAAATAAATCTTTGTCAAAACAAAATTCAATAAAAATCTTTGAAAAAAAAAAAAACTCATTTTTTTTTGCATTGCCATATTCTGACAGCCATAACTTTTTTATATTTTGGTCTACAGAGCTGTATGAGGGCTTGTTTTTGTGTAACCCAATCCATTTTTTATTGGTGGCCCCTTTATGTACTTTTCATACAAAAGGGGAATTTTCAGGAGATGACAGGCCACAACAGCAGTAATTGGCATATTGTGCAACGCACCGAACCGGCCAAACCCCAGACCAGCAACAGCCCGTGTTTGGCCAACATATTATATGGGAGCTACTAGCTTTCAGGCTCCGGTCCCTTATGGCAATAATCCTGCAGCCATGTTTGATCCATCCACCATGTTCGGTCCATCTGGTACTAACCGCAATACCTGTTTAAAGTGAAATACCATCCGGTTTAAAATTTTACATATGGAAATCTTTTTTATTTATTTTTTTAAAGGGATTCATGTGTAAAATAATTTCTGTTCTTTTAGTACTTTTGTAATTTGACAGAACAGAGCCATTTAGAATTGTAATGTGTACATTTTTATATTTATTCTTAGTCCATTTTTGAAAGTTCTTCATTGTTCGTTCTGTTTTCAGAGCATATAGTACGGGGCTCATTTTTGGTTTTGCATTGTCGCTTTTTCCTCCCAACGTTCCAACAGCCATAACTTTTTAAAGTCTCCGTTCATTTAGCCATACGGGGGCTTATTTTTTTTTTTTGGGGGGGGGGGGGTAATAAATTGTACTACTTAAGGGCACCATTCAATTTACCATGGCTATTGGAAAATCTGACATAAATTCTTTGTAGGGTTAAATTGAAAAAAAATAAAAAATACTATTCCACCAAGGTTTTTGAGGTTTTAATATCACGGCTTTCACTGTGCACTAAAAATAACAAAGTCCTTATTCTGTGGGTCAATACGAATATGGTTATAGTAAACTTGTGCATATATATATATATATATATATACCGTATTTTTCGCCCTATAAGACGCACCGGCCCAAAAGACGCACCTAGGTTTTTAAGGAGGAAAAAATAAAATAAAAAAATTTGAACCAAAAGGTGTGCCTAATGGTGTTATGTGGGATCTGGGGATGGCACTGTTATGGGGGTCTGTGGATGGCACTGTTATGGGGATCTGTGGATGGCACTGTTATGGGGGGTCCGTGGATGGCACTGTTATGGGGGGTCCGTGGATGGCACTGTTATGGGGGTCCGTGGATGGCATTGTTATGGGGGGTCCGTGGATGGCACTGTTATGGGGGTCCGTGGATGGCATTGTTATGGGGGGTCCGTGGATGGCATGGTTATGGGGATCTGTGGATGGCACGGTTATGGGGATCTGTGGATGGCACGGTTATGGGGGGCACTGTGGATGGCACTGTTATTGGGGGCACTGTGGATGGCACTGTTATGGGGGATCTGTTGATGACACATAAATAGCATTTTACAGGGGGGAGGTTTGGTGGTAGGAGAGAGGTTGATGGGTATTGCGAAATGCCCTGTCAACCATGCAGGTTTTCTTTTTTTTTATTTTCTTTTTTTGGGGGGGGCGGGTTTAAGGGAGGGATTGGCTGTCGTCATTTGCTGTGCAGATATGCGTGCCTCTCCGTTAAGAAAGGGGATTTTGAAATTCCGTTTATCCATAGGATATGCCGTGTAATATTCTATTTTGGAATGTGAGAGGGCTGGGAGACAGGGTGAAGAGGACGGTGGTATTTGATCTCGTGGTCCGACATTTGCCGGCTATTGTGGTACTATTGGAGACCCACGCTACATTAGATAGGATTTACATACTGAAAAGGAAATGGGCTTCTCTTGAGTACCACGCTTGCTACTCCTCTTATGCAAGAGGGGTTAGCGTATATATTCATCATGGGATGGAGTATCAACCGCTAGATAACCTGATTGACAAGGAAGGGAGGTTTGTATTTCTCCATGGGTATTGGAAAGGGCAGGAGGTCATACTGGCTTTTATCTATATTCCTCCACCATTTAATGCAACGGTGCTTTCACAGTTAGTCCAATATATATCCACAAAAAATCAATGTGCACTATTAGTGGCAGGTGATTTTAATGCAGTACCTGATCCTGAGTTGGATCGGTTCTCGTCGTTCTCTGGGTGCGGTCGTACGGGATCCCCCTTGACTGCTGTATGCCAGGAGTTGGCGCTGGTCGATATCTGGCGCCACCTCTATGGCAACAAAAAAATCTTTTCATGTTTTAGCCAGTCATTCGGGTCAATGTCTCGTATAGATCTGGCGTTTGCAAGTCAGGAGCTGTGCGGTCGCGTCCTGAGAATGAGGTATGAACCTCATGGAATCTCGGATCACTCCCCAGTTCTTGTTATATTTGCAGAGGCCCCAAATACAGGTAGAATTTTTAAACTGAATCCGCACTGGCTTGACGTGATAGGGGAGCAAACCCGAATAGACCAGGATATTCAGGAATTTTGGGACTTTAATGTGGGATCGACACATATTCATTACGTGTGGGATGCTTTGAAAGCCCATATAAGGGGCTTATACTTTAGTAAAATTAATAGGTTTAGAATAGAAGTACGGCGCAGGGAACAAGAATTGACAGACTTAATAAGGAGTTTACGCGCCGCATTAATTGACTCCTATACGGAGCAAACCATTAATGAGTTAAAAGAGGCTAACTTACAGCTTAAGACACTCCTATATAAAAAAGCACAACATAAGCTCCTATTTCAAGGCCAGAATCGTTTTTGCGAATCTGGTAAAACGGGTAGGTTTTTGGCTCGTCTGGTGGCCAATCAGAGAGAGTCCACCAGTATAAGAGAAATTAGGAACTTACAGGGTGTTGGGGTGAGTTCTGCAGAGGAGATAAGGGAGGAATTTGCGAGATATTATTCTACCCTTTATAAATCAGAGTCTATGTTTAGTCGTACCGAGATGGATCAATATCTTCAAAGATTAGAGCTCCCCCAGTTATGCTCTCAAGATAGAGAGCGCTTGGACTCCCCCATTCTTTTAGAGGAACTCCAGGCGACTCTTCCCTCTCTAAAATATAAATCGGCCCCCGGTTCAGATGGACTGCCGTTTGATCTCTATAGGTACCATGCTAAAGTACTTTTGCCGATCCTGCTTCTAGTCCTGAATGAATCCCGCGCATGCTGCTCCTTACCTCCATCATTTAGAGAGGCAGTGATTATCTTGGTCTTAAAAAAGGAGAAGGATCCATGTGATATGGGGTCATATAGACCCATATCACTTTTAAATACGGACTACAAGATCTTTGCTAAAATTTTGGCCAATCGTCTAAAAGGGGTTATAGCGGGTTTGGTACACCCTAACCAGACGGGTTTTATCCTGGGACGGCAAATACAGATGAGTCTATATAGGGTGTATTTGAATTTGTCTGTTGGGGGTAGTATAGACCACTCCATTCTGTCTCTGGACGCCGCAAAAGCGTTTGACAGGATGGAGTGGTCTTTCTTGTGGGCTACAATGTCCCATTTTGGCCTTGGGGATTCGTTCCAGGAAATGACTCAAATGTTATATGCACAATCAGTTGCATCTATCAGTGTCAACGGTATCAGCTCCTCCCCTGTTATGATGCGGAGAGGGATGAGACAGGGTTGTCCCCTGTCTCCTCTCCTCTTCGCTCTCTTTATTGAACCATTGGCTTCCCGGATTCGTTTAGATAATCGTATAGATGGGTTTGGGGTGGCGGGAGTGAACGAAAAAATAAGCTTATATGCCGATGACGTGATTCTGTTCCTAGATCAGGGATGGAAAATCCTCTCGTATGTCATAGAGGTAATAGAAGATTATGGCAAACTATCAGGTTATAGAATTAATTGGTCAAAGTCATCGCTCCTCCCGTTAAACCGCAAAGCTGTAGATGAGGGGAGGCGAGTTCGTGTTCTGGCTCCTAATGATACTTTGGATTATTTGGGGGTTAAGATTGGGGTCCCTATAAATAGGTTTTATGATCTTAATCTAGCCCCGGTTTTGAATAAAGTTAGGGACAAAATCAGCGCTTGGCGGAAATTGATATTGGCACAGACGGACCGTATAGCTTTGATTAAAATGATTATCTTACCGTTAGTTTTGTTTCCGTTGTGTGCCTCCCCTATTTGGATAGATGATATTTTTTTTCATAGGTTGGAGACTATGATTAATGATTTAATTTGGGGAAGGAAGAGGGTGCGGATAAAGCAGAGATATCTATGGCTGTCGGAGGCAGATGGTGGGCTGTCATTAACTTTTTTTCAAGGTTATTTTTTATGTGCACAGATTCAGCACTGTTTTTCTAAAGAGAGGTTACTTTCACGTTATTTGACAAAAGTTTTTGATAAACCAGTGGAGAATATCTTTGCATGTTTGGAGACTGGGTTTATGGGAATGAGGAGGTCCTTGGTGATCCCCTGCTCACTGCAGAGGATTTGGAACAGATTGAAGAAGATCCTTAAATCTTCCGGTCCGTTTGGTTTCACCCCTCTGTGGGAGAACAGGGGGCTGGAGGAGTTCTTCAAAATTACAGATTTTGGTTATTGGTCACGTAGTGGTATTAATAGAGTGTCCGACCTTTTTTATATGGGTCGTTTCAAATCACTTTTGGAATTTGGTTTTTTAGATAGTTCACCATTAGACTTATTTATGTATTCACGTTTGAAACATATATTTGAAACCTCTAGGAATAGGGGTGTTATTTTTTCACGAGAGAATATATTTTTTGATTTTTGTGACGCTCAGAAGTATGAAAAAGTGAAGCTATCTAGACTTTACGCGAAACTCCGAACGGCGCTGGCAACTGTAACACCTTTTAAAAGTACAGATAAGTGGGAACAAGAGCTGAATTGCCCCCCACTGCAGTGGTCTATTATTTATAGGAATGTGAAAAAGGCGACAGTTTCCAGTGCGCATAGGTTAATTCAATTTAAGATACTTCATAGACTGTATTGTACGCCTAAAACCCAAGGAAAATTTCCCCAAAATAAAGATCGGGATTGCTGCTGCTCTAAATGTGGATATGTTAATGCAAACTATGTTCATCTGCTTTGGAGCTGCAGCAAAATAAGGAGTTATTGGGATGAGGTTTTCGCTACCCTACAAAAGGAGAGTTCAATGAACTATAACCCGGGAATTTTGATAGTGATTTTTGGGGATTATGGGTCAGAAGTGGAAGTCCCGCCTCAGGCTAGACGGATTTGGATGCGGGGATTGATGGTTGCTAAGGCTATATTGTTAAAGTATTGGGGCTCTGTCTCCCCGCCCTCAATAAGGGAGTGGGGTTCATACCTCCAAAGAATTAAGGTATATGAGGACATTGAAAGGAAACGGAGAGTTGCACGCATAACTGCATAGCTATAACTAATACTGATACTATTCTATATAATAATGAGTGGAGTGACGGCAGCCAATGGGGGGGGGGGGGGTTATATAGTTTATTATTATATAATACTTTGAGGGTGTCCTTAGGATGTTGTGTAGAATTTTTTTTTTTGTAATGACGTCTATGATTGCCATGCTGGGCACACCGCTGTGATTAATATTGTTTTATGTATTAATATTATGACTTGGAAAATAAAAATATATATTTATAAAAAAATAAATAAATAGCATTTTACGCTAGGTGTCATACACAGACCCCCATAACAGTGCTATCCATAGAATGACCCCCAATAGGGAGGAGGGGCCGGCATCTAGCTCTGTAATTACAGCGGGCCCGGTGCAGTCACTGTATTCTGCTACACCGGGCCCGCTCACTGTAGGAATCCTAACTGCAGGCAATGCTGTATGCTGATTAAGGTACCGTAACAGTAGTCTTTTATGCAGCCTGTACTTACGATACTAACTTTCCGGCAGGCAGCAGCATGTTTTGTTTTTCCATTATGGTGATCAGTGCACAGGAAATTTTTATTTAATATTTTAATAGTTCAGACATTTTCAGACGAGGCAATACTTAATGTTTTTTTTAATATATAAAATTGGGAAAGGGGGGTGATTTAAACTTTAAATATTTATTTTTACAGTAACAACTTTTAACCCCCTTTAGGGGGCTAGAACCTGCGATCTTTTGATCCCTTGTCCTATTCACCCTTTAAGTACCATCTTTAGGTAGATAAAACTTTTTGTAACCTTTTTTGTTTTAGGAAGGATGAACAAAGGAGACAAGCAAACAAAAAAAGACCTTTGTCTGTCATTCTTTACAATGGCCGGAGGACGGAGTAAGTGGCTCCACTGTCAGCCAGTTCTGCTATATTACACCACATCCATCTAGCTTAATATGATCCAGTCAAACATTAGTGTTCCTTCCCGACAATCTCCTGCTCATCAGTGAAGGAGACCGGTGTATTTAAATGCAGCGATCTCCTCCACAGTATGGAGAGAAGCGATCGTTAATGCCATCGCTCGTCTCCAAAAAGCATCATTGTTTGCCGGCATGGTAACAGACTATAAACAAACCCTGTCTCTTATTCATTTTTCCTTAGTGGTACCTTGGAACCGAACCCGAAAATGTTTTTTTACAGTAGAAATTGATTTATGAAGTTATTATGCGAAGTCTCGCGAAGTAATAACTTCGGCTCATCAGAGCCAATACATTCTAATACTGTACGGAGCTCCTGCTCTGTACAGTATTAGAACAAAGTTTTATGTGAATCGACTTCGGATAAAACATCGCTCATCCCTAACGATGACCTATCATTATCTTTTCCTGGATAACCCCCTTTAAATATTTTACTTACTGAACCCAGTTATCAGTGAACACATGGACTTCTACTTCAGCTTCTGGATCCAGAACTTCATATGCCAGCATCCGCTGGGAGGTCTGGAGCTTGTGCATTGGCAGCAGGCAAGCTGACAAATGGGTGACCGTGCTCTATAGCTCAGCGAGTTGGGACCAAGAAGGGAGCTGGCTTAAAAATGGCGCAGACAGTGCGAGCCCCTGGCGGTTACGTCCTGGATTACACGCTGATACAAACAGGAGAGGGGGCAAGTTCTCGGTCTCTGAGTCTGTGTAAGAGAAAACTACATGGTTTTCAGCACAACATGACTGGGCTTTAGTGTAAAACAGAGAAATTCACTTTACATACTTGATTTTATTAAATAAAAAAGTATGCTCCGCAGAAGTAGAAATAATTTCAAATGCAGATTTTTGCAGCAATATGCAAATATAGATAAACTTTATATATATATATATAAAACTAAACTATACAAGTGTCTAATACTCTAGTAAGGCCAAGTTCACACTTCAGTTATTTATATCAGTGACTGTGAGCCTAAGGCCTCTTGCACACGACCGTATGCCCTCAGAGATATACGATCCGTGAGCGGACAATATGTCCCAGAGCGGCATTGATCGTGCGCACGGGAGCACACAGCATCATAGATTACAATGATGCTGTGGACGTAGGGCCGCCCGCGGGGCTATTGTCCTGCACTCATATGATCTTAGCCCCGCGGGCGGCCCGACGTCCACAGCATCATTGTAATCTATAGTGCTGTGTGCTCCCGTGCGCACGATCAATGCCGCTCCGGGACATATGGCTCGCTCACGGACCATATATCTCGGAGGGCAAACGGTCGCGTGCAAGAGGCCAAAACCTGAAGTGAAGGCCTGTCAGAGATCAGGTATAATGGAAAGATCTGCACCAGTTCTATGTTTTTAACCCGCGCCTGGTTTTGGCTCCCAATAACTGATGGTAATAACTGACCAAATAACTGAAGTGTGAACTTGGCCAAAGTCAGTGCTATTAAAATAATGAGTTCTCTTCTATTAAAACGTTCGGGACACTACTTGACTGAGGGCCCAACAATCCGCCAATCTCCACTGGTCTCACTTCTGAAACCCCCATGGAAGCTGCAGCTGGCCCTATGTTTCCCTCACAGCGGCCACTGCAGGAGAAATGTGGTATTACATGCCAGCTAATTGGCTAATTATTTAAATAAATGGTTCGGGTAGGTCAGCAGAGCAGAATTTGGAATCTGGCGGTGGAAAATGCAGCCTGCAAATTAGAGGGCATCCATACAATACCTAGAGGCTATACTGCACGAGGCTTTGTAATAGAGGCGTCAGGCCCAGTATGTCATCTGAGTCTCCCACTACCGAATCCAAACTTTTGATGCAGCCAGGGCCACCACAGAAGGTACCCTTTACATTTCCTGCTGCCCCATTAATTGTATCCTACCCACAAGCAACTTCAATATTGACACAAGTCAAGCAACATTCTGGTAAATTCTCCTAACACACCCTTACCCTTAAATCGCTTTTCCCACAATACGAAGTAATCCACTGTATAGGGCAAAACTATCTGATAAGTAGTTTTCTGATCTAGTCACAGGAATGAGGTACCGGAGTCCCTGGACTGAATAAAGCAATATTCATACATGCACGCTACCGGTCCATTCAGTTCTATGGGACTGCTGAAGACAGATGAGCTCTATTGTCGGCTCCTTTTTGGCATAGAATTGAAAGGAGCGATGACGGACATGTGTGGCCGCTATTCCTTTCAATTCACGGACTCCAGCACCTCATTTTTGTAGTAGGTGGGGGGTCCCAACGGATCAGATACTTACCCCCTATTCTAAGTTCTTATGGTGGGGTGGTCACTTTAAAAACATCTATCCACAGGACAGGTGATAAATGTACAATGGCTGTGACCACCACCGATCACAAAGTCCCTGCATGAATGGAGCGTTACTGCCCCTGAATGAGCACCACTCCCGTTCATTTCTAGGGGACTACTGAGGACAACGCTCGGCCATATTCAGCAGTCCCATACAAGGGAAGGAGCGATGAAGATTTATGTGCACTACCACGCCATTCACAGAGAGGATTAACCCTGTTCTCGTGATCAGTGGGGCCCCCAGCAATATATATATTACTTACCCTGGGCACAGGTGAACCCCCATTAATGTATAAGCAGTAACCCTACAACCAGTAATCATGCCTCCTTGAATAAACGGCTCACTCTTGAACTTCTGCTCCAATAGACTACCTTATGGCAAAGTTTATCTTCGGAGAGGGGCATCCGTTCTGTATGCCAGTCACATTGCAAGATCAATACCAATCTCTCCTTTTTAAATCAGTCCTGAAGGAGGGAGGATTTTAATGGCCTTCGCATAACTAAATAGGCAGTCAATGTGATTTTTAACCAGAGTATTGAACACAAGTGATTAAGGATCTGAGCTCTGAATCATCAGTAATTCCCTGAGGAACATCCGAAGGAATAAAAAAATAAAATGTAAAGGGGAAGTGCAGTGAAGATGGTCTTCTGCTACAGATTTCCTGAATTAAAGGCACTTTTATACGGCAGTTTTTCCCGACCTGTGGCTCTCCAGCTGCTGCAAAACTACTACTCCCAGCATGCCTTGACAGCCGCAAGCTGTCTACACATTCTGGTAGGTGTCGTTTTGAGACTGCTGGAGAACGACAGGTTGGGAAACATTACTTTAGGAGATCAAACCGGCTACTGGAAGTTGGACAACACTGCCAGTACACGGTCATCACCTTGTATGACCCTTTGCTTAGATTCAGTAACAGAAATCTCTGAGCGGCGCCAAAGGGGGTTGACATGTGAAGCTTCCCAAGTGGTTCTCAGCAGACAAAAGTTCCTCTGTTGTATTTCCTGTCCTGAACCTGAAATATAGAGGAGACAGTTCGGTTTGCTCTAGACACCCCCCCGTTCCATAACGTCTCCAGGTCTTCTGTCAACTCCGGTCTGAATATTCAAAAATGCAGATGGTCCCATCCTTACGTCCGGCAAGTAAACAAGATGGCCTGTTACCCCATCGTACCAGACACCAGGGTGTATCGGGGTCTGGAGGGAGCACAGCAGAGCAATGGCTTCTGGATAAATCCCAGAGGGCAATGCTTCCACAAGTCAATACGGCAGCCGCTCTTTGATTCTTCACATCACCTTCCAGGTATCTAAAACCACACAAACAGAACAAGTTACTCTTAGGAAGTATCATCATGAGCTATTGAGTATTAATAGAGGTGGGCTCCTCGAAAAGGACCCTCATCTAAGAGCAGCTAAAAGGAGCACCTCTCTTTGGAGGACACGTACCTTCCATGTATAACAAAGACAACCCACTGATGGGAGCTGTGCAATGCCTAAATTTCCCTTCTGGTGGTGCTGCAGGGGAATCGGACTCTTGCTGCCAGGTTCCCCTGCAGGTTACAGCTGATTGCTGAGGGACCCAGCGATAGGACTCCCCGAGATCAGCTTGTGGCCACGAAACCCTTCTAATATAAAGGGATTTTCCAAAACAGACAAACCCCTTTAATACAAAAGGATTAGTCTTCTTACCTGCTACTGAGTCCCTCTGGTAGCTTGTAGGCCATAATAAAAGCACTCGCTCCCCCCTGGGGGTTGGTGGCGATCAGCTTGAATATACAGCTACCAGTGACCTCACAGGGTTTGCTGAACAGGCTGCCAACGACTAAAAACAACAAACCCTATGGAAAAAGAATAAAAAAGAAACAAACAATTTTTGTACTTCCTATAATTCCATGCACCTCCTAAACAGTAAGGTCCATAGTGTAGCTCCGTGATAACCAACCTGTGGCAAAACTACAACTCCCAGCATGCCCTGACAGCTAAAGGAGGACTGAAGAACAGTGATGTAGTGCAGTGCACATTTCAGTAGTTACCAGATTATCTTGTGCGTTAGCCTGTAGGTGGCGCCATTACTCAAGTAACATTTTTACTTGTACAGTCCTAGCATATCATATAGGTTAGGTCTACACGACGACATGTCGTGCGACTACACTGCGACAATTTGTCGCACCAATGTCGTGCAACAATTTTTATAATGGTAGTCTATGGTGTCGCAATGAGACATGCTGCGACTGCGACAGTCGCAGAAAAATCCACCTTCAATTTATATTTTGGGACTGTCGCAGCATGTCGCAGTGCGACACCATAGACTATCATTATAAAAATTGTCGCACGACATTGGTGCGACAAATGTCGTCGTGTAGACCTAGCCTTAGGCAGTGCACCAGGTTGCGGTAAATCACTGGTAACTTTGACTATCACAAAACCTCACTGGGGACCTAATCATATTGTTAAATTTGTTAACTGATTTAGGTATGCAGGGTAGCTCCTTAAAGGGGTTATCCAGGAAATTATAATGATGACCTATCCTCAGGATAGGTCATCATTATCAGATCCGCTGGGGTCCGAGTCCCGGCACCCACCGCAGATCAGCAGTTCCAGGGAGCTGATGCACTCACCAGAACTCTAGTGAGTGCGGCAGGTTCCCAACAGCTCAGCAGTCACAGCGCCGTACATTGTATAGTGGCTGTGCTTGGTATTGCAGCTCAGCCCCTTTCACTTCAATGGGGCTGAGCTGCAACTAGGTCGCGTGACTAATGTATGGCGTCCTAAAAGCTGATCCTGAGGATCGGTCATCAATATAATTTCCGGGATAACCCCTTTATGTTTTCTTTTTGCATCTTGAAAAAAAAATCTAGAAAGTTAAAGAGATTTTCTACGTCGAGAAAGGATGAAGCGCCGGCCCTAGGACGCCAGGCTTACGGAAGCAGCCATGTGTGCTGGTGGTCCTCTGTTTCTGTTAACTCCTGTTGCAGTGAATGGAAGCTACGCAAACAGCAGAGCTGAACAAGCTTTGCGGCTTCTGTGACTTCAGAGTCCTAGGGCCAGAGATTAGCCCCATCTCACCGAGTAAACAGCAAGATGGGACAACCCCTTTAATAAATAATGTTACAAACAATAAAAAACAATAAAAATTAAAAAAAAAACGAGAGAGTTCTCACCGAGTCCGATGCTGCACTTATACATGTGAGGTCAGAGCAAAGATTCCCGATGTAAAACGTACTCAAGAGATGTCCGGTCACTGAATTCCTGCATAATAAAACCATTGCTGTAAACACACGGGGCAGGTCTTGTGTACGCCTAGGATTCAATACAGCTAATTTCCCATAATCTGGCACCAGACGGTAGACGGATCTCTATGTAGAAGCGAAAGTGCAGGGGGAGCAAGAACGCAACCTCAGATTATAGGAAGTCCATAGACAACCAATAATACAACTTGAATCTTGCACGACTGTCCTGCTGGATTATGAGAAATTCTGATGGGTCTCCGGCAGTGGGATGGGTCAGGTGGCTGGCGATGAGAAGCATCGTACCTTTGTTATTATGAATGTATAATATATAGCTATGATGACATATATCCTTTGGTTCTTTCCCTATGATATGCTATGGTGCTCCTTATCTCCAGCCATATGATCTGGACCCGCACATCCTGTCCTGCCAACCAAAACTGCATCCTAACTGCCAGATTAACAGACGTTCTGCACCAACTAGTGCCGGATGAGTGGAAATGTACTATATTTTTATTATTCAGTGGGAATGCCTCACCAGAGAACTAGATTGTTGTCCACGGTAGATCCAACCAGAGCGTCCCTCTCGCCATCCACTTCCGAGAAAGCCACGATGCTGTCGTTAGGGGCCACCAGAGCGTGAGAACCAGCCACACTACAAAAAGATTTATAATGTGCTGTCAAATTCCCTCAATCCAAGACAATCTGACCTTTCTCTGTCAGTTATCCTTCACGTAACTGTTCCCTGTTAAAAGATTTTACAGATTCTGCATTCACTGCCAGGCTAAACAATGGAAGGGCCGGATGGTAGGATTCTGCTATGATCCCTAAATAAAAGGGATCTTTCCTTTTTGTCTGTGATGGCCCAAATCTAAAGACCTGGGTGTTACCCTTACAGGCTAGAATTACAAATCATCCAGTCACACTGTGAAATGTAAGTAAATGACGCCAATCTTATGTAACCCCTATACCTTCCGCTTTCTGATAGCTGCCAGAGCTCCACCGCCTGACTGCCTCCTCCTCCGCTGCTGCTGACCACACGGTGCCGGGACAGACCCTGGGCAGTCTTTGTGTGCCCACGCTTGACCAACTGCTTTTCCCAGGTCTGAAGCTCTGGATGTGAAGACAGCACCCTGTGTGAAATAAACAACATGACCAAAAGAACCGTATACCCCCCCCAAAGGAAAAAGAACTGCACTATACCAGTGTTTCCCAACCAGTGTGCCTCCAGCTGTTATAAAACTACAACTCCCAGCATGCCTGCACAGCCAAATGCTGTCCGGGCATGCTGGGAGTTGTAGTTTTGCAACAGCTGGAGGCACACTGGTTGGGAAACACTGCACTATACTATGCGGATATAAGGTGAAGGTATATTGCTAAGATATGTCAACACTTTTTGAGCGGTAGAAGGTCTGACATCTGGGACCCCCACCAATCCTGAGATTAAAGGGGTCCCTGTTTTATGGCTCTCCCCGGCATGAGCTTTGCAAGCAACTGTGGCCGACCCTATTCACTTGAATGGAGCTGCAGTTTCC
This sequence comes from Bufo gargarizans, assembly GCF_014858855.1. Lineage (NCBI taxonomy): Eukaryota > Metazoa > Chordata > Amphibia > Anura > Bufonidae > Bufo > Bufo gargarizans. The sequence continues at coordinate 178,662,067 of NC_058087.1, read as the reverse complement.
TGCCAATCCAGCACAGCTGTATTCAAGTTATTAAATTCATACGAGGTAATAGCAGCCTGACTGTACGGTTCTGGTTTACTGGCTCTTTGGGTCTAACACCAGCAGGTGGCCATCCTGCTCTCTATAAAAACTGCTATTAGTGCTGCAGTCATCAGAACATGTCCCTCGTTCATTTATTCAATGCTCCTCTTCTTACCAGATCTCCATAATGTCTAGATTTCCCAAAGCGATGCACACCATGTTCTTCTCTTGAAACAACGGAAGAATCTGGATAACCGGCATCTACAATCAGAACACAGTATATGAGCGGCAGCTGCAGAGCATACGTACAGGCAGTACACGCAGGCAGGTTACTACTGTCACCGCTCACCTCTGAGAAACTCCAGGTGTGGACGCATTTCCATATGAAAACTTCTTGTGGTCTCCAAAGACAGACAGAGAACTCACTGGCTGACACAATACAGAGATCTACACAGCCAGAGAATTCCCACCAAACAGAGCACAGATCTACAGGACATCCACCACCGCAGGTATCCTGCAAACAGAGAGGAGATGGATAATAGATAGATAGATAAAAGAAAAAGGAAATTCCACGGCACTTCCCAAAAATAGATATGTGTTTATTTCACCCGATGCATCTGGTGAAATAATCACGTATCTATTTTTGGGAACAGCCGCAGAACTTCCTTTTTTATTTATGGTCTGACGGGAGGATCACCGCCACAGCCGCTGGCACCCCCTTTTTTTCTACTTTGTTCTACTATTGTTTGCAGTGCAGGCGCTTTGACTTTTAGATAGATAGATAGATAGATATGAGAGAGATAGATATAAAATAGATAGATATGAGAAAGAGAGAGATATGAGATAGATAGATATGAGATAGATAGATATAAAAAGGGGTGGTCCAGGCTTTTTCTATTGATGACCTATCCTCAGGATCAGTGATGGTCAGTTCGCAGTGTTCGCCAGCGAACACATGCGGGCTGCCATCTTTAGTAAGGTAGACTCACCCGTCCGGCGATGCACAGGTAAGCCCTTACCTGTGCCGGGAGCCGGTCTGAAATCAAACGCAATCACCGGGAGCAGGCAGTTCCGAGAACAGCCCGATGAAGGCCCCCGGCGGCTATTCTCGGAACTGCCTGCTCCCTGTGACTGCGTTTGATTTCAGACCGGCTCCCGGCACAGGTAAGGGCTTACCTGTGCATCGCCGGATGGGTGAGTCTACCTTACTAAAGATGGCAGCCCGCATGTGTTTGCTGGCGAACACTGCGAACTGGCCATCACTGCTCAGGATAGGTCATCAATATCAGATCGGCGGGGGTCCGACAGCTGTATGTCAATGAGACCGCAGCAGCCGCGGACAGGAAGAGACAAAAGGCACAGTACGTGCGCACTGCGCTCGCCATCTCCTCATACAGCTGATTGGCGGGGGTGCTGGGTATCGGACCCCCGCCGATCTGATATTGATGACCTATTCTGAGGCTAGGTCATTAATAGAAAAAGCCTGGACAACCCCTTTAAATAGAGAGATAGCTAGCTAGATATGTGATAGATAGATAGATATGAGATGCATCGATCTCCTCCTCTGTATGGGGAGGAGCGCTCACTAATGCCATCGCTCGTCCCCATCATTGTTTGCCGGCAACAGACCATGATTAGACACCATGATCTGCCGCTGGCAAGCAATGATTTTTAAACCTGTTGAAAGACTGAACGAGTAAAAGAGTAGCAGTATTACACTGCATACAAACGCTCGTTAGCGATGATCTGGCAGACTAATACACCCTTTACTTCACTCTCCCAAATCAGAACATATGCAGGCTTGGCTGAGCAGAGTCTATGGGGGGTCCCTATCTTATGTGTATGGAGACAGACAGATCAATAGATCGTACCACACCAGCCATGCTCAATATCTGGACCAGCACTGACCTTAATTTCAGAGACAAGGTGGATATGATCACCTTCCAACATCCCTTCCATGTTATGTTGATCAGATTCATTGGTCTGGAAAGAATAAATTGCGTCAATAGAGCCCAACAGACGGAGCGGCTCGTAGCATGCGGCTACGATGGTAAGGGTACACAGGCAGGGAGACAACTGATGGGCAATCACTTACCTCATGTCCTGGGTGACTACAAGCTTTCTTCTCTATACACACGTGATCCCCTGATGGGGGTATTAATAATTCACTGTACGGATCAGTCTCTACATCATCTTGTGTGACCAAATCCTCCTCTGGAGGGAATTCTACTGTTCTTGTGGGCGTGCGATCCTCACAAGGTGCAGGAATAGTGCTGCACTGCGGGGATGAGAAGACGGCGGGCGTTGGCCCTAACATAGGGAAGCCGGGTGTGCACCCCGAGAGCCTACACTCCCCATGAGTATCTACAGGGACAGAACACATTGAGGTTGACAGGAGGACACTACAAGCCACTTCTTTTGTAGAAGACAGGACGCTGGGTGGTGGCTCAGAGGTCCCTGCTATGGCAGACTCCATATTTGTGCTTGATGTTTCCACACAATTTGCATTAGGCGCAGGAGTGCTGAGCTCGGGGTCTGAGAAATGCTTGGATACGTCCACATTAGAATAAGAACCTAGGGGGGCTTGCTGAAGGGGACAGCTGACTGGACAACCAGGGGCACAAGTCTTCTCTTTTGAGGGCGAGAGATGAAATACCTCCGGTGTCGCCCTAGTAAGGAAAATATAAGATGTCGTCCCATCTCGTTGAGCTTGGTTGTCATTCGGGCAGCCCTCGAGTGTCAGTTTTGAGTTTCTCTGAGACGCATCAGTGCAGCCCCCCACTGCTCCATGTAGCAGTGCCGAGTAGTCACCGACTGGCCTTGTTGAGCCGTCAATGCTATAGGCCCCCCTGTACCTCTCCTTTTCGTTGGTCGACCTCGGATCCAGTTGGCTTGCAGATTTCAGCTTTTCCAGTTTGAGGACTCCGAAGTCTTCATCGGGCAAATGGAAGTCGGTGATGTCTACATGGCCCATGAGATGCTTCAGATTTAGTCCGCTGCTGAACAGAAAAAAGGGCGAGCCTTCAGAAAAAGAAGAGAAAGGCCATTACCGGAAAAGGCTAGCACATCAATTCTACCCAGACTAATCATCCACAATAATGTAGACAATTATCTAATTACAGATCCTGAGTTACAGCCTGTACAGTTTGTTCAGACCCTTTCACTTTTTGTTATGTTGCAGTCTTGTGTTAAAATCAAAAAAAAAAAAAAAAAAAAAAAGGTTTTCGCATCAATCTGCCCTCACTATCCCATAATGAGAAAGTGAAAACGGAATTTTAGAAATTTAGGCACATTTCTCCGGCTGATAAGTATTCAGAGCCTTTGCTCTGGCACTTGACATTTAGCTCTGGGGCCTTCCATTTCTCTTGATCATCTTTGAGATGTTTCTGCACCTTGATTGAAGTCACCTGTGGTGAATTCAGGTGATTGGACATGATTTGGAAAGACGCAGCCCTGTCTGTATAAGGTCTTACAGCTGACAATGCATATCAGAGCAAACACCAAGCCGTGAGGAGGAAAGAACTGCCTGTAGAGCTCAGAGACAGGAGTGTGTGGAGGCACGGATCTGCAGAAGGGGAGAAATTCATTTCTGATTCACTGAAAGTTCTCAGGAGCACAGTGGCCTCCATAATTCTTACATGGAAGAAGTTTGGAACAATCAGGACTCTTCCTAGAGCTGGTCCCACCAAACTAAGTAATCAGGGGAGAAGGGTCTTGGTAAGAGAGGTGACTGAGAACCCAATGGTCACTCTGGCTGAGCTCCAAAGATCCTGTGTGCAGATGGGAGAAGCTTCTAGAAGGTCGACCATCACCGATGCCTTCACCAATCTGGGCTTTATAGCAGAGTGGCCAGAAAGAAGAATCTCCTCAGTAAGAGACACATGGAATATGCAAAAAAGCACCTAAAGGACTGTGAGAAACAAGATTCTCTGGTCTGATGAAACCAAGATTGATCCCCGCATGGCCGCTGCGGCATCTCCCCATCTGTGCCTCCATACAATCCTCTGCACGCTGTGGCCGTGCGTGGATCAGGAGCAACATGGGTGTCGGGGAGCGGGGTAAGCATAATCTTTACGAGGGGCCCGGGCATTGGGGGGTGTGTGTTACACTTTGGATAACCCCTTTAAGTGGCCCAGCCAGGGCCCTGAACGCAATTGAACATCTCTGGAGAGACCTGAAAATGGCTGTCCACCAACGGCCCCCATCCAACCTGACAGAGCTCAAGAGGATCTGCAGAGAAGAATGGCAGGAAATCCCCAAATCCAGGGGTAAACCTTGTGGGGTCATTCCCAAGTAGACTGGAGGCTGGAATCACTGCCAAAGGGGCTTCAACTTAGGCTTGAAAAAAGGGTCTGAATTCTTATGTCAGTGCGAGATTTTAGTTTATCCTTTTCAATAAATAATCAAATATTTCTAACCTTTTGTTTTCACTTTCTCTTTATGGGGATTGGGAACAGAACAGACTTTTTTTTTGTATAAGGAGCAACATAACAAAATGTGAAAAAAGTGAAAGGGTCTGAAGATTTTCAGAATGTTCTGTATTATACATCAAAGAGGCAATCATTATTCTGCTGTTATTTAATGGAAACAGTCAGCAAGACAGAACAGTGAGTGCAGCTCTGGAGTATAATACAGGATGTAACTCAGGATCAGCACAGGATAAGTAATGTAATGTATGTACACAGTGACTGCACCAGCAGAATAGTGAGTGCAGCTCTGGAGTATAATACAGGATGTAACTCAGGATCAGCACAGGATAAGTAATGTAATGTATGCACACAGTGACTGCACCAGCAGAATAGTGAGTGCAGCTCTGCAGTATTTAACGCAGGATCAATACAGGATAAGTAATGTAAAGTATGTACACAGTAACTCCACCAGCAGAATAGCGAGTGCAGCTCTGGAGTATAATAAAGGATATAACTGGGGATCAGTACAGGATAAGTAATGTAATGTATGTACACCGTGACTGCACCAGCAGAATAGTGAGTGCAGCTCTGGAGTATAATACAGGATGTAACTCAGGATCAGTACAGGATAAGTAATGTAATGTATGTATACAGTGACTGCACCAGCAGAATAGTGAGTGCAGCTCTGGAGTATAATACAGGATTTAATGCAGGATCAGTACAGGATAAGTAATGTAATGTATGTACACCGTGACTGCACCAGCAGAATAGTGAGTGCAGCTCTGGAGTATAATACAGGATGTAACTCAGGATCAGTACAGGATAAGTAATGTAATGTATGTACACAGTGACTGCACCAGCAGAATAGTGAGTGCAGCTCTGGAGTATAATACAGGATTTAATGCAGGATCAATACAGGATAAGTAATGTAATGTATGTACACAGTGACTGCACCAGCAGAATAGTGAGTGCAGCTCTGGAGTATAATACAGGATGTAACTCAGGATCAGTACAGGATAAGTAATGTATGTACACAGTGACTGCACCAGCAGAATAGTGAGTGCAGCTCTGGAGTATAATACAGGATGTAACTCAGGATCAGTACAATATAAGTAATGTAATGTATGTACACAGTGACTCAAGCTTTTATGTAGACCAATACAACATAATTCATCCCACACTGTTACATCCCCACCTCTTATGCTTTTTACATACTTGGCTCACTGGTCTTCGCTGAGGTCCTGAGGTTATATACACATCTCTGTAATATGTTTGTGTTGTTAGGTAAGGCATGTAACCCAAGGTTGCCATCATCCGGTGTTCTTCTCCTTCCCTCAGATGGCAGGGTGACATCCTCCAATTTCTTCAAACCTTCTGCACAAGTCTCGATGCACAGTTCTTTCGCCTCAATGGTTTCTTTTACTCCTTGAAAACCATCTGCTATTGGGCTGGTGCTAGAACCAAATGTTAGCTTCTTTGATATGTTGTCGAGGCCAGAAGACACTGAAGCAGGACATGATTTCCTACCTCTAACTCGTCTGGATCTTGCAGCGCTGTGGCTAGGGATGCTTAAAGAAGCGCCACTGACCTGCAGGGAAGGAGTTAAGGAGGTGCTTGCCTGACGAGGTCCACTTTTTGCCCCCTTTCTGGCCGTGCCCAGGTGGCTGTTGATTACTGCCTCAAGGTCCACTTTTCTTTGGCAGCTGGTCATCCGGCGAGTTGTCCTAACATAATATTCAACTGGGAATAAAAGTCCTTCCACCAACGTGCAAGAGTCGAGTGGGCTGCACTCTTCCTTAAACCCAGATGGCTCTCCATGGTACTTGGCCGTTGGCACTGAATGGTTCTCAGAGCAGGGGGGAGAAGTAGATGATGTCTCCATAATATAAGGGATTGGTGGAAAATTGCAGGTGGCATCCAATGTCAGATCCTGAGAGGTGTCCCCAAGAAGCTTTGTTACGGAGGATATCTGTTCACTCGTCAGCCTCTGCTGTATATTAGTGTGACTATGTGCTGGTTCCTTACCTCTATGCATGCTGTTATTTCTTCTACGATCCTGAGAATGTTCTGTGGCTACTTTAGGTTGCCCAGTATCTAGTGTAACCTTCTCCCCAGGGTATAAATAAGCTATATGCTCCGAGGAAAGCTTTATATCCTCCTTAAGGCACTTTGTAAACACAGGTGACGCCGGAGAACTTGTGGCCTCCATATTATTATGCTGCTGTACAAGAACATTCACACCAAGGTCATTCTCACACTCAGGAGTCACTTGCACACGTCTTGTACTCTCCGAATTGAAAGTGGCCTCATTTATCTGCGGTGTAACATCTGCTGTAAGGCACAGCGCTGAGTCCCTTGTAGTTTCCACCTCATTATTACGCTTTTCTTCTAGATTACTCGCACTACTATTGACCTGAACTCTCGGGGATATGGCCTCTGAGAAGGCTTGCCTTGCGGATCTATTTAGTTTCAGCCGGCTCCTTTTGCCTTGGTTTGGATTAGACAATCCGGTAGTCTCAGTCTTGCTTGCTACGCCGGGCTCCTGACAGCTACTTTCGCTTCCAGACCATGAAGGTGACTTCTTGTCACAGTGGAGGATTTCTGGATCCAAATTAAAGCTTACGGACGGCTTCCTTTCTGCTGATGGGGTGACGATGCTTTGCGTTGACTCGGTGGCTTTTCTAGAAGCATTACTGGCGTCAACCAGAGAACCTGGGAAACAAAAAGATTCTGTCTATTGATGGCAAAATTTACAATTTAAAGGGCGCCTATTATTTTTTAAAATATTTTAACATGTCACAGTATTTTTGATCGGTGGGGGGTTCTAAGAGTGCCACCAATTCCTAAAATAAAGGGGCAGCAGTGCTCAGCTGAGCACTTTGCCCCTTTGACTGGCTCTGCCTCACTTTCCTCAGGAAGCAGATCAAGCAACGTACAGATTCATAAAGTCTATTATCTTTCTATGGATCTGTATTGCTCAAGCTACTTTCCCACTTGCATTGTGTTTTTCCAGTATTGAGATCCGGCAGAAGATCTCAATACCAGAAAAAAAAATAACTGTTCCGTTTTGTCCTCATGCATTCTGAATGGAAAAGATCCGTTCAGGATGCATCAGGATGTCTTCCGTTCTGGCAGCATTCTGTTTTGTGACTGGACACAAAACCTCTGCAAGTTTTGTGTCCAGTCATAAAAAAGGAAAAAACGGATCCAGCACTGAAATCGGTAATTAGTCTTACCAGTAATTGGTTTTCCAGGAGTCCAATATGACAGCACATGGGATGTTGTCCTTATAGGTCTCTATGGACAGGAAGCAAAAGAGTTTAAAAGGCCCCTCCCCACCCCCCTCTCCAGTGTCTTATAAATCACTACACCAGATATATAAATGTATATACATAACAAAAAAAAAATTTGTAATATAGGTAGGGGGTTATATAGGTGCTGTCATGTTGGACTCCAGGAAAAACAATTACCGGTAAGACAAATTACCGATTTCCAGGACGTCCCCCATGACAGCACATGGGAGAAATACCCAATCACTTTAACTTCTGGGGGGGGGGGGGGGGGGCACTGCTTAAAGAACCTTCCGTCCAAACATCAAATTCTGATTGGTGAGAAGGTCCAGGCGGTAATGTTTACAGAAGGTATTATAATTTGTCCATGTAGCCGCTCTACAGATCTGATCTATCATGGCATTAGCTTTCTCTGCCCACGATGTTGCCATAGCTCTGGTCGAATGGGCCTTAATGGAGATTGGACAGTTCTTTTTTTGTAAAGTGTATGCCTCTCGAATCGTATCCTTGATCCATCCTTGCCAAGGTTTGTTTAGTAACTTTCCAGCCTTTATTTTTTCCCCAATGCTGAATGAACAAATTCGAATCCTGTCTCCAAGATTCTGTTGACTGAAGATATTTAACTACCGCTCTCCTCACATCCAAGCAATGAAAACGCTCCTCTTTGGTATTTCTAGAAGCACAAAAGAAAGGAAGAATTATTTCCTGCTCTTTTTGGAAAGTGGAGACCACTTTCGGTAAGAAAGCTGGGTCTAATTTTAAGATGATTCTGTCATCAAGAAGCTTTAGATAGGGTTCTTTCATAGGGAGGGCCTGAATCTTCCCTATTCTACGAGCAGAGGTAATGGCTACCAGGAAGGCTGTCTTCATGGTCAAATATTTTGGTGAGATATTATCTAAAGGTTAAAAAGGAGGTTCACAAAGGGAGTTTAGGCCTAAGGTTAGATCCCATGATGGAATCATTTGATTATTGTAGGTCTTAATCTGGAAACGGCTTTAAAAAAACGGTTCTGCTAACGGGAAATCTAGGTAAGCAGAAATAGCCGAAACTTGGACTTTTAAGATACTAGGCCTCAACCCTAAATCAAACCCTTTCTGAAGGAAATCTAGGATGTATGAAATGGTAGATGAGGAACCGTCTGGGTGTTCTGTAGACAACCAGGAACCAAATTTTTTCAAGATTTTCCCGTGAAGGGCCGAAGTAACTGGCTTCCGACTATTTTGTAATGTTGAAATTACTTTTTCAGAAAGACCTTGCCTTTTTAGCATTTCCCTTTCAGGATCCAGGTCGTCAAACTCAAGGTCTTCAGATCTGGGTGCTTCAGAGGGCCCTGAACAAGAAGATCCTGTCTCCTGGGAAGGATTAATCGATCTTCTATGCACATTGCTCTGAAGAGCAAATACCAGCTCCTTTTGGGTCAGGCCCAAGTAATCAATAGCACCTTTGTCGTGCTCTCGCTGATCTTCCTCAATACTGCTGGAATAAGAGGAATTGGTGGGAAGGCATAGGCGAAGTCCATGTCCCAGATTTGTGACATTGCGTCCACTACTAGAGGATTGTCCCTTGGATTTAGACAGTAGAAACAGCTTGTCTGTGTGTTTACTCTGGTTGCAAATAGGTCTATCTGAGGATGACCCCATCTGTGACATAATTCCTGGAACACTTCTTTGTTTAGCATCCACTCTCCAGGATCGACTTTGTTCCTGCTCAGGAAATCTGCCGTAGTGTTTTCCTTGCCCTTTAGATGTAGGGCTGAAATTGATAATACGTTGGACTAGGACACTTGTGATGTTGTCTGAGAATATCCTTAGGAGTTTCCCTTTTATAATATTTTTGACCTGTTCCAGAGTCTTCAGAACCACTGTTAGTTCTTTTAAATTTGAAGATCCCAAGTCCTCTAGAGGTGACCATTCTCCCTGAAAGTATTGATCTGCCACCTGGGCTCCCCAGCCTAACTTGCTGGCATCTGTGGTCACTGTCCCAATTGGATCCAGCTTCCAGGGAATTCCTTTCTGTAGGTTGTTCGGAGCTAGGGATTTTTTATTTTTTTTACCCCCGTGGTAATGGATATCCTTCTGTCTAGGGATTCCTGACTCCTGTCCCAACGAGATAGGAACAATTTCTGTAATGGTCTTGAATGAAAATGGGCCCAGGGAATCATGGGTATGCAGGATGTAATAATGGCCAGAAATCTCATTGCCTCTCTCTGCAATTTCTCTTCTTCTTGAAGTGTTGGAACTTTATCACCAAGGTCTTTGGTTTGGGTATAGGCAGAAAAGGAGATTTTTGTGAAACTCACCTGTAAAATCTTTTTCTCGTCTTTTCCATTGGGGGACACAGACCATGGGGTATAGCTTAGAGGTATTACTAGGAGGGACACTATGCAAAAACGAAGCTCCTCCTCCTCGGGCTATACCCCCAGACACCTCCAGGAGGACTTCAGTCGTTGCAAAAGCAGTAGGAGAAGGAGAACTGAAAAAAACCACAATGGAAACCATCACACCAACTAAACAAAAAAAGCGGGCGGGAGCTGTGTCCCCCAATGGAAAAGACGAGAAAAAGATTTTACAGGTGAGTTTCACAAAAATCTCCTTTTCTCGTACATTCCATTGGGGGACACAGACCAAGGGACGTCCAAAAGCAGTCCATGGGGTGGGAAAAACCAACACCGCCAGGAGAAAAAACGTCCAACCGTTAAACGGGCACCACGGCCTGCAATACCCTGCGCCCGAGGACAGCATCAGCCGAGGCCAGCGAGTGCAACTGATAAAACTTTGTGAACGTATGCAAGGACGACCAAGTGGCAGCCTTACACAACTGGGAGGCGGAGGCGCGATTGCGTCTGGCCCAGGAAGCTCCCACTGCCCTTGTGGAGTGAGCGGTAATCCGCGACGGGGGAACCTGACCACGAGCGCGATAGGCCGCAGCAATAGCGGAACGGATCCACCGCGCCACAGTAACCTTGGAAGCCGCCAGACCCTTACGAGACCCCTCGGGAACCACAAAGAGGGAGTCCGAACGACGAAAGGAGGCGGTGGCCCCCAGATACACTTTCAGGGCCCTGACGACGTCCAGGGAGTGGAGAGCACGTTCCTTGGGGTTCGCCGGAGAAGGACAAAAAGAGGGCAGGACAAGATCCTCGTTAAGGTGGAACGGGGAAACCACCTTGGGCAAAAAAGAAGGAACCGGCCGTAGCACCACCTTATCCTGGTGGAAGACCAGAAAAGGCTCCTGACAGGAAAGCGCGGCCAGCTCCGAAACCCTCCTGATGGAGGTAATGGCCACCAGAAAAACCACCTTCCAGGTGAGGAAGACTAGGGAGACCTCCCTCAGAGGCTCAAAAGGCGCCTCCTGAAGGGCGCGCAGGACCAGGTTAAGATCCCAGGGGGGTAAGGGAGGAACATACGGAGGAACCGAATGCGCCACCCCCTGCAGGAAGGTTCTCACAGGCCCCAAAAAGGCAATAGACCGTTGAAAAAAGACCGCCAAGGCCGAAACCTGACCCTTCAAAGAACTGAGCGACAGCCCCACCTCAACGCCGGACTGTAGAAAGGCCAGCACCACCGGAACAGAGAAACGAAGCGGCGGAAAACCCGACTTCTCACAAAAGGTTAGATAGGCCCTCCAGGTGCGATAATAGATCCGCGAAGAAGCCGGCTTTCGAGCTCTGATCATGGTTCTCACCACTGCATCAGAGAAGCCTCTCTTCCTCAGGATGTAGGTCTCAATAGCCACGCCGTTAAACGCAACTGACGTGAATTCTGGTGGAAGAGCGGTCCCTGAGATAGAAGATCCTCTCTGTCGGGAAGAGGCCACGGAACGTCCGCTAGCATTCGGACGACGTTGGAGAACCAGGCGCGGCGAGGCCAATCCGGAGCGATAAGAATGGTCGGTATCCCCTCCGCCTCGATCTTGCGCAGCACCTTCGGCAACAGAGGAAGTGGAGGGAAGACATAGAGGAGGTCGAATCGCTGCCAAGGAGACACCAGCGCGTCCACTCCGCACGCCCTTGGGTCCCGAGCGCGGGCCAGGAACACCGGCACCTTGTTGTTTAGCCGGGACGCCATTAAATCCACGTCCGGACGGCCCCATCGGCGGCAGATGTCCTCGAACACCTCCGGATGTAGGGACCACTCTCCCGGATCCACCTTGGTGCGGCTCAGAAAATCCGCCGTCCAGTTGTCGACGCCCGGAATGTACACCGCCGACAACACTGGAACATGAGACTCCGCCCATAGGAGGATCCTCGCCACCTCCTGCATCACTGCCCGACTGCGCGTTCCGCCCTGATGATTGACGTAGGCCACAGCCGTGGCATTGTCCGACTGAACACGCACCGGCCGAGCCGCAAGGAGGGAAGTCCAGTGGGAGAGGGAGTTGAAGATCGCCCTTAGTTCCAAAACGTTTATCGGAAGACGGGATTCCTCCGTCGACCAGACCCCCTGAACTGTGAGGTTCCGGAGAACGCCTCCCCAACCGATGAGGCTGGCATCGGTGGTGACTATCGTCCAGGAGAACGGAAGGAAGGACCTCCCTGATGAGAGATTCGGGGAGGCCTGCCACCAGGGGAGAGACAACCGAACGTGCCGGGACAGGCGGACGGGAGCGTCCAGACCCCGAGAGGTCTTGTCCCATAGGGCAAGAATCCACTGTTGTAACGGTCGAGTGTGGAACTGGGCATACGGAATCGCCTCGAAGGAGGCGACCATAAGGCCCAGAACCCGCATGCACTCCCGAATGGTGGGACGAGGAGCTTGTAGAAGGAGCGACACCGCCCTCCGAATCTGAGAGGACTTGGAATCCGGAAGAAACACCCGAGAACTCGAGGTGTCCAAAATCATCCCCAGGAAGGAGAGTCTCTGGGAAGGGTGCAGAGAGGATTTTGGTAGATTGATCAGCCACCCGAACCGTTCTAGAGATTGAACGGTAATTCGGACGCTGTCCTCGGCCTGTGGAAGAGACGGGGCTTTTATCAAGATGTCGTCCAGGTAGGGCAACAACGAGATGCCCCTGGTGCGAAGAAGCGCCATGAGAGGCGCCAAAACCTTGGTGAAAACGCGAGGGGCGGTCGCCAACCCAAAAGGCAGGGCGACGAACTGGTAATGACGACCCCAGATGGCAAAACGCAGAAAGCGATGGTGAGACTTCGCAATCGGGACGTGTAAGTAGGCGTCTTGAATGTCCACAGACGCGAGAAATTCCCCCGGAAGCAGAGAAGCAATAACGGAGCGAAGGGACTCCATGCGAAACTTCCGCACCCTTAGAAACTTGTTCAGAAGCTTCAGATCCAGTATCGGGCGCACCGACCCCTCCTTCTTCGGAACGACGAACAGGTTTGAGTAAAAACCTGTTCCCTGTTCCTCCGGGGGAACGGGAAAAATGACACCCCGGTCCAGAAGAGAGGAGACCGCCAAAAGGAGGTCCGAGGCCCTGGCTGGATCCCCCGGAACGCGAGACGGGAAAAAGCGTTCCGGCGGGCTGGACGCGAACTCCAATTTGTAACCGGACGTCACAATCTCCAGAGCCCAGGCGTCCTGAACGTGAGCCCTCCAGACCTGCTGAAAGGAGAGCAAACGGCCCCCCACCACGAGGGGTGGGGGCACCCCTTCATGCGGAGGGCTGCTTGGGAGCAGGGGGACGGGTTGACTGTGCCCGTGGTCGCCAAGAGGGCTGGGGTTTGAAGAAAGGCTTCTTGCGGGATTCCTGGGATCCCCCAGCCGACGAGGACGAAGACGTCCTGGCCGTGGAGAAGCGACGAAAGGACTGGCCCCGGAACCCTGAAGCCCGAGATCGAAAGGGCCGTTTGGATCTGGGTTGAGGCAGATGAGTACTCTTGCCCCCCGTTGCGGCAGAAATGAATTCGTCCAACTGGGCTCCAAAGAGTCTAGATCCTTCAAAGGGAAGGTTAGCGAGGGAACGCTTGGAAGAAGCATCAGCATCCCACACCTTCAACCAAACCTCTCTACGCTGAATGACCGAGAGGGCCGAAATACGGGCAAATAGGGAACCGATATCCATTGAAGCCTCACAGAGATATTTAGAAGCCTGAGACATTTGGAGAATAAATTCCAAAGTGTCTGCAGGGGCGCCCTGTTCCGTCAGATCCTGGTGGTGGCGCCGCAACCACGCCGTAAGGGCTCTGGCAACCCAAGCCGACGCAAAAGCCGGTCGCAGGGAAGCGCCCGCCAGAGAGAAGATGGACTTGGAAAGTGAATCCAGGCGTCTGTCCACCGCATCCTGCAGGGAGGAACCGTCTAGGACAGGAAGGGCCGTGTTCTTGGCCAACCTGGCCACCGGAGGATCTACCTTAGGGGAAGAAGTCCACTTTTCCACCGAGTCAGAGGGGAAAGGGTAAAGCGTATCCATGCGCTTGGTGGCCGAAAATTTCTGATTGGGTCGGTCCCAAGCCTTTGATATGACCGCTGTGAATTCCTCATGAACGGGGAACACCGCGGATTCGGGCCTTTTGGGCGGAAAGAGGGAGAACTCCCGACTAGTGGAGGGAGTGGAATCTCCGTGGATATTAAAAGTGTCACGGACAGCCTCCACCAATTCGGATACCATGGTGGAAAGCTTAGGCAGGGGTTCCCGCTCCGTGGCCTCGTCCGATCCGGACAATTCCCCTTCGGATTTGCGCTCCCCACGAGAGGGAGAGTCAACCGGGCATGCCTCAAGGCGTGGGGGAGAAGCGGAGTCATCCGATGAGGAATGCTGCCGCTCACGCTGCCTCTTAGACGTCAGACGCCCCCTGTGAGAATCACTGAGAGGAGATGGAGCGGTGGACGCCACTGGAGTAGTAGCTGCCATACGCTCCATGAAGGACATGGCTGCCTTGGCAACTAGGGCCAGATCCGCTGCCGCACTAGACATGGCGGAAGCCCAGGCGGGTACCGCCGGATTCCGCAGGGGCAGAGGGAGGACTGGGCTGAGCAAGAGAAGGAGGCTGATCCTGTCCAGGAGCAGGGCACGAGTCACAGGTGCCAGAGGCAGAAAAAGGCAGAAGGCACACCTTGCATGACCCCAAAAGAGCCTGAGAGGAGGCCTTGGCAGATTTAAGTGTCCCAGGCTTTGGCATGATGGAACCCCACAGTAAAAGATCTCCTACCAGTTGCTGCAAAGATCAGGAGCAGAGCAAGCTGTTCTCCTACCACCCAGGCAACGCTAGCAGAAGTCTCCGGTGTAGAGAGATGAGGAGCTGCACGGCCGTGAGCAAACAGAGTCTCCGGTGTAAGGAGAGTCAGAGCGGCATGCCGAGGCTCCGCCCCCCCCGAACGCGTCATTATGGCGCGAAAAAAGCGTGCGAAACAATCACGCGCGAAAATAAGCGCGCGCGCGAAAATATGTGCGAAAATGAGCGCGTGCGCGAAAATATGTGCGAAAATAAGCGTGGTGCAGCAGGGGTTAACGAGGCCATGGAGGAGCGGCCTGCCGGCGGGCGCTGTGAGAGCGCAGCAGCCAAGGCTCGACGAGAGAAGCGCTGAAGCCCACAGTTTAAGGGGGAAGAGATGCCAGTACTCCAGTGCCAAAATGAAGAAAGTGCCCCCATCAGGATCCTTCTTCAAGCTCACCCAGGTAGCCACAGACAAAACAGACACAGAGGGAGGGGGAGGGACTGGGCAATACTTATCTGCTCAGCATGCTCCCTCGATGTCCAGACCAGCAGGGATGCGCCTCTTCAGACTTCTGACTCCAATCCAGGAGAACAGTGCTCTGGAGGAGGGTAGGCAGCAGGCGTCCCAGCAGCTGGTGGGATGCCAGAGCTGACATGTTGAGCCTGGATCCACTTTTCTTCTGTGGGGGGATGGGAGGTAGCCAGGACACGTCGAAAGACGGTGGCAGACACTCCACGGGGGCCAGGAAAGCGCAATGCTGACCTGCGTCCCCATCTGAAAACAGAAAAAAATAAACAGGAGAAGAGTAAGAGTCACCTCCTTGGACAGACACTAAGCAAAGACTGAAGTCCTCCTGGAGGTGTCTGGGGGTATAGCCCGAAGAGGAGGAGCTTCGTTTTTGCATAGTGTCCCTCCTAGTAATACCTCTAAGCTATACCCCATGGTCTGTGTCCCCCAATGGAATGTACGAGAAAGGACATTTCTTCTACTGAATCTAGAAGGATACCCAAGAATATTTTCCTGGTTTCGAACCGTGGATCTGATTTGTCATAGTTGATAATCCACCCCAATTTTGTTAGCACCTGCAGGATTATCTTTTAAATTTTTTAACGGAAAAAACGAAGTCTTCCCCCCACAGGGATGGCGTCATTGTTTACCGGGATTATTTGTGTTATTGGGGTTGAGAAGGAACCCTCTTCCTCTGCCCCCTTTTGAGTATCTACCAGATTTTCCCTTCCCTCTACTCGTCAAGTATTGGGATTGTCTGTTAGTCTTCCGAAAGGGCTGACTTTTCTTGGGCTTCTCTTGCGGAAATCCCTTTTTCTTGTGAGCAGCTCTTTCCAAAATGGTGTCCAGTACTGGTCCAAATACATAGGAACCGGAGAATGGTATTGCACATAACTTGTTCTTAGAAGCTATGTCGCCCGTCCAGGTCTTCAGCCATAAGGCCCTTCTAGCAGTATTTGTTAGTGTTCCACTTCTCGCTGCAAAACAGAGGCGTCCGCCATGAAAGCTGTAGCCATTTTTAGCAGAGGTAGAGATTCTAGAATTTCTTCTCTTGATGTTTTGGGCTTTAAATGGTTCTCCAATTGATTAAGCCATAATTCCATTGCTCTGGCTACAGACATGGTGGCAATATTAGTATTAATTGTTGCTGATGAAGATTCCCAGACTCTTTTTAGGAGCCCATCAGATTTTCGATCCATGGGATCTTTTAATTGGGACAAGTCTTCAAATGGGATGGTCGTCTTTTTTGCAACTTTAGCTACCTGGACATCTATTTTTGGAACCTCTTCCCATAATTTAGTGTCATCAGGATTAAAGAAGAGACGACTTCTGAATTCCCGAGGAATAGAAAGTTTCTTTTATGCATCTTCCCATTCCTCTAGTATCATCTCGCTCAAATTGGAATCAACCGGAAACAGCTTTTTTTTTACTTTGCCTTTAATCCGCCAAACATCTCGTCCCGAGTTGTTTTAGGTTGCTGAACCTCCTCCACGTCAATGGTTTCCCTTACCGCCGCCAATTGTAGACAGTCTAAATCTTCCAAAGAAAAATAAAAAAATTTCTGGTCTTCAGAAGAAACTGAAGGAATGACTAACTCTTCCTCTTCTAATTCCCCATCAGAATAGTAAGTATTCCCGCCTTGTTCATCTGAATCAGATTCCAGCTGAATTCTAGTTTTTTTATACTGGCAGTATAACAGGTGGAGGAGGAATCAAACTTGAGACTGAAGAATGAACTTCTTCTCTTCTCATAGACCTCGGATCAGAGAGGAAGGACGGCTGTTCCTCCTTCAGAAATTTGGCAATACAATCAGGGAATAATTGATTTTTGTATGATTCCTGTAGATTTTAGTACAGTTCCGTCTGGTATCTATGTCCCAGATCCTTTTCTCCCTAGGAGCAGACAAGAGGGAACTCTCCCTTAGTACTAGGCACACAAGTAAACCAAACAGACCAGGGTATGGGTAATTAACTTACATAACCCTGAGCAGGGGGATCGCCAGCCACCTCAGGCTTGGTAGATATTTGGACCTCCATCTGGAACAGCAGACAAGCTTTACTGCTTGCTGGTTCCTTTATATAGGTCTTACCTTAAGGGTCCTGCCCTCCTGCTGCCGCTGCACTCCTCCTTTCTCAGGGGGACTCAATCCCCTATGGGAGAGTCAACCCCCATTCGAGGCCCAACACCAGGCCTCCAGCATGGAAACGCTGGGAGCCGACATCTTGGATCCTGGCAACACAACATCATTTCCTGTACATGGAGCTGCCCCCGGAAGTGACGTCACCACTCCTGCCCGCGATGCCGAGGAGGAGTGTGCGCTGCCGAGCCCAGAGCCCCCGGAGGGAAAGCGGCATCGGCCCCCAGATACCGCAGCCATGTAGGAAAAAGGTATACTGGGCAATGCTAGGGAACCTCGCATAGAGGTACTAGCGGGGCCTTGAGTAACTGGGAGGAATGGCCGGACACCACCCGAACCAGCTCCAGCCCTAGTAACCATGTGGCTACTTCCAATCCTTTTCCTTTCTTCAACCCTAAAGAGGGTCTCTCTTGCCAACTCCCTGTAGGGA
This sequence comes from Bufo gargarizans, assembly GCF_014858855.1. Taxonomy (NCBI): domain Eukaryota; kingdom Metazoa; phylum Chordata; class Amphibia; order Anura; family Bufonidae; genus Bufo; species Bufo gargarizans. The sequence goes on along the minus strand of NC_058087.1, from coordinate 178,644,160 downwards.
CAGGAAGAACACTGGAGAGGGGGGTGGAAAGGGACCTTTTAAGCTCTCTTGCTTCCTGTCCATACAGAGACCTATAAGGACAACCTCACATGTGCTGTCATGGGGGACGTCCTGGAAAACAATGTAAGTCAATGATGACTGGTCCGTTTTTTAGGAACCCATCCGTTTTGATTTCACACAACCGCATCCTAACTGAACGGATGCATCCTGATGTGCAAAATCTCTGCCAGATCTTAATACCGGAATTAACAACGCAAGTGTGAAAGTAGCCTTAGTGCTGCTGGTACTTTTATGACCACTAACCTGCTAATATGAAGACGCTGTCTTGTATGGACAGTTCCTGGCTTAATAACCGGTTCTGCTCTTCTATGGTTTTCTTGACGTGTGTTTTCACCCTCTGGGCTCTCTGGGATCTCTATACAGGAAGACAAAAAAATATATACCTCAATCCCATATACTGAAGGTCAGTGTTTGCTGCATCAAGAGAGCTTATGTCCTTATGGTTGTCCAGAAAAAGGGAAGGAGCGGAAACATCTCATCACTGTCACCCGCCTTTTAGCTGCTTACCTGTAAGCGGTGGACGGTCTTCTTGTATTCTTTCTTCAGTAAGGCGAGCCTTTCCTTCAGCTGTAAAAGAAGATAAAGCGATACCAATACTAATAGTACAAATACAGCTAAGTAGGGAAGACATTGACGGTGTGTAGTTGTATGCATGCGGGTGTGCAGCCGGCACTTCCACGCATCGCCTGGAACATACCGGTGCAGCGGCTTAGCAAATGCTTGGGCCAAATAATTACTATGGAGTCTAAATGAATAACAGTGCATGCATGTGCACCCACGTAACTTCCCCGATTCTGCAGCAAGATTACATGCCCTCTATGTCGAGGCTGAAGGGAGCGGTCACATGAACTCCCCCCCTTCCTGCCACAAGTATGCATTATCTTGCCGCTATATAGGCGTTAAATGCCGGACTTTTGGGGTAGCTTAAATGGATGGATGGTGGGGTATGTACTCTGCATTCTATTCACTATCAGAAATGTCTGGAATATTCCTTTAATGGGAGGAGATGCATCCACAATCTTCCATGGTCAAGAAATCTGCATGCGTTAAATGCACTGCAAAAGGTCAAATTCCGTGAAAATTCTGCACCCTTTTTTATTTTCTGACCTGTCAATTACAGACGGGACAGATCCCTTTAAGGGCATATAATCACACGCGTTGACTACCCCTTCATCTGAATGAGGCTTGCAGAATCCACGTGCATGCTGCAGATGATCTTTAAAGAGTAGCTGTCATTTTGGAAAAAAATAAAAACTTCTGACACGCCAGAGTGACATGTAAAAGTTTGGACCTTTCTGGGTTCAGATTCTAAGACCTACACTGATGGCTGAAATGAGCAGGCAGAAGCACTCAAGACCACAACAGAAAGTCTATGAGCCTGTCTTCAGCCGGCGAGGAAAGACAGACCTCAGCCGGGTGCTTCTGCTTCCTTGTTTTAGTTATTGGTGGGCGTCTCAGTACCCGGACCCTCACCGAGAAATTAAATGGGTTCCTCCTGAAACCAGACAACACTTGGGATCTGCTTGCAATAAAAATTGGATGATTACTTCCCTGGCAGATCCTGCATCGCAGCTCTGGTTCTCTTACCCGGACTCTATGTTACCTGGCTGCAGCGGTGACATCATGTGACCACTGCAGCCAATTACTAGCTAGAGAAGAGCCCAGCGATTGGCTGCAGTGGTCACACATTTTCGATGTGACAGCTGGTTAAACACAGCCTAACCGGGAGAACGAGCGATGCAGGATCTGCCAGGGAAGTAATGGTCAGTTCTTTATTGCAGGCAGATCCCGTGTCCTCTGGTTTCGTTTCCCTTTAATGCAGACATCACACAAGGTGCGTACCTTTGTCTTTTCTTCTAAAGTGAGAGGTTTCTCTGGCGCGTTCTCCATGTCCTGCTGGAAGAACAGAACAAGAGGAGATCAGAAACCTGACATATATAAAATGGGGTAGATGTTAGTATGGACACACAGCTAACCACAGAGCATCCTGGTCCCACGTGATTCTAATAAAGCCGTTATGACTGTGGGTATCAATCTTTTCCATTTATCTAATACGGTGAGGGGGTTGGCACTGGCCTTCGCTTGTACTAAGTGTGAGTAGATGTGAAAATCAGGGGTTTGAGCAGCTCTCACCTGCCAAGGATTCCACTGATATAGCGCGGACCGGCTCCTTCACCCGAAATAGGAGAAATATAGATATGAAGAAAAAAGAATTGGTTGGTCCAGCTTGTATTCGTGGTAATCCAAAGCTTTATTCAATATTCAGTAAAATCCAGGTACAGGAATGCAGGTCTACATGTTTCAGGCACAATAAAATCCTAGCCCTTACTCAGTGTGAGTAGATTACCGATACTAGTCCTCTGGGACCCTGGGTTTTGACCACTCCTATGAGTGGGTATTTAGAAATCGTGGAGCTAGTGTTCTGAAATGTACTCCGTATAGCAGATCTAAGTTGTAAGTAAGAGAAGAAGTGGGTTCTGACCCTTGCCAGTTGCCATATGTCCGCTCCCATAACCACTCGCATCTGCGGTGGCGAGTGGTTAACCCACAGAGGTATGTCAGAAACCCCCTCCGTAAATTGGGACAGCGACTTATTCTCCTTCCAGAGAATTTGTGCAAAGGCAATAGTGCAAAGGCAATAGTAATTTCTGGAATTTGGGGGGAATCTCCAAGACTGACCATAGAGTATGGCAGTTTAGGTAATGTTTTAAAAAGTACTCCGAGGTGGGCAGATCCTCAGATGTATACAGCAGTGCTCCAGACTAAAAAAAATACCTAGTAGCCATTGGCTCCTGAACTGAAAAATTTAGGAGCCAAATCAAATTTTTAGTCGCCAAATCGAAACAGAATCAAAATTTTGGTATCGTGACAACGCTACGCCGATCAGATCGGCATAGGGTTGTTTTGATACTAAAATTTTGATTCTCTTTCGTCACCATAAAAAAGTATTGCGATACTCAATACCGCGCAAAAAAAAAAAAAAAAAACACCAAAAAAAGCCGCGTGCATTTCGCATTTTATGAAACATTCGGCCCATAATAGAACAGTCCTATCCTATTTTTTGGGGTGACAAGGTTACTAAAAAATGGTGAATGCTCACCGCATAGGAGACATTTTTTTATAATTTAATAGTTTGGACAGCGCTATGTAATATGTTTATTTATTTATTGTTTATATATTTTTCATGTAAAATTGGGAAAGGGGGGATTTAAACTTAATATTTTAGGGCACTTTCACACTAGTGTTTTTCTTTTCCGGCATAGAGTTCTGTCACAGGGGCTCAATATCGGAAAAGAACTGTTCAGGCATATCCCCATGCATTCTGAATAGAGAGTAATCCGTTCAGGATGCATCAGGACGTCTTCAGTTCAGTCATTTTGACTGATCAGGCAAAAGATAAAACCGCAGCATGCTACGGTTTTATCTCAGACGAAAAAAACTGAAGATTTGCCTGAATGCCGGATCCAGCATTTTTTCCCATAGGAATGTATTAGTGCCGGATCTGGCATTCAAAATACCGGAATGCACCCGCACTAAATCCGGACCCATTCACTTCTATGGGGCTGTGCACATGAGGGGTGATTTTCACACATCACTTGTGCGTTGCGTGAAAATCGCAGCATGCTCTATGTTATGCGTTTTTCACGCAACGCAGGCCCCATAGAAGTGAATTGGGCTAGTGCGGATGCAGTGCGATTTTCACTCATGGTTGCTAGGATGAAAGTCTATTCACTGTATTATTTTTCCTTATAACATGGTTATAAGGGAAAATAATAGCATTCTTTAATACAGAATGCATAGTAGAAGGTCAATATAATAAACATTGGTGGCGCAGTGCGCCCCCCAACACCCCAGTATGATAAACATTGGTGGCGCAGTGTGCCTTCCTAATATAATAAACATTGGTGGCGCAGTGTGCCTTCCTAATATAATAAACATTGGTGGCGCAGTGTGCCCCCCTCAATATAATAAACTAGGGGTGCACCGAAATTTCGGCGGCCGAAAGTATCGGCCGAGAATGCACCTAATCTGTTTCTGCCGATATTTTTACATATCGGCCGGAAATAGCGGGGAGGAGCTGGGGGCCGGTGCGTTCACTGTGCTCCGGCCCCCAGCTCCAGTAGTTATAAAATGTTGTACAATTAAAGGGTTTCTACCACTTAGGTGTCACATATTTGGCTGTCAGACACTAGCGATCCGCTAGTGTCTGCTCTGGCCAACCATCCTAATATAATTGCTTTTGGGGCGGTGGTTTGGCTAAAAAAACTACTTTTATTAATATGCTAATGAGCCTCTAGGTGCTATGGGGGCGTCATTAGCACCTAGAGGCTCCGTCTACCTTCAGAAACGGCCGCCGCCGAGCGCGTCCCTCCAGCCCGCCCATCTCCTCCTGAATGCGATCCTCGTATGTATTCTGCGCATGCGCAGTGAATGTCTGATCGCTTCCTTGCTCAGACATCTCCACTGCGCCTGCGCGATGACGCCATAGTGCTCCGAGGACAGGCGCAGTGGAGATGTCTGAGCAGGGAAGCTGTCAGACATTTACTGCGCATGCGCAGAATACATACGAGGATCGCATTCAGGAGGAGATGGGCGGGCTGGAGGGACGCGCTGGGGGCGGCAGTTTCTAAAGGTAGACGGAGCCTCTAGGTGCTAATGACGCCCCCATAGCACCTAGAGGCTCATTAGCATATTAATAAAAGTAGTTTTTTTAGCCAAACCACCGCCCCAAAAGCAATTGTATTAGAATGGTTGGCCAGAGCAGACACTAGCGGATCGCTAGTGTCTGACAGCCAAATATGTGACGCCTAAGTGGTAGAAACCCTTTAATAAGCATTCTATTCATTTGGCCCCCCTCTGCAGTATTACATTCAATACAGCCACATCCTACTCACAGGGCTGTGCTGGCCGGCCGGGCAGACGAGCGGTAGCGTCACGACTGACGTCACATGCCTGCGCCGCCTCCTTCATTCAGAAAGTAGGCCGGGCACATGACGTCAGTTGTGACGCTGCAGCTCCTCTGCCCGGCCGGCCAGCATTAAGATGACAGCCCTGTGAGTATGATGTGGCTGTATTGAATGTAATACTGCAGAGGGGGCCTCATGAATAGAATGCTTATTAATTGTACAACATTTTATAACTACTGGAGCTGGGGGCCGGAGCACAGTGAACGCACCGGCCCCCAGCTCCTCCTCCCAGTCCCTCCCCGCTATTTTGAAATATTTTCAATTAATCTATTAATTGTACAATGGGGGCTGTGGATGGCACTGTTATGGGGTGGGGGTCTGTGGATGGCACTGTTATGGGGTGGGTGGGGGTCTGTGGATGGCACTGTTATGGGGTGGGTGGGGGTCTGTGGATGGCACTGTTATGAGGTGGGGGGGGGGTCTGTGGATGGCACTGTTATGAGGTGGGGGGGGGGGTCTGTGGATGGCACTGTTATGAGGTGGGGGGGGGGTCTGTGGATGGCACTGTTATGAGGTGGGGGGGGGGGGTCTGTGGATGGCACTGTTATGAGGTGGGGGGGTCTGTGGATGGCACTGTTATGGGGTGGGTGGGGGTCTGTGGATGGCACTGTTATGAGGTAGGGGGGTCTGTGGATGGCACTGTTATGGGGTGGGGGGTCTTTTAAAAGTATTTGGGCAAAAAGCCATTTTCGGTTTCGGTTTCGGTCAAGGGGTATCCTGAATTTTCGGTTTCGGTTTCGGACCAGAATTTTCATTTCGGTGCACCCCTATAATAAACATTGGTGGCGCAGTGCGCACCCCCCCAACACCCTAGTATAGTAAACATTGGTGGCGCAGTGTGCCCCCCTCAATATAATAAACATTGGTGGCGCAGTGCGCACCCCCCCCAACACCCTAGTATAGTAGACATTGGTGGCGCAGTGTGCCCCCCTCAATATAATAAACATTACCCCCCCAACACCCCAGTATAATAAACATTGGGGGGCGCAGTGTGCCCCCCCTCAATATAATAAACATTGGTGGCGCAGTGTGCCCTCCCCCCCCCCTCAATATAATGAACATTGGTGGCGCAGTGGGGAGTGCCAATGAGGGTTAAAAAAAAAAAATTAACTCACCTCCTCCAATTGATCATCTCCTATTCTTTCTTCAGGACCTGTCAAAGGACCTGTGGTGACATCACTGTGCTCATCACATGATACATCACATGATTCATCACCATGGTAATGGACCATGTGATGAGCTCAGTGACATCACCACAGGTCCTGAAGACAGAACAGGAGACCGACAGCTACGCGATCAACTGGAGGAGGTGAGTTAATTTTTTTAAAGTAATTTTTTAACCCTCATTGGCACTTCCCACTGAGCCACCAATGTTTCTTATACTGGGGTGTTGGGGGGGGGGGGCACACTGTGCCACCAATGTTTCTTATACTGGGGTGTTGGGGGGGGGCACACTGTGCCACCAATGTTTCTTATACTGGGGTGTTGGGAGGGGGCACACTGCCACCAATGTTTCTTATACTGGGGTGTTGGGAGGGGGCACACTGCCACCAATGTTTCTTATACTGGGGTGTTGGGGGGCACACTGTGCCACCAATGTTTCTTATACTGGGGTGTTGGGGGGGCACACTGCCACCAATGTTTCTTATACTGGGGTGTTGGGGGGGCACACTGTTCCACCAATGTTTCTTATACTGGGGTGTTGGGGGGGCACACTGTGCCACCAATGTTTCTTATACTGGGGTGTTGGGGGGGCACACTGTGCCACCAATGTTTCTTATACTGCGGTGTTGGGGGGGCACACTATGCCACCAATGTTTCTTATACTGGGGTGTTGGGGGGGGGGGGGTGCACACTGTACAGGGAGTCTAAGAAAGAATCGAATGAGTCACTAAGTCGGATCTTTAGTTCTTTTCACCTGTGACTCATTCGATTCTTTCTCCCTGTACTTGTCAGTGACTCAGAGCTGCTAGTGCTCGCCTTGCCTTGCCTCAGCTCTGATTGGTTGGTGGGCGGGGATGGGAGGGGCTGGCAGAAGCAGCTTCCACTCTAGGATCAGATTACACTGCTCCCGAGTCCCTCCCCTCCCTGCTGCCAGCGTCTCTGTGTGCTGTGACCGAGCTGACTGAGACTGAGGAGAACATCGGCGGCGGCAGAGAACTATCAGCTCCTGTGCCCGCCGCTGTTCAGCTGCAGAGCTGCCGCGGAGGGTCTAGTCGCAAATGGCGACAAGACTAAAAAGTCTTGTCGCCATTTGTAAATTCTTAGTCGCATTGGCGACCATTTTGGTCGCCATCTGGAGCCCTGTACAGGCATTAACGAGTCGCAGCTGGCCCGCTAGGTAATAAATATAATATTCCGGTAGCGCCATACCTCCCTCTGTCTTAGGACGTTTAGCGTATCTAAGCTAAGTTTAGCTCGGGATCTGCCCCAAATAAAGGCTCTGGTCAGGGAATCTATTTCTTTAAAGTAATCACTGAAGGTATATTGGCAATTGATCCTTGCTAATGTATATAATGCATCACTGAGGGCAAGGAACTAAAACTTAACTTTTATTTATAATCACAATAAAATAAAATTACAACTTGGATAAAGCATCCTAATTGGTGCGTAGAAAGCTATCAACGGTAAACGAAGGGCGGTAAAAGGCTGAGAAACTGGGATACAGGGAATAACTATCCCTAAACTTTCCCTCCACAGCTGCTCAGCCCAGAGATACACCTTGATGGTAGGTGTACTCTGTCCGCGGACCTAGGACTGAACTGGACTTAAAAAGACCCTATTACAAGATGCATCCCAATTTCACAGGTCCCAACGCGTTTCCTCCTCCTAATGCAACAGAGGGTTCATCAGGGGACAATACTTAAATTGGTCAATACAGAAAGAGTGTGTGGCCTCTTAATGGACTATCAGCGCATTTATATAGGGGCAAAGCGCACAAAAATGGAACCAGTGATACACACATGTACTCCTAAGATACAGAGTTTATGGCAAAACAATTCGGCAGAGTTGTAACCAGCAGATAGATACAACATAAGTCACAGTCCCTTAGCATTCATACTATGCAACAGTGCAATAACTGATATTATATGCACCATATATTCATGAAATGCTGAGTTTGAAACAGAGGGGTTATAAGCAAACCGATCAATGAGACCATGATCACAGTTGCTTGACAGTCATACGGTGACACAATGCATGGGCTGATATTACCTGCACCACTGCGTCCTGTGTTGTTTCCATTAGATACTAAGTGGGATCATACATACCAAGATACTTTATCAAAGTTGTCATTTTTTTTTATTGTGATTATAAATAAAAGTTACGTTTTAGGTCCTTGCCCTCAGTGATACAATCTATTTCTTTAAACACCGATTTGAGTACATGTACCTCTGCGTGCTGAAGCGTATAAAAGACCTTGGGGAATATAATGATTTTAATTAGGGTAATGCATCCTGCCACCGAAATAGGCAGTGTCTTCGAACTTTGAAACTTACTCCGTATGTGGTTAGTTAAGGGGAGAATGTTAAGCGACAGGGCCCGAGAATGTCTTTTAGTGATAGTCACTCCCAGATCCTGGAAAGGGTCTACCATCTTTAGCCGCTCAATATGGCAAGGTCCTGTCCGTTCTGCCCTACCCTAAGGCATGTAGACTGATTTTTCCCAGTTGATTCTGAGGCTCGAGAACTCCTCAAATTTATTTATCAAGCCACTGCATTGTGAAGGGATGTATCAGGTGAGTACAAATATAGGATCATATCATCCGCATATAGTCCTGTACGAAGCTCTCTTTCTCCTATGGTCACTCCATTTATGTTGTCACCACTCCTCACCCTAATTGCCAGTGTCTCAAACGCCAAGGCAAACAGGAGCGGCGACAAGGGGCAGCCCTGCCTCGTTCCTCTATGTAGGGGGAAACTTTCTGATAATTCCCCATTTATCAGTAGTCTGCTATACAGGATAGTGATCCATCTGAGGAACTGTGGACCAGATCCAAAACCCCGCAGACAACCAATTAGATAAGCCCATTCTATGGAGTCAAATGCTTTGGCGGCGTCTAATGAGGCCAGGGCCAAATCCGCATTCAGGGAATAACCCACTGGTGTACCCACCTGAACCCGTCTGATATTCTCAGTCGTGGACTTCCCTGGCATAAATCCCATCTGGTCTTGGTGAACCAGTGACAGAATTACCCGATTAAGGCGAGTGGCCAAGATTCTGGTTCGAATTTTGTAATCCACATTTAGCAGTGCTATGGGTCTATATGAACTACATTCTAGGGGTTCTTTATCAGGTTTAAGTAAAAGTATCATAGTGGCCTCCATAAAACAGTCGGGCAGGCGCCCCGTCTCCAGGGCCGAGTGGAAGGTGGATAACAATTGAGGGGCTAACACCTCTGCATACTTGGCATATACTACTTCTTTGGGGAACCCGTCTGGGCCAGGAGATTTCCCATTATTAAGATCTGAAATGGCCTGTATTATTTCCTCCAGGGAAATTGGTTGGTCCAATTGGGTACTTTGTGATATAGTAAGTTTAGGGAGGGATATACTTTCAAAATATGTTGCTGTCTCTGTTTCAGATGCCGTTATACTGGATCTATATAGGTCTTGGTAAAAATGTGTGAGAGTACGAATAATTGCTTTCCGTGTGCAGAGTTCTTGTCCTGCGGCGTTCCTGAATGCTAATATTGCTGAAGAGGGCGAGTCGTGTCAAATTAGCTGAGCTAGTAGTTTAGCTGACTGATTGCTCTAACACTGTCAGTTTCCTATCTGCTTTGTCCTTGACAATTGCTACGTATTGTCTGCCCGTCTGGAGCCAAACAGTCCTGCTGGCATCAGTCGGATGACGTATATATTGCAGCTCCAGGGTGGTACACTGTGATTCCAGCTCCGAGCGTTTATTTTATGATATAGGAAATGCTGGAATGTAGGGACCCAGAAAGAAAAGCCTTCAAGGTGTCCCCCAAAAGTCAATGAATCCTTACGGCTAGAACCATGGCCGCCTCCAAAGAATCGTGATTTTCATGAAACGCAAGGGGCGTCTTTTAGTTTCTCAGACAGCCCCTGACAGAACTGACTACGGAGAGAGACCCGGTTTGGGTCATCATAAATCAGGCCCAGGGCTCTTAAAACTTTGTCCACCGATCGGAGGGACTACAAACCGATCGGCAGAGAAAATGCCCAGGACTGAGCATCACCTTCTAGCAGAGAAATTATAATCCACACTCTTTTTCGTCACCAGATGAAATCAGATGCAGAAGTAAATATAATTTACAAGACTCCCTGAACCGAACAAAGTTATCACTTCCCCCAGAAAAACCTATCCGGGAGAGCGACCTTTGGTTCAAGGCTGAACTGGTTCCCACCAGCGGCACCAGACATCTCTGACACAGTGCAACTAAATTACGGAGGTCTGCTACCTCCCAAGATAATTCCTGCATGCGATCAACCAGAGTATCAACAGCTTCCATTTTGCACAGAGCAAGGGGAAAAAAAATGACGGTATGGGCGGTTTATAATGTCACGGAAGGTGAGGGAAGGGAATCAAATCAAACACAACAAAATTAAACAAAACAGCGGGCAAGGCCCCACAGCTAGGGAAAAGGGAAAGGTCACCTCCTAACAATCCCTGAGCCTTTCTCTGACTGCGACCAACATGAACAAATCTCGATGGTAGAAGTGTTCATGCACTCGAACCTAGCCCTGCTGCAACTGACACAAACCCTCAGCTAGGGAGCAGGCGAAAAGACAACCGGTTTCTTGCATAAGATGAAGGAACCAGTGTCTACCTAAGGCCTAGCCAGTAGAAACAACAGAAGGAGGACTTAACTGAAGACGAACTGGGAGCAGGCGATCCACCAAACACCAGCAGAGATCTCCCGGAGAAACTATAAACCGCAAGGGCTATAGTGAGAGGCAGGTATAAATAGCATCACTAACTAATGAGCAGAAACTGTGAGGGGGTGGGATTCTGCCCAAAGCCACAACAAAGCAATCTCTCAGATTGATTCACGTGCAGCAAGTCTGACAGATCTTCTCAGATCACTCACAGGGCAGGGCGTGACACTAACGTTATGCTTCGGCAAATGTAAAGTTAAGTCTGGAATAGTGTCTCAAACCAGACTAAAGCCAGTGAAACCAGGATGCCTCTGCCTACGGCGATAATTGGCAGAAGCATGCAGGCTGCGGCTACAGTAATAGTATAACCATTTAAACGCAAGTATTGGGGCCCTATATCAGTAGTTAGGAATTATCAAGAAGCTGCAGTTAGATGTATCTAACACTTATCGATTAAGCCAAACCAGCCTGATAACGGCGCCCAATCCCTAGAAAAGGTCGACAGCCTCAGCGTCTTGGAGATCTTCTTCGTAAGGCCAGCCATTCAGAGACTTCTCCAGGCGAGGTAAAGAAGACCGCTCTGTCGCCGTCCACCACTCTGAGATTTGCAGGGTAGCCCATGGAGTAAGGCTGAGTTCACACGGGCGAGATTTCCGCGCGGGTGCAATGCGGTAGGTGAACGTATTGCACCCGCACTGAATCCGGCACCATTCATTTCTATGGGGCTGTGCACATGAGCGATTTTTTTCACGCATCACTTCTGCAATGCTTTAAAATCGCAGCATGCTCTATATTCTGCGTTTGTAACGCAGGACAGGCCCCATAGAAATGAATGGGGCTGAGTGAAAATCGCAAGCATCCGCAAGCAAGTGCGGATGCGGTGCGATTTTCACTCATGGTTGCTAGGTGACAGTCTATTCACTGTATTATTTTCCCTTATAACATGGTTATAAGGGAAAATAATAGCATTCTGAATACAGAATGCTTAGTACAAGGTCAATTGAGGGTTAAGAAAAATAAAAGAAATTAACTCACCTTGTCCTCTTCATCGCGCAGTTCCCGGTCTCTTCTGATGAGCTGTCGGCTAAAGGACCTTTGGTGACGTCAGATCACATGCTCCAATCACATGGTACATCACTGTGGTGATGTACCATGTGATTGGAGCATGTGATCTGACGTCACCAAAGGTCCTTTAGCCGACAGCTCATCAGAAGAGACCGGGAACTGCGCAATGAAGAGGACAAGGTGAGTTAATTTCTTTTATTTTTTTTAACCCTCAATTGACCTTGTACTAAGCATTCTGTATTCAGAATGCTATTATTTTCCCTTATAACCATGTTATAAGGGAAAATAATACAATCTACACTACAACTAACCCAAACCTGAACTTCTGTGAAGAAGTTCGGGTCTGGGTACCACAGTCGGTTTTTTATCACGCGAGTGCAAAACACATTGCACCCGCGTGATAAAAACTGAACATCGGAACGCAATCGCAGTCAAAACTGACTGCAATTGCGTACCTAATCGCGCGGGTTTGCCGCAATACACCGGGACGCATCCGGACCTAATCCGGACACGCCCGTGTGAACCCAGCCTAAGGGATGTTGGCTTCTCTCAGGCGTCTCTTGACATCCATAAAAGTGGCACGTTGTTTCTGCAATTCCATGGAGAAATCCGGAAAAATGGAGACCCTGGCATTGTCATATTAAATTTCTTGCCGTCTTTCTTGCCAACATGGGGCCCCCAGTGGGGTTTGGTGGAACTCTGTGAGCCCTTTCTACCGCATATGCCGGGAAAAGTTATTTTATCCATTTTTCTATAAATTCATCCGGTGTGCGGCCCTCTGCTCTTTCAGGTAAGCAGATGATTCTGATGTTGTTTCTGCGGAGCCTATTTTCTAGGTCATCTGCTTTCTGCTTCCAGAGCTCTGCTTTGGCATTAAGATCAGATATGGATCTAGGAACAGTGGCGGTGGTATCTTCTATGCGTGATCTACGCTCTTCAGTGTGTTGAACTCTTTCTCGCAGGTTATGTAGGTCTTGACGCAGTAGTCCCAGATCAATCTTGACTTCATCCAGTTTTCCTGTGAGAGATGTCTTGCATGCAGTAATAACTTCCAGGACTTGGGCTGATACTTTTGAAGGCTACATGCACACGACCGTATGTATTTTGAGGTCCGCAAAACAAAACGGATGACGTTCCGTATGGCATCCGTTTTTTTTGCGGACCCATTGTAATAATGCCTATCCTTGTCCGCAAACTAGAAAAAAATAGGACATGCACTATTATTTTTTGCGGGGCAACGGAACAAACATACTGATGCGGACAGCACACGGTGTGCTGTCCGCGTTTTTTGCAGACCCATTGAAATAAGTGGGTCTGCATCCTATCTGCAAAAAAACCCAGAACGGACACGGAAACAGGGGTGACTGCGTACCTTCCTCTGGTTGTCTAGCGAATTCTCGTAATTTTTCAGCGCCACTTTGCTTTTTTTTGGCGGCCCCATTGTTATATCAGGACAGTAGCCGGTATGTAATAAGTGAGGCTGATTCCAGAGTTCTGAGAGACACAATGCATTTTCTCTTATAGTAAAACTGCTAGTGAGGTCAGAGGATATTATCCTGGATGTATAGTTGTTGAGATACCAAATTTTTGATTCGATTTCAATAACATAAAAAAGTATTGCGATACTCGATACTACGCAAAAAAATAAAAATAAAATTGCGCTGTTTTGATTTTTTCTGTTACGGTGTTCACCGCATAGATTTTTTTTTATATTTTAATAGTTTGGACTTTTCAGACGTGGCGATATGTTTATTTATTTACTGTTTATATATTTTATATGTGAAATTGGGAAAGGGGGTGATTTATATTTGTTTTTTTTACAGTTTATTTACTAACTATTTCCCCCTTAGGGGCTAGAACCTGGGATCTTTTGATCCCTTGTCCTATTCACACTAATAGAGCTCTATCAGGCTGAATAGGATCTCACACTGTCCCTGTCGCCCTGTGCACACAGCAGCAGGGAGCCGACTATGGCAGCCAGGGCTTCAGTAGCATCCTGGCTGCCATGGTAAAAGATCGGAGCCCCGCGATTACACTGCTGGGGCTCCGATCAGAAGCTGCCACTGCCACCAATGAGGGGGAGGGGAGGGGACCCTGTGGCCACCAATGATTTTAATACTGGGGGGGTTGAGGGGGGCGGGCGCACTGCGCCACCAATGATAGTTAACCCTTAATACAGAAGGCGGGTACTGGCAGCAGATCAGCGGCAGTTAACCCCTCCTGTATTAAAAGTTAAAGGCGACCTTTCATGAGCAGGCTACATAGAGCGGCGCCCAGGGATGTCCCTGCACTTACGTTTATTCCTGGGCGTTCCTTCTCCCTGCTGTAGCGCTGTCCAATCACAGAGCAGAACGTCACAGCCAGGGAGAAGGAACATACGGAGCAGGAGACTGAAATGGGGGCACAGCGGGCGAACGGAGAGGCGCCCAGGAATAATAGTAAGTGCAGGGAGATCCCTGGGCGCCGCACTATGTAGCCTGGTAACTTAACAAAGTCCGGACCCATTTAAAGTCCTGCTATCATTGGTGGCGCAGTGCGCCCGCCCCTCTCTCCTCATTGGTGGCAGTAGTAAAATGTCCCCTTGATATCTGTGGAAAATCTGTCCGTGTCTCATTCCTAAAGATATCCGTCAAGAGTCCGTGTTTGGTCCCCGTGTCCGTTTTTTTGCTCTCCATGTGTCATCCGTATTCCACGGACACTGCTAGGCTGAAAATTTATTTCCACAGCCTCTCCTATCAATGGTCCGTGAAGAATCACTGACAGAACACGGATGGCATCCGTGATATTGTGTCACCTATAGGCTTCAATGGTCGTGTTTGGTCCGCATCACTGACGTGTGAACAAATACTTTAGAATCAACAGGTACGTCTTCTCCTCCGTGGAAAAAGTGGAGAACGGAAATGTAAATAAGGCCTTACAGTCCGTGGTTTTCAGGGATCATTGCAAGGATATGCCCTGGAAAGAGCAGCGTTCATGGAATACGGATGACGCATAGAGAGCATAAAATGAACACGCGGACCAAATACGGATCCTTCACGGATAAATCACTGACTGTGTCATCACCGATTAGTGAAGGAGGCGTCACTTACGCTGGGTTCACATCACGTTTTTCCCATCCTTATAACGTATACGTTAAACGGATGCCTCAAAATGATGCAATACAGTGTCATCCGTTCACCATAGAGTTCCATTGTAAGGCCCCTTTCACACGAGAGAGTTTTCCACGCGCGACGTGAACGCATAGCACCCGCACTGAATCCTGACCCATTCATTGTAATGGGTCTGTGTACATGAGCGTTTTTTTCTCACGCATCAGTTCTGCGTTGCGTGAAAAACGCACCATGTTCTATATTCTGTGTTTTTCACGCAGCCCCGGCCCCATAGAAGTGAATGGAGCTTCAGTGAAAAACAAGACCATGGTGTGCTGCGGTTTTGTTTGTTTTTTTAACATATACGTCAAACGGAGGCATAAAACGTGACGCGGACCCAGCCTTACCCAGTCGGTGATAACAGGTTGCATTTCATGGACTTAAAGGGGATTAATAAGGATTCGACAACTATTTGTAACAGTCATATTAAAAACTCTGCTGGCGCCGATTAAAAAACGTCTCCCTTGGCGGCCATGGCGGCAAGCACACAAAGCGTCTGTTGTCTTACTTGGCGTCACATGACCGCTTCGCCCAATCAATCTAGCGCCGATTGCACGTGCAAACCTAGGTCACCTGACGTCCCATTGGCTAAGGCCTCACCTGCAGACATGGCGGCGAGGGATACATTTATAATTATTAAAGCTGGACGTCTACGCATTAAGGGGACAAAAATAATTTCTCAATTTTCCCAGAAAACTCCTTAAAAGTTTTTTTTTCCCCTTTTTTTTTTTTTTTTTGACTGACTAGGACACAGGAGCCCCTCCAGAATCACCCTATGGCGCCCCCATATACCGTCTCCCTGGACGTACACACGCGGCGGCCGCTGCTGTCACCTCCTCCGTTCTCCTCAGCCCGCAAGGCGGGGGGTCACATGACCGCGTCACGTGACCAACCCCGGCGCGCCAGGAGCGGAAGTGACGTCACGCCGGCCGAGCCATGGAGCTGAGCGAGCTGCTGTATAACAAGTCGGAGTACATAGAGACTGTGAGTGTCGTGGAGGGGACATAGCCCTGCGTGGGCAGACATGGCGGCCTGGGGGTGCGTCCCCCCTCCCCCACCGGCCGTGTACATGTATGTTCTGTGCGCCCTCCATGACCACGCCTGCATCATCCTCTGACTGTCATGTATGTGGGATGTATGGAGGCCCGTGGTGTCTGAATTATGCCTCATACTGGTACATATGTGTGTAGTCCATGCTTACATACTGCAAAGGCTTTGGGTGGGGTTGTCCCATGATTTGTATGTATTCCCCGGCCTATCCTCAGTGTGTATTAGGTGGAGGTCTGACATTGGGAGCCCCCCTGATCAGCCTGTGAGCTCGGCCCCCATTCTCCATCATCCGTCCCTTCCCCTTTGTGTTCTGTCAGTTGTCTTATCCCGTGTCCTGAGTTTTTTTGTGATACGTTATTAGACAGTCATGGTATTTGTACGGCTGTATGCGCTGTCTCTGTGCCCTTTTTACATCTCAATGGTCCACTGTGGGCTCTGTACCAGCTGTGCTGTATCACTTTGTTTTTCTTTATTTATGTATTATTGAATTAACACGTAATGTGCTAATAAAAATCTACAGTTTAAAAAAAATAACGTATTGCTTTATAAAAATGTCACCCTTTCCTAGTGCCTCCTGTGCCATCAGATCAGCCCTTCCATGCCATGACCCCCAGTGCCCCCATGATGGCACTGCCATCAGCCCTTCCATCCAGATAGCCATGATGTCCCAGTGCCTTTTATGCCATCCACCATGTCCCCCAGATCAGCCCCTCCATGTGCCAAATCACAGGTGCCCCCATTAACCCCTCTCCCCCACCAATAACTTTATACATGCCAAATCACAGGTGCCCCCATTTCCCCATGCCAAATCACAAGTGCCCCTCCTTCCGCCAATAACGTTATACATGCCAAATCACAAGTGCCCCCATTTCCCCATGCCAAATCACAGGTGCCCCCATTTCCCCCAGCCCATGCCAATTCACAGGTGCCACCATTTCCCGCCCCGCCGCTGCTGCCTCTGCTAACTTTATACTTACCGTTCAGTGCAGAGCGCGCCGACACATGGAGTCCGCAGGAGATGGTCTTCATCCCAGCATGCACTGGGGACCTGATGTCACACACAGCGTCAGCCAGCGCGCTGACGATGCGTGAACGCAAGGTCCTGCAGCGCGGTGCAGTCGGGAGGCCGCGGAGCAGTGAGTGAGAAGCTTCATTTCACTCGCGCTCCGTGGTCATGTTATCTAAACGAATCCTCGATGCAGTATTTTTTTTTTTTACTCGATTACGTCGATTAAATCGATGAATCGTTTCAGCCCTATGATGAGTGTTTATAAGGTCAGTGATAAGGAGCCATCAGTTGAGCTGCCTGATGGAACAGATTAAAAATACAGAGCCTGCTGGTAGAGAATCTCAAGATTGTACAGAGACAGGGCCTCTCTGGTGTCCAGACCCGTGGGAAGTGCACATAGGCGGGTGGCTTTTCCTATAGTGTGCAAGCACGACCACCGCTGCTGGATTGCAGGGTGGTCATAACCATGGATACAAGCAGTGTATAATGTAATGGAAAATATGAATCCAGCCAGCAATATGGACAATCACAATACATTAGTAAGTGCTTTGTAGTACCTGTGTCTACATAATAAATTACGTTTGCTGAAGTGAGACAACCCCTTCAACACAACAGTGCATTGGAGAACTGCTTACAGTACAATTCCCTAGCATTGTAGACAGTGTATGGCAGTGGTCTCCAACTTCTGTCCCTCCCAAGTTTTGAGATACCAGAACTCCCATCACACCAGATGGAAACTGCCTGCAGTTCGATTCCCTCCTGTTTTAGATACGTTACGTCCATACTGGATACTCCCTTGAGGATACCCGTGGTTTAAGCTGACTTACGACCGCGTGCCATAAAAGAAAACTCTGTAACCTTCTTGTGTGTTCTGTCCTCAGGCCTCCGGAAATAAAGTCAGTCGTCAGTCTGTATTATGCGGAAGCCAGAACATCGTCCTCAATGGCAAGGTGGGTGATATACGTACTACTTACTGCACATACAGTAACAGGCTACCTGTCAGTTTTACACTGACAGGCATATTGTATCACAGTATAGAAGTGAAGGGATCAGCAGATTGGATGTTCACGCCCCCTAGTGGCTGGAGAGAAAATAAATAAATGTTTTACAAGAATGACTTCCCCCTTGGAAGAAATAATAAAAGTGATCAAAAGTCATTAAAAATACTGTATAAATTTGGTATCACGGAATGATCTGTGGGATAAAGTCCCCCATTGACTTTCAGCGTATTTAGTGACGCTTTGTTCCCTTTTGATTTAACACAACCGCATCCTAACGGAACTGATGCATCCTGATGTGTTAAATCAAATGGAACCATTTTGGTCCGGTTTTGGGATCCTCCGCTGGAAACCAATGCGGGTATGTGAAAGTAGCCTTAGGCCTCTTTCACACGTCCGTGTCCATGATGGCAATTGGGACAAAATGGTCAGAGGTTCATCCGTGTTTTTCCGTTTTTGGCCCCCTGTGTGTCATCTAAATTTCACATACACTGCTTACGTGAAAATTCCTTTCCAGAGCATCTCGTACCTTCTCAAATAGCTGATCGGCGAGGGTCCTGGGTGTTGGATACTGATGACCTATCCAGCCCATTCTGAGAGCTTTTTTTGGTTAAAACTAATGTGAGAACTGAGAAGTCTTCATTTTTTGTTTGTCAAGATGATTTTTTTATGGCATCATTTATATAATTTGTATTCTATTTTTATGATATGGATGCTTTAAAGTACAAGATAAGCCCGGTTCCCGGGTGTTCGACCCCCACCGATCAGATACTGATGACCTATCCAGAGGGGGTTGGAAAACCCTTTTAAATGTAATTTTGGGAAACATTTTCCCATGCAGTTCCTTTTATGACCTGTTTATCTGGGGGCGCTGTTGCTTTACCTATAGACTGTAATTCAGAAGCTGCAATAGTTGACGTTAGGGAGGAATTAAACTTGTCAGGTTTAGGTTCTTGTGGCTTTTTATACTTACAGGTGAAGAGACTTCCCAATGACTTGTTCCTAGTCCTTGCCTGCCCCCCTCTCTTCATGCAGCAGGGGTCAATGGTCGAAGAACACAACTTAGTATTGTATTAAAAATGCAAATATCAGCTTGGAGAGATTGTGTCCTTAAGGTAACTCCTTAACAGGCATATGGGCATCAAAGAGCACCCCACAACCTTCCGTTAGCCAAGGTGGAAATGGGGTAACACAGAGCAATTCGCAGAGGTCGCAATAACGCCTGTACGAGTGCCTTAGACTTTTCCCTGCCATTCATCGGTGCAGTGAGCAATGCTGCCCGTACCCGTAATAACCAATGCTCCGTACAGCAAGGAGCTTTGTTATTGGTTGGACCGGGATCTGTAAGGAGGAGGGGCTGATTGACGAGAGTAGTACGGGGAGCGGTACGCTGTGTCCGAGGGCCCCGGCTAACATGGCGGCAGGGGAGCTTAAGACGACTCCTCAGTGGTGGAAAACTACAGTCCGGACCTCAAGATGAACCTGCAGTACAAGGTGACAGCGCAGCGAGTAATGTATACTCAATTTCATACTCCTCCTCAGCTAAAAATGGTAAGAGGAGTATTTTTACTCTTCCGGAAAAAATGTAGTGCGGCCTCTGCTCTGAAGTATCCAGCCGTCCGTGTATAAGCCGGTATGGGTAATAGACGAGGGTTCTGAGCCAAAACTCACAGCAATATAGTCAGATAATAGGACAGGGAGGTCACAGCTGTTTCCTGCCGGCCGACAGCCTGTGCTGCTGTCCTCTGCACCCCCACACACGTGCTTGCTCAGTCAAGTAGGGGAATAAGCCATTCTTAGACATGAAATCCCATCCTTATCCCCCCTTGCAGTTGGGTGACCGTCAGGAGGCTGCAAACATATTAGCTGATCGGCAGGCTCGACCTATGTCTATGGCTAGCAGGACGCGGCCACTTTTTTTGTGTTAGCACCCCCTGGTGGCCCGTACTGGAAAAAAAAAGAAAAAATATATATTTTAGTGGAGAAAATGTCATTTTACCCCAAAGAAAAAAACTTAACTATTTCATAAATTATAAAAAAAAGCACAACACGTTTCCCTTCTGTGTCCAGCTTTAGATCACGCTAGGCCAGGAGCGAGGGCACGCAGGTTCTCCATGCTTGTGATCAGGCCTCATTGTGGTAGTCTTTACGGAAGGAGTTTGACAGATTATATGGAAAGCAGAAAATCAGTGTGAGATT
Organism: Bufo gargarizans; assembly: GCF_014858855.1. Taxonomy (NCBI): domain Eukaryota; kingdom Metazoa; phylum Chordata; class Amphibia; order Anura; family Bufonidae; genus Bufo; species Bufo gargarizans. Next base: position 178,623,823 of record NC_058087.1, on the reverse strand, counting down.
AGCGGCTCCCTTCAGCTTTCAGCAGAGACTTTTATCCTCATTTATCAGGTTTACACGATCATCCAGTGAATTAGACGCGACTCACCAGGGAGCGCTCTCTGCACCTAGCAATTATCACTCTGCACCAGATAAATAAAAGTGGCTTCTGAAAATACTGTGCATACATAAAGGTGGCCGTACACATTAGGTGCATGCGGCCGAACTTGCTGGTATCAGCAGGACTGGCCAACCATCTAATGTATATGGGGGCCTCCCAACTGGCCTGACGGCAAATGTCGGGAAAGAGAAGGATCAGGCAGTTGGATTTCAGCATGTCCAGTCCTTTTGTCCCTGGGTAGACAAGCCACTTGCAGAGGTCTCTTTCATCCCCCTTACTGTCCAAGGCACATGCATGCTTGGCTGAATGCTATCTAATGTGTATGGCCAGCCTTAGTCCGCCTTTGATCCCTATTTTAGAGCTTGTATAAAGATATAGGGGCACATTTATTAAGACCGGCATTTTAGATGCCGGTCTTATTAAAGCCTTAAACTGGCGGTGGATCGGCCGAAGTTACGAAGAGGCGCCGGCCTCTCCATAACTTTGGCGCATCCAGTGCCAGTTCTAAATATAAGACATCTTCCAATGGTGTAGAAAATGGTGAATGAAACAGGCCGACCCATGCCCACAATTTTAGAGCTGGCATGAGCGGAGCGAGCAGCGCAGCTAACCGCTGTGCCGCTATCTGCGCCTGAAATTTAGGAATATTTCAGCACAGTAAATTGCCCCCATAATCTGTATAAAAAGTCATTTTGTAAATTCATTAAAGGAGTCTTCTCTGTGTTTAATATTAATGACCGCTCCTCTGGATAGGTCACCAATATCAGATCGGTGGGGGTCCAACACCGGGCACCACCACTAGTCAGCTGTTTGAGGAAGATGTGGCAATGTAGTGAGCACCACAGCATCCACTCGGCTTACCAAGCCCAGCGCCGTCCATTGCATAGTGGCTGTGCTTGGTATTGCAGCTCAGCCACATTCACTTGAACAGGTGATCAGCGGGCGTGCCCCAAGTTGAAATGTCCTTGGACAATCCCTTTAATCCCCTTCATCCTTAGGATAGTCCGTCATTATCAAATTGGTGGGGGCCCAGCTCCTGGTGCCTCCACCAATAAGCTGTTTGAAGGGGGGTGGGCACGAAGGATGACCCCCTATAATTTTATTTACATGAGATTATTCTATTGGTGCAAAATTTAGATTCAAAATCACAAGTGCAAGGTCTGTGCAGACAGGTAGCCTCCAAAGGATGCTGGGAGATTTCAGCTCTGAAGCCTGCAGACTTAGGATCAAATAAATAACATTGGAGTACGATGTTTAGACTGAAATAACTGTCCTCACTTGCCCTTCTTTCTTTCCTCTTTGCAGACGATAGTCATGAACGACTGTATTATAAGAGGAGACCTGGCGAATGTTCGAGTGGGACGACACTGCGTCATCAAAAGTCGAAGCGTGATCCGACCACCATTCAAGAAGTTCAGCAAAGGGTGAGGCACGGACATAACCTAGTGCTATTTCTGCTTGTATACAGGCACGAAACACAAACCGTATTTTTCGCTTTATAAAACGCTTCTAGGTTTTAGAGGAAAAATAGGAAAACAAAATATTTTTCATCAGACCCCCCAATCTTTATCAAACCTCAGATAAGACTCCTCAATCTTTATCAAACCTCAGATTAGACTCCTCAATCTTTATCAGACCTCAGATTAGACTCCTCAATCTTTATCAAACCTCAGATTAGACTCCTCAATCTTTATCAAACCTCAGATTAGACTCCTCAATCTTTATCAAACCTCAGATTAGACTCCTCAATCTTTATCAGACCTCAGATTAGACTCCTCAATCTTTATCAGACCTCAGATTAGACTCCTCAATCTTTATCAGACCTCAGATTAGACTCCTCAATCTTTATCAGACCTCAGATTAGACTCCTCAATCTTTATCAGACCTCAGATTAGACTCCTCAATCTTTATCAGACCTCAGATTAGACTCCTCAATCTTTATCAGACCTCAGATTAGACTCCTCAATCTTTATCAGACCTCAGATTAGACTCCTCAATCGTTATCAGACCTCAGATTAGACTCCTCAATCTTTCAGACCTCAGATTAGACTCCTCAATCGTTATCAGACCTCAGATTAGACTCCTCAATCGTTATCAGACCTCAGATTAGACTCCTCAATCGTTATCAGACCTCAGATTAGACTCCTCAATCGTTATCAGACCTCAGATTAGACTCCTCAATCGTTATCAGACCTCAGATTAGACTCCTCAATCGTTATCAGACCTCAGATTAGACTGCTCAATCTTTGGCCTCATGCACACAGACGTTTTTTTTTGTGGTCCGCAAAAATGGGTTCCGTGATCCGTGTCCGTTTTTTCTTCCGTAGGTCTTCCTTGATTTTTGGAGGATCCACTGACATGAAAAATGAAAAAAAAATCTAAATCAAGTTTGCCTTTGAAATGATAGGAAAAAACGGACACGGACGCGGATGACAATCTTGTGTGCATCCGTAATTTTTCACGGACCTATTGACTTGAATGGGTCAGTGAACCATTGTCCGTGAAAAAAATAGGACAGGTCCTATTTTTTTCACGGACTGGAAACACGGATCACGGCCGCGGATGCCTAACGGTGCATTTTCAGATTTTTCCACGGACCCATTGAAAGTCAATGGGTCAGCGGAAAAAAACGGAACAACGGCCGCGGATGCACACAACGGTCGTGTGCATGAGGCCTTTATCAGACCTCAGATTAGACTCCTCAATCTTTTATCAGACCTCAGATTAGACTCCTTAATCTTTTATCAGACCTCAGATTAGACTCCTTAATCTTTATCAGACCTCAGATTAGACTCCTTAATCTTTATCAGACCTCAGATTAGACTCCTCAATCTGTATCAGACCTCAGATTAGACTCCTCAATCTGTATCAGACCTCAGATTAGACTCCTCAATCTGTATCAGACCTCAGATTAGACTCCTCAATCTGTATCAGACCTCAGATTAGACTCCTCAATCTTTTATCAGACCTCAGATTAGACTCCTCAATCTTTATCAGACCTCAGATTAGACTCCTCAATCTGTATCAGACCTCAGATTAGACTCCTCAATCTGTATCAGACCTCAGATCCTCAGATTACACTCCTCAATCTTTATCAAGCCTCAGATTAGACCCCACCAAATCTTTATCAGACTTCAGATTAGACTCCTCAATCTGTATCAGACCTCAGATTAGACTCCTCAATCTGTATCAGACCTCAGATTAGACTCCTCAATCTGTATCAGACCTCAGATTAGACTCCTCAATCTGTATCAGACCTCAGATTAGACTCCTCAATCTGTATCAGACCTCAGATTAGACTCCTCAATCTTTCAGACCTCAGATCCTCAGATTACACTCCTCAATCTTTATCAAGCCTCAGATCCTCAGATTACACTCCTCAATCTTTATCAAGCCTCAGATTAGACCCCACCAAATCTTTATCAGACTTCAGGTCAGACTCCCCAATCTTTATCAGACGTCAGATCGCCCCCCCCCCCCCCCCCCCCCCAATCAGACCTCAAACTTCCTCAGATCAGACATAAAAAATATAAATTAACCTCTCCTGCTCCAGATGGTGCTGCCACTCTGCAGATCTAGCGCACTCTTCCTGCACTCGCCGCTCCCTGTTTTTCTGCCGGCGCTGCACTGTGACCTGATATTGCACAGCGCCAGGTCATAGTGCCAGAAGACCAGGGACGGATGAGTAAAGCCAGCATCAGCGCTAAACTCTCCACACCCCCTGCATACTAATGATACTGCCCGTTAATATTTGCTTTATAAGACGCGTCATATTTCCACCACTTTTGGAGGACAAAAAGTGCGTCTTATAAAGCGAAAAATACAATATATAAAAGCCAACTGGGTATGTGTTTGCTCTGGCAGCTGCTTATCTCTCTAAAGAACAAAAGGATCAAGTATATTGAAGTCCAACAAGCTTGATCCTTCTCTCCACGGACAGTCGATAGGTTCCCGTACACATTAGATGGTCGGCTGGAATCGTCAAGTTTGGCCGAATTTAAAGTGCATGGCCAGTTTTACTATCTGGAGTCGGCCAGCACTAATTATTACAATACTTCTTCCTATGTACAAAAGTATGAGCAGATGCAGGATCTGGCCCGTAGAAGTGTTTGTGTATTCTCGTGACTCCTGCGCCCATATATGAGACACCACCAATTAATAGTCCATTGCTGCCCATTAAGTGTCCTGTCCCTGTGCTTCCATTACACAGTGTTATTCTTAGTTCTCTAATTCCCTTTAATTGCCAATAGAGCTTCTGTCTTTTCAGTTTGTTCCGTTCCTTGCCAGTAAAAAAGCCCACCGCCTCGCTAAATGCCAATTATATTCACATATGAAGAAAAATGGGTCAAAATGAAAGATCCTTTATGTGGAGGAAAAACTGTGCCACATAATTGGACCGAGGGTCAGCGGTGTATACCTGCCCCCAGCTATGATAGCAGCTCGTGACTCTGTGGTCACAGGGCGACACATAAAACGCTGTAGCTCTAGGACCATGCGATGCATTATGGAACATGTGATTCGGCAAGATGGCGGGGTAAACACCTAATATCTCTTGCTCCTACAGGGTGGCTTTTTTCCCTCTACACATCGGAGACCATGTCTTTATAGAAGAAGACTGCGTGGTGAATGCGGCACAGATAGGCTCCTATGTACACATAGGGAAGAACTGTGTCATCGTAAGTATCAAGAATTTAAAGGGATCTGGTCCATGGCGGCATCTCCTCACTCATTGTAAAAAGGCTGCAATTCTCAGTTTGATTGCTTGGTTTTCAAGTGTCTAGATCAGGGGTCACCAGCTTTCGGCACTCCCGCTGCTGTGAAACTACAATTCCCAGCATGCTCCATTCATTTCTATGGGCGTTCGGAGAAGAACAGAGTAAGTATGCATGCTGGGATTTGTAGTTTCACTACAGCTGGAGTGCCGGAGGTTGCCTACCCCTGGTCTAGATATTAATGAGCTATCATCAGGATACAAATTGGTGGCGGTCCGGCGCCCCCACAGATCAACTGTTTTCGGACGGCACCACAGTGGATGGAGCCAGAAGCAGAAGGCTCCATGTACTGTGTATGCAGTTCAGCTCTCAATCACATGAATGGCGACCCTTCACATCTGTTTGGTGGAGGTGCAGGGTGTGGGACACCCACCCATGTGATATTGATGGCCTGTTCTGAGGATAGGTCTTCAATATCTAGACACTGTTCAACCCCTTAAAAGCAGGGGTGCACAACCCCTGTTTCAAAGCTACAACTCCTAGTATGTTTTGACAGCTGGAGAGCAGCCCTCCTGATAGGGGTCCTAAAGTCTTGTGGCCCCTTGATTTTTTACATCACTTGAAATAATGCTTTCAACACTGTGTTTCAAAATTTGAGGTTCAATCTCATCAATTCTTGTATTGCGTACAGGGCCGGAGATGCGTCTTGAAGGATTGCTGTAAAATATTGGACAATACGGTTTTGCCCCCTGAGACGGTGGTCCCCCCATTTACCGTGTTTTCTGGCTGCCCCGGTGAGTCCAGATTGTTGGGGAAAGTAGTGGTGGTTGAGATTTAGGCTATGGTTCCACGGTGACTTCAAAGGTTGAGGTAAAGCAGCCAGTGACTGAGACCACTCAACAACCAAGAACTGCAGTGAGGGGGGTTCCTCTCCCACATGAAGATAAAGGCCATGGTCAAGAGATTTAAAGGAGTTGTCCATTGTTGACTTGGTATTTTAAATTCCACGTCCCAGACCTGTGAAGGGAAGTATACTTACCCGCCACTCAGTGATGGTTCTGTGTCTTCCAGACTGTTTTCACCAAACTTTTGGTCCCCTGCATGTAAACTTCCTGCATGCATGACAAGTATCTAAGTAGTACCGCTTGGAGACACGTCACCACAGAGGCCAGTCATTGGCTGCAGTGGCATACATGACCCTGCCCATGCAGGAAGTATACATGCAATGACAGTCAGGGAGCCACTGAACCAGCTGCGGGGAGCAGGAAGTATATTTCCTTCACGGATCTGGCGGGGTGGGGGGTGTAATTTAGAAAAGAACGAGTTAACATTGAACAACCCCTTTAACTGTCTTGACTCTGGCCTTTACCTTCAGGTGGAGAACATTGGATAACCCCTGTTTCCTAGGCTGGCCATACACATAAGATAGCTGTTGAACGGATTGCTCTCTCGCTCGACCCACGCGTACACGTGCACACCATGCTCGGCCAAATATACATGTGTTCTGAGTGGAAAAGGGGATATAGCATCTGCCAGACTCCTCTGGTCAAACAACAGAATTATGTTGTAAGGAGCATGTCCAAAACACCAATCCATACCTCCCTCAACATCTGCCACTGGGAGACCCCCGTACACCTTTAAAAATCAGCCAGCCCTGCTGAAATCGGCTGGTGCGGCCAATATACGTCTAATGTGTAAATCTCTTATTAGTGGATCTTTATTATTAACTATAAATTATATATATATATATATATATATATAAAAAACTTATTCTGGACTTTTATTTTGTCTGATTTCTGCTCCTTTTGTCTTTTTACCCCTTTAGGACTGTTCTCAGGAGAGCTCCCAGAATGCACGCAGGAACTCATGATTGACGTCACCAAGAGTTACTACCAAAAGTTCCTTCCTCTGACGCAGATTTAGACAGGAGTGTCTGTCCCTCGGAGCTGGTTTCATTTATTTTCTATTATTTTGTACATGTATATATTAACATATCCTGCATTCCACCGGCCAAGAGTTCCCCTTTAACACTATGTATTTATTAAGGCCCCTTCTTTACCCTCTTCACTATCTGGCAGCAGTCCCGCTCGGCACGGATTATCCTGGGATCCAATCGCAAACATTGCTACTCCCTTTCTGACAAAGTAAGGTCTAGAAGCCACTGGTCTGTAGTACGACACTGACCTTCCGTTGCAATAAATACTCGCCCTCTGTATTGCTTACATATTTTTTCATGTTCTTGGCACTTACAGAAGTTATTCTGCCAGTGAATTTTATTTATTGTATAGATCATGAAAAAATAGCAGTGTTTTCAATTTACATGCATTAAAAACACTGATCCAGTGAAGAATCATGACATTTACTTACATAATATGGCGCCACCTGGTGTTCAAACTATATAGCAATGTGCACATCCGGTCCTGAGCTGAATGCTGGTGGCCATGCTTAGTCACTTTCCCCACTGCCGGATAATCATTCCTGTTCTCGGCATAGTGAGCCTCTGTTCACTGAACAGCAGCTTATAAAAATTGCTTGTATGCTGCTTGACAGGGAAGATGGAAGCGCCTGTGCAGAAACATGGCAGTATACAGCACAGCTGAGAAGACTGCTTCTGGACTGAATTTTAGTGCTCCAGACTCCATGGTACATGTATTATCTATATGCAGGGAAACTTAACCCCTTAAGGACTCAGCCCTATTTCACCTTAAGGACTTGGCCATTTTTTGCAAATCTGACCAGTGTCACTTTAAGTGCTGATAACTTTAAAACGCTTTGACTTATCCAGGCCGTTCTGAGATAGTTTTTTCGTCACATCTTGTACTTCATGACACTGCAAAAATTGGGTCAAAAAAGTTAATTTTTTTGGATGAAAAAATACCATATTTACCAAAAATTTTGAAAAATTTGCAAATTTCAAAGTTTCAGTTTCTCTACTTCTGTAATACATAGCAATACCCCCAAAAATGTTGATGACTTTACATTCCCCATATGTCTACTTCATGTTTGCAGCATTTTGGGAATGATATTTTATTTTTTGGGGATGTTACAAGGCTTACAAGTTTAGAAGCAAATCTTGAAATTTTTCAGAAATTTACAAAAACCCAATTTTTAGGGACCACTACAGGTCTGAAGTCACTTTGCGAGGCTTACATAATAGAAACTGCCCAAAAATGACCCCATTCTATAAACTACACCCCTCAAGGTATTCAAAACTAATTTTACAAACTTCGTTAACCCTTTAGGTGTTGCACAAGAGTTATTGGCAAATGGGGATGAAATTTGAGAATTTCATTTTTTTGCCTAATTTTCCATTTTAACCCTTTTTTTCTACTAACAAAGCAAGGGTTAACAGCCAAACAAGACTGTATCTTTATTGCCCTGACTCTGCCGTTTACAGAAACACCCCAAATGTGGCCGTAAACTACTGTACGGCCACACAGCGGGGCGTAGAGTGAAAGGTGCGCCGTATGGTTTTTGGAAGCCAGATTTTGCTGGACTGGTTTTTTGACACCATGTCCCATTTGAAGCCCCCCTGATGCACCCCTAGAGTAGAAACTCCATAAAAGTGACCCCATCTAAGAAACTACACCCCTCAAGGTATTCAAAACTGATTTTACAAACTTTGTTAACCCTTTAGGTGTTGCACAAGATTTAATGGAAAATAGAGATACAATTTCAAAATTTCACTTTTTTGGCAGATCTTCCATTTTAATATTTTTTTCCAGTTACAAAGCAAGGGTTAACAGCCAAAAAAACTCATTATTTATGGCCCTGATTCTGTAGTTTACAGAAACACCCCATATGTGGTCGTAAACCGCTGTACGGGCACACGGCAGGGCGCAGAAGGAAAGGAATGCCATACGGTTTTTGGAAGGCAGATTTTGCTGGACTGGTTTTTTGACACCATGTCCCATTTGAAGCCCCCCTGATGCACCCCTAGAGTAGAAACTCCATAAAAGTGACCCCATTTTAGAAACTACGGGATAGGGTGGCAGTTTTGTTGGTACTAGTTTAGGGTACATATGATTTTTGGTTGCTCTATATTACACTTTTTTGTGCGGCAAGGTAACAAGAAATAGATTTTTTGGCACGTTTTTATTTTTTGTTATTTACAAAATTCATCTGACAGGTTAGATCATGTGGTAATTTTATAGAGCAGGTTGTCACGGACGTGGCGATACCTAATATGTATACAATTTTTTTTATTTATGTAAGTTTTACACAATGATTTCATTTTTAAAACAAAAAAAATGTTTTAGTGTCTCCATAGTCTAAGAGCCATAGTTTTTTTAGTTTTTGGGCAATTATCTTAAGTAGGGTCTCATTTTTTGCGGGATGAGATGACGGTTTGATTGGCACTATTTTGGGGTGCATATGACTTTTTGATCGCTTGCTATTACACTTTTTGTGATGTAAGATGGCAAAAAATTGCTTTTTTTACACGTTTTTTTTTTTTTTTTTTACGGTGGTCATCTGAGGGGTTAGGTCATGTGATATTTTTATAGAGCTGGTCGATACGGACGCGGCGATACCTAATATGTATACTTTTTTTATTTATTTAAGTTTTACACAATGATTTCATTTTTGAAACAAAAAAAATCATGTTTTAGTGTTTCCATAGTCTAAGAGCCATAGTTTTTTCAGTTTTTGGGCGATTATCTTGGGTAGGGTATGATTTTTGCGGGATGAGATGACGGTTTGATTGGTACTATTTTGGCGTACATGCGACTTTTTGGATCACTTTTATTACCTTTTTTGGGAAGTAAGGTGGGCAAAATTTCAATTTTCTCATAGTTTTTATTTTTATTTTTTTATGGCGTTCACCGTGCGGGGAAAGTAAAATGACCGTTTTATAGATCAGGTCGTTATGGACGCGGCGATACCTAATATGTGTAGTATATTTTTTTATTTTTATTTTTATTCAGTGATAAATGTGTTTTTTTTTTTATCTTAACTTTTTTCACTTTTTTTTTACATTTTTTTTGACCCAGACCCACTTGGTTCTTGAAGATCCAGTGGGTCTGATGTCTGTATAATACAGTACTGTACAATATATATTGTACTGCACTGTATTTTACTTACCACTTTGTCTGAACAGATCTCTGCCTTCAGCACAGATCTGTTCAGCACCATGGACAGCAGGACGCCTGAGAGGCGTCCTGTTGCCATGGGAACCTTCCCCGTCTGCTCAGTAGTGTTCAGAACTTCACAGACGGGGAAGGGTAAGGACGGGGCTTGGGGGGCTGCCTGGGAGCTCTCTCCCATCGGGGGGCTGCAAAGGCACAGCAGCCCCCCGATGGGAGAGGGAGGGAGCTCCCTGAGCTGTTAACCTTTTCCATACAGCGGTCCGTACGGACCGCTGTATGGAAAGGGTTAAACGGCTGACATCGCATCACCGATGTCAGCCGTTTATACCAGGGTGCCAGCAATGTGCTGGCACCCTGGTATACCCACTAGAAGCCAACGATTATTCAAGGGGAGGCGGGCGGGGGATCGTGATCCCGCCTCCCGCACCGCCCGCCTCCCGCACCGCCTGCGACACCCCCCCTGCACCACCCGCCCACATAATATCATTCAGGGGTGCAGGGGGGGGGTTAATAAAACTTAATTTCTGGCATTTTAACGTTTGATCCCCGCGGTCAGAGACCGCGGGGATCAGAATCGGCTAAAAGCGCAGCAAACCGCAGGTCTGAATTGACCTGCGGTTTGCTGCGATCGCCGATACGGGGGGGGTCACATGACCCCCCTCGGCGTTGTGACAGGATGGCGGCTGAATGATTTCAGCCGAAATCCCGTTCGGATTAACCCCCGGGGCGGCCGCAATCTTATTTTAAACTCATGCCGTACCGGTACGTCATGGGTCCTTAAGGACTCGGGAACCATGCCGTACCGATACGTCCTAAGTCCTTAAGGGGTTAAAGGGAACCTGTCACCGGGATTTTGTGCCTAGAGCTGAGGACATGGGTTGCTAGATGGCCGCTAGCACATCCGCAATACCCAGTCCCCATAGCTCTGTGTGCTTTTATTGTGTAAAAAAAAAAAAAAAAAAAATGATTTGATACATATGCAAATTAACCTGAAATGAGTCTTGTCCCTGACTCATCTCATGTACAGGACTCATCTCAGGTTAATTTGCATATGTATAAAAAAAAAAATTTACACAATAAAAGCACACAGAGCTATGGGGACTGGATATTGCAGATGTGCTAGCGGCCATCTAGCAACCCATGTCCTCAGCTCTATACCCAAAATCCCAGTGACAGGTTCCCTGGGAACTATTTATTTTTGACTTTCAGAGGGAAAAGGTGACTGATTGGGAACTTAATTGGATTATATTTACAGCTGCCAGAGGGGGAAGGTGACTGACTGAGAAGGTTAAATCGGGATTATATTTACAAGTGGCAGAGGGGGAAGGATACTTCACTAGGAAACTTGCTGGGACTATATTTATAGCTGCCAATGTGACAGATTTGGGAATTTAAAGTGGAATATATTTATGTCTACCAGAAGGGAAAGGCAACTGCCTGGGGATCTTAATCAGGATTATATTTACAGCTGCCATAGGGGAAGGGAAGTGACTGACTGGAGAGCTTAAAGAGGACCTGTCACCACTCCTCACATGTCTGTTTTAATAGCTTCATGCATTCCCCATGTTATAAAAGTTCTGGACCATCTATTCTTATGGCTCCATGTTGTGCCATTCCTATAGTATTCCTACTAGAAGTTATGAATGAATTGCTAGCAGTCTGCAGTAAGGGTACAGAGGGGTGGTAACAAGTTGGGGGGGGGTGTGCCTGCTTAGTCTGGCAGCACTGATTGGATAGAGTGACTCTGTGCAGGTACACACCTCTAACTGGTTACCGCCCCTCTGTACCCTTACTGCAGACTGCTAGCAATTCATTTATAACTTCTAGTAGGAATACTATAGGAATGGCACAACATAGAGCCATAAGAATAGAGGCTCCAGAATTGTTATTATATGGGGAATGCATGAAGCTATTAAAACAGGCATGTCAGGAGCGGTGTCAGGTCCTCTTTAACTGGCATTAAAGTGACAGAGGGGGAATGAGACTTGACTAGGGAATATATTTACAGCTGCCTGAGGGGAAGGTGACAGACTTGGGAACTTAATGTGGAATATATATGTTGCCACCAGAAGTGAAAGGTGACTGACTGGGGAACTTAATCAGGATTATATTTACAGCTGCTAGAGTGGGAAGGAGACTGACTAGTGGTAATTTTGGGGAGGGGAACGGGGGGGGGGGGGGTTGAAAGACATACAGAGTACATGTGCAGGGTTTTGTGAGTTGTAAGCAGGAAAGCAGCCATGAAATGGATCATGTGCCCACCCAGCATAGCACAGATTAGCAGTGGGGACACGGAGAAGGATATAGTCAACCCTTTCTACATGCAGTCAGCTGGATGCTGCGGTTATAGCTCCCGACACTCTTCAGCCATTCGTGGTCAGGTTGTCATATTCCACCATCAGACCCCACGTTTAGCATCTCTGAAGGTGCATGTTTTTGTAGGTAGGTGATCAGACATCCGTGACCACTTATATAAACTGTCAACATGGCAGACGTTGCCCGTTCTTACATAAGTGTTGTTTTGTGGGACTATACCAGCCAGAGGAGCATGGTAGCACACAGCTGAAGGTGTCTGTATATACAGCAGCACCCGGCCTCGGTGTACAAATAACAAGTGATTAGTGGCAAGTGATAATTTATGGCTTCCGAGTAATGACTTCCCTGTGTGGGTGGATTTCGACTTCATGATGACACAATGTTCCTTTCATTTTATTGTAAATGTCAGCTTATGTGTTGCTTTTCCGGACAGGGTTTATATTATACAACCTTATTTTTGTGCATAATCCGAATCACACGTGATACCCGCACAAGCCCTGAAAGGGTAGAGGTGAAGGGATAAGAATCTGCTTATGTTTTCCCATTTACCATGCTGGAGATACGAGAGATGTCCAGGTAAAAAAAATCAGGTATGACTGCAGCTAACTGTATAATTCCCCTTCTGTTGTCGTTTCGTACTTGCAGGGGTCTAGGAAGCCATGATGTGGTCTTCGCATCGTACGATGGCATTGGCTGTTCCTTTACCTTCAAAATAATAGCTTTTTGGGTTAAAGTTTTTTTGGGGGGGATTTAAATATTGATGCCTCTGGATAGGTCTGATCAATGGGGGAGGTGATTCCCGGCACCCACAACGATCAGAGTTTGCAGAAGCCGCAGCGCTCAGGTGAGCACCTTGGCCTCTGACTTCACGTCCATCAGTCACATGTCCCTTGTGCAGATCAGTCCCATTCAAGTGAATGGGCCTGGGCTGCAATACCAAGCACGGCTACTATACATTGTACAGTAGTAAACCGTGGAGGCCGCAGCGCTGGTCGGAGCACTGTAGCCCTTTCATAGAGCTGATCAGAGGGGTTGCCAGGAGTCGAACCCCCACCAATCATATATTGATGACTGGAGGATAGGTCATCAATATGTAATTTCCAGACAATGCATTTAAAGGGACTGTTTACCTTCCTGGCTAGAACTGCAAAGGCAACCATGCTTACTTGCTCTTGCGCTGGGTACCCGCTCCTTTGCTCCCCTGCTGCCTCCCTCAGGTCCACCGCTGCCAACATCCACTCTGAAGCCACCGCAGCGGTGACCTGCCTTGCGTCACACGACCAATTGACGTGACATCAGAGGGGCAGCTCACCACTGCAACCAGTCATTGGCTGCAGCAGCATCAAAGCATATATTGACTGCAGGGAAACTGAGCGAGGCGGGAGAGCAAGGGAGCAGGGACCCATCATAGATATCAGATTCTAAGATTGGTTTTGAAGTGGAACCTGGCAAGAAGCATTTTGTCTTCCGGTCAGAGTTTTCCTTTAAGGAGTGGTGTCCAACCTGGGCTTCCCATCTGTAGTAAACCACAACTCTCAGCATGACCAGGTAACCTGAAGCTGGGAGTCGTAGTTTATCAGCAGCTGGAGAACAGCTAATACATTTTCTGATGCAGTGAGTTGTAACCTGTGGCTCGCTGGCTGTTGAACCACAGGTCCCAGCATACCATCAGGCTGCAGACCTGCCGAGTTCACTAGAGGAGTCTGAGATTTCAGAGGTTCTGCCATCAGGTAAGGAACATGCAGAGTTCTCGTGATGTGACAAGGATTTATAGGCTGTTTGTTCCCTGTACTTTCATGTCTTGGCCAGGATTTTCACTGAGAACATTATATTCCTTTTGGTGTATTGTTCTATGATTAGTAAATAGGTCCTGCTTGTCAAACAGGTTAGGACTCCTAAGGTATCAGGCCTTAAAGGGGTTGATTAAGAAATCCTACTTTCAAATGCCGTATTCGTGAATTCTGAGTTACTAGAGGAGGGACCGACATTCAGGATCCTTATCTATTATATGAGCCATAGTGGAGAGCAGCTTCAAGGTGCGTCCACCCCCCCCGGAGGACCCGACATCCCACTGATATCGATGGAATCTGTGCAATGTTTCATTTCTCCTGTGGTGGCGCTGCTGCGAAGTTGACTGCTTGGTGCTAGATTCTTCCCCCTGCGGTTTTCTGGGGTTTCCAGCAGCAGGAGCCTGTGATCAGCTCATCGCAGTGGACTTTTCTATCAAAGTGTACAAACCCTTTAACATTACAGACAACTTTTAGTAACGTGATGACAAAAAAGTGGGCAGAGCAATTTTTTAAAGGGTTATTCTCACCTGGACATTTATGTCTCTCTCTCCGTTCACTTCTATGAGAACTCCCTTAGAAGTGAGCGGAGAGAGCTGCGCAGGCGCCACCACCCCTCCATTCATTGTGGCTGTGAGATGGGAGCTGTTCTCAAAATAGGTGGGGATCCCCGACATAGGACCAACACCTATCGGATGTGCCAAAAATATGGACATGCTGCAATGTCAAGATGGGAACAACCCTTTAACCCCTTAGTGACTAGCCTAGTTTGGGCCTTTAAAGCACATGAGAATCTCTTTCTAAGCTAGAACCAGCCCTGTACCTCACATGGATCCAGAGGTCTCCATTCATTGCTCCAGTTGTTCCTGCTAGATGTATTTCAGCCTGGCAGTTCAGGGGGAGGGAGGGGGGGTTCTGCTGTAGCTTTCAAGCCTATCACAGCTTGGGGTTGCATTTTCTTTCTTAAAGAGCGTGTCCTTTCTGCTGTAGCTCTCTCCCAGTAAGGGCTCATGCACACGAACATATTTTTGTCCGTTCTGCTATTTGTGCGGCCTTTATGCGGAACCAGTCATTTCAATGGGGCCACAAAAAACGGAAATGACTCAGCGTGCACTCCGTATCCTTATGTTCGCAAGTCCGTTCCGCAAACAAAATAGAACATGTCATATTCTTATCCATTTTGTGGACAAGGACAGGCATCGTTACAATGAATCTGCAAAAAATACTGATGTAACATGGTTGTCATCAATTTTTTTTCTTTGGCGGACCGAAAAATACACACGGTCGTGCATGAGCCCTAACTGTCACAGCTTCTAACAGAAGATATGGCTGGTGACAGTTGAAGATTTATTTAACTGAGCGTGTGCGACCACCTCAGTGAGGTGGACGAGAAACAAGCTAAAGAACAACCAGCAGGTGGCGCTATACAGATACAGTTTATTGAATAACTCAGTGGCCATACTACATTTTTAATTACATGCAATTACAAAAGTATTCAGAGCCAGGTGCTGGTTTGAAAACGGTAAAATATTTTTTATGGCACGACCTCTTTAAAGGGGTATTCCCATCAGTGACATTGATAGTATGTTGCTAGTATATGCCATAAATGTCAGATAGGTGCGGGTCCCACCCTGGGGATCCTGATGTGAACAAAAAGCAAGCCGCGCATGCGTGGCTACCCTCTATTCACCGCTCTTGGGCTTGGATATTTTCGGAAGCCCCATAGGGGTGAATGGAGGGGTGGCGTCAGCTATCTCCGGAATTTCCAAATAAATTAATGGAGTGGCCACGCCGTTCTTTTCAGGGGGGCTGCAGGAGGTATTGGGCTACCGCTGGAACCCCTGTGGATAGGGGATAACTTCAAACAAACGGAACACACCTTTAAAGGGAACCTGTCACCGGGATTTTGGGTATAGAGCTGAGGACATGGGTTGCTAGATAGCCACTAGCACATCTGCAATATCCAGTCCCCATAGCTCTGTGTGCTTTTATTGTGTTAAAAAAACCGAGTTGATATATATGCAAATTAACCTGAGATGAGTCCGAGACAGGACTCATCTCAGGTTAATTTATATATTTATAAAATCTTTTTTTTTTTTTACACAATAAAAGCACACAGAGCTATGGGGACTGGATATTGTGGATGTGCTAGTGGCTATCTAGCAACCCATGTCCTCAGCTCTATACCCAAAATCCCGGTGACAGGTTCCCTTTAATGGCTTTTGCAGCTGCTGCCTGACATTGAGCACCTCTGAGGCTTTCACACTTCCATAGGCCCAAAACGGTATATCATAAATAGCGTTTCCTCCGTACACAGCCCCGAGTCTCGCCTAATCCTTGGACTCAGCGGAAGGCTTCTGGTCATCCCGGGGCGAGCTTTCCATGTCACCTGCCCCAGCACTTACGCTAAGCCTTCTGCTTAGTATCTTCCCTTTATCTGATCTGCCATTGCTCAGTTTGTGCTGAGGGCTCGGTGTTGCCGAGAAATCTCTTAATGAATAGAGATTATTTCTCGTTAGGGCCATGAATAATCAATTACCTATAAATAGGATTGCTCCGCTCTCACCTTTCCCGTAAGCTCTGTCTTATCTCCCACCTGGGAAGCTGCTCCTCTTTGTATGTTACCACGCAAACATCAGGGTTTTGTATGGCGGTAAGGTCTCGCTGTGCCCTCACAAGACTCCATCTTACCCCAGTTGGTCTCTAATGTCTGTAAACTGAGCACCTGAGTTTCCCCAGTGGTTGGGAGAAAGCCACAATCCCGTATCTGAAATCTGATGAGAGTCGACCATCCTATTCTATGAAGGTACTTGGGTCGATATTGGCAGGGTTCTGGTTGCAATGTGTCCGTAGCAATGGGGCATAAAGCTGTATTTGGAAAGTCTTGTGAAATCCTCAAATTGCCGGATTATAGAAAATTTTAAACTATCAGTAGTGGTTCCCGCTGACCTTCAGTTCCAGACATAACGTCACTGTGCCTGGATAAACAACGAAGGGGAAACCTGCCAATCAGCTGCAAGAAGAGGCCTTGAGCGCCGCGGCCTCTTCCTAGACCAGTCACATCACGTACATCGGTCACACGGCCTAGTTGCGACTCAGCCCCATTCAGGTCAATGGGGCAGAGCTGCAATACCAAGCAGTGCCACTATACGATGTACGGCGCTGTGCTAGGAAAGCTGCTGGGAGCCTGCGTTCCTCACCAGAGCTGTGGCTCCCTAAAATGGCTTAGGTGCCAGGACTTAGACCCCCTGCAGATGTGAGAATGATGATCTATCCTGAGGATAAGGCATCATTATCTTTTCCAGGATAACCCCTCTAAGGGCCTTTTATATACTGGGTGACACTAAACTAAGAGAGGGGTCTTTATATATATATATATATATATATATATATATATATATATTAAAATCAGATCGAATGCCAGGAAATTGATGCAAAATGGCCATGAAAAACAAACAGTTTATCCGTTTTTAAAGGCAGTTTTTTTTTCACTGATTCCTTTCTGAGAAACAGTGTAATGACCGGCAACACGCACAGGGAGGGAAAAGGGAAAGTCCTGCCCAAGGGAGAGGGAAAGGTGGTGACCCCTAACTCTCCTTGCAGCTGGCACCTGACTGCCCTGACGTCCCTAGACGGGTTACTCACCCGTGCGGCGATCACGTGCCTAAACCCTGGCTTTCCCTGAAATGAACCCTAGATAATGAACGGGCCGGTGGGATCGCTAGTCCTCACCACTGACACTAAGAGGGAAACACCAGGGAGAGGACAGACAAACACAAACACCCAGGTGGACAACAACAACTGTCCACAAAGGTCCAACAAGGATCCGGAGGGTAGCGTTCTGGATCAACTACCAGAGAACGCAGCAACACAGCTCCAGTGGGTCAGAGTAGATGTCCAGAAGGAGCTACGGATCCCTGAGTGAGCCAAAAGGGTTCGCAAAGCAAACCCAGAAAGCTACAATAAGGAAACATCCCCATCTCACATAGAGCGTGCAGCCAACCGCTGCGACCTCCTGACCCCGGGTACAACGGAGTCAGGCGTGGCTCTTGACACCCTCGTGACAAACAGTTGTTAAAAAAAAACAGTCCCCTTCAATTGTATGGGGGCTGTCGGTCTATAAAAAAATGATGAAATAAAAAACGATTGTCACACCGCTGTCGTATGAATGTAAAAAATGGTGGAATTCTAATTACTGATTAAGGTGGGACCTGTCATGGCTGCCACCAGTGGTGGTCACCCAGCATCTGCTTCCTGAAAACAGACGACTAGAATACAAGGACTTTTACTACTTCATTTTCTGCAATATCTGTCTTGGGAGAAAACAAACCAAGACAACAATAGGGCGATATGAGACGGATATTATGGGTGTAGCAGATAAGATGTGCCGCCATAAAACGCCCATTCATGCGAATCGGTGTGGTTTATTTATATTGTGCCGCTTGCTCTGGCAGATGCTTGCTCTTAATATGTCACTGCGGCTGGCTTATCACAGTTGTGGTCAGTTTTACAAGAGTTTTTTTTTTTTCTTTGTGAACGTTACCTTGTGAAGAACATTTAAATAATGAGACCCGTCACAAGATAATGTAATGAATATCAGACCCACCAATCAAAATAACTTATCTTGGGAAGTTATATACCAGTTGTCCAAGGAGGTATTCACTATGGACAAGCAATCTAGTCGCTCAGCTCTAATTTGTAGAGAAAACGAATTACCAATTACCCTACAGCACCCCCCCCAGGAGAAATTATGCATTACACCTTTTACATGTCGAGTAAATGACGTGTTGAGTCCTCCAGAATGAGAGGTGATCTTCATGGGCCCTCTTTCTACTCTGAGGTCATGAGTGGGGACTTCCTCCATTATCAATATCCACTTTCCTAATTTTTGCGTATATGAAATGGATTATCTGAACCAAACGCCTACGATATATTTTGGTAAAGTGTGACTGTCTCAGGTTTGATAGCTGGCCTTAGTAAAGCGCACGCTGGGGATGGTATGAATAGGGAACTGTTACATCACTGGACTTGTGCGCAGATCGTAACCCTGCACCCGGCCCTGTTTCAGATTCATAAGTAGAGAACCATTGAGCGGGCCGCCTCTGTCAGGTAGTGTTGGGTTTCAGGTACAGATGGAGCTGACGTCAGTTCCAAATCCAGGGAGGGAATCTAACCTCAGTCTATCACGTCTTTCCAAAAAAAAGGAAGGGGGGGGGGTATACTATTTGAGGTATGTTTACCTGTCCTGAGCATCATCTCCCACATGAATCAGATCCTGATGAATTTTATTGAACCAGCGGAAATGGAGAAGGATGAATTTTGGGAATTGGATGCCCTCTCGGTTGGTTGGTCAGCATTATAATATTTGGGTATATGGCAAGGACAAAGCTAAGTTTTCTTTCTCCCAGGGCAAAAATTTGGGTTTGGTGCCCTTCCACCACAAACTAAAACTGTTTTGAATGTTTCTTTGTATGGAATTGACCAAGTACCAGTCTCTAGTACTGTCAGCACCATAGTTTCAATAACGCAGGAGTCCCCAAACAGTGCCGCCAGCTCTAGTGGTGTCCATATATTTGCTCATGGAGCGTATCAGTGCCCATAAAATAGAGACAACCACAGTAGTGCCTGTTACCCACCAGCTATAGTACTATAAGCTATATATATCCTCAGCTATGGTGCCCTTTTATAGTGCCACTTCCAGCTTTGCTCTGGCTAACAGACAAGGGGGTCTCAGGGCTTTATGATATCTATATTGTTAAAGAGTAACTGTCATGTTTTCATCAAAAAATCTACTTTGGCATATGTTACTGCTGCAGCAGCATTATGCATAAAGCAATCTTTAGTTTCTTCACTTACCACTGTTTTCTTTGAGTTTTTCCCTTAGTTACGGCTGTTTAAACATTTAAAATATGAGAACCTTCTCAAGATGGCTCCTCTGCCAGTTCTGAGGCCAAAACTGCTTTCCCTCACTTCCCAAACACACTTGCTGTAGCCAGCAGCTCCCTGCCAGCCAATCAGATTGGATTACTGAGAGACACGCCTCCTCACTCTGAAGCCTAATGCAGGCATGCAGTGTGGAAGACCGCCCCTCTGTCTTCTGTTTATACTAAAAGGAAGACAGACTAGCCCTGGCAACAGTCTTTTAAGGGAGCAGTGGAAAGGGACAGAGGACATTAATGAAAGCTGTTATTATAAGGTAATTACAGATCTTTTGACAATCATTGACAGACTAACTCAGGTATACATGCCTAGCTCTAGTAAACTAGCAAATAAAAAAATATGACAGTTACACTTTAAGGCAGTGAGTGTGTTGACCAATAAATTTGGGGCTAATTCTACAGGCGTTATGCTGGCAGTTCCCTGGTTTTCACCCTTTTCTGCAGGGGAACCACCAGGCCGCTACCTCCTGGAGTTGTGTCTGTGTGGTTAATAGCTAACCCACGGAGGTCGGAGACACCAGGTGTCAGGCAGAATATGTAGTCAGGGACAGTTCAAGGTCAGGGCAGAATCAATACAGGTATCAGGCACAGGTATGGTAAGGCAGTGAAGGGTGAATATGGAGGTCAGGCAGCAGAGGGTCAGAGAACGGTAAACAGGCAGGGTTCAGTACACGGGCAGACAGCAGATCAGGGAACTTTACAGGCTAAGAGTTCAAGGTCAGGGCAGGCAGCCTAAAATCAATACATGTAATGGGCACAGGTCTAGTGAGGCAGTGAAGGGTCAATATGGAGCTCAGGCAGCAGAAGGTCAGAGAACAGTAAACAGGCAGGGTTCAGTACATGGGCAGACAGCAGATCAGGGAACTTTACAAGCTAACAGTTCGAGGTCAGGGCAGGCAGCAGCCTAAAGTCAATACAGGTAACAGGCACAGGTCTAGTCAGGCAGTGAAGGGTCAATATGGAGGTCAGGCCAGGCAGCAGAGGGTCAGAGAACAGTAAACGGGCAGGGTTCAGTACATGGGCCGACAGCAGATCAGGAAACTTTACAGGCTAACAGTTCAAGGTCAGGCCAGGCAGCCTTAAATCAATACAGGTAACAGGCACAGGTCTGGTCAGGCACTGAAGGGTCAATATGGAGGTCAGGCAGCAGCGGGTCAGAGAACAGTAAACAGGCAGAGTTCAGTACACGGGCAGACAGCAGATCAGGGAACTTAGCAAGCTAATGAAGCTGTTGCTGAGGCAGGTTCCCACAGGGTAAGGTGCCTTAACTGTATCAAGACTACTAGCAATTGGCTGGTGAAGATAAGGACATGCACGTTGGCTCTTTAATAGCTGTCGGTAGTGAGCCTGTGTGCACCCTATGAGCAGAGTGGACCCTGCTGCCTGGACCGCCTGGAAAAGGACAATGGGTTCGGGCCACTGGGCAGGGTGAGTGGAGCAGCGAAATAGATATGTTCTAATGGAGCATATAGATGAGTTGGAAGAACCCTTTAATTCTTGCTGCCGGCACCAGTTTTCTTTATGCAGAGTCTAAACCGGAGGACGTAACTTCAGTAGTGCCCTTGATTCTGCAGCCACGGCCATTTTATGGAATATAGGTCACTGATAAAACCTCCAGTAAACTCTCGATGAAGGATTGAGCACCATGTGTGGATGGCACTGGTGTAATAAACTGATAGCTGCTCTGCCTGTTAACCATTTCATGTCCCCAACTGGAAACGGCTAGATACTGTGGTTGGATTCAAACCTATAGACCCCCAAGGGCGTGATCAAAGGCATTGGGTCAGACCTGCTCCGAGGTATCATAACTATTGGGGTTGGTAAGAAGCCCATCATTTATAGATGATAACCCATACAGGGTCCCATGCCTGACCAATCAGAGTGCAGCTTTCATTTCATATTCCGCTCTTGGAAAATAAAAGCTGCGCTGTGATTGGTTGCCATGGGCAACAAAGACAGACTTTCATTTAGACAGTTTTATAAATCTACCCCCATAGTGAATTACACCACAGTAAGCCAATAAAAAAAAACTGAGTACTGTTTAAGGCAGCCTGGTTGCTATGGATACAGTGCTTAACAGAAGTTGTTAGGAAGCTCTTCCATAGCAACCTGAATTGCGTTGAAAAGTCCAGGTGGCCACCACCTGTGGATGAGGTTGTCAGAAGGCACTTCCATAGCAATCACAATAAAGCTGAATAGTCTAGGTGGCCATGGAAACAATGCTTAACAGCTACAAGGTGAGGTTGTCAGGGAGTGCTTCCATAGCAACCAGACTCAGATTATTATTTGGAAATGAGCAGAATACAGAGAAGGGTCGCTCTTTAATTTAAAGGGGTTATTCCATGATTAATTAAAAAAAGAAAGAAATTTCAAGCTGCCAGCTTAAGGGGTGTGTCCTTTGTCACGGGGCATGTTTCCTTTCTGGTACAGTTCTCTCCCTATCACAACTCAGAAGGTGTGTCCTTTCTGTAGCATCTCTTTCCCTGTAACTGTCAGATATGATTTGTGGCAGTTGAAAGATGGAACTGAGCATGTGCCACCTCAGTGATGTTACTAAGGTGGACGGATGAACAAAGCAGGTGGCGCTATACAGATTTTTTTATAATTCAGTGGCTATACAATGTTTATAATTACATGCAATTACAAAAGTATTCAGATCCGGGTGCTGGTTTGAAAGATGTAGAATATATTTTTTCGTGGGACAACCCCTTTAAAAGTGATGCGTCCTAGGTGGCCACTTAATGTTCAGTAAATTTAGCATTGAACATAATAACAGTTGTTATATAACTATAATATTATGTATGTCCTTAATTTTGCAAAAATTTTTTTAAAAAATTTGCCATAACTACGCCGTGGTCATGAAAAGGTTAATATTTAAAAAGAAAAAGAAGTGCAAATTGCACCTACTTAAATCAAATAAACCATTATTGATCGTCAGTGCCCATCAACATGAGATTAGCGTCCCTATCTCTCGCAGCTTCTGTTTCCCCACCCTCCACAAACACAGACTTGTGCTGCTGATTACATTCCCAAATACCATCAATCTGCCGTACCTGTCAGAGAAGCACCAACTGGGGGTCAGGATAAAAGTGCCCTGCGCCATGTACCCGCCAGACGGGTGCTGCACATGACCAGGGGTCACGAGCGAAAGGGCATGAGCATTACCGACAAGTCCATAATCTATGCTAATTCACTTCAGTAGGATGGCGGTGTGCCCCAGTGTTGAGGACGTCATGGACCCTGAAGGTCGCCAACATGACTGCCTTCTAAGTCTGTTTTCTAGAAACTGGACCACCTCTGTCTACAGGATGTATGCGGTATTGTATCTCAGTCCAATTCACTTCAATGGAGCTGAGCTGCAATACAACATGCAACCGGTGCATAGATGTGGCGCTGTCTTTAGAAGAAAGCAGCCATATTCTTCTAATCGCATACAACTCCTTCTGAGGGAGCAAAGATCAGATAATGGGACGCCAGGGTGTAAGGGCTTTGAGAATTACCGTATTTTCCGCACCATAAGAAGCACTTTTTGGCCAAAAGTGGGAGCAAAATAGCATTGCGTCTTATGAAGCGAATACTAGTGAGTGCTCCCACTATGGAAGAGCTCACTAGTGCACAGTAGGAGCGGTGAATATAGCGCTCCTTGTGTTGGCTCTACTTACCGTTCCTTGGTCGTCTTCTGCTGGCGTAAGTGGGCACTATGACCTGACGCTGTGCAACGTCAGGTCACAGCACAGCATGCAGCTCCAGCAGAAGGAGACCAGGGAGTGGTGAGTACAGAATTAGCATGCCGGATTTGAGAGTGGCAGCGGCGTCTATAGCAAGAGAGGTAAGTTCATTTATTTAACATCTCATCTGGGGGTCTGGTAAGGAATTGGGGTCTGAGGTCTGATGTGGAATGGGGGTCTGATCTGAGGTCTGATCTGGAATGGGGGTCTGATCTGGGGTCTGATGAGGAATGGGTGTCTGATCTGTCTGTTGAAAAATGAAGGATAATCTAAGGTCTGATGAAGATTGGGGATCGGATGAATATTGGTGTAATCTCAGGTCTGATGAATTTTTTTTCTTATTTTCCTCCTCTAAAATCTAGGTGCGTCTTATGGTGCAAGAAATATGGTAGATAGGGTTGTATTTGGGAAATGTAAAGTGTTATGAGGACTACATGTGAGGAGAAGCAGATGGGGAGAAGAAGGCAAAAATTAAATGTAAAGAGGACCTTTCACCTGAAAATGAACGTTAAACTAAAGATATAGCCTTACTTACATGCCCCCGGTATTGCTTATTCAGTCATTCATTTTTCAATCAGTACCCCCGTTTGTCGGCACTGCCCCCCGGAATATTTGGCGCCTTGTATGCTAATGAGCCATTCGGCTCAACTGGGCGGGCCTTCAAAAGTTCTCCCGGGCGTGTCATTCTTCTCCCTGGCACGGAGCGCATCCAATCAGCGCGCCCCGCTCTTAGCCAGGGAGAAGACGCTCCAGTTCTCGCGAGATGGCGCCGGCTCCGGATGGATGAAATTGCTCCAGTTCTCGCGAATCTCGCGAGAACTGGAGCGTCTTCTCCCTGGCTAAGATCGAAGCACGCTGATTGGATGCGCTCCGTGCCAGGGAGAAGAATGACACGCCCGGGAGAACTTTTGAAAGGGTTTCAATATTAAATCTAAAAGGACATAGAAACGTGGAAAGGGTGAACATCGGGAGGGGTTAGGATGAAATATGAAGAGCAGAAGTGTGACCTATAGCTCCTGGGCCTTAACTTCCATGTAGCGCTTATAATAATGGCCTCAGAGGGACCGTCAGATACCCTCAGGCACCAGGGCAGAGGTGCATGTGCTACCTCTGCACAAATTATAGCTACACCCCTGCTGAGGAACGCCTAAAATATGAGGGAAAGGTGATGGTGGGACAAGGCAAGGGATGAGAACAGAGGATGAAGTTGGTATAGAAGTAGAGCTGGAAAATGAGACTCAATAATACCAACACAATAGATGATCACCGCATGCGTCATGCTCTTACGGGTATTATTAGGGTGTCCTCATTTGCTTTGTGCAATGTTTGGGGTTTTGTCAGGTTCCATTAAATTAATGGTGTTGTGTATGGAGTCATCACCAACGCTTTTCCCTTTAGAGCCCAAGTCACCTCACCTCAGGATAACATTAAAATGGATGGTGATTTTAGTCTCCAGGTTTGATAACATCTCCCACCTGCTGTGTATTGCTGGGGAAGAGGTACCTCAGGGCACTGTGGGGACACAGCCTCAAATTGGATGTCTCCCCTGACCTTTTGTAGATTGTCAGCTCATGTGTGCAGTCGTCTTATACAGTTGTGCATTCCTGTCGTATGGTATAAGAAGGAAAATTCCACATCCTGGACCCCACACGCTAGTGCGTCCTGTCATTATGTAGTATTCAGTAAGTTACGCTCTGCACAGATATTCTCCATGCATGTTAATCAGGTTCCATACACGGAGGCTCTGTATCCTCTGATCTCATGCTGGAAATAAATATTGATGAGTTCACAATGTACAAAAGATAATCCAGTAATGAAAAGTGCTCTCTGCTTGTTAGATCTCATTTCATACATGACAAGTAGGAGCAGTATTATAGTAGTTATATTCTTGTACATAGGAGGCAGTATTATAGTAGTTATATTCTTGTACATAGGAGGCAGTATTATAGTAGTTATATTCTTGTACATAGGAGGCAGTATTATAGTAGTTATATTCTTGTACATAGGAGGCAGTATTATAGTAGTTATATTCTTGTACATAGGAGCAGTATTATAGTAGTTATATTCTTGTACATAGGAGCAGTATTATAGTAGTTATATTCTTGTACATAGGAGCAGTATTATAGTAGTTATATTCTTTATCAAATTTCTTTTTATTTGAGAGATATACACAGTCATGTAGAGAAACATACCTCTTGTGTCCAGACGCAGCTGGAAAAGTGCATAATCAGCAAACACACTATGTGCAAAATGATGGCATACACGACTTCAAATAATAAAGTGACAAAAATGAACAAATAT
Organism: Bufo gargarizans; assembly: GCF_014858855.1. NCBI lineage: Eukaryota > Metazoa > Chordata > Amphibia > Anura > Bufonidae > Bufo > Bufo gargarizans. Next base: position 178,597,856 of record NC_058087.1, on the reverse strand, counting down.
CTGACGAGGGGGGGTCATAACAAGACAAAGGAAGGTGAGACAGGGGGGGAAAGAGGGGAGGGGGAGAGTTGGATATCAATCAACATCTTAAGTCAAGACATGTCTAAACCTAGAAATTGCGATATAGCTTCCAAGGAGACCATATTTTTACAAAAACTGCTCTAGAGTCATTTTCCCAGTGGGCTAATTCTTCGAACCGATATAATTGGTCAATTTTTTCCGTCCACATCAAGAACGAAGGGGCTGATTCATTTTTCCATAAAAGAGGGATCAGCAGTCGAGCTGCTGTAATAAGCATGGTTGGTAGGTTATACTTTGAAGGAGTGAGCGTGCTATTTGGGCACCAGAGCAGCAGGAGTTTTGCATCTAAGGTAATCTGGGTGTTACATATCCTGTTTATAGCTGCCCCTACTTCAACCCAGAACGGTTTGATTTTCTCGCAGCTCCACCAAATATGAGACAAAGAGCCAATGTCTCCTCCACACCTCCAGCAGCCGTTTGGGATAGCGGGATTGAGCTTGTGAAGGAATTCCGGCGTCTTATACCATCTTGTAAGTAATTTATAAGAGTTTGCCTGGATTTTAATACAACGGTTGAAACCATGTGAGTGTGTGAGGATGAACGCCTTTTCAGGTTCTGACAAAGTCAGAGACAGTTCCTTTTCCCACGCTGCAAGGAACCACAGATCTGGAGGTGCGGAGGAGAGTAACTCCCTGTAGAACGTGGAGAGAGGTTTCTTGGGGCGAAGGGCGTTAGCGATTTTCCCCTCCAACCAAGAGGGATCAATCGTGGGCCTGGGCAGAGATTTCAAAAGCGCCAAGTCTTTCCTAAACGCCATAAGCGATAGGAAAGAGGCTCCCTGAACCCTCGGGATTTCATATATCCTACTCCAATTTAAGTCACCTGATACAGTAATGATGTCTTTCAGTTTAAAGTTGGCTAGTATAGCCCAAATTCCTGTCGCATCAGAGGTGGCCGGGTGTACATACGCCTGCAGCAGATCTAAGGGGAGATTCAAGCTTGGGAACCTAAGGGTAGAGGACCCATATAATTTGGTCCATTCCAATAACAGACCCTTCCATAGTGGCGAGGTGAACTTATTATTAGCAGTACATTTGCGTAAGCCCCAAAGAACTAACTTGTCCCTATATGAGAGCAGATAACACTCCAGTCGGGAGACAAGGCCGAGAGGGCGCCAGGCGATGAGGCTCAAAGCTCTGTTCAGCATCGACGCTTTGTAGTAAAGGTATATGTCGGGTAGGCCGAAGCCTCCCAACCTCCTCTCCCGAGTGAGAGTGGCATAAGCCAGTCTAGGGGACCCTCCAGACCAGACAAAGGTTGAGATGACCCTGCGGACCTCCACAAAGAAGGAATGGGGTAGCCAGATAGGGAGTGTTTGGATGAGGTACAGCAGTCTGGGGACAATAAAAGCTTTAATGAAGTTCTTCCGCCCAATCCAAGAGATAAACGGAAGCTTCAAAGCTTGTAAGTGTGATCTAATGGATTTCAGCAGAGGTACACAATTTAACTCGAAAAGATCTTCTGGTTTTGCTGAGATATGTGTACCCAGAAAAGGGATTGACTTAGCGGCCCATGAAAAGGCAGCGATACCTTTAAGCGTATCCACGGTAGCGGAAGGGCAAGAAATATTCAGGGCTTGTGACTTAGTATAATTGATCTTAAAATTTGAGACTGCTCCATATTCCTCAAAAAGGGCCTGAAGTCTGGGGAAGGAAGTTAGAGGGTTGGACGTTATGACCAAAAGGTCGTCTGCAAAAGCGGCCGTCAGATGGGTATGCGACCCCAAGGTGATCCCCCTAATGTCTGGATCTTGCCGGATCCTGGCCAGCAGGGTCTCCATGACAATAACAAAGAGGGCAGGTGAGAGTGGGCACCCCTGCCTCGTCCCATTAGTAATGGGGAAAGCTGGAGAGAGTGTTCCGTTAATCCGTATTCTGGCAGAGGGGAGCGAATAGAGTGAGAAAATGGATTGAATGAACTGGTCCGGAAGGCCAAACTTCGACAGTGCCCTAGACATGAATTGCCAACTGATCCTGTCAAAGGCCTTCTCTGCGTCTGTACTGAGAAGAGCTAAGGGTATTGATTGCTGACGAGCATGCGTGATCAATTGTATGACACGGACCGTATTTTCGCTTCCCTGCCTGCCAGAGACGAACCCCACCTGCTCCTCGTTGATAATGCCAGGGAGAACCGACTGAATACGTTGAGCCAAGATTTTGGCCCACCATTTCACATCTGTGTTTAGAAGCGAAATAGGGCGGTAACTCCCGCAATTTAGGGGATCCTTATTTTCCTTGTGGATTACCGTGATATGGGCTGAAAGCGATTGGGGAGGGAGGGAACCCCCTTGGAGTAAGTAGTTACATAAGGTATTAAAATGGGGAATTAGGATTTGCTTAAAGGATTTGTAGTAAGATATGGTAAAACCATCAGGGCCTGGGCTTTTCCCTGAGGGTATGGAGGAGAGAACTTTACAAATTTCATCGTCTGTGATAGGAGACAGGAGCTGGGCCGACTGAGCTGGGGTAATAGTAGGTAACTGGAGGGAGGAGAGGAATTTCTCTGTCGCTTCACCTAATTGAGCTGGTGACATGTGATCTGGTGTCTTAAGGTTGTATAGGTCCCTATAGAAGGCGCAGAAGGTCTTAGCTATATCTGGGGTCCCTTTATGAAGGACGCCTCTGTCATCTTTAACTGCCGCAATAAAGGAGTCAGTTCTTTGTTTCTTCACTAAAGCGGACATCAGTCTATTCCCTTTATCTCCGTGCGCATACGAACGGAATTTAGCTCTAAGTAAAAGCTTAGCTGAGGTGACGTTTAGCAGGTTCTTGAGCTTAGTACGGGCTTCTGAAAGCTCTGAGGCACAACTAAGGGCCTGGGAGGATTTGTGCGTTAGCTCTAGAGCCTGAATCTGGGAGAGAAGTGTCGCCACCGCCTGATTCCGTTGTCTTTTAATATGAGCACCTAAAGCTATTAGTTCGCCTCTCAGGACCGCCTTATGGGTTTCCCAAATAATAGCAGGGGAGGGAGCGTCAGGGCCTGTAGTATTAGATGTGAAGAAATCCTTTATGATAGAAGATAATTTAGCAGCATGGGAGGGGTCCGAGATAATAGTCTCATTAATACGCCAATTCCATTCCCTCTTTGGGAGGTCTCGCAGGGACATGTTCAGAAATACCGGAGCATGGTCAGACAGGGTGATGTTCCCTATATGAGAATTGATAACTCTGTTAGCCCAGGATTTGGATAAGAATAAATAGTCTAGTCTATGATAAGATAGTTTAGCAGCTGAATAAAAGGAAAAATCCCTACCAGTAGGGTTAGTGGTGCGCCAGATATCTAGAACTCCTAACCTCTGCAGGGCTAGCTTAAGGCGCCTCAAACGAGTATGTGTGATGGCAGACTTCCCATTAGAAGCATCTAGTGCAGGATCAAGGGTAGCATTAAAATCGCCTCCAAGAATAACCATTCCCTCCTTAAAGGAGGATAGTAGGCCAAGGGTCTGAACAAGCCAAGCAACCTGCCCTCTGTTGGGAGCATATACAGTTGCCAGGGTAACAGGTGTGTCAGCAATAGAGCCCTTAACAAACAGGTATCGACCCTCAGGGTCTGCAGATACGGCAGAATGCTTAAAGGGGAGCTGTTTGTGGATTGCTATGCTGACACCCCTGCTAGCCGAACTATACGTGCTGTGGAACCACTGAGAAAACCGTTTGGGGGGCAATTTGGGGGTCTTACCCTCTCGGAAGTGGGTTTCCTGAAAGAACGCTATAGACACTTTATCCCTCTGTAAAAGGGCCAGGATTTGGGACCGTTTGCAAGGCTCGTTCATTCCCCGGGCGTTAAAGGAAGAAATCACAATAGACGACATTCTGCAATAGAAAGTGGACAGTCAGCATTTAAATATGCAATACATGACATATATGACATCTGATGGTGGATGAGGGGGGGGGAGGGGAGACACAAGAGGTAAGGAGGGAAGAGAACAAATACAACATTAAACAATAGCGCAGATATATTCTGCATATAAAGCTCTACTGAGCACCTGACAACACGACCCTTTCTCATTTCGGCTACCAGCCGGGGTCTGTCAGGTGGGGGGTCCCGCAGAGCTACAGAAGGCCAAATACTGGCCATCTCACAAGGAAAAAGGGGGTAACCCAAAGGTAAAACCGGGTGAACCCTTGCATATTTAGAAAAAAGAGCAGGGAACAGGCAAGGTACAGAACCTCATTTGTATCAGACCATAACTGCACTCTGAGACAGTATACTCCGCAACAGGCGGCCATGACTGGCCTGAAATCAGGCCGAGAGCCCTCAGGGAACAGGTAAGGTACAGAACCTAACAGCAATCAAACTAGAACTGCAGACTCAGACATTATTTTCCGCAACAAGCGGACATGACACCGCATAATCAGGCCTAAAGCCCTCAGAGGACATAAAAGCATCTGCCAACTTCACCCTCATGCAGTCAGTCCCAGGAACTTCTCTTGAGACAGGAACAGAATAAACAGCTCCTCACACATCTTCTGTGCTCAGGTAGGAGGGTGAGCAGACTTTTCAGCCCGAGCCCTGGGAGACCTTTTATTGTAGACAGGGCGCCATTCAGCCGCCTGGGGTGGCGGGAGAGGTGGGTCCTCCATGTCGGCCGGCATCCACGACGGGATTTCAATCGGGCTTAATCCCAGCTGAGCCCAGCTGGTACGTAGATCCTTCGGCGATCTGATGGAAATCTGGCGTCCGTTTTTGAGGACCGCAATCCCGAACGGGTAAAGCCACCGAAACGGGGTAGCTGCGGCTCTAAGGGCATCCAGGAGCGGCTTGAGGATACGCCGTTTAGCCAGTGTGGAGGGGGCCAGGTCCTGGAAAAACATAATCGGCGTACCTCCATACTGCAGCTGCTCCGCTTCTCTTCCGGCTCTCATAATCGCTGCGGTGTCGATAAAACTAAGGAGGCCGCAGATGACATCCCGTGGGGGTTCTGTGTTCTTCGGCTTAGGCCTCAGCGCCCGGTGAATCCTCTCTATTATTATTCGGCCCGCTCTCTCAGGCCCCAGCAGGTCAGCGAATATCTCCTGCGCCACTTTCTCCAGCGCTTCACTGGCAAAGGATTCTGGGAGCCCGCGAATCCTGAGATTCCTCCTGCGGCTCCGATTCTCCTGGTCCTCGACCCTCAGGAGCGCTTCATTGAGCAGGTCAGTGTGGGAGCTGATCGCCTTGTAGGTTTTCTCCTCTCTTTGAAGAGCCGCCTCCTGCGCGCCCTCCAGGTCTGACACCCGGTGACCCATGCTCCGGAGGTCTTCTTTAATCTCCGTAAGATCTTGCTTGATCGGGGCTAAAGCTGAATTCAGCACCTCCAATAGTGCCGCTTTCGTAAATGAGCCCCTCTGCCTCCTTGATTTACAAGTGGACACATCAGAAACACTCCCGCCATCAGTGTCTTCCTCCATGTCGGATGCCTGGGCCGGAGCGGGCGCCATCTTGGGAGTTTCAGCCGACCTCAGCCTAGCATGTTTTTTGAGGTATTGATCCATGTCGGGCTGTCTAGATTTTACAGGAGTAGGATCTGCTGGTTCCCTGGGTCGATCCTTGCCCGTTTTGCCCATTCGTGCGGTGCTGTTAGCTGATTAAAAGGGTTAATACACCGGTAAGGATGAGGAGCTCAGCAACGTGCAGCCATCCAGCTACGCAGCCAGGCTCCGCCCCCATAGTAGTTATATTCTTGTACATAGGAGCAGTATTATAGTAGTTATATTTCTGTACATAGGAGCAGTATTATGGTAGTTATATTCTTGTACATAGGAGGCAGTATTATAGTAGTTATATTCTTGTACATAGGAGCAGTATTATAGTAGTTATATTCCTGTACACAGGAGGCTGTATTATAGTAGTTATATTCTTGTACATAGGAGCAGTATTATAGTAGTTTATATTCTTGTATATGGGAGGCAGTATTATAGTAGTTATATTCTTGTACATAGGAGCAGTATTATAGTAGTTTATATTCTTGTACATAGGAGGCAGTATTAAAGTAGTTATATTCTTGTACATAGGAGCAGTATTATAGTAGTTTATATTCTTGTACATAGGAGCAGTATTATAGTAGTTATATTCTTGTACATAGGGGGCAGTATTATAGTAGTTATATTCTTGTACATAGGAGGCAGTATTATAGTAGTTATATTCCTGTACATAGGAGCAGTATTATAGTAGTTATATTCTTGTACATAGGAGGCAGTATTATAGTAGTTATATTCTTGTACATAGGGGGCAGTATTATAGTAGTTATATTCTTGTACATAGGAGGCAGTATTATAGTAGTTATATTCTTGTACATAAGGGGCAGTATTATAGTAGTTATATTCCTGTACATAGGAGGCAGTATTATAGTAGTTATATTCTTGTACATAGGAGCAGTATTATAGTAGTTTATATTCTTGTACATAGGAGGCAGTATTAAAGTAGTTATATTCTTGTACATAGGAGCAGTATTATAGTAGTTTATATTCTTGTACATAGGAGCAGTATTATAGTAGTTTATATTCTTGTACATAGGAGCAGTATTATAGTAGTTATATTCTTGTACATAGGGGGCAGTATTATAGTAGTTATATTCTTGTACATAGGAGGCAGTATTTTAGTAGTTATATTCTTGTACATAGGGGGCAGTATTATAGTAGTTATATTCTTGTACATAGGAGGCAGTATTATAGTAGTTATATTCTTGTACATAGGGGGAAGTATTATAGTAATTATATTCGTGGACCTAGAAGCTAGAAACTTCCAGGTCAACCATCACTGCAGCCTCCACCAATCTGGGCTTTATTGCAGAGTGGCTAGAAAGAAGCCTCTCCTCAGACACATGGAAGCCGCCTGGAGCTTACAAAAAAGCACCTAAGGGACTTTTAGACTGAAAAACAAGATTTTCCAGTCTAATGAAACCAAGATTGAACTTTTTGACCTCAATTATAAGCGTTATATCTGGAGGAAACCAGGCACTGCCCTTCACCTGCCCAATAACATTGCTACAGTGAAGCATGGTGTGGGGCAGCATCATGCTGGAGGGACAGGGAGATTAGTCATGGTGGAGGGAAGGCTGAATGCAGCAAATTACAGAGATATTCTTAATGGAACCCTGATCCTGAGTTCTGGACCTCAGACGGCGCCGAAGGTTCACCTTTCAACAAGACAATGACCCTACATAGCGAAGACAACACAGGAGAGGCTGAGGGACAACAGCCAGAGCCCTGAACCAATGGAAGATCTCTGGAGAGACCTGAAAATGGCTGTCCACCGATGGTCCCCATCCAATCTGAGAGGATCTGCAAAGAAGAATGACAGAAAATCCCCAAATCCAGGTGTGGAAATCTTGTGGCTTGATCCCCAAGAAGACTGGAGGTTGAAATCGCGGCCAAAGGGGCTTTAACTTAGTACTGAGTAAAGGGGGTGAATACTTATGTCAGTGCAAGATTTTACTTTTCAGTAAATTATCAAAGATTTCTAACATTCTGTTCTCACTTTCTCATTATGTGAATTGAGGGCAGAAGGATGGGGGGGAACTGATTTTATTTTATTTTTGAACAAGACTGCGACAACAAAATGTAAAAAAAAGTTAAATGGTCTGGAGATTTTACGAATACACTATATTATTGTACACAGAAGGCAGTTTTATAGTAGTTATATTCTTGTACATAGGAGCAGTATTATAGTAGTTATATTCTTGTACATAGGAGCAGTATTATAGTAGTTATATTATTGTACATAGGAGGCAGTATTATAGTAGTTATATTCTTGTACATAGGAGGCAGTATTATAGTAGTTATATTCTTGTACATAGGAGGCAGTATTATAGTAGTTATATTCTTGTACACAGGAGCAGTATTATAGTAGTTATATTCTTGTACATAGGAGGCAGTATTATAGTAGTTATATTCTTGTACATAGGAGCAGTATTATAGTAGTTATATTCTTGTACATAGGAGCAGTATTATAGTAGTTATATTCTTGTACATAGGAGCAGTAATATAGTAGTTATATTCGTGTACATAGGAGCAGTATTATAGTAGTTATATTCTTGTACATAGGAGGCAGTATTATAGTAGTTATATTCTTGTACATAGGAGGCAGTATTATAGCAGTTATATTCTTGTACATAGGAGCAGTATTATAGTAGTTATATTCTTGTACATAAGAGCAGTATTATAGTAGTTATATTCCTGTACATAGGAGGCAGTATTATAGTAGTTATATTCTTGTACATAGGAGGCAGTATTATAGCAGTTATATTCTTGTACATAGGAGGCAGTATTATAGTAGTTATATTCTTGTACATAGGAGGCAGTATTATAGTAGTTATATTCCTATACATAGGAGCAGTATTATAGTAGTTCTATTCTTGTACATAGGAGCATTATTATAGTAGTTATATTCTTGAACACAGTAGGCAGTATTATAGTAGTTATATTCTTGTACATAGGAATAGAGATGGCCTTGCGGTTCGCCCGGCGGTCGTTTCGCTGCAAACTTTGCTCGTTTGCGATTCACCAAACATGCAAACATATGGCGATATTCGCATGCGCCATATTTTTTTTGCATAGCGCCGAACTTTGACCCATGACACATCCATCAGGTGGTACAGGACAGCCAATTGAGACGTTTCAGCACATGGACACCCCCTACCTATAACTAAATCTGATCTGGCCGCCATGTTACATTCAGACTTTTGCCAGTGTAGGGAGAGGTTGATGTGTGGAGCAGGGACAGACTGTTAGGGACACCAAACACTAGCTAATAGGGCCACAAAAGTCTTTATAAGGACTGATATAGGTGTGACATACTGAGGTGTGCGATATACTTATACTTTCTAACATAGAAAGTATATTATAGTGCATTTGTATTGTGCAGCAGTTGTGTGCGGTTCTGCGGCGATACCGGAGCTATATAGAGGGACAAACGCTATTGGAACAACTAATTGCAACTGGTGTGATATACCAGTTGCCCCAAACAAAACTGATTAAGGGGTTTGATATACCTGCTTCCAGCAAATAATCATTAAGGGGTTCTATATACCTGCTTCTACAAATACTGCTCTTCTATAGGGTCATTTTGAAAATGACAGGCAGAGGAAGAGGCAGGCCATTCCGCAGGGGTGGTAGGGGTCGGCAGGTGCACTAGGCCGAAGCCTAAGTGGGAAGTTGGAGAAGGTGCATGTGATTACATCAAAGGACGCACTCAGCCTTCTGCTTCTGCACCCTCCTCATCCTCTGTATCTGCACCCTCCTCACTCTCTGCTGTGTGCACCCCCAAAGACACCACCACCATAGCCCCTCCACTTGAGTCAGAGGAATTATTTTCCCATCCATTCCCAGACCTTACCGATGCACATCCATTCTTGGCATCGGATGAGGAAGAGGAGGTAGCAACGGCCGCCACCCAGCGGTCTGACGACAGTACCCAGATCAGCCCAAGGAGGGTGGTCCCCGCTGTTGCTGCCTACTCCGAGATCTCTAGGGTCAGTGGTGGTGAAGGTGACGATGATGACATGTCGATGGACGTCACGTGGGTGCCCACAAGAGAGGAAGAGGAGGGGAGTTCAGAGGGAGAGACGGAGCAGTAGATAGGGAGGAGAAGGAGGAGCAGCAGGCAGAACTTGCAGTGCACAGGAGGCAAAAAGCAGACTGCAAATGTATCTGGAGTGAGCCATCCACCATGCACGGTCACATCTGGCGCTACCAGGATGCCGGCACATGGCTCCACAGTGTGGGCTTTTTTTAACGTGTCAGCTGCTGACAATAGTGCTGCTATCTGCAGCCTGAGCTGTCAACGCATAAGTCGCGGTAAGCCCAACACTCACCTAGGGACGACGCCCTTAAGAAGGCACCTGGCCTCCCATCACCGAGCCCAGTGGGAGCAACACTGTCAGAACCTACAAAGCCACACTCCCAGCACTCCACGTCCTGCCTCTTCTCTCTCCTTCCATTTGTCCTCCACTCCACCTTCCACCGTGCCGTCGTCGCGTTCATCTGGCAAAAGGCAGGCTTCCGTGGCCCAAATGTTCGAACGTAAAAAGTTGATGACGCCGGATAACCCTCTTGCCCAACGGCTGACCGCCGGCTTGTCGGAACTGCTAGCCCGCCAACTACTGCCATATAAACTGGTGGACTCGGAGGCCTGTAGAAAATTTGTGGCCATTGGCACACCGCAATGGAAGGTCCCTGGAAGGAAATATTTCTCCCAGAAGGGCATCCCAGAGCTATATGGCCACGTTCAGCGGCTAGTGAATGTATCTCTGGCACACAGTGTCGGTGCCAAGATACATCTCACCACAGACACGTGGTCTAGCAAACACAGGCAGGGAAGGTACATAACTTTTACTGCCCACTAGCTGAACCTTCGGACGGCTGTCAAGCCTGCAACCCATGGCACCCGTGTGGATTTGGTGTTACCGCCACGGATTGCATGCAGGCCTGCCTCTTCTTCTCCTACTCCATCCTCAGTCTCCTCCTCGGATGACTCCTCCTTTTCCACTGCTACTGCCTCTTCCGCTGCACCCCCCCAGACCCTTTTTGACGTGCCAGGTGAGACATTACCATGCTGTGCTGCGGCTGTTGTGCCTGGAAGCCAAGAGCCACACCGGTCCTGCACTGCTTTCAGCTCTGCGGTCACAGGCCGATCAGTTGCTAACCCCGCTCAATTTGACAGTTGGTAAAGTGGTGTGCGACAACGGTGCTAATCTGCTGAACGCGCTGAAACAGGGCAAAATGACACACGTGCCGTGCATGGCACAAGACTTGATTAGTCGTGCAGCGATTCGTTGCCAAATACCCCGGGGGTTCAGGACGTCTTGCGGCAGGCCAGGAAAATCTCTGTCCATTTTAGAAGATCTTACACGGCCATGACTCGCCTTGCTGATGTTCAGCGGCGACACCACCTGCCCATCAGACGTCTGATTTATGACTGCCCGACACGCCAGAACTCAACCTTGTATATGCTTGATAGGCTGCTCCAGCAGCAACGTGCTGGAGCATTTGATCAGATCACCAAACTGGTCAGTCGCAGCCAGGGTGCCATCAGTGACATTGTACCTTACGCCTTCTTTCTGGAGCGTGCATTGCGTCGTGTCATGATCAAGCCGTCGAGGAGCAGGAAGATGAGGAAGTCGCAATGCTGAATGAATTAACAGGGGGCTACTCCATCTGAGACAACTCAGCAGGAGTCTGAAGAGGAGGATGGTGCCTGGGGGGAGGAGGAGGAGGGGGGGGGGGAGACCGAGGACGGCATTCTCCTGGGCGATGAGCAGGAGCCAGGCCGCCCCACCGCTTCCAATTTAGTGCAAATGGGGGCCTTCATGCTTCAGTGTTTAAAGAGGGACCCCCGTATAAAAAGCATAAAGGGCAAGGACCAGTACTGGGTGGCAACGTACTTAGATCCCCGATACAAACACAAAATGGCGGACATGTTACCAGCATCACACAGGGCTGGCAGAATGCAGCATTTCCAGGCCTTGCTTCGAGAGATGCTGCATTCTGCTGTTGCGGGCGCTGGCAGAGGAATTTCCACCCACAGAGAAACAGTTGCGGATACCAATCCTTCCTCGCATGCAAGAAGAGGGCGGTTTGAAGATGTGTTGGTCACTTTGGATATAAGATCATTCTTGCAGCCAACTCATCGACAGGCGCCCTCCGGATCCAGCCTCAGGGAATGCCTAGACTGACAGGTGTCCGACTACATCGGGTTAACGGCAGATGTGAACGCTCTGAGAAGTGAGGAACCCCTTGACTACTGGGAGTGCAGGCTTGACCTGTGGCCAAAGCTGGCACAATTTGCCATGGAACTCTTGGCTTGCCCCTCGTCAAGTGTCCTGTCCGAAAGGACGTTCAGCGCAACAGGGGGGATCGTGACCTATAAGCGCACTCGCCTAGCTCACGACAGTGTGGACTACCTCACATTTCTAAAAATGAATGAGGCATGGATCTCAGAGGAATTCAACACCTGTGACGACCACGTGTAATTGAATTTCACCTATTACCATAGCGTTTTTTTTCAAGAGGGGGTATTTCGTTAGCCATGTTTTTAATTACATTTTATATTTTTAGTTCTTTTTGACATGTATTTGTACTGGCCTGCAGTAAAATTGATATCCAATGACCGTCTAAAATACCTTCAGCCACATAATCACCTGATGTTTTCTGCCCGGTGAATGAATAATTTTTGGGGCCTGAAATCTAACTGGCCAACAGTAAAATTATTATACGCTGACCGCCTAATATTCCTCCAGCCACATTATCACTTGTTCTTTTCTGTACGGTGAATTAATAATTTTTGTGGCCTGTACTCCACTGGCCTGCAGTAAAATTGATATCCAATGACTAATATACCCCCAGCCACATATTCACTTGATGTTTTCTGTCCGGTGATTGCCTAATGCAGTGATGCCCAACCTACGGCCCGCGAGCCAAATCCGTGTCATGCGGCCCGCGCTGCGAGCGGCACAGGCAGCAAAGCGATGCTGCCTGCGCCTGCAGTCTCTCCGCCCAGCCCCGCCTCCTAGCTAATTTATTCACTGCACTTGCCTCTGAAATTGAAGAGAAGCGCCGCCGTAATCTCGCACAGGCGCACTGGCAGAGGCATCGTAGTGCGCATGCACCGTCTTCCTGGCCTCTGCCAGTGCTGTGGAGGACACTGTGGAGGACACTGAAGGGGGGGGATCTGTGGACAGCACTGAAGGGGGGAATATCTGTGGAGGACACTGAAGGGGGGGATATCTGTGGACGGCACTGAAGGGGGGGGATATCTGTGGACGGCACTGAAGGGGGGGGATATCTGTGGACGGCACTGAAGGGGGGATATCTGTGGACGGCACTGAAGGAGGGGATATCTGTGGACGGCACTGAAGGAGGGGATATCTGTGGACGGCACTGAAGGAGGGGATATCTGTGGACGGCACTGAAGGAGGGGATATCTGTGGACGGCACTGAAGGAGGGGATATCTGTGGACGGCACTGAAGGGGGGATATCTGTGGACGGCACTGAAGGGGGGGATACCTGTGGACGGCACTGAAGGGGGGGATACCTGTGGACGGCACTGAAGGGGGGGATACCGGTGGACGGCACTGAAGGGGGGGATACCTGTGGACGGCACTGAAGGGGGGGATACCTGTGGACGGCACTGAAGGGGGGATACCTGTGGACGGCACTGAAGGGGGGGATACCTGTGGACGGCACTGAAGGGGGGGATACCTGTGGACGGCACTGAAGGGGGGATGTCTGTGGACGGCACTGAAGGGGGGATGTCTGTGGACGGCACTGAAGGGGGGATGTCTGTGGACGACACTGAAGGGGGGGTGTCTGTGGACGACACTGAAGGGGGGGATGTCTGTGGACGGCACTGGAGGGGGGGTGTCTGTGGACGACACTGGAGGGGGATCTAGGGAGGGCTGTGGGGATGTTGGGGTGGGAGGTCCTGGAGGGGTGTTTGGGTGGGAGCTCTGGAAGGGGTGGGAGGTCCGATAGGTATGTGGGGGTGGGAGATCCGGGAGGGGGGGCCCATAATTTTTTTTGCTATGGGGCCCAGTCATTTCTAGCTACGCCCCTGATTGTTAAGATTGGGCGGGCACTGCAGCGATAGAGCGCCCTGCTGTAGGAGAAGCCGGCGGTAGATGAAAGGAGGAGGGGCCAGCTCCTGGTGGTGTCGGGCACACGGCGCAAGCATGGCGGTGGAGGATTTGACTGAAGCCTAAAGACCAGACATCAAGGTAGACCTGCAGAAGAAGGTGACAGCGCAGTATGTGATGTATACATGTGTGTAATGTATGTAGTGCAGTGTGTGATCATCACATACTGCGCTACATACATTACACACATGTATACATCACATGCCCCCTCACAGTAGTCATGCCCAGATATGTGCCCCCTCACAGTAATAATGCCAAGATATGTGCGCTCTTCACAGTAGTAATGCTCACACATGCCCCCTCACAGTAGTCATGCCCAGATATGTGCCCCCTCACAGTAATAATGCCAAGATATGTGCCCTCTTCACAGATGTAATGCTCACACATGCCCACTCACAGTAGTTATGCCCAGATATGTACCCTCCTCACAGTAGTTATACCCTGATATGTGCCCTACTCACAGTAGTTATGCCCAGATGTGCCCCCTCACAGTAGTTATGCCAGATATGTGCCCTCTTCACAGTAGTAATGCTTCCGGCCCGCAAAATTTATACCAAGTCTAGTGTGGCCCTCAGACGAAAAATGGTTGGGCACCACTGGCCTAATGTATGGGACCTGTACTTCCGTAGTCTACAATAAAACACTTCTAGGCTCCAGCAGGGGTCATTTTTTGGCAGTTTCCCTTTAAGACGCATAAAAATGGCCCCTGATTAAAATACATATTTTTGGGGGGAATTTTGACATTGATCCCCCTGTGGTATGTCGCTTTCCATGTTATGGGACGATTTGTGCACTTCTAGTAAGTATTTGGTTGCTGCAAATACGACCTGAAGGCTTTTCAGGTTCGCCTGCCATTTAAGTGAATAGGGCCCGCGGCAAACTTGTGGTTCGCAAACATTTGATCGCGCGTGCATCGTCCCGGCTGATGTTCATCCATCACTACATAGGAGCAGTATTATAGTAGCTATATTCTTGTACATAGGCAGTATTATAGTAGTTATATTCTTGTACATAGGAACAGTATTATAGTAGTTATATTCCTGTACATAGGAGCAGTATTATAGTAGTTATATTCTTGTACATAGGAGGCAGTATTATAGTAGTTATATTCTTGTACATATGAGCAGTATTATAGTAGTTATATTCTTGTACATAGGCAGTATTATAGTAGTTATATTCTTAACCATATTTCTTTTTATTGAAAAAGAGCAAAAGATCAGGGTCGAGGCCCATACATGACATTTCAGTGGTGATGACAAATCTCCATATGCTCATCTAGCATATACATCATGCATAGGCAATACAATCAATCTTGTCATAGTTAATAAGAAACATCAAATAAAAAATGTAAAAGGGGGAAGAAGGGAAAGGAACAATCAGGAGGGAGGGAAGGGAGGAGGGGGGGGGAAACGAGGAAGTGAGATAACTTCTGCTCTATCATGTAAAATTTCTATGAACTTTCCATGGGGACCACAGTTTTAAGAAGCGGGCACGTGAGTTAGTCTCCCAATGCGCAAGCTCCTCGAAACGGTAGATCTGGTCCACCTTGTCAGTCCACATATGGAGAGACGGTGGGGAGTCATTCTTCCACAAAAAGGGAATAAGTAACTTAGCTGCTGTAAGCAGCATCGTGGGGAGGTCATGCTTAGAGGGAGTTAGAGAGCTGTTAGGGCACCATAAGAGCACCAGTTTAGCATCTATCGATACCTTAGTTTTGCAAATTTGGTTGACCACTGACTCAATTGACTTCCAAAACGGTTGAATCTTGTGACAAAACCACCAAATATGCGACAAAGACCCAATACCTGTACCACATCTCCAACACGATTCAGGGACCTCAGGGTTTAATTTATGCAAGAACTCGGGTGTTTTGTACCATCTACTGAGAAGCTTAAATGAATTCTCTTGAATCCTCACACAGCGACTGAAGCCGTGTGAGTGGGACAAGATGGACGCCTTCTCCGGCTCCGTAAGAGACATGGAGAGCTCCCGCTCCCAGGAGACCACATAATGTAGCTCTGGGGGTAATGAAGAAAGTATTTCTTTATACATCTGGGATAACGGTCTAAGGGGAGGTTTAGTAGCCAAAACCTTCTTTTCAAGCCAGGAGGGGGAGCTATGACCTGTAAAAGGCCCAATACACTTTTTAATGTCTCGTTTAAAATCTGCTAAGTGGAAAAAAGGCGCAGTTCTAACCTCAGGGAGGTCCACCACTGAATCCCAGTTCAAACTGCCGTCCGGGAGAAGGACATCCTGCAGAGGAATGTCAGCGAGCTTAGACCAAATCCCGGAGGGGTTTAGTACAGAGGGGTGGATGTGGCTTTGTAACAAGTTGAGTGGCATACTAGAGTTAGGAAAATTAAAAATGCGAGACTGAACCATTTTGGACCATTCAACCAGCATACCCTTCCAAACCGGAGAGGAGTAGTAGTGGCTGGCCGAAAGAGGCCTAATGCCCCACAAAGTAAGTAGTTCCTGGTTCGTGAACAGTACCTTTTCAAGGCGGGAGCAAAGAGAACTAGAGTGACGAGTCATGAAAGCCACACATCTACAGAGCTGTACTGCATTATAATACAATTTCACATCTGGCATCCCAAAACCACCAAACCTTCTGTCCCTCGTGAGAACCGAATAAGCTATACGCGGAGATTTCCCATTCCACAGGAAGCGTGTGAATATTCTCCGTATTTCCGTAAAATATGAGTTTGGCAACCAAATAGGAAGCACTTGCAGCAAATACAAAAATTTGGGAAGAATAAAGGTCTTAAGGTAATTCTTTCTCCCTACCCAGGAAACAAATGGAAGCTTCAAATTTTGTAAATGCGTACGCACAGTTTTTAGAAGCGGTATATAGTTAAGGGAAGCCAGATCCTGTACATTGGCCGATATGTGAGTCCCCAAATACGCAATGTCTCTGGAGGCCCAAGTGAATGGAGTGGCACGCTTGATAACCTTAATCAGCACTTGTGGGCAGGAGATGTTAAGAGCCATGGATTTCCCATAATTAATTTTAAAATTGGATATAAATCCAAAGTCCTCAAATATAGTCAGTAATTTGGGTAAAGCCTCCTTAGGATTAGAGATCATGACCAATAAGTCATCCGCAAATGCTGCAGCAACATGTGTAGAAGCGCCGATCTGAAGACCTTCAATATCTGGATCCCCTCTTATTTTACACAGAAGGGTCTCCATTACTAAGACGAATAGTGCAGGAGAGAGGGGGCAACCCTGCCTCGTCCCGTTAGTGATGCGAAATGGGGGCGACAATGCACCGTTGACTTTGACCCTGGCAGAGGGGGACGAATACAGGGTATAAATGGCTGCAATGAATTGATCTGGAAGACCAAACCTCGACAGGGTCCGCGACATATAGTGCCAGCTGACCCTGTCGAAGGCCTTTTCTGCATCGGTGCTAACCAACACCAAAGGCTTAGAGGATCTTTTGGCCCAATTTACAAGATGAAGAAGCCGTACCGTATTATCAGACCCCTGTCTGCCATGGACAAAGCCAACTTGATCTTCATGAACGATGTCAGGGAGAACATCCTGAAGCCTTGTAGCCAAAATCTTCGCCCACCACATCACAGTTAAGCAAAGAGATCGGCCTGTAGTTGCTGCAGCAAGTTGGATCCTCATTCTCCTTATGCAGGACAGTGATGTGCGCCAATAAAGAGTGAGGAGCTAGGGAACCTCCGGAGAGAAGATAATTGCACAAATCCCTGAAGCGGGGAATTAAAACGTCCTTAAAGGACTTATAATATGTGATGGAGAAACCGTCTGGGCCCGGGCTTTTGCCCGAAGGAATGGACGCGAGCACCTTCTGAATCTCAGAATCAGTAATGGGCCTAGTAAGCTGGGACGCCTTGGTTGAGGATATAGAGGGAAGGTCTAGTGTCTGTAAAAACTTATCTGTTGCCTCTGAAAGATCACTAGTAGTGGACCTCTCAGGGGTGGGTAAGTTATATAAGGCTTCATAAAAGGCGCAAAATGCCTTGGCGATATCAGGAGTAGACTTATGTGTCTTGCCTTTGGAGTCCTTAATAGAGGAAACAAAGGAGTCAGAGAACTGCTTCTTGGCAATCGCCGACATCAGTCTGTTTCCTCTATCTCCGTGTGCGTACGCCTTAAAACGTGAGCGCAGGACCAGCTTAGCAGAGGTGACATTTAATAGATTTCTTAAGCGTACTCTAGCCTCAGTAAGATCCTTCAAACAGCGCTTGGCCTGTGACTCCTTGTGAGAGGATTCAAGGCGAGCAATGTCTGCTAGTACGGAATCTAAGGCCTGCGTCCTCTGTTTCTTCACATGAGCTCCTAACGCGATAAGTTCCCCCCTAATTACTACCTTATGGGATTCCCATAATATGGAAGGAGAAGGAGGGGAGTCAGGTGTATCATTAAGTTTGAAAAACTCAGAAATCGACTTCTTGATTTTGCAAGCGTGGGTGGGATCCAAAATCAAGGTGTCGTTGAGACGCCATAAACGTTCTTTTCTGAGTGGTCCAGACAGGGAGAAATTAATAATAACAGGCGCGTGGTCGGATAGCGTGATACTACCAATCCGGGCTCCAGAGACATTGCGTATGTGCGAGTCAGACAAGAACAGGTAATCCAACCTATGGAAGGACGACTTGGCATGTGAATAATACGTATAGTCCCTGCCACTGGGATTCAAAGTACGCCACACATCCCTGACCTTCAATTTTCGTAGGGAAGATTTAAGCCTTTTCAAAAGTCTGTAGGACACAGACGGTCTGCCCACGGAGGTATCCACCGCCGGTTCCAGGGCAACATTGAAGTCGCCCCCCAAAACTAACAGTCCATCAGAAAAGGATGCCAGTAGGTCAAGGGTCTGAACGAGCCATGGTACTTGGCCTCTATTAGGCGCATATAGATTGGCGAATGTAACCGGTGAGTCGCTTAAAACACCCTTTACAAAAATGTACCGTCCCTCAGGGTCCGCCGAGGTAGCGGAGTGCTTGAATGGTAGATTTTTGTGCATAGCCACACTTACTCCTCTACTGGCTGAGTCATTCGTGCTATGGAACCACTGAACAAATTTCTTAGGGGGGAGGTTGGGGATTCTACCTGTCCTAAAGTGAGTCTCCTGTAGGAAAGCAACTGAGACTTTATCCCTCAGGAGAAGAGAGATAATTTGAGACCGTTTGCATGGCTCGTTCAGCCCATGAACATTTAGGGAGGCGACTACAATGGACGACATATCAACATACGTTCATGAGAGAAATAGTACCAGATACCCAGGAAAGTATTAAATAGCGCATAGAATATGTGAGCAGAGCACGGAATATGAGGGAAAGGGGGGGGAAGGTAAAAAGGAATAAAAAGTAAAAAAAAAAACATAACAACCAACATGTGAAACTGGCAATGAGCCAGCGCAGACAGAATAACCATCTGAAAAAGAGTGAGTGCTTCACCCATCACCATCCAAGACAGGGTTGGATCGGCGAGGGGGCAGGTAAAGCACCCTATGGTCTGTAATAAAAAGAGACCAACAACAAAAAACATATCCAGCACCGGTAACGCTCCGGTCATTACCCTGCATGTGGGGATCAAAGTTCTCAGTTCAGAGATAACGTTCAGCATATAATAAAGAGGTATTGCAGTTCCTCATAACATCATATTCCCATCCGCCAATATGGAAGAAAACAGCTCTGGCCCCAAAACCAGAAAAATAGGTCAGGATCTCCCCTGGACACATGGAAACTGAGGAATGCAGGACAAAGGATGCAAAACAGATATCCCCATAACCATAGGGGAAAAATGAAACCTCAGGCCCATAAACTTATTCTGAAAGAAAAAAGGTTAGCAGAAATCAGGTGGGGGCCCTGTCCGCCTTGCCACGATTCGGGCGCTCCGGTCGGCCCGATGAGGCCTTCTGCCAGGCCGAGATCCGCGGCGGGACTGGTAAGGGGCCATCTTGGTCGGCCGGCAGCCAGGAGGGGATCTCCACAGGGGGGACATCCAGAGAGTTCCAGACTGAAGCAAGATCGGCAGGGGATCGTATGGTAAGTACTTTACCGTTTCTGGATACAGCAAGCTCAAAGGGGTATAGCCACCGAAATGGCGTTGACGATTTCCTCAGGACATCCAGAAGGGGCTTTAGCAGGCGTCGCTTCGCCAGAGTCGATGGCGCCAAATCTTGATACATCTGGAATGGCGTACCTTCATATTCGAGTGTCTCCATTTCTCTTTGCCTCTTCAAGAGGGCCGCAGTGTCCACGTAGCTCAATAAGCCACAGATGATATCTCGTGGGGGCTCTTGCGGCTTAGGCCTGGGCCGCAGCGCCCGGTGTATCCGCTCCACCACAATACCCTCCGCTCTATCCGGGCCTAGCAGCATGGAGAAAATTTTGCGCGCCATTGTCGGCAGGGCCTCCGCCGCTATCGATTCAGGTAAACCGCGGAATCGAATATTGCGCCTACGGCTGCGGTTCTCCTGGTCCTCAAGCTTTAAAAAAGCATCATTCAGTAAGGCCCTATGGGCCGCCAGCGCCTCCGAGGCTTTGCCTTCATACGCCATGATGGATTCCTGCGCTGTCTCTAGCGCAACCACCCTCTGGCCTAAATGCCTTAGGTCATCTTTTATGTCGGATAGGTCTTGCTTGATGGGCGAGAGGGCTGATTCCAGGACCCGTCGGAGAGTCCGCTCTGAAATCGGTGGGTCTCTGGGTCTCCTGTCGGAGATGTCGGATCCGCTGCACGCATCTGAGAGGTCTCCGGCATCGGAGTCATGAGCAGCAGACTCCGCCATATTGGGGCCTTTCTGTGCCACAAGCCGCGGCGTTTTCCGGAGAAACTTCTCCATTTCTGGCTGTTTGGAGTGCCTCGGAGTCGTCTCTGTGCTTCCTCTGACCTTGTCCTTGCCAGGTTTCCCCATAATAAGGCGAAATTATATGCTTAATTAGGGCAAATGAGCCGGGCTGCTGGAGGAGCTCAAGCTCGTGCGGCCATTCAGCAGCGTGGCTAGGCTCCGCCCCCTATAGTAGTTATATTCTTGTATATAGGAGCAGTATTATAGTAGTTACATTCTTGTACATAGGAGCAGTATTATAGTAGTTATATTCTTGTACATAGGAGGCAGTATTATAGTAGTTATATTCCTGTACATAGGAGCAGTATTATAGTAGTTATATTCTTGTACATAGGAGGCAGTATTATAGTAGTTATATCCTTGTACATAGGAGGCAGTATTATAATAGTTATATTCCTGTACATAGGAGCAGTAATATAGTAGTTATATTCTTGTACATAGGAGGCAGTATTATAGTAGTTATATTCCTGTACATAGGAGCAGTATTATAGTAGTTATATTCTTGTACATAGGAGCAATAATATAGTAGTTATATTCGTGTACATAGGAGGCAGTATTATAGTAGTTATATTCCTGTACATAGGAGGCAGTATTATAGTAGTTATATTCTTGTACATAGGAGCAGTATTATGGTAGTTATATTCTTTTACATAGGAGGCAGTATTATAGTAGTTATATTCTTTATCAAATTTATTTTTATTTGAGAAAGGCACAAAGTTATGTAAAAGAACATACATCTCATGTACCAGACGCAGCTGGGTATAAGCTTAATCCGTATGCACAGTACATCTCAATGGTGGCATACATAACTCAGAACACCAATAACCTGTGCAGACAGATATCTGGTGGGGGGGGGGGGGGGGTCGACAAGACAAAGGGGAAGATGAAACTGTGGGAGGGAAGGATGGGGAAAATTAGATGTCAATCACATATCTTACATACTTTCATGTCAAAGCCTAGAACTTGCGATATTGCTTCCAGGGGGACCATATATTAACAAATGCCGCTCTAGAGTGATTCTCCCAGTGGGCCAGCTCTTCAAACCGGTATAATTGATCAATTTTCTCGGTCCACATCACGTGCGAGGGAGCCGCCTCATTCTTCCAGAGGAGGGGGACCAGTAATCGGGCCGCTGTTATAAGCATGGTGGGTAAGTTAGACTTGGAAGGGGTAAGCGTGCTATTAGGGCACCAAAGCAATAGAAGTTTCGCATCTAGCTTAACCTGAGTATTACATATCTTATTTATAGCTGCCACCACTTCTACCCAAAAAGGCTTGATTTTCTCGCAACTCCACCAAATATGAGATAAAGAACCGGTACCTCCCCCACACCTCCAGCAACCGACCGGGATAGCGGGATTAAGCTTATGGAGGAATTCTGGCGTTTTGTACCATCTTGTAAGTAATTTATAAGAGTTAGCTTGAATCCTAATGCATTGGTTAAAACCGTGCGAGTGTGTGAGGATAAACGCTTTTTTCTGGTTCCGTTAAAGTTATGGACAGTTCCTTTTCCCAGGCCGCTAGGAACCACAGGTCTGGAGGTGCGGAGGAGAGCAGCTCCTTGTAAAATGTGGAGAGAGGTTTCTTCGGGCGAAGGGCAGTAGAGAGTTTCCCTTCTATCCATGAGGGATCCGTTGTAGGCCTAGGGAATAGTAGTTATATTCTTGTACATAGGAGCAGTATTATAGTAGTTATATTTTAGGACACCTGTAATCTCACAAGGAATAAGTCTTGGTTTTGAAGAACCCTAATCTTCCAGCCCTGGGGCACCAGAGTGTAGCAACCACTATTGCACCTGCTTTGGCATGATCATTTAATGATAAGAGGCACATCTTACAGTAACGGGATTAGAGGCATAATTACCAGGTCTGTGACAACCTTTGTTTCAATGCTTAATTATGTCTTCTGCTAAAAAGAAAATTAGATTTTCTCCACTTTTGATAGAGAACTGGTACAACTTAACTGGTACAATTTAATAATACTTGAGATACTGGAATAATAACCCCTTTCATGCCTGAGATTGGGACTTTCTTCACCTGTCCCAAAAAGTGCAGCGACGCAGCGTGCCACACAAAAAAAAGTGTACAAGGACGCAGTCTATTGCAAGCTCTATACATAAGAGAAGGGCCTTCATGATCTATTTCCCATCCTTCTGAGTCAGAAGGGCCTGCAAGTGCCTAGGACAGGTGGCCATCCTTTGCTAAAGCTTAGGAAATGCCAAGCCGTGCTTCGGCTTCCAACTGGGCTGCTACTTGGGAATCTATTCATAATGAGGGTCCCAGCACATTTGTAGAAATAATACTCATGGTTCTAGAACAATGACCCAGTAGAACCCGCAGTTCTAGAAGAATGGACTATAGATTTGATTGCTTGGATGAGCATGCTATGCGGAGCAGGGGAGGGTCGAACGGTCCCACCAGAAAACTGGAGGAACCTTTGTGGCAGGTGCAGCACTATGAAGTGTCTTTTGCGCTATGGCATTAGACAAATTTTTATATCTCTGACTTTTAGTCTAACCAGACTGTCTATTACTCTGTAATTCCTCTAGCGCCTTTCTATGGAAACAGTAGGTTTAAAAAGCACACCAAATGATTTAAATTACTTCTTTATCATCTTCAACTTTTCTTCATATAACACTGCCGCCTCCGCAGCAGATAGTCAATGTACAAAACGTGTTGAAAAGATATCACAAAATGGCGGTATGGATAAGATTGTGGTTCAACTGTTCAATCTTGCCATTCAATGGTGGATATATTTCTCTCGAATATCTGTACTCTCACTTTAAGTTATTTAAGCACTTTATCATCTCTCTGAGAGGTATATCTGAGATT
Organism: Bufo gargarizans; assembly: GCF_014858855.1. Classification (NCBI taxonomy): domain Eukaryota; kingdom Metazoa; phylum Chordata; class Amphibia; order Anura; family Bufonidae; genus Bufo; species Bufo gargarizans. Next base: position 178,574,502 of record NC_058087.1, on the reverse strand, counting down.
TAACTAATAGTTCTACTTGCAGTTAGCAATGACTATTTGTAGATTGGTTGAGTATGATCTGGGATGGTTGTATGCAATTTGAATTGCAATATGGAATTTTAATTTGGATTGCGAACTTTGTAGTTTGCAATTGTAGCTTGCAATTTGGTGGAACTGTAAGTAAACACACATAACTGGTTCAGTATACAGTTCTAATCACAATACTAACAATATGAACATTATATAACTGTTCTAAATACCTATTTTGGTCTCTTGTTCCCATAAAACTAGACTCTTACTGGAACTGTGTGTCTGTTTAGCTCCTCTCTTTGGTGAGTAATGATTCTAGCTAGGGGAGTTCCCCACACAGGCTGTGTGTGAGGCTGGCTGTGATTGATGAAAACTCTTGCTGTATGAAAAGCTGGCTGTGATTGGTCTAGACTTCTGCCCAGCAACAACAGATTAACACTGTGCTTTTTGTTGTTTCTGCTGTGTCACTGAGCTTACCTTACATTACAAAATGAATCTTAAAGGCATATTATCTTTTTCTGCTTCTGTGAACACAAAATATAACAGTAATATGACATCCAAAACATGATGTCACAGTAAAAAAAACTTTGCTTTTGTCTTTAACACATAAACATAGGAACTGTATTAAGGTTATTGGCAGGTCTAGCTGTATACACATATAAGTTATACTAGCAACCTAGGACAGGTCTGGCCTGCTACACTCCCACAAAAATTACCTATAATTCTATGTTCTTAGTGGTAGGACTTAAACATTATTTTGAGGAATTTTCCTTCAGGTTCTCACCTCTCAAGTGTCTTTTATCACTCTCAAGTAGAACAACTAACTTCTGCATAGGCCATTCTAACTTCAGTGGAGTAGTGAGACGTTTTCCTTTTTTGTCAAGTTTTGAGTCTCCTATTTGTAACAACACGCTTCTTACTAGTCTGTCTTCATCCTTTTGAGCTTCAAGAACTTTAGCCAATTTCCATTGACTTCTAGGTAAATCTTCTTCTTTCACTAACACTATGTCGACAACTTGGACATTTGGTTTGCCATTACTTCTTAGCATAAGATTGGCTAAGTACTCTTTCCTCCATCTATTCCAAAACTGTTCTGATAGATATTGAACTCTTCACCATCTCCTTTTAGCATATAAATCCTCTTTGGTGAACTTGCCAGGTAGTGGCTGTATGTAATCCGACTTAAGGTCAAGTAGATGGTTGGGAGTTAAAGGGTCCAAACTTGTTGGATCGTTGATAGTTATAAACTGTAAGTGGACGACTGTTAACAATAGACATTACTTCATAGAATAGGTTCCTAAGTGAAGCATCATCTATTCTTCCGGCGTTCTTTTTCAACACTGAACCTAACACATTTCTTACAGTTCTGATTTGTCTTTCCCAAACTCCTCCTGTATGGCTTGCATGTGGAGCATTTATATGAAAATCACACTGTTTCTCTAACAAATACTTTTTTACCTTTATCAAACTCTTTTAGAGCTTTCTTCAATTCATTCTTTTCTCTGACAAAATTAGATCCTTGGTCAGATCTAAGCTCTCGGACTGTACCTCTAATGGCTATGAAACATCTCAAGGCGTTAATGAATGCGTCAGTTGACATATCTTCTAACATTTCCAGGTGAATCGCTCTGGAACTCAGAGATCTAAATATTAGTCCATATCTCTTGTACTCCTTGCGGTTCTGTTTGGTGATGAATGGGACATAACAATCCATTCCGCTATAAAGAAATGGTGGTGATGGGTTTACACGATCTGCCGGTAAATCTGCCATTCTTTGCTCTTCGGTAGGTCTAAGTGCCTTTCTGTAGACTACACATTAACTTATATACTTTGCTATAACTTTGCTTCCTTTCACAATCCAGTAACCACCTTCTCTCAAACAGCGTTGGGTAAAGCTTCTTCCTTGATGCAAGGATTTGTTGTGGTAGTGATCAATAATCAATCTTGTGAAGGTTGAATTTTTGGGTAGAATTGCTGGATGCTTCACTCTGCTAGGTAACAATGCATTTTCCAGTCTCCCTCCCACCTTCAGTATACCATCCTGCAGAACAAGATTAAGCTTGTACAATGTGTAGTTGTTCGGAAGCCTTTTAGGTTCGGGACTAAGTCTCTTCAACTCTTCACTGTAGAATCTCTGTTGGATGAGTCTTATGACTGTTCCTTCAGCTTTCAGTCTTTTTTCTACATTCAATGATTCCTTCTTTCTGATTCCCTTTGCCAAACGTTGAATTCGAGCTTTTACGTTTATTACTGTATTCCATTTTGAACATCTGGCCAGTTTTTCAAGTAGGTCATCTTGACACTTGGCAGCAGTGCTTAATGTTTGTACAATTTTTACCTCTGGATCACCCATAGACAATGCTGTGTAACCTTTACTGGGCGCGATTTCCTTTTCCCAAAGGAACTCTGGACCTGTAAACTAATTAGAATTTTTCAATTCAGTTACATTCAGGCCTCTTGAAGCATGATGTGCTGGGTTATGCTTTGTGTCAATGTGATGCCAATGTTCTGGATTTGTTACTTCCCGAATGTTCTCAACTCTGTTGGCGACAAAGATATAGAAAAACTTGTGAGTCTGTCCAAAAATATTCTTCATCTATTTTCAATTCCAATTCTTCTCTGAGAAACTTGCTTACTGATGCTGAAACTACAGCTGCTGTCAGTTCAAGTCTTTGGTATTGTCTGAATACTGGTAGGTGCAACTCTGGCCTTCCCCATAACCAGGGCACAGTGTATCTTTTCTTCTCCTATTACTCTGATGTAGGAGCACTGACCATAACCATAACTACTGGCATCTGAAAAATGATGTTCTATTTTCTTGTACTTTCCGAAATCATGAGGTACAAAACATCTGGGTATTCAAACTTCTCTCAAGTTTTGCAAGTCTCTTATCCAATTCTCCCACCTTGGCCTCAAATGTTCAGGTATGGGCTTGTCCCATCCCAACTTCTGTCTGCATAATTCTTGCAGTATTTATTTTGCTCTGAGGATTACAGGGGCCAAGAATCCCAATGGATCAAATATAGAAGCCACTGCGGAAAGAATGGTTTGTCTAGTTGTATCTTTCTCTTCAATAGATACTTCAAAGAAGAACTTGTCGTTCTCTACATTCCATCCCAATCCAAGTACGTTCTGAACTGGAAGATGATCATAATTGAGATCTACATTCTTCATTGTTGCTGCACGTTCCGAGTCACTGATGGATTCCAGTACCTCTCTGTTGTTTGAGATGAATTTGTGAAGGCGCAGATTTCCTCTTGCGCATAACTCTTGGCTTTCTTTCACTAGTTTGATTGCAGATTCTCTACATAAAAGTTTTTCTTCAGAAAATTTGCTGCTGATGGGCAATCCTTTTCATTCTGATTAGCCAGGTACTTCATACCATAATTGGCACAACCTGGAGATGATGCTGCTCCAAACAAGTGTACTTTCATTCTGTATTCTGCTGGCTCTGTATCGGTATCTCCATCCTCCCACCATAGAAACCTCAGGAATTCTCTATCTTAATTTTTCACATGAAACTGGTGGAACATCTTTTCAACGTCACACATGACCGCTACGGGATACTTTCTGAATCTACAGAGTACTCCAGGCAGGGTGTTTGTAAGATCTGGTCCTTTTAGTAGATGACCGTTCAATGCAACACCATTGTACTTTGCTGAGCAATCAAATACTACTCTAAATCTTATCTGGTTTCTTTGAGTGGTAAACACCTTGATGTGTGATGTACCACACTTCTTCTTTAGGTTTGTTATTAACTTTCTCTGCATGTCCTTCTTCGAGGATGCCTTCCATGAATTTCAAATAATTCTGCTTGAATTTGGGATCTCTTCCCATCTTTTTCTTCAAACACTTCAATATTGCTAGGGCAAGATTTCTGTTATTTGGCAGACGAGGTCGTTCTCTAAAAGGTAAGGGCATTTCAAGATGACCTTGTTGATTCTGCTGAATACTTTTTCTAGAGTGTGTACGAACTTTATATCTTCTTGGGATACACTCTTTTCTTTAGAACTTATGTCTGCAAAGTCGGATTCAAGGATCGTGATTACTTTTCCTGGACTTACAGTTGGTAACTCTTGGACAGATATTCGATGACACAATCCTGCACTTGTCTTGAGTTTGCAATCTGCTGTTTTCCTCCAACAACACCCCATCCTAGATCAGTTTGAACCGCGTAGGGTTCACCCTTTCCTCCTGTGATTACCTTTTGTGGTACCAAGGCTTCGGGACAATCATAGCCTAGGCTATCAATAGTCCAACACCAAACTCCTTCAGCGGGGACATTTCATGAGATATGACAGATAGGTGCTCCCATTCATTGGCTGTTTCACAGGTAGGTATGCGATCTCGATCTAGAGATATATCGTCTTTTGTATAAGCTGTAGGTAGATCTAATGTGAAGTCTGAATGAAGTCCTCTAACTCTGTCTAACTTTGACCCTTTGACTGTTCACTAATGTGTCTCTCCCCGTCATTGTGGCGAGTTTGAGCTTTACTGGTTCTGTAGCCACTTGTAATTTCTTGCAGATTTCTTGATCAATGAAGGTGACGTTACTCTGGGCATCCAGTAGCGCATAGGCGTATACCTTCTTGTTCCTCCTTTTACGATTTGAAATGCACACTGGTACAACCATTGATGTGCCATTGCTTTCTCCTTCCCTCACTCTGCAAGAGAACACCAATACTTTCTTTCCTTCCTCAGGATGGCGTCCTTTGCAAATGTTGCATGTGGCTTTTTACTTATACTCCTTAGTAACATGGCCTTTTCTTAGGCATCCAAAACACAGTTGGTTATCCAGCACAAATTTTCTTTTCTTCTGGGGACTTCGCCTTCAATTGTTGGCACTTATATATGGAGTGGTTCTCTCCACAGAACATATACTTGAAGGTAGTCTGAAGATTTCTCGGTTCCGTCTCTCTACTGACCCCAGTAGTGACTTTGGACTTGCTCTCGTCGGTATCTGGACCTTTAGCTGCTGTGTTGGTTGCAAAGCTAAAGCTAGTTGCTCTTGCACGTCTTATATCTCTCTACAGGCCTTTCTTCTAAGATTTTAAGACGTAGATGCTGTTACTGGATTACATGCTATCGTGCTTTCTTATTGACGAACTCAGAGAACTCTTTAAAACTTGGGAAGTTCTTACCTAGATCTAACTGTTCAGTCACATAGCGATTCCATCTAGAAGCCACTTCTTCAGGTAGCTTAGTTAGCATCCTGTGGTTTTCTAGATAGTCGTTCAGTACTTCCAGTCCTTGAACGTGGGGATGGCATTGCTGCATGCTTGCAGGAAAGTCACCATACTCTTGGAGTCTGAAGTGTTCTTTAGGACCTATTTTAGGCCAGTTATTCAATTTCTCTCTAAAAGCTCTTTGTACTAAGAAAGGATGACCATATCTTGCATTTAAATATTCCCAAGCTTGCTTGTAGGCTTCTTCGTCTTTTCTATAGAAGTTACCTTCAAGAACTTTCTTTGCTTCCCCACCAACATATCCCTGAAGGTAGAATAACTTGTTGATTGGACTGAAGCAATGATGCTCAATGATAATTTCAAAACTTGCCTTCCACTCTATGAACTTCAGAACGTTTCCTGAAAATACAGTGGGTTCCGGCACGGGAAGTCTAGCGAGGGCTGTTTTCTGTTGTCCTGTTGGGACAATAGTTGTAACACTCTGAGCATTGCCGTGACATCTAGGAATATAATCATCCGGTTCTATTTTCTCACTTAGTTCTGAATTAGGTGAGTCCTTTTCTTTATCTTTTCTGTTAGAGATAGAGGGTAAATCCACACACCTTTTTCCTAATACTGGACTAGGCCTCTCTTTGTTTTTATGAGCAGGGCTGGAAGGATAATAACTTATTTCTTCACTACATGCTGGAATTCCTTCCATTCTCCTGGGCATATGAAGGAAAGTAGGAGTCTGTTTCTCACTTAGACAGATTTGAAAGTTTGACTACTCTACTCATATCCTCCTCATGTATCTCTGAGTCTGGCTTCTATGATCTTAACTTCTTTCTGCCTTTCCAGACTTTTCATCTGTTGGTGCTGTGCCTCGATTTCAGCTTCAATTTGATGGCTTGTGCCTCCATTTGAGCTCCAATTGATGGCATTGGCTCCTTTTCAGCTTCCATTTGATGGCGTGTGTCATCCCTTTAGCTTCCATTTGATGGCGTTGTGCATCCTTTTCAGCTTGCTTTTCAGCCATCAGTTGATGCTGTCCTCGATGGCAGCTTCCATCTCAATTTCTGCTTTCTTGACAGCAGTTGTTCAGCTAATTCCTTTCTTTGGCTGAAGTATTTGAGGACTCTGATATGTGGGTGGCACTTCTGCTAGCGAAGGAAGTCACACTTGAGATTGTGGTTCCCCCTAAGGATCTAGCATAGTCTCTCATAAAAAGCTAGTTCATTCTACTTCTTGCTTTAACTTCATCATAGTTTGCTGCAGATGATAGTTCTCTCATGAGCTTTACGAAATCTTTAGTGACCGCAGTACATGTGTCCATGTTCCTTACAATATCCTGGGAAGGTGTCGTAAACGACCGCAGGTTGACATATGCTGCCATAAGCTCTGATTCAGATTCTTCTACCGTCTACCATATCACTGAAGTTCCCTTTTATACTTTTTTGCTTTAGCTTTCTACGAATGTCTTTAATGTATGATTTCCACCTATCATACATCCGGGCAAACTTTTTTCTTTTCAGTGCTGCTTCTTGCTCCAAGTTTTCCAGCATCTTTGAGGTCAGTTTCCTGACACGTGATGAACGTCTTAGTTCATCTGTTTGGGCTAAATTTGCTTCAGGCAAGACTAATGCTGCATCAGGCTCTTTTACCGCAGACAGGTTCCCTTGCTCTTCAACTTCTACTCTATCTATCTTTGTATCCTCTAACAGTGGCATGGTTAATACTAGGCTTAGACATTTTCCTTTAAATGCTATAACAATCAATACAAATATTAAGATGCTTTTCACTTTAAATGATATAGAGTCCGTGTAATACAAACTGTCCTTTGTTTTACTTTAAAGTCTTTATCTGAACACAAAAATGTCTCTTTATGCTAAAGCCTATATGCAATGATAAGTAATAAAAGGAAAGCTCTGACCTTATTCTGAAGAGCAGGATACTGCGATCTGAAGGTTGCTGGAGACTTGTCTTTTCTTGATGTGATGCAATGTTCTGTGCAGACTTGCGATGCTCTGTGCAGACTTGCGATGCTCTGTGCAGACTTGCGATGCTCTGTGCAGACTTGCGATGCTCTGTGCAGACTTGCGATGCTCTGTGCAGACTTGCGATGCTCTGTGCAGACTTGCGATGCTCTGTGCAGACTTGCGATGCTCTGTGCAGACTTGCGATGCTCTGTGCAGACTTGCGATGCTCTGTGCAGACTTGCGATGCTTTGTTAAGACTTGCGATGCGCTGGCTTGGATACACTGCTACAGGCTTTGGGCCTAGTGGCGAGAAACAAGCTGGCTGCAGTACGTGGTCTCTCTGGGGATAGCGGTGCAGGCACTCAAGCTCTGGACTTTGGCCTCCCACTATGCGTCTCTTTCTCTCTCTAGGGATCGCAGGAGGGTTGGCGCTCTCTGACTATTCTGCCTTTGCTGGCGCTCTGCTGCTCTAATGCGCTCTTTACTGTGCAAGTTTGAGGAGCGCTATCACTTCGCCCTCTGAGGGCAATAGTTCCACTGTGGCAGGCGCAGTACTATAAAGTGCCTTTTGCGCTGTGGCATTAGAATAATATTGATATCTCTGACTTTTAGTTTAACCAAATTCCTCTAGCGCCGGTCTATGGAAACAGTAGGTTTAAAGAGCACACCAAATGCTTGAAATAACTTCTTTATTAACTTCAACTTTTCTTCATATATAACACTGCCGCCTCCGCAGCAGATCGTCCATCTACAAAACACGTGTTAAAAAGATATCACAAAATGACAGTATGCATAAGATGGTGGTTCAACTGTTCAATCTTGTCAGTCAACATAAAATGGTGGATATATTTCTCTCTTCAGTATCTGTACTCGCACTTTAAGTTATTTAAGCGCTTTATCATCTCTCTGAGAGGTATATCTGAGGTCTAACTAATAGTTCTACTTGCAGTTAGCAGTGACTATTTGCAGATTGGTTGAGTATGATCTGGTATGGTTGTATGCAATTTGGATTGCAATATGGAATTTGAATTTGGATTGTGAACTAGTTTGTAGTTTGCAATTGTAGCTTGCAATTTGTAAACACACATGTAACGGGTTCAGTATACAGTTCTAATCACAATACTAACAATATGAACATTATATAACTGTTCTAAATACCTATTTTGGCCTCCTGTTCCCATAAAACTGGACTCTGACTGGAACTGTGTGTCTGTTCAGCTCCTCTCTCTGGTGAGTAATGATTTCCAGCTAGGCTGTGTGTGAGGCTGGCTGTGATTGGTCAAAACTCTTGCTGTGTGAGAAGCTGGCTGTGATTGGTCTAGACTTCTGCCCAGCAACAACAGATTAACACTATGCGTTCTGTTGTTTTTGCTGTGTCACTGAGCTTACCTTACATTACAAAATGAATCTTAAAGGCATATTATCTTTTTCTGCTTCTGTGAACACAAAATATAACAGTAATATGACATCCAAAACATGATGTCACAGTAAATAACTCTGCTTTTGTCTTTAACACATAAACATAGGAAGTGTATTAAGGTTATTGGCAGGTCTAGCTGTATAGACATATAAGCTATACTAGCAACCTAGGACAGGTCTTAGCTGGCCAGCTACAACCTTTGGTTGGCCAAGTTCTGCATTATCTCCTCTGTAAGTAAGGTATGGTAGTAGACGGTTCCCATATACAATCTAACTGGGTACCTCCTGCAAGACTAACTTGCTTAGGTAACATGGTTGCCCCTATGCTCTGGTGTCTGAGGGAATCAGAAAGCCCCTCTGGTCCCCTTCAGTACCAGTATTATAAATGGCCTATAACAGACATGTTACAGATTTTTTCATTTTCACCTTTTGGGGACTCTCTTGCCCCTAATGAGCGATGGCGTTTGCCACAGACCAGACCTAACGACAGAAACCTTATGCCCCACCTTCATATTTGCCATGTTTTATATCAAAACATTGAGGGCCATAAAACAGGGAGGTTTGGAGCTCGGAGTAGTAAGTCAAACACTGGCCAGATGCTTTAATTTTCTACTGCAAACAGCAGATCTGTAAATATGCGAGGAGAAGGTGGAGAAGTCGAATATTTATAGAAGAACCAACACAATTACTGAGAACGCTACCAGCCAGCTAGTGGACGTGGGGAAGGGTTAATGCCAAAAATATGTTGGAAAACGGGTTTAACCCGTTGTGTTCCTGCTGACCTTAAAGGGTTTCTGTCACAGTAATTTTCACTATTAAACTGGCTGACATTATCGATGTGCTAATGTCAACTGCAACTAACTATGCTATTCTTGTGATTATTCATGCCCCCATTACACACCCCCAAGTTCGCATCCTCCTGCCGCCCCTGTGCGCTGGGGAAATCTCACGGCGTTCAGTATTCGGCGCAGGTGCGGTGAGGAAGCTGGCAGCAAGCGAGCATCCTTCCCTCACCACGCCTGGGCCTTATACTGAACGGAGCGAGATTTCCACAGCGCACAGGGGCGGCAGGAGGATGCGAATGCTGCCTGGCCCTGTCAATCAAGACTTGGAGGGCGTGTAATGAGGTGGGAGAATGGAGCCTCTAGGACCAGGTTCGCCCAAACATATTATCCGTTCCCGGCCAACCTGAGTTCTTGAAGATTATTTGGGATGAGACTACATTTGTAATCCAGGATTTACCTGTGGATTCAGCCTAATCCCAAAGAATTGATCAAGATCAGTCATACACTTAAGCTTGATCCTCGGGAACCAAGTTGTTACTTCTGGGGTGGCGGTAACAGGGCTTAGATGCGTGTGTGCTATCTTTCAGGGTGCTAAGGTGAGCAAGTACCCAACAAACAGGCAGTGTAGGGTGACTCCTACCATGGGCACCATATCTAATAACATCTGTCAGGTCTACCACGATGCAAATAAGTCGTCATCTTATACGTTAGGGAGCCATTAACGCGGTCTGGTCAATGTTCCATCCTAGGGGTCTGATCTGAAGCTTGGCTTGGACCCATAACAGCATCTGGCATAGTGAAAGATGGCTCTTGTGCTATTTCCAGTAAGCTAAGCCAGCAGCTTTGGGGTTGAGAGGCATGGATGTTAGCATGAAGTTCTTCAGGACTTGTGTAGACACTGTCAAGCAGACATGTCTATCGTTGGAGCAGGGAGGCTCAATAGGAGCATCTATAACTAGGTTGAAGTACATTTTTCTTAGGATACATCATAGAAGGCGACCTCCAAAAATGAATTCAGACCATAGTGGCAAGCGATTGGCTCCAAAGTCAGTTCCAAATGGGTTTGTCTTCTGCAGGACATGTTGTCTCCAAGCCTGGGCCCAGCCTATGGTTCTTTGGTGGCCCAGTCTGACTCTGATTATAGGCACGGTGTCAGTAATTCTCAGTGATGGAAATTTTATGGGCTTGAGAATTGGATGGAGAACCTGAGTGCCCGCATTTTGGCACAGGGTGAAACCCCAAATCTCAAGCCCCAGCAATCCATGAGCACTTAACATGTTATACACATAGTCTCCAGCTGTATTCCTGCAGCTTCAGCGGTAAACCCCGTACCCTGCACCAGCCGCCCCCTCCTCACATTGCTCCCTGTTGTCCCATGTTCTAGTCCATTCAGCTGCTCTTGTTTTTGTTTTCATCTGCAATGAACTGTGGAAAATGTCAGCGTAAAACATGCCACAATTCTATCACTATCTGGACATCTTCCATGCTGATAAAAAGCCGCAGCCGCCCGAGGGCTGAGACTTGTTTAAGATTCCATTGACACTGCTGCTGGCTAAATAATGCCCTGCTACATCAAGACTATAACCACAGTGCACAAAGGTGAAAATACGTGTGACATCCTTCACAAAACTCTCACCAGAAACTGAAAAGTACTAGAAATAGCTGCACAACAAGTAAGCCACATAGAGTGCGCTATACTGCTCTTATTAAATGGGGTTTCCAAGACCCAGCGGGTCCCGCAAACTCACCTTAATTAACCAGTACACAGCGTAGGAGACAGTTTGTAATATACTTACTATCCAGAAGTTGGGTGGATTAGCCTCCCAGGAACCCAATCATGTGAGGCTCCTCTTCTAAAAATCCAGCTTCCGCAGACGTCACGTCTTTTACCAGATTTCTGACCTGGGCTATGGACGGGATGTCACTTCCATTGTGGACAGGACCAGAACTACTCCTCTCCCTAGTGCATGCACAGGTGAGGTGTATTCAGGAGTTTGCGCATGCGCCACGTAAAGGAATAGTTCTGGTCCTGGTAGAAATGAAGTCCCCTCCTTAGCCCAGGCCAAAAACTTGGTGAAAGAAGAGGACACCCGTGGAAGTTGGATTATCAGAAAAGGGAGCGCTACCTGGCCGGGTTCCTGAGAGCCCGATCCAAACGATTTTGGAATAGTAAGTAGATTACACAGAATACAACTATAGCAGAAAGTTTGCAATTGAGGTGGCATTGTGGGACCTGCTGGGTCCTGGAAAAATCCTATAAGGACTGAATTTCAAGTGTGGACAGCTTGTCTGAATGTATTCTGTCTAAAACCCATGTCAGGCAATGCTCTATGTGAGCGTGCAGTACACCACAGCTGGGCTCAGACCATGTGTTTAGTGCCCTCTGGTGGTCATGCTCAGCTTTGCAGTTGTCACTGCTGAGCGCTCTGCTCCACCTCTGTGACAACACAGACTAGGTTAGTGTTATCTATTGTACTGGAAATGTCTCACTCTCATTCTGGAGAACTGTAAACCGCTGCAGGGAAAAACTGATATGTATATGTATCTGGAGCATATCCATTTTCCATGCCCAAAGTAAATAGGTATCATATTTTCATACTCATACATTACCTGTTCTATTGGCATCTGGACCCTAGAAGGGACACAACGACGACTTCATTTAAAGTGCGTTTACTTCTTCAGATAAAGTGCTTCATCACAGTTTCACAGCACAAATTCATATGCTTTATCCATGGCAATTGAAACGCACCATCTGAATACAGTCCAAGACCATCCATTGGTACTTCCAAGACCAGTTCAGGTGGAAAGGCAGCGTGTTCACACATGCAGCTTGTGACATTTTTGGGGGTCATGCTCCCTTCCTCAGGCGTGCGCTGTATTGGTCCTATATGATTTAAATAGTTAGAACTGGCAATAACAAAAATATACAATAAAACCAATTACTTTTTACAAATAAACAAACACCAATACTTATAAAAAGACCTTCCAATTACAAGCTTCATTTAATCCTTTCAGGTCACTAACTGGTACAGAACTACGTGGGTCACCACAGACAGGACTATATTATCTATTCACTGGGAACCTGACACCGAAACATGTATCATACCCTGGGCACTGTTTTATTCTATCTATCTACAGTGAGGAACAGAAGTATTTGAACACCCTGCGATTTTGCAAGTTCTCCCACTTAGAGATCATGGAGGGGTCTGAAATTCACATTGTAGGTGCATTCCCACTCTGACCCTGGGTTCAGACCTGAGCGTTCTGAAACGAGCGCTCTGTATGCGCGATTGTACGGGCGTTTACAATCGCGCATACAGAGACAGGCGTGCACACATTGTTGCGCATTCCAGAATATCTATGTGCGAGAACGCGCGACAAACGCCCCCAAAAAAGCTCAAGAACTTGTTTGAGCATCGGGCGTTTTACAGCGCGATCGTACGCGCTGTAAAAACGCCCAGGTGAGAACCATTCCCATAGGGAAGCATTGGTTTCTCCTTGTTGAGCGTTTTACAGCGCGTAGGAACGCGCTGTAAAACACTCAGGTGTGAACTTAGGGTGAGAGACAGAATAAAAAAAATAAAAAATTCAGGAAATCGCATTGTATGATTTTTAAATAATTTCTTTGTCTTGCTCTGCTGAACATAAGTGTTTGAATACCTGAGAAAATCAGTGTTAATATTTGGTCCAGAAGCCTTTGTTTGCGATTACAGAGGTCAGACGTTTCCTGCAGTTCTTGACCAGGTTTGCACACACTGCAGCAGGGATTGTGGCCGACTCCTCCAGACAGATCTCCTCTAGGATCTGTCCGGTTTCGGGGCTGTCGCTGAGCAACATGGAGTTTCAGCTCCCTCCAAAGATGTTTTATTGGATTTAGGTCTGGAGACTGGCTAGGCCACTCCAGAACCTTGATATGCTTCTTACGGAGCCGCTCCTTGGTTATCCTGGCTGTGTGCTTCGGTTCATTGTCATGTTGGAAGACCCAGCCACGACCCATCTTCAATGCTCTGACTGAGGGAAGGAGGTTGTTGCTCAAAATCTCACAATAAATGACCCCATTCATATCTATCTATCATCTTTCTAATGTCTATCTATGTCATATCTATCTATCTATCTAATGTCTATCTCATATCTATCTATTGTGCCATTCATAACACTGGTATCTTCTCACGTGGCAGGCACCAGGTCTTGGGTGGAGCTTCTACCTCTGCACCCCTTATAGCAGGGGTGCACAACCTGCGGCCCTCAATACCATTCTGTGCGGCCCCCAAACATCTGGTAAAAGACATGTAGGTCTATGTCTTATGGCTTCTTACATCTATCTTTCATGTATTCTCCTATTAGATGGGAGTCCTAGAACTGTAACTAGACATTTATAGTATATACTGTATGTTCAATATGCCCAAAATACAGTATTTTAGTTGGTAATACCCCTTTAAGTTTTATTTTCGGCCCTTGGAATTGGTTCAGGCTGACGATATGGCCCCCAACCAGAAAAGGTTGTGCCCCCCTGCCTTATAGTATTAGACGGGACGGCTCCTCGGTCCCTTCTAGAATCTTTAGATTTGCAGCCTGCACCTCCCCCTTCCTCTCTCTCTTGGATAAGTTGCATTGAACACAGAAGACACGTGTATTGTGTAGGGAAAAAAAAGTCTAATTATCTTGGCACATGGCTTCAGCCACCCCCCCCTTCCCCCTCCATGACGGTGGCGGCTGATTGGCTGGAGCTGTGAGGACTGCAGCATAAAAGTAGGAGTTGCAGATGAGAAGGTGCAGGTTGTGAGCTGTGGGTGTGAGGACTATTAGTGACTGAGGAGCCGAGGCGTGCAGAGCTTCTCATCTGATACAGAAGTGTACAGGTCACCTCTGCAGCACATCAGCTCCACAGCTCTCCTCTAGCGACCCAACTCCAAGGAGACATCACCATGTCCATCTCGGTGCAATCCAATGGGACAGTTCGCCTGGTCTTCATGGGAGCTGCCGGCGTGGGCAAAACAGCCTTGATCCAGCAGTTGTTATATGACCGCTTCGAGCCAAGACACCAGTGCACAGTGGAGGAGGTCTACTGCTTGGACCCGGAGCCAAATGCCCTCCAGTTACGTATCGAAATCGTAGACACCAGCGGCAGCTACTCCTTCCCAGCCATGCAGAAGCTGCGTATCCAGCAAGGAGACGCCTTCGCCTTGGTCTTCTCGCTGGCAGACCTAGAGTCCTTCCAAGAGGTGGAGAGACTAAGGGAAGAGATCCACCGGATCAAGGGGGAGACCGACGTGCCCATCGTGGTCATTGGAAATAAGACGGACTTGTTCCCCGGCGTGGAGTCTCAGACAGGACAGCTCATGGCACTACAGGCTGCTGCTACTGCAGAACTGGAATGGGACAGCGGCTACGTGGAGACCTCAGCCAAGCTCAACCAAAAAGTCCAGGAGGTGTTTGAGGAACTGCTGCGAAGGGTTAACCTCCCGTGCTTACTGAGCCCTGCCTTAGAGCGGCGCCGAGCCAGCGCACAACCAGAACCCAGGAAGAAACAGCCTCGCCGGAAGCAGCAGAGTTGTATCTTGTCTTAGAGGAACCCTGGTCCCCTGAACTGACGGAGATGGAAAATTTAGGAGAGGCTGGGCGCTCCTGAGGAACGCAAGTCATGTCGCCTCTTCTGAGCCATAGGTCGCCAAGTGTGGCTCTTTGGCGTTTGCGGGACCCAAAGTCCCTGTACATTGTGCTAACCAGAATCTGATCTGTGCTGCTGGGACTTGTAGTCCTAAGGTTGGTTACTGGTTGCCTTTAGGTCTTGTGCACACTATGTAGATTTGTGAATATTATGGGAGGGGGTAATATCCGTAACGCAATACCAACTTTGATCACCATAGAGGTCAATGCGATCATTTGTTCTATGCTATTTGCCATAAAAAAATGTTCAAAAAAAAGGTTGAAATGGGTAAAATGTAGTGTGCATATGGCCTATAGGTGCTGGCGAAGTGGTGGATACAGTAGGAAAGTTTTTAGGCATTGATGACTTGGATCAAATTTTGCTGCTGATTATAATTTTTTTTTTTTTATGTAAAAAAACAAAACAAATTTTTTTGTTTTACTATAGGTATGTCATTGTATTTTACAAGTGTTCTGGGGATGGGTACCTTAAAGCGCCTGCAAAATCTTTATCAGGCCCCCTATGTATATCATATGTCACCTATACGTCAAAGACTCTTTGGGGGGCCCCCCTATAGGACCTAGGCAGCCTCTGCCTCCCCCTATAGCTAAGCCCCTGATTGTGTTGCTTGTGTTTTGACCACGTTTCGGCCACATACCGTAGTACGCCTGGGAATCAATGATCCTGTGTGGACTGAAAATATTTGCACAGTGTGGGCCCAGCCCGAAGCTTTTTATAGGACAGAATGTAATGAGCCAAGCACGTTCCCTTATCGGGGCGGTTTAAAGGGCAACGCTGATTTTTGTTATTGTTTTTTTTTTATTATTTCTTTGCCGTGTAATGTCATCCATTGTATTGATGATTGGGAGGGGGGGGGGGGGTGCTTGCACTTTGCCGATCATCCACCAATGGCATCAAAGAATGTACAGTTTGATGATCAATCAATAAACAATGTGAATTTAACAAAAAAATGTCCAGCTTGTGTGCAGAGTTTCATTTTCTCGTTATTTTAACCCATTTGGAGGCAGAGAAGTGAATGTAAGAAAATGCCCTCGCAGCCACAGATTATAGGGTACATCCTCTATTGAGGAGGGATTCCGACCCCGGAACCCCCACTAATCACGAGAATGGAGGCCCCCATATGAATGGAGCATGCACCCTGTCGCTTCTTTCATATGGGGGGGGCACAGGAATCCCCAATCTCATAATTGGGGGGGGGGGGGGGTTCCAGGGGTCAGGCCCAGATAGGGGGAAAACCAGACTATGAGGGTGCACCCTCCTATGGGGATAGGGGTTTCCACCATCTCTCACTTACGGATTCTCTGGGAGGAGGGATACACTCACTTTCCACCCTTAGAAGCAGCAAATGCTGCGTCTTCATGATCAACACTTTTCCTTAACCATTTCAAAATCTGCGCATGCTGTCAGTGAATAAAAACACTTGTGCATATATCCTAACCCCTCCCCCCCTTGTGAACCATGTGCAGCCGATATAGTAGCTTGTGCATGGTTCCTTACAGTGCATTCAAGTCTAAGGCTACCTGCACACGAACGTTGTTTGTTTCCGTGTCAATTCCGTTTTTTTGCGGATAGGACGCGGACCCATTCATTTAATTGCTGTCCGCATCTGTATGTCCGTTCCGTAGCCCTGCAAAAAAAATAAAAAAATAGAACATGTCCTATTCTTGTCAGTTTTAGGCATTGTTACAATGGATCCGCAAAAAACAAAAAAAACAAAAACGGATGGCATACGGATAAAACACATACGGTCGTGTGCATGAAGCCTACGGGTCCACTCACACGTCCGTGTGTGTTTTGCGGATCCGCAAAACACGGACATCGGCGATGTGCGTTCCACATTTTGGGGACGGCACTTCGCCGGCACTAATAGAAAATTCCTATTCTTGTCCGCAATTGCGGACAATAGGACATGTTCTATTTTTTTGGGGAATGGAATTGTGGACCCGGAAGTGCGGGTCAGCAATTCTGGATCCGGGGAGCACATTGTGCTGCCCCATAGAAATGAATGGGTCCGCAATTCTGTTGTGCAAAATGCGGAACGAAATTGTGGATGTGTGAATGGACCCTAAGGATGAGTTTCCATTCCCTAACAGCAAGCAGAGATCTTCAATCCAGTTAGTCACAGTCACTGGCTGACTGCTCATTTTCACCAATGTGTCCGTGTAGTCCGTTGTGACTCTTTTCTCTCGGGCTAATACCAGGGAGTCCTGATTAGACCCCTCCCCCCCCCTCCCCAAATAACTTCATATATCCTAATAGAATATATGGGAAGATATTGTCCAGCCAACTTAATTCTCCCTTGCTGTGTGTCAGTCTTTACTGCACTTCTGGCATTCTGTTCCTCAGACTCAGGATAATTATTAGAAAGCTGCCTAGAATAGCTTTTTGTGTTCCACACTTACTGGCTCTGGATATAACACGACAATGATGTGGATGAGGACACTGAGAACAGTACGTACAGAATGTTTGCCCTCACTAAATAACACTGGAGCCATATTGTAATTCCTGCTTCTATTCCACTAGGGACAAGGGAAGAATCGTGTAACAAGAGCAAAAACCGCCCTACAACCTCGGTACAACTACACCCCCAGGGTGTCAATAGAACACCTCTGCGCCAGTGACTTCCATCCACGTGAATGGTGGAATTGCTAGTTTTGGGGTATATGGGGCCCATAAGGGTAAGGCCATGCAAAGGCATAAAATGGGCCAAATTTGAGTGCAAAAGGAATTGGGATGAGGGGCATAGGTTCTTGTGGGCATGCTTGGCGACCAGGTGACTAAAGACATGGCTGATTTGGTTGAACATCCTGTCTTCAGTCACACAGAGAAGCGCAGCTCTGGAGCACAGAGTGAAATACCGTACAGGTGACGCAACTGCGATTATGGTGAAAAGTGACCTTGCGACTGTCATGAGCAGATAGTTTTAATTGGTGATAATGGTGAATGTCCTCTCTTGCCGTAATTCAAGACAAAGTTTTAAATGGGTTGTCCCCCCCCCAAAAAAAAAGGGGGGGGGGGAAAGCGCTTCAGCATGGAATAAAAAAAGAAGCGATACTCTCACCGCTCCCACTCCTGCTCTTCTTGGATCTCTGCTGGTCTTCACTTCCTGCTGACAAACAGGAAATGACAGCTCAGCCAATCACATGCAGGGGCGGATCTCTGCAGTGACCAGTGATTGGCCAAGTGGTCTATTTCCTATGTCAAGAGGCATCAAGAAGTAGAGACCAGCGGGATATGTCGGAACGGGAGCTGCAGGGGATTGGTGAGTATATCTATTGTGACATCTCGGGGTCACTTAGCATTCCATAGATCACCATCTTCTCCGCTTAGACGGTTGGCACACCACAAGATGCCTTTCCCAACACTACAGATTTGGGTGCAAACTGGCCACGACCAGCTTTATTGTCATATTAAACAGCAGACCAAACATAAATCATAAACACAAATCCTAGGCCGTCTGGCCACTGACTATACAGTAGTTCCCCCTCTCTATCGGGATCTGGGGCTACCACCCAGCTCCCCAAAACACAGCACCGTGCTTACCCCACACAGGGTCAGAGGGTCCCGGCTCCCACAGGCCTTGGCGCAACCTGCTCCTTCCCCAGACTGGGAGCCCTGATTGAGATGCTCAGCCCACCTTTACCTGAGCTCCTCAGCTGGCTGCTAATTCTCTTAATTACCGGCCTAGCTGCTGCAGACAGTGGGAAAAACCTATTTCCCCAGCCTTTCCTGTTCTCACCCAGGCTCCTCTGGGTGAGATACACCATTTCAATGGCCGTCATATGGCCCTCTGGCAGCTCCACTGCCACACTATATATATATATATATATATATATATATAATTTATTTTTTTAAGTAAATAAATAAAATTTCCTCCAACCGGACAACTTCTTTAAGATGCCCTCCAGAGTGTTCCCAGACATGGTACCATATGAGCAATTACTTGCACTGAATAACTAAACTTAACTCCTATACTGGTTAAAATAAACACAAAACCAAAATGGTGGTAGTAATTGGCCGTGGTCTTTTATTAAGGGTTACATAAATATAATATTGCTGATAAAATCATCATAATAATTAAATAAATAACCAATAAATAAATATTTATTTAAAATTCATTGAGTCCACAATTGTCCCCCCAGCAAAGCTGGGTGACTAACCCCCCTTCAATATCAGACCACGACTTCCTATTTTTATTATTTTTTTAAATAATGGGAGGGCGGGCGTGACGACGTCCTCTTCTTCCAGGCTCCGCGGCGGACAAGCTCCGGACCTGATGCGACCTTCCTTAAATATTCAATTTTCCCGCCCCAGAATTCTCAATCTCCAATCAGGAACAGGCAGAAAACAGGTACCTCAGCAACAGGTAGGCAACCAGGCACCAATCAGATTCATCAATTAGAATCACCTCAGAAAATGTAAAAAGGAGCATTCATTAAAATACAAAAGGCGGGAAAATGGGATAAATATGAATTAAATTAACCCTTACCCTAATGCTCAATGACACCATGGTGGGCATTCAGTATAACTTCTGTGCCCACTATCATTACAGAGAGTTACTCAGAAAAAACTTGCCTAATATTATCTTTGAAATTAAAGGGATTGTCCACTCCTTTAAAGGGAACCTGTCATCAACTGTATGCTGATCTCACTGGGGGCAGCATAAAGTAGTGACAGAAATGCCGATGTCAGCGGAGTGTCACACATTAGCTAAAAGTACTGTAAGTGGTTGCCGAGAACCAGCATCATAATCATTGCAGCCCAGGCCTCGAAAAGAGTCACATCTACCTGAGAAGTCCTGGTTATTATAATCTCCTGCTCTCACCGACCATCTGCTGATGATTGGCAGGTCTCTCCTAGAGAGAAAGGGAGAAAACTAGGTAGAAGACTGTCAGCCATCAGCAGGAGAGCAGGGATTCATGACTCTTCTCAGGTGGCCGTGACTCTTTTCCAGGCCCGGTCTGCAATGATTGTGATGTTGGTTCTCGGTAACCACTTACTTTTAAACGACCGACCGCTGAAATCATCGAACCTGTCTCTACTTTATTCTGCCGTTAGTATGTGACGACAGGTTCCCTTTAATATTGACGGCCTATCCTCTGTTTGGAGGGGGTCCGACGTACCACACCTCTGACACTCAGCTGTTCGGCAGTAGATCTGATGCCGAGAAGACATAACTCTTTCCATCTTGTAGTGGGAGGAGCCTCTCCCATTCACTTCAATAGGAGCAGCGCTGCAGTAACCAGCTCCGGCCACTACACGATGGATGGAGCTGTAGTTCTAGCGCCAAACTAGCTGATCGTGAAGGGGTGCGGGGTGTTGGACTCTCCTCTGAGGATAGGCCTTCAATATAAAAGAAGAAGTGGACAGACCATCATTTTTTAGGGCCCTTAGACAATCACATTGGTACCAATAATAATGTTCTGTGTGGGAAATGAAATGCGTTAGCCCTGACCGGTGAGGTGCAGAACACAAGGAGGGTTATGAGTTCCTGAATATTAGTCAGAGTCACCGGCTGCCAGGAAGCCAAAGTCACAGTGAGATCATATGTGTATTAACGCTCAGCAAACACTCTAATGATTACGAGCGGACGGAGCACCAAATATGGAAGTAGAAGAATTCACACGCGGTGACGCAGGCATGAGAACAGCAATATTTGATGAGGTCACTTGATTTAAAGGGAATGTCCACTCTGAACACAACTGGTGCAGGATTCTGTGCTGATTAAAGGGGTTGGATATTGATGGTCTATCCTCAGGACGGGTCATCCATATCTAATCAGTGGGGGTCCAACTAACTGCACCACCGCCGATCAGCTGTTTAATGAGGCTGCAACCCTACGATGAGCGCTGCAGCTTCTTTTCCTAGGCCAGCGACTTCATGCTCATCGGTCACTTGGCCTAGGCACAGTTCAGCCCCATTCAAGTGAAGGAGCCTGAGCTGCAATACCAAAAACAGCTGCTATCCAATGGAGTCCTGCGGCCTCTCAAACAGCTGATTGGAGGCGGTGATGGGATTCGGACCCCCACCAGTCAGATATTGATAGCCTATCATGAGCTCCCGAATACCCCTTTCATTTCTTGATATATGTATATAGGATCAGTGCTCTATTTTTCTGGTATAGAGCTACAAACCCTCCACATAAAAACAGATAAATGATAAAATTCTGTTCTTCACCACCACTAGAGGGAGCTCACTGCATACTGTTCACGCATTGAATTCAATAATAAAAACAGTACACAGTAAGCTCCTGAGATCCCCCTAGAGCAGGGGTCCGCAACCTTCGGGACTCCAGCTGTTGTAGTGAAACTACAATTCCCAACATGCTCTATTCATTTCTATGGAAGTTCTGAGAAGGACAGAGCAAGTATGCATGCATGCTGTGAGTTGTAGTTTCACAGCAACTGGAGGTTGCCTACCCCTGCCCTAGAGGAGTTTGCAGGCAACCAGATAGGAGATCTAGAACTCAGTATTAGATTGGACTGCGATACACTTACAGAATGGTTATCAGATCTGTATCCTGTTACAAGGCCTGCACCTGTGTATGACAATTGAGCAATGAAGGCTCCTACTGGATAACAGCAAGCAGAGATCATGAAAACCATAAGGAATTGATAATTAAAAGGGTTGTCCACATTAGAAAAACCTAAAACTACTCCATTAGAAAATGTTAATAGAGAGGGGTCCTCTGTTCAGAATCCTCTCCTCTTGGCCAAAGAAGGTCTCTGGCTTTGGAGGACCTATCCTGTCCTTTATTACACATGAGACCCATTGACGTGCATGGACAATGCGTAATGCTTCATTCCCCCTGTGGTGGCGCTGCAGGAAAACTGAACACTTGCTTCCAGATTTCCCTACAGATAGGCTGATTGCTGGAGGTCCCAGAAAGAGGACACATTGTGACCAGCTTATTGTCAAGGGGCCATTCTAGCAATTAGTGACTGTCCAAAGCTGAGAACCCCTTTAATTGATGCAAAGACCATCAAAGGTCCATAAACCTATATTTTTAGACCTGGTCTTGATGTGCCACCTTCATGAACTGCTAACAAGATCTAATGGACCCCATTTGTCTATGAGATTCAGAGTTCTTGGCTTTTCTCAAGGTGAACCTCCAAGACTGTGGGAACTGGGCTGTGGCCAGGGGTAGGCGGAGTAGGCAGCCACCTATTGTGCCGTTGTGGAGAGTCCAACTGTACCAGTACTATGACTACTTGTATGGATTATGTTTTGGTGTGGTGGCTCCGGATATATTTAGCCTGGTCCTCACATAACCCGTCGTCAGTCTCCCACGTGTTCCTCTGTCCACCATTTACTCCAGATGAGTGTACACCGAAGCCGCTATCTGTGTGTGCTTTACAGGTGGACACTCCTTCATTCAATATACAGACTCAGAGCATCGGAATTACAGAGCGTTCTGTTCAAATGACATCCGCAGTACACCTGACCCTTCTGTAAACAGTGCGGTCTGGGGGAGTCACTGGGGGGGAGACGGAGGTAGAGAAGGACTTTTAGCATATTTTTCAAGGGGTTGTCCAAGATTCTAATATTGATGGCCTATCCCCAGGGGTCCAACACCCTGCGCCCCACTGATCCCCTCGTCACCAGAACTACACTGTTCCATCATGTACTGGACGGGGCTGGTAACTGCAGTGCTGCTCCCAATGAAATGAATGGGAACAGCCTCGTCCACTACACACAAGAGATGGAGCAGAGAAGTTCTGGTGACGAGGATCTGAAATATACTCGATGACAAAAAAATAAAAATCCCGCACCAAGAGGGATTTGTTGGGATGGAATGAGATTTTCTATGAGTAATGTAATGATGTTATATAGGAGGGGTTACAAATTACAATAAATAGGATACATATACTGGGGGAAACTGGACAATTAAAAGGAGGCTCTAGGACCCTGTTGGCCCTCCTTTAGCTTGGAGACGGGATACGGCCTCTAGCCTGGAGACGAGATGAGATGAGATACGGCCTCCAGCCTGGAGACGAGATGGGATACGGCCTCCAGCCTGGAGACGAGATGGGATACGGCCTCCAGCCTGGAGACGAGATGGGATACGGCCTCCAGCCTGGAGACGAGATGGGATACGGCCTCCAGCCTGGAGACGAGATGGGATACGGCCTCCAGCCTGGAGACGAGATGGGATACGGCCTCCAGCCTGGAGACGAGATGGGATACGGCCTCCAGCCTGGAGACGAGATGGGATACGGCCTCCAGCCTGGAGACGAGATGGGATACGGCCTCCAGCCTGGAGACGAGATGGGATACGGCCTCCAGCCTGGAGACGAGATGGGATACGGCCTCCAGCCTGGAGACGAGATGGGATACGGCCTCCAGCCTGGAGACGAGATGGGATACGGCCTCCAGCCTGGAGACGAGATGGGATACGGCCTCTAGCCTGGATACAGGATAAGATAGAGCCTCTAACCTGGATACAAGATGAGATATGGCCTCTAGCCTGGATCCAGGATGAGATACGGCCTCTAGCCTGAATATAGGATAAGATACAGCCTCTATCCTGGATACAAGATGAGATACGGTCTCTACCCTGGATACAGGATCAGATACAGCCTCTAGCCTGAATATAGGAGAAGATACAGCCTCTAGCCTTGATACAAGATGAGATAAGGCCTCTAGGCTGGATACAAGATGAGATATAGCCTCCAGCCTGGATACAAGATGAGATACCTCCTCTAACCACTGTGGTGGCAGGATGTCGTGCACACATCACTGAGCTGTTAGTGTCCCTCATATCCAGGAGCGGACTGACCATAGACTCTACAGGGAAATTTCCTGGTGGGCCGATGCTCAGGGGGCCACCCAAGTCCTTCTTATGGCCGCCAGCCAGGTAAATGCTCTCAGCAGCAATTTGTGCTGCATTGTGGTATTTTGTTCTGCACTATGGTATTGCTGGTCCTGCCTACTTCGGTTCTTCCTGCCTACAGGTTATGGCCTCGCCTACTTGTGTTGACCCAACTTCTGTCAGCTTGGGCCCACCTACAACATGGGGCCACTTTTAGTTTTTTTCCAGGGCCACTTTAAGTTCCCTGTCCGCCCCTGCTCGTATCACTACTAGGGGTGACTGACTGTCGTATGCGATTGCTCCCCAGATCACCACACCAGCAGTGGGGGCAGTGTGTCGCTCCGCAGCAAAGGCAGGATTGAAGCGCTCACCGCGAGGCCTCCATCGACTTCCCCGACGACATGGGATCCCAAACACATCCAGGATTCATTCCTGAAGACAATATGGTTCCAGTCCAGGTTTCTCCTTCATGACACCACTGCAGACGGTTGGCTGTATATGGCAGGATATGTAATGAGTGCCATGACACCAGATTTCTATCTGCTAAGTACCTGGAAATGGTCCGGGCAGAGACAGAGGTGTGCAATGAAGGTGCATCTGTGTCTGGATGGTGGGCAACAACACAGTGGGAGCTGCTCGTGCTTGTCGGTGGATCACACGATCCCCTCTACTGATGGTCTGTCTGGAGCCCGTTCCCCATGTGTGCGCCCTCACGTAACCACTGCTCCCAACATCTCCTAACAGCTAGGTCAGAATTCGTCGAAATGACCATCCTGCTTCTCTCAGTCTGTCAACTGGCCAAAATGTCAAGTGCGTTGTACAGGCATGTCTAGCATTTAGCGATCTCTCACCAAGAGGTACACTGCGCAAAAGTAGCCTCTGAGAGCCTTTATATAGGGATACACTTTTGCGCCCTCTTCTGGCAAGACCCAGTGTCTAATCAGACGACACCTGTAATCATTTACATATCCGTCTGAGACATAGCTGCATGCTGGGTTTCGCAGCAATCCGACATTTCTGTCTGGGTGTAGCTGATTGGCGGGTGGTGCCGGATGTGGAACCCTCGCTGATCAGATATCGATTGCCTGTCCTGAGGATAGGCCATCAACAGTAAAATACGGGACAAGCACGTTAATATCTCGCATTGTGTTCCTACGAGAACTGGACGAGTGACCTGCTGCTAATAGCCTCATGCATGGTGCGTCATGTTTCATACCCAGTTCACAGGGAGGAACCTTTTCGGAACGTTTATCCCACAAAGAGGATATCGTGTCTGTGAACTGGAAGGCGGCCAATTCACCATAACGTAGAGGTTGTCCGTTTTGTCCATGGGTAAACAGGGATGCTTTCTGGCGAAGATAGAGCCACTCCTTTCCACAGGTGACATGTGGTATTGCAGCTCAGCCCCAGTCACTTCAATGGAGCCGAGCTGCGATACCAGACACAACCTTGGGCAGGAGTGGCGCTGTTTTTGGAAAACGAAGTCATGTTTTTCTAATCCTGGACAACCCATTATATTTAGATATTTCCTGATGGCGGAGGGGTGTGGGAGACCATGGGGCACCATTTTGGACGCTGTAGCCTCGTTTGGTTACTGAATAAAATCTTTTTTCCCGTTGGGTAATTAGCGTGGGAGCTGTGAACACATATCGGCGCCTGACTACTGTGCCGTCTGCACCGAGAAACGTGGCAACTTGTGAATCCTCGGCTCATCATTTGCTTTCAATGGCGGTGTTTGTTACCATGGTAACGTGGTTATTATAGCCGACGCCTGAGCGGTAATAAAAACCCTGTGATACAGGCAGGTCGGATGGCCGTGTAGACAAATATTATCATGTTGCCTGCTGGATAGGCTCGCCTGCTGCCCCGTCGCTGGGTGATGCGCTAATATTTATATCTCGCGGTATTGCTATGGTGATTTATAAGCAATTATCTCATCTGCCTCTCAATAACAGAGGACACCGGAGAGGGGGCGACATCCAGCCATTTCTTTAGGAATTATGGTATTGCGGTAATCAATTAAATGGAGCACAGCTGCAATACCAGACACAGCCTGTGTGCAAGAGTAGCGCTGTTTCTGGGGGGGGTCATCCCTTTATGTCCGAATCACCTTGCACTGCATAGTAATCTAACGTAGGATACTGTTAGAACTGTGTCTATTGACAAGCTTGCTGACTGTTTCCAATAACAACCATCAGAAATATAAAGCCAGCTCTGGAATGAAATACTATAAGTAATGTATGTACACAGTGACTCCACCAGCAGAATAGTGAGTGCGGCTCCGGGGTATAATACAGGATGTAACTGAGGATCAGTACAGGATAAGTAATGTAATGTATGTACGCAGTGACTGCACCAACAGAACAGTGAGTGCAGCTCTGGAGTATAATACAGGATGTAACTCAGGATCAGTACAGGATAGGTAATGTAATGTATGTACACAGTGACTGCACCAACAGAACAGTGAGTGCAGCTCTGGAGTATAATACAGGATGTAACTCAGCATCAGTACAGGATATGTAATGTATGTACACAGTGACTGCACCAGCAGAATAATGAGTGCAGCTCTGGAGTATAATACAGGATGTAACTCAGGATCAGTACAGGATAAGTAATGTATGTACATAGTAACTGCACCAGCAGAACAGTGAGTGCAGCTCTGGAGTATAATACAGGATGTAACTCAGGATCAGTACAGGATAAGTAATGTGTATATACACAGTGACTGCACCAGCAGAATAGTGAGTGCAGCTCTGGAGTATAATACAGGATGTAACTCAGGATCAGTACAGGATAAGTAATGTATGTACACAGTGACTGCACCAGCAGAATAGTGAGTGCAGCTCTGGAGTATAATACAGGATATAACTCGGGATCAGTACAGGATAAGTAATGTATGTACACAGTGACTGCACCAGCAGAATAGTGAGTGCAGCTCTGGAGTATAATACAGGATATAACTCGGGATCAGTACAGGATAAGTAATGTATGTACACAGTGACTGCACCAGCAGAATAGTGAGTGCAGCTCTGGAGTATAATACAGGATATAACTCAGGATCAGTACAGGATAAGTAATGTAATGTATGTACACAGTGACTCCACCAGCAGAATAGTGAGTGCAGCTCTGGAGTATAATACAGGATATAACTCAGGATCAGTACAGGATAAGTAATGTATGTACACAGTGACTGCACCAGCAGAATAGTGAGTGCAGCTCTGGAGTATAATACAGGATGTAACTCAGGATCAGTACAGGATAAGTAATGTATGTACACAGTGACTGCACCAGCAGAATAGTGAGTGCAGCTCTGGAGTATAATACAGGATGTAACTCAGGATCAGTACAGGATAAGTAATGTATGTACACAGTGACTCCACCAGCAGAATAGTGAGTGCAGCTCTGGAGTATAATACAGGATGTAACTCAGGATCAGTACAGGATAAGTAATGTAATGTATGTACACAGTGACTCCACCAGCAGAATAGTGAGTACAGCTCTGGAGTATAATACAGGATATAACTCAGGATCAGTACAGGATAAGTAATGTATGTACACAGTGACTGCACCAGCAGAATAGTGAGTGCAGCTCTGGAGTATAATACAGGATGTAACTCAGGATCAGTACAGGATAAGTAATGTATGTACACAGTGACTGCACCAGCAGAATAGTGAGTGCAGCTCTGGAGTATAATACAGGATGTAACTCAGGATCAGTACAGGATAAGTAATGTAATGTATGTACACAGTGACTCCACCAGCAGAATAGTGAGTGCAGCTCTGGAGTATAATACAGGATATAACTCAGGATCAGTACAGGATAAGTAATGTATGTACATAGTGACTGCACCAGCAGAATAGTGAGTGCAGCTCTGGAGTATAATACAGGATGTAACTCAGGATCAGTACAGGATAAGTAATGTATGTACATAGTGACTGCACCAGCAGAATAGTGAGTGCAGCTCTGGAGTATAATACAGGATGTAACTCAGGATCAGTACAGGATAAGTAATGTAATGTATGTACACAGTGACTCCACCAGCAGAATAGTGAGTGCAGCTCTGGAGTATAATACAGGATATAACTCAGGATCAGTACAGGATAAGTAATGTATGTACACAGTGACTGCAATTTTCTGTTCATCACCAGTAGACCCAGTACAGTACAGTAGATACGGATAAACTGATGTCATTACTATGGCAAAATTTAGTCCTAGCGCTGCTGACAGGGACACGCTCCGGCAGAAGAGGTCCAGCTACATTACACATGATCCTGTCACAGCAATCACCGGGGATTAATGGAGCTTCCATGAACACAGGTATACTCCGGACCAGAACATTCTGTAATATCCTCAGTCACGGTGAATTATAACAAGACACAGAAGGGATGGGTGAGAAAACTGCTTTCTCCACACTTTAATATGATACAGTGGACGCCTCTCATGTAATATAAGAAGAGCTGTGATTATGTAACGAGCAGGACTTTTGTCACTGCTAAAAAAGCGTTCACCCGAAAGGACCCCGTCATAGTCAATAGGATCTGTTCTGCTCCGTTCCTGTCAGTTACGTGAAATTGTGTGGCGAAGCTACAGACCCCACTGCTTTACACTGCAGCTCAGCTTGTTCAGATTGGCGCATGTATATCCGCACAAGCCCAACAGAAGCTTCCCAGGAGGTCCATGCATGAAGAGCTGATAGTCCAGAACCTTTGAGGTCTCCTTAAAAAGGGTTATCCAACCCCTATAATGACCCCCCCTTCCCAATGCCCGGGCCCCTCGCATGCAATATACTTACCCGCGTTTCTCCGGATCCCTGCATGGCCACCGCTGCATCTCCCTGGGACTCAGATAAAAACATCTGGCGGTGGGGGGGGCAACCAATAGCAGGCCACGACACGAGACGGACGAGCCTCCCTAGCATCACTCGCGATGTAGGTAAGTATATTGAATACGAGGGGCCCGGGCATTGGCTACATTCACACAACCGTATGTTCGTCAGTGTCCAACCCGCAATTTTTTGGGGATTGCACACGTGGACCTATTGATTACTATGGGGCGGCTAAAAATGCGGACTTCATCCGTGTTCTGTCCGAATCTGTGCGGCTGTTCCACAAATTATAGAACGTCTGTAGGGCCCATGTAAAATGTGTGATGTACATGGCCAGTTTCCGTTTAAGGATCTGTAGTCTGCGGACCGCAAAACACATACAGTCGTGTGAATGCAGCCTATAAACATGCGTATTAAGATCGGGACTGTTCCGGTAGATTAGGGACCGCTGGACGCCCTGCTACTACGGATTCCTGATTTCAGGGTAAGCGTCATGGCGGTCATAGTTTTACATCATCGCTTTTCTAATACGGCAGGTGAAAAGACCTATTTTTGAAGATGTCTTTTGTTCCAATGTCTGAAGGACTCAGGAGACACCAACAGGAACACCAAGAACCGTAGAGAACCGGTCGGGTGGGTGCGGGATCCTGTATGACGTGAGGTTAAGGCATTGTGCTGAAGTCAACCGAAACGCTCAGATTTGCTGAATGGGTGACAAAAGGGCATACATCCACTGACATTACCCTCCTCCACCCCCCGACTGATGACAGGTCCTCCATGTTCTGTAGTGTTTACCTAGCTAAGCAAACCAGAGACGAACATACTCTAAAAAGGATTTCCCATACCATGGGTAGTATGACCGCCAAATACTAGCACCCAGCATGCTGGGGGTCAATGAAAGACCGTGGAGACCCCTGGACATAACACTGTGCGGCCCCTTCCCCTCATATTGAAGGATGAGAAATTATAAAGGCTAAAAAAAAAAAAAAAAAACTGCTTAAGGCTACATGCACACGACTGTTGTGTGTTTTGCGGTCTGCAAATCGCGGATACGCAAAACACGGATGGCGTCCGTGTGCGTTCCGCAATTTTCGGAACGGCACGGACAGCCTTTAATTTAACTGCCTATTCTTGTCCGCAAAGCTGAGCATGCATGTGTTGTCCATGAGGATACCAGAGTAAGTAGCTGACAGACTTCTCAGATGGCAGCTTATCTCCCTTGAGAACAAAAGGATCAGACATGTTGAAATCCAACAGCCCAATCCTTGCTACCCCTGAAATCAGCAGGCAGCATAACTTAGCATGCTATGGATTTAAAATAGATCTTTTTTTTTTTTTTCAAATCACAGAATAGAAAAGAGATTTCATGTACTAAAGTTCTACGCCAGTATTTTTGAGTGTAAAAGTTGCAAATGTTGAGGTCGTCATCAGGTTGGAAAAACCGGCACCCATTACACCTGAAATCTACTCCAGCTCCAGATTTCTGTTCTGGCACATGGACAGCAGACAATGCGCCACATTTATCAAGAATCATGCACTTCCTAATAAATTGGTCGGAGTCGTCTGCCAGCGGGACTTTTACTAAGACTGGCATGTGAAACGCTGGTCTTTAGTAAATGACCCCCATTTTTTCAAGCTCCAAATGCAATGATACAAGTGTATAGAGGCTAAATGAGCAGCGCCGCCTGGTGGTCATCTGGAGATATATCACAAGCCAGCACAAGAGCTGCTGCTTCTTTTTTCAAGGTGACTTGGTGCTGCGGTTTCCAGCGCGTGATGAAGGTTTTACGTACACCTGATCACTATATAATGAGCCGTTACACGGTTTTACAAATGGCTGCTTTGCTTGTCGGCCACAATAGGAGGCAATGTCACAGCGTTGTACAGGACGTGTCACGGTGCAGCCCACACCCTGGGGAGTTTGTGGCACCCTATGTGAAATATATAAAATGCTGTCAAATCTATAGTGAAGTCCTTTGGGGGGGGGGGGGGGGGCTGGTGTTCTGGTCACTTTATCTTTATAAAACAAAAAGTTCTACAACTTTCTAATATACTTTGTGTTGATCCTGCACCATTGCTTGTGTCAGTAAATGCAAAGGCTATTGCTTACATTCAGAATCTGAAGAAAAAAAACAACGCATCCTTGGAGCTCCAATAATGTATCTGCTTGGAATCCCAGCAGGGCTATGGAGAAGGGTGGGCAAAGTAGGCGGCTGCCTAGTGCCCCACTGAAGTAGGGGCTCAAGGACCGACTGAATGTCTGACAGCTATCATGCTGACCTCCAGGTCGGTGGTGGTGGTCAGGGGAGTGCATTTTGAAACCCTTGCCAGGACAAGAGAGACTTGTGCCGTAGAATTGGAACAAACATGAACTTAGAATGATTCCATTCACTGAAAGCAAGCAGAGATTTGTAAAATATAAAAAAAAAATATATATATATTAATGGTTTTTAATCAACCTTTTACATGACTGGGTGATATAGTATCTGATGCCGGTGTTCCGTTATATTTCCCTACCCGTGAGATTTCCCTACCCTCGTCACTTCCTGCTGTGACGCAGCCGCACCAGACATGACGTGAGGAGGTGTGGCGCGCCGCGCAGGCGCACAACCACGGGGTAGGGAAATGTCACAGCAAAGTTAGCTGGACACTGGCCGACACTGCGCATGCGCCGGGAGCCTCACAAGCGGTTAGGGTAGGGAAAAATTACGGGTCAGTGCGCAGGCGCGGTGATCGGATGGATGTTCCCAGCTGGACACCGTCCGACACTGCGCATGCGCTGGGAGACTCACCAGCGGTTAGGGAAAAAGCACTGGCCCATAATTTTTCTCTTCCCTAACAGCTGGTGAGGCTCCCAGCGCATGCTCAGTGTCGGCCGGTGTCCAGCTGAGAACATCCATCCGATCACCGCGCCTGAGCACTGGACCGTCATTTTTCCCTACCCTAACCGCTGGTGAGGCTCCCGGCGCATGCGCAGTGTCGGCCGGTGTCCAGCTAACTCTGCTGTGAAATGTTCCTACCCTGTCGTTGTGCGCCTGCGCGCCGCGCCACACCTCCTCACATCATGTCCGGTGCTGCCAGAAGTGACGAGGGTAGGGAAATATAACGGAACACCGGGCTTATTGGGAACCCATTTTGGAACTAAGATGGCGCCCTCTGTGGCTATTATGGGGACGTACAGCAAACTCCAGCTGTGGTGAAACTACAACTCCCAGCATGATCCATTCACTTCTATGGGAGTTCCAAGAACATTAAGGCAAGCGTGCATGCTGGGAGTCCTAGTGCCGGAGGTTACTTATCCGAGTACTGGATTACAAAAGTATGTGCGCCCCTTTAGGGCGAAGACCTAGGATATTTACCACCTGCCCCTCCTTACTCCGCACGCCGGTGGTTCTAGGATACCGCTGCCAGCTGTCGAGGGTGCGTTTGCTCATGTCTAAACATCCTGTCTTCCAGGTACGACCACTGAGATTTTACATGAGAAGATATTACACGTGCTGACCTCTAGTGGCCAAACATGTGACATTGCAGCCTGGTAATAAAAAAAAAAAAATATATATATATATATATATATATATATATATATATATATACACACAGTATAATGGTCTCGCTTTACAGCCTGTGGTAAAACTGAGCGGCCCATATTTACTAATGCGAGTGCGCCTTGATGATGATATAATGCGGTGCAGTTTGGCACATGTAGGTTTAACGTATTGATCTGTGCCCAGCTGACAATTGGACGTGGCCTAATGGGAAAAGAGGGCATGGTATAATATACTATATGGTATCCAAAAATTGCGCCACCGTCCTGTCTCTAACTAAGCTCACCAATAGAGTTAGACAAAAGTATCTAGCCAGCCGCCAAATCCATCATCCAGCCTGAGCCCCTGTGATTACGCCATCTACAGGATTAACTAAATCTGCCCCATAGTTATCAGCTCATTCGCACTAATAGGCAATAATTGGCGACAGATAACAGATATATTGCACTCTGAGATAAGATAGGAAGGGATAGACGGTGTAGCCAGCTGACAGCGAGGGGGCGGGGTTATTAGCAGGCCAATGATGATGTCATGAAATGAGAAGGCGAAGTTCTTTCAGGATGGCTAGTGATGTCACTGCCCATTATAAGGGCTCATGCACACGGCTATATGTATTTTGCGGTCCGCTAAAAATACGGATGACGTCCATGTGCATCCTGTATTTTGCGGAACGGAACAGTGCTATGCTTGTCCGTGATGCAAACAATAAGAGGACATATGGACACGGAATGCACAAGAAGTGACTTCCGTTTTTTTTGCGGACCCATAGAAATGAATGGTTCCGCATACGGTCCGCATAAAAGACGGAACGGACACGGAAAGAAAATACGTTTGTGTGCATGAGCCCTAAGTGTTATACTCCTTAAAGCATCGCTCTCCTGCTAGGCAGGGAGGCTGAGGGTCAGTTCTATGGGGGTGCCGGGTCCTGATGATAACTATGGGGCGCCATTTGTTTACAGTGCAGTTTGTGACCAAAAAAAAGCATTTTTTGGATTCATTTTGTAGCATTCTACGTCACAAAATGAACCGAATTGTATTTTGTTGCACAGAATGTCATTTTGTGGCATAAAATTTAACAAAATGAATTTTGTCTATACAAAAAAAAAAAATTTTGTCACAAAATGCTCTGTGAACCTATGACGGCCATAGATAACTGCAGCTCAGCCCCATTCACTTCTAGGCCGGCAATATTTAAAGGGGTTGTCTCACTTCAGTAAGTGGCATTTATCATGTAGAGGAAGTTAATACAAGGCACTTACTAATGTATTGTGATTGTCCATATTGCTTCCTTCGCTGTCTGGATTCATTTTTCCATTTTACATTACACACTGCTCGTTTCCATGGTTACGACCACCTTGCAATCCATCAGTGGTGGTCCTGCTTGCATTCTATAGGAAAAACTGTTGGCCTCTCTGATGGTCTGGACTGTGGGAGCGCACATAGTCTGGCTCTTTTTCCCCATAGTGAGCAAGCACGACCACCACTGATGGATTGCAAAATGGCCGTAACCATGGAAACGAGCAGTGTGTAATGTGATAGAAAAATGAATCCAGCCAGCAAAGGAGGCAATATGGAGAATCGCAATACATTAGTAAGTGTCTTGTACATGATAAATGCCATTTGCTGAGGTGAGACAACCCCTTTAACTCTCCGACAACCGTGATGTGCAGCTCTGATACTCCAGACCCCGGTGAACGCAGCGTTCTAGTAACGGTCTGAAGTCACCTGGCGTCCCAGCCCTGTTCCTCTGTGATGGGCGTATGAAAGGCGATTGTACAGACAGAAATGTCCCGGCGATAATGGCGTCCAGTGTACACAGCCGACGGGGACATCTGATTAACCGGACCTTATCACTCTGACAACATCTGAGGTCAGATAAGGGCCCCGGACCGGCTGTACCTTGTGTTCTGCCTCCATGGGAAAGTTTATTAAAGGAGGTGAACTGGTCCCGACACTGTATGAGCTGGCCGGGAGCGTGGTAACGCGGTGTACTCCCCGCTCGCTGATATGGAGGTGTGCGGAGAAGACGTCCGCAAGTGAGCGGAATACAATGGCTGCCGGCGAGGAGACAGTGAAGAACGTCAGCCTTCTGTTATTCCAGCAGGAAAGCAAATACTGCGACCAGACGCAAATGCCCTCCACACCGTGTGCTTTTCCAACCGCCCCTTTAAGATGCCATTTCAGGGACTTGTGTGAGCTTGTTTTGCTTTTCAGCATTTTTAAAGGGGAAATTCAGTCAAAGTGATGTCATAGATAACAAGGACACACTGGTGACGTCTCAGACCCCCAGGGACTTCTAGGGGGGAGATCAAACTGCAAATCTGACTAAACAGCTAATGAAAGGTCCATTCAAATCGATGTCGTCTCAGGAAGCAAACAAAGGTGTTACAGAGGTTGTGCCTTGAGGCTGAGGGGGTGCAAAGGCTTCTGAGGATACCAGTACTATAAATGGCAGGATAGTCGGGGACCCCTTTAAACAGCATCTGTCAGCAGTTTTGTACCTATGACACTGGCTGACCTGTTGGCAGCTGAAGACATCCGTGTTGGTCCCATGTTCATATGTGCCCGCATTGCTGAGAAAATGATGTTTTATTATATGCAAATGAGCCTCTAGGAGCAACGGGGGCGTTGTCATTACACTGAAAGGCTCTGCTCTCTCTGCAACTGTAGTACCCGATGCACTTTGTTTGGCAGGGCCAAGCAGGGAAAGCGTGATCCTGTCAAAGTGCAGAGGGCGCAGCAGTTGCAGAGAGAGCAGAGCCTCTAGGAGTAATGGTAACGCCCTAGAGGCTCATTTGCATATAGTAAACCATCATTTTTCTCAGCAATGCGGGCACATATGGACATGGGACCAACACAGATGCCTTCAGCTGCCAAGCGCACAGGTAACAGGTCAGTCAGTGTCATAAGTACAAAACTGATGACAGATGCCCTTTAAAGATCTTGGGTCTATGGAAGGGGCTCTTGACCTGGTTTCAGTTACAATCCCTGTGACATTTTAGCTCCCATATGTAACCAATGGTTCCCCTTCCACAGATGCAAGTTTCTATGGGGCCTGTAGTCAGGGCCATTTCTAAGGGGGGGCAGGCCGGGCGGCCGCCCGGGGCGCTGTCAGAAGGGGGGCGCTGGCAGGGGCGAGTTTTTTTGACACTCGCCCTGAGAGAAATTTTACCTAGAAACTGCACTGCCTGTAGTAGGGAGTGCACCAGTAGGGGGAGCTCACTGCATAGAGATAACTGTGAGCTCCCCCTAGTGGTGACCACAGGCAGCCAAAGTTTATAATTTAAAGGGCTTGTTCCATCAGGACATTTATGGCATGTCTACAAGATATAGATGCGGGTCCCACCTCTGGGCCTCATTATTATCTCAAGAGCGACGCCCTGTCACGTGCAGCTAGGAATGGGCAGGTGCGCGGCTCTCTCCATTCACTG
Organism: Bufo gargarizans; assembly: GCF_014858855.1. Classification (NCBI taxonomy): domain Eukaryota; kingdom Metazoa; phylum Chordata; class Amphibia; order Anura; family Bufonidae; genus Bufo; species Bufo gargarizans. The sequence continues at coordinate 178,538,866 of NC_058087.1, read as the reverse complement.
CCATGAAAATAGTTGAACATGCTTACTCAGCTATTTTCGGTAGGTCCGTAGCAGTGAGTGGAGATAGCTCTCCATTCCTATCAACGTGTGAGCAGAGAACCCTGTTTCTGGAGATAGTTGTGGGTCCCAGAGGTGGAATCGGCATCTATATCCGGTGGATCTGCCATAAACATCCAGTTATGGGCTCCCAGTTGACACCAGTGCCCCTGACCGACTGCCCGATCCAGTAGGGTAGGTCACCAGCCTTATATACGGATAGTCGTACTGAGAATAGTAATAAAGTTTCACCAGCAAACAACAATATCTATGATCTAGTTTTTTGGCAGCGGAGAGCCCCAAAACAATGGAAGCCGTCCAGTCAATGCTGGGAAGCAAATGCTTTTGGACACCGTAAGCTCCAATTTTTAATGAACCCTGTTTAAACATTGCAGCCGGTGCCAAGTTTTAATAGACACAGGTGCAGCAGCTAAAACAATGCAGCCGAATGAGATCGGAGCAGGACCGAGGTGTTTCGCTAACTTTTAATAGTTTTCTATGAAAATATTAAAATCACTTGATCAACATAAGCATCATTGTGCACAGGCCGCATGACGGAGACACGTGAGCCATCACTCACCGCGCTAATCCCCGAAATACAGGGAAAGAAGAGCAACATCTCTGCCCCTGGAAGATCCTGCCACATCTGTAACTGGGCCCCCAACCCTCACATGTCATAGTACTGGTCCCTTTTTATATGGGGTAGGGGGGGTCTTTTAAGCATCAGGACCCAGGTGTGACTGCAACCTATGCACTATACTTGCTGACGTTTGAGAAGTGACATCATGGAGATTCCAAGAAGTGATGTATAAATAACGACAGACCCCTAAATAAATAAAGCCCCCAGACCAGGCCCCCTAAATAATTACAGACCCCAGATCCTCTAAAGCAGTGTTTCCCAACCAGTGTGCCTCCAGCTGTTACAAAACTACAACTCCCAGCATGCCCGCACAGCCAAATGCTGTCCGGGCATGCTGGGAGTTGTAGTTTCGCAACAGCTGGAGGCACACTGGTTGGGAAACACTGCTCTAAAGAACCACATAGCCCAGACCAGACACCATAAACAAATACAGACTCCAGACAAGACCCCCTAAACAAATACAGACCCCAGACCAGAACCTCAAAATAAATATAGAACCCAGACAAGACCCCTTTATAAATACAGACCCGTTAAATACAATCCCCAGACCAGAACCTCAAAATAAATACAGAGCCCATACCAGAACCCCTAAGTCAAAACAGACCCCAGACCCGCAAAATGAATACAAATCCCAGACTAGAGCCCTAAATAAATACAGACCCCAGACCAGAACCTCAAAATAAATATAGAACCCAGACAAGACCCCTTTATAAATACAGACCCGCTAAATAAATACAAAGCCCATACCAGAACCCCTAAGTCAAAACAGACCCCAGACCCGCTAAATGAATACAAATCCCAGACTAGAGCCCTAAATAAATACAGACCCCAGACTAGAGCCCTAAATAAATACAGATCCCAGACCACACCCGCTAAACAAATACAGAGCCCAAAACAGACCCCCAGACAAATACAGACTCCAGACCACACCCACTAAACAAATATAGACCCCAGACCAGGCCCCCTAAACAATCACATACCGAAGACCAGACCCCCTAAATAAATTCGGACCCCAGACCACACCTCTAAACAAATACAGCCCCTAGACTCGCTTTGGCTGAGTGTGCATGTGTTTTCAATGAGAAAAAGGGGAATAAACTGCTGCCAGACACCTCCAACAGCGGATAATTCCCTTTGAGAATTTGCGATCTGGCACGTTCACCCCTCCTTCCAAATGAACATCTGCCAAGCCTTTCATACACATTAGCTGGCCGGCTGTCCTGCCAAATTTGGTGGGTTTAGCCAACTTAAAAGGGGTTGTCCTATCTGGACATTTATGGTGTAGTGATAGGATATGCCATAAATATCCGACAGGTGTAGGTCCTATCTAAAGAATTCATGAGCAGCTTTCTTCTTTCACTACTATGGGACTTCTGAAACTAACCAGCAGACAGCAATTTTCAGAAGTCTCATAGCAGTGAATGGAGCGGATGTTGCGCATGCGCAGCTTGGTCTCCGTTCACATCTGAGCACCGTTCTTGAGATGGGAGCAGGTTCTAGAGCTGGGACCTGAGCCTATCAGACATTCATGGCATATCCTATCCCTTTAAGTCTAAAGTGCACTGTTCGGACCATGAGCAATTCCTATGTCTATGGCATTGCAAGGACTGGTCCAGGCCAAATCTAGGATCTGGAACGGTGGGAAAGGAGGTGGATGGTTCCTTTAAGACCGGCTGAAAATTTACATGCGAAATATACCATCAAATAAAAGACTTGTATTGCGAGCAGTCAGGACACAGCGCTCATACAAGATTACGCCTCTTAGCACGTGCAGTCATCGACAGGACCACGGATAAGGATGGGACCCAGCCCGAGGACATCACATGTACGATGTCTGAGCAAACAGAGAGGCCATTCAGCACCCAAGTCGAGAAGGAAGCTGGAGACAAGACACGAGATCCTGATGTGTGTGGTTACTCCGAACAAGCAGGTCAAGGACAAGACTGACTGCCGGTGCCAAGAGACTATGATCTGCTGTGAAACTATAACCCTCATCGTGTCTCAACAGTCTGTGGAGAGTGACCAGTTGGAGTCAACGCCTCTAAGCTATAACATGGGGTTGTAAGGGGTGCACCACCAATGAGGCCAGGTGAGGCGACCGCGTCAGGCAGCACCAGGTAGGGGCAAGAGGGGGGCAGCGGAAGGGCCATGGGCAATGAAAGCTTTTATTGTGGCAAAGGGGTTAGGTTAAGAAATTGGCATTGGGGGTTTGGGGCGCCGTTTCAGTTTTCGCCTCAGGCAGCAGAAAGGCTAGGTGCACCCCTGAGGGTTGTCCCCATGGGGCACAACCACATACCTTCATGGATCGTCAGTGCCGCCAATCTCGAAACGGAGGCGATGGACTGGTATCAAAAGAAGCTTCCATTTATGAATCGGCAGGGGTACCCCCCCCCCCCCCCTATGGTGTCCATATGCCCCAATGATGTCTTGATCCAACCCTCTGGGGTAGTTATGTTGGGGGGGGGGGGAGCAGGGATAACGATCCCTGGATTCTGCAAAATATCAGTGGAATTCATTGTTACATTGGCGGCACGCATCTCATAAGACATTAATCCGCCCGTCACACGCGCATTATTCGCTGGAAGTGTAAACACGGATGAGACCCAAATCAAACAATGACTTAAATGAGAAATGTCAGAACAAACAGTGAGGGAAATTCAAGACGGGAAAAGAGAAGGAAGCTGATGGGGAAAACCTCAAATATTCCCAGGAGCATGAATTACTGGCAAACCATACAGGGCTGGCCAAAGCCTCGACCCTGGGGGGGAGACTAGACGGAGTATGACTTGTCACAAGGGCTCTGGGTCTAGCGCCCAGCTCCTGTTTCTGCTGCTTATGCTCCCATCTGGTCTTCCATCTACATGACTCAGGAACGGAACAAGTCCCCTGCGCAGGTCACTGCTGAGGCCATTGATTGGCCAGCAGCAGTTATGTGCATGTGCAGTTGGAGTACTGGAAAGGGCCAATTGTTGAACTGTTACATTACTAAGTAAAATGCTGTGATTTACTGTATTTGTATACCTAATAGCACTGTATGCTCATCCCCTTAGGTTACCAGGAGATGGACCTGAGTCCACCCCCTGGTTATTTCAGTCAGTATGTAGTGAGAGTCTAGTTGAGGATGACTGAAGAACTACTTGTACAAGCTGCTCAGAGCTAGGCCCAAACCTTTGTCTCTGAGACAACCTACGGCCAACGAAACAGAAGGTCCAGAATCTACATGGCCGTGCACTGCAGTCAGTCAGCAAGGTATTGTGCATGTTATGGCATAAAAAGCTTACTGCTGTGGAAGGGTACATTGCCAGCGCACCCTTCCACACTTGGAGGTGGTCTGGCCAGCCGAATTTGAAATCTGCACCCCACGGTCAGAAACAATTACCAAGAACCTCATTGCCAGCCTGAGGTTCTGCCGAGAGGAGTACTATAACCCCCATCATTGCTGTTGTCAACACATTGTGACTGGGGAAGGATTTGTACTGTGATCTACTTGGAACTGTGCCTTGGTACTGTCGGATGTACTACTACTCCTATTCTGCACCTTAGTAAATGAGACTTATTCATCTTCACCAACTGACCTGGTTATTGACTCCACCATACACTGGCCGCAGCACTTACACCTCCTGCCTTGTACCCAGAACAACACCTAACACTAAGGGCACCCCAAATACCACCTGGCAGGAGTCCCAGAACCAAGCTATATCCCAAGGGATGAAAGGGTGCGTCCTACAGTCCCTGCAGGGCCCCCGGAGAGCCAATAAGGGGATTACCACTGTCATCTGTGAGCACAACCACCCTCAAGGCCACAACTACCACTCTCATCCTCTGCTTCCCTCTCCTAGACAGTTCGTCACACTAACCTCCTCTCACAAATCCATCATAATTTCATAAAATATCTTTGTAGCGGATTGGCTGCTGTATTTCTGCCCAGGTCCCTCTGCTTCCTCTCGCACAGCCTTATAAGATATAATTCTGGCTGTGTGCAGCCACCACTAGGGGGAGCTAGCTGCACAAGGATTTATGCTGCTAGAAAAAAGCAATATATTCTGTGTGCACTGCGCTCCCCCTGGTGGTGGTTACTGTTAATTACTATTATAGTTTCAATTGAGGTATATGCTAGGCCTCTGTGGCAGTCACAACATGTGATCAGCCCCAAATGCTAAATACACCACTGTACATGACGAACACAAGTCTGCAAATATATTAGGGGGATAGCGAATGTCTAGGTAAAGTGTATGACCTGATCCTAAAATTCTGCAGTTTTCACACTGGCCACTGAGCCTAATAGTCAGACACTTCCTGTTCTGCAGAGATCACTTCTCAGCAGTCATCTCATTATCATCACAGACATGATTTAAATAGATAATAGATAATTAGATGATCGATACATACACAGATAGATAAATACATAGATTTAGATAGCTAAGAAGGCATCCAATTCACTAGCAGTGAGGTCATAGCATATCTACCCCCCCTCCCTGCACAGTGACCTCTGCACAGGTTACAGAGCATACAATAGTTGTATGACGCATCTTTACCTCATCCTTTTGGGCTATAAATGAAAAAAATGTCAATTTCTCAAAAAATCTGTTACCTACAAGGCAATTTAGCCTGAGGATAGGAAGGTCTGACAGAAAGGTAAATTTCATTTGTAAATCATACTTGTGTAACTTGTTCTTCCAGCAATGTTAATGGAAGAATAAGGCTTTGAAGAGCCAGAAATGACATTCCACCTGCTATATGCTTGCTCTTACAACATATACTATTATTTGATAGTAACCAGTCAGTGTCCATATACACCGCTATACAGTGCTCAAATATCAGAAACAGCGCCACTCTTGTCCACTGGCTGTTTCTGGCATTGCAGCTAGGACCCATTCAGCATCAGAAGTCTAGATAATAAGCGCAGGTAGTCCATCAGCCTGAGAGGGGTGCAGCACAGTGGGTGGAAGCGGCACAGCCTATAGATAGGAATACTGTTATGACTGTAATGGCTTTGTCTGCAATTTTTCTATATATATATATTGTGGGGTTTCGCTCTGGTAGATAGGGTAAGCGGGCGCAGTACAGAGGCAAAATACAAGTTCTTAACTCAAAACGTCAGTGTTTATTCACACTTGAGGCAATTGCACAAAACAGCACGTAACTTTGCAGTCTTGGTGTTAATTCACACACAATTCATATAACACAAGTCACCTTGCTGGCAGTTTTGCCTCCAGTAGTCCACAGCAGGCTTTAGGGGGCCTGTTTTCCCAGCGTGCGGCCCTTAGCCCTCCAGCACGGCACAAAGCCCCAGATCCCAAAAACAGAGACATCTCTGTTGAGCCCAGCTGCCCATTTAAGGACAGCCAGGTGCTGCCAAAACCCGGACTGGCACTTAAACTCCGGTCCGGTATTTTAACTCACCTGACTGGAAACCAGCCCAGCCGCACATGTTGGGAGGAAAATACCTGCCTTCCAGACACCACCCCTCACTGTGTCACAATATACACAGACAGTCGAGTCACATTATTATGACCACCAGGTGATATCCAGAGTAGCAGCGCGGACAGCAGCTAGACGGGTTCAATAAGGTCCTGGTAGGTCGTCACAGGTATCTGGAGCCATGCTGACTCAGGGCATCCCACAGCTGCTTTGTTCTCTGACGTTCCTCTTCTGACACGCCAACGTCCATCCGTTCCATGAAGCAGAAGATGTGACTCGTCAGAGAAGACGACCCTTTGCCAATCAGCGGAAACTGAAGCCTTTTCTGCTGATGTAACTTGGTTAGCTGAGGAGCAGTGACCGTCCGTCTGCCCCGGAGCCCCATGTACAGTAGGACCTCTGACCTGTAGTGTCAGACTCACGTCTGGTGCCTGTGGTTCACTTTGGTGATCAGCTGCTCCACTGTAGGGTGTCGCTCCACCCTCGCGCACCTTCGTAACCGACATTCACCTCTCACATCAATGGCACATTGTGCTCCACAGTTTCCACGTCACTTATTCACAATGGGGCCATCTGTCCACTCACCATACACTATCACCACAGCAGCACGAAAATAGTTTACACTGCGCAGATTCTGAAATAACGCCACCCGGGGCCCGAAAACCGATAATACCATCCTGCAACTCTGATAAATTGCCCTTTTTTTTTTCCCTGACAGTATCAAGGGATATGTGTGCAGACAGCCTATCACACACCTTATATACCCACCGAGCCAGCTTAGCACAGCTTATATACCCACCGAGCTAGCTCAGCACACCTTATATACCCACCGAGCTAGCTCAGCACAGCTTATATACCCACCAATCCAGCTCAGCACACCTTATATACCCACCGAGCCAGCTCAGCACACCTTATATACCCACCGAGCTAGCTCAGCACACCTTATATACCCACCGAGCCAGCTCAGCACACCTTATATACCTACCGAGCCAGCTCAGCACACCTTATATACCCACCGAGCTAGCTCAGCTCACCTTATATACCCACCGAGCTAGCTCAGCACAGCTTATATACCCACCAATCCAAATCCAGCTCAGCACACCTTATATACCCACCGAGCCAGCTCAGCACACCTTATATACCCACCGAGCTAGCTCAGCACACCTTATATACCCACCGAGCCAGCTCAGCGCACCTTATATACCCACCGAGCTAGCTCAGCACTCCTTATATACCCACCGAGCCAGCTCAGCACTCCTTATATACCCACCGAGCCAGCTCAGCACACCTTATATACCCACCGAGCTAGCTCAGCACACCTTATATACCCACTGAGCAAGCTCAGCACTCCTTATATACCCACCGAGCCTGCTCAGCACTCCTTATATACCCACCGAGCCAGCTCAGCACACCTTATATACCCACCGAGCCAGCTCAGCACACCTTATATAGCCACCGAGCCATCTCAGCACACCATATATACCCGCCGAGCTAGCTCAGCACACCTTATATATCCACCCAGCCAAATCAGCACACCTTAGATACCCACCGAGCTAGCTCAGCACATCTTATATACCCTCAGCACACCTTATATATGCATCAGATAATATCATGGGCCGTTTGGGGATCATGGGGTCTGGATCTCTAGTAAGTCCTCATAATTCATGACCTAGGGAACAGAAAGCTGTAGAAATGAATGTAGAATGGCGGTATACACCTGGGTGAAGTCCTATTCTAGATTGCTCACAGCTCTTTACTGCCCTCTAGTGGAGCTGCCATGCACTGATCTGATAAAGGATTTGCATTGATTTCTATTGCGATTACCTGCCCCATAGTGTTGTACAAAATACCATCTAAGGCCTCATGCACACGACAGTATTTTTTCACGGTCCGCAAAAACGTCCGTGATCCGTGACCGTTTTTTCGTCCGTGGGTCTTCCTTGATTTTTGGAGGATCCACGGACATGAAAAAAAAGTCGTTTTGGTGTCCGCCTGGCCGTGCGGAGCCAAACGGATCCGTCCTGAATTACAATGCAAGTCAATGGGGACGGATCCGTTTGACGTTGACACAATATGGTGCCATTTCAAACGGATCCGTCCCCATTGACTTTCAATGTAAAGTCTGGAGTCCCTTTTATACCATCGGATCAGAGTTTTCTCCAATCCGATGGTATATTTTAACTTGAAGCGTTCCCATCACCATGGGAACGTCTCTATGTTAGAATATACTGTCGGATATGAGTTAGATCGTGAAAACAGTGTGCGGCCCCCCGCCCCCCCCCTCCCTCCCTCCCTCCCTCTATTGTAATAATTCGTTGGTGGCCAGTGTGCGGCCCCCATCGGCCCCCCGCTTCTTCCCTCTATTGTAATAATTCGTTGGTGGCACAGTGTGCGCCCCCCCCGGCCCCCCTCTTCCTCCCTCTATTGTAATAATTTGTTGGTGGCACAGTGTGCGCCCCCCATCGGCCCCCCCTCCCTCTATAGCATTAATAACATTGGTGGCCAGTGTGCGGCCTCCCACCCCCCCGAGTTCCGATCGGAGTCCCAGTTTAATCGCTGGGGCTCCGATCGGTAACCGTGGCAACCAGGACGCTACTGCAGCCCTGGTCGCCATGGTTACTTAGCAATAGTGCAATAGTAAAAGATTCATACTTACCTGGGAGCTGCGATGTCTGTGTCCGGCCGGGAGCTCCTCCTACTGGTAAGTGACAGATCATTTAGCAATGCGCCGCACAGACCTGTCACTTACCAGTAGGTGGAGCTCCCGGCCGGACACGAACATCGCAGCAGCCAGCAGGCAAGTATGAATCTTCTACTGTTGTACTATTGCTAAGTAACCATGGCAACCAGGACTGCAGTAGCGTCCTGGTTGCCATGGTTACCGATCGGAGCCCCAGCGATTAAACTGGGACTCCGATCGGAACTCCGCTGCCACCAATGATCGGGGGGGGGGGGGGAGATGGGAGGCCGCACACTGCCACCAATGTTGTTAATGCTATAGAGGGAGGGGGCCGATGGGGGGCGCACACTGTGCCACCAACAAATTATTACAATAGAGGGAGGAAGGGGGGGCGATGGGGGGCGCACACTGTGCCACCAACGAATTATTGCAATAGAGGGAGGAAGGGGGGGGGGGCGCACACTGTGCCACCAACAAATTATTACAATAGAGGGAGGGGGGGGCGCACACTGTGCCACCAACATATTATTACAATAGAGGGAGGAAGGGGGGGCGCGGGGGGGCGCACACTGTGCCACCAACGAATTATTACAATAGAGGGAGGGAGGGGGGGGCCCGCACTGGCCACCAATGATATTCAAACTGGGGAGGGGGGAAGTCTGCCCCCTGCTGCCTGGCAGCCCCTGATCTCTTACAGGGGGATATGATAGTACAATTAACCCCTTCAGGTGCCGCACCTGAAGGGGTTAATTGTGCTGATCACGGCCCCCTGTAAGAGATCGGGTGCTGCCAGGCAGCAGGGGGCAGTCTTTTACACAGTTTGTAGTGTATTCTAACTAGAAGCGTCCCCATCACCATGGGAACGCTTCTGTGTTAGAATATACTGTCGGATATGAGTTTTCACGAAGTGAAAACTTAGATCTGAAAAAGCTTTTATGCAGACGGATCTTTGGATCCGTCTGTATGAAAGTAACCTACGGCCACGGATGCCAATCTTGTGTGCATCCGTGTTCTTTCACGGACCCATTGACTTGAATGGGTCTGTGAACCGTTGTCCGTCAAAAAAATAGGACAGGTCATATTTTTTTGACGGACAGGATACACGGACCACGGTCTCGGCTGCAAAACGGTGCATTTTCCGATTTTTCCACGGACCCATTGAAAGTCAATGGGTCCGCGAAAAAAAAACTGAAAACGGCACAACGGCCACGGATGCACACAACGGTCGTGTGCATGAGACCTAATTAGATTAAAATATTAAAAAAGAACAGATTTTCACATTTTTTACAAGCATTTTCACTGCCAAGCCTGTATGCTGTAGTGCAGACAGCTGTTCAGTATACACCCATCATGGGGGAGGGGGGGTGTAAGTGGCCCCCTTTCTGTACGACTTGAGCCGTCTGTGTGTTACATGGATGGCCATTCAACTGAATGACCGCCATATAATACTGTATTTCCGCTGGCCACGGCTTTAGCTGTTTGCCCGGGACGCTGGGATCAGGAAACGGGGCGATCAGCTAATTGCCACAAATAGCTGCGATTCTGAAAGGGGTTTAGCATCTTAGGGTACGGCTACACAGCGCACTGGTAGCGTCCAGGATTGCGGGGTCATCGCAGAGGTGATCCCATAGAAATTAATGGGGTCACAGCAGTAGGGCTCATGCACACGACTGTATGTATTTTGCGGTCCACAAAACACGGATCAGCAAAAAATACGAATGACGTCTGTGTGACATCCGTATTGGATACGTTTTTTTTTTTGCGTATCCATTGTAACAAAGCCTATCCTTGTCCGCAAAACAGACAAGAATAGAACATGTTCTATCTTTTTTGTGGAACGGCCATGCGGACATACGGAAACAGAATGCACACTGAGTCATTTCCGTTTTTTTTGTGGATCCATTGAAGTGAATGGTTCCGCATACAGGGCGCAGAAAGAACGGACAAAAAAAAATATTTGTACGCATGAGCCCTTAGCTGCATGTGTGCCGCAACTGCGACCCATGAATCGCAAAAGATCCAACTCTGCTGTGCCGTGCGACTCGCGCTGGAACCTCATTCATTCCTATAGGATCACCGATAAACTGCAATGCCTCTGCGATCAGTACCCTAATATGTACAGTGCCTTGCAAAAGTATTCACCCCTCGACTTTTCCCGTATTTTGTTACATTACAGCCTCAAGTTCAATGTTTTGTTAATCTGAATTTTATGTGATGGATCAGAACACAATCGTCTAAGTCGGGGAAGTGAAATAAGAAAAATATATAAAATAAAACTATTGTTTAGAAATAGAAACAGAAAATTGCCGTGTGCGTATGTATTCACCCCCTTTGTTAGGAAGCCCATAAAAAGCTCTGGTGCAACCAATTACCTTCAGAAGGCACATCATTAGCGACATGATGTCACCTGTGTGCAATCTACGTGTCACAGGATCTGTCATTACATATACACACACCAGAGGCCGCAACACCGAAGCAAGAGGCATCACTGACCAAACACTGCCATGAAGACCAGGGAACTCTCCAAACAAGTAAGGGACAATGTTGTGGAGAAGTACAAGTCAGGGTTAGGTTATAAAATAAGATATCCAAATCTTCGATGATCCCCAGGAGCACCATCAAATCTATCATACCCAAATGGAAAGAACATGGCACAACAGGAAACCTGCCAAGAGACGGATGCCAACCAAAACAGGGCAAGGAGGGCATTAATCAGAGAGGCAGCACAGAGACCTAAGGTAACCCTGGAGGAGCTGCAGAGTTCCACAGCAGAGACTGGAGGATCTGTACAGAGGACGACAATAAGCCATACGCTCCATAGAGTTGGGCTTTATGGCAGAGCGGCCAGAAGAAAGCCATTACTGTCAGCTAAAAACAAAAAGGCGCGTTGTGAGTTTGTGAAAAGCCATGTGGGAGACTCCCAAAATGTATGGAGGAAGGTGCTCCGGTCTGGTGAGGCTCAAATAGAAATTTTCGGCCATCAAAGAAAACGCTATGTCTGGCGCAAACCCAACACATCACATCACCCAAAGAACGCCATCCCCACAGTGAGACCTGGTGGTGGCAGCATCATACTGGGGGGGACTGGGAAACTGGTCAGAGTGGAGGGAAAGATGGATGGTGCTAAATACAGGGATATCCTGAGCAGAACCTGTCCCACTCTGTGCGTGATGTGAGGCTCGGACGGAGGTTCTCCTTCCAGCAGGACAATGACCCCAAACACACGGCTAAAGCAACACTTGACTGGTTTAAGGGGAAACATGTAAGGCCTAGTTCACACGACCGTATGGCTTTTATTGTTTTTAGCGGTCCTTTTGTCACGGATCCGTTGTTCCGTTTTTGTGTACCGTTGTGTTTCCGCTTCATTTCCGTTTTTCCGTATGCCATGTACAGTATACAGTAATTACATAGAAAAAATTGGGCTGGCCATAACATTTCAATAGATGGTTCAGAAAAAAACGGAAGACATACGGATGCATTTCCGTATGTGTTTCGTTTTTTTGCGGACCCATTGACTTGAATGGAGTCACGACCCGTGATTTACGGCCAAATATAGGACAAGCTCTATCTTTCAACGGAACGAAAAAACGGAAATACGGAAACGGAATGCATATGGAACACATTCCGTTTTTTTTGCGGAACCATTGAAATGAATGGTTTCCGTATACGGACTGTATACGGAACACAAAAAAACGGCCAGTACACTCGCTCTGTGAACTAGGCCTAAATGTGTTGGAATGGCCGAGTCCCAGCCCAGATCTCCATCCAATAGATAATCTGTGGTCAGACTTAAAGATTGCTGGTCACAAGCGCAAACATCCGACCTGAAGGAGCTGGAGCAGTTCTCAAGGAGGAATGGGCAAAAATCCCAGCGGTAAGATGTGGCAACTGCTCCTAGAGACTTATCCAAAGTGACTTGGAACTGTGATTGCCGCAAAAGGGTCTCTACAAAGTACTGACTTTAGGGGGGTGAATAGTTCTGCACATTGACGTTTTCTGTTATTTTGTCCCATTTGTTGTTTGCTTCACAATAAAAAACAAACAAAAAAAACCATCTTCACAGCTGTCGGCAAGTTCTGTAAATTACATGATGCAAATCCTCCAACAATCCATGTCAATTCCAGGTTGTGAGGCACCAAAATACGAAAAAAGTCAAGGGGGGGGGGGCATACTTTTGCACTGTATCCAGTAATGGGACAAACTTCCTTGGTGCTCAAAGCAAGGGTTTCAGGATATGCGCCCCCCACCATTCAGCATGATATTTAAAGGGCATCTGTCAGCAGTTTTGCACCTATGACACTGGCTGACCTGTTACATGTGCACTTGGCAGCTGAAGGCATCTGTGTTGGTCCCATGTCCATATGTGCCCGCATTGCTGAGAAAAGTTATGTTTTATTATATGCAAATGAGCCTCTAGGAGCAACGGGGGCGTTACCATTACACCTAGAGGCTCTGCTCTCTCTGCAACTGCCGCGCCCTCTGCACTTTGATTGACAGGACCAGGTGTGATGCCGTTTTCACTGCCTGGCCCTGTCAATTAAAGAGGAAAGGGCGCGGCAGTTGCAGAGAGAGCTCAGCCTCTAGGTGTAATGACAACGCCCCCGTTGCTCCTAGAGGCTCATTTGCATATATCAAAACATCATGTTTCTCAGCAATGCGGGCACATATGAACATGGGACCAACACAGATGCCTTCAGCTGCCAAGTGCACATGTAACAGGTCAGCCAGTGTCATAGGTACAAAACTGCTGACAGGTGCCCTTTAATAATTCTTGCATATCCCCTCCCCACTTATATATACTGTATGCAGTGGGGTCTGTGAGCTGCTGCAGACCCTCTTCCAGTTCCATCACTTATATACCTGTAGCTATATCATAAGTTCATAGACTGAGCCACTTCTCCCAATGGTGCCCTAGGCAGTTGCCTACTCTGCCTACCCCTCATCCTGGCCCTGAATATAGGAACACTGCCAGGAGTGATTTGATCGTTGTATACAGAGAGCAGTGTGGCTTCGTGGTACCCTGCCATCCTAACGCCACCTAGTGGTTGTACTGCAGAATAAGAAGATATGGAAACTCTATAAGACTAGGCCCGAGGCACGGAGAATCACCGCCTAGGAGAGGTTTACATCAAGAAAGCCATTGCTATATTAAAGTAATCCAGAGAGAGGAAGAAATAGAAGGTCCAGAATCTGCAAGGCCATGCACTGGAGACAGTCAGTAAGGTGCTATCACAGGGGCATTGCTAATACACCCTTCACACTTTGACACCGTCCTGGCCAGCCCCCCTCTTACTCCTGTACCCCTCAGCCTGGGAATTACAGACCAGTTTCACAAGATCCTCATTGCCAGCCTTAGATTCTTCAGAGAGAGAGACCCCCATCGTTGTTCCTATCCATACATTGCTATCAGGGAAGATTTGCATTGTGAACTGTTTGGAACTGTGCCTTTAAACTGTTGGATGTACTACTACTCCTATCCTGCACTTTTGGAAAGAGAGATTTATCTATTTTCAACATCTGTCCTGGTTACTGACTCCAGCACCGTTCGCCGGACGCTGCACTTACACGTCCGTCAATGTACCCTTACAAAACGCCTAACATCAAGGGCACCCCAACTACCGTCAGGCAGGAGCCCCAACATCAGGGTGTCCCCCCATAGGAAGAAAGGGTGTGCCCTCCTGTCACTGCCCTGGCCCTAGGGAACCTCGGTATGAGGATCACCACTGTGAATAACTGCCACTACCACTCTCATCCTCTGCTCCTCCTGGGCTCATGGCACGAAGTCCCCTCTGCTATAACTGCACAGACAGGTTTAGGGTGTCCTCTCCTAGACCTCATGACCCCTACTGCAACAGATCCCCATTATCAGGTGAGAACTTGTTCATACTTACCAATGTTTAGGGGAATCCAAAACCCCACCCCTGGGAGCGCCCCAACTCCACCCATTTATGGGAACGGCTATCTGTCACCCCACCCATTTTCAGCCAGGGACAGCCCGAATTTGCTGGGACAGTCCCTGCAAATTCAGGACAGTTGGCAATTATGATTGTGCAAAGTAGTAGACCGAGGTACCACTCGGAACCGAACCCGAGTTCAGGATTTTTTTTTTTTTTTTTACAGTAGAAATAAATTTATAAAGTTATTATGCGAAGTCTCGCGGAACTTCGCAAAGTAATAACTTTGGCTCATCAGAGCCAATACATTCTAATACTGTGCGGAGCTCCTGCTACAGTATTGGAACGCAGTTTTATGCAAATAGACTTTGGATGTTTCATCCGAAGTCGATTCGCTCATCCCTACCCCCCAACCTTAGAACTCAGCTATTTTCGGTGCTCCCTTAGAAATGAATGGAGGGTGGCTGTGCATGTGCAGTGCGCCCTCCTTCACTTTGTGGGCTCCGTTCTAAGGATAGGTGCGGGTCCCAGATATGCCCCCAATGTCCAAGATGAGACGACCCCTTTAAAGTGGGCCTGGAAAAAAAACTAAGAATGGGCCCATGTTGTAGGCGGATCCAAATTGACAGAAGGTGGGACAACAGAAGTAGGCGGGGCCAGCAGCACCAATACCACAGTGCAGCACAAAATACCGCCCCAGCAGAACCCGATACCACAGTGCAGCATAAAATACCGCCCCAGCAGAACCCGATACCACAGTGCAGCACAAAATACCGCCCCAGCAGAACCAGATACCATAGTGCAGCACAAAATACCGCCCCAGCAGAACCAGATACCACAGTGCAGCACAAAATACCGCCCCAGCAGAACCAGATACCACAGTGCAGCACAAAATACCACCCCAGCAGCACCGATACCACAGTGCAGCACAAAATACCGCCCCAGCAGAACCAGATACCACAGTGCAGCACAAAATACCACCCCAGCAGCACCGATACCACAGTGCAGCACAAAATACCGCCCCAGCAGAACCAGATACCACAGTGCAGCACAAAATACCGCCCCAGCAGAACCAGATACCACAGTGCAGCACAAAATACTGCCCCAGCAGAACCAGATACCACAGTGCAGCACAAAATACTGCCCCAGCAGAACCAGATACCACAGTGCAGCACAAAATACTGCCCCAGCAGAACCAAATACCACAGTGCAGCACAAAATACTGCCCCAGCAGAACCAGATACCACAGTGCAGCACAAAATACCACCCCAGCAGAACCAGATACCACAGTGCAGCACAAAATACCGCCCCAGTAGAAAAAGAGATATCACAGTGCAGCACAAAATACTGCCCCAGCAAACCAGATACCATAGTGCAGCACAAAATACCGCCCCAGCAGAACCAAATACCACAGTGCAGCACAAAATACCGCCCCAGCAAAACCAGATACCACAGTGCAGCACAAAATGCTGCTGCCCGCACCACAGTATGAAACCGTCTCATTCTCCTGAGGATGGAAATACAGTTGAATTCAGGTGGGCCCTTTCGAATGCCCATGTGTGATCCTCCTACATTAATGCTGAGAGCATCAGATTTTTATATACCTGGCCGGCGGCCATGAGGAAGGCTTGGGCGGCCTGCTGGGTATTGGCCCACTAGGAAATTTCCCAGTCCGCCCATGTGTGCAACCATCAACCTACCTCGATCGAATCTCTACTAGTGTTGATCACGAATATTCGAATTGCGAATTTTTATCGTGAATATCGGCACTTCGAGAATTTGCAAATATTTAGAATATAGTGATATATATTCGTAATTTCGAATATTCAAGATTTTTTTAAATCAGTACACATGATCCCTCCCTGCTTCTAGCTTGTGGGCCGATGAGAAGGCTGCAGTATCTTTGACTTTAGGAGTAGTGTTGATTGCGAATCTTCGTAATGCTAATTTTTCAACTGCCGATTTCCGCAATCAAGCAAATAATGACTGGAGATAACGAATTCTCGAATTCATGAATATATGGCGAATATTCACCCAAATATTTGCGAAATATCACAAATTCGAATATTGCCCCTGCCGCTCATCACTAATCTTTACCTGATGACAAAATCCATCTGTGGCAGGAGAGGAGGGCACTTACCTGTGACAGCTCCAGATACAGACAGTTGTCACATCCGAGCGTCCCAGCCATTGCATTTTATTATATTTTTTTGCATTAAACATTAGGGGGCGCTACTGTCCATATGGAGGGATACATGGCCGCTTAAGGTACTAATACACTGACAGATCAGCCAGGCGATTGTCAGGAGGGAAGCGTTCCCTCCTGTCGATCACTCCTCGCTATTACATGCAGCGATCTCCTCCTCAGTGTAAGGACAAACGATCGCTGGTCCCTCTACTGTCTCATTATTTGCCGGCAGCAGAGCATCTATTACACGGCGCGATCTGCTGCCGGCAAACCAGGATTTTTTTAACATGCTAAAAGATCCCAATTACCCCAAAGAGCGTTTAATCGTTTATCGGGTAATCGGCGATAGTATTACACTGCCAGATGGTCGCTAATGAGCGTTCATACGATCATCTGAGCAATAATCTCCCCGTGTAATAGGACCATTAGGCCTAGTTCACACTTCAGTGATTTCTATCACTGATTGGCCTCATGTACACGACCGTTGTTTTAGTCCGCATCCGAGCCGCAGAATTTGCGGCTCGGGTTCGGACCCATTCACTTCAATGGGGCTGCAAAAGATGCAGACAGCCCCCCGTGTGCTGTCCGCAAAAAAAATATAACCTGTCCTATTCTTGTCTGTTTTGCGGACAAGAATAGTCAGTTATATCAATGGCTGTCCATGCCGTTCCGCAAACTGCGGAACACACACGGACGCCATCCGTGTTTTGCGGATCCGCAATTTTAGAACCGCAAAACACACAACGGACGCGTGCATGAGGACATTGTGAGTCAAAACCGGTCAAAAACACAGCAGAGGTGCAGATCTTTCCCTTATCTTTGTGTACGCTTCTGGCTCACAATCACTGATGGAAATCACTGACCAAACACTGAAGTGTGAACTAGGCCTCGCTGAGGCGTGAATGTAAATGACCCCATGAGGTCCTACTGATGACGCTTCACTCCTACACCAGGATATACAGGACATTCACACCAAACGTATGGCGTCCCCGGGGATGTTTTATTTCTATTAGATATAATTGTAGAGATCTGATTAAAGGGAGTCTGCCCCCAGGAAGGTCGCGGGCACAAGAGGCACAGCTGGCGCATAGGGCTGCAGTAAATGAATATTTTAGTAATCGAGTATTCTATCGATTATCACAGATCTCAGCCACAGATAAGCCCTCCCCCCCCCCAGTCAGCCTTGCCCTCAAATCAATCCCCCCATGCCGCTAACCCGCAATCAGACCGCCTGCCACCATGATCACACCCTCCCTTGCTGCAGTGCAATCAGAGCCAGACCCCCATGCCATCCATTGCCATGTCCCTCAGTGCCCCCATGATGGCACTGCCATCAGCCCCTCCATGTCATCCAGATTGCCATGATGTCCCCCTTCCCCTGTGCCTCCTTGCCATCCACCATGTCCCCCACTCCCCCAGATCAGCCCCACCATGCTAAATCACAGGTGCCCCCATTAACCCCTCTCCATCCCCCCCAACTCCCTATCATATCTCCTTATACATGTCAAATCACAGCCTGGTGCCCCAATTAAACCACCCCCTCCTCCGCCGCCAATAACATGCCATTGCCAATTCACAGGTGCCCCCATTTTCCCCATGGCCCGCCGCTGCTGCTAACTTTATACTTACCTTTAATGGCAGTGCGGCGTGCGCTGGCACATGGAGTCCGCAGGAGACGCGTCTTCATCCCAGCATGTACTGGGACCTGACGTCACACATATCGGCAGCCAGCGCACTGATGATGTGTGTACGCAAGGCCCTGCAGCGCGGCGCCGAGTCAGAACTCGGGAGGCTACTGGTGCAAAGCAAAACTGGGTTAGTTGCCCAAAGCAACCAATCAGATTCCACCTTTCATTTTCCAAAGAAGCTCTGAGAAATGAAAGGTGGAATCTGATTGGTTGCTGTGTGCAACTACACCAGTTTTCCTTTACACCGGTTTGATAAATCTCCCCCAGTGTCTTACAGAGCTAGCTCATATGAATATAATACCTTTGTGTCATTCTGGTGAAAAAAATACTTTTAACCCATATGCAAATTAGCTGTTAAGTGCACTGAGGGAGGGCCCAAGACACTCCGTGCAACCTTGCTCCTCCTCCTTCCTATTCCAACCCCTCCCTTTCCTTCTTGATTGACAAGGTCAGGGTCCTGCATAGTCCTCTCACCTGGCCCTGTCAATCCAGAAAAAAAGGGAGCACTCTGCTGGCAGTACTATTTATGGGGGCACTCTGCTGGCAGTACTATTTATGGGGGCACTCTGCTGGCAGTACTATTTATGGGGGTGCTTTGCCGGCAATATTATTCATGGGGGTACTCTTATGGCAGTAGTATTTATGGGGACGCTCTGCTTACAGTACTATATATGGGAGCGCTCTGCTGGCAGTACTATTTATGGGGGCTCTCTGCTGGCAGTACTATTTATGGGGGTGCTCTGCCGGCAGTATTATTTGTGGGGACGCTCTGCTGGCAGTACTATATATGGGAGCGCTCTGCTGGCAGTACTATTTATGGGGGCACTCTTCTGTCAGTACTATTTATGGGGGCACTCTGCTGTCAGTACTATTTATGGGGGCACTCTGCTGTCAGTACTATTTATGGGGGCACTCTGCTGGCAGTATTTATGGGGGCGCTCTGCTGTCAGTACTATTTCTGGGCTCACTCTGCTGGCAGTACTATTTATGGGGATGCTCTGCTGGCAGTACTATATATGGGGGCGCTTTGCCGGCACTGCTATTTATGGGGGCGCTCTGCTGGCAGTGCTATTTATGGGTCTCTCTTCTGACAGTAAAATTTATGGGGGAACTCTGCTGGCAGTATTATTTATGGGGGCGCTCTGCTGGCAGTATTATTTATGGGGGCGCTCTGCTGGCAGTATTATTTATGGGGACACTGCTGGCAGTATTATTTATGTAGGGGCTCTGCTGGCAGTATTATTTATGTAGGGGCGCTCTGCAGGCAGTACAATTTATGGGTATATTCTGCTGGCAGTATTATTTATGGGGGTGCACTGCAGGCAGTATTATTTATGTAAGGGCTCTGCTGGCAATACTATTTATGTGGGGGCTCTGCTGATAGTACTATTTATGTGGGGGCTTTGCTGGCAGTACTATTTATGGAGGTTCTCTGCTGGCAGCATTATTTATGTAGGGGCTCTGCTGGCAGTATTATCTATGGGGGCGCTGTGCTGGCAGTATTATTTATGTAGGGGCTCTGCTGGCAGTATTATTTATGGGGGCGCTCTGCAGGCAATATTATTTATGGGGGCGCTCTACTGACAGTATTATTTATGGGATGCTCTGCTGGCAGTATTATTTATGGGGACGCTCTGCTGGCAGTATTATCTATGTAGAGGCTCTGCTGACAGTATTATTTATGGGGGTGCTCTGCTGGCAGTATTATTTATGTAGGGGCTCTGCTGACAGTATTATTTATGGGGGCGTTCTGCAGGCAGTATTATTTATGTGGGGGCTCTGCTGGCAGTATTATTTATGTAGGGGCTCTGCTGGCAGTACTATTTATGTGGGGGCTCTGCTGGCAGTACTATTTATGGGGATACTCTGCTGGCAGTATTATTTATGGGGACGCTCTGCAGGCAGTATTATTTATGGGGGCGCTCTGCTGGCAGTATTATTTATGGGGGCGCTCTGCTGGCAGTATTATTTATGTAGGGGCTCTGCTGGCGGTATTATTTATGGGGGCGCTCTGCAGGCAGTATTATTTATGGGAGCGCTTTGCTGGCAGTATTATTTATGTAGGGGCTCTGCTGGCAGTACTCTTTATTTGGGGCTCTGCTGGCAGTACTATTTATGGGGGTGATCTGCTGGCAGTATTATTTATGGGGGCGCTCTGCAGGCAGTATTATTTATGGGGGCACTCTGCTGGCAGTATTATTTATGTCGGGGCTCTGCTGGCAGTACTATTTATGTGGGGTGCTCTGCTGGCAGTATTATTTATGGGGCGCTCTGCAGGCAGTATTATTTATGGGGGTGCTCTGCTGGCACTATTATTTATGTAGGGGCTCTGCTGGCAGTATTATTTATGTAGGGGCTCTGCTGGCAGTGCTATTTATGTAGGGGCTCTGCTGGCAGTATTATTTATGTAGGGGCTCTGCTGGCAGTACTATTTATGTGGGGGGCTCTGCTGACAGTATTATTTATGGGGGTGCTCTGCTGGCACTATTATTTATGTAGGGGCTCTGTTGGCAGTACTATTTATGTAGGGGCTCTGCTGGCAGTACTAATTATGTAGGGGCTCTGCTGGCACTATTATTTATGTAGGGGCTCTGTTGGCAGTACTATTTATGTAGGGGCTCTGCTGGCAGTACTAATTATGTAGGGGCTCTGCTGGCAGTACTATTTATGGGGGTGCTCTGCTGGCAGTATTATTTATGTAGGGGCTCTGCTGGCAGTACTATTTATGTGGGGGTGCTCTGCTGGCAGTATTATTTATGTAGGGGCTCTGCTGGCAGTACTATTTATGGGAGCACTCTCCTGGCAGTATTATTTATGGGGGCGCTCTGCTGGCAGTATTATTTATATTTAGTACAATACTGGTTATTATGGTGGCTCACCTGGTCGTTACCAAGTGTTGGGTGCTCAATGTCTATGTGATTCGCCCAATCAGTAAAGTACAATGTAATATATCTGTATAGACAGACTCTCCTCACCGGGTCGTACGCAGAAAAAATATTTATTAACTAAAATGCATAAAAACAAATGTGAAGATAAACAATGCTGATTAAAAATATTTATAAAAAATATACATAAATAAATACATTGTGTATTTATACAAATATGGATGCACAAGGTCCTTGAAGTATGGGAAAATTCTTGTAAAGTATAATTTATCGGGGCACTCTCCCGGCAGGACTATTTATAGGGGCACTCTTCTGGCAGTATTATTTATGGGGGCGCTCTGCTGGCAGTACTATTTATAGGGGCACTTCTCTGGCAGTATTATTTATAGGGGCGCTCTGCTGGCAGTACTATTTATAGGGGCGCTCTGCTGGCAGCATTATTTATGGGGGTGCTCTGCTGGCAGTATTACTTATGGGGGTGCTCTGCTGGCAGTACTATTTATGGGGGCGCTCTGCTGGCAGTATTATTTATGGGGACACTCTGCTGGCAGTACTATTTATGGGGGCGCTCTGCTGGCAGTATTATTTATGGGGGGTGCTCTGCTGGCAGTACTATTTATAGGGGCACTCTGCTGGCAGTACTATTTATGGGGGCACTCTGCTGGCAGTACTATTTATGGGGGCACTCTGCTGGCAGTATTTATGGGGGCGCTCTGCTGGCAGTACTATTTATGGGGGCACTCTGCTGTCAGTACTATTTATGGGGGCACTCTGCTGGCAGTACTATTTATGGGGGTACTCTGCTGGCAGTATTATTTATATGGGCGCTCTGCTGGCAGTACTATTTATATGGGCGCTCTGCTGGCAGTACTATTTATAGGGGCACTCTGCTGGCAGTACTATTTATAGGGGCACTCTGCTGGCAGTATTATTTATGGGGGCGCTCTGCTGGCAGTACTATTTATAGGGGCGCTCTGCTGGCAGTACTATTTATGGGGGCACTCTGCTGTCAGTACTATTTATGGGGGCACTCTGCTGGCAGTATTTATGGGGGCGCTCTGCTGGCAGTACTATTTATGGGGGAACTCTGCTGTCAGTACTATTTATGGGGGCACTCTGCTGGCAGTACTATTTATGGGGGTACTCTGCTGGCAGTACTATTTATGGGGGCACTCTGATGGCAGTATTATTTATGGGGGTGCTCTGCTGGCAGTACTATTTATGGGGGCGCTCTGCTGGCAGTATTATTTATGGGGGCGCTCTGCTGGCAGTACTATTTATGGGGGTGCTCTGCTGGCAGTATTATTTCTGGGGGCGCTCTGCTGGCAGTACTATTTATGGGGGTGCTCTGCTGGCAGTATTATTTATGGGGGCGCTCTGCTGGCAGTATTATTTATGGGAGCGTCTCCTGGCAGTATTATTTATGGGGGCGCTCTGCTGGCAGTATTATTTATGGGGGCACTCTGATGGCGCTGTCATTACATATGGGCATATTATTCGTGCACTATATGGCAGCACTGTGGTGACGTCTATAACGGCTCCTGCCTGTCACACGTCTGTGGTATTATTATCACATTATATCAGACGTAAGATTTTCCTCTAAACAAATCACCACTTTTTAATAAACCTCCGTAGGAGCCGTGGCAATACCCTTCTATAAGAAGCCAGTCACACTGTCACGGTTTGCGTTGCCGCAGATACCGCTGCCTGCCCCTCCCCCTGCCTATCGGTCCTCAGCACGGCTTTTGTCCGTTTGTCTTCCTAACCGCTGCCAATAAAGCTTGTTCACCCTCCCCAGGCCTTTTAAATCGCCAGCCTCCCATGCTGCTCCGCGGCAGGCGGCTTTGGAATTTAAATCCTAGCAGCCAATCAGGAGAGCGCATTCTGCTTCAAAACCAACGGCGGCAGCAGGGCCGGGAGCAGAGGGATTAAAGGGCCGTCAGGAGCAGCACGTCAGCCCCGCAGTCTCCGCACAGTGTTCGGTGTAGTCATGGCCCAAGTGGACGTCAGGACGGCTGCGCAGACAGCCAAGCCCCCGGGGGTGTCCGCGGTGAAGGAGATCCCCGAGGTCCTGGTGGATCCCCGCACCCGGCGCCGCTACCTCCGCGGACGCTTCCTCGGTAAAGGCGGCTTCGCCAAGTGCTATGAGATCACCGACCTGGCCAGCCGGGAGGTGTTCGCCGGGAAGATCGTCCCCAAGTCCATGCTGCTGAAGCCCCACCAGAAGGACAAGATGACCATGGAGATCGCCATCCAGCGCAGCCTCTCGCACAAGCATGTGGTCGGCTTCCACGGCTTCTTCGAGGACAACGACTTCGTCTACGTCGTGCTGGAGCTCTGCAGGCGGAGGGTAGGAGGGCTGGGGGGACTACAGGTCACAGCATGCCCCACTGGCTATGGAGCCCAGGGGTAACTGGCACCAGCAGCTCTGTATGGGGGACTACAGGTCACAGCATGCCCCACTGGCTATGTAGAGCCTGTGGGGGTACTACAGATCCCAGCATGCCCCAGCTATGTAGAACTTAGTGATAACACCAGTAACTGGGGGACTACAGATCCCAGCCATACCCCCAGCTATATAGATCCTATGGTGGACTACAGATCCCAGCATGCCTCTAACTATGGAGAGCCTAGTGCTAACTGACACTAGCAGCTGAGGACTACAGATGCCAGCATGTCACTGCATTTCTGTGCCCTATGGATCATGCTATCTAGTAGTAGGGGCACCAGAAGGCCCAGCATGCCCTGCTAAGCTGAGACAGGGTTCTTGGTGCAGGTAACGGTTCTCCCTTTGTGTGCTGGTTCCAGGCGGACTACGGATCCCAGCCTGACCTTTATATAATGATTGACAGCTTGGTGCTGCAGCAGTTGTTTACACTTCCATTGAGGGATTATTTATGGGGGGGGGGGGGTTTCTGGTGTTGGTTCTAGAACCTGGTTCCGTCCATGGCCTGAGGCTCAATAACAGTTCACACAGCTGGCCCTGCTCTCTGCTGCCACCCGCTGGCCGCTCCCCGCACTGCAGCTCGGGACCGTTTAGTTCTCTCCTCCCTCAGTCCTCAGCGTCCTCTCCCTCCCCCGGGGCCCATTCTTGGTCACTGCTCCCACATTTCTACCATGTTTGTCACTATTTGGCATAAAGTACAGCAGGGGATGCTCAGGGTAGTAGTTGGTTGGCAGCAGGGGATGATCAGGGTAGTAGTTGGTTGGCAGCAGGGGATGCTCAGGGTAGTGGTTGGAGACCACAGATTTAGTTATGTTCTTTCTTCTCCTGGGTCTTGACTCCTAACTGTTTCCTTGTACAGTCCTTACTGGAACTCCACAAGAGGAGGAAGGCGGTGACGGAGCCGGAGGCGCGCTACTACCTGCAGCAGACCATCCAGGGCTGCCAGTATCTGCACAGTACCAAGGTCATCCATCGCGATCTGAAGCTCGGGAATCTCTTCCTCAACGATGAAATGGAGGTCAAGATAGGTAAAACCGGGGCCCCCCTTTATCCTGCGCAGGGTTCTGTCAGTAGGAGTTGTCAGTGCCCCTGTGCTAATGGCATATTTGGTTGGGCATTACGTTCTGCCCTCCCAAACATACAGGACAATACAGCACCACATACCTTACATCCAGCGACGCCTCCTCTGATGTAGCCCTTCTCGTTCCTCCTCTTCTCCATTGGAAGCGGACCGCCATGATGGTTTCTACCCGCCAAGTCTCAGCAGAGTTTACCACACATCTTAGATTACTCACTTTTCTGTCATGTTCCAGGTGCCCCAACATTAGTATCCTGTTGCTACCCCCAATACTGTGCCCACTGTGCTCCCGATGCCCTGAATAGTAACCCCCCCCCTATAGTAACAGTAGTCCTAAAAGTACTACCAATGCCCTCATTACTATAGTGCCTCTACAGTGATAATGCTCCCTGGCAGTGCCTGTTGGTAGTAGTGATCCCCCCCATATTGTGCCCAATCATTCCCCCTACAACCTCCAGTAGTAATGTCCCAAAAGTGGTAATAAGGCGTCCAGTAGAACCCTATTAGTAATACGGCCCCTATAGTGTTCCCGCTAGTTGTATTGCCCCCTGTGAGTGGTGGTTCCTGTGCCCACCGCACTATTCAACTGCATCTCTGTCCTGAGTGATACGGTGGTGTTTGCAGTAGGGCAATACTTCCGGGGTCCTGGGCAAAAACACAGGCCCTAAGTCCCAGACGTCCTGGCCTAGCGATGCCAGGGGCAGCCCACCCCTGCACTGGCTCGTGGCATTTGCCCACTGGGCTGTCCGGCCCGGTTTGTCACTTTAAAAGTATAACTCCCTGATGGCGTCAGTCTGCTGGGAGTTGGTTTTGTAACTGTCTGCAGAGGGGATGCTTTATTATAGTCTGGGTGGTCGGACCTTCACGGATGTCAGATACCTCCTTATACCCGGAATACCCCTTTAATCATAGATTTATCTTCTCAGGTGATTTTGGATTAGCGACCAAGGTAGAATTTGATGGGGAGCGAAAAAAGACCCTTTGTGGGACCCCTAATTATATCGCTCCTGAAGTTTTGGGCAAGAAAGGACACAGCTTCGAGGTGGACATCTGGTCCTTAGGATGCATCATGTAAGTAGGTGCAATGGGCATATACATGGCGGGTGGTCACTGTACTGAGAGCCATATGTTACTTAGAGGGTGTCTCCAATTTACGGCAAAGGCACCTTCTGCTGCTGGAGCCATGGGTGGTCACGTGTACTGGCATCCCCTGCCGTGACTTTGGCCCACAATATCCTATCTGTCGATGAATGTAGAAAATGCAGGATAGATGCGGTCGGCCTACGCCTAGCCCTCCTGTAGGTGTGATTGAAAGACTGCCTGGGTGCCACCTTGTGGCTGCCTGAAGAATTACACTGTGGTGACATCTCTGTCCTGGCAGGTACACGCTGCTGGTTGGTAAACCTCCCTTCGAGACGTCGTGCCTGAAGGAAACTTACTTGAGGATTAAAAAGAACGAGTACTCCATTCCAAAGGTGAGCGAGCGGCATCGGGTCCTCGGTATTCACACCGCAGTTTCAGCACGGAGGGCAGACTTGCTGATGTAATGGTGCAGCACCTTGTAAGATTTAGTCGTTTATGTGGTCCCCGCTGTATGGTGTGCATGTCAATCCACCTCCAGTCACTTCTATGGGACTAGGATGAGGTTGTTCAGCAAACTCTGCTGCAGGACCTCTGCTGGCCAGGTTGAGCATTGCAACTCCCATTGCAGTCAGTGGACAGATGCGTCTTCAGAACGGTGCAAACAAATGGAACACTTTTGATGTAAAGACCTTTTCGTGGGGGGGGGGGGGGGGGGGGCGGGCATGGCTCTTCCACTAGGGTCACCATTGAATTTGCACAGAACCGGGTCTACAGTGCTTGCTGCAGCTAACCTTTTCTATTTCTTCCAGCACATTAACCCGCTCGCCGCCGCCCTCATACAGAGGATGCTCCGCTCAGACCCCACCACCAGGCCCACGATAGATGAGCTGCTGACGGATGAGTTCTTCACCAGCGGTCACATTCCCAGCCGCCTGCCCACTACCTGCTTGACCGTACCCCCACGATTCTCCATAGCACCTAGCACCATTGATCCAAGCGTTAGGAAACCCCTTACTGCTTTAAATAAAGGTAGGTCCCCATCACTGTAGGTCTTCAGCCCCTGTAAATCCATGACGCTGGTCTTGGTCCATCTAACATGCTGTATTGGTTCCAGGCCAGGACTCTCCCATGGTAGAGAAACCTGCACTTGCCAAGGACGAGGATATGGTGCCCCCGGAGTTGGCGGAGCCTGCTGACTGCTACCTGTCTGACATGATGGTGCAGCTCACCAGCGTCAATGCTGCTAAACCCTCAGAGTTGGCTGAGATTCGTCAAGGTAAGGGGCGTCCATTGGCCGGTCTGTTTCTGCCACGTGTGACTATAAAGGACACTGTCCTAACGTTGCGCTCACTCTGCAGATGAAGCGGAGGATCCGGCCTGCAACCCCATCTTCTGGATCAGTAAATGGGTGGATTATTCTGACAAGTACGGCTTAGGTAGGTGACGCCCTGCAGCATCCCCAATCCTGGTCTCTAGACGTCGCCCATCAGTCCATGTCATGGGCCCCTTTGTTCCCTCCAGGTTACCAGCTCTGTGACAACAGCGTTGGCGTTCTGTTCAATGACTCGACCCGACTGATCATGTACACCGATGGCGACAGCTTACAGTACATAGAGAGGAACAACACGGAGTCCTACATGAATGTGCGCTCCTACCCGTCTGCTCTGACCAAGAAGGTAAGCCTATGGTATAGCAGAACCACCTGCTGTGCTGGCGATGGCAGTGGTTGGCTCATGTGCTGGAACTTTTGATTGGGCTGTGACCCTTTTATTGTACCAATCAATTTGCCATTGCCTTGGCGCACTCTTTGCACTAGCGGTCAACAACCATGTTGCAGATCCACAGGCGACCATGAAAGTGCCGAGTCCACTGGAGTGAAGAGCGGCTGTTTAGGTGCTATTCCAAAGGGGTTGGCCATTGATATATGATCAGCTGGGTGTCAGACGCCCACCCATCACCTTTTTCCAGTTGGTTGTCCGGTGAAGCGAATGCAGGAACCAGCTCCATCCACTGCACAAGCTATGTAGTTTTGATGTCAGCTACCCCGATCCAGCTTACTGGTGGGGTGTCGGACCCCTGACAACTGCATATTGATGGCCTATCCTGAGAATAGCCCATTGGTAGTAAATGTCTGGAAAACCCCTTTAAATACAGGGGTAGATATCAAATTAGGGAACCTGCAATGTACCGACACCTCCTCACCAGCGCTGTGCTGATGAAGCAGAGGTGTTGTGCGTCAATGCACCCTGAACTTGTGCTTTATGTATAGTGCATGACCCCCTATCCTGATGGACAAGAGTCCTGGACTCTTCTCCTGGTAAGTTTGAATTTCACTTGCTCTTCTGCGGGGCCGGCTACGGACTGTATTCAGACCCTATACACAATCTACCTAACGGCATACTGGGGGGTTAGTAGCCCCAAACCAGCTGACGGGGATCCCTTTAAATACTGTCCCACAGCCTGGCTTGGGATACCCCTCGTAACCAGCTTAGAGGTGGGCCAGCCATTGCCTGCGTAGGAATAGTTGCCGTATTGTAACTTGTGCAGACGCTGACCCCCATCTTCTTGCTGCCTGCAGATCACACTACTGAAATACTTCCGAAACTACATGAGCGAGCATCTGCTTAAAGCGGGTGCCAACATCACCCCTCGGGATGGAGATGAGCTGGCTCGCCTTCCCTTCCTGAGAACTTGGTTCCGGACAAGAAGCGCCATTATCCTTCACCTGAGTAACGGAACGGTCCAGATCAACTTCTTCCAGGTGAGTCCGTAAGGAAGGTGCTTGTTCAGACACTGCAAACGCTTGAGGATCCTAAACCATTGGTTATAACGCCAGGATGTGCCATAAGCTTATGATCAGCAGGGCTCTGCCCTTTGTGCCCCTGTTGGATATGGACCGGACATAGGATCAGTGGGGGCAATGTCTCCTTAACTGCTTCTGATCAGCTTTATTGCATCACTTCTTACAGTGGCGGTGGGGAACCCCTTTAAGCTTGATCCAGTCAAGTTGCGGGTTGCTCCTTAGGTTTTAGCAATATTGCCTTCGTCCAGCTGATGTGTCCTTGTATCTGAGACGTTGGTGGCAGATCGCTAGGATACTTTGTGGAAAGGGTGAATGACGGCAGCACTCGGTGTCTTCAGGAGTATAGAGGTTTTAGTCACCAATTGTGACATTTCGACTTTAAAGAGTCTTTCTCTTGCTTGAGACTCTGAAGTCGAAACGTCGCACAGTTGGAGACTAAAACCTCCATACTTCTGAAGACTGAGCGCTGCGGTCATTCACCCTTACTACAAACTGTCTGGAGCTCAACACCGATGGCACCGCCACCATATTGGTCTGAGTAGTGCTGTCTTTCCTTTTGGATTATATCGCTAGGATATGCCATCAATGTCAAGTGTGGGTTCCACCTGCAGAATGGGACCCCCAAAAGTGATTGGAAAGCAGCTGTGCATGCGTGGCCGCACTCAATTTCTATGTGACTGCTGAATATAGTAGAGTGCAGTCACTGGGCTACTTTCAGAACTCCCATAGCAACTAATGGAGTGGGCACTGTACAAGCGCTGCCAGTGCTCCATGTGATGCCTATGGGAACGCCAGAGATGGCCGAGCCAGTGCTCAGCTATTCTCGGCAGTCCCATAGAAACTAATGGAGGGTGGCTGTACATGCCCTGTGCGCTCTTCACTTTCAAGGGCCTGTCTTGGAGGTAGGGCCCCTCACCTATCAATACAAAGTACTCCGTTTCCGTTCAAAGATGGAAAATGTCCTATTGCCCGTGACTCACGTTCCATGGGTCCGCAGAAAAAATGGAACACTACAGAAACGTATATCTTCCGTATCGTTCCATTTTTGCGGAAACATCTATTGAAAATTTTATGCCTAGCCTAATTTTTTCTATGAAATGTATACTGTATATGCCAAACACTGAAAAAGCCATACGGTCGTGTGAAAGAGGCCTAAGGCTCCATTCACACATCCGCAATTCTGTTCCGCATTTTGCAGACCCATTAATTTCTATGGGGCTGCACGATGTGCGGCCCGGATCTGGAAATGTGGACCTGCAATTCCAATCCCGAAAAAATTGAACGGGTCCTATTGTCTGCAATTGCAGACAAGAATAGGCACTTTCTATTAAGTGCTGGTGATGTGCGGTCTGCAAAATGCACACTGATGTGGGACCCTATGGGTGCTGTCCTGCAGAGGACTGAAACGCAGCGCTGAATCGGAGAGGTTAGATTTTCAACCTCCCTGCGACTTGCCTCGCGAACGCTTTCACCCTGGACAGCCCCCTAACTAGATCTCTATTTGCAGGATCACACCAAGATCATCCTGTGTCCCCTCATGGCTGCGGTATCGTACATTGATGAGAAACGGGAGTTCCACACGTACAAGCTGAGCCTCATAGAGGAATTCGGCTGCTGCAAAGAACTGGCGAGCCGGCTGCGTTACGCCCGCACGATGGTGGAGAAACTGCAGAACACTAGGTCTGGAGCCGCCGTACACGTTAAGGCCTCTGCGTAGCTGGACTACAGAAAAATGGACGCCGTCTCCTCTGCGTCGCTCCCGGGGCGCTGAAGTCTCATGTATGATAGTAGGAGTCTAACACAGACCCGGGCGGCAGCAGGAGTTTTTTTTTTTTTTTTTGCCAGAACTGAGAAGTTGTGTATTAAACTAGATGTCTAACTTACCGGACTGTACGTTCATTACTCTGATCTGCATGTGCACTTACTGTTAGTGCGGAGCGCGACTTCTGTGTAACTGGTTATCACGAACCTGTCACTTCTCAATGAGCCTGTCTGTCTCTTTTCAATGTCAGGTTTTTATGTAAAATATCAGATTTATAACTTTTGTATATTAATGAGATTAAAGTTCTTTGTTTATGTATACGGAGCCTTGTCTTATGCCGGTGTGAACGAGTCCTTGGATCTTTTAGGTGCCTTGTAAGGGAATGGTAGGCTTCTGATTGAAGGGGTTTTTTGTTTTACACTGACCTGTCCTCGGGGTAGGTGATCAGTATCTGATCGATGGGTATGACAGGAGTTAGACCCCCATCGATCAGCTGTTGACGGAAGCCGTGCGTTCACTGGAGCTCCAGTAAGCCCCACAGCCTCTGCACAGCAGTTCAGCCCCATTCACCTGAGTGGTATGGAGCTGCCCCTGGGCCACATGACCAATGGCCTAATGGTACTTTCATACTAGGGTTTTTCTTTTCCGGCATAGAGTTCCGTCCTAGGGGCTCTATAGCGGAAAAGAACTGATCCGTTTTAACCCCATGCATTCTGAATGGAGAGAAATCCATTCAGGATGTATTCAGTTCAGTCTTTGACTGTTCAGGACTGAGAATACCGCAGCATGCTACAGTTTTATCTCCAGCCCCCAAAAAACTTAATGCCGGATCTGGCATATTTTTATTTTTTTTCTATAGTAATGTATTCGTGCCGGATCCGTCCTTCCAGTCTGCGCATGCACAGCTTGGTAAAAATGTGAAAAAGTAGAGACTGATCTGTTCTTGCAATGCATTTGGTGAGACGGATCTATCTACAAATGCTGTCCAGTTGCATGCAGATTGCCTGATCCGGCAGTTCTGGTGCCGGAACTGCTTACCGGATCACTCTGCCACAAGTGTGAAAGTACCTAAGGTTGGCTGAGAAGATGGTGCTTATAGGAGCACTGCAGCCACCTCAAACAGCTCCTTGAGTGTTGGACCCCCCCATGGTCAGATACTGATCAATACCGACAGCTATCCTGAGCATAGGTTGAAGTACCCCAGGGGTGTTCTGACTGTTCTATGTAGGTTGTCTATAAAAATTCCTGACGTATCATAGTTTCGATGGAAGGGTCTGGGTGCCAGGACCCCTGGCGATCAGTGGTTTGAAAAAAATGGAGCAATGTGAGCCAAATGTGTACCTTGGAGGTTAGGATGATATATGGTTTGTCTAATGCTCCTGGGGAACAAGCAAAGGGAGTGTATTGCAGCAGAAGGGGCACAGTGGGCTAAACTACAATGATCACTGGGGGTCTCTTCAAAGACCCCTACTGATCTAATATGAAGTGTTGCAGCCCTTTTCGAAGATATATTGGAACACAAATGGCTGTGCTTCAGATTGTTGGGGGTCAGACACCCAGCCCCCTACTGATGAGCTGCCAGAAACTATATGATGGACAGAAGGCTCCATCCATGGTGTAGTTTTCTTGCACTTGAATAGGAAGTGAGCTGCTGTCCCCAGACATGGCCACTGCCATGAATGGAGCCTTCTGCCTCCAGCTCCATCAATTGGATACTGATGACTGACTTGGAGGATAGGTCAGTAACCTGTAAGTACCAGAAAATCTGAGTAGCTGTACCCTTATAAAACGTGTACAATATTCATCAGACCCAGAATGCAGTATATCAACCCCCCACACCAGTCAGTGAAGGAGCAGGTATGCCTCAAGGTGGCTGTGTATGGTGGTGGCCCAAATTTCCCTGGGAGTGGGCAAACGTGTCCAATTCTATTCTCTAGGAGATGAGCAGCTGCTTGAAGTGTCTGGCAGCCTCTTATTCTCTGGCTGGAAAAACCTGCACTAGGCCGATGTGTGGGGGTCAGGAGGAATTGATGTTGGGGGAACAAGTTGAGATGAGCTAATGTCATATTTTGAAATTCATTCACGCTTCATTTGGTAGATGGATTCCCATAACGCAATGCCTTTAGAGGCATTCCGTCATAATGGAAGTCTATGGGCTGCAAAAACGGATTATGCAGGGAAGTCCTCTCCTGCATAACTGTACGGATCCAGATTATGACAGAATGAATAACGAAATGCCTCTAAAGCAGGGATGCGCAACCTGCGGCCCTCCAGCTGTTAAACTACAACTCCCATCATGCCCTGCTTTAGGCTGTCCAGGTATGCTGGGTGTTGTAGTTTTGCAACAGCTGGAGGGCCGCAGATTGGGCATCCCTGCTTTAGGCTACATGCACACGACCATATGTGTTTTGCGGTCCGCAAATTGCAGATCTGCAAAAAAAAACACGTTCCGTATGGCATTTTTTGCGGATCCATTGTAATAATGCCTATCCTTTCTCTGCAAACTAGAAAAAAATAGGACATGCACTATTTTTATTTTTTTTTGCGGAGGAACGGACATACTGATGCAGACAGCACAGAGTGTGCTGTCCGCGGTTTTTGCGGACCCATTGAAATGAATGGGTCCGCATCCTATCCGCTAAAAAACGGATCGGACATGGAAACTAAATACGGTCGTGTGCATGAGGCCTTAAAGGCATTCTGTCATAGAACTGTTATGGTCCGTGGTAAAGGAATCCATAACTCAATTCTCCTTTTACCACCGAATGAAATTCGCTCATCTCTAGCAGCGACCTTGGAAGGTTCTGGTTAGCCGATTGTAAAGTGACAACTGATGGGGCAGTTCAGAGATGTCAGACCTTGCCTTTGTATGAATAAGTGTTGGATATTACAGGGTTCAGGAAAAAACATGTAGAACCATGAATGCGGTCAGGACAGTTGCTATAGGTAAGGCTACTTTCACACCTGCGTTCAGTGCGGATCCGTCTTGTAGCTGCACAGATGGATCCGCACCGATAATGCAAACTCTTTTATATCCGTTCATAACGGATCCGTTTGCATTATTCATTCAAAAAAGTCCAAGTCAAAACGGATCCATCTCGATTACATTGAAAGTCATTTGGGGATGGATCCGTTTTCAATTGCACCATATTTTGTCAGTGAAAACGGATCTGTCTCCATTGACTTACATTGTAAGTCAGGACAGATCCGTTTGGCTCCGCGTCGTGCGGACACAAACGCTGCAAGCTGCGTTCCCTTACGTCCTCAACAGCAGCACAGATGGGGTTAACTGCCCCTGTGGACTGGTAGGACCGGCGGAATTTTAATGAGCCCAAGAACCAATAAACGATCTTCAGCTCCCTGAAAGGGAGGAGATCACCCCCCAGCCCACTGTGTTTTTTTCTGTCCTCTGGACAGGTGGACTGGCGTGTCGCTCCCTCTCTGGGAGCTGAAGAGTGCTTAGGGGTTCTTTTTTCCCTCCTTAAAGCTTAGCTCGCTTTCTATGGATCCCAGTGCCTTTATTTTAGGCCTGATCATGGCGATTTCGGTCTGGGGTACCGTTGGGGAGGGGGGTGTCCCCTCCCCTCTTCTTTCATCATCTGTAGACAGTGCTCCGTTCCTCCGTTACCGCATGTGTGCGGCGCTATGGACGCCGCCATTTTCCGGAAGTGACGCGCCCTAGGTGCGCTACGTCACTTCCGGTTTTCCGAAGCGATGCGGTGATGTATAAAACTCACCTTTTCTTTAAACTGGCTCCCTAGAATGACATCCTGGACTTAGGATTAGTCTGGGGAGACAATTTTTCGTTTAGGTAGAGCCAGTATAGGCTCTGGTTTTTCTGAGTGCTTGCTTTGGCAGCACATATACAAAAAAAAAGGGAGTGGTGCTGATCTCGTTTCAGGAACCCAACCATTGGGCGGGGTTTCCTCCTTTTAAGCGCCCAGAGCCCATCAGTCAGTGCTCTGGTTGCGTTCCCTTCACCAGTCGGAGGTCTTACACCTATGGAACGGCAGCCCTGCGGGGCTAGATTCCCTGTGCTCCCTGTCCGGTCAAACCCGAAATTCCCTCAGATGGTGGTTTCAGCTACCAGCAGGGAAGTCTATGACCCAACCAGCTTGGGTCATATTGACTACAGACGCGTCCCTTGTAGGCTGGGGCGCTCACCTGGACGGATCCCCAATTCAGGGATCTTGGTCTCCTCTGGAGCGGCATCTTTCCTCCAATCTTCGCGAGATGCGAGCTATCCGGGTAGCCCTCCTTCACTTTGCGCCTCAGATCCGGGGCAAAGCAGTGAAAGTCCAGTCAGACAATATGACTGCAGTCCTCTATATAAACAAACAGGGAGGCACAAGATCATTGCCCCTTCTGTCAGAGATCGGGGTAATTCTTCGGTGGGCAGAGACGAACCTTTTCCATCTATCTGCCACTCATATTCGAGGCTCCCTCAATATGATAGCGGACCGCTTAAAGGGGTTGTCCAGGTTCAGAGCTGAACCTGGACATACCTCCATTTTCCCCCTGGCAGCCCCCCTGACATGAGCATCGGAGCAGTTCATGCTCCGATGCTCTCCTTTGCCCTGCGCTAAATTGCGCAGGGCAAAGGCATTTTCTGAGTTCCGGTGACGTACCGGGGCTCTCTATGGGGCTGACAGGAACCCCGGTGACGTCACCGGCACTGATGGGCGGGATTTGGCTCTGCCCTAGCCAGTAAAACGGCTAGGGCAGAGCTAAAGCCCGCCCCTCAGAGCCGGTGACGTCACCGAACACACTGCTGGGCGGAAGTTACCGCCCGGCAGTGTGTTATTGTAAACACAAGAGCCTGTGCCCTGCGCGATCTAGCGCAGGGCACGGGAGCGCATCGGAGCATGAGATGCTCCGATGCCAGGCTCAGGAGGGCTGCCGGGGTGAAAATAAGGGTATGTCCGGGTTCAGCTCTGAACCCGGACAACCCCTTTAAGTCGAGGATTACCGACCATGGAGTGGTCTCTGCATCTGGAGATCTTCAGGCAGCTAGTTCACAGATGGGGTATGCCAGAAGTGGATCTCATGGCAACCAGGTTCAACGCCAAGGTGATGAGGTTCTGTTCCCTCTACAGGGAAGACAACCCCCTGGCGATAGATGCTCTGTCAATACCGTGGAGGTTCAGGCTGGCTTACATCTTCCCTCCCTTTTCCATGATACCGAGGGTATTGATGAAAATCCGTCAGGATCAGGCCTCGGTAATAGCCATCATACCGTTTTGGCCCAGAAGATCCTGGTTTACCCAGCTCATTCAGATGAGTCGGGGACAATACTGGAGACTCCCCCGGAGCAGACCCTGGTGTCGTGGGACACTCACCTCTGCCCAGATCTGCACAGGTTCAACCTGACAGCCTGGAGGTTGATCAGTCCCTTCCCAATATAGAAGGGCTTTCCGAGTCGGTCCTGAGAACTTTGTTGCATTCCCGAGCAGAGTCTACAAAGACGGCCTACTCCAGGATCATGAGAATCTTCGAGGCATGGTGTGATTCCAGACAGGTGGCGTCTGCAGATCCGCCCCTTCCTGCGATACTTCAATTTCTTCAGGATGGATTAGATAGAGGCCTATCTCCAGCTACCTTGAAGGTACAGGTTTATGCCATCTCGGCCTGTCTCAACAGGCCACATTCTCGGGACCCACTCATCAAACGCTTCCTGAAGGGAGCTGAAAGACTAAGCCTACTATACTGAAACCTATCCCCCAGTGGGATCTTTCAGTAGTGCTCAGGGGGCTAGCATCTCCCCCCTTTGAGCCCTTGTAGGAGGTAAATTTTAAATTTTTGACTTTAAAGATGGTCTTTCTTCTGGCTATAGCTTCAGCCAAAAGAGTTTCTGAATTGCAGGCTTTCTCCGCAAATCACCCGTACATTATTTTTCTACAGGATAGAGTACTCCTGAAGTTTTTACCTTACTTCAGGCCTAAGGTGCCTACTTTCCAGAACATCAATCAGGTAATATCTTTACCAGTTTTGTTTACAGCCTCCTCCTCTGATACTCCAGCTAGAGACCCGCTGGATATTTCAAGATGCCTCCAGATCTATGTGGATAGATCTAGTGAGTTCAGGATAGATGAGAATCTTCTTATCCTGTTTGCCGGTAAGTCTAAAGGCCGTAAAGCGTCTAAAGCCACCATTAGTCGCTGGATCAAGGAGGCCATTATGGAAGCTTTCATCTCCCAATCCTTAGATCCTCCCGAGTTTGTGAGGGCCCATTCTACTAGGGCGGTCTCCACCTCGGTTGCGGAGAGAAGACTCCTCCCCTTAGAGTTGATCTGTAAGGCGGCCTCCTGGAGCTCTGAGTCAACCTTCATCTCCCATTATAGGATAGATGCTAGGATGGCAGAGTTTTCGGCTTTTGGGCAGACTGTTCTTAGTTCTGCCAGGCATGAGGACCCTCCCTAGGGGATTCTTCTTGCTATCTCCCCATCTGTGCTGCTGTTGAGGACGTAAGGGAATCGTTAATTTCTAACGATAATTTGTTTTCCCTTAGTCCTAACAGCAGCACACAAATATCCCACCCTAAATACATTATGCTTGTTAAAAACACGGTGGGCTGGGGGGTGATCTCCTCCCTTTCAGGGAGCTGAAGATCGTTTATTGGTTCTTGGGCTCATTAAAATTCCGCCGGTCCTACCAGTCCACAGGGGCAGTTAACCCTATCTGTGCTGCTGTTAGGACTAAGGGAAAACAAATTATCGTTAGAAATTAACGATTTTAGTGTCCGCCTCAAAAGCGGAACGGAGACCAAACGCAGCCAAATTGATGCATTCTGAACGGATCCTTCAGAATGCATTGGGGCTGAACGGATCCTTTTTGGGCGGCTTGTGAGAGCCCTGGAACAAATCTCACAGGCGGATCCAGAAACGCCAGTGTGAAAGTAGCCTAAACTTGTAGCGGTGCCCTGCAAGCTGTGGCTACATGGTGATTCCGAATTGCATTGCACACCAATGATATGGAGGAAGCAAACGGTTAAGACCTGCAGCAGGTAAGAGACTGGTGGTGGGTGAAGTAGGTTTAAGTAGATTAAGTACTTAAGTGCTTGCCCCTAATGTAAGACAAGTGCACGTCCCAGAGGTGGGACCTGACCTAGCTCTAGAACAGAGTGCCCAAAGTGGAGGTGCTGAAAATAGCCAAGCGGTGCGCTGAGCTTTTTTTTTTCTTTTTCTTCAGAACTACCATAGCAATAAAGAGCGCACCACACAAGCAAGGGAGACACTCCATTCACGTCTATGGAACTGCCGGAAATGGCCGAGAGTATTTTCAGCACTCCGACGAATGAATGGCAGGCTATCGCGGTTGTGCAGTGCGCTCTTGTTCCCTTTGGGAGCTCTGGTCTAGAGCCAGATGCGGGTCCGACCTCTATCTGACAGTGGTGGCTTATCCTAGCGATATGCCACCAATGTTTGAGGTGAGACCACCCCCTTTAATAGTCGGAACAGTGGTTATTACATTGGCACATTTAATTCCATCTCTTAAAACTTTAAAAGAATATATACAGACGCTCTCCGGCAAATACAAAATAAATTACATCCTTAAAAAAAATCCTTAATATTTAGGAAAATAGAATCTATGGTGAAGAGTAGGGATGAGCGAATCGACTTTGGATGAAACATCCGAAGTCGATTCGCATAAAACTTTGTTTCAATACTGTACCGATTGAGCGCTCCATACAGTATTAGAATGTATTGGCTCCGATGAGTTGAAGTTATCACTTTGCATAATAACTACAGAAATTGATTTATACTGTAAACAATTTCCTGAATTAGGGACCGAACCGGCGTTCGGGAAATGTTTTTTACAGTATAAATCAATTTCTGAAGTTATGCGAAGTCTCGTGAGACTTTGTGAAGTGATGACGGCTCATCAGAGCCAATACATTCTAATACTGTAGGGAGCACTCCCTTCGTACAGTATTAAATCAAAGTTTTATGCAAATCGACTTCGGATGTTTCATCAGAAGTCGATTCGCTCATCCCTAGTGAAGAGAACAGACCCTTATAAAGACACAAAGGGATTGTCCTGTTTAACTGGACCTTGGGTCCAGCAGCTAAAATCCCAGTGACCACCTGTTAACCGGTGACCATGAGTCCTTCAGAGTGGGAGGGGAACCCCCTCTGTAACATCCATATACTCTAGTAGTGCAGGTTCCAACATACCTTTAAAGGGGTATTCTGGTTGTCACAAACTATTGGTGGGGGTCCCATACACCCTGCAGCCCCCTGAAAAGCATAGAGCAGTTGGCTGCACATGCACGCAGCTGCTCCACTCACTTCTATAGGCGTTGCGGAGATTACTCGGCGCTGTACTCCTGTGGATAGGAGATAACTTGTAACAACTGGAATACCCCTTTAATGCAACATTCCCATGCACCAAAATAGATACAGATCTAATAACAGGAAACTTATTCCTACTTAAATGCAGAGATCTTCAATGTGTGCCACAGCAACTGTTAAGAAACTACAACTCCCATCATGTCCTGACAGGGCAGACAGAGTTGCAGTTTTGCTGCAGGTTGAAGACCCCACCACTAATGGGATCTGCACCTGTTTTTAGAAGTGTGGGCGGTAAGGAGCTCCTTAGCTGCAAGTGACCACCGCCTTATCAAGGTGCCCTTGTGTTGCACATTATATAAAAGCAAAGAGTGATAAAAAATAATCGTGCAAATACATAATACAGTGCAATGGACAGTATAAAAACAGGGGGCCTGGTCACAAATCAAGCCATGTCCAGCTTGACCCCACCACAGACTGGTCTGGTTACTTCGGGCTGTCCGGGTGGCATCGTCAACGTTCTGGCCCCCAAAGATAATAGGGGTGGAATGGTCTCTCATGTGCACACTGTTCCAAAGCCTGGTGTGTGTGAAGGAGCAGAAGTGGGAAACGTGATGTAAAATAAGCCACGAAATCATCAGGGACAGAGCCGAGTGTCTCCTGGACTTCAGCCGGCAGCTCGTGGTAGTGATGTTTCTGGAGAAAGCCAAAAATTGACCAAGTTATACATAAAGACAAAATTTTCTAATGCATCTAAAATAGAAATTCAGCTTTCAAACTAGTATTTAAAATCTGTTTTAGGTCTATACTATAGCTTGTATGCAGACCTATGCGTCTCCACGGTTACAGACTACAAACAAGCCCTGTGTAGTCTGATCCTGCGGTCACACTCCCGTTCTGTGTTCCCCACTTTTTGCTCCCATCATATATGCAGTAGGTTACCAAAAACAAAAAAATAAAATTAACAGGACAGGTTATTTTCAGGAGTACTTCATGCTCCAACTGAATATTATTTTTAATGCCGTTTTGGCAGATAAAGCTACTGTACTCTTGACTATAAGATGCACTTTTTCTCCCATCTGTGAGGGAAAAGTGGCAGTGCGTCTTATAGTCCGAATGCTAATGGTCATCAGCATGCGGGAAGTGCTGGCTCTACTCAACCTCCCTTGTCTTCTTCCGGACCGGGCTCTGCACTCTGTCCTGACTGTCTACAGCAGGGATGTCAAACTCGTGGCCCTCCAGCTGTTGCAAAACTACAACTCCCATCATGCCTTGGCATACTACAGCTATCAGAGAATGATGGGAGTTGTAGTTTTGCAACATCTGGAGGGCCATGAGTTTGACATCCATGGTCTACAGCGCCAGGACGTAGTGCACGTAGGCGTACAATATAACCTGTGCGATGTCAGGTCAGTGCAGCGCGGGCCGGAAGAAGAAAGAAGATCTGGGAGTGGATCTGCAGAGTTGCAGCGCTGTCCGTATCAGGAGAGGTACTTTTTTTTTTTTTTAATGTCTAAGGATGATGGTCTGATCTGAGGCTAATTGGGGGTTTGATCTGAGGTCTGCTGAAAAATATTTTTTTCCTCCTCTAAATTATGGTTGCGTCTTATAGTCAGATGCGTAAGCTGCAAGAAGGCCCTAGTGCTTCCTCAAACAGCAGGGCTGCTAGGTGCAAGACCCCCACCGATCTGATATTGATGACCTGTCCTGAAGACACTCGGAAAACCCCTTTGATTTTCTAGAGATGAAAATCGATCCTGGTCAAGTATTACAGGTGCATGACTCCTTACAGCGAAGTGTATCAGAGCTATCTCACGGCATTCAGGGGGTACTATTTCTCCTTGAGGAAATGCAAATTGACATATGGTGTCTTACAGTCAATGCTCCCTGGGTAAATGATAAAAATTAGCTATTCTCCAAAAAGAAGAAAGCCACCTAGTGCCACCTATAAGAAGCCCCATTTATAGGGGTCCTACGGGAATTATTTAAAATGGCCGCCAAAAACCTATCCTAGAATGTGAGCAGGACTGGTTGCCTCCACTTGCAGAGCTGCCTAGAAGGGTGAGGGGACGGGGCCCGACTACACACTACGCTCTGGCATTAGCATGTACTACACACTGGTGAGTGTTGCTGTCAGGCTGCTCAGCCTTGATGGCATGTCGTAGGCAGGATTGCAAGTCTTAAACATGATTAGAGATTTTAGCCAAGACAGAGTCTCCTCTAAAAGGAAACCATAGCCACCTGCAGACAGTTGTTAGGGGTTTTGCACACCTTTTGCCCAGGATGCATTCCCTGTAGCACCCCTTAGGCCAGCTGTTCTTCTTCTCCAGTACACGCTCTGAGAGCTACGTCAACGGCTTCTCACCCAGCCAACAAGCACCAAGCTGTCTACTGACCGGGAGCAACAACCCCAGAACAGCTGGGCAGGGTTTTAGTCACTGACAAAAAATGGAGAGTATCACTTGCATGATGGGGGAGTGGTGGAGAGGATGAGGATTCTCCTAAACTCCGATTTCTTATTTACAGTGTTATATGATTTTACGAATCTGCTTCTAATTTACAGCCAGCCGTGGTGTAATCTACCTTGTTTCTCATGGCTCGGAGTAAATCTCGTACAGAATTTCCACGATAGGAACGGAATTTCCTGAGGTCTAGGGGAAAAAAAAAAAGAAAGAGTAAAACAAACTTTTTCAGGTCAACTGGTATGCCCACACACTGCAATGGTGATCCCCCTTTTTATGAAGGTATAATTCGCCATCCACGACGGTTTTTCCTTTCGAACGCCATTTATCCTGTTTATAGATATGTTCTACATTCAAAATTGAGTAATTAAATGGCATTTCTTCTACTGATCCCAAGTTACAGCCTGTATAATAGATCAGAGCTGCATTCACAGGCTTCAGAGCTGAAATCTCCCAGCGCTTCTTGTTGGTTATTTAAAAAACGTAAAAATACAGGTGCTCTTAAAAGAACCAATCACATTTTAACCGTCACTTTTTCTAGTAAGTGGCGTCAATTTAAATGACCAGATTGGTTAGTATGGGTTACCCCCCCCCCCCCCCTTGCTTTTCGTATATAAGCTCTGATGTCCTTTGGCTGTGACGTTACCTGTCTGTAGGGGAACAGATATGTGTAATCGCCAGTTGACCCGGACAACGGAACGAGCATTCGTCTCAAGGCTGACGATCAGAGGGCTCTCCTGTGGCTCCTTCTCAATGCGGTCACTGACATCCTGAAGGTATGAGAGAAACAAAAGTATTACTGGACTGGTTGTAGCTAATATTTACATCTAAGACTCAATGACCTAGATATTAATATATTTTATAATATATTTAATTATACATATATACACATTTCTTCTCTTCACACAAGTTGTGCCACGTTATTAAAGGGGTTTTCCAGGCTCCTGATATTGATGACCTATCCTTAGGAAATGTCATTCATACCCTTTTAGCGAGGGTCAAACATCCCGCACCCGCACTGATCAGTCGCTCCCTGCAGCCTCCAGCACCAACACTTGATCTTTGAACGGAGCAGGAAGCACAGCTCCAATCAAAGTATAGTGGCCGTGCTGGGGTACTGCAGCTCAATTGAAGAGAATGGGAGCTAAGCTGCATTAACGAAGCACAGCCACTCCCTTTGATTGGCGCTGTTCTTCCTGCTCCATTTAAACCAGGCATCCTCAAACTGCAGCCCTCCAGCTGTTGTAAAACTACAACTCCCAGCATGCCTGGACAAGCGACAGCTATTAGGGCAGGCATCCTCAAACTGCAGCCCTCCAGCTGTTGTAAAACTACAACTCCCAGCATGCCTGGACAACCGACAGCTATTAGGGCAGGCATCCTCAAACTGCAGCCCTCCATCTGTTGTAAAACTACAACTCCCACAATGCCCTGCTGTAGGCTGATAGGGCATGCTGGGAGTTGTAGTTTTGCAACAGCTGGAGGGCCGCAGTTTGAGGATGCCCGATTTAAACAGTTTCCAGGACAGAGGCTGCAGGAAACACTGATCAAGGGGATGCTGCGGGGTGTCAGGCCCTCACTGATTAAATACTGATGACCTATTATGAGTAGTGTTGAGCGAATCGAGCTTCGGATCCAAGAGAGATCCATACGGCAATCAAATATACAGCCTCCTGTTGCGGTAAAATTTGTTATCACCACAGTCTCGCGAGGTTTCGGTGAATAACTTCGGCCATTGATTTTTAAACTAAAAAAAAACATTTTAAAAAACTTGGATCCGAAGTTGCCTTCGGTACCGGCTGGTACCTCAGTACCGAATCCGACTTCGGATCCAAGTTTTATAATGGTTTTCAAGTTTAAGAATCGAAGTCCAAAGTTAATCCCGCGAGACTTCAGTGACAACGAATTTCCATCACCGGAGCCCATACATTTGAATGCTGTACGGAGACGAATCTCCGTACAGAATTCAAACGAAGTTTTGAACGAATCTAATTCAGATCTTGGGTCCAAAGCTTGATTCGCTCAACACTAATTCTGATGATAGGCCATCAATATCAGGAGCCCTTTTAATTTATCCATAGGACAGGGGATAGACATCCGATTAGTGAGTGCCTGACCACTGGGACCCCCTTCGATCATGAGAACAGGAGACCCATTTCCCCCATGTCGATGGGCCCCTGGTCGCACATGGCTGCTGCCGAAGATAGCGGAAAAATACAGAGCTCGGTTATTCCTGGAACTCCCATAGAGACTGATGGAGCAGCAGTGCGTATGCATGATCTGCACTCCGTTCGTTTCGGGGGGCCCACTGGGTAAAGGGTCCCCGTTCTTGTGATCGTGGGGATTCCAGCCGCAGGACCCCATCTCGTAGTTATTCCCTATCCTGTGGATAGGGAATAACGTGCAATAACTTTGGCACCCCTAAAATGATTCAGCACAGAAGTGAGGACCTATGTAGTTGTAATACAGGGTCTATATAATGACATGATGTAATAGACACTTTTCTGAACCCTTCCACCACTCAGACCTGGAAAAATTGCAGTTGTTTTTCCCGGGCCCAGAAGAAAGGATGTCTCAGAACAAGAGGTGCTGACGGTCGGAGCTTTGGGTCACTGTTGATCATGCCTTCAATCAAGTCCCGGGCTACCACGTTGTCTGCAGACACAATTTGCCGATGTTACATAGAAGGACTATATAGACACGTGAACGGACCATTGCTGGCCACATGACATCTAAGTGGTCCACGCCACTGCGCTACTGTATATACGGAGAGCCCAATATCCAGATCTCCTACAGCTTCTTACCATGCCTCTCCTCCTGGAGGTGCGGAAGGCTGTACGAACCATTCAATATATTGCCTTGTCTTCTCAAGCTGTCTCCAAAGGGATGCTGTCCACTTGCCAGGACATAGTAAAAGACACAACCAGCAGAGAAAATGTCCACAGATGCCGTCTGAGAACAGAAAATAGAAATGGTATCTCACGCTGCACCAGTTTTTTTTGCATCAGATGCAACCCGGTAATCACTTACTGGATTCTGGGTCCTTCCGTCGCGCAGAACCTCTGGTGCGATCCAGCCTTCGGTCCCGGGGATCCCCGAGCGCAGGCTGAAGCTGTTCCTTCCCACTGCTAGCTTCTTACAAAGGCCAAAGTCTGATATAACCGCTCGCTGCCTGCCCTGG
This sequence comes from Bufo gargarizans, assembly GCF_014858855.1. Taxonomy (NCBI): domain Eukaryota; kingdom Metazoa; phylum Chordata; class Amphibia; order Anura; family Bufonidae; genus Bufo; species Bufo gargarizans. The sequence goes on along the minus strand of NC_058087.1, from coordinate 178,494,331 downwards.
GCATTGGGCAGGGAGATGAGGATATTACACGGCTTCAGGTCTCTGTGCACTGAGAAGGACAAGGACAATATGTTCAGTCAGGGGCCAGAATACAGGCCGGGCAAAGGGGGTCAGTGCCCCTTGGCATCTAGAGGCCACCATCACAGCAAATATGAGATATGTGTTACTGGATAAGAATCCAATACGCCTCACCAATATTGAGAGAGTGCAGATGGGCGAGTCCAGACATAGCTTGATGGAGAAGGGCCACGTGATCTAGGCCGGCGCTGGGAAAAGTAGGATTCTCCACATACTGCAGAAAAAACAGGAGATATGGTTAAAGGGGATGTGCCATGGTTAAATATTGATGACCTATCACGCGATAGGTCGTCAAAATCAGATTGGCGGGGGGTCCAACTCTTTGGGCGCTGCTTCCTCTTCAAGATTATCTGCACATCGTCTCGCTTGTAGAGGCAGCTCAGAGCAATTACAACTACTCGTCTCATTCACGTGAAAAGTACAACCCTTTTGATAAATTATTATGTTATTGGCCTTTCACCAGCCAAATTCCATTTTTATTCTGATCTTGCCGTTTTGGGTGTGGGAGGATATGTACCTACCTTATTTACAGAGAGAGACAGGGAGGCAGTACTATCTGTACCTACATCATTTACAGGGAGAGACAGGGAGGCAGTACTATCTGTACCTACATCATTTACAGGGAGAGACAGGGAGGCAGTACTATATGTACCTGCATCATTTATAGGAGGAGAGACAGGGAGGCAGTACTATCTGTATCTACATCATTTACAGGGAGAGACAGGGAGGCAGTACTATCTGTACCTACATCATTTATAGGGGGAGACAGGGAGGCAGTACTATCTGTAACCTACATCATTTACAGGGAGGCAGTACTATCTGTACCTACATCATTTACAGGGAGGCAGTACTATCTGTGCCTACATCATTTACAAGGAGGGACAGGGAGGCAGTACTATCTGTACATACATCATTTACAGGGAGGCAGTACTATCTGTGCCTACATCATTTACAAGGAGAGACAGGGAGGCAGTACTATCTGTACCTACATCATTTACAGGGAGAGACAGGGAGGCAGTACTATCTGTAACCTACATCATTTACAGGGAGAGACAGGGAGGCAGTACTATCTGTAACCTACATCATTTACAGGGAGAGACAGGGAGGCAGTACTATATGTACCTGCATCATTTATAGGGGGAGAGACAGGGAGGCAGTACTATCTGTATCTACATCATTTACAGGGAGAGACAGGGAGGCAGTACTATCTGTAACCTACATCATTTATAGGGGGAGAGACAAGGAGGCAGTACTATCTGTACCTACATCTTTTATAGGGGGAGAGACAAGGAGGCAGTACTATCTGTACCTGCATCTTTTATAGGGGAGAGACAGGGAAGCAGTACTATCTGTACCTACATCATTCATAGGGAGAGACAGGGAGGCAGTACTATCTGTACCTACATCATTTACAGGGAGGCAGTACTATCTGTGCCTACATCATTTACAAGGAGAGACAGTACTATCTGTACCTACATAATTTACAAGGAGAGACAGGGAGGCAGTACTATCTGTACCTACATCAGTTACAGAGAGAGAGAGAGAGAGAGAGAGAGAGAGAGAGAGAGACACAGGGAGGCGGTACTATCTGTATCTACATCATTTATAGAGAGAAACAGGGAAGCAGTACTATCTGTACCAACATCATTTATAGGGGGAGAGACAGGGAGGCAGTACTATCTGTACCTACATCATTTATAGGGGGAGACAGGGAGGCAGTACTATCTGTAGCTACATCATTTATAGGGGGAGAGACAGGGAGGCATTACTATCTGTACCTACATCATTTATAGGGGGAGAGACAGGGAGGCATTACTATCTGTACCTACATCATTTATAGGGGGGAGACAGGGAGGCAGTACTATCTGTACCTACATCATTTACAGGAAGAGACAGGAAAGCAGTACTATCTGTATCTACATCATTTACAGGGAGAGACAGGGAGGCATTATTATCTGTACCTACATCATTTATAGGGGGAGACAGGGAGGCAGTACTATCTGTACCTACATCATTTATAGGGGGAGACAGGGAGGCAGTACTATCTGTACCTACATCATTTACAGGAAGAGACAGGAAAGCAGTACTATCTGTACCTACATCATTTATAGGGGGAGACAGGGAGGCAGTACTATCTGTACCTGTATAATTTCCAGGGAGAGACAGGGAGGCAGTACTATCTGTATCTACATCATTTACAGAGAGAGACAGGGAGGCAGTACTATCTGTATCTACATCATTTACAGAGAGAGACAGGGAGGCAGTACTATCTGTACCTACATCATTTACAGGAAGAGACAGGAAAGCAGTACTATCTGTATCTACATCATTTACAGGGAGATACAGGGAGGCGGTACTATCTGTACCTACATCATTTACAGGAAGAGACAGGGAGGCAGTACTATCTGTACCTACATCATTTATAGGGGGAGACAGGGAGGCAGTACTATCTGTACCTACATCATTTACAGGAAGAGACAGGAAAGCAGTACTATCTGTATCTACATCATTTACAGGGAGAGACAGGGAGGCATTATTATCTGTACCTACATCATTTATAGGGGGAGACAGGGAGGCAGTACTATCTGTACCTGTATAATTTCCAGGGAGAGACAGGGAGGCAGTACTATCTGTATCTACATCATTTACAGAGAGAGACAGGGAGGCAGTACTATCTGTATCTACATCATTTACAGAGATAGACAGGGAGGTAGTAGTATCTGTACCTACATCATTTATAGACAGACAGGGAGGCAGTACTATCCAAGTGAAGCACACATAATCTATAACATATACTGAAAGTGCTTGCTACAGCACCGTCATCTCCCTACCCTGCAGCCTTCTACTTACCTCCTGCAGGGTGGCTGCACACAGCTCCAAGGCAATGTAATAGAACAGCCAGTCGCTCTCTGTACAGTAATAACGGATCACGTTGGGATGCTCATCAGACTCTCGCAGTAGCTGCACCTCCCGATCGGCAAGCGTAAAACTCTCTGGAAGGATTCTCTTCACGGCCACTGAACGTCCATCAAACCTGCCCCTATAGGAAAAGAAACTCCATGTTAATATTAAAGAGCATCTGTCAGCAGTTTTGTCCCTATGACACTGGCTGACCTGTTACATGTGCACTTGGCAGCTGAAGGCATCTGTGTTGGTCCCATGTTCATATGTGCCCGCATTGCTGAGAAAAATTATGGTTTTAATATATGCAAATGAGCCTCTAGGAGCAACGGGGGCGTTGCCGTTACACCTAGAGGCTCTGCTTTCACTGCCACTGTTGCGCCCTCTGCAATTTGATTGACAGGACCAGGCAGTGAAACACCATCACACCTGGTCCTGTCAATCAGAGTGCAGAGGGCGCAGCAGTTGCAGAGAGAGCAGAGCCTCTAGGTGTAATGGTAACGCCCCCGTTGCTCCTAGAGGTTCATTTGCATATATTAAAACATAATTATTCTCAGCAATGCGGGCACATATGGACATGGGTTGTATCCACTCTAGACAATCCTCTGTGATCTATACAGTCTGTACTCCAAACTGACACACTGTAACAAACCCACAGAGTAGCAGAGGCCTGGATGCAACCGTAGCAAACCATCAGCTGTGAGATGTATAAGGTCAGTAAGAGTTTTCAGTCTTTGAATGTAAGTGAGAATATTTTTATGCACTGACAACAAGCAGAGATCTTGAAAATGGTGATGAATTTAAACACGAAGGCCGATTTACTAGATTTTGGTGTAAACTGTAGCACAAATAAAAATTCACAATTTGCAGAAATTATACATTAAAAAAATAATAATAATCTGACATTTATCTCAGCACTCGCCAAATCAGAAAAGTGTCATTTTGCAAAGTCATAAAAAGGTGCACATTTTGGCACAAATCTATTGATTTCAGTTACATTTTCAAACTTTTAATCTCACGTGTGTAAATCCTATTAAATTATGTACATTTTTTAATGAATCTGGAGCAAATCAGTTCAACTTCCCTTTTTTCCCCCCAAAGACTGTCGTTCAAAAACGTCAGTCTTAAAAAATGTGGGTTTGAAAGACGCTGAACTTTTCATCATATCGTTTTAATACGATTCACTATTTACCTGAATACAAATGTTCCCCCAGCGCCGCGACCCAAAACTTCTTTGGGGGAAAAGGAAATTTTGCCCACGTCTATCTCCTCCTCATTGAAAGCTGCAGAAAGAGACAAGAAATCATGGCGGCCCTGAACGACACGAGTGACTTACATACTTCAGGCCTCATAACAGGAAAACGGGCCTTGCTGTCCACAGCAACCAAATATGCAGGGGCTGTCCTTCATTTTCAGAGACAGTCCTGGCAAATTCAGGCTGTCCTAGCACAAAAATTGTCAAGTGTATTAAACCTTCCAAAATGGCTGCTCATATATCACAGAGGACACTTTTATTTAAAGGGAAAGACCAGTATGGCTAATAAATTGCCGCCACCATGAACCTGCTTCTTGACTCACCTTCCGGATCGCCGGTGCTTAACCTCTTTGTGCCATTGGCCTGACTGTATTCCTGTTCGCTGCTCCTCCGCTTGCCGCTCCCGGAGCTGTGTTCCCCCGTTGAGGCGGTGCTCTCGGCAGTAGTCACCTGTGGAGAGGCCTCGGATGCCATTTGCTGCTGATGCTGGAGCTGCTGGAGCTTCTCCTCAAGCTGCTGCTGTAATTCCTGCTGCTGCCTGCGCTGCTGCTCCCACATCTGAAAAATACAGACTCCGTTATTATCCTGTCATTGTACACGTCTCCAGCGGTGTGAAACTACATCTCCCAGCATGCCCTGACTGCCGTAGGCTTTTAGAGCATGCTGGAAGATGTCGTTTTATCTATAGTAAGTCCAGGTCCTCCTAAAGTAAAAATTATATTTGTACCGTGTTAGCCAGTAAGTAGAAGATAAAACAAATTTGATTCCTTAGAGGTTGAATAGATGATGATACAGTAGATGATATAATTATATTTTTCCTAAACTATAAGAAGCAAACTCTGTCGGGCAGAGCAAAGACACTGAATTTCAAAAAGGCTAATTTCCCTGGGTTGAGGGCAGCATTTCAGGGCATAGACTGGGAGCAGCTCCTGTCACATAATAATACTGAGGATAAATGGGAGAGCTTCAAATCCACATTGGGTAATCGCACTAAAAATGTATTCCTTTAGGTAACAAGTATAAATGGCTAAAATTAAACCCCCCATGGCTTACAGCTACTGTAAAAAGAGCAATAAAAGATAAAAAGAGGGCATTTAAAAAATACAAATCTGAGGGGTCAGCTGTAGCGTTTGAAGATTACAAAGGGCTTAATAAAATCTGCAAAAAGGAGATAAAATTAGTAAAGATACAAAACGAACAGCAGGTGGCAAAAGAAAGCAAAACAAATCCCAAAAAGTTTTTTAAATATATAAATGCTAAAAAAGCCTAGGTCTGAGCAGGTAGGTCCCCTAAATAATGGTAAGGGGGGGGGGGTAGTCACTGAAGATAAGGAAAAGGCAGAGTTCCTAAATAGGTTTTTTAGCTCTGTATATACAAGAGAAGAGAAAGGAGCTGATATCTGTGGCGCTGGGGCTGTTAGTACATCCAGTGATATACTCAATAGCTAACTGTAGATATGGTCCAAGAGAAGGTAAATAGGGTAAATGTGAACAAGGCTCCGGGTCCAGATGGATTACACCCCAGAGTGCTTAAAGAGCTCAGTGCAGTCATTGCTGTGCCCCTGTTTATAATTTTTAAGGATTCTCTAGGTACTGGTACAGTGACAAGTGATTGGCGCAAGGCAAACGTGGTGCCCATATTCATAAAAGGGTCTAGTTCCTCCACAGGTAATTATAGACCAGTTAGGTTTAACTTCTGTTGTGGGAAAAATGTTTGAAGGACTCTTAAGGGACTATATACAGGAGTATGTGACTATAAATAATATTATAAGTGATAATCAGCATGGGTTTACCAAGGACAGAAGTTGACAGACTAACCTGATTTGTTTTTATGACGAGGTCAGTAGTAGCCTGGACAGAGGGGCAGCTGTGGATGTAGTGAGGTCAGTAGTAGCCTGGACAGAGGGGCGGCTGTGGATGTAGGGAGGTCAGTAGTAGCCTGGACAGAGGGGCGGCTGTGGATGTAGTGAGGTCAGTAGTAGCCTGGCCAGAGGGGCGGCTGTGGATGTACTGAGGTGAGTAGTAGCCTGGACAGAGGGGCGGCTGTGGATGTAGTGAGGTCAGTAGTAGCCTGGACAGAGGGGCGGCTGTGGATGTAGTGAGGTCAGTAGTAGCCTGGACAGAGGGGCGGCTGTGGATGTAATGAGGTCAGTGGTAGACTGGACAGAGGGGCGACTGTGGATGTAGTGAGGTCAGTAGTAGCCTGGACAGAGGGGCGGCTGTGGATGTAGTGAGGTCAGTAGTAGCCTGGACAGAGGGGCGGCTGTGGATGTAATGAGGTCAGTGGTAGACTGGACAGAGGGGCGGCTGTGGATGTAGTGTTTCTGGATTTTGCAAAGGCTTTGGATACTGGCTGAAGGACCGTGTCCAGAGAGTTGTGGTCAATGATTCCTGTTCAGAATGGTCCCAGGTTATAAGTGCTGTACCCCAAGGTTCAGTGCTGGGCCCTCTATTATTTAATTTATTTATTAATGATATTGAGGATGGGATTAATAGCACCATTTCTATTTTTGCAGATGACACTAAGCTGTGTAGCACTGTACGGTCTATGGAAGATGTCCATAAACTACAAGCTGACTTGGACATTCTGAGTGATTGGGCATCAACTTGGCAAATTAGGTTTAATGTGGATAAATGTAAAGTTCTGCATCTTGGTAGTAATAATCTCTGTGCTTCATATGTCCTAGGGGATGTAACACTGGGGGAGTCCCTTGTAGAGAAGGATTTGGGTGTCCTTGTGGATGGTAGATTAAATAACAGCATACAATGTCAATCAGCTGCTTCTAAGGCCACCAGGATATTGTCATGCATTAAACGAGGCATGGACTCGCGGGACAGGGATGTAATATTACCCCTTTACAAAGCGCTGGTGCGGCCTCATCTGGAATACACAGTCCATTTCTGGGCACCAGTCCACAGAAAGGACGCACTGCAGCTGGAAAAAGTACAGAGGAGAGCGACTAAACCGGAAAGGGGCCTGGAGGGTCTAAGTTATGAAGAAAGATTAAAAGAATTTAATTTATTTAGTTTTGAGAAGAGACGTCTAAGGGGGGACATGATTAACCTGTACAGATATATAAATGGGCCATACAAAAAATACGGCGAAAAGCTGTTCCATGTCAAATGCCCTCAAAAGACAAGTGGGCGCTGCCTCCGACCGGAGAGGAAAAAGTTCAGTCTCCAGAAGCGTCAAAGCTTCTTTACTGTAAGAACTGTGAATCTGTGGAATAGACGACCTCGGGACGTGGTCACAGCAGGAACAGTGGACGGTTTCAAAAAGGGTTTAGACGAATTCTTAAAAGTTAAAAACATTACTGCTTATGAAAACGAGTCTCAATTCCTTTTGGGATTCGCATCCCCACCTATCCCTTGGTTGAACTTGATGGACATGTCTTTTTTCAACCGTATTAACTACGTAACTATGTAACTGCAAGCTTTCAAGACTACTTAGGCCTCTTCCCCAGGCATCTTTTAAGACATCTGAAGATTCACATATTTATACACCAAGGTATATAGAAATAGAGAGGTGGATGAGATCTGTGATGTAAAGCAGATCAAACAGTTGTAGCAATTATAGATAAGTAGCGGGAAACTTTTATTGTCATTGTCCCACGCTCACTGTCCTCTCCAACAACAGGAATATTCCCTTGCAAACAGACCAAATGTAAGACCTGTCCATGCATAATGACCACTGACAAAGTGCACATCAGAACGACGAGATCCACACATGTGGTCTATTTGATTGTATGTACCAAATGTCCTACTGGGGGTCTCTATGTTGGTGAAACTGGTCAAAAGCTCTCATCGCCACACAATAAAAGAAGAAAGGAAACATCTGCCTGTACCGAAAGCCTTCTGCAGCCATGACCACAACATCACAGACATGAAAGTCTCGATATTCAACGGGCATTTCAAATCCCAGAAGGACAGAGAAGTCTGGGAATACAAACTCATGAGGACCTTTGACACACTCAGATCATGAATTAATGTGTATTATGGGTCTCTTGAGGAATGTGCTCCTCAGACCTCTTGGGTTCATCACATTAATGGACTGGGCAGCTCGGTGGCTCAGTGGTTAGCAGTGGTGCATGGAGACTTTATGTTCTCCCCGTGTTTGCGTGGGTTTCCTCTCATAGGGAACTTAGATTGTGAGCCCCACTGGGGACAGTTGGATGCTAATGTCTGTAAAGTGCTGCGGAATATAGTAGCGCTATTTAAGTGCGTAAAATAAAATAAAAAATGGACTGGATATCTATTAGAGGAATTAAAATGCTCCCACTCCTTATCTGTAACTGTCCGTTTCCTCCTCCACTCATATTGATCTGCGTTATGTCACTCGTCTCATCTCCCTCACTATTCCTATGTACTTTGGTGTATAAGTATGTGAATCTTCAGACACGGTCTTAAAATATGTCTGGGGAATCCAATTTTTTTTAAAATTGGAATTGAGGATATTTAATCTTCCCAGTCAAATGGCTGACAATAGAGAACAATAGACTGCATTCAGCTTCCTAATGAGGGACGATATATTACACCACATCCCCCCCCCCCCCCCCCCCTCCTCTCACCTTAGGAAAAGTGAATCCGAACAGCACCCATCCCCCAAGGAGAAGCGTGATGATGCCCGTGAAAAGCAGATTGGTAATCGTAGAGTCTGGTAGGACAATTCCTGCTTCTTCTGTGGTACCTTCCGTCTTTACTCGCCCCACTGTGTCGCCCTGAGGGGATCCTCCCTGATTCTGCGGGGTCAGAAACTGCAGGGAGATGAGAGGATGGGTTTCACGAGATGCCACTTATTCAGGTGAAAACTGGGAAAGTACATTTCGAGTTCAGCCAAAATGTGAATACCGATATTTAAGATGTTACCTCTAATGCTGAGATATGACTGCTTGTAGTTCCAGGCCTAAAGCCCGAGGCTGCACTACTGAGAGATTCTGGCGACAACATGGCCCTATCTGATTTCGTTCAGGTGCAGCGCTGCTGTGGGGACCTTCGGGTCACAAAATACATTGATGTACCCCTACGTATCCCTACATAATTGCCACTATTCGATTGAGTGAGGACGTAGAGACCGATGAGGATGGCGATTTTGATCCACACAAGCTCTCCATGACAATCCCGCACCAGACAGAAATCTGAAGAACCATCATATCATTAAAGGGGTTGTCTCATCTCAGGCAATGGGGGCATAACGCTAGGATATGCCCCCATTGTCCGATAGGTGCGAGTCCCACCGCTGGGACCTACACCTATATTGAGAACAGAGCCCCGAAAGTGGTGGAGGGCGCACTGCGCATGCACAGCCTCCCTCCATTCATTTTCTAAGGGACAGCCGAAAATAGCCGGTGATGCGCGGTGCGCTCCCATTCACTTCTATGGGGAGAGCGCTTGGTGGTGGAGTTCTCCAGCCATCACTTTGAGGGGTTCCGTTCCCGATATAGGTGCACCTATCAGACAATGGGGACATACCCTAGTAATATGTCTCCATTGTCTCAGAGGAGACAACCCCTTTAACAGGTGCCAGGCGATCAATATTCTGGATTATTCTTACATCATCGAATAGGGTCTTGGGGGCTGGACCACGAATGATTGTCTCAGTATCCCTCCTCAGGGTCTCGGGAAATGCTCGGAGCATGGTGGTGTGAACAACGTGAGGAACTTCATGGTGTCCTTGATGAAAAAATAAAAAAATGTTATCCAGTGAGACTTCAAATTTTATTAAAGGAGTGATATAGTAGGATTAAATAAACATAACTCAATCTTGGATATACTTAGGTTGCAATGTTTGGTATAAGAGCTAGAAGGCTACAGAGGGGACGTCATGTATCTAGACAAAGGAATTCCTTAGCTTTGGTTTTACCACGCTAGAATATCTTAAATTGCGTCCGGATGCATACTATGGGGATATATACATCACTCTTTGTTAAAACACGCCACAATCCTATTGGCTCATTTGGATCTTTCCGGTGTAAGGGTAAGACCCCGGTTATTGCTAATAAAAGGGATCTTTTGCTGTTTGAAAGTCATGTCTTCTCATTCTTTTGCCCCTAGACCAGTGATGGCTAACCTTGGCACTCTAGCTGTGGCAAAACTACAACTCCCAAGATGCCCCCCTTGCTTGGCTGCTCTCAGAACTCTATAGAAATAAATGGAGCATGCTGGGAGTCGTAGTTTCACCACAGCTGGCGTGCCAAGGTTAGCCATCACTGCCCTAGACTAAATGTAAAGATTTGGAACATTGCAGACAACATGGTTAGATCCTACAGAAATTGTACTATAACAGGAGTGCACAGGGTCAGTGAAGATCAGGGTGTGTAGTGGCCCCTGGATGAACACACGTTGGGTGCCCATGTCTTATGTGATGGAGGGAAGTAAAGGTTAAGGCTACGTCCAACATCTGTGTTTTAGAAATCCGGTAGTCTGTTCCGGAATAGGAGCGGAGTACCAGAACTGCCAAATCCGGCATAGCCAGACACCGCCAGGGCTCACCAGATCCTTAGTTACTATAATGGGACCTGTCAGGTTTCCACAAACAATGCCGGCTTTCTGCCTGAAAAGCAAATGCTGCGTGCAGCCGGTATTTTCCAGCAGCAATCCGTCATTCCTGCCCGAAACCTGATGGATCCCATTATAGTGAACAGAGATCTTCTGGACCCTGGTAGCGTCTGGCTGTGCCAGATATGATAATTCCAGTACTCTGCCGGAACAGACTACCAGAATACTGTACTGCAGAAGTGAACCTAACGTAATACTGCCCCAACAGTGATTAAATAATAGCACTATACAGTGCCTATATACTACTGCCATCATTGGTGACAGAGTCCTTTAGACTCAGACTTATTGGGGGGTCTTCATGCAATACTGCCCGAGCAGAAACTAAATAAGACCACTACACAGTACACAAATACTACTGCCGTAGCAAGCATGCACAATACAGCCGCATAGTGAGCCATGTAGTAACATTCACCTATCCGCCCTTGCTACTGCCATTACCTATAAGCAACCATTGGTTTGCAGATACAATGCTCCCAAGCGGGTACTTGACATCTGTGGTTGGCGTGACACCAAACTCCGTGGACTCCTTTAGGGTAACATCCTTAGTGGTGGGCCCCTCTATCCGGGCCAGTGTGATTCCCCGGGGCTGGAAGGGATACCAAAACATGACTTAAAAATAAAATAAAAGGAATACCTAAAGTATCTTTATGCACATGAAAAACAGAAATGTCGCCTTATCAGTGCTTGATGTTTCATGCCAGATGACAACACTTACTACACGTCTTCTGGTTTTGTACAGCTTTGTCATAGGGACAATGCGTGGGACGACATCAATGTCCACACCCTAGCTGACAATGATAGATCTATTCAGGGAGATTCAGGGAGATAGACTTGGATCTATGCAATGTCCCTATGAAAAGTCAGAATCTCAGAAGGGCTTCCATAGCGACTAGTCCGCCCTTATACAGTATATGACATTATGATACATGGAGGAACATGAACAAATCTCACAAAGAATACAGATTGAAAATATTCCCACCACTACAGAGACGCCCTCGTGGATCAGCGACGTGGACGCATAGAATCCGCTGGAGTGCTTCCCCACGTACAGAGACGGCCTGTAAAAAAGAAGAAAGAAATGTCCCAAATGTTATTCCAGGTCAAAAAATGTATTACTTGGACCCCCATCGATCAGCTGTGATCTGTGTGGAAGCACTGCGTGAAGTGCTCAATTTACCTGCAGCACCTCCACAGGGGAAATTAAGTATTACATGGTGCCTACTGAAATCAATAGGCCGTCCATGTGGTGCAAGACTGTGCTGACCTCTCCAGAGGAATAACTAGCTAATCGCTGGGGGTCCCGGTCCCCTGTTCTGGTGGAGCAGCAGGTCGTGCATTCTCCTGTAGAGACTGAATGGAGCGGCATGCGCATACATGACCTGCCACTCCATCAGAACAGGACCCCGCTCCTCATGATCGGCGGGGGTCCCAGCAGTCAGACCTCCAGCGTTCAGTTAGTTATCCCCTAACGTAATAACTTGGCACAAACCCTTTACTGTACACGGGTAAACCAAGGAATCTGCCACTTTCACCAAAGTTCTCAAGAGGGTAACCGCCAGGGGCGTAAACTACCATAGCGGCAGACTAGGCGACTGCTATGGGGCCCAGGGCAAGAGGGGGCCCAGTCTTAGTTGGGATCATCTCCTCATCTACTGGAGGTGAAAACTTGGTCAGGACTCTACCCTCTAAAGCAGGCATCCTCAAACTGCGGCCCTCCAGCTGTTGCAAAACTACAACTCCCAGCATGCCCGAAAAGCCTACAGCTATCATCCTACAGCAGGGCATGGTGGGAGTTGTAGTTTTACAACAGCTGGAGGGCCGCAGGTTGAGCATGCCTGCTCTAAAGGAACAACTTTTAGCAAATGAGGCAGTGGAATAAAAGGCCCAAGCGTCATTGAAAAGGGTTTAGGCAGAAACCCTTCTGTCCTGTGTGTGGGGGCCTGGTTTGATCCTTGCTATGGGGCCCTTACGTCTCTATGTATGCCACTGGTGACCGCCCTGGGTTATAGGCGTCTAGCAGGTAAGGGTACTCACAGCAGGTGAGTCTTGGTGCTGCTCAGATCCTGCACAGCCTGATAGTTCCATTTGAGGAGACGGATGTCCTGGGAATTGAACGTCAAGTAACGGAGGGTTTCCAGTGCGACATTCAGATGCGGGATTCGCCTCAGGCTGTCTTGGTGCCACATGAAAAGTCCGACCACTGGAGAACCATAATTCTGCATCCATAACACTTCTCCGCTCCCCTGGTCAGCGGTCACCAGCATCCCGTCTCCAGTGGAGGCAAAGTGAGCCATCTCTATGGTAAATAAGGGGAACTCAGATGTATGGAAAGCAAAGACATATGTCCGTAAGGCCCTTCTCTACCATGTATAACAGTTGCCCCCAACCTACTGCTTTCCAGCGGTTGCAAAATTACAATTTCCAGCGTGCCCTGTCAGCCTGCGTATGCATTACTATACTCACTGTATTCGTAGTTCTCATCACACAGAGTAGCGGAGTAGTCATGGAAGGTGGCATTCCAGCGCAGTTCCCGGGATTTGGTGTCATACATGGTGATCATGTACTCTGCACGGTAATAGATGGTTACCCTCAATAGGACTATAATATAGCATAGCAGGCAGCAGTGAACACTTAATGGGGCTGTCCAGTATTTCAATACTGGTGACCTACCCTCTAAAGGGGTCATCAATATCAGATTGGTGAGGGTCTGACTCCATGCGCCCCTGCCGATCAGCTGTTTTTGAAGGGGTCAGAGCTCTTAGGTTAGCGCTAAGGCCTCGTCCTGTGACGTCATGTCCATGGGTCACATAGCCTTTGTGTAGCTGGGGGGGGCTGCAGTGCCAAGCACAGCCACTATACAATGTGCGGCGCTGTGCTTGGAATACTGTGAAGTGGCCTATGGGCTTCTCCAAACACTGCAGCCCCTTTAAACTGCTGATCGGCGGGGATACCAGGAGTCAGACTCTCACCACTCAGTTAGGAAAGGACATTAAAAAGGGGTTGTCCCATATTGGACAATGGGGGCATATCGCTAGCATATGCCCCCAATGTCTAATAGATGTGGGTCCCACACCTATCCTTAGAATGGAGCCCGCAAAGTGCCGGAGGGAGCACTGTGGATGCACAGCATTCATTTCTATGGGACTCCTGAAAATAGCCAAACACTGGCTCGGCTATTTCCGTAAGACCCATAGAAGTGAATGGAGCGGTGGCCGTGCTTGTGCACCGCGCTTCCCATTCATTTCAATGGGACGTCCGAAAATAGCAGAATGCGCCGTTCTGCTATTTTCGGCAGTCCCACAGAAATTAATGAAGGGCTGCCGCGCATTTGCAGTGCTCCCGCCTGCACTTTGCAGGCTCCGTTCTAACGATAGGTGCGGGTCGCACCTCAATCAGACATTGGGGGAATATCCTAGCGATAAGCCCCCAAAGTCCAAGATGGGACAACCCCTTTAATATTGAATTCCTGGAAAACTCCTTTAAAAGTACGCCCTAATGAAAAGTAATAAAACTGTATATAACATACTTTGTGTCTCAACCAATTCATCACATTTCTTTTTTCAAGATCTCTGCTTGCTGTCAGTGAGTGCAACCATTTATTTCTGGAGACCTGAAAACCTGTGCTGGGCTAGCCCTTCGCACACCGAGTGATGTGTCAGCCGTATGTGGTCAAGGCGGATTTACTGTTTCCATTCGCTGACAGCAATCACAAACTGAAATCGGTGAGGAATTGAAACTCCAAGTCCCATTGGAAAGCTGCATTATACAATAAGTAAGCTTTAAAGGGGTGGTCTCACATGGGCTTCACAGAGAGTGGTCCCCCTCTAAGAGTCAGAGTGCAGAGGCGCCCTGTAATGGTGGTCCTTGTTTCGGTGGACCTGCCCCATCCATGCATTATGCGGTCAGCTATTCATCGGACTGGCCGGCATGTAAGCCTACGTACATTGAGAAGCTGGAGCCGCACCGAGTCAGTTCCTATGTAAGAGCGGCTAGTTACTAAGAGACAGCCCTTTAACTTAGCGGAGGCGTAGAGCATGCGCTATGTGTGAGACGGCGTGTATCTGTGGAACTTACGTGTCCGTCCTATGTACAGGAGAGGAGTGGAAGGACACAGGCCGTCAGACGATTCCGTGGACAGCGTGGTCTGCTTCTCTCCTGACTTCGGATCCAAAACAAACCAGGTGTCCTGCTTCTTCCCTGTCCAGATTGAATCACAGGCGGATTGTTATGTGGCCCTAAATTTGGCCCCTCCCATCAAATATATATATATAATATAATATACATTACCTGTATAGAGGATTCCATCAGAGCTGCGGCAGGGGGAGGACTGGACCAGTTCCTGGATGGTGAAGGGTAATTTCTAGGGAATATGGAATCACAAATGTTAAGGCACCGGGAACTTAAATGGAACCTGTCACCAGGAAATTCACTGCCACACTGCCTTGCAAGTCTACCTCAGCTGAATGTAATGATACCTATCACTTAGCGATCCGTTTTTTTCATTTTAAGCCTTATGCAAATGAGCAATTAAGTGCATCAAGGGCGGGCGCAGTCCACTCTGTGCACCCTTGCTCCTCCTGCGTCCTCTGACAGGGTCAGGTTCCTGCATGGTCATCTTGCCAGGTGCTGCCCATCAAGAAAGAGAGATAAGGGCTGAAGGAGGAAGCAGGAGGAGCAAAAGGTGCACAGAGCGGCTTAAGCCCGCCCTCTGTGCACTTAAGTGCTCATTTGCATATGGACTAACGAATGAAGCAACAGATCACTGATTACATTTGGCTGAGCTAGCTTACAAGGCATTGCGCCTGGTTTATCAGTGAATTCCCTAGTAACAGATCCCTTTAATAAGATCAGCATCCAAACTAGCCTTGACACTTGCGTCGCTAATTCCGGTATTGAGATCCGGCAGAGGATCTCAATACCGGAATAAAACAGATTGATCAGGATGCATCCGTACGGTTAGGATATAGTTGTGAGAAATCTAAACGGGAAAAAACGGATCCGTCACTAAATACAGTCAATGGGTGACAGATCTGATTTTTTTAGGCTCCTAAGAAAACGGATCCGTCACCATTGACTTACATTATTTTCAGTGCCAGATCTATTTTTTCTGTTTTAATGACCGGACACAAATCTGCAGCTTGCAGCGGTTTTATGTCCGGACACAAAACGGAACAGAAGACCTCCTGATGCATCCTGAACGGAGCTCTTTCCTTTTAGAATGCATGAGGACTAAATGGAAACATTTTTTTCTGGTATTAAGATCCTCTGCCGGATCTCAATACCGGAAAACAACAACGCGAGTGTAAAAGTAGCCTAACTAAACAGCTAAGCAGCAAGCCAAACTTTCTTTTAGGATCCTAAAATATTCATTTTATTATTCTTGTTCAAATGTAACTCCATATATACCATTGTGACTAGTGGTCCTGCCATGGGCACCCAGCAAAGTCCACATATAACAACCCTCAGACCTTTACTTGAACTGCATACAAATGATCCTAGTCGCTGATACAGAGGACAACCACTATGACAAGGCCGTAAATACCAGGATAGTGGTTTGCACGCTGCTTGGGTAAACATTTGGAGATGGAAAATTCTGGACCAGTGTTGGTACCCATAGCGGTACCTCTTGACTCATGGCTAGACATACAATAAGCTGCCCCAACGGGATACATCTAGAATTGCACAATAATAAAACATGGACTTACCATGAGTCCTTCCTTATTCCTTCCCCCCAAGATGTACAAGCTCCCATCGCTGGGGTCTGGCAGGAAAGCTGGTCTGTGAGACAGAAGGCAGCAGTTTTAGAAATCATTGTTGGCTGTTGTGGAACTACAAGTCTCAGCATAAGCTTTCAAACACAATACAGCGGCGAATATGTATATTGTATCTCAAGCTAAACAAAGGCCAAACAAAAACCACAGAAGATTACAAAACTGTGTGCCTAGAGGAGACTGCAGGGAAGCCCCTATTAGGACTCAGGCGACCGTATGAATGGGTCCACATACGTTTCGCAATTTTGCAGAACGGGTGCGGACCCATTCATTTCAATGGGGCCGCAAAAGATGCAGACAGCACACGGTGTGCTGTCCGCATCGATAGTTCCGTTCCGCGGGCCCGCAAAAAAGATAGAGCATGTCCTATTCTTGTCCACAATCGCAGATAAGAATAGTAATTTCTATCATGGTGCCGGCCCAGAACGCACATGACCAGTATCCGTGTTTTGTGAATCTGCGATTTGCGGACCGCAAAACACTACGGCCGTTTGAATGAGCCCTTACTCTGATAGGAAAAGGATCTTGCACTAACCACTCTCTATGAATGCTGTACTTACTCAGACACGTAGAACGGTACTTGAATCACAGGATCTAAAAGAGAAGATACAAGACAGACATCAGATTTCCATTGTAAAACACACAATATAACATACAAACATTTCTACTTATACCTAAAAAAAGCTGCAGCACTAGTGGCGCAAAAAAAAAAAAGGAATATTATGCTTTTTTGAACAATGAAGGCAACCACTAGAGGGCGCACACTACTTTTTTTTTTTAATACATCTCCCATTCTATTCATTAATAAATCTATATTAAAAGTAAGCTCCCCCTAGTGGTGACTGCAGGCAGGCAGAAGTCTATCATTTAAGTCTATGGTTTCAGCCAGCAGGGGATATAGAGCTCTGTATCAGAAAAAACGCACAAAAGCTTATAGCAGCCTGTGTTCTGCAATTAAACTCTTGCAGATCACTCCGTTCACAGAATACAAGCTGCCACGCCTGCAGGTTATTAACAAGAATCATTTCGGATTGTAAAATGAGTCATTCTGATAACGATGTTAAAAAGGAGTGCATCCACCTCTGGGACCCCCACTTATCAGGAGAATGAGGGCTTGCTCCACTCTCTCTCTTAAGGGTGCATTCACACGACCGTATTTTCGGTCCACATCCATATGTATTTTTTTGGATCATATGCGGACCCAATCATTTTAAAAGGGGCCCAAAAGATGTGGACAACACTTGTATGTCCGTTCTACGCCGCCGCAAAAAAAAAAAAAAAGGTACATGTCCTATTCTTGTTCGTTTTGAACAAAGGGCGGAATGTGCTGATCCCCAAAATGCAGAATGTAGAACGTCCGTGTTTTGCACATCTGCAATTTGCAGACCGCAAAACGGATACAGGCATGTGAATTCCCCCTTATATAGACTTCAATGCTGCCCCCCCAACCATTCAGTCCTTGGATGCTGCTTGAAACCTCGTCAGAAGGAGGGTGAATGGATCCCCTTTCTCCAGACAGATGGAAGTGGGACCTAGACTTAAAGGGGTTCTACAGTTGGTTTTAACTGATGATCTATGCTCTGGATAGATCATCAGCATCTGACTGGCGGGGGTCTGACACCCGGGACCCCCGCCGATCAGCTGTTTGAGAAGGCAGCGGCGCTCCAGCAGTGCCGCGGCCTTCTCACTCTTTACCGCTGGCCCAGTGACGTCACAACTAGTATCAACTGGCCTGGGCGCGGCTAAGCTCCATTCAAGTGAACCGAGCTTAGCCGCGCCCAGGCCAGTTGATACTAGTTGTGACGTCACTGGGCCAGCGGTAAACAGTGAGAAGGCCGCTGCGCTGCTGGAGCGCCGCTGCCTTCTCAAACAGCTGATCGGCGGGGGGCCCGGGTGTCAGACCCCCGCCGATCAGATGCTGATGATCTATCCAGAGGATAGATCATCAGTTAAAACAAACTGTAGAACCCATTTAACAGACAGAGGTCAGAGTACCCCTTTAAATTAGACAATTAAAGGGCACCTGTCAGCAGTTTTGTACCTATGACACTGGCTGACCTGTTACATGTGCGCTTGGCAGCTGAAGGCATCTGTGTTGGTCCCATGTTCATATGTGCCCGCATTACTGAGAAAAATTATGTTTTATTACATGCAAATGAACCTCTAGGAGCAATGGGGGCGTTACCATTACACCTAGAGTCTCCACTTTTTCTGCTGCGCCATCTTCACTTTGATTGACAGGTCCAGTCAGTGTAAATGTGAAAACAACTATAGCTGTCAATCAAAGTGGAGGGGGAGCGGCAGTAGCAGAGAGAGCAGAGCCTCTAGGTGTAATGGTAACGCCCCCATTGCTCCTAGAGGCTCATTTGCATACAATAAAACATCACTTTTCTCAGCAATGCGGGCACATATGAACATGGGACCAACACAGATGCCTTCAGCTGCCAAGCGCACATGCAACAGGTCAGCCACGGCATGCAAAACTACGTCAGAAATCCAAGCACCAGTCTCGTATTTCTTCCGTGCAGAAAAATCTGCTGTCTGAATGTACCCTTATGCAAAAACACTACAACAAAGGAGTTGTCCAGGATCCGAAAAATATGGTTGCTATGTTACAAAAAAACAGCACCACCCCTGTACACAGGTTGCGTGTGGTATTACAGATTTTCTTCAACTCCAAGTGAGCCAAGCTGTAATACCAGACACAACTCATGGACAAGTGGGCACTTTTTTTTCGGAAGGAAGCAGCCATGTATTTCTAATCCTGGACAACCCCTTTAAATGCTATAGTGCAAAGACGCTACAAACGGCGGGCAAGTGGCCAAAACAAACGGCTGCACCTTCTGTTGGTTGCAGTTATGGATACGGAGAGTCAGGAAACCTGAGAATGTTTAGGAGAAGCGGTGACGGTGGATCTGATAATTAGAGGGGATCAGTACAAGACTCATAGGGTTCCTCGGGCAACAAGATCATTGAAGCTGCGAGTCTCCGTGTGTGTGAGGGCAACTCCAGAGACAATAAGACCAAGACAAATCCACCTCAGACGTCGCTGTGAATCCGCAGCTGCAGTACCAGGCACAGCCACCTCGTATGTATGGCGCTGTGCAGAAGCCTGTTCGTTCTGCTGATCAGAGAGGGGCCAAGGCCATCTACTGACAGGTTACTACGGATGGCGGGAAGGCCCACGGGAGAGACTTACCGTCTTTTAAGGTCCACAGCACATCTCCGCTTTTCTTACTCACAGCGTGAAATTTTCCATCCATTGTAGACACAAACAGCATGGATTCCGGCAGAGAGACTGACGCTCCGGTCTCACACTGCAGTAAAAGACATCACGTTCATTAGTCATCACCTTAATTACTACCATTTGGACTTGAATTGAATTATTATTCATGGGGCACAGAGACAGAAGGACTCTGCCCACAGCAACCAATCAGGTGGCTGCTGTCATCTGCCAAAGAGCCTCTGAGAAGTATGAGCTGGAATCTTATTGGTTGCGATAGGCAACTGCTTCACTATCACTTTGCATTAGTTTTGATCGGCACCCCCGACACCCCGTGTATCAAGAGCTCATACCCTTACCGGATGATGAGCGAGGCACCAAAAGGTCCAAAAAAGTTGACTCCAGACCAACACCACAATGTACTATATGTGCACGGTGGGGGAGATTTATCAAAACTGGTGTAAAGTAGAACTCAGGATCAGTACAGGATAAGTAATGTATGTACACAGTGACTGCACCAGCAGAATAGTGAGTGCAGCTCCGGAGTATAATACAGGATGTGACTCAGGATCAGTACAGGATAAGTAATGTAATGTATGTACACAGTGACTCCACCAGCAGAATAGTGAGTGCAGCTCTGGAGTATAATACAGGATGTAACTCAGGATCAGTACAGGATAAGTAATGTAATGTATGTACACACCAGCAGAATAGTGAGTGCAGCTCTGGAGTATAAGGCCTCTTTCACACGACCATGACGGATTGGCTCCAGATGCGTTCAGTGAAACTCGCACCATTTTGCAAGCAAGTTCAGTCAGTTTTGTCTGCAATTGCGTTAAGTTGTTCAGTTTATTCACGCACGTGTGCAATGCGTTTTGATGCGTTTTTCACGAGCGTGATAAAAAACTGAAGGTTTACAAACGACATCTCTTAGCAACCATCAGTGAAAAACGCATCGCACCCGCACTTGCGTCCGGATGCAATGCGTTTTTCACTTCTATGGGCCCAGG
This sequence comes from Bufo gargarizans, assembly GCF_014858855.1. NCBI lineage: Eukaryota > Metazoa > Chordata > Amphibia > Anura > Bufonidae > Bufo > Bufo gargarizans. Next base: position 178,473,539 of record NC_058087.1, on the reverse strand, counting down.
GTTGCGTGAATATAGAACATGCTGCAATTTTCACGCAACCCAGAACTGATGCGTGAAAAACAACGCTCATGTGCACAGACCCATTGACATGAATGGGTCAGGATTCAGTGCGGGTGGTATACGTTCACGTCATGCATTGCACCCGCGCGGAAAACTCGCCCGTGTGAAAGGGGCCTTATACAATTGAACTTGCACTGTAAATTACCAGACAATACTGGGCACCTGTCCAATGCCCATGAATTAAAATAACTTGTCCCCAGGAGAGCAGCTGTACGATATACTAATGTTCCTGGCTCTGTATATTTGCCTTCCCCTCGATTTCCTCAAGGACAGTTCTGTATAGGCCTTCCTGGGTGCTTAGTCATTGGGGAGCTACAGTTTTAAAAGAGCATTTTATAAAACTGAAATCCCCGCCCTGCCCTCATGTTTAGGCTGGGTTCATACATGCCGTCAGTAGTACACCGACAGCTACAACTCAGGTTGAATCAGAGGCTCAGGCATACTCCTGTAATTTACACCCTAGCCTGCGCAGGCAGCAGTACCCCCCCCCCCCCCCCCCCCGTGGCACTTCTATCAGCAGACAGTACTTGGGCACTCTATATACCGACCCATTGAAACGCACCTCCCCGGCGGACACAGCTCCAGCTCGCACACCTGCTCTCTGCACTGTTTGCACAATGGGTGGATTAATCCAGGCGCCTCAGACAATAGAAACGCGCAAGAGACACATGACCCGGAGTGACACACGTGAAACCGGACTGGTGCAACACACGGGATGACATGTGCAATCAGGATGCGGTCTCCAGAAGCCCCCCCTGACTTCATGTTGTCGACTCGTGCCGGGAGGAAAAGTGAATGACACAAGTCCAGCAAATTCTCTTTTGCGTGGCGTTCACAAGACCGTGTGCGATTAGTGGGGTCAGAGAATAACATAATATAGGATTATAAATCCACCAAAAGTCTTACTATTGCCAGGGCAGGCTGGGATTTATGGTCCCACAGCACAGGCTTTGTGGGGAACTACAAATTCAGCAATCCCAGACAATGAGATGGCCATTTGGTTTGGAAAGTCTGCTATCAAAGTGGCAGGATGACGCAGGAGAAACCGTCAGCAGGTAGAAAATCCCAGTAAAGTTAGATCTGGGAATTTAAAGACACATTGCACCTTTAAGGGTCCCCCCCCCCCCCCCCAAGATTTAAAGGGGTGTTTCTGGGAATTCAATTTTGATGGCCTATCCTCAGGATAGGTTTTCAACTTCAGATTGGCGGGGGTCCGACTCCAGACACCTCCGCCGATCAGTTGTTAGAAGAGGCCAGTGACGTCACAGTGCCTATGTGCCCATTCAAATTAATGAGCCTGGGATGCAATACCAAGCACAGCCCCTATACAATGGATGGCGCTGTGCTCAGTAAGTCGTGAGGAGGCCCTTCTTCAAAACTGTAATCGGTGGGAGTCCGTGTTGGACCATCCCCACCAATCACCTTTTTGACACAGACACTTACCCCCATAAATCTTGCAACAACCCCTTTAAGATAAAAAAAAATCCCTTTATTTCTAATCTGGGAGTCCATAGGTTGCGTGGTTCAGCTTCTTTCACTTGAAAAAATACCGACCTGCAATACCCAAAGCAACCACAGGACAAAAGTGGCTCTGTTTTTCTAATGTTATACGTCCCCATGGATGCTGCCTGTAGGCATAGGCACTTTGCAGGTGGAAGTCCCCTTTAAGCAGGTTTACATTCTGAATACTGAGCCCGCAGGTGTGAATTCTTTTATGTAATGTACGCCTGTCACCCGCAGTAGCAAATATTGATTCGGGTGGCAGGGTTTCCATAAGAGAACCGGATACTCTTTGTATTACACAGCGGAGGCGCGCTATATGCTGCCAATCACAGCTCAGCTTTCATTTCCCCAGAGCAGTTTTAGAAATGAAAGCTGAGCTCTGATTGGTTGCCATGGGCAACAAAGACTGCCTCCCTGTTAGACCCTTTTGACAATGGAGGCCCAATATATTATAAACAGGAAAGGGTGGCGCCGGCGGCATCGCCAACGTGGGAACAGCACAAAATTTACTACCGTTTATTACCATTTGGTTTATTTTCCAATTCAAGTCATTGAAATTCAGTTAGAATCACCCAAAAAATCCTTTAAGGTCTCCATTGCCGCAGTGTATTTACTAGGCCTCGGTAACACTGCGTCCATAGTGATGTAAGATCACATGGTTGCGTCGTCCAATGGCCGCTGCTGGACGAGATACAACACTGTGGCCTACAATAGGACAACATGGCCGCCTCTCACACCAAATACACGGGACAGACAGGGATCAGCGGCACAGGACAGGACTGACTCTTATCTTAAAGGGATATTCTAGATGAAATGATTTATTTTTTCTCAATATATGTTCTGTAACTCTCCATTTCTATCAGTTTTCAAGATCTCTGCTTGCTGTCATTCAATAGGAGCCTCATTATCCCGGTAGTTAGGTTGAAGTCACACAAGGCAGATTTCTCTCTGACATTTCTGTGCAGAAATCTAAGTGCTTTCTTTCCGCCACAATACAGATGAAGTCCGTGTTTTTTGTGGGATCCACTGTAAAAAGGTCTATTCTTGTCCGCAAAACAGACATAACCAGTTCCATCACCTGCGGCCCGGCCGAACAGATGCAGACTGCACCCGGATTACATCCGTGTGCTGTTTTTTTTTTGCAGACCCATAGAAATGGTTGGTCTGTGTCTGATCTGCCTTTTTTTCGGATCGGACACGGACCATGGGATTGGACATGTGCATGAGGCCTTAAGACTGGGGCTACACGGCGGTCTTGACGGTGAGGCGACACCCATGATAAAATAAAACATGGCCACATCGAATGTGAACAGAGTCATATAGCGGCTAGATTTCTTGTGACTTTTCGCAGCAAACCCGAGACGCAACCCAACTCCATTCACTTTTACAATGCTTAGAAGTTTTGGAAGCGCAATTTTCGGTCTGTGAAGCGTGTCGTAGTCAAGATCACCATTTAGCCCCAGCCTTAAAGTACGGTTATCAGAGCCGTGGCCCCTGTGCGTCCACCACGTGACCAGGAAGAATTCATATTCATTGGCATTATACAATTAAAGTTCCGACTGCATGACAGCAAGCAGAGATCTTGAAAACGGAGAATGCATGACTCATTTTTACATTTCCTATTTCTTGAAGTTCTTTCGGATTTTGACTCCCCCTCCCCCCACTTATAGGGGGGGGGGCAGGGATAATGTGATGTTTTTTGTAGTTTTTTTAAAATTGCGCCTAAAGGGCAAGGCAGCCAATTAAAATCTACTCATTAAGCTTCAGAGAAGAGAGGAAGGGGTTAAACCAAGCCCTGACAGATATTAATCTCTGGGCAGGGACATGGATTAACTGCTTCCTGGCCAGTGGACTCCGGCTCGGACATCATGTCACTCATCTCTACGCCCCACATTTATAAAGGGACTATGACAGCTCTCACATCTCGTGTAACCGGCATGTTTATCATAGAGATGCATCAAGATCTACTCCCTTGTGTCAACGGGTCAAGCAATCATGGAACTACAGATCCCAGGAATGGTGCAGTGGTGGAACTACAGATCCCAGGAATGGTGCAGTGGTGGAACTACAGATCCCAGGAATTGTGCAGTGGTGGAACTACAGATCCCAGGAATTGTGCAGTGGCGGAACTACAGATCCCAGGAATTGTGCAGTGGCGGAACTAGAGATCCCAGGAATTGTGCAGTGGCGGAACTAGAGATCCCAGGAATTGTGCAGTGGCGGAACTACAGATCCCAATAATTGAGCAGTGGCGGAACTACAGATCCCAAGAATTGAGCAGTGGCGGAACTACAGATCCCAAGAATTGAGCAGTGGCGGAACTACAGATCCCAGCAATGATGCAGTGGCGGAACTACAGATCCCAGCAATGATGCAGTGGCGGAACTACAGATCCCAGCAATGATGCAGTGGCGGAACTACAGATCCCAGCAATGATGCAGTGGCGGAACTACAGATCCCAGCAATGATGCAGTGGCGGAACTACAGATCCCAGCAATGATGCAGTGGCGGAACTACAGATCCCAGCAATGATGCAGTGGCGGAACTACAGATCCCAGCAATGATGCAGTGGCGGAACTACAGATCCCAGCAATGATGCAGTGGCGGAACTACAGATCCCAGCAATGATGCAGTGGCGGAACTACAGATCCCAGCAATGATGCAGTGGCGGAACTACAGATCCCAGCAATGATGCAGTGGCGGAACTACAGATCCCAGCAATGATGCAGTGGCGGAACTACAGATCCCAGCAATGATGCAGTGGCGGAACTACAGATCCCAGCAATGATGCAGTGGCGGAACTACAGATCCCAGCAATGATGCAGTGGCGGAACTACAGATCCCAGCAATGATGCAGTGGCGGAACTACAGATCCCAGCAATGATGCAGTGGTGGAACTACAGATCCCAGCAATGATGCAGTGGCGGAACTACAGATCCCAGGAATTGTGCAGTGGCGGAACTACAGATGCCAGGAATTGTGCAGTGGCGGAACTACAGATCCCAAGAATTGTGCAGTGGCGGAACAACAGATCCCAAGAATTGTGCAGTGGCGGAACTACAGATCCCAAGAATTGTGCAGTGGCGGAACTACAGATCCCAAGAATTGTGCAGTGGCGGAACTACAGATCCCAAGAATTGTGCAGTGGCGGAACTACAGATTCCCAAGAATTGTGCAGTGGCGAAACTACAGATCCCAAGAATTGTGCAGTGGCGGAACTACAGATCCCAAGAATTGTGCAGTGGCGGAACTACAGATCCCAAGAATTGTGCAGTGGCGGAACTACAGATCCCAGCTATAGTGTAGTGGCGGAACTACAGACCACAGCAATGATGCAGTGGTGGAACTACAGACCCCAGCAATGATGGACTTGTAGAACTATCCCAGCAAACCCTGTCAGACCGATGCTATATCTTAGACCAGAGGTGTTAGCCCAAAAGGCTTTCTAGAGGTTGTGAAGCTACAACTCCCAGCATATCTTGACACAACCCTGCTGGGAGTTGTAGTTTCACACCTGCCGCAGAGCTCCAGGTTGAAGGCCACTATTCTGGACGTTAGTAACTCACCTGTAGGACCTGTACGAGGCCCAGTGCCAGCCACAAGGCAGGGTGCATACTGGTGGGGGCTTGTCACCTGCAGACTCTAGGGGGGTCTCTGGTGGTCTTCTCATCCTCCTCAATAGACACAGCCTTCAGGGCAGAGTGAGCCGATGACCCGCCTCCATAATCCGGGTGAGGTGGGCAGAGTGCTGTATACACAGTACGGGGTGAGCTGGGTGTCAGTTTCCGGGTGTCAGGCGGATCTGGGCTACAATAAACACTTCTCCACCTGTCTGAGTCCAGAGGATTCCCCCCCTTACGTCACCGCGCGCTCTGACCAATCACGGAAGCCCACACATTCTATTAGGCCAATGACGAGGCGAGGGAGGCGTGGCCGACCAGACCCGGAAGCTAGCGGAGTGTTGTTGGTGGACACGTGGAGGGGATGAAAGGGGCGGCGATCAGCGGCAGCTCCGCCGGTGTGTACGGGGCCGGTTCCGCCTGTAGTCTCTTATAGCAATGGAGTCCTCTGCTGCTTCTCTCAGGACCCACTGCATGTTCTTACACTAAGGCTCTGATCTATCACACATACCAAGAGTGCCCTTTTAGCACATCTGAGCATGGATATTATATATTATTGTTGTCCTAATGACTAGGGGGCCCAGAGCTAGGATATATATGTTTGCAATTTTACGGATTTCCGGAAAATCTAAACGTTATTGGGGCTCAGTGGTTGGCACTGGCAGCAGTGTAGTGGGCGCTGGGTACTGTACTGCTGGCACTGAGGACACTATGGCTGCTGGCGCTGTCATTGGGCTTGTGTCATACATACACCACATCTGCATGACAATCGTAGGGTTAAAAAAAATAAAGTACAAGGAGGGGGTATGGCAAACCTGGAATTGCCCATACACCTGTTCGGCTGACAACGACCTCTCACGACTCCCCCATACACATGCAGACTCTGCGGCCGAGCATGTATGTGAGAGAGGAGAAAGCCGCCTTCTGCAGCTTTCTCCCTATGACAGCTCAGGAGGCGTGTCCTTTCCGCTGCAGCTCTCTCCCTATGACAGCTCAGGAGTTGTGTCCTTTCTACTGCAGCTCTCTCTCTATGACAGCTCAGGAGGCGTGTCCTTTCCGCTGCAGCTCTCTCCCTATGACAGCTCAGGAGTTGTGTCCTTTCCACTGCAGCTCTCTCCCTATGACAGCTCAGGAGGTGTGTCCTTTCTGCTGCAGCTCTCTCCCTATGACAGCTCAGGAGTTGTGTCCTTTCTGCTGCAGTTCTTTCCCTATGACAGCTCAGGAGGTGTGTCCTTTCTGCTGCAGCTCTTTCCCTATTGCAAGCTCACAGAGCGAGTCCTTTCTGCTGCAGCTCTCTCCCTATGACAGCTCAGGAGTTGTGTCCTTTCTGCTGCAGCTCTCTCCCTATGACAGCTCAGGAGGTGTGTCCTTTCTGCTGCAGCTCTTTCCCTCTTGCAAGCTCACAGAGTGAGTCCTTTCTGCTGCAGCTCTCTCCCTATGAGCTCAGGAGGTGTGTCCTTTCTGCTGCAGCTCTCTCCCTATGATAGCTCAGGAGGTGTGTCCTTTCTGCTGCAGCTCTCTCCCTATGACAGCTCAGGAGTTGTGTCCTTTATGCTGCAGTTCTCTCCCTATGACAGCTCAGGAGGTGTGTCCTTTCTGCTGCAGCTCTTTCCCTATTGCAAGCTCACAGAGCGAGTCCTTTCTGCTGTAGCTCTCTCCCTATGACAGCTCAGGAGTTGTGTCCTTTCTGCTACAGCTCTTTCTCTATGACAGCTCAGAGGACTGTCCTTTCTGCTGTAGCTCTCTCCCCATCACAGCTCAAGGGCCAACCCTTTTCACTGCAGTTTTCTCCCTATGACAGCTCATGGGGGGCATGTCCTTTCTGCTACAGCTGTCTCCCTATCACAGCTCAGAGGATGTGTCCTTTCTGCTGCAGATTTTGCCCTGTAACTGGCACAGCATATAACAAAATGTAATAGCTGGTGTCAGTTGAAGGATGGGACTGTGCGCAGGCAACCATTTCAGTAAGTGGATGTGCACATTACTATACAGAATAAACCCCAGGGGGCGCCATTATAAGGAAGTATCTCACAGAAAGTAAATTACAAAAGTAACTCTTTTTTTCGAAGCTGAATTATATTAAGTCCTTGTGCACACGATCACCTTTTGGGTCCGCGTTTGATCCACATTTTTTGCGGATCTCACACGGACCCATTCATTTCTATGAGCCACGAAAAATTGCGGAGAGCGTCATCCGTGTGGCTGTTCTGCAGATTTTAGAGCATGTCCTATTGCAGACAAGAATATGCCTTTCTCTAATATGGACCGAGGAAAGTGCGGGATGCACACGGCCAGTGTCCGTATTTTGCGGAGCGCAAAACAGCAACGCCCATGGGCATGAGGCTTTAAAGGGCTTCTGTCACCCCCCAAAAGTCATTTTTAATTTTTGGGCTAATTAAAATCCTTATAGTGCGATTATTCAATATATAGGTCTCTTACCTTGTTCTGTGGCTTAGTTTTATAATATGTTAATTACCTCTCTACCAGCAAGTAGGGCGGTTACTTGCTGGTAGCCGCCGCTGCATCCTCCTTTCAAAAAAACGCCCCCTCCTCCAGTTTATTGACAGGGCCAGCGAGCGCTCTCCTCCTCCGGCTGGCCCTGGCTGCAATTCAAATCCCGCGCCTGCGCCTCACGTGTCTTCATTCGGCGCAGGCGCTCTGAGAGAAGGACGCTCGCTTCCTCAGCACTCCCTCAGTGCGCCTGCGCCGATGACGTCATCTCTAAACCCGAAAGAGAAGACGTCATCGGCGCAGGCGCACTGCGGAAATGCTGAGGAAGCGAGCGTCCTCTCAGAGCGCCTGCGCCGAATGAAGACACGTGAGGCGCAGGCGCGGGATTTGAATTGCAGCCAGGGCCAGCCGGAGGAGGAGGAGAGCGCTCGCTGGCCCTGTCAATCAACAGGAGGAGGGGGCGTTTTTGTGAAAGGAGGATGCGCAGCTACCAGCAAGTAGACGCCCTACTACAGGTAATTTACATATTATAAAAGTGCGGTTTTTAAAGAAACTAAGCCACAGAAAAAGGTAAAAGCCCTATATATTGAATAATCGCACTGTAAGTATTTTAATTAGCCCAAAAATGAAAAATGACTTTTGGGGGGCATATCGCTAGAATATCGCTACATAATTGTTTTGTAATTCAAAAACAATAAAATACAAGAATATAATCCACAGATATTAGTTAGGAGCAGACGCCATTCCTGGTCTTTTCTTGGCCAGTGGAGCCGAGCCTTGACTCAACACCTTATGTACACAGGGCTCAGGTTACTCCTGGGATCTTTTGTAAAGAAGTGAAGGTAACCGGATCTGGCAGGGACACTCCCTGTGTAATGGTCAGGTCCGTGACGTCCCGGTTGGCTTCAATATTTCCATTGTTCTCCGCAGAACATCTATTGATTTTCAGTCATTAGTTTATATTTCACATTCATCACACTTGGGGCTGGGAGTGAATCCACAGACCTTTGCAAGGCTCTTTCACACGAACGTGGGCTCCGTGCCCGTGCTGCGGACCGTGGGGCAGCCGCATGCGGATTGCGGATCCATTCACTTGAATGGGGGTCTGCGATCCGTCCGTTCCACAAGTTCTATCTTCTTGTGGAACGGAACACCACAGAAGCACTCCGTAGTGCTCCCGTGGAGATCTGTTCCGTGCTTCCGTTCCCCACCTCCAGATTTGCGGACCCATTCAAATGAATAGGTTTGCATCAGTGATACGGAATGCACACGGCTGGTGACCCGTGTATTGCGGAACCGCCGCATGCGGTCCGCAGCACGGGCACAGAGTCCTTACATTCGTGCAAAAGAGGCCTAAGGCCTCTTGCACACGACCGCATGGCTTTTTCAATATTTTGCAGTCCGCAAAAACTACGGATGACGTCTGTGTGCATTCCGTTTTTTTGCGGAACGGAACAGCTGGCCCCCGATAGAAAAGTCCTATCCTTGTCCATTATGCGGACAATAATAGGACATGTTCTATCTTTAAATGGAAAGGAAATACAGAAACGGAAGGCATACGGAGTACCTTCCTTTTTTTTTGCGGATCCATTGAAATGAATGGATCCGTATACGGTCCATATGCAGAACGCAAAAAACAGAACGGGAACGGAAACAGAAGAAAAAAAACGTTTGTGTGCAAGAGGCCTAAGGCTGAGATATTAGATCAGAAAACCATGGCTTCTCTCCTACCAGAAATAGCGCCACGCCTGTCTGCAGGTTGCGTCTGGTATTGCAGCTAACTTGAATGAGGCTGTGCTGGAATTTCTGTGTTATGACAGATCTAATTTGGTTATAGTTTACTGGTAAGGCCAAAATATGGCCGATCCTGCAGATTTTGTAGGGCGCTTCCCAATTCTTAGGGTTAAGCCTGTAGCATTTAACGTACACGCTCATTGATCCACAGATGTTAAAGGGGTTGTTTGGGATTAGAAAAACATTTGTGCAGCAGGTGCCATAGCAGCTGGGTTTCTGCTGTTTTAAACAGCAGTCACCCAAAGCTAATGTATATGATTGGCGATAGTGCCGATCACAGACATTTAACCCATCAGATGCATGTGAGCACGGTATCCGAGAGGCCTTTCCACTGAAGAGTTGTGCTCCCACGGCTCAAACGTCTTCTCTGCACCAAGATCAGGGAAGCCGTTCCTTCACTGAGGTAGCCTCGAGCCTTAGTAAGGATCTCAGGCCACCACAGCAATAGTTCTTATGGAGTCCGGTCTGTGACAGGGCTCCATGGGAACTTATTAAATGTTCCACAGACTGCAATGGTAACTCGTTGCAGTCTATGGGACAAGCGATCACATGTTCAAGTCTCCAAAGGGGACTTAATGTAATTGAAAAAAAGTTATAAAAAAAGTTTTATAAAATATACATATAAAAATTCTAAATCATCACCTTTCTCAATATCTAAAAAAAAAAATAAACATCATTAACATTAAAATATAAATTAATTTATCCTGTACAGTGAATGGCATAACAGAAAAAAATATAAATGACAGATTTGCCGTCTTAGGATCTTGTTAACCAGTAAATAGAAGATATAAAAATGAGATTCCTTAGTGGCTAATACCTTTTAAAGGGGTTATCCAACCCTATAATGACCCCTCCCCAATGCCCAGGACCCTCATATAGATTATACTTACCCCGGTCACTCCTGATGCCCGCTGCTGCATCTCGCCGTCGCACGGATCAAAACATTCCGGCGACAGGGTGGGAGCAGCCAATAGCAGGCCACGATGTAGACGAGCCTCCCTAGCATCGCGGGTGACAAACAGCATCTACAAGTCTCAGTGTGTCGGAGCCGATCGGGCCCCTGGAGAGCAGTGCTCCAAAGGTTTCACTGCTCTGATGCAGTGGTCACATTTGAGGGGTTAAATGTCATAATTAGCGTTATCGCCGATCACGGACATTGCTATGGCGCTCACTCAGCTTCTTTAATTTGCGAAAACTGTCAAAAACCTGATTTGATTGCAAGGTTAGAACCCGCCATTACCATATCAGTCCGCACGCACACACACACACACACACACACACACACACACACAATGAATAACCACCGCTCTGGATTAAATCTGAAATTATTTAATTTTCTTTAGGAATTACCACAATTAAAAAGTATACAAAAAACTATTCACAGACGTCATCCGTAATTGAAAGATAATCTACATCCAGCTATAAGTATAGTATACAAGACGTGTAAAAAATAGAAATACAAGGATAAAGGTGTCGATTATTCTTCTAATCGGGCATTTCTTAAAGGGGTGGTCCAGGATTTTATTACTGATAGCTTAACCTCAGGACAGGCCATCAATAGATGACTGGAGGGGGCCCCGATACTACGATGCTCAGCCGTTCTGGAACTACCCGGGTCTGTCCATTATCCGTTCACTTCAATGGAAGCAGCTCTGTGGGTACCAGCTTGGCGCACCACATAGTGGACAGCGTGTAGTTCCCATGCCGAAGGTACCCACTCTGCCAGACTGCCAGTATTAAAATCCTGGAGGAGACCCTCTAAGCTGGCCATCATACATTTTAAAACAATTAAAGGGGTTTTCTGAGACTTTGCTATCCTCAGGATAGGTACTCAGTATCTGATGGGTGAGGGTCTGTCACCTGGGACCCCCACCGATCAGCTGTTCATCGATCACATGACCTAGGTGCCGCTCAGGCCCCAATAGAACTGAATAAGGAAGAGCTGCTGATACCAAGCGCAACCGCTATACAATGCACAGCGCTGTGCTTGGGGGGGCTGCGAGAAGGCCACAGGCACTCACAGGAGCGCCGGTGCCTTCTCAAACTGCTGATAGGCAGGGGTCCCGGGTGTCTGACCCCCACTGATCAGAGGATAGGTCATCAGCTGTAATGTCTTGGAAAAACCCTTTGAACAGCTCTCTCTCTCTTGAACCCCTGTCTTTCCATTCACATGCATGCTCGTCTCGGTGTGCATGTGTTGTAAACCAGCTGGCACACGGTGTGGGGAACAGGCCGCTGCCAGACACTTCCGCCGGTGGCTTATCTTCCTGATAACAAAAGTATCATCTTGAAATCCACGGCCTGATCCTCATCACCCTTCTTGTCCGCCATCGGGGTAGAGCTGAGCACACATTACACTAATGTATATGGCCAGCTTTACAATCAGCAGGAAAGGATTGTGTAATAAACGGTCAGGCTCCTAATTACAGGGTATTAGGAAAGAACATAATGACTAAATCTCAATTTTAAAGGTTTAAGGCTACTTTCACACTTGCGGCAGAGTGATCCGGCGATCTGCATTCAAACGGACAGCATTTGTAGACGGATCAGGATGCGGATCAGTCTCACAAATGTATTGCGGATCCGTCTCTCCGTTTGTCATACGGACAAACTGATCTGTTTCTATTTTTATTTTTTTCACATTTTTACCAGTCTGCGCATGCGCATTTTCTGGTATTAAGCCCCTATGACGGAACTCAGTGCGGGAAAAGAAAAACGGTAGTGTCAAAGTAGCCTATTCTTATCAGATGTCTCCTTTTAGGCTGCGTTCACACTTCAGCTATTTGGTCAGTTATTGTGAGCCAATACCAGTGGTGAAGCCTCCACAGGATTTGATTTGCACCTGTTCTGTGTTTTTTAACACACACCTGGTTTTGGCTCACAATAAGGCTACATTCACATCAACGTATTTTGTTTCAATGTCCGTTCCGTTTTTTCAATGGGTCCGTAAAAAATGCGGACAGCACTCCGTTCCGTAACCTTGCAAAAAATATAGAGCATGTCCTATTCTTCGCCATTTTGCGGACAAGGATAGGCATTGTTACAATGGATCGGAAAAAAAACCCGGATGCAACACAGATGTCACACGGATTCTTTGCGGATCCACATTTTGTGGACCGCAAAATACATACGGTTGTGTGAATGTACCCTAAGGCCTCATTCACACATACGTGGATTTTCACAGACCGTGAAAGCCCATCCTGCTGAGCGCACAGCGTCATTGGTTACTAATACTATGACGCCATGCGCTTCGTGCCGCCGCTGTACAGTAATACATGATCTATACGAGTTTATTACTGTACAGCGGCACAAAGCGTACGGCGTTATAGCAGCCAGGACGGGTTTTCACAGACCGTGGTCCGGGAAAATCCACGTATATGTGAATGAGGCCTAACTGATCACATAACTGAAGTGTGATCAGAGGCTGGAAAAGTCCATCCTAAGGGTCCATTCAGAAGTCCATAGAATGGGTCCGGAGATCCGGACCCATTCATTTTTAATGGGGCCGGAAGAGATGAGGACAGCACACAGTGTGCTGTCCTGCATCCGCATTTCCGGTGCACGGCCCTGATTTTCCAGTCCACGGCTCCCGAAAAAAATAGAACAAGTCCTATTCTTGTCCGCAATAGCATTTCTATAGCGGTGTCGGCCCGGTGTATTGCGGATCCGCAATACACAACGGACGTGTAAAAGGACCCTAAAGAGCGGAGATGTACCCAGGTACAATTCATATTCCTCCTCTTTTTTGGCCCTGCCTTGAATTTGCTATTTAAATAAATAAAAAAATAAACATTGGGGGTCAATTACAAAGACCGCTTTTCTACAGCACTCTTTTACTCCCCTTTTGCCCTGCCTTTGCTGGTGGAAGATGTGCCTCGTCGTAAATTACACACCTCTTTAGCAGTCTGTGCGCGTGGCCACATTTTTGCCAACAATTATGAACAATTTTGAAAATGGTGAGAAATTGAAAGATAAAATATATTAGAGGGTTACATGTTGTAATATACATAAAATCCGAATAACCTCTCCTGACGCGTGTTTTATTAATTCATTATATTCCCCCATGTTAATAACAATTTTGGAACATCTTCTCTTTACAACTCTGCTTTGCCCTCTTCCTCAGTTATTCCTCCTAGAAATGTATGAATAAACTGACCAGTGGTTATTACCAGATGGGGGCAAGGGGTGTACCTGCACAGCCCGACACTGTCCAGTCGGTGGTGACGGTACCAGACGTGTACGGGTTCATCCCCTTATGGAGAACGGTAATGTCTGGGTGTCAATTTATTCATTAAAATCTATGAGGAATAATAGAGGAACGGAATAACACAGAGTTATCAGAGAAGATGCTCCAGAAGTATTTCATGGTGACTACAAGTAGTTACTAAAACAGACCTGTCGGCAGAGGGGACGACATCCCTTACCGTTGTCAGTGATCGGCCTTATGGCACTTATTAACCCTTCACTTTGGCCTCATATTATCTCCTTGAAAAATAATACTTTACATGTAACTACAGACTTAGTTACATTAATATAACCCGTAGGTCTCTCTTACTGCAGTGGAACGTGTATATAGCTGCCATGATCTGTCAAAAGGAGTTGTATGATTAAAAAATAAAAAAAAGTCTGCTTCTTCCCAGAAACAGCGCCACTTTTATCCATAGGCTGTGTCTGGTATTGCGGCACAGCCACATTCTAGTGAAAGTGACTAAGCTGCAATTTCCAGTACAGACCCACGGATAAGGAAAGCGCTGTTTCTGGGATGGAGGCATGGAGTTTCTGCCCTTGCTTGGACCGCTGGGACAATGTGTGCGGTCTAATGTCAGTACTTTTGCTATTAAAGGGCATCTGTCAGCAGATCTGTACCTATGAAACTGGCTGACCTGCTACAAGTGCAGCTGTGTTGGTCCCATCTTCATATGTGCCCGCATTGCTGAGAAAAATGAAGTTTTAATATATGCAAATGAGCCTCTAGGAGCAACGGGGGCGTTGCCGTTACACCTAGAGGCTCTGCTCCCTCTGCACTTTGACAGGACCAGGCAGGCGTGATCACATTCTGCTGACAGACACCCTTTAAACAGAAATCTAATAGAAATGTGCCCTAGAAAATGCAGCAAGAGGCATGGCACAAGCCATGGCGGATATACCGACACTGACATTGCACCGTCAGTGCAGAAGGCAAACAGGCAGGCTTTTTAATAAACGTGGCACATCTCAGGCAGTCTGTGCGCAAAAAATGCAAATCTACACCAGGCCGGCATAGATGTGAATTGTCATTTACGACAGTTCCTGGAAAAAATTATAGCGAGGCCTCATTCTCATTTCCGTTTTTCACCGACGCGTGTTATCCACGTTTTCCATGGACAGCACACATACCCATTGATTTCAATGTGTTTGTTCACACATCAGTATTTTTTTACAGGACCGTGGGTCAGTATAAAAAAAAATCACAGAGACAGGCAACGTTTTGGTCCGTGATGCGGACCAAACACATCCATGGGTCAATAAAAAAAAAAAACACTGATTCTGATGGCATCCTTGTTTGATCCGTTTTTTCACTTACCACTCATAGGTAATGCTTTGGAAATTCATCTTCAGCAGATCAGGGTCTGTGGAATACAGATGACACACGGAGGGTAAAAAAAAAACGGACACATGGACCAAACATGGATCCTTCAAAGACATCAAACGGACACAAAAATGTGAACGAGGCCTACATCTATCACGCCATTTTTGAAAGTGGCAAGAGAAGGTGAAGTGTTTCAAATGATTCTCCAAATCGGACGTGAGCTATAATTTGCAGTGTTTTTTTTACACCATAATAGTGGCGTAAAGCATGTGATAAATGTCCCTAATTGAGCCTCATCACCAGGGACTCTCCAGTCACAGATCGTCTCTCTTAATCCTCTTTATTCTTCTTCTGCTTCCAGGGGTAGATCACTTCTCCAACGAACAATTTTTGCATAAGGAACCCCAGGAATCCTTGGGGTAGCATCTCCTGGAAGGCAGCCTGTACGTTTGCAGCACCTGTCCATAGGGTAATGGGTTGATCTATGGCAAAAAGAGAAGAGACACAAAAATCCAATTTATACCAGTCTGCCAAATGTATGCCCACCCTGCATGACAACTTAGGCTACTTTCACAGCTGCGTTTTTGCTGGATTCGCCATGGGTTCAGTAAAAACACATCTGGTATATAAAACAAACGCCTGGATCCGGTTGTATTATATTCCAAGTGAACAAGACGGATCAGTCACTAAATCCATTGTAAGTCAATGGGTGCCGGATCAGTTTTTTTTTATGTCCGAAAAAAACGTATCTGACACCATTGACTTAGGCCCCATGCACACGGCCGTTGTTCACAGCCGTGTGCGGGCCGTGGAACCGCGGCCTGGATCCCTCCTGAGAGCAGGAGCGCACGGCGTCACTGGTTGCTATGACGCCGTGCGCCCCCTGCTGCCGGCACAGTACAGTAATACACTGGTATAGATCGTACCAGTGTATTACTGTACTGTGCCGGCAGCAGGGAGCGCACGGCGTCATAGCAACCAGTGACGCCATGCGCTCCTGCTCCCAGGAGGGATCCAGGCCGCGGTTCCACGGCCCGCACACGGCTGTGAACAACGGCTGTGTGCATGGGGCCTTACATTGTGTTTCATGATGGATCAGTATCCCATGATGCACTCAAAAACGCTTTTGTGTGCGTCATGGGAATGCATTCTGGTGCACTCCGTTTCGTTCAGTTTTTCCCCTATTGACAATGAATGGGGACAAAACTGAAAGGCCTATAATGTCCCCCCATTACTCACACAGATAGCACTAACCTCGCTCCCCGGCACCCGCGTCGCATATGATGCCAGCACGGCCGGCGCTGCATCTCCCCACCGCGCGTATGAAAACATTCGGCATCAGAGAGGGGGGTGGGGGCAGCCAATAGCAGGCCGCGACTGAAACCAGCCTCATTATCGTCACCCGCGATGCTAGGGAGGCGAAGCGACGCGGGTGCAGGGGAGCGAGGTAAGAACTATTTGTGTGAGGGGCCCGGCCATATAGGTGGAGCATTATAGGTCTTGGGTAACCCCTTGAAGTGTTTGCCTCCACCTTTGAGATCCTATGATGGATCTCAATAGCGGAAAGGAAAACGTTGATGTGAAAGTAGCCTAAGTTACCAGTGGCATTGCATGAGAGATGCTTTCGGCTGCTCAGACGCACTAAGAGGGCTCCCGTGCCCTAGTTGGCATGAAGGGTACCTAAAAAAAAAGAACACTATCTAATAACATGCTTTCACTAGCTGTTTGACAGTTATCCTTTGTCGGCCATTTTAAAGGGGTTATCTAGAATTAGAAAAACATGGTTGCACCACACCTGTCCATAGGTTGTGTCTGGTACTGCAGCTAAGCCCCACTGAGGTCAAAGGAGCTTAGATGCAATACCAATCACTGCCTATTAAAAGGTGTAGCGCTGTTTTTGGAAGAAAGCAGCCATCTTTTTCTCATCCTGGACAACCCCTTTAACTGTCAAAGGGCAAATCACTGGTCTGCCTGGCATCCCGTCAAGAAAATTCTTCCGTCCCACTCACCGTGCAGATCCCTGCTGGATCTCATCTACATTTGTAGAATCTGATTCAGATAGATTAGAGTTTTAACTCTTAGTTATGGTAAAATTGGGCATATTTTAACAAGGTGGCGTCGGATAGAGAAGTCCACACTTTACCTGCATCAACAGTCTTAGAGGTCTTCCGCTTTTTTGCTCCAGCATCTGAAATTTGACACCCGCTGAAAAAAAAGTTAAGACAGTGCCTTTAGTCCCAGTTGTCAGACCACTATACACATTGGGGGAGATTTGCTTATCAAAATGTGCTGAAATTGTGTCACAATTTTAAAAAATAAAATAAAAAAAATGATGTGCATGCATTTTATTTTTTGCTTTATTAAGTGTTTAACTTTATTAAGTGTTTTACACACTTTTAGAGCCTTTTAGGCAGTGGCTTAACAGGATAGGGGCTTGTCAACAGTAAAGGGGTGTGGCTTAACAGGATAGGGGCTTGGCCAACAGTAAAGGGTGGACTTAACAGGATAGGGGCTTGTCCAACAGTAATGGGGTGTGGTTTAACAGGATAGGGGTTTGGCCAACAGTAATGGGGTGTGGCTTAACAGGATAGGGCTTGGCCACCAGTAAAGGGGTGTGGCTTAACAGGATAGGGGCTTGGCCACCAGTAAAGGGGTGTGGCTTAACAGGATAGGGGCTTGTCCAACAGTAATGGGGTGTGGCTTAACAGGATAGGGGCTTGGCCAACAGTAATGGGGTGTGGCTTAAAGGGATTGTATCACTTCAAATAGCATTTATCATGTAGACCATGTTAATACAAAGCACCAGCCTCAAGGGGGCTCTTCCCTGTCGTGGCCTGCTATCGGCTGCCCCTCCCCCCAATTCGCGGAATGTTTTGATCTGAGCGACAGGAAGATGCAGCGGCGGCCATGCAGGGATCCGGAGCGACGCAGGTAAGTATAATCCTTGCAAAAGCCCTGGGCATTGGGAGCAGGGGATATTTTAGATATTGGATAACCCCTTTAAGTATTAGGCTACTTTCACACTGGCGTTTTGGCTTTCCGTTTGGGAGATCCGTTCAGGGCTCTCACAAGCGGTCCAATATGGATCAGTTTTGCCCTAATGCATTCTGAATGGAAAGGATCCGCTCAGAATGCATCAGTTTTTGCCTCCGTTCCATCTCCATTCCGCTCTGGAGGCTGCTTGCAGTGTTTTGGTGTCCGTCTGACGAAACTGAGCCAAACTGATCCGTCCTGACACACAATGTAAGTCCATGGGGACGGATCCGTTTTCTAGGACACAATCTGGCACAATACAAAACAGATCCGTCCTCCATTGACTTTCAATGGTGTTCAAGACGGATCCGTCTTGGCTATGTTAACGATAATACAAACGGATCCGTTCTGAACGGATGCAGGCGGTTGTATTATCTGAACGGATCCGTCTGTGCAGATCCATGACGGATCCGTGCCAAACGCGAGCGTGAACCTAGCCTTAGTCAGTCTGCCCCACTGCACGCTTTGTAGATGTACATTATTTCCTTCAGCTAAATAAAACTGCAGAAACTCACCAGCTAATCTGTAGGAGCGACACAGGCGCAGTAAAAGTGCATAGAAAGGGAGGGTGCTGAGGAGATCTATGGTCATCTGGATCACGCCTTGCACCACAATCATGACGAGCCGAAGCTGTTAGAAGAATAAAGCAAGAAATAAAATGTACCGGACAGTAAGGAACAGGCGTAATTATTAAAGGACAAGTATGCTGTACATTGTGGCCGCCGACCCCCCCAAACTTGCCAATCAGGGAGTGCAAGTAATGCCTATTGCCTAGTCCAACTCCTTAGAGACGGGACTTTTGTAATAAAACATTTTATACATACAGTGCAGTTATATTTTTATTACGCAGTAACTTCCTTATTTTTTTATGTAGTCAAGGCAGAATATACGTGAGCTACTCGCACACCAGTCACTGAACACCTCGCCCTGGTGACAGATACTGGTGTGACTGAACTCTAGAACTTCCCGTTAGACCATCTATCAGTCAGTGTCATGGTGCAGACTCCTTCAAGGGATATTGTATCCATAGGATACGGCATAACTAGTAGATTAGGGGGGGGGGGGGCACTGATCTTGAGAACGGGTACCCTTTATCCCTCTGAACCCCCTGAAATTAATAGAGTGGCAGGTTGGGCATGGAAACTGTTGCACCACTCATCTCTATGGGCGTTCCAGAGACAGCTTAGCGCTGTACACAGTTATCTCCGGAAAGTCCATAGATATGAATGGAGCGGCAGGGCACAGGCTATGGGTGCTCCGAGGAGTATGGGGTCCCTGTTCTTTTGATTGGTGTGGGTTCCAGCAGTAGTACCCCAACAATTTCTACTAAAAGTTATGAATGACTTGCTAGCAGTCTGCAGTAAGGGTACAGAGGGGTGGTAACCAGTAGGGGGTGTGTACCTGCACAGAGTCACTCTATCCAATCAGTGCTGCCCTTTTCAGACTGTGCAGGTACACACCCCCTACTGGTTACCGCCCCTCTGTACCCTTACTGCAGACTGCTAGCAATTCTTTCATAACAACTTCTAGTAGAAATAATAAAGGAATGGCACAACATAGAGCCATAAGAATAGATGCTCCAGAATTGGTATTACATGGAGAATGCATGAAGCTATTAAAACAGACATGTCAGGAGCGGTGACATGTCCTCTTTAAGGATCTATCACTTCTGAGACAAAGGGTAACTAGTGATATGCCCCCATTGTCTTATAGGTGCAGGATCAAGAACGGAGCGGGCCAAAGTGGTGGCTGGAGGACTCTGGTCCGGCCACCATCAAGTGCTCTCACCAGTAAAAGTGAATGGGAGCGCACCCCGCATGACCGGCCACCGCTACCATTCACTTCTATGGGCCCGATGGAAATAGCCAAGCCAGTGCTCTTCTATTTTCAGGCGGCCCCATATAAATGAATTGAGGGCGGCTGCGCATGCGCAGTGCGCCCTCCACCAATTTCAGGGCTCCGTTTAAGAGATAGGTGCAGGTCCCAGCGCTGGGACCTGCACCTATCAATGGGGGCATATCCTAGCTATATGCCCCCATTGTCTCAGATGAAACAACCCCTTTAAGAAGCCATTATAGGGTTTCTGTCATCAGAATTAACCCTATTAAACTAGCTGACATTAGCGATGTGCTAATGTCAGCTGAACCTAACTAACCTATTCCTACTTGTATCTATGCACCCGTTACGCCAGAAATCTAACTTTTATAATATGCTAATTAGCGTCTAGGAGCGGGGGGGGTAGGAGGAGACCAAGGCTGCCTGGCCCTGTCAATCAAGTGTAGCGGGGCGCGTCCAGAGGTGGGAGAACGGAGCATCTATTAGCAGGAACAATGCCCCCCCCCCCGCTCCTAGAGGCTAATTAGCATATTATAAAAGTTAGATTTCTGGCGTAACGGGGGCATAGATACAAGTAGGAATAGGCTAGTTAGGTTTAGCTGACATTAGCACATCGCTAATGTCAGCTAGTTTGATAGGGTTGATGCTGATGACAGAAACCCTTTAAGTTTTAAAACATAAATATTTTTTCCAAATGTGTTTAAAGGGGATTTCCAGGACTGTAATATTGCTGGCCTATGGATAGGTCATAAATATCAGGATTCCTGGTGCCCCCACAATCAGCTGTTAGGCTGCTGTGCTCAGCATAGTTCCGCACAGTGACCGTGAATGGTACTGTGGTGCTGCTCCATTTTGCATTTGCAGCAATGTTCACGACCACTACCCGTTGTATGGAGCTGTGCTGTTCCAGTGAGCAGCAGTCAATTCAAATAGGTGATCAGTAGGACCTACCCGAAGGACAAGCCATCAAAATATTACATTCCTCGGAAAAAAAACTTTAATTCTCAGAACCTCTGTACATAGTTTTACATTCTTATTTTAGCAGAGCACAGGCTAGGCCAGTGGTAGTGAACCTATGGCACGGGTGCCAATGGGCGGCACGCAGAGCCTTCTCTGTGGGCACCCACACCCTGGAAAAAGTCAATTGTGTACCAATATGCCTTAGACTTTCCCTGCCATTCATCTGCACAGGGCGCACTGAGAACAGCGCAGACAGCGCACTGTATGTAGGCAGCTATTCTAGCTATAGATGATAAAGTACATGGAAGATACACTAGACTGGACTGTAGTATTTAGGTTAAATTGCAGTGTTGGCACTTTGCAATAAATAGGTGGGTTTTGGGCTACAGTTTGGGCACTTGGTCTGTAAAAGGTTCGCCATCACTGGTCTAAGGGTATATTCACACTGGGCAGATTTGGTGCAGAAATGTCTGCTATTAAAAATCTATTCCGTACTTTTGCATGAGGTTGTTTCTGCGGCATGGATTTCTGCAAGCCCCAGATTAATGGGACAGTCAGACATTTTTGCAACTAATCTGCCACGTGCGAATATAGCTTCACACAGGTTTATTGGCCACAGTCATTTTTGGGCAATTACCTGATGATCTTTGACTTGCTGGTGGTTTCATTCCTTTTTCCATGCATCAACTTTCTGGCAATATTATGATGGAAATATGCACTGCTTTCTATCTAAATAATCAGCAGTGCAGTGTAAAGCATAGGGGTGGAACAAAGCAGCAACCTGAGCCTCTGATGAGACAGGAGGTGCTTTTCAGAGTACCTGAGACTTGTAGTAAACAATGCAGCTTAGGCTACTTTCACCCTCGCGTTGTCGTTTTCCAATATTGAGATCCGGAAGAGGATCTTAATACCGGAAAAAAACATTTCCATTTAGTCCTCATGCATTCTGAATGGAAAGAGCTCCGTTCAGGATGCATCAGGAGGTCTTCTGTTCCGGCAGCATTCAGTTTTGTGACCAGACATAAAAACCGCTGCAAGCACTGAAAACAATGCAAGTCATTGGTGATGGATCAGTTTTTTTTAGGAGCCTAAAAAAACGGATCCGTCACCCTTTGACTTTCGATACATTTAGTGACGGATGTTTTTTTCAGTTTTAATTTCACACAACGGCATCCTAACAGAACGGATGCATCCTGATGTGCAAAATCTAAACGGATCCGTTTAATTTCCGGTATTGAGATCAGTGAGGGTCGGACTCCCACTGATCAGTAATAAGTTAGGGTCGGACTCACGGAACCCCACCGATCAGCTGTTTGAAGAGGAGGCAGCGCTTATACGCGAGCTGCTTCCTCTTCAAGATTACACTGCTCGTCGTCTCACTCGCAGTGTAATTACAAGTGCTTGTCTCATTCAAGTATAATACACTGTGCCGCTAAGACTTCCGAGACGACGTGCACAGCTAATCAGCGGGGGAGCCGGGAGTCAGACGTCAGACGTCAGACACCCCCCCCTCCCCCTCCCCATCTGTAATCCTGAAGATAGGCATCAATATGTACTGTCTGCACAACCCCTTAAACTATCTGGAATACAAAGCAAAATCTAATTTACGTCAATTTCTTGTTATTTTTATGAAAACTTACTCCTGTAATATTTGGTAATAGTAGATTAAACATAGACCAGCGAGAACCTATGTCTTTTAGGGTTCATTTTCAATTCCTCGCTGGGCACCTTCCAATGTAAAGGATGGCATCACTGGGTAAATATTTGCAGCTAGGATCCGTGCCACCATCATTGCTGCCAGGACCACATATAATTAAATACAATCAGGCTTTACAAATCTAATATTGACATACCTGTTCTAATGTCAAGACGATTAAAGGGAATCTGTTACCGCGATCTTGGACTGATTGTTATCGGCAGGACAACATGGGTGGTACTTCAGATAAGAGCTCAGAACGCAATTTTTTTTAAAAAATTTCCTCAGCTCAAAGCTGCTCTGAAATACACAGTTAGAACTTGTAATCTACAGGGATCCTGTGTGCAAGCACCACAGTCCTGACAACGTATGTCAGAGAAGCTTTAAGCGCAGACAGCGGTTGTCGGACTGGGGTGCCTAGGGCTCAGTGACGTACCCGGCTTTTTCTCAGTATGCTAGATGGAGGCTTCCGCCTAGCAGTGATCCCAGTGACGTCTGTAAAACAGCCTAAGGCAGCGCTAAAGACCGCCCATTAGTGCCGGTGATGTCCCCGGGCTCACTGCTATGCCCATGTGATGCCCGGTACGTCACCAGTAATAAAGAAAAAGCCCTTGCACTGCACGATGCAGCGCAGGGCACAAATGCTCCGATGTTCCACTCAGACATGGTAAAAGAGCGAAGGGAAGATTATATCCTGGGAAAACCCCTTTAACTAGCGCAGGGATGGGCAAACTGCGGCTCTCCAGCTGTTGTAAAACTACAAATCCCAGTATGCCCAGTCTGCCTACAGCTATCAGCCTACAGCAGGGCATGATGGGATTTGTAGTTTTACAACAGCTGGAGAGCCGCAGCTTGTCCATCCCTGAACTAGCGGCAGCTGGGTATAGTGAACCCCAAGCAGTCCATACTCTGTTGAACCAGGGGTGCACAACCTTTTCTGTTTGGGGCCTACTTTGTCACATTTAACCAACCCAAAGGGCTGAAAAATAAAACTTAAAAAGGGTATTACCAACTGTAGTACTGCATATCAAACATACAACATACAGTATATACCATAAATGTCTTCTTACATTTCCAGGACTCCCATCCAATGGGAAAACATAGACATATCAGTCTTTTACTAGATGGTTGGGGGCCGTACAGAATGGTATTTAAGGCCACACGTGTCCCCCGGGCTGCAGGTTGTGCACCCTTCTTTTAGTGCCATCATTGGCTCTCTTAACTATAGGTGCCAGGAACACAAGCTCATGCAGCGGCAGGCAGCAGAAAGACACGTCAAGAAGATTGATGACGGGGGCCCTGCAGCGATGTAGAGAAGGTAGGGAAAGAGGACAATGGCTGTCCTGTCTCTGTGCATCGAAGTCAGCTCAGCCACCAGATGAGTAGTGTGTTTAATAATTTACCCAGTCCTCATCCGCTGTACTACTCATGTAAGGCTACTTTCACACTGGCGTTTCTGGGTCCGCTTGTGAGATCCGTTTCAGGGCTCTTACAAGCGGCCCAAAACAGATCAATTCAGCCCCAATGCATTCTGAATGGATAAGGATCCGCTCAGAATGCATCAGTTTGGCTCCGTTCTGCCACCATTCCGCTCTGGAGGCGGACACCAAAAAGCTGCTTGCAGCGTTATGATGTCCGCCTGACGATGCAGAGCCAAACGGATCCGTCCTCTCTTACAATGTAAGTCAATGGGGACAGATCCGTTTTCACTCACACAATATGGTGCAATTGAAAAACGGATCCGTCCACCATTGACTTTCAATGCAAGTCAGGACGGATCAGTTTTGACTTAGACTTTTTTTGAAAGAATAATTCAAACGGATCCGTTCTGAACGGATACAAGCGTTTGCATTATCGGTGCGTATCCGCACCGAACGCAGGTGTGAAAGTAGCCTAATACTGCTGATAATAGTCCAAGATTCTGGTGACAGATTCCTTTTACGTGGCGGGCACTTATGTTGTGTTTGTATTGTATGCTGGAGGTATATATGAGGAGGATTTCCCAATATATACCGGGCAGACCTCCGACGTATTGAACTGCACAGGCAAAAAGTGGCTTTTTTTTTTTTTTTACTGGTTGACTCTGTATAGAATAGTATAGTCGACTACACTCTTATATACAGCAAAAGAAAAACAAAAAGGATATAGACATATAGCACACTGACAGAGCCCTCTTGGTCTCATTCAGGTGAATTGGGAGGCCTATGGATGTGATGGACATATAGTCTAGGAGTTTTCCAGGTGCTGCAAACACTGTGTGAATTAACCCCTAGGAGACGATATCACATGCGTAAGTGGTGAGTGAGCGGTCACCATCTGCTAAAAATGAATGAGCGTTGAGGCCATGTTCAGACATGGTGGATTTGCTGTGTGGATTCCACATGCAGAACTTTACAAGTTTTCAAAACCCCATCCACATGCAGTGGGGAAAGAAATGCTGAATCCTGTTTGGAAAGGCTCTGGCTTTTCACCCTTTGCAATTTGTAAAACAGTCAGCAACTTCCATGTATAACACAGCTACAAGGGCTGAACTTATATTAACCGTGACTCTAGTGGTCATAAGAGAGAATTAAGCAACGACCCCACCTGTATTCATCAACAAGCAGGCCCGTGTGCCGTATTTTGCGGTAGCGATCAGTACATACCAGGGTAAAGACGAGGTAATAAAGGGCAGTGGTCGGCAGTAGAAAGAGCAGGATTGTGAACAGCAGGGTCCCGAGAAATAGCTGCAGAAGTAAAAAAAAGTCTAAAACACATAATAAATGTGATGCAAAGAACAAAGGGCAGTTTATCTGGTGCATTTTGCTTAGTAGATCTCCCCAGTGAGTTTCATTTTCTCAAGATTTTCAAGATTTCTGATTGCTTTCAGGGAATGAAAGCCTTTTTATCTACATCTATAGGCTGAAAATCAATGCAAACACAGTCCTGTGGCTTTAAAAAAAGAATTATAACCTCTAAACCTGCACTTTACTGGTCTACTGACACCGTGGAATGTATGACTGGGGGTTTACCATTCATTTTAGTTACACAGAGCCTACACACAGGCACTGCTACTCTGCCCTCTGCTGGCAGTCCTGAGGGATTGCATGCACAGGCTGTATTACCTGATCCAAGTCATATGAGCACGAGTCCACTCTCTGTCGCAGGACATTCCACTTTTTACCACGAAACAAACGCCAGAGGGAAGACAGCCCATGCATCTTCAGGCAGTACAGTCTGTCAGATGAGAAAAAGAGCAGTGAAAAGAAAGGCGCTCATAAAACGTTTGATATTACATGGAACGGGTTGATGCCACTTTGAATCCCATGCATTGGTGCAAGAGCCATAGAGAAGAATGTGGTTCATTACGGCTGCAATTTGTAGGTGGTTTGCTTACCTGGCCCCGTACACGTAGAAGCAATATATGTGGAAGGTGAGGAGCGCAATGATATCGGACAGAATAGAGAGAGCCACGGACAGCCCGAGACAAGCCGACAGTCCGATGTACCACAGGATAACCTCAATGAATGGAGACATCAGGCGGATGTAACCTGCAGGCAGTAAACAGGGGTCAGGTATTGGAGCGAGGATGCAATGAATTACATGGAATGGAACTCTAACCCTCATCATTTACTTTCCACTTTACTTGGATATTAAAGGGGTATTCCCATCTTAGACAATGGGGGAATATCGCTAGGATATGCCCCCATTGTCTGATATGTGCGGGTCCCACCGCTGGGACTCGCACTTATATCGAGAACAGAGGGGAAAGCACTGTGCCTGAAGGACCCCAGATTTCCCGGGGTCGGTCCACCACCAAGCGCTAATCCCCGCCTCTCCCATAGAAGTGAATGGGAGCGTGCCGCGCATGCGCGGCCCATGTTCCTATTCATTTCTATGGGGCAGATGGCAATAGCTCGGCTATTTTCAGCGGCCCCATAGAAATGAATGGAGGGCGGCTGCGCATGCGCAGTGTGCTCTCCTTCACTTTCGGGGCTCCGTTCTCGATATAGGTGCGGGTCCCAGCGGTGGGATCCGCACCTATAAGACAATGGGGGCAAATCCTAGCGATATGCCCCCATTGTCTGAGATGAGAAAACCCCTTTAAAATCCAGCTTCCAGTTGGCATAATTCGTTCCTAAAGGGATTTTCTGCTTAGAAAAAGTTATTCCCTATCCATTGGGGGTATGACTGCTGGGACCCCCACTAATCACAAGAACATGTGTCCTGTGCCCCCATAAGAATAAAGTGGAAGGTCAAGCATGTGCACTGCTGCTCATTCATCCCTATGGTTCCGCTGGAGATCAGCTCTCGAATATTACTGGCAGTCCTACTACTTTGAATGGAACAGCTATGCAAAGGCTGGACCACCACACCATTCATGATCCGAGACCCCCACTGATCCGTTATCTCCTATCTAGTGGATAGGGGACCACTTGTGCTAACTGGAATGCTCCTTTTAAGGACATTCTTCTGTGTCGGCAGGAAGCAGGAGGAGAGGGCAATGCGTAGATGACTGTATGGCAACAGCCATATGTCAACAGTGGGGGACACGGAAGAAACTCTGAGGATCTGCCAGGGACCATGGCGCCTTATCAATTTGCTGTGCTTACACTTCTGCTATGCAATACCAGAGCCTTAAATGCAACTTACTGATCCAGAGGTGGATATGGTACATAAAGAATCGCCCCAAGACTTCGTCCAGCGCCCGATTCATTTTCAGCCCGGCCGGGGCTCCCATCAACCACTGCAGCAGACCTTGAAGTTCCAAAGCCACCCGCTGTGGAGAAGACAAAATAAATTACTATACAGATATAAGACGCCCCCCCACCCTAGACGTCCTAGTATGGGATACACTCACATCTGCCACAGGCATGAGGGCGTCAGCCAGCTGACCTATGTGGTTCCCCCGATACAGCCAGGACATAAGGAAGATCCCAAGTCCGATGTCTAGAATCAGCGACAAGACAATGTTGGCCTTTCTACAAAACAAAAAAAAATCACAAGTCATCATCAGGACAAGAAGAATTAGAGGAGCCGTGTGAGAAGTGACCACATCAGGAGGAGGACATGCTCGGCTCATACCTCATGAATGTTGGGTGGTCTTGAGCCCTCTGAGGACCGCTGATCATACGTAGGTCCTCCAGACGTCTCCCCAGTTGTTCATAGGTAGACAGCTTGTTCCACAGGAAGGAAAGAGGCCTCCCGCTAAGGACCCTGTAACACAACGAGACTCCATGTTTTTCATTTAACCCACTAAGTATTACATTTTTTTTATTTCAAAAGCTATAACATTTTATGTTTCTGTCAATGTAGCCACTAGATGGATTGTCATTTCCTAGGATGAGCTGTATAACTTTTAGTCCATTTTTGGAGGATGGCACGGTAGAAAAAAAAATAGACATTTTTAATTTATTTCCCCCCCCCCCAGTTTTGGTAAATTTGTAACGATTAGGTGTTTAAGGGGTATTCTGGTTTATCACGTTATCCCCTATCCACAAGATAGGTGATAAGTATTAGATCAGTGGGGGTCCTACTTCTGGGACCCAAACCAATCATGAGAACGGGAGGGAGGGGGTCCTGTACAATGTAAGAACCCCAGAAATGAACAGAGCAGCCGGACGGGAGTGCGCACCGCCAACCCATTCATTTCTATGGGAGTTCCTGAGAACATTTTATGGGGCTCTGCAAGAAACTGGGTCCCTCTTCTCGTGATCAGTGGAGGTCCCGACAGTAGGACCCCCACTGATCTAATAGTTATCTGCTATCTTGTGGATCAGGAATAAATGCACATAACTGGAATACCCCTATAACTTTGATACTGGCTGCTACAGCTGACAACCACAGTGGATGATGTGGGCACAGCTGCTAAGCCTGCGCCATATGCGGCGTGCTATAACAGCGCAGTACAGGAAGTCATTTAGGTTTTATATGCCCCCCCGCAGAGCACCACAGGACAGTTTCAGGCATTATAATGTCCATATTAAAAGCTGCATCACCCCCATGGTTCTGCTGCAAAAAGTTTATGGCTCTATAATCCATTATATAACATATTGTACAGAGGTCAGAGCTTGTTTTTTTAGGTAGGGCTCTCAGTCTCCTGCACATATGGTCAAATGAAACAATTCTAGCTGCCACCAGCAGAGGGAGCTCACTGCATACAGTTTTATGATTCAGTTCAAAATACACAGTGAGCTCCCTCTAGTGGGGAATACATGGCACTTCTATCAGATTGTTTTCTACCTGTGGCTTACCTGAGGCTACAAATGCTGGTGATCAGAGAGACGAAAAATGAAAGGACGGCGCACACCGGCACAGACGCTTGCTTTGCCAGCTCCACAATAATACTGGCCTCCTTGCCCTCAGACTGCCAATGCGTTAACCTCACCGACCCCTCATCGTACTTATCGTTGGCAAAGAGCAGCTGGTTCTTGGCCACTGTACTAAACATGGCAGCGACCTCAGAGTGTTCAGAGGCAGAGTGCAGCTCTGACAACATGACCTTGCTCTGATCATAGTAGACCAAGACCACGTCCTCTGAGGTGTCATCCTCCAGTCTTTCAACCCGACAGTCCCAGAACTTGCTGGTGGACTCCCTGGCCATCCGCAGCCAGGGCTGGTGCTTAAAGATGGTGCTCAGCTCCCCCAGGAAGTTTTCCATCTTATCATCTGCCTCTGCTTTACTATGGCTCCAGGTCCCCAGGACGGAGAGGCTCATGCCCGTTGCTCGTTCCAGTTGGCTCAGGTGCGTCCTCACAATGGCAGGAATGAATGGAAAGTGCAGCGTGGCCAGGATGACGGCGGACTGGTGCTCCTCCATCCAGCGTCCGATGAGGAGTCCATTCTCTGCTGCTGAGCAGGAGGTCGGAAAGAAGATCTTTATAGCCATGACTGTGAACAGACGAGAGGGGAGAAAATGGCTTCAGATTGTGTCATTATGGATACAGTGTTCTTAAAGGGGTTCTCCAGGAACATGAACATCTGGGTCCATTCACATGACCCTATGGCCGTTGTGCCCGTGATGTGGACTGCAAACAGCGGCCGGCCGTGTGAAATACGCATCACAAGTCCGCACCCATTGACTTCAAGTCAATGGGTCCGCACCCGCGATAGGGAGTTCACAGACCCGCTGTTTGTAGTCCACAACACAGGCACAGGGGCCATATGGTCGTGTGGATGAGGCCTTAGGCAATCAATGTGTGATCGCTGCGGACCTGAACCCCCCCCCCCCCCCCCCCAGCAGGGTTTGGAGTGCCTCTTTAACAATGTATGGTGCCCATTGTTAAAAAGTCACCTCTTTAGGCACCTCCTGGCCAAGACCACCGCCCTCAAACACCTCCCAGTCAAGGACATCCCTTTGAGCACCCCCGGTCAAGGCTGCCTCCACGAGTGTCCCCCCCCTTCGAGCAAACCACCCCCCTCCCCCGGACAAGGACGCCCCTTCCAGGGCCCCCCTCCCCCGGACAAGGACGCCCCCTCTAGGTAGAAGCTATTACTGCTAAAACAGGAAAATAAGGAGGGCAAACTGAAAGCTGTCAAACAATGGGGCCCCTGTGAACGCTATGGACAGTGGTGCCCCCTGAAGAGGGTGTTACACACCCCTGAAGCCTAGCCAGATGTTGCAGAACTACAAATCACAGCATGTATTATTAAATTGATATCTCAGGGAAAGCTGGGACTTGTAGTTCCTTCCCCCACATTCCTCCAAGGGCACCAGTGTTGTGTCCCTACACGGCGCCGCTCACCTGGCCCCGGACTCCTCCGATATACACAGAAATGACGGCCGTCACATGACTGTAATCCCGCTGGAAGGGTTAATTACCCTCATCAGGAGGTCACTCTCCTCGTAAACTGTCATTCAAATCCACTTCCGGCTTTCCACAGCTTCCGTTACCAGGAGACGCTGCGCACCCGCGTAATAAGTCCGGGTGAAACAGGTGACTAAGAAGCTTAGTTCCCACTAGAAACTGCACCAGGCAGCCCCGAGAGTGGAGCTGCATGTGCCGAAATGTTGTGTTCTCTGTCATATCTATGTCTTCTGCTCCTAGTGATTAAATGCACGATATATTAGTAATATAATGTTATTATGGGCTCCCTAGGTCTGCAGATAATGGGCCCTAATAGGTATAGAGCTCTTACCTTGGCTGCCACTAGTGCCACCATCAATTAGGACTATGGTAGTATTTTATGAAAATAATGTTTACCATTATTATATGTTTACCTCCCAACTTTTCAAAGACCCATGGAGGGGAAACCCTGACCGATGCCTACCTATATACGCCCAATTGTGCACATAACCATATTTTTGAATGTGGGGGTCAAAAACTGGTGACAGAATCCCTTTAATAATGCCCCACTAGTGGCCTTCACACAGTATGATGCCCCCATAAGTGCTGCAATACAGTATGGTGCCCCCAATACAGCATGGTACCCCCATAAGTGCCCCAATACAGTATAGTGCCCCAATACAGTATGATGCCCCCATAAATGCCCCAATACAGTATGATGCCCCCATAAGTGCCCCAATACAGTATGATGCCCCCCATAAGTGCCCCAAAACAGTATGGTGCCCCTATAAGTGCCCCAATACAGTATGATACCCCCATAAGTGCCCCCAATACAGTATGAAGCCCCCATAAGTGCCGCAATACAGTATGATGCCCCAATAAGTGCCCCCAATACAGTATGATGCCCCCATAAGTGCCCCAATACAGTATGATGCCCCTATAAGTGCCCCAATACAGTATGATGCCCCCATAAGTGCCCCAATACATGTATGATGCCCCAATACAGTATAATGCCCCCCATAAGTGCCCCAAAACAGTATGGTGGCCCCAATATAGTATGATGCCCCCATAAGTGCCCCAATATAGTATGATACCCCCATAAGTGCCCCAATACAGTATGATGCCCCCCATAAGTGCCCCAATACAATATGATGCCCCCATAGGTGCCCCAATACAGTATGATGCCCCCATAGGTGCCCCAATACAGTATGATGCCCCCATAAGTGCCCCAATACAGTATGATGCCCCCATAAGTGCCCCCACACAGTATGATACCCCCATAAGTGCCCCCACACAGTATGATACCCCCTTAAAAAGGTTGTTTCATCCCCCACCTCTGGGTTCCACTCCTATCTCCAGAACAGGCCCCCAAAGTGAAGAGCCCACCATTCAAGCATGACCACCCTCCATTCACTTCTGTGGGAGTTCAGAAAATAGTTGAGCACTGGCGCGGCAATTTCCAGCAGTCCCATAGTGGTGAATGGAGAGGTGACCATGTATGCAGGGTGCACGTACCATTTGCAAACGGGTATTTCCTGAACTTCCCTAACCCTGGGTTCACACCTGAGTGTTCTGAAAGGAGCGCTCTGTATGCGCGATTGTACGGGCGTTTGCAATCGCGCATACAGAGACAAGCGAACGCCCATTGTCGCGCGTTCCCAAAAGTCTATGTACGGGAACGCGCGACAAAACGCCCCAAAGAAGCTTAAGAACTTGTTTATGCGTCAGGCGTTTTTCAGCGCGTTCGAACACGCTGTAAAACGCGGAAATGTGAACCAGTCCCATAGGGAAGCATTGGTTTGCATCGGTTATGCATTTTACAGCGCGTTCGAACGCGCTGTAAAACGCGCAAGTGTGAACTTAGGGTAAAAGTGAATGCGCATGCCTCTACTGTTCTGGAGATAGTTGCTGGTCCTAGATGTGTGACCCATGCCTATCTGATATTGATGGCATATCCTACAGATCCACCAATGTGTGAGATGACTCCTTAAAGACCGGCCAATTTTCAGTTTTTTCGTTTTAGTTTTTTACTCCCAGCCTTTCCAAAGCCATAACTTTTTTATTTTTCCATTTCTTTGTTTGATTATTTGCAGAACAAGTTGTTATTTCTAATGATACCATTTATGGTTGCATACAATGCAGTGGGAAGCAGGGAAAAAAAAATCCAAATGGGGTGGAATTATAAAAAAAAAACCATTCCACAGTTTTATGGGTTTTATTTTTACAGCGTTTCCTATATGGTAAATTGACCTGTTACTTTCATTCTCCGTGTCAGTACGATTACAACAATAATTTTTTTCTATATTTTTAGAAATATATATATATATTTTTCCCATAGGGAACTATAACAAGCAATCATTAGATTACGCCAAATACACTATAGGGCACATTTATTAAGACCGGCATTTTAGACGCCGGTCTTAATAAAGCCCTGCACTGGCGATGAATACGTCGAAGTTATGTAGAGGCGCCAGCTTCCTTGCTGTCTTACATGTAGACTATTTTCTATGCCTTTCCCCACCACTCCCACTTTTTTAGACCTGGCATGAACAGGGAAAAGTCACAGATTGCAGCGCAATGCGCCAGAAGTACACATTTTTGTTTAATTAAGGACCCCCTATGTTCCTATTGCTGGAGCCCTGCCACAGGCAGGCTCTCCATAGGGACTAGTGTGCAGCAGCCTCGTATCACTCAGGAGTACAGAGACTACCACACACACATTCCGGCTCCCCCGATCCTCCCTAGGGGGAGCCAGTGCACAGCCGGGAGCAGAGCATCTGAGCGGTTAAATATATGTGATCGACATTATCGGTGACTATGGTGCCTGCTGCGCTCGCGAGCGGTCAGGGCAGCATTTTTAAATAACACATAAATTTACATGAGGCGGTCGGCAAGGGGTAAATGAGAATCTGTCAGCTCCAAAAACAACCCCCAAACTAGAGTAAGCAGTGTATCACGTAAGTGACGCTGAATCTGATTATGTAATTGTTATCTTCACACTCACTTGCATTCTGACGTTGTGCTCCCACAAACCAGTAGTAAAATGAATTGAGAGGACTCCTCCTTGCGTCCTCCCCATTATGTGCATGAGCCCAGGAGTCCTCTCAATGTACTTTACTGCAGGTTTGTGCGTCAGAAAGCAAGGGAGTATTAAGATAAAAAATTACTCAGCATCATTTACATACATACCACTTACTCTAGTTGAGGGGCGTTTTGGAGCTGACAGATTCCTGTTAAGTAACCCCACGCAGTAAAATATCCCCATACAGAGTGATGACTCCTTAAAGGCATACCTCCCAACTTTCTGAATGAACAAAATGGACACATAGTGCAGCGCACAAAGTGTGCCACGGCAAATATTTTTGGCACTAGGCCACGCCTCTAACTCCGCCCAAAACATAACTATGCACCTAATCTCAACCTGTCCTCTTAATGGCCCCACATAGTAATTATTCCACCTTCATGCCACCGAACAGTATTTATGCCAACATTGTGCACCCTCACTTAATTATGCCGATTTCTGAGCTGTGCCCCCAGTAATATGTCCAGTTATGTGCCCCCAGTAATATGCCCATTTATGGGCCCCCTAACAAATTTATGCCCAGCTGTGTCCCAAGTAATATGCTCTGTTATGTGCCCCCAGTAATATGCCCTGTTATGTGCCCCCAGTAATATGCCCTGTTATGTGCCCCCAGTAATATGCCCTGTTATGTGCCCCCAGTAATATGCCCATCTGTACCCCCAAAAATATGTCCAGTCATGTGCCCCTCACAGAAAGTAAAAAAAAATAAACACCACATACTTGCCTTGTTCCTAGCAGCAGCAGCAGGACATCGGCTGCTCTGGTCTGTGGAGGAGGCGGAGTCGAGGCTGACTGCCGGCCGGCTCGCCCCCGCACAGACAAGAGGTGTGGAGAGCCGGCAGGGGGGGAGGAGTGATAAAGCAGGCTCTCTGCTTCATCATAATACACAGGCAACTATCTCTGCTTCCTATCAAAGCAGGGACAGCTACCAGAAAGCGGGACATACCTCCCCCATACCGGAACAGCTGGACAGCCACTGAGATCCGGGACTGTCCCACCTGAACAGGGACGGATGGGAGGTAGGCTTAAAGGGCATCTGTCAGCAGTTTTGTACCTATGACACTGGCTGACCTGTTACATGTGCACTTGGCAGCTGAAGGCATCTGTGTTGGTCCCATGTTCATATGTGCCCTCATTGCTGAGAAAAATTATGTTTTATTATATGCAAATAAGGCTTTAGCAGCAACAGGGGCGTTTCCGTTGCAGAGAGAGCTGAGCCCATTGCTCCTAGAGGCTCATTTGCATATATTAAAACATCTGTTTGGCATCATTCTCTTTCCTCACTTTCTTCATTCAGTCCAGGTAGCCATGATGCTTCTTCCAGCCATGACCTGTGTCTGCAGAGCTTGCCATCTATGACTACTGTGGTAAGGTGTACAGTGCAGGACGGCGTGTATATCCCACTCAGGTACCTCAGCTGGGTGGGAGAAATAAAATCCAGAATGCAGTAGTCTCAGCAGTGTGTAGTTTGCTGAGACAATATTTTTTTACGGTGTGTTCTAGGCTGGATTTTAGTTGGATTGGCGGATAGGTCTGGTAGTGGGATCTGCCGATCCACACCCTTCCAGTACGGGTGTTCCCTTTGCCCTGAGCGTCGATCGCAGGTGAGGTCTGCTCTAACCATGCTGGCATAAAGCACCTCCCAGTGTGTCAGTCTCGGGAGAGTGTTATCTTGGAACAAAGACCTGCAGAGGTTCTGAGTGGTCTCAGCCAGGTAGGCTGAGGGGCCACAAGGCAAGATGACAGCCTGAAGTTTGGGGGACGCAGTGACGCCTGCAGAACAAGGATCACAAGGTCAGAGTCGGGAGGACTGCTGGGCCACAATCCCCAACGGTACTCGTATTGGCACAGCCTGGGGGCTGGTGGACTGTTTGGCTGAGAAAGATATGAACTGTATCCTGTAGGTGAGTAAGGGATTCTGTTGATGTATTAGGTAGTGCCCAGACGGGCAGGCGTTTATTTTGTATTGTTTATGTTTTAGCTGGTGCAAAAATAAAGCACGAAAACCAGTTGTCTGTGAAGATATCTGTGAGCGTGACCCCTGAAAGAGAGCTACCCCTCACACTACCTACTTTTCCAGCATCCTCACCACCTTCTCAACACAAATTCCCCATTCTGGTGCCCTAAGGGCTATTGCACATGAATGTGTGCTGCCCGTTCCGTGCATTGGGGACCGCAAATTGCCGTCCATGTGGCTGGCGCAGACCGATGCAGACCCATTTAACTTGAATGGGTCCGTGATCAGTCCCACCGCAAAAAAAAACGTGATGTGGTGCACAAACAGAAGGTGCCCGTATATTGCAGACCCGCTGTTTGCAGGCTGCAATTTGATCATCAGCGAACAACGGTCATGTGCATGAACCCTAACAGTGTCATCCTGCTGCTACCCCTAATACTGTGCCCGCTGTGCTGCTCAGTGCCCCTTATGGTAAAAAATACCACACTGTGATAAACCGGTATTAACCTAATACATTAACAGTGCCCCAAAAATAATAGTGCCAGAGTACCCCTTAGTGTAAAGCAGTATGCCCCCAACAGTAAGTGTCCCCAAATTAACTTTGACATGTAGAAGTCACCCATAGTGTCCCCCTATGCCCCTGAAAGTAATCGAACCGTCAGGAAAAGTGCCTTAACCCTATGCACATAAAAGAGTAAATTACCTAACCCTATTCCCGTATGGTGTCCAGGGGTGCAGGCTTTGGGCCTCTTCCTGTAAACCTTCGCTGTAAACCTACACTTGTGAACAGTAGAGCATAGATACCAAATTTTGACACAGTTTTAAACTTTCTGCAAATAAATTTTAAAGTGACACTGGCAAGAGATCCGGGGCACCAAGCAAAGAATCCAGGACGTGAGCCCCGGATCCCTGGTGCTATTGACACCCAGGGGTGCACCTAGCCTTTCTGCTGCCTGAGGCAAAAACTGAAACACGGCCCCCCGCCAATGCCAATTTCTTAACCTAACCCCTTTGCCACAATGAAAGCGCTCCTTGCCCATGACTCTTCCGTTGCCCCCCCTCTTGCCCCCACCTGATGCTGCCTGAGGCGATCGCCTCACCTGGCCTCATTGGTGGTGCACCCCTGTTGACACACCTGAACCTATTTTTCCATAGTGTACCCTCTGTTAGATGGGTGCACTTCTGTCTAAGTGGTCCTTAAAACTGGGTCAGCCTGGCTGTGAAAATGGCCAAAACGAGGACATGATGGCTGTTATTCACAGTCTATGCGGCTGTTATGCGACTGAACAGCCGCATAGACTTTAACTGGTTCTGAAAATGGCCGTGTGAATGCAGCCTAACACCTTATAGAAATGATTCATGCAACTGCACCGACAGTTTCACGTAATTGCAATGAAAGCGGCATGGCACCGCGGGACGATATTAAGCAGATGCAAAGCGTGGGCTGCTAATAAATAGCGTATTCTAGTGGAGCTCAAACTAATCTCGTAACGGCAGATTGTGATGGTGCAGTAACGTCGTTACGAGGCGCTCCGTATAATGGCTTCTTATAGACACTTAATCATGGACTGCTTAGTAATCCAATAAAGCTAAACTGTTCTACACAAGGCCGAGCACCAGCCGCGCACCTCCCTACATATCACTGATCCATAGACTGGTGTTATAAATGCAAAACTGTGTCCCATAGTAATAAAACGACCGTAATATGTTATATACTCACAGACAGCTCAGAGAATGTACGTAATGGCACAGCAGGCATGAAGTAGTACTGATAACAGGGGAATCCGCCCTCCTTCCAGGGCTACTGAGCAACCGCCCATGTGCTGATGGGGTAAAAATATTGCCTAGTCACATAATATAGCCTGTGATATATATGTGCATACGCTGGTTTACCGCACTTGTGTGCACGTCTCCCACAAACCACTCACCCAATTTAGGGTAGGTTCGCATCTGTGGGAGCAGAGCAGGCAGTTCCGGCAGAGAAGAGCGCCTGTTGGATTTCGCTAGATCCAGCAATGCCAGATTCTACAGTTCACCGCCGGATCCCCATTGACTATTATGAGATCCAGCAAATACTGGTGCACGCAGTGGTTTTTGTCTGGCCGACAGCTGGTATTTATGCTGAATCGGGCTACCCGAAGAGCCTGCTGGATTTGAACCGCAACTGTAACCCTTAGGCCTCTTTCACACTACAGTTTTTTGCGTTCCGTATACGGTCCGTTTTTTGCGTTCCGTATACGGTCCGTATACGGAACCATTCATTTCAATGGTTCCGCAAAAAAACGGAATGTGTTCCGTATGCATTCCGTTTCCGTATTTCCGTTTTTCCGTTCCGTTGAAAAGATAGAACATGTCCTATATTTGGCCGCAAATCACAGTCCGTGGCTCCATTCAAGTCAATGGGTCCGCAAAAAAAACGGAACACATACGGAAATGCATCCGTATGTCTTCCGTATCCGTTCCGTTTTTTGCGGAACCATCTATTGAAAATGTTATGCCCAGCCCAATTTTTAATATGAAATTACTGTATACTGTATTTGCCATACGGAAAAACGGAATGGAACAACGGAACGGAAACGGAACCACAACGGAAGCAAAAAACGGAACAACGGATCCGTGAAAAACGGAACGCAAAACACTGAATTCAACATACTGTAGTGTGAAAGAGGCCTTATATACATGAATTTGCACCTCTAAAAAAAACTTCTTGCTTTTTATTGTATACTGCATGCGTTTTTTATGGCATTTTTTTTGTGTTTTTTTAATAAATGACTTTGTGGACTGTGTTTTATTTCTTCCCCTTTTCCCCTATAAAGAAAGCAAAAAACACCAAAAGCTTCAGCTTGCTGTGTTAAAAAAAAAAAGACAGATAGCCCAAAAAATGCTATTAAAAATGCCAGTAGAAAAAAAAAACTTGTGCGTTCTGCATTTCATATGTCCTATACACTTTCAGCTAACATCATGGATGAACCACTGACCGTCTTGTCATGGATATCATCACGGACATGTAAAAGGGGCCTAAGACTGGAGATAAACATATAGTTAATGCTGCGTTGATTTATTTTAGCATTCAGTGCTTGGGAACAATATATAAAACCATAAAAATAATACACATATACATATTATTATATTATGACTGAGGCATAAAACCACCCAAAGTATAAAAGTGCAAAACATATAGCAAAAATCAAATACCGGTAATATAACATACGGAGCGTATACTGTAGATGAAAATATGTTATATAGATCTGTAACAAAAATCATAGCTTTTATGGCCTTACATGGTTGGGCAAGACACATATTTTAGGCTCATTAGTTGTTGTTTTTTTTTATTAGGTGATTTTCATATACCAACACTACCTGGCCCCATGGGATCCCTGGTGAGGAAATACGCTAGGGGGAATAGTCAATCTCCAATGTATATATGGTACGTTGGCATCTAAGAGGGAGCTTCTCCCGATCTACGAGGGCTAGTGGGGGTGTAGTACGGTTTTGCGCGATATTTGAAAACCTTTACACAATTATCACCAGTGTCGCCCACATACAAGAGCCCAAAAGGGGAACATGCTATTCCCACTGGTTCAGAAAGACCCTGGGAGACAATGCAAATAGGGGACCCACTGGGTGGAAAGAGGGTGATGTTTCTTTTCTGGACATCGGCTACTAAAACATTGCCTTCAGGATCGGAGCATATTCCTGACGGGTTTCCAAACTCATGCCGGTAAGTTTCGGAAAGGGAACCAGCTAATTTTAAGTTTGATGTAAATAACTTGACGTCTCTACACTCTTCGCTAACCGCAAAGCCACCATCTGGTGTAGAGCAAATATACTGGGGTCCTTGGAGTCCTGAGACTTTTTTGACTCCGTGGATGCGATGGGCTCGGTCCATATGGAAAGCTTGCACTTCCCCGGAGGTGTATTCTGCAACTAAGATTCGTCCAGAGGAGTCCATGGCAATACCCTTTGGAGATTTGAAATGGCCGCCCACCTTAATCCAAGGTGGATGTGAATTTGGACTGTAAATTCGGAGTATGCCCTCAGCTATGTCGGTGACTGCTAGAGCACCGAAACGGGTCACGGCAGCGGAGTCTGGAAAAAAGGGAACGTCATCATAGCAATGGAAGGTCTGGGTGGGCTTCCCATGACTATTCAGCAAATGGATATAAGGACCGCTATCTCCACCTACGTAGAGGGTTCCATCTGAACACCAGTGAAGGGACGACACACCACCTTTCCCAGGCACCGATATTTTTTGAGTGAGTTCATCCTGGCGGAATAAGATCAGGTTGCCCACATCTTCAAGGTCTCGGCAGACTTGAGTGGTCTTTTTGGAGAGTTGTTGTACATGTGAAGGCTTCAAGAGGCCAAGCCCAGGATGGGAAGAAAGAAGGGGGATGGTTTTTTGAAGAGTGTTCTGCGAAGCTACCTGAAGGCTCCTTACGGTGCGGACTAGATCTTCCTTTTGTCGAGAAAATTCCAGAGAGCTGTCCATCGTTCTGAAGAAGACAGATTATCCTGCAAATCAAATGCCAACTTCAGTATCATAATGAGGTTCCCCATCTCATGCACATCCTGCTATTGGGAGTGGGCAATGGAAAGTGACAACCGCTCTAAACATATTTTGGCCTCAGTAAAATGGTTGTCACTGTTCCAAACCCACGTAGTCCTTATTGTAAAACATTGTCATCAATTATTTTGACAGAATATATAAGAATGTAGATGTGAATAAGTAGGTGAATTTTTAGTAGCATGTCTAAATATCCTATCAGTGGGTTCCTGGTGTCTCAAACAGTGATGTCCAGTTTGCCGTGTTCGCCCGCAAACACATGCGAGCTGCCATCTTAACTCACAAGTCCGGCGATGCACAGGTAAGTCCTTACCTGTGCGCGAGCCGGTCTGAAGAGAAATGCGGTCTCCGGTGCAGGCAGTTCCGAGAACAGCCCGATGAAGGCCCCCGGCGGCTGTTCTCGGAACTGCCTGCTCCCGGTGACCGCATTATATTTCAGACCAGCTCGCGCACAGGCACAGGTAAGGACTTACCTGTGCATCGCCGGACTTGTGAGTTAAGATAGCAGCTCGCATGTGTATGTGGGCGAACACGGCGAACTGGCCATCACTGGTCTCAAACCCAGGGTCAGACTAGCCCACCATTGTACTAGATGATTCTTTGCTTGGCACAGGCTTTAAAACTGTTATGGGTGCCTATACAAATGAGCCCCAAGGGCCCAGCAGAAGACAAACTCGTGTGAAGGTGACTTTGGAGCATTTACTTGCCATTATGGTCTAGCCACAAATAACCTATTGATATGTCCTGTGTGTGGTATAAATGGGTGGACTGGGAACTTAAAGTGGCCCTGGGGAAAAAAACTGCCCCAGCAGAACCAAATACCACAGTGCAGCATAAAATATCACCCCAGCAGAACCAAATACCACAGTGCAGCATAAAATACCGCCCCAGCAGAGCCAGATGCCACAGTGCAGCATAAAATACTGCCCCAGCAGAACCAGATACCACAGTGCAGCACAAAATACTGCCCCAGCAGAACCAGATACCACAGTGCAGCACAAAATACTGCCCCAGCAGAACCAGATACCACAGTGCAGCACAAAATACTGCCCCAGCAGAACCAGATACCACAGTGCAGCACAAAATACTGCCCAGCAGAACCAGATACCACAGTGCAGCACAAAATATCACCCCAGCAGAACCAGATACCACAGTGCAGCATAAAATACCGCCCCAGCAGAGCCAGATGCCACAGTGCAGCATAAAATACTGCCCCAGCAGAACCAGATACCACAGTGCAGCACAAAATACCGCCCCAGCAGAACCAGATACCACAGTGCAGCACAAAATACTGCCCCAGCAGAACCAGATACCACAGTGCAGCAAAAAATACTGCCCCAGCAGAACCAGATACCACAGTGCAGCACAAAATATCACCCCAGCAGAACCAGATACCACAGTGCAGCACGAAATACTGCCCCAGCAGAACCAGATACCACAGTGCAGCACAAAATACTGCCTCAGCAGAACCAGATACTACAGTGCAGCAAAAAATACTGCCCCAGCAGAACCAGATACCACAGTGCAGCACAAAATACCGCCCAGCAGAACCAGATACCACAGTGCAGCAAAATATGCCCCAGCAGAACCAGATACCACAGTGCAGCACAAAATACTGCCCCAGCAGACCAGATACCACAGTGCAGCACAAAATATCACCCAACAGAACCAGATACCACAGTGCAGCCGAAATACTGCCCCAGCAGAACCAGATACCACAGTGCAGCACAAAATACTGCCTCAGCAGAACCAGATACTACAGTGCAGCAAAAAATACTGCCCCAGCAGAACCAGATACCACAGTGCAGCACAAAATACTGCCCCAGCAGAACCAGATACCACAGTGCAGCACAAAATACCTGCCCCAGCAGAACCAGATACCACAGTGCAGCACAAAATACCGCCTCAGCAGAACCAGATACCACAGTGCAGCACAAAATACTGCCCCGGCAGAACCAGATACCACAGTGCAGCACAAAATACCGCCCCAGCAGAACCAGATACCACAGTGCAGCACAAAATACTGCCCCAGCAGAACCAGATACCACAGTGCAGCACAAAATACTGCCCAGCAGAACCAGATACCACAGTGCAGCACAAATATCACCCCAGCAGAACCAGATACCACAGTGCAGCACAAAATACTGCCCCAGCAGAACCAGATACCACAGTGCAGCACAAAATACTGCCTCAGCAGAACCAGATACTACAGTGCAGCAAAAAATACTGCCCCAGCAGAACCAGATACCACAGTGCAGCACAAAATACTGCCCCAGCAGAACCAGATACCACAGTGCAGCAAAAAATACCGCCCCAGCAGAACCAGATACCACAGTGCAGCACAAAATACCGCCCCAGCAGAACCAGATACCACAGTGCAGCACAAAATACTGCCCCGGCAGAACCAGATACCACAGTGCAGCACAAAATACCGCCTCAGCAGAACCAGATACCACAGTGCAGCACAAAATACTGCCCCGGCAGAACCAGATACCACAGTGCAGTACAAAATACCGCCTCAGCAGAACCAGATACCACAGTGCAGCACAAAATACCGCCCCAGCAGAACCAGATACCACAGTGCAGCCACAAATACCGCCTCAGCAGAACCAGATACCACAGTGCAGCACAAAATACTGCCCCGGCAGAACCAGATACCACAGTGCAGCACAAAATACCGCCTCAGCAGAACCAGATACCACAGTGCAGCACAAAATACCGCCCCAGCAGAACCAGATACCACAGTGCAGCACAAAATACCACCCCAGCAGAACCAGATACCACAGTGCAGCACAAAATACTGCCCCAGCAGAACCAGTTACCACAGTGCAGCACAAAATACCGCCCCAGCAGAACCAGATACCACAGGGCAGTACAAAATACCGCCCTAGCAGAACCAGATACCACAGTGCAGTACAAAATACCGCCCCAGCAGAACTAGATACCACAGTGCAGCACAAAATACTGCCCCAGCAGAACCAGATACCACAGTGCAGCACAAAATACTGCCCCGGCAGAACCACATACCACAGAGCAGCACAAAATACCCCCGAAGCAGAAGCAAATACGATGTTGCAGCACAAAATACTGCCCCAACAGAACCAAATACCACAGTGCATTACAAAATACCTTCACCACAGCATTTAACTGGACGGTGATACAGTTGAAATTAGGAGGGCAACTGCAGCTGTTGGCCAGATACATAAGTACCGTACCTATAGAGCATCAGATCATTAT
This sequence comes from Bufo gargarizans, assembly GCF_014858855.1. NCBI lineage: Eukaryota > Metazoa > Chordata > Amphibia > Anura > Bufonidae > Bufo > Bufo gargarizans. The sequence goes on along the minus strand of NC_058087.1, from coordinate 178,430,408 downwards.
GTACCCAACTCATGGCTGTGAGGAGGACTCAGGAACCATAAACTTGTTATAATGCCACCAGGGATGGACTGACCCCAAGAAGACCCTCCCATAGGTTTCCATAATTACTACTGATTTCAATGCATGGTCCTTAGTCCATTGAAATCAGGGGTCCCAGCTCCAGGATCCTTATCAATGACACATCCCCTTGATGCACCATCACCCCTCACCCTAAACATGGACATAACACTAAATCCAGGACTTACAAGTGACGGATAATTCAGTCCCCGGTCCGTATTCTTCTGTGCAGAGAGAGATAATCCGCCCCATGCAATCTACTAAACGCACTTCCCTGGATATAATGTTGTTAGAGACCAAGATTAAGCAACATCTTTTAACAGGGCACTGAATAAACAGGGCAGAATGATCTCCACGGATAATTGGCGTTCCTTCCTTCTCTCACATTCTGATATGGGGATTTATTACTCATTAACCCAGAACGTCCCTTTAACTCTTCGGTATTGATTCAACGCTTCATGTTAACGGTAAAATAAATGTACCGCCATGATATGTAGATAATATACTGCTGCTAGGAGTGACATGCTTGACAGGTGGATGAGGAAAGTTTACAGTTCCAGATAAGGGAACCTTTTTGCTATATACTTACATGCAGATCACCAAAAATGTGAGACATAATAAAGAAATAAATTACGGGACGCACTTCCACATGTTATACATTCATCTATTGCTAAATATGGAGTTTTTAGAATATTTTCGATCAAAATGTATAAGCCTAAATGTTAACGACACCACAGCCTCATTCGAGGGGGTCCTTATGTTACTAGGTGCAGCACCAAATGGCGCAACACAACACCCATGGGGAGGACGGGGTGACCAAGCAGCTCAATAGCGCCCCCACTGCCAGGATAAGCTCCTGTGATCCTGGATCCTACTAACACATAGTTCATAGAACTACGGCTGTGCAATACGGCACCATGTCAACCTGAGAAAATGTCACAAGAAGTGTCGGAAGATGTAGAGTAAATCCACTTATGTGTTTTAAATAATCAAAGGATGAAGTTAATGGCCTCCTGTTTCTCCGATCCATGACAACTCTTCCTGCGTGACAGCTCTGGCACACGGTGTTATCATAGGGACAGTGCACCTCATGCAATAGCTATCCTTTAGGCCAGATTCACACACCATGTTTCATGTTTTTCATAGGCATCTTTAAAAGGATTTTATTTTTCAGGTCAAACGCTGCTGCCAGCCTTTTGGCGCAGAATCCATGCCAAATTCCGCCGTCAATAGCTGCTGTGTGAACAGGACTTCAGGGAGCCTGCACACGATGCGGATTTTTGTGCAGAAAAACCACAGAGTAAGGCTACATGCACACGACCGTTGTGTGTTTTGCGGTCCGCAAAACACGGATGGCGTCCGTGTGCGTTCCGCAATTTGCGGAACAGCACGGACAGCCTTTAATATAACTGCCTATTCTTGTCCGCGGACAAGAATAGGACGGGTTATATATTTTTTTGCGAACCACGGAACGGAGCAACGGATGCGGACAGCACGAGGAGTGCTGTCCGCATCTTTTGCAGCCCCACTGAAGTGAATGGGTCCGCATCCGAGCTGCCAAAACTGCGGCTCGGATGCAGACGAAAACAACGTCCGTGTGCATGTGGCCTAATGCCTTGTTCACACATCAGTGTTCGGTCAGTGATTTTGAGCCAAAACCAGGTGCGGCTCTAAACACAGAACAGGAGCAGATCTTTCCCTTATACCTTATGTCTGTGTAGGCTCCAGTCCAGGTTTTTTCTCACATGAGGCTTAATACAGCACCAGCAAAGTGTATGAGAATAGACAAATCTCATGTAGACTTTGCTTTTTTCCTAGGTGCGGAAATTGATCTGCCGTGCGGATTTTGAAATCAACTTATTGAGTTTTTCCTGTGCGAATTTCACCTTTTTAATCGGAAGCGTGAAACCTTCAGAAAATCAGCACCAAAAAACACATAAAAACAGCACAAAAAAAATGATACATAGTGCAGATTTAGGCCTCTTGCACACGACCGTATGCCCTCCGTGAGCGGGCCATATGTCCAGGAGTGGCATTGATCGTGCGCACGGGAGCATACAGCATCCTAGATTACAATGATGCTGTGGACGTCGGGCCGCCCGCGGGGCTAAGATCATATGAGTGCAGGACAATAGCCCCGCGGGCGGCCCGACGTCCACAGCATCATTGTAATCTACGGTCGTGTGCAAGAGGCCTTAGACTAGGACTACACAAAGACATGTGTCGCGCAACAATTTTTATAATGATAGTCTATGGTGTCGCACTGCGACATGCTGCGACTGCGACACGACAGTAGCAAAAAATCCATCCAATATGGATTTTTCTGCGACTGTCGCGTTGCAGTGCGACACCATAGACTATCATTATAAAATTTGTCACGTGACATCGATGTCGCGCGACTCATGTAGACGTGCCCTATGTGTCGTGGTGTAGCCCTAGCCTTATATGCACACAAATCTGCAACCACCCTTAAATTGGATTCTGGCTTTTTTTTTTGGGGGGGGGGGGGTGTATTTAAAAATGCAGCACTCTCTGGGTATAGCCATTATCTGCTTGGACAACTCCCGCTACCAAGTATGCTCCGAAGGTGGCCAGACACACCTGTTTAGTGGACAGAAGTACACCATGACATTCCCATATACATGCACAAGCATCCGTTTTCATTGCAATAGAGAGAGGGGAAAAAGTTGCTGCAAGACCCTGCTGAAAGCGGTTTATAACAAGGTATCGGACATGTTGAACTTTAATATTCCCGATCCTTTTTCTCCCAACTTTCATGGGACTGTAGGGTTGCCCCATACATATTACATCATTGTTCTATCCCAATTATGTTTGTCCAAAAACTACAACCCCTATACCCCGAAGGGGGACAATCATAACGTATATGCCTGTACCGTTCCATTTTATTTTTTTCAACTATGCCACTTCCCCCCCCCCCATAACAATCTGCAAACCATGGAAGCCCCATAATAATATGCCAGACATAAAAGCATCTATAAAGTTTGCTTCCAAATGTTGACTGCTTAAGGCAAGGGCTACCGGCGATCCCGGCCACGACAGGTGTCGCCGTGTAGCCCTCGCCTAGGGTCTCACAGGCAGCAGTTAATGGAAAATGACTCTACGTGCAGAGACACCCTTATATTTTATCAAAACTGGCCTGACATTGGGCTTACTGGTTGCAGTACCATTATTTTAACTAGATGCACTGCTGCAGCTATCAAGTGTAAAAAAAAGTTGGCATAGAAAAGTACCGAGATGATGCCATTTTATGCCAGCTCTTCTTTGCACTTAAAATAATTCCTCTCAGTAACAATTAGTAGAAGAACACAATAATATAAAGAAGGACACAGGCAATTGGATAATACAAACAGCTAACCAGCTTCAAACACCACTTGCCCATACCAAATATGGCGAAGGACGGTGTTCCGCGTTGACCAAAATAGCAACAAAAACGTACATATTTTGCGTCAAATAGTGTTCCCATCAGCGTCCCCGCCTATTCGCCGGCGTCTTCATTCATTGGTGAGCCGCGCCGTCAATCTAAGTTTGCGGACTACTGATTGGCTGAGCCTGTGTCCGGGACGTCAGCCGCGCCGAGCTCTGGTGTAGGTGAGTGTGTGGCTGTGTGTTGTGGTCATGGGCTCTGTACAGCGGTGGGCTGCTGTTGTGGTGTGCACAGTATGCTGGGAGTTGTGGTGCACAGGATTAGCAGTGTCATGGAGGGAGGGGGTAGCATTTAGTAACCTTTTTGCCCAGTAATTGGTGGCACTGTGCAACTTTGCAGCCCTTTAAAGCGCATTAGGGTTGCAGGAGGGTGCAGTCGTATTGCGCCTGATATCTGACAACCGTGGCCAATTGCGGTGCTGTGCTCTGTGTGGTAGTCGCGTTAGGGACAATGCAAATTAATGATGGGCGCTGCTGCTTGGAGGGTGGGGGTTGTGCGTCAAAATCGACTTGTGGTCGCCCCCGCGTAACGCGTGCACAGCATGGGACCGTATTGCAGGCTCCGTAGTCCCATATTTGGGGGGGGGGGGGGGGCAATGGGAAGTCCTACAGTCGCTGAATGTCCTTGAACTCTTTGGGGTGCGTCACTCCTGATTAGTGTTGAGCGAACTTGTGTTTTAAGTTCTGCGTCCAAAGTTCGGGTTACCGAAGAATCGCATTATGGATTCCGATACCACGGACCATAACGGAATTTGGAATCCATAACGGGATTCTTCAATCACCCGAACTTTGGACGCAGAACTTAAAACACAAGTTCGCTCAACACTACTCCTGATATTTCTATGGGTGTCATGTGACTGCGGTTATAGCTGAGCGTCTCGGTCAGGTTCACACACTGCAGATTTTTGGGTGTTAATTTATGCAAAAATAATAAATAAAAAAAAATCAAATCACTAACTATAAATATTAAGTTTTCAAGATCCCATTCACATGCCACGGAACAGATATGCACACATTTTAGGACGTGCTGCTATTTTCAGTCAACACATGGTTCGGATTCCTTTCATTAGGTCACAGAATGTCGGCCATGTGGCTCGCCAGCTGTTCTGCCAGTGTACGGGCATGCAGGCAGTTGTAGTTCCACGACAGATGGTGAGACGCAGGTTTGCAGAGCTTGTGGTTGAATGTGTCGCAGTTTTTTGCGTACCAACTAATGTCAGTGGTTTTTTTTGTGTGTGTGACATCGGTGCCTTTTAAATAGGCATTGTTACCCCTAAGGGTTAAATGGAACCCGTCCCCAGGAAGTTCACTGTTACACCAGGCACAGTGCCTTATATGATACCTTTCACTTAGCGATCAATTGCTTCATTCTGGAGAAAAAGTAATTTTTTAAATAATCCATATGCAAATAAGCAATTATGTGCACCGAAAGCGGGGCCAAGACACTCTGTGCACCCTTGCTGCTTCCTCTCCTTGATGGTCAGGGCCAGAAGTGATGACTGTGTAGGAACATCGTTGTCTCAAGGAGGCGAGGGAGCGGCGGAGTGAGGGTGCACAAAGTGGCTTGGCCCCGCCCTCGATGCACTTAACTGCTCATTTGCATATGGATTAAATCAGATATGCTCAACCTGTGGCCCTCCAGCTGTTGTAAAACTACAACTCCCACAATGCCCTGCTGTAGGCTGTTAGGGCATGCTGGGAGTTGTAGTTTTGCAACAGCTGGAGGGCCGCAGGTTGAGCATGCCTGGATTAAATGAATGAAGCAATGTATCGCTAAGGAAAAGGTATCAATACATTCAGCTGAGCTAGCCCTACAAGGCACTGTATCTGGGGTAACAGTGAACTTCTCTGTGAAACGGATGGTGCTAAGGGTACGTTCACATGATGCAGTCAAAATGCATTTTTTTGGGCTATGATTATCCTAAAATCATGGCGAAATTTTAAAAAAAATGCATTTTGCAGCAATTACTAATAAATGCAGCAAAATGCCCTAATATTGTGTGACCATACCATAGGAGCGCTTGCAGTACAGCCGCTTAAATCAGAATTCTACGTTATACGCCACTTTTTTCGCTGTGTTATTTGTGCCACCAGCAGGAGAAAAGCCTTGTCTGTCCCGGTCGTATTACCAAAATCTCCAGGTCAGGGGGCCGTACAGGGGCTGCGCTTACTAAATTGGGATGCAGAGTTTTTTTTGTTTTTTTTTAAGTAAGTGATATTTGCCATCACAACCTTGTGCAGGTATGTAGTAGGTGGAATTGATTTTTGTGCATTTTTATACGCAGTGCTTATTTCCTCCACCAGGTGGCACTGCTGATCTTTATCACCCTAGGTAATGACACTGACGCTCATGTAGAGCAGTGAATCATATAATGAGAATACGTCTTTCTGTTCTGTTTGGGTCGGATGCTGTGAGTGATAAAAGTTGTCACCCATTGCATCTGTCTTTTTTATTTTTCCACAGCTGAATGATCAGCCATAATATTGATACCACCTGCCTAATATTGTGTAGGTTGTCCTCATGCCTACAAAGCGGCTGTGACCCATCAAAGCCTGGACTCCACAAGACCTGTGAAGACGTTAGTAGCAGATGCTGTAAGTTGCTCGATGCGGCCTCCATGGATCCCACAGACGACGATTGAGTTCTGGGAATTTGGAGACAAGTCATCATCTTGATCTTTGTCACGTTCCTCATTCCTAAACAGTTTTTTCAGTGTGGCCGGGGGATTAACCTGCCAAAGAATGCACTGCCATTAGGGGGAGCCACTACCATGATGTGGGGTACTTATCTGTACAATATTTAGGTAGGTGTCCCATCCACGTGATGCCAGGATCCAAGGATTCCCAGCAGAACATTGCGCAGAGCATCCTGGTGCCCTGTCTTCCCCTGGTAAGTGATGCACACCCAACTGGCCGTCCCCATGACCCAGTCGCCCATTCACCAGTTGTCCTTCTTTGGACCACCTTTGGTCGGTACGATCCATTGCATATTGGGAAAACGCCTTCTCGAGACCTGCCCTTTTGGAGATGCTCTGACCTTGTCGTCCAGCCATCACCACGTGGCTCTTGTCAGAGTCGCTCGGATCGTTGCGCTTGCTCATCTTTCTCGCTGCCAGCACATCGCCTTCAGTAGCTGTCTGAGGGACAGTGGTCACATATGCCACCAGAAAATGGAAAAGGAACATCTGGAAAACTCGATGCGATTGAGCTGAGGTTTACAAAGTAAAAACTGCTGGTGGAGCTTGGTCAATGATCACCCAACCAGGGAGGTGCAGCCTTCGGGTTCTGCAGAAGGCATATGTGGGGACAGGGTGACATTAATACTGGGTGGCATCTTTTGCTGTGATACAGGCTGCCACATTGGCATGGTAACCGTCATACAGACGCTGGATATCCTCCTGTCTTTCCAAGCTGAACACTACTGTTTGCCAGTGAAAACTGAAGAGAAACGTAACAATTTTTTTTAATTGCAAAAAATGTAGAGGGAAGTTAGAAAACAATTCCAAATGGAATAGAATTGGGGGGGGGGGGGGGGGGGGAGTGCAATTCCACCGCAGTCTTATGGGTTTTGTTTTTACGGTATTCCTTGTGGTAACACTGACCTGTTACATTTATTCTCTGGATCAGTACGATTACGGCAATCCCACATTTATATAGTTTGTCTTGTGTTTTAATACTGGGGAAAAAAAACAAAAAAAAAAACGTAGGAATTTTTTTTCATCGCTATATTTTTTTATCTTTTTTTATATTTGCGTCTACTGAGCTGAATGAGTGCTTTTTTTTCTGTAGTTTTTATTGATATGATTTTTAAGTGTGTATGACTCTTTGATCACTTTTTATGAAATTTTTTGGGACATGGTGTTGCCTGTGATCTTTAGATTTTTATTTATATTCTTTTAAAACTATTATTATTTTTACTTCTTACATCACTCTGACTATTGGAAGCATATATTAGGTTGCTTCTCCCTGACATTACAATTCATTGTAGACTCCCTATGCTCCTAGGGAACCCTGCCACCTGCAGGGCTCCATAGAATCTACAACTGCAGTAACCTTGGTCTCTCCGAAGAAACCCATGCTATTGCAGGCAATGAATGGCTCCCCCGATCGCCGAGTGGGGGAGCTATTCAGGCTTCGAGAGCACACTGCTCCAGGAGAAAGCCACCTTGTATGCCGTGGTCACAATTGACCAGGGCATTTGAGGCACTATCACCGATCGCAGACATTAGCCTTGTGTGTCTTCTGTTTAAAACAGCAAAAACCTGTGGCAAACGGGTGCCATCTTTAAAGACCCGACCTCCGCCATATATGTACGGCAGAGGCCGGAATGGGTTAAATGCACTCCTTGTATGATGTGTATTCATTCATTTATCTTTTTTTATCATAGACAAGATATGTCGGTGCTCATGGAATAGATTTCTGACCCCTCTTGCTGCATTGTCGAGTAGCGTCTGCTATGTCAGGTTGGATGCCGCGTGGCTTCATGTTCGCCTCTTGGGTCACATGTGCTAAGGGGCGCTAAATGAAGCTAAAAGTTGGGCGTGCGGAGTAAATGGCCTGTTTCCCACCACGTAGCTGACAGGTTCCAGCTGCTGTACGTTAACGCGTTGCTCCCAGTCCTGTCATGTCATGCGCTGTGGGACTAGCGATCCGCAGCTGGTCCCCCCGGCAAGAAACTGGTTAAAGTCTCCCCTAATATTCGCCGTGTGTGAGGATTTGGCAGAGCGCTCTTTTTGCCTAGGAGGAAGCCCGGCTCTGCGGCCCCCTCCCCTCCTCCTGCTGAATATTTCATCCCATCTGAGCAAGAATTAATGGAAGGAGACGCTCTCTGCTCTTCATCCATTAAAAGCAGCCCTAGGAGGCATCGCCTTGGTCCGTCTCATGTGCCCGCTGAGTGCCAGAGGCAGGGAGTCTCCCCGGAGGGTGAGTGCAGGCAGAGAAGAGCACCTCAGCCATCCCCCCCCCCCCCCCCGGGGAAAGGAGGAAGAGTGTGCGGAAAGGGGAGCCTTCCTGCATCATTCATATCCTCCATCTACTCTGCATTCCTGTACTCAAAGAGCAAGAATAGAAATCTGTGAGTGGGCATCTTTCAAATTGTTAATATATCAGTTTTCGGGAAAGCTGGGTGATGACCAATATGGCCGCCGTTACCGCTCACCCAGCTTTTCTCTGACACCCCAACAGCGAATCAGGTTTTACAACAGTGTAATAGGACAGGTTTACCATTTAGGGTTTGAGAACGGAGAGGTGTATTGGTTGTCCCCCATCTTTCCTGGATGGTGGTGATTCAAGGACTCATATTTGCCATTCGTGGCTTGAGAAAAATGGGTCCATAGAATGGAGGCGATAATGGTCATCACCCAAGTTTCCTATGATGCATGGGGTTGGACCAAGGGCCCATGTTTACTTCAGACTTGCCATTCAGGGTTTGAGAAAGCTGGGTATGCTGGAGTGAAGGCGGCAATGGTTGGATATGACTGATGGGGTTTGTGATGGATATGACTGTCAGGGATCAGATGGATAGAACTGATGGGTTGGGCTGGGTAAGACTGCTGGGGGGTGGGGGGGTTGTGCTGGGTAAGACTGCTGGGGGGGGGGGGTGTGCTGGGTAAGACTGCTGGGGGGGGGGGTTTGCTGGGTAAGACTGCTGGGGGGGGGGGTTTGCTGGGTAAGACTGCTGGGGGGGGGGGTTTTGCTGGGTAAGACTGCTGGGGGGGGGGGTTTTGCTGGGTAAGACTGCTGGGGGGGGTTTGTGCTGGGTAAGACTGCTGGGGGGGGGGGGGGTGTGCTGGGTAAGACTGCTGGGGGGGGGGGGTTTGCTGGGTAAGACTGCTGGGGGGGGGGGGTTTGTGCTGGGTAAGACTGCTGGGGGGGGGGGTTTGCTGGGTAAGGCTGCTGGGGGGGGGGTTTGTGCTGGGTAAGACTGCTGGGGGGGGGGTTTGTGCTGGGTAAGACTGCTGGGGGGGGGGTTTGTGCTGGGTAAGACTGCTGGGGGGGGGGTTTGTGCTGGGTAAGACTGCTGGGGGGGGGGTTTGTGCTGGGTAAGACTGCTGGGGGGGGGGTTTGTGCTGGGTAAGACTGCTGGGGGGGTTTGTGCTGGGTAAGACTGCTGGGGGGGTTTGTGCTGGGTAAGACTGCTGGGGGGGGGGTTTGTGCTGGGTAAGACTGCTGGGGGGTTTGTGCTGGGTAAGACTGCTGGGGGGGTTTGTGCTGGGTAAGACTGCTGGGGGGGGGTTTGTGCTGGGTAAGACTGCTGGGGGGGGGGGGTTTGTGCTGGGTAAGACTGCTGGGGGGGGGGGGGTTTGTGCTGGGTAAGACTGCTGGGGGGGGGGGGGGGGTTTGTGCTGGGTAAGACTGCTGGGGGGGGGGGGGTTTGTGCTGGGTAAGACTGCTGGGGGGGGTTTGTGCTGGGTAAGACTGCTGGGGGGGGGGGATTTGTGCTGGGTAAGACTGCTGTGGGTAAGTCAGGGACCCCCATATTTACTAAGCATTTTTATATTATAAATTTTATAATATTTTTTCCATTTACCTGTATTGATATTACTAATGAACCCTTTCTGTAACATATGTTTCCGTGTAGATCGCTGCCCACCATGCTCCACATGCACAGGAAGTGCTCCCTCTCAGAGAGGTTGATACGTGCCATCTCCTCCATCCGCTCTCTGCCCGGAGACACGGTCGAGTCCCTTATCCGCAAGGTGAGTGGAGAGACGAGGGCGCCGCCTGTGATCTGTCTTAAAATTTCCATCCTGCCCTTTAATTACATGCATTTATTGGAAAGCTGGGTGACTACCAATATGGCCACCTACAGTTCCTGGTGTGGCTGTCACTCGGCTGCTGAATGCCATTACTTAGGCCTCTTTCAGACGGGCGTTGCGGGAAAAGGTGCGGGTGTGCGTTGCGGGAACATGCACGATTTTTCCGTGCGAGTGCAAAACATTGTAATGTGTTTTGCACGCGCGTGAGAAAAAATCTGCATGTTTGGTACCCAAACCCGAACTTCTTCACAGAAGTTCGGGCTTGGGATCGGTGTTCTGTAGACTGTATTATTTTCCCTTATAACATGGTTATATGGGGAAATAATAGCATTCTGAATACAGAATGAATAGTAAATTAGCGCTGGAGGGGTTAAAAAATAAATAAATAAATTTAACTCTCCTTAATCCACTTGATCGTGCAGCCGGCATCTCTTCTGTCTGTCTTCCTTTGCTGTGTGCAGGAACAGGACCTGTGGTGACGTCACTCCGGTCATCACATGATCCATCACCATGGTAAAAGATCATGTGACGGACCATATGGTGACCGGAGTGACGTCACCACAGGTCCTGTTCCTGCACACAGCACAGAAGACGGACAGAAGAGATGCCGGCTGCGCGATCAAGTGGATTAAGGCGAGTTAAATTTATTTATTTATTTATTTTTTAACCCCTCCAGCGCTAATTTACTATGCATTCTGTATTCAGAATGCTATTATTTTCCCTTATAACCATGGTATAAGGGAAAATAATAATGATCGGGTCTCCATCCCGATCGTCTCCTAGCAACTGTGCGTGAAAATCGCATGCTTGTGATTTTCACGCAACTCCATTAATTTCTATAGGGCCTGCGTTACGTGAAAAAACGCACAAAATAGAGCATGCTGCGATTTTCACGCAACGCACAAGTGATGCGTGAAAATCGCCGCTCATGTGAACAGCCCCATAGAAATGAATGCGTTGGGATTCAGTGCGAGTGCAATGCGTTCAACTCGCGCATCACATCCGGGCGGAATACTCACCCGTGTGAAAGGGGCCTTAGAGGTGCAGATGTCGAGCTCCTGCTGTGATAAGCTACTGTAGATAATTATTCTTATGCAGCAGTTTTCATACGTCGGCAGCTGGATCACCAGGGGTCGGGGGACCCTCGTACTTAACAGGTGTTGGCCGTGCAGTGGTATGCCATAAATGTACATGTCGAGGAGATACCCCTTTAACTAATACTGGTCCTCTCTGTCCACAGGGGGCCGATGTAAATGGTCCTCACGATACCCTGATGCCCCTACACAGCGCCTGCATGGTGTGCGACGCAGACTGCGTGGAGCTGCTCTTGGAGAAAGGAGCAAATGTGAGTAGGCTATGTCTTCTTAAAGGGGGACTCCTATTTTATGTTTTTTTTTGTTTGTTTTTTCAACTCCTCACCAATTTCAAGATTTTCTGCTTGCTGTCGGTGAACGGAAAACATTCCAAAGGATGAAAAGCCACATTTCTATCCAGTCTAGACAGCACCCTGTGAGCTTAACTGAATGACTCCAGGCTGATACATTTTCCCTGCACCGATACAATGCAGCAAACCGTCTGGACGATAAAGAACTTGATGTTTTTAGCTCACAGAGGATATACTAAAGCAGATCCTCAGCTGTGAGCAGGTCTATTCAGGTGTATAAGTGGTATCTGGTAAATTATTGCATTTCTCCGTCCTGCAGGTCAATGCCCTCGACGGCTACCGACGCGCAGCCTTGCACTACGCGGCGGAAAAAGACGAGACCTGCGTTGAAATCCTCCTGGAATACGGCGCCGACCCCAACGCTCCGGATGGTAATCAGGACACCCCCTTACACTGGGCTGCTTTCAAAAACATGGACGGCTGCGTACAAGCGTTACTAGAGGGCGGCGCAAAGGTCAATGCCAGAGACTACAACCAGGACACACCCCTGAGCTGGGCGGTTATGAAAGGCAATCTAGAGAGCGTGCGGCTGCTCCTGGAATATGGGGCCCAGCCCGACACTGCTAACCTCAAGGGTCAGTACCCGGCGGGGCGGCTTGCCGTTCTGATGGGTAGAGGCCTGGGTGGGGAGAGGGAGGAGGAATGCCTGGAACTTCTGCACAGAGCTTGTGGCACCCTCAGGTTGAGGAGAGAAGGTGGGGTGCCCCCTGAGGCTGCCCGTGATGCCCAGCTGTCTCAGCGTCTTGTCAAACTGTGCTCGGTCCCGGGAACTTTGAAAGCTCTGGCGAGGCGTGAGGTAAGGGGCAGCCTAGGAGAATGCCAGTTATCTCAAGTGGTGACCGAGCTGCCTGTTCCCAAATCCATACAGGACTACGTTCTGCTGCTGCACTGAATACACTGGACTATAGAAAAATATCTAAGACCCCCGGGCGTCCATGGTGGCTCCCAGGGCGGACCGGTTGTTCACATGAAGACCTTATTGACTTCCCAGTGTATCGGGCGGAGATGTTCGTGTGAAATTCGAGAAATATATTTAGTGAACCCTAGCAAACCAGTCTTTTTTCTCCTGGCCCCTAGCAACCTGGCTTTGTTCTCCTGGCTCCTAGCATTTTAGTCTTTGTTCCCCTAGCCCTTAGCAACCAGACTTTGTTCTCCTGGCCCCTAGCAACCAGCCTTTTCATTCTGGGCTCCCTAGCAACCAGCCTTTTTCATTCTGGGCTCCCTAGCAACCAGCCTTTTCATTCTGGGCTCCCTAGCAACCAGCCTTTTCATTCTGGGCTCCCTAGCAACCAGCCTGTCCGTTCTTCAACTAGGACTAACACTTGGCAGAAAAGAGGCAAGGAGGATTGTCCGTATTAAATCAAGCCTTTCCAAATCCTTTACTGGCACTTAGAGAGTGTGACTGCAGAGAGGAGTATGGGGGCTGAGTAAAAGAAAATGTATACATTTTCAATAAAAATAAATACTGTATTATTCGTCACCTGGATCAGATGGTCCTTAACGGGAATGTCACCAAAAAATGATCTAAAATCCAGAATTTTTTTCACACTGACCACTAAGCCTCATAATAGGCTGACAGTTCTGTTCTGTGCAGATCACTTTTCAGCAGTCAACTTGTTATCATCATGATGGGATTACAATATCAGGTAACATCTATCTATAGATTTGGTTCTAATTAGTGAAAAAAAATCTAGGTGACACATTCTCTTTAACAATTATTATGCATGTGTTGATCAATTCTGGGGGGAAAAAAGTCTACATTCACTTTCTTTTTTCTCCTCATTAATTAAATGGCGCAACTGTATTTTTATCTGGGCGATGGCTCCGGCTGCTGTAGATTTGCAATGAAGCTGTAGATTTGCAATGAAAAACAGTGCCACCCTTGTCGACAGTCTGTGCCTGGCATTGCAGTATTCACTTCAATGACGCTGAGCTGCAATACCAGACTCTGCCCATAGGAAGAAAACAACTTATATTTTTTTTCCTAACCCGTCTAACATGGATGGAAAGTCACAACTGGTCCTCATACGCAGTATTTAGAATGTAGCACAATTTCTAGTATGCCTTTTCAGTCACATGGGGACCGGCAGGGGCCTTGGTGGTTGGACACCCACCGATCAGACACTTATTCCCTGTCCTATAGGTAGAGGATAAGTTGTCATATTGGGGCAACCCCTTTAAATAAATAAATAAAAAAACAGGAAATAGTTTTCTGTAGTTCCTTGGTATCCTGTAATAACATTTTCTTACCCACCACATACCTGGTGTAGCCTTGATCTAAAAGCAGACCTGTCACTTTTAGGTACAGCTGGTGTAAGTATTCAAAGTCATTACTGTGTTAATTGGTGTAAGGACCCATCTGGTGGATGCTAGTTTTTTATTATTTGTATTATATGTGGTGACGTCACTCCGGTCATCACATGTATTTTATATAATTTTTTTTAAATTAATTACAATATATTTGCACTTTCCAAAACGAATACCCAATGTACCATTGTATAGTTGATTATGATATTGTCAACCCAGTCCAGACGACCAGACACTCCCACTACTGTCATAATTTTCACCTCTTTTAACGATAAAGCTCGTCCTCTTTGCTATAGAGGTTAAAAGGTTTTGTATGCAATAACGCATTTATTCCCATGGGCGATATCCTAGCTTTCCCTCATTTTGGCACGTACTCCACCCTCTCCATTGACCTTTTACAGAAGGAGGATTCGCTTGTCACTCACTTTCCGTACTTGCCCTGTAAGAAATCCTGTCTTCCAGCTCAGTAGAGGTTAAAATAACCAAGGGCTGGAGATATGTAGGACAGTATAAGTGGGAACTTCCATAGGAATTGATAAAACCAGAAGACTCCCGATGATGGAATGAACCCCTTAATAGGCAGGAGTTAAGGATTTGAGAGTATTCCCTGATGTATACCTATGATGGATAGCATACAGTAACAAACTACATCCTTTTTTTTTTTTTTTTATCAAGATAGTTTTTATTGAAAAAGTAAAACACAGTGTACGACATATACACATACTGTATGTCAGCATCCAATGGCATTTATAATCAAATACATTTGTGCCCCTTTTTAAATATAAATAGAATGTTGTTGTGTCATCTTATTATTTCCAAGGAGTACACATTAATCACAATGTATCCAGGGTGTACATATATCAAAATAAAACCCAATCATTAAACCAAACTTTCAAACCTGTGAGATGGCCGAGCCCTACAAAAGCAGCATCTCTTCGGTGTTGTAGCACTGTCCACTGCGAAACACTAGTGCACAGCCATGCTGACCAGCGTTCCCACTATACCAGGCCAACCTGTCGCAGTTCCCCAGTCCCAGAAATTTGGTCCCTTATGCAGTCCGCAGCGAGGGCCCCTGACACTAGACCCGGAGCACTTAACCATCCCTGCCAAATAGATAGAAACTTATTGGGACACTTTCTTTTCAAGTATATTCCCCTTTCATACCTTAGGATGGTGTTCATTCTATTAATGTATTCCCGAGAGGTGGGCGGGTCATGATCGGTCCAGTGTTTAGCTATTACTATTCGGGCCTGGAACAGCATTCTCTGCATACATATAGATAAGTTAGTATCCCCCTCATCAACTTCTAGCAGTCCCAGAAGACAAAACTTGTAACAAACCACATCTACCTTATCTCCAGAGTATCCATACCTGCGGCTTAAGGGGAGGGATGTTCATTAAAGGGGTTGCCCATTAAGATAACTTTTTTTTCCCATATCCGACCAATGGGGCCTTCGCCATTCATGAGAACAGGGGTCTGTGACACTTGATTCGACTGTGGGACTGCTCAAGATAGCCTAGTACAGGGGGCAGCAACCTTCGGCACTCCAGGTGTGGTGAAACTGCAACTTCCAGCATGCACACATGCTTGGCTGTTCTCATGATGATCCATGGTCTAGTACAAGAGTTTGGCTATCTCCACCTGCCCTATATAGTTGAATTGAGCTGCAGTGCTCATGTGTGACTACCACCCCTTTCAAATGGGGGAGCATGAGCCCCGTTCTTGTGATGGGCATGGGCTCCAGTAGACGGACCCCCACCGATCCTATCCTGTTGATGGGGGATAAGTTGTTTTAATGGGTTGTCTCATCTAAATCACCACCTTGACATATGCACTCTTATATCATATGGACCTTATAGGGGAGGTACACCTGCTTAAGAACTCCCTATGAAACCCCTTCATGAACCAAAGTTGAGAGGTGCCTACAAGCAACAGCATCCGTTCTGCCTGGCCCAGTCTCTTCACATATTGCATGGGCATTTATTGATTTGAATGGCCGCATGTAATTCTACACCCCCCCGTAGTGTCCGCTGCAGGGAAAATGCATAGCCAGTGGTAACTTCTCTTGGGCTAATCAGCTGATCGCTCAGTGCCAGGTCTGCCCAGTTATAAATCTACTTGCTCTTCACTATAGTGCCGACTGTCATCCTACTTTTCCTAGAAACAGATATAACGAACGTAGAGCTGAATGGAAAATTTTACATCACTGTAGTGAAGGACGTCCATTTATTGGTGATGTTCTGGCCTTGGAGGGAAATTCTGTATAATTCTTCAGAATGTATGTGGACATGAGCCAGGGTGCAGTGATCCGCATGCACTAATGAGCATTCATAACGATGGGAAAACGATCATGTACGGCAGCGCACCGCAATTCACCTGTGACCTATGCAGATGACTATCAGTCACTATCTAGTAGATCAGGCCTAAGGGCCTGGCAGAGAAGAGGCACCTGCCACGGGTCATTAATCTTTTCATTCTGAGACTATCGGGTCTGACTCCACTGCTCCAGCCCTGCCAGAACCAGTAACCACAACCTGGGCTTGGGTCACATTGGAGAATCAGACCTTCTTATTTCATATTAGATCAGCGGTGGCTGTGTAGACATCAACTGGGACTAAACTTGTGCTAAGATGTTGTAAGGTGAAAATGTGTAAGGCTCTGTTCGCATTTCCTTTGGAGCCTCGGTCACAGATTCTGTCATATGTGGCAGGAAAAATAGATCCAAAATGATGGATACCTCACTGGACCTTAATAGTCAATAGGGCCCCTTGGCTACCGGTGGTATTCATCAGATGTGTCCACTGGTGAACAGAGCCTTACCTGTTTTTTGGTTTTACGCCGTCTTGGATAAAGCGCTAGACTGGATTCACTATAAAAATAGGAGACACAGGAGGGACGGGGACAGCGCATGCTCATGTAGCCAGGGGGACTCCTTGACTAAACGATGGCTCATTACTATTAAAAATGGCTGCTTTAAGGTATGGTACCCAGCTACAGGAGGAATCGTAGAGCAGGAGTTTAACTAGCCAATACAATCTACTAGAAATCCATCAACATTTAGATCAAAGATGAGAGAAGAGAGTTGGGGAGTCCTTCAACCTAAAAAACAAAGAGGTATTGCTCTAAGATCTCTGCATAGAGCTCAGAAGAGGGTTTTGGACTCTGCATGGTGTTCAGGAGAGTACATGGGCCCATGGATGGAGGTCAGAAGCATGGTTGGGCCTTTATATGGTGGTCAGATGTGTTATTGGGCTCCTATGTGGTCCTCAGAAGAGTGCTTGGGTCACTGTATGGAGGGCAAAAGAGAGGTTAGGTTGCTGTATGGTGGCCATAAGAGAGGTTAGGCTGTTGTATGATTGTCAGAAGATTTCTGGGTCAGAAGAGGGGATAGGGCTCTGAATGGCGGGCAGAAGAGATGTTAGTCCTTTGTATGGTGTTCAAAGGAGTGCTTGGTCCCTTGTTTCGGGTCCAGAAGGGCGCTTGGCCATCTTCGTGGTTGTCAGAAAATGCTATCATCTCTGTGTGGTGCTCAGAAGAGTGGTCGGGCCTTTATATGGTGGTCACACGACTGCTTGGACTCCTTTGTTTTAGTGACTGGGGGTGTTAGGACCCCCCTCAGTGATGTAAACCTCTGTCTCTGAGGTAAGATACCACGAGTTTATTTTTTTTAAGTGGACGAGAAGTCCACTAAGTTTTTCTACAAAGCTCATGGTATCGATGGAAAGCTTGTTGCACGTGAAACCACGCAGACTTCACCAGAGCCGTGATTTGTAATAAGCCACTTACCTCTACATTTAGTCACGTGATGAAAGTTACCTGACAAGAGAAGATTCCTGCGGTCTTACAGCTAATACAGAGCGATGGCCATTATCCCACATTCCTGGCTCTAAGGGTTTTCTAGGTGTAATATTCCTTGACGTGTCCTCCTAGACATGTTCGAAAGTTATATAATGGGGGAGGGGTTGTCCATTTTAATAAATCCTGTCTATCTTGTCCTAGACCAGGCATGTCCAAACTGCGGCCCTCCAGCTGTTGCAAAACTACAACTCCCAGCATGCCCTAATAGCTGTAAGCTATCCAGGCATGCTGGGAGTTGTAGTTTTGCAACAGCTGGAGGGCCACAGTTTGGACATGCCTGTCCTAGACAGACTCTTGTCCATAGGCAGTGGCTGGTATTGCAGCAATTTTAAATCGGTAGGCTTGAGCTGCAATACCAGATGCTACCTGTGACGAGTGTGGTGCCGTTTCTCATTCAACCGCTTTAGGCTACTTTCACATCTGCGTTTTTGCTGGATCCGTCATGGACCTGCGGCCCTCCAGCTGTTGTAAAACTACAACTCCCACCATGCCCTTCTGTAGGCTGTCCAGGAATGATGGAAGTTGTAGTTTTGCAACAGCTGGAGGGCCGCAGGTTGAGCATGCCTGCGGTATATAATACAACCGCCTGCATCCGTTTAGAACGGATCCGGTTGTATTATATCCCAAATGAAGAAGACGGATCTATCATGAAATCCATTGTAAGTCAATGGGCGCCGAATCTATTTTTTTTTTGTGTTCGGAAAAACTGATCCGTCACTATTGACTTACATTATGTTTTATGACTGATCCGTCTTGATCAGTATCCCATGACGTGCTCAAAAACGCTGCTTGCAGCGTGGGAACGAGATGCATTCTGGTGCAGTCCGTTCCATTCAGTTTTGTCAACAGAAGTGTTTCCCTCCGGTTTTGAGATCCTCTGCCGGGTCTCAATTCCCGGAAAGGAAACCGCTGATGTGAATGTAGACTAACCTATATGAACGCTTGATTCATTTCAGTGAGATGTGAAATAAGCAATAATAATAATTTTATTTCATTAAATTATTTCTAATTAATTGGAAAAAAAATGTAAAAATATAAAAAACTTAAAACTTTGTGACTCTAGCCTTAACATTCATTAGATGAAGGTCAGACGGACTTGCATATTTTGGCGCAACTGACCGACCATATCATGTGGTTGGGGGGGGGTTGTTGCAGAAGTATTGGGCTTTTTTTTTTCCGGCATGCCTGATCCTTTATGTTCACTAGAGAGATAAGAGAGGTGTCTTACCCTCTCCGTAGTGAGAACACATGCACACGGAGCCGAGCGGAGTGTGCTTGTGTATGGGGTGATCTAGAGCAATAGGTAGAAGGTGGCTAATCTGCCAAACAACCCATCCTTCTGCCCAGCATAACTGGGGCTCAGTTTGATCTTTAGGAGGCCCCCACTCTTCTGTATGCACCATGGCTCAGTGAGTATAAGGGTACATTCACACAACTTTTTGTGTTTTGCAGACCTGCAAAACACGGATATCAACCATGTGCGTTGCGCATTTTGCAAACCCTATGGTAGAAATGCAATTGCGGACAAGAATAGGACACGCCCTAACTTTTTTGCGGGGCCTCGGAATGGAAGGACAGATGCGTCCGCATCTTTTGCAGCCACATTGAAATGATGGGTATGCATCTGTTCTGCAAAATTGCGGAACGGATGTGAACCCATAAATATGGCCATGTGCATGTACCCTAAAGCTGCTAGTACAGGGTGGGATGATATGAAAAGTTCTACAAATGTCCGAAATTACAATGTGATAAAAAAATAAAAATAAAACATCCATGTGAACCTGGAAAGGCATTAAAACCCGGGCACACACACAGTGCTGGTGTGAAATGACCCCTGAGATTTTAGAACAGGTAGGACATGGCTGGCCCCTACGCTCCATCCATCAGGTTTGATGTCGTCCAGCGAGCGACTTGTAGTGCGTTACCCCGACATACTGACGCACATTATAATCCCGCTGCACGTAATCGCACACCCTCACAGCTCTGTCACTGCCTCTCAGTGCAGCCCAGCAGATGAAGACATGAGCGCAGTCTGACAGGTCCCCTCTCTCCTGTGATCGGGATAAATGATAGCACCAAGCTGGGGGGGATGAAGGGACACGGCTGTTTGAGTCTGACACAACCAATCCATCCAGGGAGAGAGAGCGGGAGGGAGAGAGGTAAGGAGGGGGAGAAGACACGGCAGGAGACGCAGGACTAAAGATATCGCACAGTAGGGATCACTATAGGGATCTGGAGGCCCAGCGTCAACACCTGCCCCCATTATAATGATCCCCAGGAATGGGCTCAGTTTGGAAAATTTAGAAAAGGTGCCAAAGGTTCTGGAATGTTAACAGGTCAGATGGGGCTAAAAGTTGTAGATTATCTATCCATCTATCTCATATCTATCTATCATATCTACACTGTATGGACAAAAGTATTGGAGCTTTTATTACATCCCATTTTAAATCCACAGGGATTAATATGGATTTGTTCCTCCCTTTGCTTTTCAGGGAAGGATTTCTGTAAGATTTTGGAGTGTGTCGGTAGAAATTTTTGGCCATTCATCCAGAAGAACATTTGCAAGGTCAGACACTGGCCTTGGACAAGAGGACCTGGCACACAGGTCTCCATTTTAGGTAATCCTAAAGGTGTTGGATGGGGTTCAGGCCAAGGCTCTGTCCACCCCAAACTCGCCCCAATCATGCCTTTATGGACCTTGCTTTGTGCACTGGGGCACAGTCATGGTGGAACAGCAGAGGGCCTTTACCAAACTGTTCCCATAAAGGAAGCATGCGATTGTCCCAAACGTCTTGATATGCTGAAACATTAAAGGGGTTTTGCCATGATTGATGAAAAAAAAAGAAAGAAAATCTGACATCATATAGTACATGACAAAACCTTTCTAACAAAGCTAAAACCAGCCCTGTACCTCACATGGATCCAGAGGTCTCCACATTAATTACTCCAATTGTTCTACTAGATTTATTTCAGGCTGGCAGCTCAGGGGGCATGTCCTTTCTGCTGTAGCGCTCTCCCTTTAACTGCCACAGCTTCTAACAAGATGGGTGGTGACAGTTTTTTAACTGAGCGCGTGCGACCACCTCAGTGAGATAGATGGAGAAATAAGGAAAATAACAGCAGGTGGCGCTATACAGATACCTTTTTTTTTTTTGCATAGCTCAGTGGCTATACTATATTTTTAATTACATGGAATTGCAAAAGTAATGAGAGCTATGTGCTGGTTTGGAAAATGTAGACAATTTTTATCGGACGACCCCTTTAAGATTTCCCTTCACCAGAACTAAGGGACCTAGGCTAGCCTCTTAAAAAACCAACGCCATAGCAATATCCCTCCTCCACCGAACTTTACACAAAGCAGTCAGGCAGGTAACGGGTCTCCGGGCATTTGCCAACACAAGGTTCGTCCATAAGACCGCCATATAGAGGAGCGTGATACTTCACTGCACAGAAGACGTTTCAACTTCTCCAGAGTCAAGTGGTTGAGGTGCTTTACACCACGCCGTCCGACGCTTGGCATTGTGCTTGGTGATGTAAGGCTTGCATGCAGCTTCTCAGCCATGGAAACCCATGCCATGAAGTTCCCGGTGCACAGTTCTTGTGCAGATGTTAATGCCAGATGGGGACAGTTATGGAGTCAGTGGAGCATTGGTGGCTTTTATGCACCTCTGTAACTTTACGTGGTCTCCACTCCTTGGCTGATTCGCTGTGGTTCCTGAATGCTTCCAATCATACCACTTGGCTATTCAATAAAATGCAACACATGGATGAACGAGGTTCCTCCAGAGCAGGAGCTCCTGTTTGTTATTACGTAACATAGTTTATAAGGCCGAAAAAATACATCTGTCCATCCAGTTATCCTGCAAGTTGATCCAAAAGAAGGCAAAAAAAACCTGTGAGGTAGAAGCCAATTTTCCTCACTTTAGGGAAAAACAAATTCCTTCCCGACTCCAATCAGACAATCAGAATAACTCCCTGGATCAGCGACCCCTCTCTAGTAGCTATAGCCTGTAATATTATTACACTCCAGAAATACATCCAGGCCCCTCCTGAATTCCTTTATTGTACTCCCCATCACCAGCTCCTCAGGCAGAGAGCTCCATAGTCTCACTGCTCTTACCGTAAAGCATCCTCTTCTACGTTTGTGTACAAACCTTCTTTCCTCCAGACGCAGAGGATGTCCCCTCGTCACAGTCCTGGGGATAAATAGATGATGGGAGTGATCTCTGTACTGACCCCTGATATATTTATACTTAGAAAAAGAGACGACTGAGGGGAGATCTAATTACTAAGGCCTCATGCACACGACAGTATTTTTTCACGGTCCGCAAAAATGGAGTCCGTAGGTCCGTGATCCGTGACCGTTTTTTCATCCGTGGGTTTTCCTTGATTTTTGGAGGATCCACGGACATGAAAAAAAAAGTCGTTTAGGTGTCCGCCTGGCCGTGCGGAGCCAAACGGATCCGTCCTGAATTACAATGCAAGTCAATGGGGACGGATCCGTTTGACGTTGACACAATATGGTGCAATTGCAAACGGATCCGTCCCCTATTGACTTTTAATGTAAAGTCAGGAGTCCCTTTATACCATCGGATCAGAGTTTTCTCCAATCCGATGGTATATTTTAACTTGAAGCGTCCCCATCACCATGGGAACGTCTCTATGTTAGAATATACTGTCGGATATGAGTTACATCGTGAAACTCAGATCCGACAGTATATTCTAACACAGAGGCGTTGGGGACGCTTCAGGGTAGAATATACTAAAAAACTGTGTACATGACTGCCCCCTGATGCAGTAGAAGCATCATACTTACCTGCGAGCTGCGATGTCTGTGTCCGGTCGGGAGCTCCTCCTACTGGTAAGTGACATTAGGCAATGCGCCGCACAGACCTGTCACTTACCAGTAGGAGGAGCTCCCGGCCGGACACAGACAGCGCAGCAGCCAGCAGGTAAGTATGATGCTTCTACAAATTGCTAAGTAACCATGGCAACCGGGACTGCAGCAGCGTCCCGGTTGCCATGGTTACCGATCGGAGCCCCAGCGATTAAACTGGGACTCCGATCGGTACTCTCCACTGCCACCAATGATAGGGGGGAGATTTTAATTAGGAGGGGGAAGGAGGGGAGAGGGCCCACTGGCCACCAACGAGTTAACTACAGGGGAGGGAGGGGGGGGGGGCTGGCCACCAACGAGTTAACTACAGGGGAGGGAGGGGGGGGCTGGCCACCAACGAGTTAACTACAGGGGAGGGAGGGGGGGCCCACTGGCTACCAACGAGTTAACTACAGGGGAGGGAGGGGGGGGGGGGGCTGGCTACCAACGAGTTAACTACAGGGGAGGGGGGGGGGGGTACTTTCAGGGTACTGTAGTCCCCCCCCCCATTCCAGTTATTACTTTAGTTGCCCTCCTCTGAACCCTCTCCAGCTCTGCTATGTCTGCCTTGTTCACAGGAGCCCAGAACTGTACACAGTACTCCATGTGTGGTCTGACTAGTGATGTGTAAAGTGGTAGGACTATGTTCTCTTCACGGGCATCTATGCCCCTTTTGATGCAACCCATTATCTTATTGGTCTTGGCAGCAGCTGCCTGACACTGGTTTCTGCAGCTTAGTTTGCAGTTCACTAAAATTCCTAGGTCCTTTTCCATGTCAGTGTTACCCAGTGTTTTACCATTTAGTATGTACGGGTGACTTGCGTTATTCCTTCCCATGTGCATAACTTTACATTTGTCAGTGTTAAACCTTATCTGCCCAAGCCTCCAATCTATCCAGATCCCTCTGTAGTAGTATACTGTCCTCTGTAGTGTGTGTGTGTGTGTGTATATGTGTATATATATATACATACAGTATACTGTCCTCTTCCGTGTCAATTACTTTACACAGTTTAGTGTCATCTGCGAAAATTTTTATTTTACTGTGTAAGCCTTCTACAAGATAATAAATATATTGAAGAGAATAGGGCCCAATACTGACCCCTGAGGTACCCCACTAGTGACAGTGACCCAATCTGAGTGTGTACCGTTAATAACCACCCTCTGTTTTCTATCCCTCAGCCAGTTACTTAGCCAGACGTAAGCCCAGATATGCCATATTGTGAAATGATGGGTGTGATGAGACATCCCCTTGAAGTCCTTTAGCTCTGGGAACCATCAGAAGGGTCAAAACCCACCACTGATACTATAGCAGACAATGTAATTTACGTATCATTTAGAATGGGGTAGACGTGGAAGACGGTGGTTTACACGTTGGCAGCCACAGTTGTACCATGTCGGAAATAATGCTTGATAATTCTCCATTGCTATGGAGTGGAAGAAGGAAAATCGGATAGCAACTTGGCATATGTGACCAATAGAAGTGGGCATCGTGTGGTTCCAGACCTGAGCCGAATTAATCGTGTTCATTAGTCTAACTTCCTGTCCGTTATCAGATCCGTACGAGCTGCTGCAGACCTTTTGGCACGACAGGGGTTAAAAGTCTGGGACCTGCTGTAAATGAGTGCTGGTAGCCATGTTCTCGTGTTTAAGGGTAACCCTCAGTCTGAGCCAATTACATGAGCCCAGAGCTGTGTTTAATGGGGCAGCAGTGAGGTCCAGTGACAGTGACGCTGATCTGCGGTGACAGTGTCCTATGGCTGTCCCCAGGGTTATGTGAACTCTGCTGGCTTACTTATTTACTCATCTGCATGGGCTGGCAGCGGTGCCCGCTGGTGCGAGGCTCTGCCACGGCTTGCACTGTAAGCGCACATCATACTGGGAGGCAGGATCTCTTGAGATAACATGGTGATCTGGAGGGGGCTCTGAACGTGGACAATTGGGGGGGTTGGTAACTGAGCACAGTGCTATTGACTTCAGAAATGCCAGGGTTAAGGCGTTTGTAATGATCGGCACACAAAGGGTAAAACTAACAAGGAAAATTTGGGATTGTTTTATTAAAGATCGACTCTGACATTTTAAAAGAGTTGTACAGGATTAGAAAAACATGGCTGCTTTCTTCCATGAACAGCGCCACATTTGGCCACAGGTTGGGCCTGGTATTGCAGCTCAGCTCCATTCTGTTCAGTGGAGCTGAGCCGCTTAAACGGACACATGGGAAACAACCCCTTAAAGGGGTATTCCGGCTACATTGTTATCCCTTATCCACAGCATAGTGGATAATTATTAGATTGGTGGGGGTCCTATCGCTGATCACGAGAATGGGGGGCACCTTACCCCCTGAAGTGAACATAGCGGTCGGTCGGACAGGAGCACAGCCGCTCTCTTCATTTCTATGGGAGTTCCAGAGATGGCCAAGCGCACCAATATCTCCAGAATTCCCATAGAAACAAATGGAGCAGCCGTAAGCATTACCGAACCAGCCGCTCCATTCATTTCAGGGGGCGGCAGAAGGTACAAGGCCCGCATTGTCATGATCTGTGGGGGTCCCAGCGGTAGGACCCCCACCAATCTAATAGTTATCCCCTGTCCTTATTGATAGAGGATAACTTAATGTAACCGGGATACCCCTTTAAATGTATATGTGAAACAGAAGGGCCCAACAAATCGGCACACATACCCTAGACACTGCCAAGGTGGCCGCCATGGGGGTAAGGTGGCCCAAAGCAGCCCAGGGGCCACAAGCCTCTTTTGTCCTGCAAAAATAGGTTGGAGATTTGACGAGAACGACTGTCCTATTACCTGGATGACCCTGTGATATCAACCATCACCAGATGGGGGCCCCATTTTGCTCTTACTGTGGGGCACATCCTACTCTATGACCCTTAAAGGATTAGAACAACATGGATTTTTTCTTGTGTCTGGTATTGCATCTCATTCCTATTCAGAAGCTAAGCTACAATGCCAGATACAACCCATGGTCAGGTGTGGGCTGTTTTAGATAGGAGCAGCCATGTTTTTTTGTTTTTTTTTGTAGCCTTGGACAATTCCTTTAAATGATGTTTTACCACACCACCACCATTTCTTGTTTGCCACCATTATGGTGTCTGTAGAAGAAAAACTTACTTGTAGGTTCACTAGACTTAGGGCCAGCATGACCAGGGTGGGTTTCATATCCATGGCCTCATTGCATCGTCATGAGAATTTTCAGTTCCTTGCCGTCTATAAATCTTTTCACCCTCCTTTTTTTGAATACATAATTATAGTTCTACTCGTTAATGTAGGAAATTTATAGTATATCTGTATAGGGAAGCTTAGTTTTTCTGACTTGAAAAATGATATAATTCTCACTACCCGCGGCCACCTCTAGGTGGAGCTCAGTGCATATGGATTTATACAGCTGGTATTCATTCCAATGGCTACTGTATATATCTTGTATTGAGCTCCTTCACTCTTTGATATTACCGTTTCCAATGAGAAGCCTTGTGCTGGACAGCAAGGGGGTTGTACAGGAATTGCTGTTCTCTTACAAAAACATTGCCACCCCGTGTCCACAGTTTGTGTGTGGTATTGCAGCGCAAATTCAATGGAGCTGAACTGCAATAACAGACACAACCATTGGACAGGGGTGCAGCTATTTTTTTTTCTAAATGGGTACAACCCCTTAAAGAGGTTGTGCAAGAATAGGGGAAGGGTTTTGGCAAACCCCCCCCCCCCCCCCCCCCCTCCTTCCCACTGCGCCGGACCTGTAAAGGAAATATTACTTGCCTGCTTCCTGGCTCCCCGCTCCTTCTCCTCCAGACCGGTGATGCTCCGCTGGGCTCCCACGATGTCAACGTGCGGTTTGAGATTGACGCAGCCAATCACTGTCCGTGGCAGAGAATGGATGCCTGTGTGTCACGTGATCATTTGTCATGACCTAAAGGGGAGCCGGGAGCCGCCGCGGTAATGTAAAACTAGATGTTGACACCGAGGGAGCCCAGCGGAGCATCGCAGGCCTTGAGGTGGAGCGGGGAGCCAACATCGGGAAGCAGGTAAGTAAGCTTCCCTTTACAGGTCTGGCCAAGTGAAGAGGGTTGCCAAAGAAACAAAAACAAAACATTCTTGCACAATGCCTTTAAGTGCCAGTCAGAGCAATAGTAAAGACTTCACTAAAAAATAAAAAAAATAACCCAAAAAGTTAGGTGTCAGCAACGTACTTCTAGGAGCATTGACCACGTTCTTCCAGGGGCTTGTTTAGCCATGAGGTAACCATATACACCCACCATCTTAGAAGTTAGAATCTATTGACGATGGCATACTTGCCAACATTTGGAACATTTAATCTCCGTCCCATCTTGCCCAGAAACACCTCTTTTTGGGTCAGCTTTGTAAAAACTCTTCCCGGTTTGCAGGACAGTACCACAAAATGTTAATTTGCAATGCATGCATGTGGTCAAAGGGGTTTTCAGGGACTATAACCAACCAACCATGCTTAGGATAGGTTGTTAATATCATTTTGATGGTTTGTGACGATGTTACGAGAGGTGCAGGGGTAGCCCATCAATATTACTGTCCCAGAAGACCCCTTTTAAAAGAGTGATTTATTAACTGTTGCCACATTTCTTCCGCTTATAATAAATAACACGTCTTCACAGTCACTGCTTTAATAGATCAGATCACTAACAAATATTAAATATCAGTATGAGCAAAGTACTTTTGTAGTTGTGAGCAACATATTATAAATATCTTTTTACACGTGTGGCTCAGTAATATAACAGTAATGGCAATGCATTGGAGGATCTCTGCGTTTCATGGACCTAGGTGTCCTTGAGAGATGTGCGGAGAGGACATGTCTGCTCTTGAGGAATTTAAGTCTGAGGAGGCCTCAAGAAGGTTGGAAAGATCTCTAAACAGGGTTGTATATTGGGAAGAGGAAGCATCTAAGACAAAAAGTAGGGTTGTCTCCTGATGCTGGGTTATGCCACCACACCTCCTAGAAGAACCGAGGGTTTGTTTGTCCCCCGCTTCCCATCACTTGTGATGAATGGCAGCATAACAATGGGAAAAGTAGGAAATTCTTGCATAAGTTATTTTCTTATAGAGTAGGGGGGTGTTGCTAACCTGAGCTTGGGCCTCTATCTCATTAGGCCAATAGGGGCCACCACTGGTATATGTGCACTCTAGACTGTAAAAGTTGGTGCTATCATTAGGAAACAGTCTCTCCCGGGGGGAAAAAGGAATAGTCTCCAGAACGTTTGCCGGGCAACATGACACAGTGTTCTAGAAATCTGTCACAGTGAGGTGGCTGAATGTTTTACTCATGTGGACCTAGTAGTGCGGCTCTGCTGAACTGCCACATGTAATGTCTATAGGTGGAAAGCTTCACAGGTTAAGTGTATGAAGATCACTGTAGTTGACCTCAAATGTTCTCCATTTGCAGCCGGTTTCTTCCGAATCCAACACCTCCCCCCTCCTCTTGAAGAGCTATGTGTGTCTGGGCAAGCCCAGTGCTCCCCATTCTTCCATCTGGGCAGAGTAGCACGCTCGAGTCTGCTTCACACTTGGTGGGACGGGCATAACAAGTCGCCAACTCTGGTGGCAACAGTTCTACTTTCACCATCTGTTTGGGTGGGCATTCAAGGGCTGAAGATGTTTGTGGATCTTCTCTCAGTGGAATCTTTTCTGGATCTTCTTTATCCATATCTTCTGTCCTCTTTATAGACAAGTCTAATGGTCCATCAGTTGAGCATGAAGCTTTCTCTAAAGCCTGGTGGATATGAAGGAGCTCCAGTCGTATCTTACCAAGCTGTTCTCCCAGAGTCTTCTGTCGACCACTGTCTTCAGATGATAGGTTTGCCAACTTCTTCTCCACTTTTCCATATTCCTCCAGGGTTCTTGAGAGGTCCCCAATGAGCAGAGATGCATTGACAACCATCGGCTCTGACTTTTCACTGCAAGGCTCAGATTGTCTTCTTCTCTTGCAGGTAGTCACATCTAAAATGGGACTCTTCTCACTCCAGAGATCAGGAGATGTTATGGGAGAACGTGTGCTTTGGTAAAAAAAAAAATAATTCAACAGACATGAGAAAAAGAAAATTGAAGTAATATTTCTAATTTGATTAGTTTTTCAAATTAATTATGTCTATGTAATTAAATAAAAGAGTGAACTATTGATCCCACAGATCTACACTGGAGTTATTATATATGTCTAAAAATCTTACCTGTTATGGGAATTTTGTTCGCCTTCCATTGAAGATGACGTCTGTTCACTCACTACATTGGGTCCATCTCTGTCCAACCAAGACTTCCTCTTCACACATCTTGAAGGACTTGTTTTTTCCCAGAGAGACACCTCACCATTACCATTTTGTGTAGAGAACTCATTCTTTCTGGAGGCTTGAACCCCATAAGCTCCTAGAATTTCCTTCTGATGTTGAATGATGTCTCTTACTGTCTGAGGAAGCCATTTTCCTTCTCCTTCTGGTTTATTATGAGCTAATGTTTGATTTTGCAACTTGTCTCTAGGTACCCAAGAAATATTGGTTTTGCCTTCTTCTGACTTGAGTGAGCTGGTCTTTAGAGGCTCTCCAAGTGTCTTTGGTTTTGGAGTACCAATAAATGTGTTTGGTTGACCTTGGTTCGTTGGTTTGCCTGTGGTTGGTTTGGGATCAGTGTTAAATGCATGTTCAAACAATAAGGGATAGTAGAACCGAGGTAGGAATGATGTTCTTTCTGTGTTTTGTAAAGCCTGGTAGTGAGTGGAATGTGGAGTATGCATAAGCTGAGCTGTGGAAGCTAGAAAAGGAAGCTGGGCTGTACCACTTGTCATGGTGGGATTCAGATATGAGAACAGGTTGGTGTTTAGTGGATAATTAAGACCCAAAAGTGAAAGACCCTGATGTTCTTGGTAGTCTGAATAGGTTGGTGGTGGGTAACAAGGAATGATGTTGGTTCCATTGCATGCAACTGGCGTGTCTGCTCCAGCTTTCTTAAGTGTACTGTTCAATAACTTCCACTGATCCCCCCGAGATCCTCCAAGATTGCTTGAGGTTTTCCGAGTTGCCTTGACAAATCTCTGTTCCTCTCGCTCCTTCTCACAGTGTCCCTCTAAGGAGAACACATCAGTGATGATAAACTCTGGTTCTCCATCTTTGCTCACTGTCTCTCTTTTGCCTTTTAATCCAGTCTCATTTTTGCTCACAGTTGTATGTGAAGATGGAGTGTTCTTGCTTTTCTCTTTCAGACTCTGGCCCACTACTTCCTCTTCTGCTTCTGGTCTTTCATCATCCTCTTCTAGGAATCTCTGAATTTCAGAAGGCATCTTCTCACCAGCCGGTCTAGCCTTGGTTGATACTCCAGTGGAGTCACAAGCCTCTTGCTTGTCTGCATTTCCTTCTGAATGTGTTTCATGTAGGTTCATTTCTGGGACAAGAAAACCGTTCTTTTTGTAGGGCCAATCGGACTCAATAAGAAGTGACAGGGAGTTCTTGCACAGGCTGTATTTCATGTGATTGTACAAGTGTGATTTTTCCATACAAGTGAAGGGGCACTGAAAACATTTGTAGTTATATGGCTTCCCCCACGGTCTCGGGATATAATGAGGTTTTTTGGGCTTCCGTTCTTTATGTTTAAATGTAGAGTTCAATTTACATCCAGCTTCTTCGTCTTTCGACATGGCTTTGTCGTGGTCACCTATCACGTTATGAAATTATAAGATCCCTTACCAAAATGTGGATATCTTTTCGTGATGTTTCAGTAAAAGACAACCTGCAGTGAAAAAAGTAAAAAGATTTTAAGCCATTTTCTCAAACAAACTAAAGGTGCATTTTGGTCAATGTATTAGCATGGTAGGCCGATGTGGACAACTTTATACATAAGACAATGAATGGGAAATAAGATTTTGGCAGGATACAAAAATGTGAGAATTTGGTTGATGGAAAGTCATACTGTGAACCTGAAAAAAGGGAAATAAGGAAGTCATGAGAGTAAAAGAAACATGGATGAAAAAATAAGGAGATGGATGGGGATTGAGATCACGAAGAGGACAAGAAAATTAAGCATTAAAGAGGTTCTCCAGTTCGGGCAATCTCGACTTGTTAGAAGTTCCATTTGATGCTACGCTGGAACCCCCAGTGATCAGCCGTAAAAACCTGACAGTAAGCATTCAGTTTCCCTACAGTGACACCACAGGTGAATTTAAGCATTACACTGTGTCTATTTATATCAGTGCATTGTCTATGTAATGCAGGACAGGACAGGTCCTCCAGAACTAGAGATGTTCTTTGCCACCGCTCTACATGCTAGTCTGTCCCAAATAGAGGATTTCTATTGACTCAGAATTTCCCAATAGGGAATATAAAGGTGGATTTTGAAAAGTTACGGTTAACTGTATTCCTCTAGATAAAAATTTAGGTCATGGAAGGTGCCATGAACTGTGGAATTTTGTTGATAACTGAACTTCTTTTTGACTCCACTGCTTTGAAGATCCCTGAAGGAGGGTTACAGTGAAGAGATGAAAGACTGTGGGAAGAGATAGGTGTTTGAGCTGTGGTTTCTGAAAACACTTCTTAACATATCTTCTTGGTCTGTTGGATTCCTCTACCTGCCACAAGACATTACTTCCACTGGTCTGTCAGGAAAGGCACGGGGGGACGTGCCTCAGGGTAACACAGCATCAGGGACCCTGCACCTGTGCATGGGAATTACTGTATCACTGCACAGTCTAACACTGAGGGCAGCCTCTAACCAGCCGGGGGGAGAGACAGACGAGAGGAAAAATAGGATGGAGTGATGGGAAGGAGGAGAGACAGAAAAAACTAGAAGAAGAGGTCGAGAGACACAAAAAGTTGCAAAAATGGAACATGATAAAACGAGTTATAAGGAATCATGATGAAAAATCAAAGTTCAGTATCACATGGGAAGTAGATGGGAGACATTTTAGAATACAGTAGTTGCAAATCAAGATAAGAATGTGCTGATCTCCATGGACTTAAGACCATGATGAATATCAGGTCAAGTTTGATTATATTTAGTGTAGATGATGTGGAAGCATTTCTAGAAGTTCTCCCTATCCCAATCTATTCCTAATTCCGAAAAACCTAAGAAAGCACCTACATCCACAACACGTGCCATTGGAGGAGAGTTGGGAGGCCCCATTAGACATTAGATGATTGGCGGGTTTGGCAGACTTCTAATGGTCAAATTCAGTCAAACTCTAGAGTAATCTTAAGATGACCATAGGCATGAGATATTCATCTGCAGACGATTGACAGTTCCAGTTATATTTGGTGAAATATGCTGACAAGATTAAAGCTGGCCAGAAAGTTGTCATCTGACAGCTATACCTCCCAACCCAGATACACACATGCGCACTTGTTTTGGACCAGCTTGTATGTGGGTTAGACTCCTCTTGCGGTGGCTTATCTGCCTTAAGAACAAAAAGATTGGGCATGTTGGAGCTTCTACACCCTACCCCCCAAATCTGCTATTGGGAGTGTAGGGACACCAAATTGGTGGGTTTGGCCACCTTAGGGGTGCCCATGCACATTAAATGAAAGTCATCTAAAGACTGTGGAAAATAAATCAGAATTCTTGAGGACTTGGAGTAGAAGGCTTGATGTGACAGGTGAGGATATCGGCAGAGGTCCTGATGGACCATCCACATCATTGAGTAGGTTGATAAAAAATTACAAGGACTAATAAACAGTGAGATGAATATGAACTAAAAGGCTTGTGAATGCAGGGAGTCTTAGAGCAGCCTTGTAGAGGGTTTCGTTGGTATACACAGATTGCACCCCGGGGGATGGCACGGATGTTGGTGGGGGAGAACATGCCCATTTCCCGCAGCAGCTGCTGGTGAGAGAGCCTGGTACAGACCCATTTTTCATATTCCACAGTTTAATGCTACAGGCTGCTCCCAACAACAACCAAATGGTGCAGCCTCCTGTGTATGGGACCCCGGAGGGCCAGGCAAAGACCCCTGGGGGAGCACAGACTGCTGGTTACATCTTGAGCACCAACGGAGAACATTGCTAACCCTCTCCCTGCCAGTAATTACTAATCATCATATCCAGGGCACAGAGCGAGAGACTCCGAGAAGATTGTACATGGGAATCCGATCTAGAGTGTTTGCTAATTAAGCATTGTAAATTATATATTTCCCACAATTTCACAGGAGACATTGTTCGATCAGAATGACCACTCACTACATGTAAGGAGGAAGCCTCAGCCCAACATCCTATCTATCTATCTATCTATCTATCTATCTATCATCTTTCTATCTCATACATGTCTGTCTATCTCATATCTATCTATGCATTTCCCATCTCTATATCTATCTCTATCTAAGATTATCTATCTATCTATCTATCTATCTATCTAGCTCATATCTACCTATCTTCTATCTATCCCCTATTAATCAAAACACTTTCCACAAGAAAAAAAGCCATTATGTGTATGACCATCTGGACACAGTTGGGTCATGTCTGGGAGTAAATGGAAAGATTGTGATTAGCCAAACATGGTTTTCTGGATCTTTCTAATGGGAGATAATCTTAAGGAGGGAGGCATTGGGTGAAGAACAAGGAGAATTATCCTCAGAGATCTCACAATTGACCTACTTAAGACTTTATCATCTTCAATGCCATCTTGTTCTACAGATCCATCCACATGACTATCCATGTTCCATGCACCCTAGTCAACAGGAGACAAGACCATTCTCCATGGTCCTGTGGGCCACTAGTTCTGCTGCTAAACTTTGGTAATCAGAACATATAATAGCAGTTGCTTTGGGACCAGGTAACTTGTAGTCTTTGAGGTCTGCTGACAGGGAAGTAGGGGGGACGTACGATTCAGAAACATGCCTCCCCGACCTACATTAGAAGTCACTAATCTGTATGGGGGCGGCTTGACTGTCCCAACACATCTGCCATTGAGGAAACAAGGATTGGGTTGGGTACCTTAGATATGACCACGCCCGATCCTTGGAGACAAGATTGCTAGTGGTGCTTATCCCTTTTCTACTTATGGCAGCTAACCTATATGGCCCATTGACATCAGAAGGACAGAGACCAAGCAGCAAAAACTCTATGTACTGTATACCCTGAAGAATAGCATTCATCATCAGAACCGGCCAATGATATAGAAAATATACCTAGAAATTGTCAAGAAATATCTGTATCACATCATCCCATCACCTACTCTGGAGAAATGATATATTACAGAATATCTAGACCCACAATAGAAGATTCGCCATAGAAATTAATGTCTTAATGATTTCTTTGGGTAACAGTGGAGACATTTATTACCACACATTATTATCAGGTTTGTGTCATCCTTAGGGAGCATTCACACGACCGCGTTGGTTTTGCGATCCGTGTGTTCCGTATGTCTTCAGTTATCTTTCCGTTTCTGTTCCGTAAGTCCGTATAATACGGACGTGGTGCTTCCGTGTGTCATCCGTTTTTCAAATGGGGTTTCCTAGAATGTTTTCAAACGCGGATGACATACGGATGCATTTCCGCGTGCTATAATTTTTTTACGGACCCAATGACTTTCTATGGGGCCACAGACCGCAATTTGCGGCCAAGTATAGGACATGTTCTGAAATAAAAGCAACGGACACACGGAACGGACAGCACACGGATGACAATGAAAGGCATTCCGCAATTTTTGCGGACCCATAGAAATGAATGGGTCCATGCATTGTCCGCAAATATTGCGGAACGGACACGGAAGAAAAACACAGTTGTGTGAATGCTCCCTTAAACTGCACACAGGTAGGCGCTATATCTATATATCTAATTATCTATTTACTATGTTTCTATTTTCTATCTATTATCTCATATCAAATTATCTAGCTCATAACTATATCCAATCTTATATCTATCTATCTATCTAATAGTTATCTAGATATCTATCTCATATCTATTTATTTTTCGTCTATCATATCTATCTATCGATCTATCTAATATCTATCTGTCTATCTTTCAGAATAAAGCAGCACAGCTCTAAGTTGGGGGGGGGGGGGGGGGGGGGGTTGGGGGTGCTATCACTCCGAGACCGATGTCTTGTTAGCAGTGCTCCAAAAATATGAGGCAGCTCTCCAAAGTCTGTGGTGAAAAAAATAAGATTCTCTTCATTTCATTTCATCCCTCTCAATGGGGCTTGACCAAAGAACCCATCGAGCAGGGCTGAAACATAGAATGGGTGAATAAACTTTGGTGGGCTGAGTATATCTATATTTACTTATATAGGGCCACCATATTCCACAGCGCTTTACAAATTCATGGGGTTCATGTACAAAACAAAACTAACTGGCTAATATGCAAATGAAACACTAGGAGTCAGGGCCCTGCTCGCAAGAGCTTACAATCTATGAGGAATTGGGGGTGACACATGAGGTAGTTGATTGTGATAAGTAGGATTTGAGCCATTATTGAACTGACAGGAGCGGTGCCGGCCAATCTGCTTCGGGTTTGGGACTGCTAGAGGATCGAGTTCAGGCCAGAGGAGTTGGTTGGGGGGAGGTTTAGTCGGGGAATGGTCAGTTTAGGTAGCTTGATAAGTTTGCCTGAAAATATGTGTTTGTAAGGCACGTTTGAAGGTGGAGAAGTTGTGAATATTCCGGGCAGAGTATTCCAGAGAGTAGGTGCAGCTCGAGAAAAGTCCTGAAGACGGGAGTGAGAGGAACGAATTATGGAGGTTATTAATCTTAGGTCGCTAACAGAACGGAGAGCAGGAGTCGGGTGGTAGATGGAGATGAGGGAGGAGATGTATGGAGGGGCAGCACTGGGGAGAGCTTTGTGGGTGAGAAGTGTGAACTGTATTCTGTGGTGGACGGGCATCCAGTGAAGTGACTGGCACAGACTAGTGGCATCAGTGTAGCGGTTGGATGGACAGATGAGCCTGGCTGCAGCATTTAGAACATTCTATCTATCCATCTGTCATTCTCTCCTGACCTATACCTAGATCAGCTTATTATCTCATGAACCATTAACACAACACTCTTATCAAGAAGATCTGGGTAACATCTGACTCAGGGGCGGACTGGGCCGGGGGGCAGGGGGGCAATTGCCCCCCGGGCCTCCCTGGCTTGCTGTCCCGGCCGGCCGGCCGGGCCGGAATACACAGCCGCTTTATGCCAGGGACGCTTTATGCCAGGGACGAGACGGGGAGCAGGGGAGCAGTGCGCCGGAGCGGCGCAGGCGGCGCGATTACGTCATCGGCGCGATGACGTCATCGCGCCACCTGCGCCGGTCCTGCGGCCGTAAAGTGATTGCATCTCTGTGCTGGCTGGAGGCGGGAGTCCAGAGAAGCAGGGAGGTAAGTATGTCTGACTGACTTTTTTTTTTTTTTTCTTTATTTCTGTCCCTATCTGGCTACTACTGGGCTGGCACTTTATGAGGGGGGTGTGGGGCAGGGGGCACAATCTGGCTAGTGGTGGCTACTCCTGGCACATTATAGAGGGGCCCCTATCTGGCTACTCCTGGCACATTAGTGGGGGGGCCCTATCTGGCTACTGGCACATTATGGGGGACCTATGGCTACTGGCAGATTACAGGGGGGGCTATGGCTACTGGCAGATTATAGGGGGGGCTATGGCTACTGGCAGATTATAGGGGGGGCTATGGCTACTGGCAGATTATAGGGGGGCTATGGCTACTGGCAGATTATAGGGGGGGCTATGGCTACTGGCAGATTATAGGGGGGCTATGGCTACTGGCAGATTATAGGGGGGGCTATGGCTACTGGCAGATTATAGGGGGGGCTATGGCTACTGGCAGATTATAGGGGGGGCTATGGCTACTGGCACATTATGGGGGGGCATATGGCTACAGGCACATTATAGGGGGGCCCTATGTGGCTACTGGCACATTATAGGGGGGCCCTATCTGGCTACTGGCACATTATAGGGGGCACTATGGGGACATTAGCTCAACTGGGGATATTACAATGGGGTATTTTGTGCACTGTCTATTATAAGGAGAATTATTTCTACTGGGGGGGGTGGGGCATTATGGTGGGCTTTATTACTCCCCCATGGTATGACCCCCTAGTAGCAGCCCCAGCCTCTCCCTGCTCTGTGACCCCTCTGCCCCTTCTCCAAATCCTTATTATGAAATCTTTCTCATTAGGATAAAACACAACATCAGCTCCGCCGAGCCCCCGGCCAAAGCGTAGAAGTGGCGTCCGAGATCCCCAAGGGTCAAGTAACTGTAAGTTTTCAAATGAAATATGTTTATGTTATACACATATAGCCTACACTGTGCCACACAATATACAGTTTCTCCTGCAAAAGTCTTTAAGTGTCATGGGGGGGACACAGAGCAGCGCCCAGCGGGGAGGAGAGAATACACGGATGCAACACTGTATCAGCCAGAAAATGACACTTTCGGCATTATACCAAAAATGCAATTTTCGGCTGATGTATTTCGGCGGCCGATATATCGGAGCATGCCTAGTTTATTTTGTTTTACTGTGTTCTAATTTACATGGCTGACGGAAGTGGGGGGGGGGGGGGGGGGGCTCAGTGGGCCTCTGGGTGTTACTTGCCCCCTGGGCCAAAAGTTGCCAGTCAGCCCCTGATCTGACTTCTTTTTTTTTTTACTCTCACCCAAATTCCTAATTTCTTGGTGAACCCTTTCTGCTTGAGTCTTATGACATACGCACATGGGTCAGGTATAAAGAGAGTAAAATGTCAAACGTAGTGACTGTGTTTCCTATTACAAATAACATTTTGCCTTGTATTACCCTCACTGGCCGCATGTACAGGGAGGTCGTCCAATCTGATTGGGGTGTGTGTGCAAAACACCAGTGCCAATCGGTCAAAAAAACAGGGAGATAAAGAGACCGGTAAATTATCCATCCACTTTGGAAATCAACCTCATACTTTAACCCTTTGCTGTCATGCAATTTGATTGTTTGACAATCTGATTCTTCAGAACGTAACTATTTACCAATATGAATTGGCATCGGCGAATCTCAAGACGACTGAGAATGGAAATGATCTCTCCCTGCCTTGTACATTGGGATGATGAGTAACCTTCTGAGAACAACTAATTATTATTATCTCAAATCTATCTACAGATTTATCTATCTGTCTGTCTGTCCATCTATCTGTCTCATATTTATCCAGTATCTTCTTTTGTTTCTTCCTTCTCATTTTGCCTCTTTTAAAACTATTTGGATCTCTTTATGTACCTTGTGTTATTTCTCATTTAGTATCTTTACATTTAGTTTCTTTAGCAAGTTCTTTTTTTATTTAATACTTCTCTGCATTTATACATTTTCCTGTCTATTTCTTTATCTAGATAGTTTTAGTTTTGTCATTTTTCATTTTCTTTCTATCTATCTATCTCATATCTATCTATATCTATCTATCTATCTTTCTATCTATCTCATATCTATCTATATCTATCTATCTATCTTTCTATCTATCTCATATCTATCTATATCTATCTATCTCCTATCTATATCTATCTATCTATCTATCTTTCTATCTATCTCATATCTATCTATATCTATCTATCTTTCTATCTATCTCATATCTATCTATATCTATCTATCTCCTATCTATATCTATCTATCTATCTATCTATCTCCTATCTATATCTATCTTCTATCTATCTATTTTCTTTCTCATTTCATACTTATTTACACTCATACCTTCTCCTGTCGATTTCTTTATCTTAATAGTTTATTTAGTTTTGTTACTTTTCATTTAGTATCTATCTATCTATTGATCTATTGATCTATCTATCTTTTTCTTTCTCATTTCATACTTCTGTACACGTATACCTCATACCTTTTCCTGTCTGTCTATTTCTTTATCTAGATAGTTTATTTAGTTGTGGTACTTTTTATCTATCTATTATCTATCTATCTATCTATCTATCCATCCACCCATCCTTATAATATCTATCACATATCTCATGTTCATCTTGATACACAGTCGTTCTATAGATTTACTTCTAGCAGAAAAATTCTATCTATCTTCTTTAGCTCTTACACCCTATCCTGCCTGTCTGTCTGTCTGTCTATCTACGTATGTATCCCTTTATCTAGATAGTTTCTTTAATTTACAGCCTCTCGTATTTTACCCCTCTAATTTATCTAAACTGTCTATCCAATTTCACTTTCAAATCTCTACATTTTTAACCATCATTGTCCGGTAGAATAACACTTATTTCTCTGACTGATATAGTGACAGACAGATGGAAGATTCCGATTAACTGTAATAAAACGTAGCCGAGATTTTTTTGTAATTTATAGTATGACACGAGCATGAAGAAACTCTTCCGTACGTAGACGTTATCCGGCATAGTTCCTGAAGAATGCTCATGTTCTGATTTATCCATTTTACATCCTAATAATATTGCACCTATCGGTTATAATTTTGCATTAAGTTTGTGAAGAAGGTAAAGGCGATGTTGTGGGTACTTACAGTGCTGGCCGTCTCCACTCCTCCAGTCCTTCCCCGGCTCCTCTCCCTCTGCTCTTTTTTTCAATGTAGGAAGATATGTGCGGAGAAGTGTGGAGCCTCCCTCTGTGCAGCTGGTTGGCCACGTCCATCCCCACTGACTACCTATAAGAGGAGGCTCCCCCATATTCCACAGCACTGACTATAGGAACCTGGATGTTGCTAGAAAGTCTTGTTTTATAATCGCCAATAAAAGCGACATAAAAAAAAAAAACGGTTGCGAAACCAAAAAGTCTCAAATCTATTGTTCGCTTTATCAGGCATTTTACGCTGGAGTGACTCTGATAGTAGAGAGCTTCAACCGAAAGTCTGTACTATGTCGCAGATCTCCAGTGCTGAGCACTTCCAGAGACACTTACCTGCAGAACATAGGTGTGACTGATATCAGCAGGACAGTGGATAAGCATCTACTAGACATTCAACGCCGCTTATCCGTCAAGGATTGTTCATTGGCCATAGAAGTCTTGATAACGGCAGATCTTTTGCATATATTCCTGATTTAAAAAAAAAAATATATATATATAAATTGTGTATACAGCTCCGATGGACTCTTATGTGTCTCCATGGTAACAGACCACATACAGAACCTGTGTAGTCTTATACCTTGTTAAATGGGTTATGCCATGATGTAAAAATAAAAAATTGGACATTATATAGAACAGGGGGTTAGCAACCTTCGGCACTCCAGCTGTTGTGAAACTACAATTCCCAGCATGCTCCATTCATTTCTATTGGAGTTCTGAGAAGAGCAGAGCAAGTATGCATGCTGGGAGTTGTAGTTTCACA
Organism: Bufo gargarizans; assembly: GCF_014858855.1. Taxonomy (NCBI): domain Eukaryota; kingdom Metazoa; phylum Chordata; class Amphibia; order Anura; family Bufonidae; genus Bufo; species Bufo gargarizans. The sequence continues at coordinate 178,390,418 of NC_058087.1, read as the reverse complement.
ACAGCTGGAGTGCCGGAGGTTGCCTACCCCTGATATAGAACATGATAATCTCTTTCTAACAAAACTAGACCCAGCCCTGCACCTCACATGGATCCAGAGATCTCCACATTCATTGCTCCAATTGTTCTGCCTTATTCCCTGCAGTCTGGCAGCTCAGGGGGGGCGTGTCCTTTCTGCTGCAGCTCTTTCCTTGTAACTGTCACAAGTGTAGATATGGCTGGTGGCAGTTTAAACTGAGCACGTGCGACCACCTTAGTGACGGGACAAGAAATAAAGCAAAGCACAAACAGCAGGTGGCGCTATACAGATACATTTTATTGAATAACTCAGTGACTATAATACATTTTTAATTACATATAATTACAAAAGTATTCAGATCCAGGTTCTGGTTCTAAAAATGTAGAATGTGTTTTATGGTACAACCCCTGTTTACCCCCCAAAAAATGTTTGCTAGATTGACGGAGGATAACGGGACAGTCAGAGCAGATGGGAGTTGCAGGATGCTTAGAGATATTCCGCTATTTGCAGAGCTGGGACGTATTTAGAGGGGGTCCCGGAGAGTGTGTCCTCTACCCCATATACTGTCTCTTCTATAAACCCTTGGACCACACAGAGACACTTAGAGCAGCTCTGCGCTGTCAGGGCTCAAACAGCAGCACAAAGCTCAGCTTCCTGGAGCGCTTGGATATGTCTTTACACCTACAGAACGCAGCAGTTTTTTTTTTTTTTATTCTGAGCATATAAAGCCATATCTAAGAAGCTGAGATCTGAGCTGCTGTTGCTCTACGTGTCTCTGCAATGGTTTTCTCATAAAGTACTTAGATAACGTCTGCCTAGACTTTAGGTCTGAGTCCACCTGTCTAGTGGTCGTGGCCGTACGCTGCTCACAATGACCATAATAACGGTATTTAACCCCCGAACACACATAAGGTAAATACGCTTTTCCCATAGAAATCCTAAAATGACATTAGCATAAATGAAGCAGAGTGGAATGAGATAACGAAGTGATCTGGAATAGTTTATGTACCGGCAGCGACATGAAAAACAAGCCCCTTTTCCCATCGTATTTGCCACTTACCTGCTGATGCTCCTCCGGCGGACTTGCTGACCTATTTTTCTGTAAGTATTGTTCTGTTAGGCCAGTCACCTAAAATTATGTGTTTTACAGCATTCCACCTCTCTATAACCAGCAGCTGGAGCGGAACAGAAAAAAAATAATCCCTGCTTATAAAATATTATATCTGGGTTGTAATCATTTACTTGGCTAATATGTATAAATTAACTCTCGCTCAGGGGCTTTTTAAGAAAATAACTAGTTCTTGTCCTTATCTGACTGTACAGTAGGGGGCAGACCACAGGGAGGCACCTTTTTTTTATTTATTTTTTTATAAATAAAGCTGGCCATAGAGGTTTGGATAACAGAGGATCCTTGGCATATATTTTGTGTTGTGTGTGCAGCTCCTATGCAAACCTATGTGTCTCCATGGTAACAGACTGCAAACAGAACCTGTGTAGTCTGATCAGGGGTTAGCCTCTTGTCCCCTCTTTTGTTGTCTTTAGGTTAGGCTACGTACACATCTGTGGCAGTCATTCCCTTAGGCCTCATGCACACGACCGTTTTTTTTTAAGGTCCGCAAAAACAGGGTCCGTAGGTCCGTGATCCGTGACCGTTTTTTCGTCCGTGGGTCTTCCTTGTTTTTTGGAGGATCCACGGACATGAAAAATGAATAAAAAATCTAAGTCAAGTTTGCCATTGAAATGATAGGAAAAAACGGACACGGATCACGGACGCGGATGACAATCTTGTGTGCATCCGTGATTTTTCACGGACCCATTGACTTGAATGGGTCCGTGAACCGTTGGCCGTGAAAAAAATAGGACAGGTCATATTTTTTTCACGGCCAGGAAACACGGATCACGGATGCGGCTGCCAAACGGTGCATTTTCCGATTTTTCCACGGACCCATTGAAAGTCAATGGGTCCGCGAAAAAAAACTGAAAACGGCACAACGGCCACGGGTGCACACAATGGTCGTGTGCATGAGGCCTTATTCTGTTCCAGCAGTGGAAGAGAATACCGGAATTGCTGTTTCCGGCATAGCTGTACACCGCCGGGGCCCGACAGTTCCCACTGACTATAATGGGGGTTCCGCCGGGATTGCGGCATGAATGATGACATGCTGCAGTACTAAAAAGCACTGCATGCAGCGGTATTTTGTCCGTGTTCATTCCGGAAACTCAGCAGAGGACCCTATTATAGTGAATGGGATCCGTTGGGCCCCAATGGTATTCTGGAATACTGGAACACCTGCGGCAGGTGTGGACATAGCCTTAGCGAGATAAGGAATCACTACAGGATCAGACTACACAGGGTGTTTTTTGTAGTCTGTTACCATAGATACACATACAGATACATAGGAGCTGTAAATACAAGAGATTATTAGGAACCATTTGGGGTAAATAATGATGGGGAAAGTCGTATCTTAAAGGGGTTGTGCCATAAAACCCATTCTACATTTTTCAAACCAGCACCTGGATCTGAATACTTTTGCAATTCCATGTAATTAAAAATGTAGTAAAGCCACTGAGGTATTCAATAAAGTCTATCTGAATATCTCCACCTGCTGATTTTCGTTGTCCACCTCACCAAGGTGGTCGCACACACTCAGTTCTATCCTTTTAACTTCCACCAGCCAGATCTCTGTTAAAAGCTGTGACAGTTACAGGGAGAGATCTGAAACACAAAGGACACACCCAGTGAGCTGTGATACGGAGAGATCTGCAGCACAAAGGACAATCCCCCCTGAGCTGTGATACAGAGAGAGCTGCAGCACAAAGGACACACCCAGTGAGCTGTGATACAAAGAGATCTGCAGCACAAAGGACACACCCAGTGAGCTGTGATACGGAGAGATCTGCAGCACAAAGGACAATCCCCCTGAGCTGTGATACAGAGAGAGCTGCAGCACAAAGGACACACCCAGTGAGCTGTGATACAAAGAGATCTGCAGCACAAAGGACACACCCAGTGAGCTGTGATACGGAGAGATCTGCAGCACAAAGGACAATCCCCCCTAAGCTGTGATACAGAGAGAGCTGCAGCACAAAGGACACACCCAGTGAGCTGCCAGTTTGAAATAACTCTTGCAGAGGAATTGGAGCAATGAATGTGGAGATCTCTGGATCCATGTGAGGTAGAGGGCTGGTTCTGGTTTTGTTAGAAAGAGACATTTCTTACATGATGTTTTATTGATTTTCTTACTTTATTCATGGAAATACCCCTTTAAACGATGATCATCACCTCTATGGCACTATAATGATCTGTAACGATCAGTCAAAAACTTTTGATTTTTTTAAACATCTTGATTGAAAGGTATATGTGCTTTCGCAGCACTTTTTATTGCTCAAATGCCTGTAGAATAAAACAAGAAGCGACTTTGCAAAGAGTCTTGATTTAAAAACATCTACCATTTTGTGTATACAGCCTCTTTGCAGACCTTTGTGTCTCCATGGTAACAGACTGCAAACAAAACCTATGTAGTCGGATATTGCCGTCAGGGGTTTTACTCTCGGTCCCTTTTTCTATTGTCTGCAGATTAACAAGAAGAAGCAGAGGGTTTGGTGCAAGACATCACTGCAGAATCCGAGGACAGGGAGTATAGCAGCATTGCATCCATTAGCCTGTTGACAGATCCTATCCTTAATGATGATACAACCCCTGATAGACCATCAGTGGAAGTCCGATTCCCGGGGGAACCCTGCCGGTCAGCAGAGACACGCCCCCTTCATGGTGTATATTACAACAGCACCATACACATGACAGTGGCTGTTCCTGGAACTGCAGTTAAGTCCCATTAAAGGCTCGTTTACATGACCATATCCGCAAAACACCGGCCGCGTGCTTTCCTGGATTTTGTCTAACGCAGGCATGCTCAACCTGCGGCCCACCAGCTGTTGCAAAATTACAGCTTCCAGCATTCTCAGACAGTCTACAGCTATCAGCCCGCAGCAGGGCATGGTGGGAGTTGTAGTTTTGCAACAGCTGGAGGGCCGCAGGTTGAGTATCCCTGGTCTAAAGCAGGCATCCTCAAACTGCGGCCCTCCAGCTGCTGTAAAACGACAACCCCCACAATGCCCTGCTGTAGGCTGTTCGGGCATGCTGGGAGTTGTAGTTTTGCAACAGCTGGAGGGCCGCAGTTTGGGGATGCTTGGTCTAAAGGAACATCCTTCTCCATGATAGAAATGCCTATACGGACAAGAATAGGTACGAATGCGGACAACACCGTGACGCATCTTTTGCTGCCCCATTGAAATGAACGGGTCCGTATCCGATCCGCAAAATGGCGGAACGGATGCTGACATGAAAATACGGTCGTGCGAATGGACCCTGACTAGAAGGAACCGAGCTGCAGTACCGGCCCCAGTCCTACGTATGGCGCTTCTAATTTACAACATTTCACTCTGAACCTGGATAATGGAGATAATGTTCTGTAGATACGGAGACTAACCAGTTCCACACGGTTCTCCGCAGCCGGCTCCACCAGACGTGTCCAGGTCATAAACTTTTATATGCCCCAGGCTCCCAGGGGTCTGCTCTCCCTCCTTCCCTTTTTTGACCTTGATTATATGATAACTGAACCTGTTGTTGGCTGGTTCCCTGGCTGATTGTATGGACATGACAAATCTATAACGATATACAGAAAAATGTTAGAACTAGACCCGATAGGTGTTGGATTATGTAGAAATATAGTCAAAAAATATTATTAAAAAAAAATCCAGATTATCTTGCAGGTCCGTGCTAGAAGCAGGTGCCGGACTAATAGAATTAGTGGATTGGAGGTGTCAGATTAAAGGAATTCTGTCATATTCTAATCTATACACATTAGAGCAGGGATGGCCAACAACTCCCACCATGCCCTGCTGTAGGCTGATAGCTGTAGGCTGTCCAGGGATGCTGGGAGTTGTAGTTTTGCAACAGCTGGAGGGCCTCAGGTTGTCCATCCCTGCATTAGAGCCTCCTGTATAGTGAGCAGTATACAATGCAGAGTCCATTTTTGGTCAAGAAACTGGGGCAGATGTGAACAAAGCCTTAGTTGTGCCGTATACAATGCCGTTTTATTCATATGTGATCCGTATACAGGGAAGATCCTGCACAAATCTCACAGGACCCCATAGCATAACTGTAAAAAAGAAGAAATAAAGAAACTATATAGACTAAAACTGAAATGCTGTCGTAATTCTACCATAGCGGACTTGAGCAAACTGCTTATTTCAGCTCCAAATTTGGGACGCCTGCAGCCACCACTAGGGGGAGCTTATTGTATATGGATTCATACAGCTCCCTTTGAAATCTGTATGTCGTGTAGCTCCCCCTAGCGGCCAATGTGGGTAAATAAAACTTTTATAATTTTAAAGGGGGAATTCCCGTAATCCATATTTATCCCCAGTTATTATTTATTTATGTTAAGGGTCCTATTCACAGGATAGGTGATACATGTCTCATCGCTGGGAGTGCCACCAATGACTAGAATTGGGATCCTGAGCTCTCTGGTTCCTTCTCACTGCCTTGGACAGTGGCACTGTAGTGAATAGCAGTTTTTGGCATACAAAATTCAGTAGTCGCCCATATAGCTTACTGTATGGATATAGCACATGCATTGATCTGTGTGTGCACAGCTATCTCTATAGACAATCTGGCTGCACGGACGGGGGAGCATGTGTATGGCAAAACAGTGCAAAAGGGACCAAGAAGTAAAAGTAAAATAAAAATTAATGGTCCAGGACGACAAGGTGAAGTGTCCCGCTCACCCAACTCATAATATTGACAGTATATCCAAAGGAAGTGTAGGGGGCAATATAGAACCGATTGTAAGTAGATGGGGGGTAGTTATAACTTGAGTATAATAAAGAACTGCGTAAATGTGAACATAGAAGGTGCATTCGCCTGTGGGTGCACTTACATGAGGACACTGCATAAATAGCAATTCCCTAATATAATGTCTGGAACACCCTGTATTCATGATTTTTGGGGCACTGTATAGCACCGTCATTTAAGCATAATATATTAGTATTCACAGGGCGCTGTTTACAGGGAATGTATTGTCCGAAAATGACCGATATGTTTATGTTAAATGCATTTTTTCAGAATTTCCCCTAAAAATAATGATGTCGCTATGTTAAAAAAATAAATGAATCCTGCAGTTTTTGACCTGGATACTGAGCCTCATAATAGACTGACACTTCTTTGTCATATACAGATGACTTCTCAGCAGTAATCTCATTATTATTATTATTATTACAGACATGATTAGAATGACAAATATCACCTATATATAGATAACACAGGATCCACCCTTCACAATAGGTGATGCCGCAGCTCACCTCCTCCCCCTCCCTGCACAATGATAACCTCCTCCCCCTCCCTGCACAATGATGACCTCCTCCCCCTCCCTGCACAATGATAACCTCCTCCCCCTCACTGCACAATGATAACCTCCTCCCCCTCCCTGCACAATGATAACCTCCTCCCCCTCCCTGCACAATGATAACCTCCTCCCCCTCCCTGCACAATGATAACCTCCTCCCCCTCCCTGCACAATGATAACCTCCTCCCCCTCCCTGCACAATGATAACCTCCTCCCCCTCCCTGCACAATGATAACCTCCTCCCCCTCCCTGCACAATGATAACCTCCTCCCCCTCCCTGCACACTGATAACCTCCTCCCCCTCCCTGCACAAGTCACGGAGTCATCCCCAGTCAGCAGGTGTCTGTGGACCGTGTTGCTGCTGTGTAGCTTATCTCTGAACAGCAGCTCAGGCAAGATCACGGCCCCCATAATCAAGTACAGAAAATAGAATAAAAAATAATAAAATAATAAAAACAGATTAGGAAAAGAATAGGAATCGGTATCTGGTTTTAATTAGTACAAAAATATAGATTAACATTCCCTTTAAGTAAAGCTAAACTGATCCTATAGAAATTAATAGGTCCCGTGCATAATTCTTTAAAACATAGTGCAATAAAAATGCAAGTGTAACCCAGACTGCTGGGGTCCTGATGGGTACAGTTATTGGGGCACCATATGGCAGTATTTTTTAGACACAGGTAGCATTGTTAGGGCAGTGTATGGCTATATTGTTTAGACACTGTTAGCATTGTTAGGGTGCTGTATGGTAGTATTATTTTGACACTGGTGGCATTGTTAGGGCATTGGATGGAGGTATTATTTAGACACTGGTCGCCTTGTTAGGGCACTGGATGGAGGTATTATTTTGACATTGGTCACCTTGTTAGGGCACCGGAGGAAGGTATTATTTTGACATTGGTCGCCTTGTTAGGACATTGGATGGAGGTATTATTTTGACATTGGTCGCCTTGTTAGGACATTGGATGGAGGTATTATTTTGACGTTGGTGGCCTTGTTAGGACACTGGATGGAGGTATTATTTTGACATTGGTCGCCTTGTTAGGGCACCAGAGGAAGGTATTATTTTGACATTGGTCGCCTTGTTAGGACACTGGATGGAGGTATTATTTTGACATTGGTCGCCTTGTTAGGGCACCAGAGGAAGGTATTATTTTGACATTTGTCGCCTTGTTAGGGAACTGGATGGAGGTATTATTTTGACGTTGGTGGCCTTGTTAGGGCACTGGATGGAGGTATTATTTTGACGTTGGTGGCCTTGTTAGGGCACTGGATGGAGGTATTATTTTGACATTGGTGGCCTTGTTAGGGCACCGGAGGAAGGTATTATTTGAACAGTGGTGCGTCCTTGTTAGAGGCACTGGAATGGAGGTATTATTTTGACAGGTGGTGCCTTGTTAGGGCAACTGGATGGAGGTATATTTTGGACATTTGGTCGCCTTGTCTTGTTATAGGGGACGAGAATGTATATTTTGCCGTTTGTGGCCTTGTTAGGGCACTGGACGGAGGTATTTTTGACACTGGTGGCAGTGTTAGGGCACTGGGATGGAGGTATTATTTCACACTGGGGCCTGTTTAGGGCACGGCTGGAGGGTATTATTTGGACATGGTCGCGCTTGTTAGGGACTGGATGGAGGTATTATTTGACATTGGTTGCCTTGTTAGGGCACAGAGGTAAGGTATTATTGACATTGGGTCGCCTTGATAGGGCACTGGATGGAGGTATTATTTTGACACTGGTGGCTTTGTTAGGGCACTGGATGGAGGTATTATTTTGACATTGGTGGCCTTGTTAGGGCACTGGATGGAGGTATTATTTTGACACTGGTGGCTTTGTTAGGACACTGGATGGAGGTATTATTTTGACACTGGTGGCTTTGTTAGGGCACTGGATGGAGGTATTATTTTGACATTGGTGGCCTTGTTAGGGCACTGGATGAAGGTATTATTTTGACATTGGTGGCCTTGTTAGGGCACTGGATGGAGGTATTATTTTGACACTGGTGGCTTTGTTAGGGCACTGGATGGCGGTATTATTTGGCTAGTGCACAGTGCTGGTGTTTGCGCATGATAGAGCAGTTTTTTGATGTTGGTAAGATGCTAAATTGAAAGTTATATGACATCATATAAAACACAGAATCATACTTGTAAATATCTGAACTGTGGTAACAATTATCTGTGACTTATGGGAATGTATATGGCGGTCTAATAAGTACCAGTACTCCAGACATCTTAAGATGTGTAGTGCACTGTGCATTTCTCAATGAAAGTTGTAAGAAGTATTTCATGCTTACAGCCAATTGGAGGAGGCACAGACATCAAGGTGAGCAGGGAAGCAAAATCTTGTTTCTTCGTTTTTCAGGGAGGGAATCTGCAATGTGCAGGCCTATGTTAAAATCCCAAATGTCCCGAATCGATACTGGAGCGGACCAGCGCTTTAGGGAGCGTAGAAGATAAAGAGGAGCATGTTGTAAAGGTTTCTTTCTCTCATAAATAATGCACTGGGGTCTGAGACAGGAAAAAAAGGGTCTGGGATCCCCCCTTGCAATACAAAATAAACCCAAGGCCCCCCTCCTTTCATGTTTTAGGAGTTCGGCAAAAAAGAAGAAAAGGAGGGGGCATTTTCATCCCTCCTTGGTGACCATATTTTAACCCATTCAACCCAGAAGACAAATAGTTTCTTTTAAAAGTTTGTCTTCAGAATTTTGCTGCTAGAAGTAAATCTATAGAACGACTGTGTATCAAGATGAACAGGAGATATGTGATAGATATTATATGGATGGATGGATGGATAGATAAGAGATAGATAGAGTGATATTTAGATAGATAGATAGATAGATAGATAGATAGATAAGAGATAGATATTAGATTTTAGATGCATAGATATCAGATAGATTGATATTAGATTGATGTATACATAGATATTAGTTGGGTAAATATTTTGTGGATATTAGATAAATATTAGACAGATTAGATATTAGGTAGGTACAAAGATATTAGATTTTAGATAGAAAGATATTAGATGGGTACATACTGTATTAAATGGATAGATATACGATGGATAGATTAGATAGATACTTAGATTATTATTATTTATTTTAAAGCGTAATTAATTCCATGATGCTGTACATCTAAGGTGTATACATACATACTATTAAGCGACACAAGTACAATGAGCATGAACTAAGTAAAAAAGTGGTACAGAGGAGATAGATAGATAGATAGATAGATAGATACTGTAGATAGATAGACATTAGACAGATAGATACATAGCTAGATAGATATGAGATAGATATGAGATAGATAGACATTAGACAGATAGATCGATGGATATTTATTAGATAGATGGATAGATATGAGAGAATGATTTTAGACAGGTGGGTATAATATTTTCAGTACACGACACATGGAGACTTTCCATATTATAATGGAATATGAACTGGACACAGAATGTGAAAAGTTTAACAAACTCTCGAGATGTCAGCGCTGGATGCAGGTTCAGTGAATTCTAGTAAATACAAAGCGATGTGTACAAGTCTGCCGGGTCCCTCACCTTTAAATATGTAGACGCCATCTGGTGTATCTGAGGCTGGATTGTCGGACAAGACAAGCAGAGAATACAGGCTACAGCCTTTACTTTATGTGGATTTATCTATTACGGTAGCCAATATCCCACAACACTCATTCATTAAAGTCCCTGCCCCAGAGGAGCCATTAATTGGAAATTACAGTGGTTAGATGACATCCCCGAACACCACATTATGCTTTATTTTCTAAATAGGTCCATAAATCTATGCTGATTATTTTGTACTATATCACTCGGATCTCCATTTTTCTGATTCACCTCGAATTAAGTGATAATATTTTGACTGCCTTCAGCCACCACTAGAGGGAGCTGTGTTTTGTTTTACTTCAGACTCCAATCTGACAACTTGTAGCCGAATGTGAACCTACACTTGAACTTTAGGGACATTGCATTTGCAGAAATAGAATTTAAATGATGTTCATATTCCTCACCATTTTCCAAATCTCTGTTTGTTGTCAGTGAGTGGGAACATTCATCCTGAATGCTAATACCTCTTATAGAAGATACAATTCTATAATCCTAAACAGCACAAATCTCTCTCCTCTCCTGGGAGCTGCTACAATGTATCAGTGCAGGTAAATGCTATAGCCAGTGAATTGTCCAGACCTGGATACAAGTGTAACAAACCCTCAGCTGTGAGAATTATTAATCTGAACTGTTTTTTACCCTGCATAATGACTAGGACATTTTTAAAGATGATCTTATGAAGACAACCCCTGTCCTGTACACGCTATCAGGGCATATGGATTTTGTAGTGGGGGGGGGGGGGGTGTCTTCTGCTCAGGATCCGCTTCTATTAGCTAACAAAGACCAGCGTTTTCTTTGGCGGACCCGGTCCATACATATGTCGTCAGCCAGCATGTACCACTGCATGGCATCATAAATACCACAAGCAGCGCGTTTTCGCATTTCGGGGATTCAATTTGAAAATTATTTTATTTTTACCCTATGTGAACGTGAACCTTTCCGTGTGAGAGGTGCATCGTGGCTGCCGGGGAATCTGAATGCATTGTGTGCCGCGCGTCTTGCAAAGTTACAGTGACTCGCTCTGACACCGAACATCTGTTCAATGGAAATGATCTCTCCTGCGGGTGCAGAGCGTGGCGGTGGAGGGGGCGCCGAGTGTCGGGAGGCCTGTCCAATGATGCTGTCTGTTCGAGCCACCTCTCTCCTTCCAGACAAACTGCCGTCACTCTGTATCAGCGCTGCGGGAGAAGAAGAAGACGACGGGGACGGCGTATGCATGCAGCGGCGGAGGGCTGGACTGTCACTAAATAGCAGTAAAAACCCAAAATCTGATCGGATGATTGCGAAATTTTTGAGAAAAAAACATTCCAGATGATTTATTTTATTTTATTTGGGCTGCCAATAATAGTCGCAGGGTCTCCCGGTGATCAGCTGAAGACTATGGGGGATCTGGCAGCAATTGTTCTATTCCCCTGCAGCGCCGCAGCAGGGCACATACAGCATTAGGCCTCATGCACACAACGATTCCGGTCCGCAAAACACGGAAGCCGTCCGTGTGCCTTCTGCAATTTGCGGAACGGAACAGGCAGCCCATTGTAGACACTGCCTATTCTTGTCCGCAAAACGGACAAGAATAGGACATGTTATATTTTTTTTTTTAGTGGGGCCACGGAACGGAACAACGGAGTGCTGTCCGCATCTTTTGCGGCCCCATTGAAGTGAATGGGTCCGCACTCGAGCTGCAAAAACTGCGGCTCGTACGCGGTCCATAACTACGGTCGTGTGCATGAGGCCTTACACGGGTCCCATTGAAATCAATGCGCTGTCTGTGCACTGCGTGGGTCCTCCAGGGCAGGGGGGGACACTCTATGTAACCACTCTGACTAATAGATGAGGTTCCCGAATGAGGGACCCACTCATTTGCTGAAGTGAGACAACCCCTTGAAGTCTGTCTCTGCCCACGGAACAGAAGTTGTTCATCTTGCCATCATCCGCTGCCAGGCAGCCAATACACTTGGCACAGATAAAACAACACTATGGCTGGGATTTCCCCCTGGGCCCTGCTGAGAAAATTTTCTATTAAGGAGTCGTTCCTTTATTATTCCTACTAGAAGTTATGAATGAATTGCAAGCAGTTTGCAGTGAGGGTCTAGATGGGTGTTACCAGTTGGGGGGGGGGGGGGTGTACCTGCACAATCCGAGACTGTCCGATCAGAGTCCAGGGTCAGACTGTGCAGGGACATGCACCCACAACAGCTGGAACTTCATTGACGACTACTGGCAACTCATTCATAACTTCTAGTAGGAATAACAGAGGAACGCCATAACATAGAGTCATAGGATTAGATGAGGAATGCAAGTAGAGATTTTTTTGGGGTATTTTTCTGTTTTAATTCACTGAAGTTACAGCTTTTCCTCTACGTAGATTCTTAGTAACGTCGCTGCACCCGGCTCCCTGTGCATCATTATCTGTGTCGTGCCGTCGGGCCATTAGAAAACATGATGTTATTACACACACATATATTTCTGTCACTGTAGGTTAGCCCTGCGCCCCTCTCGCCCCCTCCCCTCGTGCTCTTGCTCTGAGCACACTATAGCAGTGTGTGTGTCTGAGCTTGGCGCACCCCTCTACAGCTTGGTGGTTAGCAGTAATTATTGGGCTGGGGGCAGCTGAGTGGTGACATATGTTCGAGCTGAGGTCTGCGGCCTGCGGTGGATTCAGGGTGCCCAACCTTGTCTGGTAGGCTGTCAGTGCTCATTCCCTGCCTGGTAGCATTGCATGAAATCACAACAGTATCTCTCTTTGCCAGCCAGAACCCATTAAATATATTTACGAGGAGCACTAACCTGATGGGCAAACAGGGCAGCGGTTGGGGTAACACTTTACTATCGGAGGGCACAGTCTGCTTGGTGCACAGCACCTCTAAAGCGGAGGTACAAACTATCTGCACACGCATCAAATGTACAGTGAAAAGACCCATAAAACCAACCAATATGGCTGCTATTAAACTCCCACTGGGGTTGCACCGTGCTTTTGTAAACTCCTAATTGATATATCTACATCACTGTGCAGTGATACATTCAGGGGCATACCAAATACCCATGGAGCCCCATAGTAAAACTGAGAAATAGCATGCCACCATCACCATCTTTCTTTATTTTTTCTCCCTAGTGCACAGAGATAATAAACACAGTGATGTCACAGTACAGGGATAATAAACACAGTGATGTCACAGTACAGAGATAATAAACACAGTGATGTCACAGTACAGGGATAATAAACACAGTGATGTCACAGTACAGAGATAATAAACACAGTGATGTCACAGTACAGGGATAATGAACACAGTGATGTCACAGTACAGGGATAATAAACACAGTGTGTCACAGTACAGGTAAATACAGTACAGGATAATACACACAGTGATGTCACAGTACAGGGATAATAAACACAATGATGTCACAGTACAGGGATAATAAACACAATGATGTCACAGTACAGGGATGATAAACCCAGTGATGTCACAGCACAGGGATAATACACACAGTGATGTCACAGTACAGAGATAATAAACACAGTGATGTCACAGTACAGGGATAATAAACACAGTGATGTCACAGTACAGAGATAATAAACACAGCGATGTCACAGTACAGGGATAATAAACACAGTGATGTCACAGTACAGGGATAATAAACACAGCGATGTCACAGTACAGAGATAATACACACAGTGATGTCACAGTACAGGGATAATAAACACAGCGATGTCACAGTACAGGGATAATAAACACAGTGATGTCACAGTACAGGGATAATAAACACAGCGATGTCACAGTACAGGGATAATAAACACAGTGATGTCACAGTGCAGGGATAATAAACACAGTGATGTCACAGTACAGAGATAATAAACACAGTGATGTCACAGTACAGGGATAATAAACACAGTCGATGTCACAGTACAGGGATAATAAACACAGTGATGTCACAGTACAGGATAATAACACAGCGATGCACAGTACAGAGATAATAAACACAGTGATGTCACAGTACAGGGATAATAAACACAGTGATGTCACAGTACAAGAATAATAAACACAGTGATGTCACAGCACAGGATAATAAACACAGCGATGTCACAGTACAGAAATAATAAACACAGTGATGTCACAGTACAGGGATAATAAACACAGTGATGTCACAGTACAGGGATAATAAACACAGTGAGGTCACAGTACAGGGATAATAAACACAGTGAGGTCACAGTACAGGGATAATACACACAGTGATGTCACAGTACAGGGATAATTAACAGTGATGTCACAGTACAGGGATAATAACAGTGATGTCACAGTACAGGATAATAAACACAGTGATGTCACAGTACAGGGATAATAAACACAGTGATGTCACAGTACAGGGATAATAAGCACAGTGATGTCACAGTACAGGGATAATAAACCCAGTGATGTCACAGTACAGGGATAATAAACACAGTGATGTCACAGTACAGAGATAATAAACACAGTTATGTCACAGTACAGGGATAATAAACCCAGTGATGTCACAGCACAGGGATAATAAAACACAGTGATGTCACAGTACAGGGATAATAAACACAGTGATGTCACAGTACAGGGATAATAAACACAGCGATGTCACAGTACAGGGATAATAAACACAGTGATGTAACAGTACAGGGATAATAAACACAGTGATGTCACAGTACAGGGATAATAAACACAGTGATGTCACAGTATGGGGATAATAAACACAGTGATGTCACAGTACAGAGATAATAAACACAGTGATGTCACAGTACAGGGATAATAAACACAGTTATGTCACAGTACAGGGATAATAAACACAGTGATGTCACAGTACAGGGATAATAAACACAGTGATGTCACAGTACAGAGTAATAAACACAGTGATGTACAGTACAGGGATAATAAACACAATTGATGTCACAGAACAGGGATATGCACATAGTGATGTCACAGAACAGGGATAATGCACACAGTGATGTCACAGTACAGAGATAATACACACAGTGATGTCACAGTACAGGGATAATAAACACAATGATGTCACAGTACAGGGATAATAAACACAATGATGTCACAGTACAGGGATAATAAACAACCAATTTACACCCATGGATTCATCCTCTGATCTTGTGTCTCAGTGTAGAGAGATTTCCCTTTCAGGACAATTGGGTATTCTAGACAATCAGTCTCCTTCTATATGTCCACGTGAACATGCAGTACCAGTAAATACGTAGCTCACTTATCTTGTACATATCCTGAATTACAGCCTGTATTGTACTTTAGAGCTGCATTCACAACTCTGCAGAGTTCAGCGATCATGAATATATAAACATATCCAATAAAAAAATTGTTAAAATTGATTGACACCCTTGAATGAACCCCCCTCCTGCATGGCCATTCAATATATACACTCACCTAAAGAATTATTAGGAACACCATACTAATACGGTGTTGGACCCCCTTTTGCCTTCAGAACTGCCTTAATTCTACGTGGCACTGATTCAACAAGGTGCTGATAGCATTCTTTAGAAATGTTGGCCCATATTGATAGGATAGCATCTTGCAGTTGATGGAGATTTGAGGGATGCACATCCAGGGCACGAAGCTCCCGTTCCACCACATCCCAAAGATGCTCTATTGGGTTGAGATCTGGTGACTGTGGGGGCCATTTTAGTACAGTGAACTCATTGTCATGTTCAAGAAACCAATTTGAAATGATTCGAGCTTTGTGACATGGTGCATTATCCTGCTGGAAGTAGCCATCAGAGGATGGGTACATGGTGGTCATGAAGGGATGGACATGGTCAGAAACAATGCTCAGGTAGCTCGTGGCATTTAAACGATGGCCAATTGGCACTAAGGGGCCTAAAGTGTGCCCAGAAAACATCCCCCACACCATTACACCACCACCACCAGCCTGCACAGTGGTAACAAGGCATGATGGATACATGTTCTCATTCTGTTTACGCCAAATTCGGACTCTACCATTTGAATGTCTCAACAGAAATCGATACTCATCAGACCAGGCAACATTTTTCCAGTCTTCAACAGTCCAATTTTGGTGAGCTCGTGCAAATTGTAGCCTCTTTTTCCTATTTGTAGTGGAGATGAGTGGTACCCGGTGGGGTCTTCTGCTGTTGTAGCCCATCCGCCTCAAGGTTGTGCGTGTTGTGGCTTCACAAATGCTTTGCTGCAGACCTCGGTTGTAACCAGTGGTTATTTCAGTCAACGTTGCTCTTCTATCAGCTTGAATCAGTCGGCCCATTCTCCTCTGACCTCTAGCATCAACAAGGCATTTTCGCCCACAGGACTGCCGCATACTGGATGTTTTTCCCTTTTCACACCATTCTTTGTAAACCCTAGAAATGGTTGTGCGTGAAAATCCCAGTAACTGAGCAGATTGTGAAATACTCAGACCGGCCCGTCTGGCACCAACAACCATGCCACGCTCAAAATTGCTTAAATCACCTTTCTTTCCCATTCTGACATTCAGTTTGGAGTTCAGGAGATTGTCTTGACCAGGACCACAACCCTACATGCATTGAAGCAACTGCCATGTGATTGGTTGACTAGATAATCGCATTAATGAGAAATAGAACAGGTGTTCCTAATAATTCTTTAGGTGAGTGTATATACTGCTACTTGGCAATTATTTCTCCTCCGGGGCCACCAACCGTCACACACCATTTATAGTACTGCTGTCCTCCTAGGTAGCAGAGGGGCCTTTGGGCCCCTTAGACACCAGAACCCTGATGTAACTGGAACCTCTGTACCCCCTATAGCTACACCACTGCCTAGAGGGCCACCGTACCAGCACTATGATAAGTACTGACATTATCAGTGTGTGCGACATGTATACATCTCTGTATGTGTGCTTGTGTGTATGAGCGCCTCTCTCTCTGTGCGTTGTGTGCGTCTGTGTTTTCCTGAACAAGTGAGTTCATGTATGAAGATAGATGCATGTATGCTTGTGTGCGTGGGACATATACATGTGTGTATGTCTGTGTTCCTGAGGGTGAATACATGCATATCTGATGTGTGCATGTATGTGGGTTTCACTGAGTGTGTATGTATGTATGATGTGTGCTGTGCATATGCGTCTTTGTGTGCCCATGTATATATGCGTGTGCATCTGATGTGGGCATGTATTTATATGATGTGTGTTATTAGTGCGTGTGTATTTATAAGTGTGCATTTCTATTTATGCATATGTATGTCGTGTGTGTATGTTTATGTATAATGTGTTTTGTATACAGTGCATTTCGTCTTTTTCCTTTTTATTACAGTATGTTGCTTCTTGTGCTAATATTAAAAAAATCAAGTTTGTCCCCATCCTTCTGCCCTCAATCCCCCATAATGAGAAAGTGAGAACAGAATGTTTGAAATCTTTGCTCATTTATTGGAAAGGAAAAACAAAATTTTGCATTGACATAAGTATTCGGCCCCTTTTCTCAGGACTTAGTTGAAGCCCGTTTGGCAGTGATTTCAGTCTTCTTGGGGATGATGCCATGAGGTTTGCACTCCTGGATTTGGGGATTTTCAGCCATTCTTCCCTGTAGATCCTTTCAAGCTCTGTTAGGTTGGATGGAGACCATCGGTGGACAGCCATTTTCAGGGAGAGATCTTCAATTGGTTCAGGGCTCTGGCTGGGCCACTCAAGGACATTCAGAGAGTTGTCCCTCAGCCTCCCCTGTGTGCTTAGAGTCATTGTCTTGGAAGGTGAGCCTTCGGCCCAGTCTGAGGTCCAGGGCTCTGGATCAGGTTTTCATTAAGAATATCTCTGTACTTTGCTCCATTCAGCTTTCCCTCAACCCTGACCAGTCCCCCTGTCCCCCCAGCATGATGCTGCCCCCACCATGCCTCACTGTAAGGACATTTTGGGCAGGTGATGGGCAGTGCCTGGTTTTCTCCAGAGATGATGCTTAGAAATGAGTCAAAAAAGTTCAGTCTTGGTTTCATCAGACCAGAGAATTTAGTTTCTCACAGTCTGAAAGTCCTTTAGGTGTTGTTGTGTTTTTTTTTAACAAACTCCATGCAGCTTTCATGTGTCTTTTACTGAGGCGAGGCTTCTTTCTGTCCACTCTGCTATAAGGCCCAGATTGGTGGAGGCTGCAGTGATGGTCGACCTTCTGGAAGTTTCTACCATCTGCACACAGGACACATTTGAAGCTCAGCCAGAGTGACCATTGGTTTCTTGGTCACCTCTCTTACCAAGGACCTTCTCTCCTGATTACTGTCACGGATGAGGTATAGGAGGAAACACCAAATTTACAACCAGGAGGGAAAGGGAAAGCCACTAGGCCTCAACGCTAAGGTCACCTCCTAGTAACCCTACTCCTGGCCCTGACTCCTAACCGTATGGGCACCCCTTGAAGGTAGAAATGCCCATACCCTGGAACCTAGGACCCTGTAGACCCTAGAGATCCCTAAGAATATTGTCAGGGCTGAGGCAACTCGTTCCTTCCCTGATGAAGGAATGCAGCACGCCAGACCCGCAGGGTATTGCGATTGTGAGGTCATGGTTTATGGGCAAGCGAGGGTTACTCACAGTTCCGTAGGAAAACCCTGGGCAGGCATGCGGCAGTGAAGGAGAGGCTGGCACAGGAGTCCTCTGGGGCACACTCTGTATTTAGGGACCAGGCCTGATGGTGGATGAGGTGCCCTGGATGTTGCAGGTGTTTAATGTGCCTGGGGCAAGGTCCCTTTAAGAATCGTGACGCCAGTGCCTGTAACGGTGGCACACCGATTTATAGTTGCAGTAATTGAGGAACACGGTTGTATGGTAAACCAAACTTTGCTTTACTGAAACAACAGTTCAACTTTGTACAGTTGGATGTTAATACAGTCCCTCAAATCAAGTTCCCTTCACAAGCAGGCTTACATCAACAATGGCAGGTATATTCCTTGCAAGATACTCGGAGGGTAATAATCACACACACTCAGACCAGGCTGTACCTTCTCCTAAAATATAGAGTACACTGTTCCTAGAACTCCTGTTGGTTTCTATCCCAAGGTCCGGACGCCCAAATGCTGGCTTTTATCCTTGGCAAATAATCTTCCTCCCGTATTTCTCCTTGCTCTATATTTATGACTCTTCTGCCCTTCAGCTTACTTGAGTTTAGCTGGAACTCCGGCTCTGCTTGGCCTGCGGGAACTGCAGGTTTCTCCCAGGAGGCACATCTCTTCTACTGGGGTGACTCTTCTGAGCTAACATAGGCTCAGGAAACTTCAGGCAGGCTGTACTTCTTCACTAGCCTCCTGGTGGCAACTAGAAGCCTGGACTGTCTAGCTGCATGTCAGGAGGAGGCCCTCAGCTTGTCTCTGGCTGGTGCCCTCTCACTTCTGTCTCCACAGACTCCCGACTACAGACTAACTCCTCCCTTTCTGGGCCTGAACATTTATACTAGGGGCTCCCTATCTCCCTCTAGTGTCTAGGATGCTATCCTACACCCCAATAGGCCTGCTGTACATGTCACAGGGGAACAATACATATAAAAACCTATAGAAAATACATTAAAATGCATAGTTAAATATAATGCCACTGTCCCTCAGGAGTAAGAGTACGACGTGGCCCAATTAACTCTTGTGTAGTGCCTACGCCTACCTAGTGGGACACTACAGGAACAGGTATCTCCCTGAGGCCTAGTAACAACAAGCAAGGAAGGGAAAACAAAACACAAACAAACGCGACACTTAACTTCTGTAGTGATGGACGAGCAGGAACACCAGAGATGACTTTACACCAGCTGAGCCAAACCCAAATGAGGCTATCTATTCTACCGCACAGTCAGAAGGGTGGGGTAACACTAAATAGGGTAGAGTAATGAGTACTAAGCTACACCTGAAACAGGGGATGAAGTCACAAACAAACACTGAATAAAGAGTAATCAAAGAGGCTGTTAGATTCCTCCATGCTCCGCCAGTCTCCTTGATCTCCTGACATCTGTCACAGAAGCGACCATGACAGTATCCCCCTTCTACGGGTGACCTCCGGGCACCCAGGACCGACCTTATCAGGATGAGCTCTGTGAAAGGCCTTCACAAGATGCTTAGCATTAACATCGGCCGCTGGAACCTACATCCTCTCCTCTGGTCCGTACCGTTTCCAGTGGACGAGATACTAGAGAGATCTAAAGAGAACTCGGGAGTCCACAATCCTGTTGATCTGAAATTCTAAATTACCGTCCATGACAGTAGCGGGAGGCAAGGAGGACAACATTTTTTTCAACAACGACTTTTGAAATACGTTATGAATTTTCAAAGCCTGAGGAAGTTCAAGACGGAAGGCTACAGGGTTAACAATGGCAATGATCTTATATGGACCAATAAATATTGGGCCCAACTTCCAAGAAGGTACCTTAAGCTTAATGTTTCTTGCGGACAGCCACACAGAATCACCCACTCTCAGGTCTTGACCATTTATACGTCTCCTATCAGCCACACGCTTATAATTGTTGCCCATCTTTTTCAGGTTATTTTGAATTTTCCTCCAAATAGAAGACAAAGAAAAGGAAAATCGTTCCTCCTCAGGAATACCGGAAGTCTGGGAACCAGAGAATATACCAAACTGCGGATGGAACCCATATGCCCCAAAAAACGGCGACTTATCAGTGGACTCCTGTCTACGGTTATTAATGGCGAACTCTGCTAGCGACAAGAATGAAGACCACTCCTCCTGATTCTCCAAAACAAAACATCTCAAGTAAGTCTCCAGATTCTGATTAGTGCACTCAGTCTGTCCGTTCGACTAAGGATAAAAAGCAGAAGAAAAGAACAATTGTACACCCAGTTGAGTACAGAACGCCTTCCAGAATCTAGACATAACAACTAGACAAAAAAACTGAGTCCCCCCGATCAGACAGCACATCAGAGGGAATGCCATGTAGTTTCACAATGTTATCAATGAACAATGCAAGAGTTTTGGCATTAGGCAGAGCAGATAATGCTATAAAATGCGCCATCTTACTAAAACGATCAACTACCACCAGAATTGTGTTTTTTCCCGCAGAATTCGGTAAATCTGTGATAAAATCCATGGACAAATGAGTCCAAGGTCTGGACGGGATAGGTAACGGAAGAAGGGATCCGGAAGGCCGAGTATGTGTCACCTTAGTACGAGCACAGATACCACAGGCTGACACATAGTCCTTAACATACTTACGCAGCCCGGCCACCAAAATCTTCGAGAGATGAGATCGACAATGGATCGGCTCCCAGGTTGTCAAGCAAGCACCGTACAGTGATATTCCTCGAACACCTCGTGACGTAATTCGGAGGGAACAAACAATTTCCCCAGAGGGCAAGAGTCCGGTGCATCCTCCTGGGCCTCTAACACCTTAGCCTCAATATCAGGATATAGGGCGGAAATGACTACCCCTTCAGACAAAATAGGACTATGATCTAGGGATCGACCGATTATCGGAGGTACCGATATTATCGGCCGATATTCATGATTTTTTACATTATTGGTATCGGCATCTAACCTTGCCGATATACCGATAATGCGTATAAAGCGAATACTATTGTGCGCTTTCATTATGGAAGCGCGCACTAGTATGCATCAGGTGCCGGGAGCGGGGAAGAAGCACAGCAAGCGCTTACGATACTCACCCTCTCTGGTCTTCTTTGATGGGGCCCGCGCTGCACTGTCCTAACCCCATACAGCACCGGGACGTAGTGCGCGCACTATGACCTGACGCTGCACGCTGTCAGGTGACCTAAAGATGAAGAGGAGCCACGACGCAGAAGAGGTGAGGAGTTTTTTATTTTATTCATCTGAGGTCTGATAGGGGTTAATAAAGGTCTGATCTGAGGTCTGATAGGGGTTAATAAAGGTCTGATCTGAGGTCTGATAGGGGTTAATAATGGTCTGATCTGAGGTCTGATAGGGGTTAATAAAGGTCTGATCTGAGGTCTGATAGGGGTTAATAATGGTCTGATCTGAGGTCTGATAGGGGTTAATAAAGGGCTGATCTGAGGTCTGATAGGGGTTAATAAAGTCAGTGAGGAGGGGGGGGGGGGTGGAAATTGGCATTTGGCACTAGCATATTATAAATGTAAATTATAAATTCCCTGCCAACTAAGGGCTTTATTAATTTATAATTTACATTTATAATATACTAGTGCCAAATGCCAATTTCCACCACCTCAGTGACTACCAACTAATATAATAGAAAAAACTAAAACGACCCGGGTGTCCCCGAGGGAAAGAGAAGGACAGTGCCTGCCCAATATGACCACAGGGGGCACCCGTGGAGGGTAACTCGGTACAAGCTCCCGAGTACAATAGTGAAAAAACAAGAGAAATGGAGCTCAACGCGAAGGCACGCCGAAACGCGCGTTGGGGTAGCGCCATCCTGGGTTGTTTTACACACGGTCTGCTTTAGGTGAGCTTTGGTCGTAGCTTATACCTCCACGGTCTCTGGACTTTGGTGTTTTACCACACCTGGTCTTTATTCATTTTGGTTTGTTGTTTACCTTTTATTCTTTACCTTTCTAGCTTTTTTGCTCAACATACTATGTTTCATTGCCGTGGTTGGTCCCCAGCTGACCTTTCACTCATCCATATACTTCTGGATGTACTTGGTTCATAGGCTGGTCATCGTACCGAGCATTTCCCTATGACCGTCATATATCTATATATATTTTTGATCTGTGTGCTCTCCCAGGGTGGCGCCCTTTCCTTTCCTTCCCCTGCTCCCATTTACCTTGTCTATGGCATCACATGTATGTATTTTTAATCATGTTTCTATGTAATTAAATAAATATTTATTCTTTGGTAAGTTGAGCTCCATTTCTCTTGTTTTTTTAAACTAATATAATATATTATGAGATATAAAATATCGGTATAAATTATTGGCTATCGGCCTGAAAGTTCACAGATTATCGGTATCGGCTCTAAAAAATCAATATCGATCGATCCCTACTATGAACTTTAGAATCACCTCCCCCAGGAAATCTGCGTGACAAAGCATCCGCCTTGACGTTCTTAACCCCAGGGCGGTAAGTGACAATGAAGTTAAATCTGGTGAAAAACAACGACCATCTGGCCTGCCTTGGGTTCAGTCATTTAGCCGACTCCAGGTAAGTCAGATTCTTATGATGAGTAATCACCATAATAGGATGAATTGCTCCTTCTAACCAATGACGCCATTCCTCAAAAGCCAACTTAATGGCCAGAAATTCTATATTACCTACATTATAATTTCTTTCAGCAGTCGAGAGTATTTTGGAGAAAAAAAGCACATGGGCGCCATTTACAAAACTGCTCCCACCCCTACCTCGGACGCGTCAACCTCTACAATGAAAAGCTGAGACACGTCCGGTTGCACCAGAATAGAGGCTGAAGCAAAACATTCCTTCACTGCAGAAAAGGCAAGTAATGCCGCCTCAGACCAAACAGCGACATCGGCACCTTTCCTAGTCATGTCTGTTTAAAGGTTTAACCACCGTCGAATAGTTCAAGATGAATTTACGGTAGTAGTTGGTGAACCCCAAAAACCGAATAAGCGCTTTCAGATTTTCGGGTCAATCCCAGTCCAACACGGCACAGACTTTCTCGGGATCCATATGAAAACCTGAGGATGAGAGCAGGTAACCCAGGAATTGCACTTCCTGAACTGCAAATATACACTTTTTCATTTTAGCATACAACTTTTTCTCCCTTAGGATCTGTAACACCTGTCTCACATGATCCTGATGAGTCTCCATGCCTGGAGAATAAATTAGTATGTCATCAAGGTATACAACAACGAGCCTCCCCACCAGATGATGAAAGATGTAATTGACAAAGTGTTGAAAAATTGCTGGAGCATTGGTTAACCCAAAGGGCATGACCAGATTCTCAAAATGACCCTCAATGGTATTAAAAACCGTCTTCCATTCGTCCCCCTCCTTGACCCTCACCAAATGATATGCCCCCCTCAGATCCAATTTAGAGAACACCTTGGCACCGACACCAGACATGGTCTCAGGGTACCATCCTTTTTTTTTCCAAAGAAAAACCCAGCAGCCACTGGGGATTTGGATGGTCTGATATATCCCTTCACCAAACTCTCGGTGATATACTCTCGCATGGCCTTTCTTTCGGGTTCCGAAAGATTATACAACCGAGATTTGGGCAGTTTTGCTCCGGGAATAAGATTGACGGGACAATCGTATTCCCGAAGCGGAGGTAACTCCTGGTTACCACTCTCAGAAAATACATCAGAAAATTCGGAAATAAACGAGGGTACAGTTTTAGTGGTAACCACAGAGAATGATGTATTAAGACTATTCAAAATTCACTCCAATCGAGAATCTGTCTTGCTTGCCAGTCAATGGTCGGGCTATGTTTGCTTAACCATGTTAAGCCCAAAACCAACGGAGCAGGCAGACCCTCCAGCACAAAACATGAAATGGCTTCCTGATGGAAATCACCCACTCTTAAATGGATGTCATTCACCACCTGCAACAAGCATTTTTGGGTAAGAGGTGCTGAATCTATTGCAAAGACAGAAATACTTTTCTCTAGTGCACTAGTAGTCAACCCATGAATACGAACAAACTGTCAATAAATCAGGTTAACCCCAGCCCCACTGTCGATAAATACCTCGATTTCCACAGTTTTGGACTCTAGCTCCACCTCGGCAGACAGGAGAAATCGGGTACTACCAGTAAATAACAAAAGTACGTTTTCTTCCTCCCCACCCACACCACCAATAGTAATTTGAGGATTAAGCTTTTTTTTTTTTGTTTACACCTTGACGCTGAATGTACGGACAAATATTCACAAAATATCCCTTTTTGCCACAACAAAAACAGACTCCCTTCATATGACCAGAGCTCTTACCAGCAGTCCCAGGAGTAGTTCCCCCCAACTGCATCGGCTCATCACAAGGCATAACCACAGGTGTCTCTTTACCATAAGTGTCAAAGGAAGCCACCACCTTATTTGACAGTATGTCCTGATGGTGAGGACCCTTAGATCTCCCCCTCAGGCGTCTATCCAGAAGTACAGCAAGGGACATAGCTGCTTCCAGTGACTCAGGTTTTTCATGAAAGGCCAACGCATCCTGCAGCCTCTCAGATAGACCCTGACAGAACTGGCTACGGAGAGCAGGATCATTCCACTACGTATCCGTAGCCCATCTCCTAAATTCAGAGCAATAGATTTCCGCGGAGCGTTCTCCCTGCCGTAAGCCACATAACTTGGTCTCAGCCTGAGAGATCTGATCCGGGTCATCATAAATAAGACCCAAGGCTCTAAAACATTCATCTACCGACTGGAAGGACAGTGATCCGGTCAGCAGAGAAAAAGCCCAAGACTGTGCATCATCTTTAAGCAAAGAAATGATCATACCAACATGTTGACACTCATCCCCAGAAGAGTATGGACGCAGCTTAAAGTACAACTTACACGATTCCCTGAACTGAATGAAATTGTCACTACCTCCAGAAAATCTGTCCGGGAGGGCAACCTTAGGTTCAGGGCCTGGTACCCATCATTGGAACCAGCCGCCTGTGGTCTCTGAATCCGTAAGACTGTCACGCGGAGGTCAGCTACCAGTGGATACATAGGATCCATAGCTGCACTGACCTGAAGGAAATGTTTTTAGGCGGTAGATAATGTCACGGATGAGGTATAGGAGAGAAAGCCACTAGGCCTCAACGCTAGGGACAGGAAAAGGTCACCTCCTAGTAAGCCTACTCCTGGCCCTGACTCCTAACTGTATGGGCACCCCTTGAAGGTAGAAATGCCCATACCATGGAACCTAGGATCCTGGAGACCCTAGAGAACCCTAAGAATATTGTCAGGGCTGAGGCAACCCGTTCCTTCCCCGATGAAGGAACAGGCATCTCCCTGAGGCCTAGTAACAAGCAAGGAAGGGAAAACAAAACACAAACAAACGCGACACTTAATGTCACGGCTGTGTCATGGTCTGGTGTAGTGGACCATGACACTTTTGCCTTGCATGCTTGTTGCTGGTGACAACATGTTGTTTTGTATGTTTCGACACTTCCCCTTTAAGTTGTGTGTCCCTTCCCATCCTGGTGTGTTCGGGGTTAAGATGTGTGCTTGGTGGAGCTGGGTGTGGCCTCTGGCTCTTCTTATACAGTGTTGTGTGCCTGAAGGTCAGTTGGTTATTTTCCTGTATATGTGTAGGAGCTCTGCTCCTTTCTGGATGTGTCATCTTACTTGTGTGAGGGCATCCTAGTTGGACACCGTTTGTCTCCTTTCCCCTCCTCACCTGTTATGTTGTTTGGTGTGGTTTATGTTGGGGTTTAGTTGTTTATGTCATGTCTGGTGTTCCATGTCAGGTCGGTTTGGTGTTGTGATCTGCATGGATGATTGATATTTTTCCCTGTCTGTTGTTACCTCCAAAAGGGAGTCCCATTGGTTTCCCGGAGGGGTGAACCTAAAAGATATTAGCAGCCTTGCTTGGAGCCACCTTGCATCAGTGTCCAGGTTGTTTTGGTGGTGTTTTTCCATCTTTGCTGCGGCAGGTAAGTGTTTGATGTTCTGGTGTGCTGTTGTTTCTCCAGGTGCTTACCTGGCGTTCAGTTGCTGCTGGTTCTATCTTTTCCCTTTTGTTACTAGGGGACCGTTAGGGTCAATAGGATCCAGGTTCAAGTGTATGAGCCCTCCCACCTTTAGGGGGCGCTCATACAGTCAGGAGATCAGGGTTAGGATTAGGGCGGCTGTAGGAGGTGACCTGCTCCCTATCCCTGTTGTCTGGCCTAGTAACAGTTCCCACTATACTGTTGGGAGTTTCCCCCACTCCCCACCGTGACCCTTAACTTCTGTAGTGATGGACAAGCAGGAACACCAGAGACGACCTCACACCAGCTTAGCCAAACCCAAATGAAGCTATCTACCGCACAGTCAGAAGGGTGGGGCAACACTAAATAGGGTAGAGTAATGAGTACTAAGCTACACCTGAAACAGGGGATGAGGTCACAAATACTGAATAAAGAGTAATCAAAGAGGCTGTTAGATTCCTCCACGCTCCGCCAGTTTCCTTGATCTTCTGACATCTGTCACAGAAGGGACCGTGACGATTACTTAGTTTGGTGGGACCAGCTCTAGGATGAGTCCTGTTTGTTCCAAACTTCTTCCATGTAAGAATTATGGAGGCCACTGTGCTTTTGGGAACTTTCAGTGCAGCCGAAAAATTTTCGGCCCCTTCTCTAGATCTGTGCCTCTGCACAGTCCTGTCTCTGAGCTCTCCAGGCAGTTCTTTCCTCCTCAAGGCTTGTGTTTTGCTCTGATATGCATTGTCAGCTATGAGATCTTACATAGATCGGGCTGCGTCTTTCCAAATTATGTGCAATCACCTGACTTCACCACAGGTGACTCCAATCAAGGTGCAGAAACATCTCAAAGACGATCAAGAGAAATGGGAGACCCAGATCTAAATGTCAAGTGTCAGAGCAAAGGGTCTGAATACTTATGTCCATGTGAAGTCTTAAAAAATTTCTAACATTCTTTTTTCACTTTCTCATGGAGTATTGAGTGCAGATTTTTGGGAGAACTTTATTATTTTTTTTTATTATTTTAGCACATGTTGCAACATAAGAAAATGTGAAAATGTAATCCGGTCTGAAGACTTTCTGAATGCATTGTATATGCACGTGTTTGTTGTACTCCTGCAGCTTAGGAGGGGCCATTAAAAAAAATTCTGGTAAGGGGTACTGGTATGCCGCAGTATATAGACGGTACATACCTACAAGTCTGTGTTCTCTTGTCTCTTGTACAAGAATAGAGAATACAGATTAGCTCACTTTAGATATTTCCTTTGCACACACACCTCTCCTGCATCCTCGCTGACACCTCTCACTCTCCCTCGGGGCTCCATGTTGTCGAGGCCGCTGCCCCTGACCTCTCGTTTACAAGCGCTGACAAGAGCAGGGGTGGCGTTAACGAGCGCACAGCGCGGCCTGCTCTGGTAATGTGGAGCCTAACGTCAAGTGACAGGGACATTTCACAAGTGAAGAGCCACCAAGTGCGCCTGGAGAAAGAGTTTAACAGTCAGTGCGCCCGAACTTCTGCTTAACCCTTTGCCTGCCGGAGGAAACTCTTGCGCTTGCTGCTTAACACCTTGGCGGGAGGATGCGGAAATTCTTGATGTAATCGATTTGCTGTTGTAACAAAATCTTTTAGACAGAAAAGCCATCGACACGTATAGATACGTATATTTTTTTCTATATGGCGACCTGCGGGGCAGTTGTAGCAACCTTGCGATTTTAATACGACTGTCGCTTCAGTCCTTGGCTTAAAGGGAAATTCTAATTGTTATTACAGAAGCACTCCTACAAAAAGTGTTATTCTCTGACCTGTTAGAAAGGTACATTATGTAAACTGTAGTGAAGGTCATCTTCTTACCAGTGACTGTATTTGTGAGTTATAACCTCCCTTCTGATCCTCAGCCGTGTCATGTGACCAACACTTTAATCTCCAACTGACACAGTACAGGAAGTCAGTTAATTCTCCATTCATTTCTATGAGGCTCCCATAGGAATACATAGAGAAACTGGCTTCCTGTCCACACATAAAGACAGTGGCTGATTACAATAGGGACGTTCGGGTCGGTAGCCCCGGGCCCAACGCCGACCCGAACGCCCCCATACTGCGGTGGGGCACGGGAGCGCATAGTTCCCTGCCCCGCCGCTGTCTGCCGATCACCACCATAGGCTTCAGGCCTAGTAGGCCTGAGGCCTATGTGGTAGTGAAATCCCGACGCAGGTGGGCGTGATTACATCATAGCGTGCCTGTGACGGGACGCAGCACTGTGACATGTGCACGCCTGCCTCATCCCGCCTGCCTCTGCGAGGAATGCCTGGCCCTGGACATAGGTGAGTATTTAGCTTTTAATTTTGGGGGACATGTGGGGTGGGGACACACAGGAGGACATATTAAGAGACATCGAGGGGAAATTGCTATATTGGGGCTTCTGTATGGGGGAAAATTACTATGAAAGGATTACTATGTGGGGGCAAATTACTACGTGAGGCAGTGTGGGGAAAACTACTGTGTTGGGGAAATTACTGTGTGGGGCGCAAACTACTATGTGGGGGCAGTGTGGGGGAAATTACTGTGTGGGGGCAAATTACTATGGGGTAATTACTATGTGGGGCAGTGTGGGGGAAATTACTATATGGGGCCTTGCTATTGGGGAGGCACTGTAGGGGCAATTCTATTATTTTGGGGGACACTATACAGGGATTATTGCCTGGAGCACAATATAGGGTGGTATTATTACTGGGTTCTCTAGGGGACATTCTAACTGCTGTGGACACTATAGGGACATTTGGGGTAATTTATCAAACTGGTGTAAAGCAGAACTGGCTTAGTTGCCCATATTTGACAGCTCTTTTGGAAATCCAGTTCTACTTTACACCAGTTTGATATATGACCCCAATTATGTCTATTAGGGTCACTATTTTTTCAGCAGTATAGTACCTGGGGCATTGGGGAGCACAACGGGCACAGTATTGGGGGTGGCAGCAGGATGACACTGTGGGAACACCAGGATGGGGAGGTTGATGGAAAAATTGAGAAATGTAACGTGTCTGTATTAAAAACTCTGTAGAGACGAGAGCGGCTGAAAGAATTTGCCATGGCGGTCTGGGTCAGACGCAGGTAAAGAGGAAAGAGAAGGTCTACGTGACAGGAGATGTCACTGGATGTAAGAGGTATGTGGTGCTGTATTCTCCTCCATGTCTTTCTTATTATAATTATATGTATTTAAAATTTGGCAACAGATTTTTCAGTTTAGGACCCAATTTGTTTTTTTTGTTTTTTTCTGAAAATGTCATATGGCCTAGGAAGAGACTGTAGCGCTCATGAAGCACCGCAGCCTCTTCATACAAAAAAAAAACTAATCTAAAATGGATGGAGGGGCCCGCGTTGGGTAGACAGCCCCGGGCCTATCATTCACTTAATCCGCCCCTGCATAAAGATTCTTTGTTGTTTGGAAAGTCAGGGTGCTGGTCACATGACACAGCTGAGGATCAGAATAGAGGTTATAACTCACAAATACAGTCACTGGTAAGAAAATAGCCTTGACTACAGATTACGGTACATCATGCACCTTTCTAACAGGTCAGAGAATGAAAATTTTGTGGGAGTGCTTCTTTAATGATAAATGTTGTAGTTCATAACTAATTAGCATAAGGACTGACACACAAGACTGTATTACAGGTGCCCGTCATACAGATTAATAATATGGGCTACTCTTGGGTCAGGCTCTACTACCATATAAAAAAAAAAATGCTCCATCATATGCCATAATTAAGTGAATTCATGCCATTGTCTCTATCCATATTTACAGCTGCTTTCAAAATTCTGCTGGTTGCCCTTGGAAACAGTCAGCAGCTTGGCTCCACCCCTATGTCAGACAGATGACCTAACGGCTTACCTTCTTTTTAAAGGGAACCTGGTAGCAGGAAATTCCCTGATAAACCAGGCACCAGGCACAGTGTCTTGTCGGGCTAGCTCAGCTGAATATAATGATGCCTTTCACTTAGTGATCTGTTGCTTCATTCTAGAGAAAAGGTACTTTTAATGCATATGCAAATGAGCACCGAGGGTGGGGCCAAGCCAGTCTGTGTACCCATGCTCCTCCTGGTTCCTCTGCTAGCCCCTCCCTCTCCTTTTTGATGGACAGGGTCAGGGTTCTGCATAGTCATGAGTCCAGTGCATGGTTGTAGAAGATTCTCTCTGACTTTAGGTGACTAAACATAGATCAGATGTATCTGTAAAGAATAAATCAAGGCACCTGGACTTACTGTAGATTTCTTGAAAACGTTTCACTCGTTCTTCCAACGATCTTTCTCAATTCTGAGTGACTGTACAAGAATTCTCTGGGAATAAATATGTAACTGAATCAACATCTGGTATTTATACCCAGCATGGGGTCAGAGGTCATTATACCCATCATTGGGGTCAAAGGTGATTCCATTATCCTAATTGGAGTCAGTAGGTGATAAAGACTTCCCAGAAAAAGGTGTCAAGACAGCATTGTATGTAGCAGACAATAGATGTCTAACCTCCCCGCCTCTATTCAAGCTTGGCTTCTCCATTTTTACGTAGATGGCCTCCTTCACATCTCGTTTGTACCAATCGTCCTCCTTATCCAAAACATGTACTTGACTGTCTTCAAAGGTGTGACCTGTATTTCTTGGGGCTCCTTGTCTTGAGGTGTCTTGGTGATCAGCATCTGACCAATACAATATAAATTTTTTTCCCTGATCCCTGGTGTACTGACCTCCCAGCCCCTCCTTGGGTCCTATTCCTCTCCCTTGTGTTCCACCTTTGTGCTGCCCCTTTTTATCCTCATGTATGTATTTTATACTGTTAATAAAGTTTATTTCTATTTACTATGCAAAGATTTTTGTGCAATTTTTTGGGTGATATATATATATATATATATTACATACTGAACAAAACACTTCTGTTGGTAAATGTGGGCATTTAAGCCCCCACATATGCCCGAAATCCCTAGGGGCTGCTTACTCATGGGCAGGGTTTACATAAGCCCCACCCATTTTGGGACCGGCACAAGGATTTGACATAAAACAAATAGGTACAATTCTGACTTTTGGCCACTATGATATTGGGGGTGTCCCAACTCTCCCACATCGGCATATGTCAGTAGGCCAACAGCTATATAAAGAGCATGGCCAGCATTAGGCCTCATGCACACAGCTATATTATGGCTCCATGCCTAAGAGTTGAAACGATCTGTACTTCAGCACTCATAGACTACCACAGGCCCGAGTCAGTGCTGTCCCTAAATGGGGATATCCTCCAATGTTTAAAACTTCATTTAAAGGGGTTGGCCCATCTCACACATTGGTGGCATGTCTCTAGGACCTCTGGGACCTGGCCCTATCTCTAGAACGGGGCCCACAAAGCTCAGGAGACTGTACCATGCATGCGCCGCATGCTCCCCATTCTCTTCTATGGGAGTTCCAAAAAGAGCTGAGCAATTGCATTCGGTTATTTCCAGAACTCTCATAGAAGTCAATTGAGAGTGCACAGCGCAAGCGCAGCCACCTTTCCCTTCACCTCTATGGGAGTTCCAGAAATAGCTGAGCCAGCGCTCCAATAAGAAGCGAACGGAGGGTGGCTGCGCTTACGCGATGCACCCTTGTTTACTTTGGAGGTCCCATTCTAGAGATACATAGACCCGCACCTATCTTACATTTGTGGCATAGCCTAGCGATATGCCACCAATGTGTGAGATGGACCAAACCCTTTAAGTAAAGACAAGTTTACTAATACTGTTTTTGTTTTGTTTTACAAAAAAAGCAAATTCTAAAATGTACGCGATTTGCACCATCTGTCTGCGCAAAAATATTATTTTGCCAAATCAAACATCTCCAGCAAATTGTGCTAATCGCATTATGCCATGTGCACCATTTTGTCACAATTTGCACCATTTTCACGGAATCCTGCCGGCCTCCATCTCTCCTCCATTGACTTTCTGCTCCTAGTTTGCTCCCCTGTAGGTGAATATAGAGTCTTTGTATTCTATGGTCGCGGGTATAGAGCGTCCAGTATTTTAATTGAAGTGTGGCCTCCCTGAATAATCTCTGCACCTTGTAGTTCACCTTAACCCCTCAGCTTCTGTATATAAATCACGTAGCGTCCAGTATATAAGGTTTCTATAACTCTGCTAGCTGTGTGAGAGGGGTCGTGTGTGCATAGGTGCCTAGTGGCAAAATGGTTAATATTAAAAGCAGCGTTAAAAGGAAGACGAGGGGGGGGGGGGGGGCGATAGGTGCTGAATGAATTAGAACACATTTCAGCATTGTCTAGGACTAGCGAACCTCTAGGACTTTGCAAGATGCAGTTTGGCCTCAGAGGGGAGTGTTTAGGACAGAGAAATGAAGCACCTTATCGGTCCTGGCAGTTCCCCCCAGCGCCTGGAGCCAGCCTGCAGCCACCACAACACGGCCCTTTTAATTGCTTTCACATCCAATCCGCAGCCCCGCGCCTCATACTGGCTGTGCTTCGCCCCACAGCACTGCACCCCTACCTGAGCAAAGCAAGAGGGAGGGGTGGGGGGTCGGGTGCATCACGCAACACAGTGACCCCAACATACCTAACTCAAACCGGCGAGAGACGCTCGCCTCCCATAGAGGAAGAACAGGCCGGAGTAATGAGCGCAGAAGGCAGAAATAGGCTGAGGTGTAAGGGCTCATGCACACGAACGTATTTTCTTTCCTTGTCCGTTCCAGGTTTTTCCGTATACGGAACCATTGATTTCAATGGGTCCGCAAAAAAAAAACCACGGAAGGTACTCCGTGTGAATTCCATTTCCGTATGTCCGTATTTCCGTTCCGCAAAAAAAAAGGGAACATGTCCTATTAGGGTCCATTCACACGTCTGTAGAATGTGTCCGCATGTCTGCGGACCCATTCATTCTCTATGGGGCAGGAATGGATGTGGACAGCACACAGTGTGCTGTCCGCATCCGCATTTCCAGAGCGCGGCCCCGAACTTCCAGTCCGCAGGTCAGGAAAAAAAAATAGAACATGTCCTATTCTTGTCAGCAATCGCGGACAAGAATAGGCAGTTCTATGGGGGTGCCGGCCGGGTGTATTGCGGATCCGCAATACACTACGGACGTGTGAATAGACCCTTGTTGTCCACATTACGGACAAGGATAGGACTGTTCTATTAGGGGCCGACTGTTCTGCAAAATACGGAATCCACACGGACATCATCCATATTTTTTGCGGATCCGTTTTTTTGCAGACCGCAAAATACATACGGTCATGTGAACAAGCCCTAAGGCCTCCTGGCACACGAACGTGTGCTGCCCGTTGCCGTATTGCGGACCGCATTTGCGGATCTGCAATACATGGGTGCCGTTCCGTGGGCATTACTCATCACGGATGCGAACCCATTCACTTCAATTGGTCCACAAATCCGGTGATGCGAAATGGTGCGGAACGAAAGCATGGAACAGAACCCTACTGAAGCACTGCAAAATGCTTCCGTGGGGTTTCGTCCCGTACTTCCGTTCAGCAAAAGATAGAACATGTCCTATCTTTTTGCAGAACGGGCGGATCGCGGACCCATTAAAGTGAATGGGTCCGCGATCCGCTGCGGCTGCCCCACGGTCGGTGTTCGTGCATTGCGGTCTGCAGCATGGCCACGGGGCGCACACAGTTCGCGTGCAGGAGGCCTAACAGTGAGATGTGGGTCGTAGGCTGATGTACGCTGGATTGAGAGGTGAACCCAATATCTGAATATTATAAGGAGGACGACAAGACAATCCGTAGTTATAGGTGGGAAATCAATCAAGAAGAGGATGTAGCAGAGCTGAATTTGTCATTAGCATGTTTGGTGAGCTAATATAGTACGGTACAGATTCGTGCAGTCCTATGTAAACTTAAAGGTGCATTCCATTCTCAGACACTAGGGGCATATCGCCAGGATATGCCCCCATTGTCTGATAGGTGCGGGTCCCAGCTATCTCGTAAATGCAGCTGGCAGGGTGGACCAAACATGTGCGGCTCCCCTCTATTAATTTCTGTGGGGCTGCCGAAAATAGCCGAGCTCGGCTATTTCGTCGGCCCCATAGAAATTAATGGGAGCGGTGGCCGCGCAAGCGCGGTGCGCTCCCATTCACTTCTATGGGAAGAGCACTTGGTGGTGGCCAGAACTGGGAAAACCCGAGGTCTTCCAGCCACAACTTTCCCCGCTCCGTTCTCGATCCCAGCATTGGGAGCCGCACCTATCAGACAATGGGGGTATATCCTAGCAATCTGCCCCCTTTGTCTCAGATGGGAATACCCCTTTAAGGATTGAACTGTGCCAGATGACAAACTCAGCGATTCTACAGCTGTTTACCTCCTTAATGCCTCATGCACATCACCGTATGTATTTTGCATTCTACCAATTATCTGCAAAATACTCATACTGTCCGTGATGCATCCGCATTATTTTGCGGACCCATTGACTTTAGTGGGTCCATGGTCCACATTGTGCGGCCAACTACAGGACAAGCTCTATATTGTTGCAGAACGGACAAACAGATGCAAGAAGCATACGGATGATCTGTGTGCTTTCCGCATCCGTGTGTTCGTTCCGCAAAAAGATAGAATATGTCTGCGAAATGTGGATCCATGATTTCTCGATCGCAAAACGGACACGGTCGTGTGTATGAGGCCTAATTGGATGAATGTCAGAAATTCTGAAATGCTTTCCTTGAATGGAAACAAACACCTGTGGTCCCCTTAAAGCTGGCCATACACTTCAGATATACTTCAGATCGTTCAGCTGACAAATATCGCCCCCCCCCATACATATGCATGCTGGGTTCGGCCAAGCATGCATGTGTTCTGAATGGTGAGCGTGGAGTAAGCCACTGCCAGACACTTTTGACAGCGGCCTGTCTCCTCTGAGAACAAAACGATCAGACATGTTGAAATCCTGCTGCCTCATCTTTATCTACCTTGACATCTGCTGTCAGGGGAGAGTTAGGAGGCTCCATACACATCAGATGGGTGGCTGCTCCTGACTAGTCGTAGAGTTGCACTCTTTTCTGGGGGTACTGTGGCTTTCCATGAAATCATACGTTTGTGAATATAACACCTAAGGCTCGGTGTAGGAAGCTCTCACTTCACCATACCCTTCTGGTTCACTATCCTAGATGTCCCACACTTTATAGAACTATTGGAGTATTGAATGGAATTTATTGAGAGGTAGTGAGGCAGTACCTATGTCTATAGGATTTAAGTAGAAAAAAGGCATGCAGTATCTGAGCCTGTATTATTTACCATTAAAGACAGGGAGGCAGTACTACCTGTACCTACATAATTTACATGGAGAGACAAGGAGGCAGTACTATCTGAACCTACATCATTTATAGGGAGAGACGGGGGGCAGTACTATCTGTACCTGCATCATTTACAGGAAGAGACAGGGAGGCAGTACTATCTGTACCTACATCATTTATAGGGGGAGAGACAGGGAGGCAGTACTATCTGTACCTACATCATTTACAGGAAGAGACAGGGAGGCAGTACTATCTGTACCTGCATCATTTATAGGGAGAGACGGGAGGCAGTACTATCTGTACCTGCATCATTTATAGGGAGAGACAGGGAGGCAGTACTATCTGTACCTACATCATTTATAGGGAGAGACAGAGAGGCAGTACTATCTGTACCTACATCACTTACAGGAAGAGACAGGGGGGCAGTACTATCTGTACCTACATCATTTACATGGAGAGACAAGGAGGCAGTACTATCTGTACCTACATCATTTATAGGGAGAGACAGGGAGGCAGTACTATCTGTACCTGCATCATTTACATGGAGAGACAAGGAGGCAGTACTATGTGTACCTACATTATTTACAGGAAGAGACAAGGAGGCAGTACTATCTGTAACCTACATAATTTACATGGAGAGACAATGAGGCAGTACTATCTGTACCTACATCATTTACAGGAAGAGACAGGGAGGCAGTACTATCTGTACCTACATCATTTACAGGAAGAGACAGGGAGGCAGTACTATCTGTACCTACATCATTTACAGGAAGAGACAGGGAGGCAGTACTATCTGTACCTACATAATTTACAGGAAGAGACAGGGAGGTGGTACCATCTGTATCTACATCATTTACAGGAAGAGACAGGGAGGCAGTACTATCTGTACCTACATCATTCATAGGGAGAGACAGGAAGACGGTACTATCTGTACCTGCATCATTTATAGGAAGAGACAGGGAGGCAGTACTATCTGTACCTACATCATTTATAGAGAGAGACAGGGAGGCAGTACTATCTGTACCTACATCATTTATAGAGAGAGACAGGGAGGCAGTACTATCTGTACCTACATCATTTATAGAGAGAGACAGGGAGGCCG
Organism: Bufo gargarizans; assembly: GCF_014858855.1. Classification (NCBI taxonomy): domain Eukaryota; kingdom Metazoa; phylum Chordata; class Amphibia; order Anura; family Bufonidae; genus Bufo; species Bufo gargarizans. The sequence goes on along the minus strand of NC_058087.1, from coordinate 178,353,510 downwards.
TACTATCTGTACCTACATCATTTACAGAGAGAGACAGGGAGGCCGTACTATCTGTACCTACATCATTTATAGAGAGAGACAGGGAGGCCGTACTATCTGTACCTACATCATTTACAGAGAGAGACAGGGAGGCCGTACTATCTGTACCTACATCATTTACAGAGAGAGACAGGGAGGCCGTACTATCTGTACCTACATCATTTATAGAGAGAGACAGGGAGGCAGTACTATCTTCAAAGAGGTTCTCTACTAAAAGTTAATTGAAATACAAAGCAAATGTTTATGGAGAACATATACTGTACATTCTGCAAACATTTTTGCAACAGAATCTGCAGTGTGTGAAGTCCTCCTAATATAGGGACGACCAGGGGGTAAATCTCCCCAAAGGAACTGGAGTGGTAAAAAGTATGCCATGTTATGCAATAACAGCAAATTATTATCACGGTAAGGAGCAATTACAGATATTATGTACCAGTTATTAAATTTTGACTGGAATATGCCTTTAAGAAACTCTCCACGTGCCAAGCGCCAACAATCAGATTGCTAGCTCTTGGGACAGGCAGTCGTATGCGTGACATCACATCTACATCCCCATGAAATGCAATAATAAATCCCATGTACAAATGAAGATTATGCATGACCCCGCAGGAACCCAGTTGTATACACGGGGGGCCTCCTTTGTAGGAGCGCCAGCCATGATTTACCCCATGCAAAGACCATAATAATGATATTAATATACCGCTATACTGTGCGCATACACTTCCCATGTCCTAGCCTGGCCCACTCCAGCTGGACGTCTTTCGCACTAATCTTAATTGAAGATGACAGAGGCTTCTGACGGGAAATCTGTTTTCTCAGGAAGACAACATGGGAAGAAGTTGCTTTAAGACAGACAGGACATAGCTCCGTCTGCTGAACCCCGCAAGCATTCCCAGGACGGACCCCATCTTCATCCCAGCAGCATCCTCTCCCTGACGTTCTCCTCTCTTTCTCTTCTTTTTCTTTCGCCCTGACCACATCTATCTATCTATCTATCTATCTATCTATCTATCTATCTATCTATCTATCTCATATCTATCTATCTATCTCATATCTATCTATCTATCTCATATCTATCTATCTATCATCTATTATCTATCTATCCATCTACCAGCAATAAGATGATTTCAGGGTGTCCTATGATCTTCAATGTGTGGAGGAAACAGTCAGCAAGTGTTTAATCTCTGCACCAATCGCCTCCACAGTGCAAATGAAGGATTGCACGCTACCTATTGAAGGCAATGGCTGCCAAATAATGAACAGACATACTGGGTCCTGCAGAGAACACTTTTCAGCCCCAAAATATTGGAAACCCGACAACCGCTTTAGGGCTTATGCACACAAGCGTAGTTTTTGCCCGTTTCCGTTCCGTTTTTTTGCAGTCCGTATGTGGAACTAATCATTTCAATGGGGCTGCAAAAAAAAACGGAAATTACTCCATGTACATTATATGTCCGCATGTCCGTTCTGCGAAAAAAATAGAACATGTCCTCTTCTTGTCCATTTTGCGGACAAGGATAGGACATTTCTGCAGGAGTCAAAAATAAATGGTGGCATGCTCTCGGGTGGAATCCGTGTTTTGCGGATCCGAGTTTTGCATGAGCCCTTAGTCTGCGTTCACACACTGCATATTTGTCATGGAATTTTGGCTGCATAATCCTGATTGCAATTCTGCAAAAACACTCCATTCAATCACATCAGGAGAAAAAAAAAAGTCTGCACCGTGTAATATCTGCTACAGAAAGGCCACAGTTTTTTAACCGTGAAAATCCATGTGCAGATTTCATTTGTTCTGAGTGTCAGTCGCTTTCAGGTTATGCTGGGAGTAGTAGTCATGCAACAGCTGAAGACCTCTGATGTAGGGAACGCCAATGACCAGTTTCCTCGGTCACATCTTTTTGCTAAACACCATGTTATTAAACGCAATCAAAACAATCAGATGTTGAGATCAAACATGTCTCAGCTCTTAGGCGGGCCATACACCTTAGATGCATATTGGGGGAACCTACTGATTTTGGGGGACCCGCCAACCATCTAATAATGTGTATGGGGACCTCCCAATTCTTGACATCCAGCTGCCTGATCCTCGGGGAGATAAGCCAGCAGAGGTGCCTGGCAGCGGCAGAACACATGCATGCTTGGCCAAGCTGAGGGTGCATGTGTGTTGGAGAGGTGAGGGGGCTGCGGAAGAGGTGATACCTGTTGGCCAAGCCAGGGTACGTTCAGCCTTAGGGCGGCCATACACATTCACATTGACATCATCTGTCGGGAGCTCCCCACACACATCACACTGTCGGCCGCTTCAGCCTAATGTGTATGGGGGGCCTATAGACCTCAAGGTCAGCTGTAATCTCTGCATGTACTGTAGCTATATGGGGAGAGTGTGCAGTTAAAGGGGTTGTCCTTTAGAAACAGCGCCACTTTGTACACAGGATAAGTTTGGTATTGCAGCTCATCTCAATTCATTTCATTCCAGACGCAGATAAACGACGACGACGACGACATCTGTAAAATTTCACCCATTTCTCTTCCCAGTGAACTTTTCCTTGACGCGTCTTCTGTTCTCTCCTGAACTTTGCGGTCAGTCGGGGTGATTCTTTTTCATGGATTTCACCTTCTGATTAATCTTATTTATACCACGTCTTAAATCCTGTACGATTGTATTGTGCCGTATAAATAATTCCTAAGGCCCGACTGAAGTATCGATTTGATTCTGCCAGCCAAGTGCCTTACGCGGGGGGGTTACCTGCTTGTTCTCTAAAACAGCGTTCCCCACCTGTGGCACTCCCCCAGCATGCACTGCATGATGGAGGTTGGCGTTTTGCACCAGCTAGAGCAGGGGTAGGCAACCTCCGGCAGGTTGGTTTCTTGAAGAAACGGCACCACTTTCATCCACAGGCCATGTGCGGTATTGCAGCTTAGCCCTGTTCAATTTAATGTGGCTGAACTGCAATACCACACATGACCAGCAGACAAGAAAGGCGCTGTTTTTGAATGAAATCAGCCATTTTTGCTAAATTGCTCTAAACGTGTTCATGTAAAGCGATGTTGCCCATGGTGGCCGAGCAACCTGCATTTAAAAAATGGAATTTGGGATTTTACTGGGTGCCGTGGGCTAAAGATCACATTTCCAGGACACGGACTCATAGGAAGCGAATTGTCGTAAACAACGCTACCCATGTGAATTGAGCCCATTGATTCTGTCCATGGCTCAGCGCACTTTTTGCAATTATAATTGCTGCATGGACCTGCAGGCATGCCAGCCCGGCGGTCAGTCCCATGGGCGTCTGACTCCTCAAAATCAATACTTTTGTCCTCCAACCAAACTGGAACACTGCTGATGGCAAAGATGGACACAAATCCATACATTACACCGTGTCCACCTATAGGACATTAACGCCCGGCGACTACGTTATATCCGTAATGTATCGGTCCAGTCGTATCCTCTAGTGATTCCAGTACTGTGACTACTCTAGGGATCTCATGGCTGTGGATTGAGATTATATTCTGTGAGGCAAGTTTGCCCCCTGCTGGAAGGATGGGGAATAGCATGGCATTGCAAAGCCTAAACAACATGTCTATTCAATACATTGGAGCAAACTTCCTTCCGTGAGAAGTATTCAGTCTGTATAGGTTGTCAGCAGCGAACTATGTTATCTGTTCACTGACGGCAAGCAGACATCTTGAAAATGATGCTAAATTGGAATACAAAGTATATATAAAAAAATATATATTATCCAATATTTTGTCTAGTTTCATCTTTTTTTTGTGACAATTTATCCCCTAAAGCAGGGATCTCAAACTGCGGCCCTCCAGCCGTTGCAAAACTACAACTCCCAGCATGCCCGGACAGCTTACAGGTATCAGCTTACAGCAGGGCATTGTGGGAGTTGTAGTTTTGCAACAGTTTGAGATGCCTGCCCTAAAGTGTCTGATCGGTGGGGGTCTGATTGCTGCAGGTTCCTGCTGATTATAAGAACGGGGGCCCATGGTCCCTGTCTGAATGGAATGGCAGACACGCACGCGCATCCGACTCGGCAATGTGAACTCTTCCTTCGTGCTCAGGCACACACATGTATTTTCTTTCCATGTCCGTTAATTTTTTTTGCTGACTGTATGCGGAACTATTCATTTCAAGGTGTCCGCAAAAAAAAAAATTGGAAGTTAGGGCTCATGTACACGGCCGTATGTAAGGACATTTGTGCTGCATCCGTTTTTTTTTTTTTTGCGGATCCATTGTAACAATGTCTGTCCTTGTCCACAAAACGGACAAGAATAGGACATGTTCTATCTTTTTTACGGAACGGACTCGCGGACGTATGGAAACGGAATGAACAGAGTCATTTCCATTTTTTTGCCGACCCATTGAAGTGAATGGTTCCACATCTAGGATCTAGGATTATATTCTTAAGGCCTCTTGCACACAAACGTTGTGCATCCGTTCTGTGCATTGGGGACCACAATTTGCGGTCCCCAATGCACGGGCAACGTCCGTGCGGCGGCCGGGACGGATCGAGACCCATTCAACTTGAATGGGTCCGTGATCTCTCCGCACCGCAAAAAAAAGTTCTATTTTTTTTAGGGTCCATTCACACGTCTGCAAAATAGGTCCGCATCTGTTCTGCGGAATGGGTGCGGACCCATTCATTTTCAATGGGGCCGAAATGTGCTGTCCGGATCCGCAAAACACTTATGGACGTGTGAATGGACCCTTACAGTGCGGAGGCACAGACAGAAAGACCGATCTGTGCTTCCGTTCTGCATCTCAGCGATTGCGGACCCATTGAAGTGAATGGGCCACGGGCACACAACGTTCGTGTGCCAGAGGCCTAATACAAGCCCATTATCTGATGTATGATGGCGTTAACGAACCCAGAGACCTGGGTGAACCAGTTCTGCAAGAACAAATTGAACGGCATTACAGTGATGGGTTTAGAAAACTAACGTACAAATACCGTATTAACAACATAAAATAAAGTTAATGGGGGTGAAGGGGGTGCAGGACCCACGCTGGAAATGAGAACTTCTATGAAGAGCGTCTCATGGTCTGGGGGATCCAACATGTCCATTCATTACATGGACAACCCATTGATTTTAGTGTGATGCTACATTTCCCTTGTGTAGATCCGCCACAGAATACAGCTGATCACTGATGATCCCCATAGTCGACACCGTGAACCCCATATATCTATTCTAAGGCAGGGATCAGCTGCTGTGAAACTACAACACCCAGCATGCAAACATGCTCGGCTGTTCTCACAACTCCCATAGAAGTGAATGGAGCATTCTGGGGGTTGTAGTTTCAGAATATCTGTCATGCCGGAGGTTGCTGATCCCTGGTCTAAGGCCTCGTTCACATCTCCGTATGGAGATCCAGCAGGCGGCACAAAGCGTATCTCACGGACCGTGTTCCACGGACATGTGAACGAGGCATAAAGCATGCAGCGAATCTGCGAATGGTGTTTTCAGTTGAAAATTACTTCTCTGAACTTGAAAGCATCCAGTCAGATCCAAAAATTATTCCGTCAGCTCAGATCCATGAGGGCTTATACAGGGTAGCAATAGGGTACATACACACGATGCGAAAAACCGCAGCGCAATACAGTGCCAGCTACGTGTACGAGATTAGACAAATCTCATCTACACTTTGCTTTTTTTCTTCGATGCGGATTTTGAAATCCACAGCATGTCAGTTGTTGTTGTTGCGGATTTCACTTTTTGCAATGCTGGGGTGAGATCTGCTGCAAATCCGCAGCCAAAACTGTAACACATGGTTTATGGTGTGGAAATGCACAGAAATCCGCGTGGAAATCTGTGACCCCCACACTTCCGAGCTAGAATAATGTTCAGAGAGTTGTCACTTTCCTTCCTCCAGTCCGTGCGTTACTGCTCAGTATTAGACATTCAGCACAGAAGATACTTGCGCAGTAAAGAAAATATGAAATCCAGGGATTTTGCATCTCAACATTTGGGTCAGATAGTCCCCCCTGCTGGACCCGCTCCTATTTCCAGAAAGCCCCCCCCCCCCAATTCAAGGAGAGCACACAACACATGCGTAATGTCCTCTGTTCACCCAAAAAAGCAGAGCGAGCGTGGGCACCTTCTCTATTCATTGCTGTAGAGCCGCCAGAAAATAGCCGAGCCAGTGTTCGGCGACTCTCCCATCAATTCAGGGGCTCAGTTATGGAGACAGGAGCAGATCCCAGAGGTAATAAGAGGTTTGACATTGGTGGCATATCCTAGCGATATGCCACAAATGTCGAGATGGGAAAAACTCTTAAAGGCCCATTCACACGTCCGTGAATGTGTCCGCACCCGTTCCTTAATCCATTCTCTAATGGGCAGGAATGGATGCGGACAGCACACACGCTGTCCGCATTCGCATTTCCTGAGCGCGGCCCCCGAGCTTCCGGTCCGCGGCTCCGGAAAAAAATAGAACATGTCCTATTCTTGTCCGCAATTGCAGACAATAGGCAGTTCTATGGGAGTACCGGATCCGCAATACACTACGGACGTGTGAATGGACCCTAAAGGAAACCTGTCACCATGAGAATACAGTGTAATCTGTAAGGTATAGGAGCAGGAGGAGCTGTGCCAGAATGATCTATAAACTCCTGCTCATCCTGATCGTTGAAGTCCAGGAGGCGGTACCCATCAGTGATTGACAGCTCTCTCTGTACAGTCAGTGGCCAAAAGTTTTGAGAATGACACAAATATTAGTTTTCACAAAGTTTGCTGCTAAACTGCTTTTAGATCTTTGTTTCAGTTGTTTCTGTGATGTAGTGAAATATAATTACACGCACTTCATACGTTTCAAAGGCTTTTATCGACAATTACATGACATTTATGCAAAGAGTCAGTATTTGCAGTGTTGGCCCTTCTTTTTCAGGACCTCTGCAATTCGACTGGGCATGCTCTCAATCAACTTCTGGGCCAATTCCTGACTGATAGCAACCCATTCTTTCATAATCACTTCTTGGAGTTTGTCAGAATTAGTGGGTTTTTGTTTGTCCACCCGCCTCTTGAGGATTGACCACAAGTTCTCAATGGGATTAAGATCTGGGGAGTTTCCAGGCCATGGACCCAAAATGTCAACGTTTTGGTCCCCGAGCCACTTAGTTATCACTTTTGCCTTATGGCACGGTGCTCCATCGTGCTGGAAAATGCATTGTTCTTCACCAAACTGTTGTTGGATTGTTGGAAGAAGTTGCTGTTGGAGGTGTTTTGGTACCATTCTTTATTCATGGCTGTGTTTTGGGGCAAAATTGTGAGTGAGCCCACTCCCTTGGATGAGAAGCAACCTCACACATGAATGGTCTCAGGATGCTTTACTGTTGGCATGACACAGGACTGATGGTAGCGCTCACCTTTTCTTCTCCGGACAAGCCTTTTTCCTGATGCCCCAAACAATCGGAAAGAGGCTTCATCGGAGAATATGACTTTGCCCCAGTCCTCAGCAGTCCATTCACCATATTTTCTGCAGAAGAGCAATCTGTCCCTGATGTTTTTTTTGGAGAGAAGTGGCTTCTTTGCTGCCCTTCTTGACACCAGGCCATCTTCCAAGTCTTCGCCTCACTGTGCGTGCAGATGTGCTCACACCTGCCTGCTGCCATTCCTGAGCAAGCTCTGCACTGGTGGCACTTCTATCCCGCAGCTGAATCCTCTATAGGAGACGATCCTGGCGCTTGCTGGACTTTCTTGGACGCCCTGAAGCCTTCTTAACAAGAATTGAACCTCTTTCCTTGAAGTTCTTGATGATCCTATAAATTGTTGATTGAGGTGCAATCTTAGTAGCCACAATATCCTTGCCTGTGAAGCCATTTTTATGCAACGCAATGATGGCTGCACGCGTTTCTTTGCAGGTCACCATGGTTAACAATGGAAGAACAATGATTTCAAGCATCACCCTCCTTTTAACAGGTCAAGTCTGCCATTTTAACCCAATCAACCTGACATAATGATCTCTAGCCTTGAGCTCGTCAACATTCTCACCTGAGTTAACAAGACGATTACTGAAATGATCTCAGCAGGTCCTTTAATGACAGCAATGAAATGCAGTGGAAAGTTTTTTTTAAGATTAAGTTAATTTTCATGGCAAAGAAGGACTATGCAATTCATCTGATCACTCTTCATAACATTCTGGAGTATATGCAAATTGCTATTATAAAAACTTAGGCAGCAACTTTTCCAATGTCCGATATTTATGTAATTCTCAAAACTTTTGGCCACGACTGTATACACAGTCATAGAGGGAAGGCTGTCAATCACTGATAGGACCGCCTCCTGGACTTCAACGTTCAGAATGAGCAGGAATTTAGATTAATTAAATAAAATATATGCTGAATCTTTTCCCCTAAATCTACAGTATGTATCAGTCTGCTCAGCTCCTCCTGCTCTACAACCTGGCGCCTGTAGCTTAGGTGCCATGTTAAATGTGACAGGTTCCCACTGAAAATACAAAACAGAAGTTGTCAGGGTCGTTGGGGTTTACAACACGAGTTGTAATTCTGCTTTTCAGACCATGGAATGTGTCTGGTGCAGTCCCAACTTTTCCTCCCTAAAAAACCTCTTTAAAATTCTCTTTGGTCACATTTAGAGGTATGCAGGGGTGCTCCCCCAATGGGGCCAGGTGAGGCAGAGAGACCTAGAGACGGTGGCAGGGCCATAAGAAATGACCACTTCCATTGTGGAAGTGCTCATCTCTCTATATTCAGCTGTATCACAGTAAACCTTTAACAGTAGGGCTGGAGGGGCGCGCCATTTCAATTTTCGCCAAGCAGAAAGGCTAGGTGCACCCCTGGAGGTATGGTTATAGTATAAAAAAATAATGCGCCCACTCAATATTTGTCCCTGATAATCTTGTCGCTGTGCACCTATCCAATCAGAACGACGACCATCCCCCTGATTAGTTTGGTCCCAGTGATCAGGCCTCCCCAGTCATACTCTGATGGCAGGTCCGTCAGATGATGGGAACATCCCTTTAAGGCAATATGCACACGATCGTTGTGTGTTTTGCGGATCCGCAAAACACGGATGGCGTCCGTGTGCGTTCCGCAGTTTGCAGAACTGCACGGACAGCCATATATATAACTGCCTATTCTTGTCCGCAAAACGGACAAGAATAGGACAGGTTATATTTTTTTTGCGGACCACGGAACGGAGCAACGGATGCGGACAGAACACGGAGTGCTGTCCGCATCTTTTGCGGACCCATTGAAGTGAATGGGTCTGCATCCAAGCCGCAAAAACTGCGGCTCGGATGCGGACCAAAACAACGGCCGTGTGCATGTAGCCTAAGGGCTATCATTTATTCTTCAGTTACTTCATTGACACCAACACAAAACTCATGAGACACAGATTTTTTTTTAAAAAACAAAATCTTTATTTGGTCCGAAAGAACCTGAGATGGGAGCGTAGGCCACCCAATGTGTTTCTATCTATACAATCTGAGTGTATAAGTTGATAAAATAGCATTCTGTTTTATTACAGCTGAACAATATATACAAGATTCAAATATTTCCCATTTGTGGCAGACGGAGACCAGGGACCCTAAAATACAGCTGATGGGGTGGACGGAGGGGAAGTCTACGGGGGAGAAGAAAGGCCTGGTGGGAAAATGGAGACGAGGCGTCGACTACTGGGTCCTCTGACCTTTATGTTGTGCTACAGGACGACGCTCCGGGCCCTATGTACTGTGCCAGCCCAGTAGGCCATAGCAACCAATCAGATTGAAGCTTTCATTTTCTAAACTTCTCTAGGAAGATGGAAGCCAGATTCTGATTGGTTGCTAGGGGCAACAAGACCATTTTCCCTAGACAGTTTTGACATTAGGCCCCTTTAAGTTGAAGTTTTCTGACCCCTAAAAAAAAAATAAAAAAAATATATGAGCAGCTAAAAATGTTAAAAAGATTAAAAAAATAATATTATAGTATAAGTATATTTTAATAATTTAGTCACTTTTTTTTTAGGGATTAGAAATCTCCCTTCAACAAAAGAAAAGAAAAAAATATGGCGCCCGAGTATCACATTTTTTCAGTCACTTTTACTGTAACATTATTGTTGTTTGAAATAATGAATGAAAACAAGTGTTTTCTTTGTAAAATAAAAGCTCAGACAGTCCAAAATTATTTAGCAGCTTTGGTAGAAATGACAAACATTTAATTCAGTTGAATGACACTGATAGAGCAGACATTTCCTGTCAGGAAACACTAGGCCTCATCTGCCTCAGAGAAGAACTGACCTTGTGACCAATCAGGGCTAAGCTCTCATTTTCTACACTGCACAGAACTGAAAGCTGCACTCCGATTGGTTGCTATGGGCGACAAGAGCTTTACACATGAAGTCCAGTCCGAAGACTAACATTTATCATCACAGGGGAGGCGGCCATTATGTGAACCAATCTGTGACTGAAACAGTGAAGAAGTCCTGTGCACAAAATGGCTGTGTTTATAATATAACACACACAATTGGAATAGCTGTTTTTTGGCAATGCGGCCATATTTGATTGAAAGTCTAGTTCCAATTGCCCTCCAGTGAATGAATTATATAAATCTGCACGAGTACATGAGATATTTTACTATACACTTCATACACTGAAGTGCCTTCATGGAAAATGAAGGAAAGGGAACAATATTAAACAATTTTAGCTTTGCTGGTGTAAAAATGTTATTGACCCTTATGGTGCATTAGCATGACGGTGTAATGGGACAATTTCCCCTCAAAAATCAGAACTATTATATTAATTAAAAACCAAATTCATCCATTTCAAAAACATATCTGTTTCTGGGATGCTTGCCACCCAGATTTTCCAAAAAGAAATATAACTACAAGACTTTGGGTCCTCTTACCACAGGTTAATGTGTGCCGATCGATAATATATGTCAAAATGGGCGCTCATTTAAAGATACCTTTGACATAGCCCAATCGTTCTTCCTCCATAAGGGTCCATTCATACGTCTGCAAAATGGGCCCGCATCTGTTCCGCAATTTTGCAGATCCATTAATTTTCAATAGGGCTGGAATGTGCTGTCCGCATCCGCATTTGCGGATCCACACTTCCGCATCCGTGCTTCAGTTTTCGCAAAAAAATAGAACATGTCCTATTCTTGTCCGCAATAGCGGACAAGATTACGGTAGGCATTTTCTATTATAGTGCCGGCGATATGTGGTCTGCAAATTGTGGAATGCACATTTCCAGTGTCCGTGTTTAGCTGATCCGCAGAACACTTACGGACGTGTGAATAGACCCTTATTTTGCATATTGTCGGCACAGGGTGACGTGCTGCCAACAAAGGCCAATTTTTTAGGTACCGAGTGAAAGATGCTACCGCAGAAAAATGAGCGTTCGGTAGCTTTGTTGGGCGATTGGTCCATGTAAAGGAGCAGTCAATTACTGGGAATGAGCTGTCATATTAACGGTCATTTCCGATAATTGACCCTATAGGGATCTAACTAAGATGCAATACATTTAAAAGGCTATGTACAACTTTGTAATAATAAAAAAATGCCCCCATTGTATTCATGTTGAGCTAAAATGATTTTATTTTCCAATTTGTCTTTATTGAAAATGTCGAACTCCTGTCTATGTGCAGCCTTGAGATTCTCTAGTAGCAGAATCTGAATTTTCATTCTGTTCCGTCAGGCAGCTCAGCTGATGGCTCCTTATCTCGGATCCTTGACCTCCTAGACAATCATTATAGCTCAATTCTTACCTTACTGATAACAGTGTGGCTTAAATAAGTAAATTTACTAATTTTGGGCTAAAAATTATTCTTTTAATTGGTATTTATTAAAAATATTGAGCCGTTCTGTCACAAAGGGTCAACTGTTTGTCTAGCTGTGTGAACCATACTTTTTACTTTCACTTTATGCCTGTCATATAATTACCCTTATCTCTAAATTACTTTTTGAAGTCACATTCTTATCATTAAGATAAGAAGTGAGCTATAAAGAGTATTTATAAGGTCAGAGATGAGGAGCCATCAGCTGGGCTGCCTGACGAACCAGAGTGAAAATTCAGATCCTGCTACAAGAGAAACTCATTGCTGCACAAAGACAAGGGTTAAACATTTTTTATAAAGACCAACTGAAAAATGATTTTTATGCAATAATAATAATAATATATATATATATATAACCCAACGGCGATATTTTCCCTATTATAATTTTTTTGGGGGGGGGGGGGGGGGGGGGGGAACAGCTAGCCTAAGGCTACTAAAAGCTCTTTATTCCTATGTAAGAAATGTCCCCCACCACCCTGCCAACGCCAAGAAAGCACTGAGGTGGTCCAGACATTTTGCATAGTCCTGGATGACTAATTATTAAGAATAAAAGTAAAATTGTGGTCCCTCGCCAGTTTCCGGAATCACAGCGGTGAGTGCACTCATCCAGTGCCCACAGTTGGCAGTCTCACACCAGGCGTAATATCACATTATATACAGCACATCAATGGCATTTCTTCCCGCCAGATACGTGAACATAACGTAGTATAAAAACACAAACCAGTGTACTGAATTCAGCATGTTTCGGGGAGCAGAAGGTGGAGCAGGCTAATCCTATATGGGATGGGAATGAGTGAGCAGCCCTTCTTTCCCTGAGACATAAAAGTGTGAAGCAGCAAACCTCCCTATTCCCTGTAACGTATAGAAAAATTAGCGCCGCCAGGGATCGATGGACGCCGTTTGAAGAACCTTTCATTTCTCGGAAGGTGATCCACAGCTCTCGAGGCTGGCACCTACGGGCAATACTTTGGGGTAAAATCTATACATCTAAAATTAAAGGGGTATTCCTTTCGTATAAAGTAATGGCATTACTCAGACCTCTAGGACCTCCTCAGATCAAAAAAATTATTAGCGCTGTGGCTCCTGCACAGTTTTTCCTTGCCAAGCAGGACCCGAAGCTGGCCCCCTTCTTAAATTCGAACTGTGACCTCCTTCATTCTCAAGACTGTTGGGGTCCTAGACATGAGGTCCTCAAGTAACATGCCATCACCATGCTAAATTTAGGACTTTTAGGCCCAAGCCCCCAAACCCTACAGAATGCCCACTTCTGGGAGGAGTTTGCATAATTCCCAAGCCCAATTTGCCGGGGTGGTCTCTAAAATTTTAGGGCAAACCCAGCATTTTCAGGACTTTCAGAATAACCTATCATTTAAGGTGAATCTGTGGTAGCTACAAAATTTCACATTGTAATCATGCATTACTACTTTTTTTTTTTAAGGAAATTTCCATTGAAATGAGAAATTACTGAGAAAAGTGAAGTTTGAATATATGCAAATGAGCCTCTAGTAGCAACGGGGGCGTTGTCATTACACCTAGAGGCTTTGCTCTCTCTGCAACTGCTGCACCGTCTGCACTTTGATTGACAGGACCAGGTGTGATGATGATGTTTTCACTGCCTGGCCCTGTCAATCAAAGTGCAGAGGGCGTGGCGAATGTAGAGAGATCAGAGCCTCTAGGTGTAACGGCAACGCCCCCGTTGCTCCTAAAGGCTTATTTGTATAGATGGGGGAAGGGGCTACAGGGGATATTTCCTCAGCTGCCATGACTATAAGAACTGGTGAAGGTCTATGGTCATAATTTCTATATAGAAAATGCATTTAAAGACTCTAAAACGTGACGAGATAAAAAGATCTGTCCCCATACTTACCCTGTTTTGCAAACGTGCAAGATTTCTGTATTCTCTGGCAAAAAATGGCTGCTTTTTCCTCACTGGACTATAGAAAAATATGAGATTTGTGATTTATTGCATGACGGTGGGTAATATCGCCCTCCTCCTGGCGTATGATATTAAGCTCCATGTGATCGTTAAGACTCGGTAAGGCTGTAGGATGCAAATAAAAAGGTATGCGGCAGATTGTTACACTACGCGTTTCGAGTACAGAAACGGATGCAGCAGTCTTTTTTTTTTTTTTTTGCTGCTCCGCTGGATTTCGTTAAAGCTTGAGCCCATGCATATTGCAAGAATGAATGGGATGTCCTTTAAGGTTACGAAAAAGGGAACTAGCAGCCATAGCATCCTGGTTGTAGAGATCCGAGAATGGTTAAAACACACATCTTAAAAGAAGAAGCAATCGTGAAGGGAAACGGGACGAACGAAGGGTAGAGCGTTCTAATTCTCAGGAGTAAGAACATGGGGTCAGTTCGATCCCAAATTTCATGTTAACAGTGTGGTACGTTAAAACGAAAAAAACAAAAAAAAAGATACAAAAATGAGGAAGGGGTACCGGGGCAGGAGTCAAAGATGGGATAGGGTCCCTGTTTACACAGGATAAGAGTCCTGAGTAAGATTCAAGTGTAGTTTTCCGGGAATAAGTCTTTAAAGTGCTCCCACTGAACTTAGGCAATCAGGCCTCCCCCCCAGGGGATCTCTTCTTTTGGATATGTCAAAGGGGTCGGGGACCATGCAAGCCCGACACCTCTGGAGACAACGGAGGGCTGTGGGCGCCTTTGCTGGACATCCAGTCATTCCGAGAAGCTTGGTGGGCTTTCCGGTGTGCCAGGCGATGAGTAACAGAAAATCCAGCATTTCCCTCCAACTGAGACAAAATGACCAGCACCTGCCTGGTGGGGAAAAGTGGGGAAGGGGACACAGAGAAAACATCAATGGTAGATAGATAGAATGAAATAGGTTATATGCTGGCAACTAATGTGAATGCCAATCCTATTGTACGCGGGTCTCGATTCCCCCTTTGCTGCTGGAGGATGGGCCATATTTATGTAGAGGTGCGCAACACAAATCTACGGCAGCCCCCTCGCTGTTGTAGATTTAAAGGGGTATTCCCATGTCAGACAATGGGGGCATATGGCTAGGATATGCCCCCATTGTCTGATAGGTGTGGGTCCCACCTTTGGGACCCACAACTACATCAAGAACAATCCCTGAAAGTTGTGGAGGGCGCACTGCGCCTTTTTTTTTATAGGGCCTCCAAAAATATCCGAACGTGGGATGGGAGCGATGGTCGTGCATGTGCAGTGCGCCCTCCACAACTTTCAGGGATCAGTTCTCGATGTAGGTGCGGGTCCCAGAGGACCTATAAATGGGGGCATATCCTCCCATTCATGTGCTCTCTTTTACTTATGGGGAGAGCGCTTGGCGATGGACGGACCCCGGAAACCCCAGGTTCCTATGCCCACCCAACTTCCCTGCTCTGTTCTCGGTGTAGGTGCGGGTCCCAGAGGGGCATGCCTCCATTGCCTGAGATGAGAATAGCCCTTTAAGTCTTTCTTCAAACTAGAAAACTGGTGTGAAGAAAGATAAATATGGTGGCCCTGTAGAGCTTCCCCGCTCTCTTTTTTTTCTCCACCTCGGAAAAGTGTCATGAAGGGGAAAAATATGGTACATGTTGCCGCGCAAACGGCATGCAAGAAAATGTGCAACCTATTTACGCCACAGGAATTTACCTCTTGTACCCTGCAGAGCAGAAGTACCAGGAGGATAAACTGCATCTGTATGAATTCCTAGAGAAGACCTGTAAACAGATTAAGGGTCCATTCACACGTCCATTGTTTTTTCCTGATCTGTTCTGTTTTTTGCGGAACAGATCTGGACCAGTTCTGTACCCATTCATTTTCAATGGGTCCTGAAAAAAAAATCTGACATTGAGCTGTCCGATTTTTTTCAGGACCCATTGAAAATGAATGGGTACAGAACTGGTCCAGATCTGTTCCGCAAAAAACGGAACAGATCAGGAAAGAAACAACGGACGTGTGAATGGACCCTAAATGAGTGGCTTAGGGTGTCCCCACAAGTGGCGGAATTTTTTGCCAGAAAATCTGCCACATCAGGACTCGTGGAGAGTGGAAGAACACTCACCTGTGAAGAGGGGGGACGCTGTCGCTGGTTTTGAGGCTGCCTCGAGTGGACACGACATTGAAGCTGTCTGTGCAGTCGCACTGGATGTGCAGAAAAGTCTTGGGATGGCGATTTTCTACGACCACAATAAGCCCCGCCCATCCGTGTGTCAGATAATAGCAGGTCATCCCCTCCCGACCCTATGGAGAGAGGACAGGGACAGCTTAACATAGGATACTGGAAGATCCTTCTAGCACATGGGGATGATTAGACAGAGTGGCTGAGAGGTACAAGCCAAAAAAGTGAAAGGAATAAAGATACTGAGGGCAGAAATAATGAATTATTGATTTCTGCGGTGAAGTAGTCATTTATCACAGCGAGCCTGTACCTCGTGCCGCTCCCCCTTGTCTTCTGTCAGCAGGATAATGGCATCTGCAAGCGTTGTTGGTTGTGCTTCCACTTGCTCGACCATGACAAGTCGGGAACTATAAATGGCCAAGGTGTACCCCATGGGGTCCGCAGCAGAGCGGCTATTATTACCGCTGCCTGTGGGACTGGATGCTAAAATACAAGACAAAAAGTTATCTAATAGAAGCCCTTAAAGTCTATCGGAGCAGGCCTCCATCAGAGCAGACCTGTCCTTACCTTGAACTGTAGATGATCCACCCAGATTTAAGGTTTGCCAGTGGTTGAAGGCACAACACACCACAGCGTATTCTCCAGGTTCCAGCATGACATCGCATCCGACAAATTTCTTCACCGCCCTCTTGCTGTGCGCCATTAGCCGACCCAACATCACTTTCCCCGTACCGCCATGAGATGCCCGGAAAACCATGATGCAGAGGTCCAGGAGGTGACTGTCCACAGTGTCTGACCGCCTGCAGACAGACAGGGCAGTTAGCTTAGCGCAAGAAAATGATCCAAGCCCATGTGCATTTTGGGGGAACGTATCACTTTTATTATTTTTACGAGGTCACAAAAGAAAAAGGGATTCGGTATTGTGCAACACTCATCACTAGGGATAAATCTGAAATTTTCACCCTTAGGGTCCATTCACACATCCGTATGTGTTCCGCAAAACAGGGACACCGGCAATGTGCGTTCCGCATTTTGCGGAACGGATGCGGACCCATTTTGCGGATGTGTGAATTGACCCTTAGAGGACCCTGAGATTTTCCATTTTTGCGTTTTCACTCCCTGCCTTCCCATAGTCCTAACTTTTTAATTTTTCAGTTCACATAGCCTTATGAGGGCTTATTTGTTGCGGTACAAGTTGTACTTTCTAATGGCACCATTTACGGTTGCATACCATGTAGAGGGAAGTGGAAAAAAAAATCTAAATGGAATTGCAATTAAGGTTTTTATATATTTTCTTTACACCGTACACTACGCCATAAAATTGACCCGTTATCTTCATTCTCCAGGTCAGTATGGTTACAACGATAACACACTTGTACAATTTTTCTTGCGTTTTAATACTGAAAAAAGTTTTTTTAGTTACGCCATTTGCCGTATGCCATTATTATATTTTAATTGTATGGGCATTTTCGCACACCGTGATGCCCATGATGTTTATTTTTTTATTGGTTAAGTATTTTTATTTTAAGGAAAGGGGGGGTGATTTGAACATATATACGGTATATATAATTTTTTTTTACGTCTCCCTGGGTGACTATAACTGGCAATCATTAGATTGCCCATTGTGTTTATTGATGGCTATATAGCCATCATTGAACACTTAATTTTCAATATAACAATACAGTGCTGCCACTTAGTGGCCTGTATTGGTATATTCATCTAATAGGCACCGAAGCCTGCTTGAGGCTTCCGTCTATTAGATCAATGTTACAGGTTCCCTGATCTCAGCTGGGGAACGCTGATACCTGAGCGGAAGCGCGCGGCTTCCCCTTCCGGACTGCCCAGATGCCGTGGTCACATTTGACCACGGCATCTGAAAGGAAAAATGTATGCGATCAGCCTTATGGCTGATCGCATACATGTGCCACGGGTCTCTGCTATTTAAAATAGCAGAAACCCGGCGGCTATGGCGTCCGCAGCATGTGCGAGCGGGTGCCATGTTTAGAGACCGGACTTGTGCCGTACATGTACGGCGGAGGTCCTCAAGGGGTTAAAGGGGTGTTCCGGAAGCAGAATGATGATAAATAGGCCATCAATACCTGATAGGTGGGGGTCTGACTCAGCACTACCGCCGATTAACTGTTTGGAGGGTTTGGTGAGCACTGCGGCCTCCTTACAGCTTACCAAGCACAGCGCCGTACAATGTATAGAGGCTGTGCTTGGTATTGCAGCTCAGGCCCATTCACTTGAAGGAGACTGAGCAGTACATAGGCCAATGTGACTGATTAACATGATGTCACTGGCCAAGGAAAAAGCAGATCCCCTTCCATGTAGCCGCTCAGATGAAATTTGAGGACTTAAAAGGCATATAAGAAAGCTGCACACCCACCTGCTGCATACACCCCCTTCTGAGGGGATCCATTGCTTTATTCCCAGGGGCTGATAATCTGTTCTGGTCATCTGATGGACACACAGCTGCATGGCTCCTTACAAAGACAGACCTTTGATAACTGTACTGTAATGAGTCGGGCACCTGTGCGAGCATCACTAACAGATTTTAATCCTCTATGCTTTTCCCATGAAATTGGAATACCCCTTTAAAGGTTTACTACCACTGTATATGCCATACCTATTAAGAAAACACAGGTCCAGTGACCCTCGTTTGCATCACTGTTCATACAATTCAATGGAGACCACCGAAGTCCAAAAGGAATAACGTAGCGAGCCGAGTCCTGCTCCTTTCATAACATAAAAGCGGCCAAGAATGGTGTCCTGTGTGAACCATGCATTTACCGTTTAGCTTTGGGAATGTCTACACTTGGATATTAAGCTGTATTATCGCATTTTTCTCATAAGCGCCGTATGCACGGACACGTACGAAGCGGGTTTATTACACTTCCCACTTATTTCAATGGGAGATTCAGCGCAGATTCTGCCCCACGATGGGGCGTGCTGCTTCTTTTTTCCACGTGAAAAAAAAGCAAGAGCTGTTTTCCATTGAAATGAATGGGAGGCGGTTTAGAGGCGTTTTTTTTAAGCTCATTTTGGGCGGAAATGTGCCTAAAATCAGCACCAATAAACTCTGTGTGAACTGGTCCTAACTCAAATCTTCAGTAATAGAATCGTCTTTTTACCTGCTGCCCTCCTGGAAAAGAGAGAATTCCAGGGCCGTGCGCTCCACCACTGTAAGGGACGTTACGGTCACGGGGTTTGAAGCCTTGTTCGGGAACGTGCCCTGGACTCTAACTTCATGCCAGTCAGTGTGGATCTTGCAGATATCAACAGAGTCAAAGTACCTGTGGGGTCAGAACAGAAAGAGAAGCCTTTTAGGCTGAGGGCGGTGACATTTTTACTCCCTTTTAAAGGGGTTATCCGACAAATCATAAATCACATGGGAAGAGGTCCGAGTCCCAGCTCCTCCGCTGATCAGCTGCTTCAGGGAACCGCCGCGCTCCCGAGCTCTGGGGTGCACAGCCGGCTCCCGGCAGCTTTCCAAGCACATTGCTGTACATAGTATAGCGGTTGTGCTTGGTTGCAACTAGGCCACGTGACCGATGTGCAGTGACATTACATGGCCTAGGAGGAGGCTGTGGTGCTCATGGACCCAACAGCTGATCAACACCAGGGACCCCCGCCGATCTGATATTGATTACCTATCCTGAGGGTCGGCCATCAATATCATTTACTAGATAACCCCTTTAAAGGGAATGTGTCATCAGAAAATGACCTATTGTTTAAATCCCGTTTTTATGTTTCTCATTTTTAAAGGGCATCTGTCAGCAGTTTTTTTTACCTATGACCTATGACACTGGCTGACCTGTTACATATGCGCTTGGCAGCTGACGGCCGTGTTGGTCCCATGTCCATATGTGCCCGCATTGCTTAGAAAATTGAGGTTTTGATATATGCAAATGAGCCTCTAGGAGCAATGGGGGCGTTACCATTACACCTGGAGGATCTGTCCTCTCTGCCACTGCTGTGCCCTCTGCCGGCCCTGTCAATCAAAGTTGAGAGGGGACGGATGGAGTAGAGCGTGACAGCATCCATCCTAGCGTTTCAATTTCCAATGAAAGGGATATGGATGGTTGGAGCACGCTGTGGACAGTAAGATACCTCATCTCCAAGATCATCCCTAGTCACAGGATGGGCTGAAACGATAACCCGTCTACGAAATCATTATTCTATGTGGTGTTTAGAAATGACGAGTGGCGCTCACTTACCGGATAAAGTCACTGTATTCCATCCAGAAGACGCCTTCGCTGCTGCCATGGGGCATTAGTTCATGTTTGAGTGTTGCCGGCCAAAAGGGCCAATCGTCTGACCAGCTTCCATTCCAAGAGAAGCGACCCCAGGGGTTACGGAGATGGAGGAGGCTGCCAAGTAAGGAGGCCAGAATAAGGTGTGAAAAACATAGATCTATGCCAAGGAACCGGACACTTAAAATGACGTTTCATACGCCGATGTAAGCCCCATGTGCATTTGGTTATCCTCAGGATAGGTCATCAATATCTGATCAGTGGGGGTCCGTCTTCTGACACCCTCCGCCTATCAGATGTTGGGAGGAGTGAGACTTTGCTGCTTCCTGGCCTTGTGATGTCACATCCATTGGCCACATGACCTTTCATGTGGATGCAATACCAAGCACAGCCACTATACAACGAACGGCGCTGTGCTTGGTGTACAGTAAAGAGGCCGCAGTGTTGGTCCACGTGCTGCAGACCCTTCCAACAGCTGATCGGTGGGTGCGCTGGGAGTCGGACCCCCGAGTTCTGATATCGATGACCTATCCTGTAAACGGGTCATCAATATATTAGTCCCGGACAAGCCAAACTAACAGCAGTATCATATCCTTACCGGTGGGTATTGACGTCTCGAACATCCAGTATGGAGTAGGCATGTCGGGGTCTCAGTCCAACACTTTCATAAGCCGCATCGTCCACCTTCATGTTCCCACCTCCACAGGACGCTCCCATTAGAAACCTGAAGTAACAAGAGACGAGCACAACTCAGCTCCACATACCAGAGGCTTTAAAGGGGTTCTCTGTACTCATCAACATCGGATAGGTGGGGTACGATCCCCATCACCTGTTTTGGGCTTCTGTGGCACCGGAAACTATACAGCAGGGATGGCCAAGCTGCGGCTCTCCAGCTGTTGCAAGACTACAACTCCCAGCATGCCCAGACTGCCTACAGCTATCAGCCTACAGCAGGGCATGGTGGGAATTGTAGTTTTACAACAGCTGGAGGGCCGCAGGTTGGCCATCTCTGCTATACAGCATATGGAGCTGGAGGCAGATAGCTCCATACACTGGCCAAATCGGGGTACTGCAGCTCAGCTCCCAATCAAGTGAATGAGAGCTGCGTTTCAGTACGCTGGCGCTGAACATTACAAAGTATGCGGAGCCTTCTGCTTCCACTGCGATTCCACCACCGCAGCAGCTTGAAACAGCTGATCCGTGAGGGTGCTGAATGTCGGACCCCCACCCCAGAAGGACCCTTTAATGCAACCCCTATGGCAAATAGATGGCTCTACTCCACAGCTTAATGAGTAAAGGCTGGCTACAGTTTATGGTAATAATTTCTCCCATAAGTGACAGCGAGGGAAAAGTTCTGGGTGACAAAAACAAAGAAAAGATCACGCTCCCCATGTAAGCCAAAATGGTGGACAACGGTAGTGGTCAGATAGCTAGACAAAGACTGCACATATTTAGGCGCACAAAGCTTGCGCAGTGCAGTTCATGTGAGAATTGACACCCATCAAAAAACTTCTGGAATGGAGTAGGAGATTGGATTAAAAAAACGCTACCTTTTGTGTCACCCCTATTTCCTCATAGATTGTAAGCTCTTGCGAGCAGGGTCCTCACTCCTAGTGTTCAGTAATATATTAGCCAGTGACGTGTGATGTCTTTTGTTTTGTACATGAACCCTCTGAATTGTAAAGCGCTGCGGAATATGGTGGCGCTATATAAAGAAATATTATTATTTAAAAAAAACAATGGGGGTCCTTTACTAAGAACGCCATGTCAGTTTTTGACCCCATTTTGTGACTTTTTAAAAGGTCCGTGCGGCAAAATTTTGTGTTTTTACGCCATTCTCGCCGCTGAGGAGTCAATCATCCCCAGCAAATGTACTAACATTGACGTCTGGAAACAGATGTAAATGTCATTTGAAAACTACTGCAGTCATTTTCACTCCAGGCGCATGGATTGCCCGGGGGGGGGGGGGGGGGCTGGTGCACTTCACCTATGAGGAGGCGCGCAGCGCGACATAAATGAAGCACATTCTCCAGCAGCGCAGGGGCTATCAAAGACCGCTGTAAGACCCCGATCTTTGATAAATGACCCCCGGTGACATCATTCGGCTACAGATCTGCTGCTCTTACCCGGCTTCCTTAGAGCTCAGCATTTTGGCCCAGATGAGATCCGTGTCTACCGTCTCCTCTCGGGGGTTAGTGGAGCTGACATGAAGCATGAGGCTTTCGCAGGGTGCTCCGGTCAGAGTGGCCAGGCCCTCGATAGCGCGACCTGCCTGGAGAGCAAAGTAGGAGCCATGAAGCTTTGCCAGAGCCTTTTCGATCAGCGCCACCCAGAGCTGCTTCCTTTGGGCCTGTAGGGAAGACAAATCACACGCTGCTTCACCGTGCACTGGGCGCTGCATCTATTGCGGGGTAGGGTGCTGGTTTCCACGCACCTGAGAAAAAAGCAGATAGCCAGCTTCATCGCACGGCAACATGTCATCCACCAGGACGGTGGTCCAGGTTCCATCCTTGCATAGTCGCACCTGATAAGCTCCTTCTGTGCATATGGTCCTTGTGATCATTACCCTCTCCACCAGTTCGGGTCTTTCTGCCAGCACTGCCAGCGCACTGAGAAACCTGTACAAATCACCAGAGCTCAATCAGTAACCAGCGGCATAAGGCTCTATTTATACAGTGCAGTCAGATGGCGGTTTTATTACTGTACCAACCCCCCCAACATGTAGCACCAACCAGTCATGAGGCCCAAAGAGGACTCCAAGGGTTGTGCCTTGAGCTAGGTACTGCCAATCTAATGTGGATTGGCATCAGCATGCTATCTTTTTGGAAAGCTGCCCATTATCTGCCCTGTAACCCTGATTATCTGGCACTCTCAAGACCGGCAAGGTGCCATTTATCAGATTTTCCAAAGGGGGTTAATAATATTAGAAAATATATCAGTTTTTTTTCTCATACACAGCGCCACCATGGGCTGTGTCTTGTATTGCAGCCATTGGAAATGGTCATCTCCGGTAGGTTCATACCTAGAAATTTTTCACCTATCCGCATGATGGGTGATAAACATCGGATGCTGAGGGCTCCGCTGATGAGACCCCCATTGATCGCTAGAATGGGGGTCCCAAATCTCCTGTTCTTCCTCACTACAAGACCACAAATGAGAAAGGGCTTGAAAAGTTCACACCTGCATGTCACTTGGAGCGGATGGGAACAGCGGCACCATCGCCATCAGTCCCACCGGCTCAGGACGGAGTGGGCACCCTCTATATATCACCCCCCTAGTAGCACTGATAAATGATAATGATGACATGTATGATGTATGTACTCACCAGCAGTTTCCCAGCAGCCCTTGCAGTATGTCGGAAGGTCGCGGCGTGCGAAAGACGGACCATTTCACCCCGCGTTCTTTGAAGATACTGCAGTTTATCTCATGCGGTCGCAGCCATTGTTTCACCCTCTGTTGGATGCTGTTGGACTCTGGAAAGCCGACAGAATGAGGCCCCGGAGGAAAGCTGTCATCCACAAAATTCACTCTGTTCTGGGATGGGGACAGGACGAGTATCAGTACATTGTCAGGAGGGGGCGAAGAACGAGAGATGGTTAGTAGAGGGAGATCCGCCGAGAGTGCAATGAGCGCGGATAATGTGGGTTAGGAGCACCTGGGTCCACGATTGCAGTGATCGATGGAAGGAGACAGAAAGTGAAAAGCTGCAAGACTGAGGGAAGCCAAGGTAAGGACTCGTGCACACGAATGTGTACCAGCCGGGCCCGCTGTATGCTGAATGGGGTCCGATGGTCTGCACTACTTTTTGGCGGCGCGGAGGCACGGAGAGAAACCCCACAGAAGCACTCCGTAGTGCTTCCATGGGGTCCATGCCTCCGTTCCGCACCGCACCTTCCAGATTGAAAACCCATTCCAGTCTGCGGTGCACAAACGGCCGGGACCCGTATACTGTGTAGGTATACGCTCGTGTGCATGAGCCCAAGGCTGAGAAACCAGGTATAAAACCAAGTAAACATAGACATAAAGTATACACAATCTAACATCGCTTAAACATTTCCTGCAGTCAATAGCAACGGGGCATCTAAATGGTTGGAGAGAGGCAGGGGGTTCCCTCTGTCATCCCATCGCAGGGTGCCCATGGGTTGCATTCTTGGCCAAAAAAATGGCTTGCCCCGTACAGAAGCCTGTTTTCCACTGACAGTCGTAATACACTGCTTTAGGCCTCATGCACACGGCCGTTGCTTTGGTCCGCATCCGAGCCGCAGTTTTGGCGTCTCGGGTGCGGACCCATTCACTTCAACGGGGCTGCAAAAGATGCGGACAGCACACGTTGCTCCGTTCCGTGATCCGCAAAAAAAATTAATATATAACCTGTCCTATTCTTGTCCGTTTTACGGACAAGAATAGGCAGTTATATTAATGGCTGTCCGTGCCGTTCCGCAAATTACGGACACCATCCGTGTTTTGCGGATCCGCAATTTGCATGAGTGTGCATGAGGCCATACTGAAGTGTTGCAGTGTATTATATGGGCGATCAGGAGATTAGACGTTCTCAGAGTATGACGGATCACTTAAGATTTCACGTGTCAGCACTCACAGGGTTAAACCCCTACGCCGCCTTCACTTGTCACACGGAAGGTGCACTTTAAATAGAAACCATTGTGTCAGTGTGTGCACGCTGCTGTCATGTAGTGTATGGCATTTTAGAATACCGTCGGTGTCATGTTCGCGTCTGGTGTCGAGTTCACGGTCTCCGTGTTGACAGTCCCTTCCATTGCAGGTGATGAGGCTTCACTGGAACTTGGCCACATTAACAACTGTTACCAGGATCGCTGCCCGCAACAATGAACAAGGGCAGGCCGTGCCAGGGATTCGCTTCCACCAAGCTGAAGATCTCACACAGCAGACACTGTGCGGTCATTCAGGGCGAGATGAGGGCAGAACAGATGTGGGCGACCCACAACTAACACAATCAGAAGGCATAGGGGCAATGGCTGACATCATCTCACAAGGTACCGATTCTACTTAAGGAGATCAAACTAGTTGGTCTTTGGAGCAATGATCCCTGGGTAAAAAATGGATCTCCTCCAGAAGGAAGAATACCAACTCTAGTGCCACCTATAGGCGGTTCTTCCATTAGCAACACTTATCTCCTATCCATAGATTTAGGGTATAGACTCCTAGGACCACCAGCAATCACGGCAAGACAGTCAACCAAAGTAGTGTTTGACCCAACAGCAATTTTAGGCACGTGGGCGGCTTAGGTGCTTTAAAACTAGAGGAGAGCTGGCACCATACCACAAGGGCTACCTTGGGGGTCTAAGACTGTTGGCCATGCTGAGAGTTGTAGTATCTCAATGGCTGGAGAGCCACAGATGTAGAATACATATCCACAGCAGGCAGAAGAGCACTCCCAACATCTCCAGTCAAAAAAATAGCATGAAGCTGACGGCATCCTCAGTGCACGGACCCATGTACAGTTATGTTTTGGACCTGCACAAACAAAATACTCTCATAGAAAATAATGGACACAGTATTATGATGCACCAGTCATATTTGCACAGGAAGATGAGATCCTTCTCCCCTGGATCTCTACACATCCCATCAGAAGCAGCAGCATGGATGACATTATACAGCAGTACATAGCAGTGTAGCTGTGAATCCAGCACTCGGGGAAGATAGAAAACTAACTAGTGCAAGCAGCCGTGTCTGTGCATCTGTCTCCCTCAAGCAGCTCCCCCTCCTGTCTCCATCTCTTTAATGAGCATCAAATAACCTGATCCCCGAGTGAGCTGATAATCTGTCTTGAGGCGGATTGTAGCAGGAATTAAAGGGGTTCTCTGAGATTTACATATGGATGACCTATCCTCAGGGTACTGTAGGTCATCAATATGGGATCGCTGGGGCTCCGACTCCCAGGACCCCTGCCAGTCAGCTATTTGAGGCGGCTGCAGCACTCCAGTGAGCACCATGGCCTCCTCGCAGCTTCCGAAGCACAGCTCCGTCTATTGTATAGTGGCTGTGCTTGGTATTGCAGCTCAGCTGAGCGGCGACTAGGCCAAAGGAATGACGAACGTGACGTCCCGCGGCCTCAGACAGCTGATCGGCGAGGATCCCTGGAATCAGACCCCTGCCAATCTCATATTGATGACATGAATACCTAAATCCGGGAGAACCCCTTTCAGAGTGAATGATCAGTTCATGAGACAGAGGGAAGGAGAGGTAGCTTATAAGTGGAGAAAGAGGCGTTTTTCTGTAATAAGATATAGTACAAAGACATTTTTAAAGGAGGAGAAATGAAGGCAATACCTCAAGTCTGATTTTGCACCAATTTTTAAAAAAATGTACCCCAGTAGACATGGCTGCTTTCTTCCTGAAATGGCGCCGCTCTTTGCGCGAATCTCAAGCTCAATTACTTGAATGCGGCTGAGCTGCAATTCTAGAACTAGCCTGTGGACACGGGTGGTGCCGTTTCTGGAAGAAGGCCAACAGGTTTAAAATAGGAAGTACACCCAAGCCACAGCGTCCAGAAACGGCTGCCTCCCGGCTTCATTTGCACACGAGATAAAGTTCACGGAAGGTAAAGTCACATTTTTGCCCCGTGTTGTAGACGATAATAAAGCTCACCTCTCGGCAAAAGCTGACAATGTTCTCCCAAAGCTCTTTGGCCTCGCCTTCATCTGTCTGCCTTCTGGTTTCAGCCCTCATGCTCTCCCGGCGACGCAGCATCCGCGCCCCCACATTACGCCGCTCGGCCATGTAGCCCTGCGGTGTGTGACATGCAATGCAGTGTGGGCAGTGAGTGTCATTTATGAGGGTGCATGCCGGGCAGGCCCACTCTGTCCTTCGGGGAACCGGCGTGGGGAGCACTACTGCGCCGGATGGGGATGGCAAGCTCTCCGTTGCGGGTGTAAAACTCTCACTTTCGCCTGCCCGCACTGCTCCGCAGACAAAACACCTACTGGCACTACCGAGGTTACGCAAAGTGCATTTTCCGCATGACCAACTGGTGTCCGGAGTCTGTGGCTCAACAGAGGATGGCGTAGTTTCAGCTGCCGTTACCTCTTCTTCCAAGACACTCAAGCGTTTAGGAAGACGACTTGGGGCGGAAGGAGGAGGAGAAAGCGGGTTGTCTGGCACCACCTCTCTTCGGCTTCTTGGAACGGGAATATTGTGTGGTCCCGGTGAGAGTGGCAGCGCCGGTAAGGGTCTGGGAGAGTCTGGCTCACGGAGAGGAGCTGTTGCTTGTTCATCGGCTCCTTGAAAAGCAGCAGGGGGTGGAAGAATTTCTGGAACTACCAACGCCTCCGGTGGTATTTTGGGCAAGGACAATTTACGCGGTCCACCACAAGCCGAGCAGGAGGTGGCCACAGGAGTGTTATGAAGAGTACAACGAAGACAACTCCAACCTGAATTTACTGTAGACTGGAGAGTAGGACTAGTTATATCCTCCGGATCGGATTCTTGGACGGGGGATCTCGCCTCTTCGTGCGGTCCACGAAAGATACCATTGGGAACGGCTGGAGGAGGAAGATACCCACAAAGCTGGCATCCCGTTGGCGGAGGTGAAGGGTTGGTTGGAGTAAGATTGGAAAAGGTGCATCGGCTGCAGGACCAATGCTGTTCGGTCGAGCTCAGTCTTAGGATGTGGTTGAGATCGGGTAGATTGCGAGGAGCTTCACACATCGAGCAATGCCGCAGCTCAATGGAATTTAGGTATGTGCAACGGCAGCACGGCCACTCCTTACAGGGGGATGGGGCCGCCATGGGGTCTGGAAGCCTGGGAGGAAGGAAGAGAAGAAAAATGACTTAACATTTGACTCAATATCTTGGTAAAGGTTGCAGATTTTCTTCACCTGGCTCAAAGTGCAGTCACAAAGATAAGCGGCACAATAAATGGCGGACCGTATCAGCAGATAAGGAATCAATATAAAAGCACATAAACCCGCTCACGAGCTGCTGACAGCACTACTTTTAGTCTACCTATTTGATATTGCCGGGCTCCGAGCTCCCTTCTCCTCTGCTTCCAGAACCTGCTTCCTGATGCACACGTCACTGATGAGGCCATCGACTTCTGGCCCAGAGGTGTCCGGAAGTGGAGAAGAAAGGAGCTCGGAGCACCCAGCAATATTAAAAAGGGGGTTCCTGGTCTCAGAGGACCCCTTTAATGGGGTTTTCCAAGATGATTTTGAAAGAAGGTCTGTATTTGTCCCAGGCTGCGTATGGGATTGCAGCTCAGTATCTTTTAAAGGGGGTCGTCTAAGATTACAAAAAAGCTCTCTTTCATCAGAAAAAGCAGCCTCCTCCTGTTCAGGGCTGCGTCTTGTATTGCAGCTATAAATGGGCTGAAACGCAGTAGCCAACACTGCCTAGGGACAGAGGAGGCTCCTCGGCCTTGTAGACAGTGACAATCCCGCTGACTGTACACAATGATACGGAATTTCCAAGGTTACATGGCGATAAATACACATTAACCACTGGGTTATACACTGGGCGACTTAAGGGGCCATTCACACGTCCGCAATTCTGTTCCGCATTTTGCGGAACGGAATTGCGGACCCATTCATTTCTATGGGGCCGCACTATGTGCTGCCCGGATCCGGAATTGCGGACAAGATTAGGCATTTTCTATATGCAGAACGCAAAATGCAGAACGCCCATTGCCGCTGTCCGTGTTTTGCAAAACACACACAGACGTGTGAATGGACCCTAAAGGGGTGATGTGATATCACTAGGGTATGCAATCACTATGATCGCTGAGGGTATGACCTCAGGTATTCCCAACAATCTTGAAAGAAAGTTCATGCACGTCACCGCTGAGGCCGGCGACTGGCAGCAGCAGTTACATGAGCCGCCATGTAACTGCTGCTGCCAGTCGCCGGCCTCAGCAGTTGGATGTGCTGCCAGTGGGAACTTAGCGGGACATAAAAAAGGTGAGTAAAGGTATACAGCACCTGCAATGGGACGTTTTCTTAGAATAGCCCTTTTTTTATTATAAAAAAATAAAATAAAACCTACTGTTTTGTGTATTCCGCAGTCTCCATGGTAACAGACTACAAAAAAAAACTAAACTATGTAGTCTGATACTCATACTCCCGTCAAAGTTTCTGCTACTTATTGCTCGAATGAGTGTTAGCCAGGAGTAAGGGGCAGGCAAGGAGCGTAACCGCAGGGGGGGGGACTACACAGGGTTTGTTTGTAGTCTGTAACCATGGAGACACATAGGAGCAGGCGACGCCAAACGATAGGAGATTTGTTTTTAATCAGACATTCTTTGCAGGTTTACTCCAGGTAACGGAGGCGATCCCTATCTGCTCAGCTTTGAGAGTCCTCAGACCCAGCAGTTCTCAGGTGGCACATCTCTCCAGTCGCCCTGGCACCGCGGGACAGGCTCTAAATCTACGGAAACGCATTTATTAATCTAATCGGACTTAATCAACAAGTTAACAGTCGTCCTGTAAGATAAACCTGGGTGTGGACAGTGCAGGATTTAGCAAACATTACTTGAGCAAACAGGATGAGAAATTTAATTTTCCCAGGAGGAAGCGGATATTCACAAGATATCTGCAACATGATTAAAGGGATTGTCTCATCCCCCTTAATCCCGTGTCCACATGTCCTATTAGCTAGATGGGTTCTCAAGCAGAACACCGCTAACCAAACAGCAGCAGATCTGGCCTGTCTGCCATTCATTTGAACGGCCACGTGTAATACCCCATTTCCCCTGTAGTGGCCACTGCAGAGAAAATAAGTGGCTGACAGCAGTTTCCTTGGGAGCCGGATAACAGGGTGAATTATATCTACCAAGCAAGTCACAGGCCGAAGGCTGGATCCGCCACTCAAGGCCGAGGTGGAGGTGTCAGGTAGGATTCCGCCACTCCAGGTGTTGTGAAACTACAGCAGATTTGTAGCTGAAGGCATCTGTGTTGGCTCCATGTTCATATGTGTCCGCATTGCTGAGAAAAATTATGTTTTAATATATGCAAATAAGCCTCTAGGAGCAACGGGGGCGTTGTCATTACACCTAGAGGATCTGATCTCTCTGCAACTGCCGGGCCCTCTGCACTTAGATTGACAGGGACAGGCGGTGAAAACATCATCACACCTGGCCCTGTCAAAGTGCAGAGGGCGCGGCAGGAGCAGAGAGAGCAGAGCCTCTAGGTGTAACTGGCAACGCCCCCGTTGCTCCTAGAGGCTCATTTGCATATATTAAGATATCACTTTCCTCAGCAATGCGGGCACATATGTACATGGGATCAACACAGATGCCTTCAGCTGCCAAGCGCACGAGTAACAGGTCAGCCAGTGTCATAGGTACAAAACTGCTGACAGATGCCCTTTAGGGGAGGGATGAGAATTTTAAAGGTATGAGATTTTCTTTCTAACTTTAATGCCCCTTTAAGATTTATCAGCAGGAATTATTATCAGGGGACATAATACAAGTGATATTCTATCTACACTAATATCCCTTGGGGGGGGGGGAGTTTGGGAATGCGGACCTGTTCTTCCTGGCAGAATCTTCTTAATGTGTAATGGAAATCTATCAGCCAGCGAGACGCCATGTAACAGCAGATTATTACTACTTCCGGAGAAATCGCCACGTGTGGACTGCAGTGCCTGCAATTAGGGGAATTAAACAATTGCAGGACGACTCGGGAGACCACGGCCGCCATGATGATTTTACGCACTGCTATTATCACCCGTTTTGCAACTGAATTATTGCTAATGTAGGGGAGTTTGAGATTAGGCTGCAGGTTGGATTTTGCAACTCCCAAATAGTTCGCTCATGAAACAGCGTGTACACGTGATTACGGGAGCCCCCTACAGGCCTGTGCGGCACTATTTTTTGTGGGTCGTAGACCAGCTGACGACCCCTCGTGACATGTCTGTTTTAGTAACTACTTGCATTCCCCATGTAATACCAATCCTAGAGCGTCTATTCTTATGACTAGGTTGTGCCATCCCTCTATTACTCCTACTAGAAGTTTAGGGTTATACTGTATATTGGTAATCTGGGCCTTTGTGCAAATTTTAATCAATAACACTGGTAATATCAGTCCCTATGTATGTAGCGATTACGGTGTAGCGGTATTATTTGGGCCTTGTATAGTGGGATTACAATCATTTTGGTCCTTGCATAGCTTTTTTTATTCAGTAACAGTATGGTAATATTAATTTAGTTGTCCTGCTGTGGCGTTATTGTTTGAGTTTTGTATAGAGGTTTCACTGGTATTCTTAGGCCTCACGCACACGACCGTTGTGTGCATCCGTGGCCGTTGTGCCGTTTTCTTTTCGCGGACCCATTGACTTTCAATGGGTCCGTGGAAAAATCGGAAAATGCACCGTTTGGCAGCCGCATCCGTGTTTCAATGGGTCCATAAAAAATCACGGATGCACACAAGATTGTCATCCGCGTCCGTGATCCGCGTCCGTGTCCGTTTTTTCCTATCATTTCAATGGCAAACTTGACTTAGATTTTTTTTTATTTTTCATGTCCGTGGATCCTCCAAAAAACAAGGAAGACCCATGGACTAAAAAACGATCACGGATCACGGACCTACGGACCCCGTTTTTGCGGACCTTAAAAAAAAACGGTCGTGTGCATGAGGCCTTAGTCTTATCAGTGGATTTTATTCAGTAATACTATGTAGTGATCGTGGTGTGGCGGTATTATTTGAGCTTTGTATAGTGGGATTCTTGTAATATGGGTCTTTATATAGTGCATTTTATTGAGTAACAGTATGGCAGTAATATTTAATCACTGTATGGTGGTAATAATTGGTTATGTTATAGCGGTATTGGGGTTTGTGCCCCTGATCCTTTAAAGGGCCTATCTAGGATTTTGCTATCTTCAGGATAGGCCATCAATATCAGATAGGTGGGGGTCCAACAACCCGCCAACCCCAATCGATCAGCTGTTAACGTGTAGCTGCGGTTCAGGAAGTAGACAGCAGAACTCCACAGCTCCGCCCATTGTGTAATGGACAGAACTGGTAACTGCAGCATTGTTCCCATTGAAGTGAATGGGGACAATACTGCAGTTACCAGCTCCGTCTACGACACAATGGACGGAGCTGTGGAGTTCTGGTGCTACATCGTAACAGCTGATTGTCAGGGTGTCAGATCCTAAGATTACACCACCATTCTCAAAATTCTGGACAACCCCTTGAAGACCCTGAACCGTGGCGTCCGAGCCTAACAAGTCCACAGCGACCATCTGGTGTAAGTTTATAATTGTCCGTATGTCCAAATGTGAGGGGAGGGTAAGAGAACTAATTGAATTGGCGGCGCTCTCCAGGGGCACGTCTCCGCCATGACAGCTGTGAGCCCTCGGGGTCAATTTAAAAGGCACACAAACCCTAATAGAAGGAGAGCAAATTTTATGATTTTATGATTTCTTAAGAATCAGGAGAGACGAGGAACGTCCAAAAGGTCAAACCTGAATTACCGGGAGTCATGTTTCAACCACAAGTCCTGTGTATCCGAGGAAGACGACCCGTGTGTGCGATACCTCAGGACGGATCATCTCTGCTGGATCGGGAGAACTGTGAGAGTCAGCGGTTCTCGGGGTGAAGGGCATTGCATCAGTATACAGGAGGAAGCTCAATAACAGTGACATCATCACCGAGGCACAAGGTACTCCGTGCCTCCATCATGAAACCTAATGAACTGATGACCAGTCCTTGAGTCGTCATTGCTAAAAAGTGTCAGCTATTCAAAAAAACTTTCTGAAGCCTATTTCCTTCCGGAATGTGCCCATTTATTCCTCCTGGAAATGTAGAATGGCTATTACCATTCTGTTTTTCCCTTACGCACTAAATGGTGAGGAAATCCATTTATTTTCCATTTCCAGGAGGAATAACAGAGGAATGGTGCATCCTTCAAAGAAAAAACGCAACCAAGCATTGTAATTTCATGGGGAATGCAAGAAACGACTAAATCAGGCACGTCAGTTCCTTACGATGATGAGGACTCGTTATTACTATTTAAGCGATATTGCAGCGAGAGAAGATGGCACAACCACAACTAGGAAGTGACACGAAGTCCCTGCGGAGTGTGCACCTGCTCATCCCATGTGTCATGGCTTAGTGCAACTTTCTCCTAACGTAAGCATTTGCGCGGCTCAGAATAATCAGATTAGGCCAAGTTCACACTTCAGTTATTTGGTCAGTTATTTCCATCAGTTATTGCAGGTGAAAAAAAACACAGAACAGGTGCAGATCGCTCCATTATACCCGATCTCTGAGAAGGCGTCACTCTACAATAACGGATGGAAATAACTGACCGAGTAACTGAAGTGTAAACTTGGCCTTACAGGGAGGACGGGAGTGGGAAGGGTTAACACTGGGCAGTGACTCTCTGATTACCATTGCCTCTCTGCAAAACTACAACTCCCAATGGTGTCGCTCCTGAGACATGCATGCTCGGATCACCATAGGGAATAAAACCCTATCAGACATCTCCGGCAGTGGCTTATCTTCCTTTAGAACAACAGGATCGGGCATGCAGTAATCCAACATGCCCATCCTTCTCTCCTCCTGGACATTGGGGGGCAGTATATACTTTAAAATCTGTTGGTAATGTGTACGGCCACCTTTACACTGGACATGCCCATGAAATCACTGGTGGCCAAAGGCTCATTCTCCCGCTGCCACCATCCACATGCACACTTGGCTTGACATCCACCATTACCAGCTCTCTGTTATTTTTCCCCAGCATCAGCCATCCAGGGACCCCCCCCCCACACCTACTAATAAGATCACTGCCCCCTCACGGGTTCGCCTGGCATCATCTCTTCAGTATGGTCAGATTGAAAAGGATGGCACCCCCATAGATCTTAGGGCCAAGATAAACGGGTTCAAATGCCAACAAGGTCAGGTCTATGGGCAGATTGAAGCTAGCCATACCCATATATCACAACCATTATTCGCATTGGCAATACCTACTGGGGGCACCTAAAGTGCCAGTCACCCCTGATCGGGGGGAGTTAATGCTCCTAATGCCCATAATACCCCATTTGCATGTGTAATTTAAAAATGTGTGGCTCTAGAGAGCAGATATTTAATAGCAAACTGCACCCACGGACAGGCAGATGTGCCAGTCTCTCCCGTTACAATCAGTCATTAACACCCATGCCAAGCTCCCATGGCACATACAACCAACAATTTACACATTGCTTATGATAAACTACCAAATGAAGAGAAGACGTGCCCGCTCACCTGTGTGTCCTGTACGTTGGAACGACTGTGCCCTGCTGTACAGACCCCAGGAGTCCGCTTCTATGCCAGCCCAGCTGGCTGATTCCAGGGTACGCCGTGCCCATGGTGCCTGGGTGCGACTCGCCCTCCGCTGCCAGGGAAGATGCCGAGCTCCCCATGTCTCAATGTGATACAACTTATCCCGGGCTAGATCCGAGACAGCTGAGTAGCGAGTGCCAGGGGGTGTTAGAGGGCATCAGAGCGAGAGTGTGCGAGAGCTAAGACGGGGAGGGCACAGCTGTCAGGGAGGGAGGAGGGCACCAGGCGGGAGGAATCACCTTTAAGGAGGAAGGGGGAAGTGAGAAAGGACTCCAGGGACTGTGGCGAGGAAGGCGTCGGCAGGTGAGAGCGTGACACTGATTGAAGGCATGCCCTCCACGTTATTACCGGGTGACGGGACGGAAAGACTTCGGAACTCGTCCGTCAGCATTCACATGTAATTACTGCGCATGAAACACTGCAACGTCATACGTGTAATCTAATAATAATAAAAAATAAAAAAACGCACATGGAAGATCATCGGCCGCGGAGCCGTCTATAAAAAGTGCCATTAAGCAACTGTAAAATGTGCCCGTACATGCCAGCGACGGGCAGGAGGACTGCAGGGAGCGGCGCTCATTTCCGGAACGTACATACTTGGCACCCATGTGTATCCTAACATTAAAGCTACCTCTATTTACCCCCCCGGTCTTTTTTTGTGACCTCTTGATATCCTGCCATAGCATGACACCTATGCAGTCACATGCCTCTAAGACCTCTTTTGCCTGTCAGCATTCACTGAAATCCTCACATTCTGTTCATGAAACAGGAAGCTCAGGATGAGCAGGTACAACTACTATATGTTCAAAGCTCCGCTGGCCAAAATGCTCAACAGTCAGGGTGGAAAAACAAGCGCCCGCTTTGAACTCATGCAGAAAGGTGGGACAGTTTGCAGTGACCAGTCGGCCGTCTTACCCCTGGATTGGGTGGGAAATCTGTCTACAGGTCATTTACAGTGTATACTCAATGGCAAAGCCACCAGGGGGCATCACTGCATCATTGTGGTCACTCAGTAGCCCCTAAGTGATCATTGCATCATTCCATTATATATTCTGTCACCACTAGGGGGAGCTACTATACATTGAGCTCAAAGTAGGCAGTATGCGTCACAGCTCCATCTAGTGGTGGCTGATGCAGAGAGGGAAAGTTCCCATCATTGAGACCCCCATTATGCAGAACGGGAATGCAGGGCAGGTCTTGCATGTGCACAGCATGCTCCATTTCAGTCTATGGGGTGTGCTGGAAAACTCTTTCATGTGTACACAGTAGGTACAAAACATTCCCGTTAATAAATGCCAATAATCAGGGATCTACGAGCGGATACACAGTAGGGGGAACACTCCCTTTAAAGCCTGTAGCTGTATCCACACATCATCATGAATCGCGTTCACCCATAATGACAAGAGGACCATAAGGGGTTAAACTAGATGCCCAGCAGCGGTCTTAAAGGAGTTGTTGAGGAACTTGCCCACAACGCTCCACGGGCTGATTCATTCACTGCAATGGAGCGGGGCTGCAGTACCAGACACAACCTGTGGACAGGTGTGGAGCCGTTTGTGGAAGAGCACAACCCTTTAAAGGGAACCTGTCACCAGGATTTTGTGTATAGAGCTGAGGACATGGGTTGCTAGATGGCCGCTAGCACATCCGCAATATCCAGTCCCCATAGCTCTGTGTGCTTTTATTGTGTAAAAAAAATAACTATTTGATACATATGCAAATTAACCTGAGATGAGTCCTGTATGTGAGATGAGTCAGGGACAGGACTCGTTTCAGGTTAATTTGCATATGTATCAAACCTTTTTTTTTTTACACAATAAAAGCACACAGAGCTATGGGGACTGGATATTGCGGATGTGCTAGCTAGAATGATTACAAACTACAACTACCTGCAGCACCGGCTCCTCCAAATGTTCCGAGGTGCCAAGGCACCCGCATGCAGATTACAGCACCCATCCTACGGAGTGAGAATGCCCAGGGCAGACCTAGGATATAGAAACTGAAGCAGTGACACGCTTTAATGCCATGTAAGAGGGAAATGCCAGCACAGGCAGGATGAGCGCGGAGAGCATTACCCTGGCAGAAGGCAGGAGCTGGCACGGCTGGAGGAGAGGTTACGGCTCCCTGGGTAATGACGCTGCGCGTTCTGGGTCTGCAGCCGATGCACCTCGTACATACAGATTAATGCAGAGCAATAAAAAAACACGTAGCACTAGAAAAATAATATGGAAGCACGTACAAAATGCCAACTTGGGCATCTGAATTTGTGCGAGATGTGCCACCCTTCTCTACTGGCTGTGTCTGGTACTGCAGCTCAATCTCATTGAAGTGGATAGTGCAATACCAGAAGCAGCCTATGGACCAGAGTGGCGCTGTTTTCTGAAAAAAAAAAAAAAAGATACACTTTTGTCACACCCTGCTGCACGCCACTTTAAATTATTATCCCTTTTGTTTGGGATACTTCCAAATTTGGAGTCATCGACATGGGGTGTATGTCAGAGGGTCTGATGATGAGGGTCTTGGTTGAACTTTTATTTCCCGTGAGATAAGCGGTGCCAGGCGACTAAATAAAGGATCAGTAAAGCCAGCTGTGGGTGCAATCCAGGTGCTTAAAACTGGAAGGACGTCTTTAGAGGTTGGAGGACAACTTTTAAATAACACGTACCGCCGTTCAGCGCCTCAAATGGGTACATCTAGGATATAAAATAGAACATACAGGCTGCCTGCAGTCACCACTAGAGGGAGCTCTCTGCATATTTCTGTACATGGAATTCAAGAATAACATAGCGTGCAGGGAGCTCCCTCTAGTGGTGACTGCAGGCAGGCTGAATGTTATATTTTGTATCTACGCTGGGCACCAGTAGAAGGGAGCTCCCTGTCACTCCTGACCCTCCGATCCCCCCCCCCCCCCCCCCCCGGAAGAAAAGGAGAAGAAAAAAAAAAAAAAAAAAAAAAAGGAGGTTCTGCAGCAACCGAGCTGTGCATTTTGTAGTTTACCAGCAGTTATGGACCGTCCAATATAATACTGAATATATTCCTTTATTCGGCATCCCAATAATCCGGAAAGTCTTCTAATTCCACGTTTGTTTCTAGCAATATCACGTGGAATACCATAAGAGTCGGGAACGTGGGAGGTGTGGGCGCTGGGGAGCAGGAGATAAAAACCCGTGAAATGTGCGGAGTGATCATCGCGTGACGAGGAAAGCACTGTGAGAATTTGGAAGGATCAAAGCGCGCAGATTTCCCCTCCTGTGGTCTAGGAACTGGATATAATGGAAGAAAATTATATCTGCTTCCAGGAAAGCTGGGTGACCGCTGCCGATGTGCTGCGCATCCGCAGGAGGATCGACCCCATTCAACGAGTCTCTTCCGTGCCGATTTTGCCACGCTACTTTTTGATAACGTTATCATGTCTGCTGTACTGGTTGTCACCCAGCTTTCCCGGAAACAGATATTTCTACAAATGCTGAAAATAGTGTTCCCCAATCGGTGGCTACAACTCCCAACATGCCCTGATGAGGCGGACAAGTCATTTGCTTGCATTTCCAAGGATCAGGTTCTTTAAAGGGGATCTCCGAGACTAGGAACCCCTTTTTATAGGGGTTATGCCTTGTATAGAACAAGGAGGCGGAGCATGACAACACTAAGGGGCCATTCACATGGCGGATTTTGATGTGGTTGTTGACAGCCACCATGCTGAGAAGGGACGCGTCCCTTCTTGGAGTGGTCGTGGCTTTAAACCGCCCTCCAGCGATCTTCTTCGCTGCCTCCCATTGAAAACAGTGAGAAGCAGACACAGTGTCCATGTCAAGTGTGAGCAGCCTCTGAGGAGTGGATCCCAGTGTCATGCTCCGCCCCCTCACTCCTGCACGTTTTGCATCGTGCATTCCTTTTAGTCATCTATAATCCAAACTGTCTGGGGCTCGAGATGAGACGGGGGACTCCCTGCACCCGGTGACCCTACAAGTCTACGCCGGCGGCTACAATTACCAGCAACTGCGATCTAGAAATAGCTGCGGAAGACTCTTCTGTGCCTCGAAATAGCAGTTTTACTGTAAGGAGCGAGGTGGAGTCGAGCAATAAATGCCATTAAAAGGAACCCCCATCGCCTAGACAGGCTCTATTCGGACTATGCTATCTGTACAATGCAAACAAGATGGGTTTGCTGAAACACTCTGTGCTGCAAGAAAACCCTGTCCATTCTATGATCTGTGGCGTTTAACTTCCCGTGCTTACATCAGGTCACTGCCTGCAACAACATCAATGCATTCATCTCCCGCTGCCATCACCATCTCCATCAACTAAGGGTCGGGCGTGAAAATCACCCGTCTGTGTGACCAGCAGGGCGTAATAAGCCAAGTACTGCACATGTTCCTCCACAACAGGCTTCTAAAATTTCCCTGCACTGTATGAAATCATCAGAGAAGAGTCTGGCGTATTCACGAGTTGCTATCCCCCCCACAACTGGTGCTTCCAAGGGTGGGCTCTGAACAGAATCAGTCTCCTTCCCCCTCTGGCAGCTGACAATATAGTCCTTTCTTACAGAGAACTGGCCGTGGGGAGAGTGAATGAGGGTCCTTGTCCACCAGCACTTGGCTCATCAGGTGGATGTACACGTTGATATACACTTTGAACACCAGGTGGCGCCAAACTATGGACGTAAAGGTCAATGGAACGGTTTTTAATGCATGTAAATAATTGATCATTTTTATGATCTAAAAAATCAATGTGATATTTACTGTCAGGACAACCCTCTGTTGGGCATCTCGCTTTAAAGGCTCTAAACTTTTGGGGGCAATCTTTTTTTTAAGATTGCATATTTTGGGCTAAACAATTTTTCAATCCTTTATTAAAACGTTCAGCCCTTTCTGAGCTGCAAGGGTTAAAAATCAGTCTGTTTGCAAGCCATCACTTGCCGTTTAATCCCGTCATCTGATGGCTCATGTGTAGTTCTTATCTCCTGATCTCATAATCACTTATTATAGCTCAATTCTTAATAAACTGCTAAGGCTACTTTCACACTAGCGTTCGGGTTTCCGTTCGTGAGCTCCGTTTGAAGGAGCTCACGAGCGGACCCGAACGCAGCCGTCCAGCCCTGATGCAGTCTGAATGGAGGCGGATCCGCTCAGACTGCATCAGTCTGGCGGCGTTCAGCCTCCGCTCCGCTCGCCTCCGCACGGACAGGCGGACAGCTGAACGCTGCTTGCAGCGTTCGGGTGTCCGCCTGGCCGTTCGGAGGCGTGCGGATCCGTGCGGATCCGTCCAGACTTTCAATGTAAGTCAATGGGGACGGATCCGTTTGAAGATGCCACAATGTGGCTCAATCTTCAAGCGGATCCGTCCCCCATTGACTTTACATTGAAAGTCTGGACGGATCCGTCCCAGGCTATTTTCACACTTAGCTTTTTTTTGCTAATATAATGCAGACGGATCCGTTCTGAACGGAGCCTCCGTCTGCATTATTATGAGCGGATCCGTTCAGAACGGATCCGCCCGAACGCTAGTGTGAAAGTAGCCTAAGACTACGGCTAAAATAAGTGTTTATAAGGTCAGGAGATCAGACAAAAGAGCTACACATGAGCTGTCAGAGGAGTGGAATTAAAGAAGACAAACTGACGGCTTGCAAACAGACTGATTTTTAACCCCTGTAACTCAGAAACAGTTGAACATTTTAATAAAGACCAATTGGAAAAATTATTTTTAGCCCAAAATGAGTAAAATTCGATCATAAAAAAATTATATATATATATATATATATATATATATATATATATATATATATATATATATATATATATATATATATATATATATATATATCCCCCTCGAAGGTGTACTTAGTCTTTAACCTCTTAAAGGGGTTGTCCAGGATTTTACTGAATATTTGATTGGTGGTGGTCCAAGATCCCACACCCCTCGCCGATCTGTTATTGTGCAGTAGCTCCAGAAGGACAGCTCCGTCCACTGCGTAGTGGCTGGAGCTGGTCACCACTGAAGTGAATGGTGGCAGCGCTGCAGTACCAGCTCTGTCCACTACACAATGGATGGAGCTGTAGTTCTAAAGCTACTATAACAGATCGGTGGGGGTGGGGGATATCGGACCACCACCGATCAGATATTGATAGCCTATCCTCAATAAAATCCTGGACAACCCCTTTAAGGAAATCTTCATCCTTAAAAGGATTTTCCCTCCAATAACAATGGTCACCTGTCCGCACCTCCCTCCGTCAGGCTCATTCACCGGAACGTATCTCAGCTCTATAATTTATTTTATATCCTTTTACATGACAGTCCAGTCATCCAGAATATCTGATAATGCGGCAGCCATTACTACCGGAGTACAGGGTGCACTGCTCGCTCCATCACTTCTCACACAGACACGGCCTGAGGGCTGACAGATCATGTGTCAGGAGCGACTCAGAGAGAACTCACTCTGCCTAGGGGCGGATGGGGAACATAAAGTGGCCCTGGAGAAAAAAATAAATCTAAAAGTGGCCCCATGTTGTTGGTGGGTCCTAACTGACAGAAGGCGGGGCCAGCAATACTGTAATGCAGCACAAAATACCGCCCCAGCAGAACCAGATACCACAGTGCAGCACAAAATGCCGCCCCAGCAGAACCAGATACCACAGTGCAGCACAAAATGCCGCCCCAGCAGAACCAGATACCACAGTGCAGCACAAAATGCCGCCCCAGCAGAACCAGATACCACAGTGCAGCACAAAATACCGCCCCAGCAGAACCAGATACCACAGTGCAGCACAAAATACCGCCCCAGCAGAACCAGATACCACAGAATACCGCCCCAGCAGAACCAGATACCACAGTGCAGCACAAAATACCGCCCCAGCAGAACCAGATACCACACTGCAGCACAAAGTACCGCCCCAGCAGAACCAGATTCCATAGTGCAGCACAAAATACCGTCCCAGGAGAACCAAATACCACAGTGCAGTACAAAATACTGTCACCCAAACCACAGTATGAAACTGTATCATCGTCCTGAGGACGGCAATACAACTGAATTCAGGTGGACAATTTCCTCTGCCCACCGGGTGCATAGGTGACTGATAATCCTACATTAATTAATGCTCAGATCTTTATGTACCCGGATGGTGGTCACGAGGACGGCTCAGGCGGCCCCCACCAGGAAGTTTCCCTGTAGAGTCTATGGACAGTCTGCTCCCGACGTTGCCTGTTTAAAGCTGGACACACCGCGTTCCGATATCCTCCCGCCCGCTGTGTCACACTCACAGGGTCCTGGAAGCCGAGGGCCCTCTGGAGAACCGAGGGTCACTACCAGTAACTGCTGGATCTCCAGTGGGAGGACATGGCCAAGCAACTCCCCATATCTCAGCTTCCTGGACCGTGGAGTGGCGGTGTGCAGTCATACTGGAACTTTCCAATGGTTTATTGGATCATATAGACGTCATAGAGGTGGTTCCCAACACTATTAGGAAGAGCTGCTACAACCAGCGGCCCCCACTTGGTAAGACCTTTTCAGGAGTGGACAGCATGTAATACTACATTTCCCCTGCAGTGGCCACCGCCGGGCACATAAGCGGCCAGCAGCAACTACCTCAGCAAAACGGTGGGAACATCAGCGGCCGGACGCCCTTTGACCAGGTCTTATATTAAATATACATATAATATAAATACATAAAACTCACATACAGATGAGTCGTGATGACCAGAAATGGAGCAGGGCGCTGGTAAAAACAAGATAACGTGCAGGGCACGCCCACTGACGCCCTGTGACCCGCTGATAACCACTGCACATCCTCCGATAAAGTAAAACTGATGTGCAGGATGATGGCGAGACAGCGCGCGGGGTCAGGAGAACAGGGTCAGGGGGTCTACCACCCCGGGTCAGCACTTCTGTGTCCACTGCTTTCCTTCTGGATCGGAGCCCAGCTTCAGCAAAGGGTTTAATGGATAACATTACCCATAAAAGGGTCCATAATACACCAGCGGGCGTCACCCAACAGAGCGGTATAGGCACACAGGACTGCATTAAAAGGGTGAGGGGGTGTCCTGCATTCAAGGGGTGGGAGATGACTGTGTGTCCTGCATTCGGGGGGGGAGGAGATGACTGTGTGTCCTGCATTGGGGGGGGGAGGAGATGACTGTGTGTCCTGCATTGGGGGGGGGAGGAGATGACTGTGTCCTGCATTCGGGGGGGGGGGGGGGGGAGATGACTGTGTGTCCTGCATTCGGGGGGTGGGAGATGACTGTGTGTCCTGCATTCAGGGGGGGTGGGAGATGACTGTGTCCTGCATTCGGGGGGGTGGGAGATGACTGTGTGTCCTGCATTCGGGGGGTGGGAGATGACTGTGTGTCCTGCATTCGGGGGGTGGGAGATGACTGTGTGTCCTGCATTCGGGGGGTGGGAGATGACTGTGTCCTGCATTCGGGGGGTGGGAGATGACTGTGTGTCCTGCATTCGGGGGGTGGGAGATGACTGTGTGTCCTGCATTCGGGGGGGGGGGGGAGATGACTGTGTCCTGCATTCGGGGGGGTGGGAGATGACTGTGTGTCCTGCATTCGGGGGGTGGGAGATGACTGTGTGTCCTGCATTCGGGGGGGTGGGAGATGACTGTGTGTCCTGCATTCGGGGGGGTGGGAGATGACGGTGTGTCCTGCATTCGGGGGGGTGGGAGATGACGGTGTGTCCTGCATTCGGGGGGGTGGGAGATGACGGTGTGTCCTGCATTCGGGGGGTGGGAGATGACGGTGTGTCCTGCATTCGGGGGGGTGGGAGATGACGGTGTGTCCTGCATTCGGGGGGGTGGGAGATGGGGCTTCTTAAATTCAGGGGGTGGGAGA
The DNA here is from genome assembly GCF_014858855.1 of Bufo gargarizans. NCBI lineage: Eukaryota > Metazoa > Chordata > Amphibia > Anura > Bufonidae > Bufo > Bufo gargarizans. The sequence continues at coordinate 178,310,222 of NC_058087.1, read as the reverse complement.
TGACGGGGTATCCTGCATTCAATGGGAGGGTGGGAGATGATGGGATGTCTTGCATTCAATGGGTGGAAGATGACAGGGTGTCTTGCATTTAGGTGTGAGACGATGGAGGAAGGGGGTCCCGCATTCAGAGGCTTTGAGATGATGGGGGTCCTCAATTCAGAGGCTGTTAGATGATTGGGTGTTTTGCATTCAAGGGGTGTCAGATGATGGGGCTCCTCCATTCAGGGGGGGTGAGATGATGGGGCTTCTCAATTCAGGGGGGGTGAGATGATGGGGCTCCTCTATTCAGGGGGTGTCAGATGATGGGATTCCTCCATTCAGGCGGTGTCAGATGATGGGGCGATCTCCATTGAGGGGGTGTCAGATGATGGGGCTCCTCCATTCAGGGGGTGTCAGATGATGGGGCTCCTCCATTCAGGGGGTGTCAGATGATGGGGCTCCTCCATACAGGAGGTGTGAGATGATGGGGGTCCTCCATTCAGAGGGTGTGAGATGATAGGGGTCCTCCATTCAGAGGGTGTGAGATGATGGGGGTCCTCCATTCAGGAAGTGTGAGATGATGGGGATCCTCCATTCAGGGGGCTATAAGGTGAAGTCACAGTCACCACTATAACCCGGGGTGAGCTCCGCTGACATCTGCACTGATAAATGACCCATCCAGCAGTAATGTGATCCTCATATGTCACATACCTTGAGGACTCCCAGGACCGGTCCGATCGCTGCCGGTTCCTTCTCACCCGGTTTCCTTCCTCTGCTCTATTTCCGGGTCTCCGCAGCTCAGCAGCTCCACCCGCTGGCCGAATGACGCAAGCGCCGCCCTGTGCGCACTGCGAACTACAAATCCCGGCAGCCACCGCGCTGAGGTTCTACCACCCTGGGACCCTCGGGCGGCTGCACCATCTGCCCGAGTAGCCTGACAGCTCGGCCTCTATGAGTTCATATAACACATTTTATGGCTTTAAGAAACAAGTCCTATGTAGTGAAAGACTCAATTCAGCTATTTCCTATCTGTTCCCTGGAAAGCTTGGTGAGATCCAATATGGTCGCCTTTACAGTAGTCACCAAGCTTCCCTACACTTCTGAATCCAATTGGCTGTTACTACATAGGATAAACCACAGCAACCAACACTGCAAAAGTGAAAGCTGCAAAGGGGTAACTGCACCAGGATTTATACAACTTGAAACTTAAAGGGGATGTCCAGGCATACTCTCCAGCCCTTCTGTCATTGGGTGTGTGTGCTGCGCCAATGTTGGGTGGTATGCAGGTTGGGGGACACCTGGGAAATAGTGACCATAAAGTAATAACCTTCCAATTATCATTCAAAAGAGCATTTCTTCCGGGAGGAACAAAAATACCAAACTTCAAAAAAGCTAAATTTAGCCAACTAAGAGAGGCCATAGGCCGAACTAACTGGGACAAAGTCCTCAAAAATAAAAATACAGCCACAAAATGGGATATCTTTAAAAGCATCCTAAAATCTCATGTGAAAGGTACATACCGTATGGGAATGAAAGGTTAAGGAACAAAAAGAAACCAATGTGGATAAACAGAACTGTAAAGAAAGCAATAAATGACAAAAAGAAAGTATATAAATCACTAAAACAGGAGGGGAGCACGGAAGCACTGAAAAACTATAAGGAAAAAAATAGAACATGTAAAAAACAAATAAAAGCAGCCAAACTAGAGACCGAGAGATTAATTGCCAAAGAGAGTAAAACTAACCCTAAAATGTTCTTCAATTATATAAATGTTAAAAAGTATAAATCTGAAGGTGTCGGCCCTTTAAGCAGTAATGAGGGGGGAGTCGCAGAGAGCGACGAGGAGAAAGCAAAGCTGTTAATGAAATGCTGAATGTAAAAATAAATTCCCGATTAAAAGTGTCCTGTCTGACCCAGGAAGAAGTACAATAGCAGCTTAAAAAGATTAAAATAGACAAATTGCCAGGACCAGATGGCATACACCCCCGTATCCTAAGGGAATTAAGTAATGTCATAGCCAGACCCTTATTTCTGATATTTGCGGACTCTATACTGACAGGGAATGTCCCACAGGATTGGCGCATGGCAAATGTGGTGCCGATATTCAAAAAGGGTCCAAAAACAGAGCCTGGAAACTATAGGCCGGTAAGTTTAATATCTGTTGTGGGTAAACTGTTTGAAGGTTTTCTGGGAGATGCTATCTTAGAGCATCTCAACGGAAATAAGCAAATAACGCCATATCAGCATGGCTTCGTGAGGGATCGGTCATGCCAAACTAATGTAATCAGTTTCTATGAGGAGGTAAGTTCTAGACTTGACAGCGGCGAATCAATGGATGTCGTGTATCTGGACTTCTCCAAAGCATTTGACACTGTACCACATAAAAGGTTAGTATAAAATGAGAAAACGTCTGTATGCGGGTAAGTAACTGGCTGAGGGATAGAAAACAGAGGGTAGTTATTAACGGTACACACTCAGATTGGGTCACTGTCACTAGTGGGGTACCTCAGGGGTCTGTATTGGGCCCTATTATCTTCAATATATTTATTAATGATCTTGTAGAAGGCTTGCACAGTAAAATATCAATTTTCGCAGATGACACTAAACTGTGTAAAGTAATTGACACTGATGAGGACAGTATACTGTGTGTGTACATATATATATATACTACAGAGGACAGTATACTGCTACAGAGGGATCTGGATAGATTGGAGGCTTGGGCAGATAAGTGGCAGATGAGGTTTAACACTGACAAATGTAAGGTTATGCACATGGGAAGGAATAATGCAAGTCACCCGTACATACTAAATGGTAAAACACTCGGTAACACTGACATGGAAAAGGATCTAGGAATTTTAATAAACAGCAAACTAAGCTGCAAAAACCAGTGTCAGGCAGCTGCTGCCAAGGCCAATAAGATAATGGGTTGCATCAGAAGGGGCATAGATGCCGGTGATGAGAACATAGTCCTACCACTTTACACATCGCTGGTCAGACCACACATGGAGGACTGTGTACAGTTCTGGGCTCCTGTGAACAAGGCAGACATAGCAGAGCTGGAGAGGGTCCAGAGGAGGGCAACTAAAGTAATAACTGGAATGGGGGGACTACAGTACCCTGAAAGATTATCAAAATTAGGGTTATTCACTTTAGAAAAAAGACGACTGAGGGGGAGATCTAATCATAATATAATATAAATATATCAGGGGTCAGTACAGAGATCACTCCCATCATCTATTTATCCCCAGGACTGTGACGAGGGGACATCCTCTGCGTCTGGAGGAAAGAAGGTTTGTACACAAACATAGAAGAGGATTCTTTACGGTAAGAGCAGTGAGACTATGGAACTCTCTGCCTGAGGAGGTGGTGATGGGGAGTACAATAAAGGAGTTCAGGAGGGGCCTGGATGTATTTCTGGAGCGTAATAATATTACAGGCTATAGCTTCTAGAGAGGGGTCGCTGATCCAGGGAGTTATTCTGATTGCCTGATTAGAGTCCGGAAGGAATTTTTTATTCCCCTAAAGTGGGGAAAATTGGCTTCTACCTCACAGTTTGTTTTTTTTTTGCCTTCAACTGGATCAACTTTCAGGATGACAGGCCTTATGTACTATGTTACTATCTGCCGCCATATTGGTTTTGCATGTCTGGGATTAAAGGAATGCTCCAGAAAAATCAGATATCATGGCGGAGACGTATACAAATGCAAAGAAAAAGTGATGGAGTTGCTCCCGGCAACCAATCAGGTCACAGCTTACATTTTCCCATAGATCTCTGAAAATGAGAGGTGACACCTGATTGGTTGCCATGGGCAATGCCTCCATTTTTTCCTTGTGCACTGTTGGTTACCATGGGCAACACCTCCATTTTCCCTTCTGATGCATCTCTCCCCCCCCCCCCCCCCCCACACTGTTAGGGCCATATTACGGCTCCCTGCACCCATTCTGGATGGTATGGGGCAGCTATATGGCGGTGAGATCTAAAAGGTAGGTCCAAGGGGGTCAAAATTTGAGGATATGTAACAGAATTTACCTTTGTGCGTTGCCAAAAGGGATATCCATGGTGGAAATCTGCTGCGTATTTCAGTGCCCTAGGTGGACGTCCCCACCATTTTTGTAAGATGTTCCATTTATGGTCCCATGCATGAGGTCAGAGTGGGCGGAGCATGACACAAGGACGATGAAAGATACAAATGTTGTCATGCTCCGCCCCCTCGGTTATAACATCCACCACCAAGGATTTTCGGGACTATATGAGGCCCTGTTACTTTCGTCCTCCTCGCAGGATCAGTCCCCCCGTGTGGCCTAACCCTAAGGGCTCATGCACACAAGCGTATTTGGTTTCCGTGTCTGTTCGTTTTTTTAGGAGTTTTTTGCGGCCCGTATGCGGAACTATTTACTTCAATGGGGCCGCAAAAAAAACTGAAGTTACTCCACATTCCGTTTCGCCAAAAAATAGAACATATCCTATTATTGTCCGCATTATGGACAAGGATGGGACTGTTCTATTAGGGACCAGCTGTTCCGTTCTGCAAAATACAGAATGCACACGGACGTCATCCGTATTTTTTGCGGATCCGTGTTTTGCAGACTGCAACATACATATGGTCCTGTGCATGAGCCTTAAAAGCGTGCGATGCTGTAGGCAGAGGACCTTTATACAGGTCACAGGGCGCTGTGGCGACTCTCCATCTTCTCGTAAATTATAGTAGAGGCGCATTACTCCGTATAATACACACCACAGATGCTGCAGAACCTCTTTTTTTAAGATTTTTTAAAATTAATTTATTAATAAACTGCTGATTTAATTCATATAAAATATTTCTGAAGATAATAGCGGGATCACCAGGGCTGGGATTTTCTTCTCTTCTTCTTGCCAGTCGGCCTGAAATGTCTGACACCAGAGAGCAATAGACTGCATTCAACAGCAAAGTAAGTGGACCTACCCTTAAAGTTATAGTAGCTGTATGGGATTAGGGTTGCTTTATTCCAAAAATGGCGCCACACCTGCCCACAGGTTGTGTGCTGTATTGCAGACCAGCCCCATTCACTTCAATAGAGCTGAGCTGCAATACCAGATACAACCATGGACAGGGGTGGCGCTGTTGAGAAAGCAGTCATGCATTTCTAATCTGAAGTTATCCTTTAAACATGGGTTTTCCCCACCAAATTTTATGACTCGTCAGAAAATTTGCTTGGGAAAACACCTTTATAGAGCACTTCCCCTTAAAGGGGTTTTCCCAGGAATTTTATATTGATTGGTTATCAATACCTGATTGGTGGGGGTCCAGCTCCTGGCACCCCTGCTGATCAGCTGTTTGAAGAGTAAGCACAGCGCCATCCATGGTATAGTGGCTGTGATTGGTATTGCAGCTTAGCTCCATTCACTTGAATGGGACGAAGCTGCACCTAGGTCATGGTACCAATGAATGCGACGTCACTGGCCTAGGAGAAGCACAGCCTCTTCAAACAACTGATTGGCAAGGGTGCTCGGGAGTTGGACCCCCACTGATCAGATACCGATGAGTATTAATATCAAAATCCCAGACAACCCCTTTAAAATCTACACGTGACTGCGACAGAACTGCAATACCCAGGGGTGCACCTAGCCTTTCTGCTGCCTGAGGCAAAAACTGGACCCCCCCCCCCCCCCAAGCCAATTTCTTAACCTAACCCCTGTGCCACAATGAAAGCGCTCATTGCCCATGGCCCTTCTGCTGCCCCCACCTGGTACGACCTGAGGCGATCGCCTCAGCTGGCCTCATAGGTGGTGCACCCCTGGCAATACCAGGCACACCCCGCAAGAGTGGCACCGTTTTTAAAGGCTGCCAGATGCAAGTTGGAATCTTCCCATGAAGATAAGCGGCATCAGACATTGACTGCCGCTTGTCTCCACTCCAAAAAACGTTACCCTGTCTACGGCTCTTTATTGGCATCCGCTGATGTGTTAAAAATCATGCACACGGGAAAAAGTTACTGCAATCAATCAGTTTATTCCTCACCAGAAATTTCTGAAAATACACAAAGATAAAGCAAATGATCCCAAAATTAAATTAATAAACTTTTCTTTTTACACATAAAATGTACGTTCATGCTCCATAGCGCCCTCTGTCTGCTCGGCTGCGTGGCGCAGCGTACGACTGTCATCGGCCCGTCACATATGAAGCCAGCCATGTCACCAAAGCCGTTGAACCTGGATGTGCGTTTGAATTTCTAGATGAACGGATGCGATTTCCTCCGGGTACTTGGAGCGGATTTTTTTTTTTATAGATCTGGTAATAGGTAGTGGATTTAATGGGGGGGGTTGGAGCATTCATCATGACAACCCCGGAGAGGTGGCAGCTGTACAGTCAGTGGGTCAGTATCGATTCCTTGTATGTAGTGCATCTCCATAAGCAAACCAACGTTAACAACCATTGGTGGTGGTGAAGACAAAATCAGCAGCGCCCTCTTGTGTCAGGAGGAGGGAGGAGGGAGGGGGAATAAAGCGCTGTGGGGTGAACTAGCACCAAAAAGAGGGCCCCCTTAAGAAGTATGCTGTGGAAACCCTCATCCTTATATGTATTCCTTTGCATGAAAGCCTACGCGACAGAACTGCAACTCAATGTGCACCTAAAATGTGACCATAAGAATAAAATAAAAAAAGGGTACAGGGGTACTGACCACTAAATGTAGGCAGAGTCCTAAAAGGTAGGCGGAGTAGTCCTAACATTACTGAAACCCCTCCACCCTCCCCTCTTAATTCAGCAACAGCAGGACTATCCTATAGCTCCCTAACCGTCGTCTCTTTGTAATTCATGGCATGAATTGGTCTTCAACAAAATGGCCGCCGTACCGGAGACCAGTTTGTAGGACTTTTCTCTTACTCGATAGTTTAACCACATCACCGCCACGGAGCGGAATGAAACTAAACTAATCTGCGCGGGGATTGTATTGCTATGCCCTTGGCCACGACATGTTCATATCCAGTGTCTCGACAGGAAAAGAGTCATCCCGGAGGATCCCGTCCATATACCTGTATATTTACATCTCTCTCTCTCTCTCTATATATAGAATTTTTCTATCTACTTATGTACATACACATATAGAAACTTTCTTCAAAAGTGCCTAAAAATGTGATTTGTCTGCATATAAAAAAAAAAAAGAAAAATAAAAAAAGGGGAAAGCGAGATAATAAGCTGCACAAGCTCGTTAGGAGTCATTTATATCCCCCCATCCCCCCCTTGTCGAAACAGGCTGGTCAGGCGTCAGATGCAGCACCATGAAGTCAAATAGTGGGGGTTCACAGTAGCAGCCTGCGTGATTTGGTACACGGCCCTATATGCATGTACCTGTTGGAATGACATGGATTTTGTGCAAATAATATGCATACTGGGGGGGAGGGGGCAGTTCTGGTATAGTCAAATAGAGCAGGCCATTATTCCAGAATGCACTCCTTTTGCTGGGAGTGCATGCTGGGGTAGGGGACCAGGGAGCTGCAACTTTCTTTACTCCGCATGTTAAAATGAATAAGAAACCCATCCAATTATTGACATTATTACTGTTCGACGCCCCCCCCACCCAATGCGGATTTTACATACAGATCCCATGTGCACCTATACGACGCCTATATACATCTGTGCATGGAGGCGACGCTATATACACATTTACTCAAACAACCGCCTTCAAGTCCATGGTCCAGGAATCCACGCTGGCCATCTCACAGGCCCACAATAGTGGACAGCTGTGCATTGTCTTAAGGTGATGTGTGAGCGGGGTCTTCGAGGTGAAGGAGATTTCGAGATGTAGCAGGTTCGGCCCATGATGATGTCCGGCCCGTGCGCCGCTCAGTCCCACAGTCTCTTTGTGCATTCCGTTAAGACACAAGTGTAAGACAAGACGACTTTCTGACGCAAGACAGCTTTTGCCATGGAAGCCCGGGGAGGTTCGCACTGCCAGAGCTGATCGGCCCGAGTGCCCAGCGGTCAAGGTCGTACCTGCCTCCTCTGCTTTCTGGATCACGGGCAGGGCGGCTTCTACTTTTGGACTGACCTGTGGGGGTTAATGTAGCCTGCAATGAAGAGAAAACGTAACTTTTAGGAAAGTTTCCTGGCGGTTCTGGTTCTCCTTATGGAGACCCAGTTGGTGTAGGGAGGGGCAGTGACGGCGACTCCGGCATAAAAGACAACTGAAATCTACGCTAGCGCACAGACTGCTGCAGTGGCGCCTACCTTATGATGAGACGTGAGCAAGTGTCATAAATTGGGCGCAGCCTCCAGCAGCACACGGGGAGATCATAGACCAGTGTAAAATGCTGGTCTACGATAAATTCCCCCATAGTTTTTAATGGTAAATTTGAGTTTTGAGCTCGCTGGGAGAATTTATTAACTACTTGACTACACCACAAGACCATATTATAGGACGAGCCTTTCATGTTTGCCCACCCTCGAAACTCACTTCACTTCCAATATGGCTGGGTTGGTCTCCATAATTGCCACGATGATCCGGTCAATATAATCCTGTAATCTAAGGTTGATTTCCTCCTGCTTCTGAATAGCCTCCATCAGCTGCAAAGAGAGAGAGAATGCAATAAGACGACCGTGTCTCTAGGCGGAGAAAAGCCCCCAGATGCCATATATAATCCCAGGTCAGGCCAGGATAAACTACATGTGCGAATCACATCTGAATGGATCTCATGCACACAAACATATTTTCTTTCTGTGTCCTCTCCGTTGTTTTTTGCTGAGCGTATGCGGAACCATTCATTTCAATGGGTCCGCAAAAAAACAAGAACAAAAAAACGTTACTCCGTGTGTATTCCGTTCTGCAAAAATTTGAACATGTCCGCAAAATACGTAACGTACACGGACGTCATCCGTATTTTTGGCGGATCTATGTTTTGCAGACTGCAACGCACATACGGTCGTGTGCATGATCCCTTATGAAGGAAGCATGTGGCCAATGTAATGCCTCGTCCTTTACATACCTCATCTCTAGAAACACTGCTGATTTCAGCGGCCAGCGAGTCGGAGAACGTGGTGGAGAACAGGTTCTTGGCTCCCTGGATGCTGAGGTTAATGATCTGGCCGTTCAGTTCTTCATTCTGTTCCTTGAGAAGCCGTTGCTCCTACAAAGAGTCATATATATATTGGAATGGTCATCTATAAAAATATTATCTAGATCTAGCCGTCCGTCTGTCCCTCTGTCCCTCCGCGCCTGTGGTTCCCTGCCTCTCCGTCCAACCCCGCTCGTCCGTCCTTGCTTCTCCGTCCCCGTCTCTCCATCATCCTCCGTCTTATGAAGTAATAGCAGCACCTGTTTGAGCCTCCGGACTTCATGCTCCAGCTCAGCCTCCCTTGTGCGGCTGTTGTACTCCTGCAGGGCGGCGCTGTTTCCCAGTCCCATTCGCTGTTCCATTTCGAGGCGCAATAGCTGTGTCTGCTCTAGTTCCCGCCGGAGCTCCTCTATTACCTGTCGTTACAAGAAGAGGAAAAGGAGGAGGATAAAAGGTTAGCCTTACCCAATGCTGCATGATATGAACACCACTCTTTCAGCCTGATTGGACAGATAACACGGAAAATTTTTGCTCTTTTTTGTTTACCCTGTGGATAAGCGGCATCCGATTGAGTCTTATTGCCGCTTATCCCCATACAATATTGCCAGGCTGAATGGGTAAGAGTGGCCTGAGAATTCAGATTTTGCATGTTTTCAGCATCTTAGGAAATAAGTGAAACGTCAGACAGGGATCACCCGGGGACACTGGCACGCAGCATGGTCACTCGTACCTCTTGGCAGCGCTCCTTCTCGAGCTGTTGTTTATGTATCTCGATGCTCAGCTTCCCTCCCAGCTTCTTGTTCTGCTCCTGGTGATCCTTAAGCTGACGCTGCAGTTCTTCCACTTCATCCAACAGTTTATATTTCTCCTGCAGACATGAACACCCTGGCATGCAATTATTTGCATCTAGGCCTTTGTACAAATATAATACTGCCCTGCTTGCAGTCAGGGAATTGAAACCTCTGTGTTTCCATCCAGTGGTGTCACTGGCAGGTAACTGATTAGACATTGCTCACCTCTTCCAGTCTCTGTGTGGTGGCCCTTGCACTGGGCAGCTGGGAGAGGAGCTCTGTGTTCTCACTCTCCAGTTCTTGAACCCTGCAGAACAAGATCGATCATTAGTATACTGAAGAAGTGAAGATCTGGCTACAACCGGAGGAACATCCCAACAATGTCAAAACCACACAGACATCCCGCCGCATACAATAAATGGATTCATAGGCCCCCATTGTACTGACGGACAACAGAAAAGTGCTCTTTTGGTCTCTGTTAGGAAGGTCTCCTCTGAAGGAGTCATTCAGTAAAAAAAACGTATACCGCACAGTTTCACGGTTGTCAATCAGTGGCATCCATTAAACACATGCAGACCTTTGCGTCTGGTGCAGTGTTGTCATGGAGGCCTTGTGTGGATCCAAATACATCAATATCTACTTCCTAACTGGAACCTGCAACCGTACAAGTTACCCATGACAGCATTACACCCGACACATGCATGCTGCAGTTTTTGTCCGGCTGTGCCGTCCCCGTTATAGTGAATGGCGCCGGAGCATACTTCTGGCGGCACACATGGGCTAGCGTTAGTGCGGATCCAGAAGACTGTTCCCCTGTTGGAACAGCCTGCCGGACCCTGCTAACGCTAATGTGAAAGTAGCCCTAGTCAATAGGCGCCAGATCCGTCTTTTTTTAGTAAGGGTACTTTCACACTAGCGTTAAAGTTTTACGGTATTAAGTTCCGTCCTAGGGGCTCAATACCGGAAAAAAAACGCTTCCGTTTTATCCTAATGCATTCTGAATGGAAAGCAATCCGTTCAGGATGTCTTCAGTTCAGTCCCTCTTACGGTATTTGGCCGGAGAAAATACGCAGCATGCTGTGGTATTTTCTCTGGTCAAAATTCCGGAACACTTGCTGGAATGCCGGATTTCCATTGAAATGTATTAATGCCGGATCTGGTACCAAGTGTTCCGGTTTCCCAGTCTGCGCATGTGCAGACCTTTTAAAAATGTGTTTTTTTTTTTTCTTCCAGGTGACACCGTAGAGACAGATCAGGTATTTCAATGCATTTGTCAGACGGCTCTGCATCCGGAAACAAAATGCTATCCGTTTGCGTAACGGATTTCCGGATCCGGCTGGCAGTTCCGGCAACGGAACTGCCCGCCGGAATCCTCTAACGCAAGGGTGAAAGTACCATAATGAAAAAAAAACAATCAGGCACCATTGACTTATATTGATTTTCATGCCTGATCAGGTTTGTTCCGTTTTGCAAAATAGACACAAAAACGCTGCCTGCAGCGGTTTTGTGTCCGGCGCCAAAACGCAACTGAACTGATGCATCCATAACGAATGGAGACAAAAATTATCAGTCTAACTTAGGTCTTGAGATCCTCTGCCGGATCTCATAACCTGAATTAAAACCGCAGATGTGAAACTAGCCTAAGTAGTGCAGCCTCAGGCTTTGGGCCTGTAACTACACTTGTTAAGCTGTTAGTAGCCCGCATAGTGACATACAGAGTAAACATAACTGGTATTGCCGCCTTCGAAAGGGTCTGAAATATTACAATATCATGGTATTTATAGCACATAGTGAACATTGTAAATAGTTTTTTTTCACCATGTCGTCTTCCTCTTTCCACCCCAAAAAATAAAACTGAATTAAAAAATAAAATAAAATACACAATTTACCGCAAAATGGTACCAATAAAAACTACAGCTCAAGCAGAAAAAAAAAAGATAGCTTCAAAAACAGAAAAATAAAGTTCACTATATACGTCCGGCCTGCATTTAACTCTGCAACAACGTTTCTGAATGTCCTTGTCAGTGACAGCCGGGACGCCTGAAGAGAAGGCGGAAACATTTTATTACCGTCCCTGTCTTCTCTATGACGGTATACACAATAAGCGCAATGCCGCTTCCTGCTCCTAGTGATCGCCAGGGCACGGGTAGTTGCAGTTTCTAGCCCTGCCCCTAGCTACCGTAACCCATATATCTCCGATATCAAAAGGTCTCATTGCTAGGATATGCCCCCTTTGTCTGGGGGCATATATGGGGGCACTGGGCAGCTGGGAGCCGCACCTATATTGGGCAAGGAGCCCTGCAAAGTGGTGGCTGGAGGACTCCGGTCCGGGCACCACCAAGCGCTCTTCCCATAGAAGTGAATGGGAGCGTACTGCACATGACCGGCCACCGCTTTCTATGAGCCCGAGCTCGGTTATTTTTGGTGCCCCCATAGAAAATGAATGGAGGGCAGCTGCGCATGCACAGTGTGCCCTCCACCACTTTCTGGGCTCCGTTCTCGATATTGCTGGGACCCACACCTATCAGACAATGGGGGCATATCCTAGCGATATGCCCCCATTATCTGAGATGAGACAAAAGGGGTTGTCCACTATTTACTACTGATGATAGATCATCAATATCAGTGCGGTGGGGGTCCGACTCCTGCTCGGTTTACCTTCTTCAAACTGCTGATCAGCAGGGGGCCCAGGAGTCATACCGACGACCTATCCTGAGGATAGGTCATTAATAGTAAAAATCAGACAACCCCTTTAAAGTAAAATATAACTAGAAAAAAATAAAAAAAACACAGCTACGTAAATTCCACAGGCTGTAGCTCTGCTCATTTCACTTCCATGGAGCAGAGCTGCAATACCAAACACAAACTATGGACCGGTGGTGGCACTATTTCTGAAAGAAAGCAGCCACGTTTTCTAACCGTGCACAACCCTTTAAATTCTTTCTTTGCCACTTCATTATCAGAACTTCTTATGACCACCTTATCCTATGATGTGGACCAATCAAAAGTTGTTTGGTGCAAATTTTTGGCTGCGCGTTCCTTTTGTTACCTGGCCTTTAAACTGCTCATCTGAAAGCCTCGGTCACGGTCCATCTTTCGAAGCTCGTCCCTGTGTTTCCGCGTCTCCTCGCTTTGCACCTCATCCGATAGTAATTCCTGATCTTTCAGCTGCTCCTCAAGAGCGTGGGCTCTGCTCAGGAGAAGAAGGGAGTCAAATGAGAAACAGCGGGTCAAGAATGCAGGATGGCCGATCCCTAGAGGCAATGTAGGAAGCTCACCTGTGTAACAGCTGCAGGTTCTCCTGTCTGAGGCGGTTTTGCTGTTCCGCCGTCATGGCGGCGTCTCTCTCGAGTTCGCTCACCCGCTGTTCCAGGTAGAGGACCTGTGGGTGACAATGTGATGCAAAGGGTGTAGGTAGCTCCAAAAATGGCCTCTCCTAAGGGAATTAAGCCTGACACACTCTGACTAGAGGTCAGGTTTTACTTGGTGGGGGGGTCTGAGTGCTGAGACCCCCACCGATCGCTAGAACGAGGAGAGAGAGAAGCGCTTTACATATTGCGCACTCCATCTCGCTGCAGGAGACAGACTCAGTACAAAGTCTATGGGCCCTTTTTCTGCAGCGAGGAGAGAGCGCACAATATGCGAGTGCTTCTCTCTCCTCTTTCTAGCGATCGTTAGGGGTCTCAGCACTCGGACCCCCAGTGATCAGAAGCTACTTTGACATATCAAAGCTTTAGTGAAGGCTCGGTTAACCCTTAGAGGAGTATTTCCATCTCACAAAGTGAAGCATATCACTAGGATAGGCCATCCCTTTACAACCGGTGAGAATCCCACCTCGTAAGAATAAAGGGGGCTCAGGACAGATTCAGAGCCGCTGTGCAGTGGAAGACACTGAAGGGACCACCACAATCTCTTCTTTCTCCGGATTGGTTGCGTTACTAGAGGTCATACCCGCCCCCACTGGACATAAAATGACGGCCTGTCCTAATGATACGCCATTACTTCAGGATTTGGGAATACTCCTTTAAGACAGTCCTCCAATGGTCGTACTACCTTGTCTGTCAGATCGGTGTCATCGAACGCCATGTTGGTGAGCGGCTGCTCTCCTTGATCTTCTAGGAATCCACTGTGATGAAGCCTCCTAGAGACATAAGACATGGATATAGAAGCTCCACCATACGGAGATAACGTACATCCTGCTCCGTGTTTGCGGTGCCTTATGGACGACCAGTTGCAGTGTTGTAAAATATTCCTCTTCTTGAACGCACAGTTCTCCTATGCCACAAGCTCCAGAGCATTACGCCACTCATAACTAGCTAGCAACCAATATATATATATAACCCTTTTGCGGCAGCATACAACATTAACCTACATCTATAACCATATTGCGCCGACATGCAACTTTAACCTATAACCTTATTGTACTGGCATGCAACTTTAATCTATAATCTTTTTGCCGCTGGCATGCAGCTTTAACCTATATCCATAACTTTATTGTGCTGGCATGCAACCTTATCCTATATCTATAACCCTATTGCGCCGGCATGCAACATTAGCATTTGTAGTACCACTCACCGTGCCTCCTTTCTGCTCGACGTCCTCTTGTCCGGGCTGCGGGGCAAACAAAAGGATAAGTAAGTGAGAGTGGAAAATAAAACCAGAAGGAAAGTATGAAGGGACAGGGGAGGGAAAACCTGCAGATAACATGGAAGCAAAAAAACAACTCAAACACCAATAGCATGCAAAGCCTGGAGCGTCGGTGAACGAGACACACCGACATCCTGTGTATGGCGGGTTGATGCAGCAGCAGAGGAAATTGTGAGTGACAGGTGGAAGGGAAAATGCTGATGCTGCAGTTAGCAGTGGTCAGGAGGGGGTTAATGAGCGCTGGGATCTGTCAGGAGAAGAGCTGGGGTGATATCGGTTTCCTGCCCCAGGAAATAACAAGAGGGAAGTATGTCCAACCACAGCGCTGCCCCCCCCCCCCCCCCCCCCCCAGCTCTCCTCTCCATTATTCTGTCATCCCCTGCACTGGGGTTGGCAGAGCATTGTCTGAAAACACATCAAATGCATCACTCATAGCAGAGTATAGCGCCCCCTAGATGATGAAGCAGAACCCCCTTCCACATGCAATGTCGCATACATGCACAGCAAGCCCAGTCAAAATTGGACAGGGAGAGGAACCCTGGAGACCCTTTTACAAGACTGAGACCAGAGCCCCCCCCCCCCCCCCCCGCAGCAAAGGGCAATGGAGATCCCGGACAGAAGACTCATCCAGGCCCCAAGCACCATAAATTGGTCATTTTGTGGCACTGGATCATGGGAGTGGATTTAGGGACCGACCAACGTGCACAGCCTTGTCTAAGGGTCTCCATCGACATAACAGCCTCCCCCCGTCCCATGTGGGTAACGGGCATGCAATGTCACCTGTCCATCTCAAGGTAGCGGAGACGGGTGGACAGATCTTCCAGACGGTTGATATGTTTGTGGCACTGGCTGCAGTACAGCCCCCCCAGGCCTGAGCAAGGTGGTGGTGCCAAAAGTTGGCGCTCTGACACGGGTGCACCACTAGGGGGATGTAAAAGTAAATCATGAGGAATGCTCCACGTTATTGAATGGACACATAGAGGTTACTGATCATACCACATGCCTGACTTATTTATCCGGACGGATACCGTCTGCTAACTACTGCACAAAAACAGAAGTTATTTATGGGATGTGGCAGATATTCAGGTTACGTAAGCGCCTTCTGACAACTTTGTCTCAGTAAAACATTACCTTATTACAGTATGTGTCTACCTGTAAACAGATAGATGGAATTGACATAAAAAGTTGAGGTGCTGACTGTTTCCAATATCAGCAAGCAGAATAGTGAGTGCAGCTCTGGAGTGTAATACATTTTGTAACTCAGGATCAATACAGGATAAGTAATGTAATGTATGTACACAGTGACTGCACCAGCAGAATAGTGAGTGCAGCTCTGGAGTATAATACAGGATGTAACTCAGGATCAGTACAGGATAAGTAATGTAATGTATGTACACAGTGACTGCACCAGCAGAATAGTGAGTGCAGCTCTGGGGTATAATACAGGAAGTGACTCAGGATCAGTACAGGATAAGTAATGTATGTACACAGTGACTGCACCAGCAGAATAGTGAGTGCAGCTCTGGGGTATAATACAGGATGTAACTGAGGATCAGTACAGGATAAGTAATGTAATGTATGTACACAGTGACTGCACCAGCAGAATAGTGAGTGCAGCTCTGGAGTATAATACAGGAAGTAACTCAGGATCAGTACAGGATAAGTAATGTATGTACACAGTGACTGCACCAGCTGAATAGTGAGTGCAGCTCTGGAGTATAATACAGGATAAGTAATGTAATGTATGTACACAGTGACTGCACCAGCAGAATAGTGAGTGCAGCTCTGGAGTATAATACAGGATGTAACTCAGGATCAGTACAGGATAAGTAATGTAATGTATGTACACAGTGACTGCACCAGCAGAATAGTGAGTGCAGCTCTGGAGTATAATACAGGATGTAACTCAGGATCAGTACAGGATAAGTAATGTAATGTATGTACACAGTGACTGCACCAGCAGAATAGTGAGTGCAGCTCTGGGGTATAATACAGGAAGTGACTCAGGATCAGTACAGGATAAGTAATGTATGTACACAGTGACTGCACCAGCAGAATAGTGAGTGCAGCTCTGGGGTATAATACAGGATGTAACTGAGGATCAGTACAGGATAAGTAATGTAATGTATGTACACAGTGACTGCACCAGCAGAATAGTGAGTGCAGCTCTGGAGTATAATACAGGAAGTAACTCAGGATCAGTACAGGATAAGTAATGTATGTACACAGTGACTGCACCAGCAGAATAGTGAGTGCAGCTCTGGAGTATAATACAGGATGTAACTCAGGATCAGTACAGGATAAGTAATGTATGTACACAGTGACTCCACCAGCAGAATAGTGAGTGCAGCTCTGGAGTATAATACAGGATAAGTAATGTATGTACACAGAGACTTTACATAGAACATTAGAACGGCGCCTAATAGGCATATACACTTAATATTACAATACAGTTCACTATTTATACAAGTCACAATTATGGTGTCAATATACAAATTACTCTGTGAACAGCCAAAATAATCTTTTGCATAGGAAAATGTGTCATATTCCCCAACCAGGGCCGTAACGAGCTCTAGAGCCCCAATGCAAAACTTGTAATCGGCCCCACAAACCATTTACATTACTGTTGCCCTCCTATGTGACAGCGTGTTATTTGGGCCTTTTTTTCGGCACCAGGGCTGGGGTGCCACCACATACCCCTATAGTTACTCCTCTGCTCATTTGCTTGTATTCCAACCTGTAAAGAAAAAATCCCTGGCAGACTGTGACAGGCCGCAGCACGTTCCTGTGCGTTCATCGTCTGCACCCTGAATTATTAAGCTGAAGGAAGCGTTATAACCTCACCTGGAGGTGAGACGCGGGGAGGTGTTTGTCATCTGGGTGAAGCTCTCCTGCTCTTCCTCGCAGTGGCTGTTGAACAGGTCTGGCTCTGCTCCTTCGCCAAAATCTTCAAACTGTTCCTCCTGCCCAGTGACCGTGACCCCCGAGATATCACAGAGGGACAGCTCCAATCCTTCAGGTCTGAAACAGAGGATATAGAAGGTGTACAGACGAGACAGGGAGCTGGGATGGCCTTCTATGGTCCACCTAAAATGTGGTCAGTTGCTCTTTAGTTGCAATCTAGTCCCCATTATAGTCTATTGTTAGGGGGCAACTGAATTATAAGCAGCATTTTAAAATCAGAGTTCCACTATGAACTATGGGTACCATCCTGGTGTACAGGACCTGTGCCCACTAAACTGGTGTCCCATACAGTCGATAGTGGGGTGGAGATGCAAACTGGAAGTATGAGCCTACTTAACCCTTAAAGGGGTACTCTTATCTCAGGCATTTGAGACATATCCCAAAAACTGTATGTTCCCGATTGGTTTTGCTCCAAAAACGTGCTACCCTGTTTCTGTAGCTCCCGCAGAAGTGAATGGGGAGAGCCGCACACCTGCGCGGTCACTTCTGCATTCATTCTCCGCCTCTTATCGGGCTAGAAGGGGGTCGGAGGACCCCTTTTCTCAGCCGAGGTGCAGATCCCAGAGTTGAGAATAACTTTTTAAAAAGGCTCTCCTCACACTACACCACTTTGTAAGCAGAATTTGTTCCCCATTTAAAAAGGGATCCACCTGCAATAAGGAACCGGTAAGTACTTATGTGCTAGATCCTGGATGCAGCAGTGATGTCACCTCAACAAGTGACCACTGCAGCCAATCAGCTGGCCTCAGTGGTGTACCTGACAAGGGCTCTGGCAGGTAAATACTTACCTGTTAAATATTGCACACGGATCCAGAGGGTTGTACAGTTTCCACCCTTTAGCATTAGAAGAACAATAAATCCCAGCCATTCCTATTACCTTCTCTGAACAACATTCCCAGGTTGCACCATGCAAGTATTGGTGGAGGAGAAGGGAGGTGGTGTTCTCATAGGTCACAATCATAAAAGGTGGACATCTATTCCCCCCCTCCCCCATACACTTGTACTCTCGGCACTGCCAAGTGTGCATGTGTTTTCCATAGGGGGGATTGGAGAAAGTCACGGTCAAGACACCTCTAGCAGCGGCAACGCTTCCTCCCCCCCACATCTACCAAAAGGGGAGGCATTGAGAACCCCTTCCCCGATACACATTAGATGGTGCGGCGGACATGGATCTAACATGTATGACCACCTTTAGGCTGCTGTACGTCCACTGTGCTCTACAGGCATATCTCAGGTATCCTAGCCCCCTTATGGTGAAGGCCTAAACACCCCCATAACTCCATAGCAGCTTCTATGTCTACGTATTGGGTGCTCAATTAGCTTAGCAAGATTTGCAAAATAATTGATTACATTCTCATTGCAAAAAAACAAAACAAAAAATATATTTAAAAAATGTAGGAATTTCTCTTACGTTGCTGGTGCATGTCCACGAGAGCCTGCCCCATCTCCTTCAGTCTCCGGGTCTTCCTGCGCAGCTAGCCCTCCGGTATCTTCATCTGTGAAGGTCTCGCACTCGCTATAGGCGCTCTCCGAACCCACATAGGCGCTGTCCGTCACCTCCGTAACCTGCCAGGAGAAACACAGGAGAAATCTGTCACCACAGCTACTAATGCAGCAGGGGTCAGCGCATAGCCCTGATCTTCTATCGACTCGCCCTACCTTACCGGAGGCTATAGACATCTCGTGAGTCATGAAGGGGTTAATTCATGCCAGTCCAGCAAAAACAAGTCTTCTCGATAACCCTTGTAGGATTTATATGTAACAGGATTAACAGAGTTGGGTTTATAATTAAAACACTTTGTTGCCGGAGGGTTTGTTAATGGCTGCCTGAGCGGCGAGAGGTCTCTGTCCTCGCTCAGCAGAATGACAAGCCATAGGAAGGATAAGCCCCGCGCTGCCCTTCCTGGACCTATATGATGTTCTTACTCAGCGTAAACTTTATCAGGACAAAGTTCAGTGCCGGAGGCGGCATTATTACACCCGGCCACGAGACAACACCTTTATAAAAGGTACACAATGCAAGGATCATATACGGAGGGGTAAAAAAACGTGCACAATCACATTGCTCATAGGAAGAAAAGAACCCAACTATAAATGCTCACCTTCGAGCTGCAGGTAAAATTTTCTGGGACAGAGCTCCAGATCCCCTGCCTAGCCATAGAGTTAGATGATAAGAACGTTGCTGCTTGGAACCACCACTAGGGGGAGCTCACTGCATAGCCACAGAGTTAGATGATAAGAACATTGCTGCTTACAACCACCACTAGGGGGAGCTTACTGTATAGCATCAGATGATGAGATTCATGCTGTCTGCAACCACCACTAGGGGGAGCTCACTGTGTAGCATTAGATCATGAGATTCATGCTGTCTGCAACCACCACTAGGGGGAGCTCACTGTATAGCATTAGATGACGAGATGCATGCTGTCTGCAACCACCACTAGGGGGAGCTCACTGTATAGCATTAGATGACGAGATGCATGCTGTCTGCAGCCACCACTAGGGGGAGCTCACTGTATAGCATTAGATGACGAGATGCATGCTGTCTGCAACCACCACTAGGGGGAGCTCACTGTATAGCATTAGATGACGAGATGCATGCTGTCTGCAACCACCACTAGGGGGAGCTCACTGTATAGCATTAGATGACGAGATTCATGCTGTCTGCAACCACCACTAGGGGGAGCTCACTGTATAGCATTAGATGAAGAGATTCATGCTGTCTGCAACCACCACTAGGGGGAGCTGACTGTATAGCATTAGATGATGAGATTCATGCTGTCTGCAACCACCACTAGGGGGAGCTCACTGTATAGCATTAGATGATGAGATTCATGCTGTCTGCAACCACCACTAGGGGGAGCTCACTGTGTAGCATTAGATGATGAGATTCATGCTGTCTGCAACCACCACTAGGGGGAGCTGACTGTATAGCATTAGATGATGAGATTCATGCTGCCTGCAACCACCACTAGGGGGAGCTTACTGTATAGCATCAGATGATGAGATTCATGCTGTCTGCAACCACCCACTAGGGGGAGCTGACTGTATAGCATTAGATGATGAGATTCATGCTGCCTGCAACCACCACTAGGGGGAGCTTACTGTATAGCATCAGATGATGAGATTCATGCTGCCTGCAACCACCACTAGGGGGAGCTCACTAAAAACACATTTATAGTTTCCATTTAATGGGGTTTTCAAAACCCAGTGGGTCTTGCAGAGCCACCTTAATTACGCATAATATACTTACCATTCCGATGTTGCGTGGATCGGCAGCTCAGGAACCCAGCCACGCGATGCTGCTCTTCTGAAAATCCAACTGCTGCTGACGTCAGGACCTTTTACCAGGTTTCTGTCCTGGGCTGTGGATAGGACCTCACTTCCACTGTGGACGGGACCGGAACTATTCCTCTCCCTGATGCAAGCGCAGATGAGGCGGATTCAGGAGTTGGCGCGCACACACCAGGTAGCGGGGTAGTTGTGGTACTGTCTCTGGCGCATGAATCTGAATCAGACTCTGGAATCTGCCTCCTCTGTGCGAGAACTGCTCTGGCCCTGTTCACAGCAGAAGTGAAAACCCAGGACAGACCGCCGATTTCAAAAGGAACTGTGTAATGCTTCACACTGAGGAGGGCAGCAGCAGGACACCTTGTGACAGGCTTATAGGCAGAGACTTGTCTAACAAATAGTGATTGCCCAAAGTGGACAGCCCCTTTAACTGAAAGGATAGGAAGGACATTCCTGGGACCCATCCGGCTATGCTAAAAGTTCAAATGGTAATTCATTGAGGGAAATTTATGAAAACTAATGCAAATATGACTTTTTATTTGTATATACTGTTTATTTCCTTCATTGTATTTTTAACTATATCGAATCGGCTCTTAAAGGGAAACTGCACAGAAAAAAAACAAGAGCCTCCCATAGCAACAGTTTGGGACGAATCTTTCAGATCATGTCTGTGGTGTCGCTTGGCAACAGACGGGTGACAACACTACCCTCCATGCTTCTGTGTACCCCGTATTACTGACGGAGCAGTGACTGGTGGTGGTGTGTACTGATGGTCATCACAAGGGTTTCTGGACACCATGTGACCCGGTCGGCAAGATGGCCGCCCCCACAGCATATACCTGTATACAGACGGCAGGTGTAGACTCTGCGCAGGCCATGGATCTGTGAACATGAGGTTAAATCCCCGGTGATCTCTGGACATTTGCTGGAGGAGAGATCTACGAGACATTTAATCTCAGTGCAACAAGATCCTCTCCCCGAGGCTTCCTGCAGAGCGGCGGATGCAGTAACATGGACTCTGCTGTGCAGTGGTGTGGGGGCGACGATCAGCATGGACGCCGCAAATCCTACATGGATGCTATTGAGATATTGTATGAATAGAGTCCCGGCCCTTTAAAATATAGGTCATGCCCCTAAACTATGCCCTTTGAACGTGCAACAGCGGCAGCCGCGGTGCGCCCCTTAAAACAGCGGCAGCCGCGGTGCGCCCCTTAAAGCAGCGGCAGCCGCGGTGCGCCCCTTAAAGCAGCGGCAGACGCGGTGCGCCCCTTAAAGCAGCGGCAGCCGCGGTGCGCCCCTTAAAGCAGCGGCAGCCGCGGTGCGCCCCTTAAAGCAGCGGCAGCCGCGGTGCGCCCCTTAAAGCAGCGGCAGCCGCGGTGCGCCCCTTAAAGCAGCGGCAGCCGCGGTGCGCCCCTTCAAACAGCGGCAGCCGCGGTGCGCCCCTTAAAACAGCGGCAGCCGCGGTGCGCCCCTTAAAACAGCGGCAGCCGCGGTGCGCCCCTTAAAACAGCGGCAGCCACGGAGCGCCCCTTAAAACAGCGGCAGCCACGGAGCGCCCCTTAAAACAGCGGCAGCCACGGAGCGCCCCTTAAAACAGCGGCAGCCACAGTGCGCCCCTTAAAACAGCGGCAGCCACGGAGCGCCCCTTAAAACAGCGGCAGCCACGGAGCGCCCCTTAAAACAGCGGCAGCCACGGAGCGCCCCAAAACGGTGACCATCATATTAACCTCTTTAAAGTGCCAGCTACAGTGCCCCTTTTACAGCGACAACAGGCAGTAATGACCAACGCCAGTCCCGGTTGCTGCCGCTGAACCACCACAGTGAAGCCTGCTTTCCCAGCAGTCCAACCAAGTGTTAAAGGGCCGGCACCACGCCTAACGATGGCAGCATATAAAAGCTCAGCAGCGTTATAAGGGGAGCGGCGGGCGGTCACACCTATAGACTAAATGTAAAGGCTCCTTGAGGTGTTTTTTTTTTTTTTGGGGGGGAAGAAACAGTCTGATAAGAGAGAACACTAGACTGCAGAGAAGACACTTCCTGATCCATCAGAGAGCAGCACATGGAAAACTAATTTATCAGCTTTTAGTCATTTTCATTCCTGGGAAATCTTTGTGACAACCAGTATGGCCGCCATGACCCTTACCCAGCTTTCCCAGACTCTGGAATGGCATACCAGGTTATTGTATGGTAAGTGGGCATCTCATTATAGGTATCTGGGCTTGGTACCTAGTGTCTTTAGACTATGCATGTAGATGTAGCAGAGATGTTAGATATTCTTTTTGCATACTGTATTATATAAAAAAAATCAATTATGACAAATTCAGCTCTGCTACATCCCTATGCACGATACAGACTACGTCACATATTCCAGACGTCTTCACACATGACTGATGCTATGTACACACAACCACACTACACCGGCAACAGCTGTGTATACTAAACGGCACAGGTGCCCCTTCCCGGTGGACTCACCTGTAGCGCCATCCTCACAGGGCCAGACGCCTGCCCTTCTCGCACCAGCATGGCATCTCCGGGCACGACTAGGACATATCCTCTGTGGTGAACAGCCTGAGCGTGAAGGGGGTGACCAACAGGTAGAAGGACCTGAAGAAAGTGGCTTCTATTTCTGACCTTGCAACCTGGAGCAGCGTCTCTTTGAACTGGGAGGTGACAAACCCGTCCGGTGTCACGTGCACTCAGGTACACTCCTCCTGCACTTAACCCCTCCAGCAGTACACAGGAGACCGCAGCCTCCGCTGCATGGGGTAAAGCCGCCCACAGACACAACCACGATCAGGCGGAACAATCGCTAAGGCGTGCAATAAAAAGTTCTGCAACTTTCTAACAAACTTGGTTTTCAAGATCTCTGCTTGCTGTCAAGAGGGTGAAAATCCATCCCGGTCTAACACCACTTACAGCTGAGAGTTTGCAACAATGGAATCTGGTCTAGACAATCCTCTGTGAGCAAAATAACACCAGCAGCACAAAGCTCCTTACAGCCCTGAGGGTTTGCTACAATGTGTCACTGGAATTAACCTGGAACGACACAACGAACCTGCAGCTGTGAGTGGTATTCGGACATGTTCATTTTTTTTGTAACATTTTATAGGCGATTTGGAATCTATCAAAAAAAAAAGTACCAGGTCACTTTTTGATGCGGAGTCCGCACGGCCTGGATTTGCAGCGCGATGCACAAGAAATCCGTGTAAACGTGGCCATAGGGTGGATTCACACATGGCGGAAAAATCCACAAAGGGTTTCCGTGCCCTTGGGAGGCTTTACGGTTTTTTCGGCCTCAGTATATGCAAACAAGTCTGTTTCTGTTCACTGACAGCAAGCAGTGCTCTTTTAAAACAGTCATGAAATGCACAATGTACAAGGAAAGAAATGGCGTCCTGACTGTAATAGAGGGGGCCCCATGGGTTGCAGCCATTGCGGCAACAGTGTATTACAACCGCCAACTACAACTGTATTTACCACAGCGTCCAAACCTATCACAGATCGCAACGGGACTGGCGCTAACTAAGGTTTGCAGGGCAAGCCACAGAGCATGCCAGTCCTACCCCTGCCAATAGTTTCCACCCACTGACTTCAGGGAAGAAGTGCATGCCCGGAGAACCGCTGGTGAGCTCTCACTAAGGTGCCCACTGTAGCGAGAAGTGAATAGAAGCCAAATTCCTCATATGTCTCTGCACAGTGTTTACATTCTACGGCAGGCGGCGGCAGGGGGAAGTATTCCGAAATACAAGCTGTTCCCAGCCAGACAAGCGCAGCGCAACCAGTAAAGAGCAAAACGGGCTAAAAATAGCAAGAAACAAAGCGCGTGTTATTATGTCCACAGGGGCAGTATTATAGTAGTTATATTCTTGTACATAGGAGTAGTATTATAGTAGTTATATTCTTGTACATAGGAGGCAGTATTATAGTAGTTATATTCTTGTACATAGGAGGAGTATTATAGTAGTTATATTCTTGTACATAGGAGGCAGTATTATAGTAGTTATATTCTTCTACATAGGAGGCAGTATTATAGTAGTTATATTCTTGTACATAGGAGCAGTAATATAGTAGTTATATTCTTGTACATAGGAGCAGTATTATAGTAGTTATATTCTTGTACATAGGAGCAGTATTATAGTAGTTATATTCCTATACATAGGAGCAGTATTATAGTAGTTATATTCTTGTACATAGGAGCAGTATTATAGTAGTTATATTCTTGTACATAGGAGTAGTATTATAGTAGTTATATTCTTGTACATAGGAGGCAGTATTATAGTAGTTATATTCTTGTACATAGGAGGAGTATTATAGTAGTTATATTCTTGTACATAGGAGGCAGTATTATAGTAGTTATATTCTTCTACATAGGAGGCAGTATTATAGTAGTTATATTCTTGTACATAGGAGGCAGTATTATAGTAGTTATATTCTTGTACATAGGAGGCAGTATTATAGTAGTTATATTCTTGTACATAGGAGGAGTATTATAGTAGTTATATTCTTGTACATAGGAGGAGCATTATAGTAGTTATATTCCTGTACATAGGAGGCAGTATTATAGTAGTTATATTCTTGTACATAGGAGGCAGTATTATAGTTATTCTTGTACATAGGAGGAGTATTATAGTAGTTATATTCTTGTACATAGGAGGAGCATTATAGTAGTTATATTCCTGTACATAGGAGGCAGTATTATAGTAGTTATATTCCTGTACATATGAGGCAGTATTATAGTAGTTATATTCTTCTACATAGTAGCAGTATTATAGCAGTTATATTCTTGTACATAGGAGACAGTATTATAGCAGTTATATTCTTGTACATAGGAGCAGTATAATAGTAGTTATATTCTTGTATACGGGAGGCAGTATTATAGTAGTTATATTCTTGTACATAGGAGGCAGTATTATAGTAGTTATATTCTTGTATATGGGAGGCAGTATTATAGTAGTTATATTCTTGTACATAGGAGGCAGTATTATAGTAGTTATATTCTTGTATATGGGAGGCAGTATTATAGTAGTTATATTCTTGTACATAGGAGGCAGTATTATAGTAGTTATATTCTTGTATATGGGAGGCAGTATTATAGTAGTTATATTCTTGTACATAGGGGGCAGTATTATAGCAGTTATATTCTTGTACATAGGAGCAGTATAATAGTAGTTATATTCTTGTATACGGGAGGCAGTATTATAGTAGTTATATTCTTGTATATGGGAGGCAGTATTATAGTAGTTATATTCTTGTACATAGGAGCAGTATAATAGTTATATTCTTGTATATGGGAGGCAGTATTATAGTAGTTATATTCTTGTACATATGAGGGCGTATTATAGTAGTTTACAACAAAAATAAAACATTTCTGTCTGTGGTGCTTCCTTATATTACTTTGATAAAGTGTCTTTGTCTTCCTTAAAAGATACTGGTGTCTTTGACGGGGATTTCCATCTTTCTTTGAAAAAAAAAAAACAAAGTCTACACCGGCGTGTGATCTGGAAATTCACTGCTGACACAGGAACATTGTATGGATCTGTATCACCTTCCCGGCCAATGTGCATAACGATTCAAGTTAATTAGGATATGGGCGTCTATGTGGATGGCAATATGCATCTCAATGCAAAAAGACGAACAGGAAGTGTTGTCATGGGGGGGCGCAAGTTAAAGGTTTCAGGTCCCTGATAACGGCTGGTGGGCTCTGGAGAGGGATCATCATCCAATTATCTTACCCAATAATTGCAAAAGCGTTTCCAACCTAAACAACCCCTTTAAGACAGTCAAACCACACAGAACTGAGGAAAGAGGAACTACCATGTGAACACCATCCTATGAATAATGGCCTCAAAATAAGTTAACCTTTTGTTTGCCGTAGCACAGGTGGCATGCTAACCGGCAGAAAATATATTGTAATGTTCATTCACGACCAGCCTGATCTCTCCAGGGGGACGTGCCATTATGGCAGTCACTTGTGCATTTCCACTTCACACCAGCAGAGGGCAGCAGAGGGAAACTAAAGGGAATTTAGAATGGAGCATCTGGTTACAGATGTGAAGGATTGGACTATTTACACGCCATGTAAGCAACCGATTTCCAAATTTCCAAAGCGTGCACCTAAATACAAGGCCGCGGCAGCACGGAGACTTGCAAACGTTAGTCACATTTGAGATCCCATCCTCTTGATTTGCATTCTCGTATCTGCAGTACACAGATATGGGTCAGAAGTCACCATGTTGCCCAGGATTTTTTCTACCCCCCCCAGAAACAGTGCCACTTTTGCCCATAGGCCATGTCTGGTATTGCAGCTAGAAAAAGGTCTGACCTGTAATAGCAAATGCGAACAAGAGTGGCAAGGTTTCACCCTCATGATAATGTGTCAATTGGCATGCTAAGAAGTTGGCACGTGCATACCAAGGGACAGAAAGATGGAGAAGGGAGGTGATTGGATACACAACCTGCCACCTAACATCATCTATATGGCTATAGCTCAATGTCAGCTGGCAGCTGTAAAGCACTGCAAAATTTATATTTGCTACATAAATTAAGCACAGTGATAATGAATAGGAGGTGAAAGGGCAAAAGTCAACAATGAGCTGGGGAGAGGGGAAAAGTAAACCGAGATAAGGAGTGAGGATGAGGTGGGGGAGGGAAAACAATAGAAAAAAGTTGTGAGTTTCTATTTGGGGGGAAGATAGTAGGAAAAAGAAAAAACAGCAAGCATGGGCATTGTTCCTGATCAGAGTGCAGAGTATGGGGGGTCGACAAGATCTACAGGACAGAAACTGTACAACAAGCATCAAACCATTTGGATACTTCCCCTTTAAGAGTCCCACTGATCCTTCACAGTCATTTATACGACTGTGGTCGATGACCGATCTCGGCTGTGAGTGACATCAGAACAATGTCCTCCTTTGTGATAATTGCAATAACTGTATCAGTAAAATATAGGAATTACAGCTTGCATTATGCTTCAGAAAATCATTCACAATTCTGCAATCATCAGAGCTGAAATCTCCCACAACTGTTCCATTACAGTATAGGAGCCCAGCGAAGCTGTTAGGCCCCTTTTTTACACGGGCAAGATTTCCGCGCGGGTGCAATGCGTGAGGTGAACGCATTGCACTTGCACTGAATCCGGACCCATTCATTTCTATGGGGCTGTGCACATGAGCGGTGATTTTTACTCATCACTTGCGCGTTGCGTGAAAATCGCAGCATGCTCCTCTTTGTGCGTTTTTCACCCAACGCAGGCCCCATAGAAGTGAATGGGGCTGCGTGAAAATCGCAAGCAAGTGTGGATGCAGTGCGATTTTCACGCACGGTTTCTAGGAGACGATCGGGATGGAGACCCGATCTTTATTATTTTCCCTTATAACATGGTTATAAGGGAAAATAATAGCATTCTGAATTAGGGATCGACCGATATTGATTTTTTTAGGGCCGATACCGATAATTTGTGAGCTTTCAGGCCGATAATTTATACCGATATTCTGGGAATTTTCATTTTTGAAAAAAAATAATAATTCCCACAAATCTGCTGAAAATTAATGTTTATTGTTAATGTGTATTTTTATTTTTTTTGTAAATCTTTCTTTTGCATTTATATTTAATATTTTGGTGTTTTTATTTTTGTAACTTTTTTTTTTTTTTAACTAACTTTTAGCCCCCTTAGGGACTAGAACCCTTGTCCTATTCACCCTGATAGAGATCTATCAGGGTGAATAGGAGCTCACACTGTCCCTGCTGCTGTGTGCTTTGTGCTGCTGTGTGCTTTGTGCACACAGCAGCATGGAGCTCATCATGGCAGCCAGGGCTTCAATAGCGTCCTGGCTGCCATGGTAACCGATCGGAGCCCCAGCATTACACTGCTGGGGCTCCGATCGGAGGAGCAGGGGAGGAGGGGATCCTGTGGGGGGGGGCGCACTGCGACTGGGGTGGGGGGGCCCTATGCGCCACCACTGCTTAATACTGGGGGGGAGGGGGGCGCACTGCGACTGGGGTGGGGGGGCCCTATGCGCTACCACTGCTTAATACTGGGGGGGAGGGGGGGCGCACTGCGACTGGGGTGGGGGGGCCCTATGCGCTACCACTGCTTAATAGTGGGGGGCTTGGGGGGGGGGGGGGGGGGCGCACTGCGCCACCAATGAAGCTTAATCTCTAGTTTATTCATATACAGGAGGCGGGAGCTGGCTGCAGAATCACATAGCCGGCTCCCGACCTCTATGACAAGTAGCTGCGATCCGCGGCACCTGAGGAGTTAACTACCGCAGATCGCAGCTACCGCTCATAGAGGTCGGGAGCCGGCTATGTGATTCTGCAGCTCCCGCCTCCTGTATATGAATTAATGAGAGTTTAAGCTTCATTGGTGGCGCAGTGGCCATAGCTCCTCCCCTCCTCTTGTCCCCTGTCCTCTCATTGGCGGCAGCAGCAGCAGCACAGGGGGAGGAGACACTGCTCCTTCTCCCCTGTGCTGCTGCTGAGGGAACACGGAGAGCGCTGTCAGCAGCGCGATCTGTGTTCCCCATACGCTATCGGAATATCGGCAAAATAAATGCCGATACCGATAGCGTTCAAAATCCTGAATATCGGCCGATAATATCGGTAAATCCGATAATCGGTCGATCCCTATTCTGAATACAGAATACATAGTACAATAGTGCTGGAGGGGTTAAATAAAAAAAATAATAATAATTTAACTCACCTTAATCCACTTGATCGGCAGCCAGCATCTCTTCTGTCTTCATCTTTGCTGTGCACGGGAAAAGGACCTGTGGTGACGTCATTGCGGTCATCACATGGTCCGTCTGATCCATCACCATGGTGATGGATCATGTGATGGACCATGTGATGAGCGCAGTGATGTCATCAAAGGTCCTATTGCTCAAAGATAAAGACAGAAGAGAAGCCGGCTGCGCGAGCAAGTGGATTAAGGGGAGTTTAATTTTTATTTTTTTTATTTAACCCCTCCAACCCTATTGTACTATGCATTCTGTATTAAGAATGCTATTATTTTCACTTATAACCATGTTATAAGGGAAAATAATACAATCTACAGAACACCGATCCCAAACCTGAACTTCTGTGAAGTTCGTGTTTGGGTACCAAACATGCCGATTTTTCTCACGCGCGTGCAAAACGCATTACAATGTTTTGCACTCGTGCGGAAAAATCGCGCATTTAACCCGCAACGCACCAGCATCTTATCCGGGCCAAAAACATGACGCCTGTGTGAAAGAGACCTTAGGAGTGTATCTGGTGACGAGCTTGCTGGCTGTTTCCAATTACAACATGCAGGATTGTGAATGCAGCGCTACTGTATAATACAGGAGGTAGCTGGCTCCACCAGCAGAATAGCGAGTGCAGCTCTGGAGTATAATACGGGATGTAACTCAGGGTCAGTACAGGATAAGTTATGTAATGTATATACACAGTGACTGCACCAGCAGAATAGTGAGTGCAGCTTTGAAGTATAATACAGAATGTAACTCAGGATCAGTACAGGATAAGTAGTGTAATGTATGTACACAGTGACTGCACCAGCAAAATAGTGAGTGCAGCTCTGGAGTATAATACAGGATGTAACTCAGGATCAGTACAGAATACGTAATGTAATGTATGTACACAGTGACTGCACCAGCAGAATAGTGAGTGCAGCTCTGGAGTATAATACAGGATGTAACTCAGGGTCAGTACAGGATAAGTAATGTAATGTATGTACACAGTGACTGCACCAGCAGAATAGTGAGTGCAGCTCTGGAGTATAATACAGGATGTAACTCAGGATCAGTACAGAATACGTAATGTAATGTATGTACACAGTGACTGCACCAGCAGAATAGTGAGTGCAGCTCTGGAGTATAATACAGGATGTAACTCAGGGTCAGTACAGGATAAGTTATGTAATGTATATACACAGTGACTGCACCAGCAAAATAGTGAGTACAGCTCTGAAGTATAATACAGGATGTAACTCAGGATCAGTACAGAATACGTAATGTAATGTATGTACACAGTGACTGCACCAGCAGAATAGTGAGTGCAGCTCTGGAGTATAATACAGGATTTAACTCAGGATCAGTACAGGATAAGTAATGTATGTACACAGTGACTCCTCCAGCAGAATAGTGAGTGCAGCTCTGAAGTATGATGGAGAATGTAACTCAGGATCAGTATATACAGGTACCGTTATGTTTCTGTAATGCACTTAAAGCCAGGCTAGCAGCCAAAAAAACTAACCTCAAATGCTGCCAGATCATCAAAATCGACAGAGCAGGCTGGTTCCTCCTCAGAGGGGTATCCCATGTCGTACAGCTGCATGTCTAAATCTATGGGGTAAATCAGAGTTAAGATCAGATTGGCGACTTTATTCATGAAGTTTATCAAGACATCGCTGCCTAAAGCCAGAAATCAGATATCTCTAATCATCATAGACAAACCTGTGAAGCGAAATCCCTACAAAATTAGAAATTTCAAGAGCCTCACCTTTCAGCCATAGCGGCTGCACAGAGTATCTCGCTCTGGAGGACCAGACACGTCCACGCACTGACTGCTGTGTAATACCATATTTCTCCTGTGGAGGTGCTATAGGAAAACTGACCACCCGCTGTCAGGCTCTCCTGCAGTTTACAGATGTTAGATGGAGGTTTCAGCAGGGGGCACAATCACCTGCTCATCATGGAGCCTTCTACCACCACCCAAATACATCTGTGTCACTTACTCCTCCGTTCCACCCTGTCCATTAAACCTGCAGACGCCCGGGAGTAAATTGCCTCATTTCAAGATAATCTTTGCGAGAGGCCGTGCTGTGCATTCCTATCGAGTGCTACTAATTGATAAGGAGAACGTGAACACAATTGACCAAAATGCTGAACTTTTTTTGGAACTGGGAACAGAACATTCAGATCTACCTAAATTTCCAAGTCAGGGGCCAGAAATAATATTTTATGATATACGGTCTCCAGGCGTTCTTTAAGGAAACTTCCAGTCATCAGGATGAGGTAGACGCTGCCGGGGCTGAGGTGGTTTCTGCTGTAGATTGAATTTGACACGCCACGTACAGGAAGGAGTTAAGTCTTTTTGTCGTCTTTCCTCCCCCACCCAGTGGGCAGAGCAAATTTAGTCAATTCTAGCTCTACGGGGGTCTCCTTCCTCTTTTTGGAGCACTAGGATCAGGGTACTTCCATCTAGTGCTCAAATAATACCTTCATATATCGACTAAAAAAACGGAAGTAATAAGATAACCGCACTATACAGCATCTAAATAATACCGCTATACAATTAAAAGGGAATCTGTCAGCAGATTTATACCCATGAAGCTGGGTGACCCGTTACATGTGCGCTTGGCAGCTGAAGGCATCTGTGTTGGTCCCATGTTCATATGTGCCCGCATTGCTGAGAAAAATTATGTTTTAATATATGCAAATCAGCATCTAGGAGCAACGGGGGCGTTGCCAGTTACACCTAGAGGCTCTGCTCTCTCTGCAACTTCCGCGTCCTCTCCAATTTGAGAGGGCCAGGCAGTGTAAATGTTTACACTGCCTGGCCCTCTCAATCAAAGTGAAGAGCATGGAGGGCAGAGCCTCTAGGAGTAATGACAACGCCCCCGTTGCTCCTAGAGGCTCGTTTGCATATATGAAAACATCATTTTTCTCAGCAAAGCGGGCACATATGGACATGGGACCAACACATATGCCTTCAGCTGTCAAGCGCACATGCAACAGGTCAGCCAGTTACCATGCTATTTAAAGGAGTTGTCTCCCTTGCCTCTTTTAGTGCTTCCTTGCTGGTCTCTAGGCACGATTTCAGTGCTGTAGGGTGGGCGTTGCTTCTTCCTTTGACTGATGGCATAGGCTGTGATGATGTAATCCTGCCCCTTGCCTGCATGTGCACGCCCCCGAGGTATACTTACAGATGGCGCATACCCTGGAGTAGTTCTAAACTAAAAACTGCAGGACATAAGAGCTGTAGGGGAGCTACAGAGCCAATTTGAGGTGGTTGAGGACTGCTGCGCATGTGCATTTGCTGCACTGCACCGCTGGCTGTAACCCCTAGCAGTCTATTAAAACCAACACAAATTTCAAAACTAAGAACAAGAGGCATTACTGCTACAGAGAGTATTTGGAGAAGTGCCTTTTTTTACAAAACATAAATATCAATTATTGAGGCGAGACCTCCCCTTTAAGGCTTCACCCTTCAGCAAGGACAGCTCTGGCAGACATGTTTTCCCTCATACAAAGGAAGCATACAGCTCTCCTAGTCCAAGAAGACGTCCCGCCCCGCCTAGGAGAGGCTTGTGCCTCCTTCAAGTTTCCGACAGTCGCGGGAGTGTAGAGGAAACAGATCTCCCGGCTCGCTGACCCCATCAGTCCCACGACAAACCACTGACTTGTTCATGTAACTTTCCAAATGCAAATTTAAGCCGCTAATGGATGATGGGTTAGCCTCACATACTCAAGGGGATGAGGACGAAGCCAGGAGCAGGCAAATATTCACGGTCTCAGGAGATTAGTATGGAAATGGCTGCACCTGCCTTCACTCTAATGTAGACTACAGACGTCCTGCAGGCATTTCTCAAGTCAAGTGTTCTCTATGCAAAACAATCCAGATACATAAAGGGGTGAAACTGTGTCTGCAACAAGACAGACCATTTGGTAGTTAGACAGTAAATTCTATCACCAACAGGATATGAAAACGGCCAGAAAGTATTGTTTTTGCTTACAGGTATAGAAAGTACAG
Source organism: Bufo gargarizans (assembly GCF_014858855.1). Classification (NCBI taxonomy): domain Eukaryota; kingdom Metazoa; phylum Chordata; class Amphibia; order Anura; family Bufonidae; genus Bufo; species Bufo gargarizans. The sequence continues at coordinate 178,276,784 of NC_058087.1, read as the reverse complement.
CTCTCTCTGCCTCTCTCAGAGCGGGAAATCTCAGCATAAGCTGAAGAACCAATTGGTAGCCGAGTTCTACACAGTCAGTCAATCAGCCTTCTGTACAATAATTTCCCACCAAGATAAATGGGGTCATTTATCAAACTGGTGCAAAGTAGAACTGGCTTAGTTGCCCGTAGCAACCAATCAGATTCCACCTTTCATTTTTGACAGCTTCTTTGGAAAATGAAAGGAGAAATCTGATTGGCTGCTATGGGCAACTAAGCCAGTTCTACTTTAAACCGGTTTGATAAATGACCCCAAAAGTGTTTTTCTAGGTGGACGGCTGGCTTCATCCTAATATTATATTATGTTACCAGTCTGCTGGCTAAAGGGACTGTCCAACAATTTGATGTTCATACCCTGTCCTCAGCATAGGTCATCAATATCTGATGGGTGGGGATCTGACACCCAGGACTCCTGCCGATCAGCCATTTGAAGAAGCCGCGGCAATCCAGTGAGCGCCGCGGCCTCCTCACAGCTTACCAGGCACAGCGCCATACATTGTATAGTGGTTATGCTTGGTATTACAGCCCAGGCCTATTCACTTGAAAGGGACTGACCTGCACATAGGCCAAGTGACCGATGAACGCTGACGTCACTGACCTAGGAAGAGGCCGCAGCACTCACTCTAGAGCTGCCTGCCTCTTTAAATAGCTGATCAGCGGGGGTCCCGGAAGTCGGACCCCAACAATCATGAGCATAGGCCATAAATATCAAAGTCTTGGTTTTAAGCTATGCAAATTGGTTAAGCGGCCAAAATGGCTGCCATCATACTCCCTGAAAGATTTTTTGACACCTTGTTCATAAAACGTTGAAAAGTTAGGCAATTATTAGAAACTTTTTACTCATCAATTCATCATAGTTTTCAAGACCTTTGCTTGCAGGTATTTAATAGGAACCTTCAATGTCTATCTCCAGAGGTTGAACTTCTGTGATGTTCATACAGCAGGACAGCTCGTTATAAGAGAGGGTGCTGACAACCCTACTGTAACGAGCACCGGGACCCGTATCTATGCTTTGGAAAGAAATAAACGTTCTCATTCACTGACAGCAAGCAGAGATCTTGAAAACTAAGTGGAATTAAAACACAAAGTACATCAGAGACCGCTGCATTTTCGGACACGTGTAACCCGGAAACCCGCATCTTTTGGCGCAAATACAGAAGTTCTCACCTTCATTCTGGATTTCGGAGATGCCCCGATAGAAATCACGGAAATTTATAACCCCCAGGCCAGCTGGATCCAGGTACCCAGTAAGATATTTTACCTGTTAGGAGAAAGAAAATCGGAATGAATGGCAGGGATTAAGGCAGATACGATCCAAGATGTGAGAATACAAAGCCTGAAACCTCCAATAAGGACGAACTGTGCACAGAACAGGCGGAGATAAGCGGCTGCCAGGTACCTGTGGTGCCATAGTTTTTTTTTTATAAAAGTATCCCATCCGATTTTTAGATCCCCACGTCAATAGCGGCACTCACCTGAGGATCTGTAAGGCCCGTGTATATTAAGCTGTTAACAGACTCTCAGATAAGCGGTGCCAGATGTCTGGGAGACGATTATCCCCCCACTCTATTACATCTGATGAGTCTAAAATACATGGTTGATAAAAAAAAAATGGCTGCACAACATTTTACATGCAAACAATAGAATTGAGAAATGGGGATCATTCTAGATTAAAGTGGTATTATACCTACTATAAATGGAAATATAGAAGCTCTTTGCGCACATTTTTGATCAAACGTGTGTCGGCCCATCTACCAGGTGTCTTCTGCAGATGGGTACCTAATACTAATATACCGCCTCTCTTGGACACAGGGCAGTGTAGAAACCAGCTACATTTATACTCTGCTCAGAAGCCCCAGGCAGATGGACGTTGCCTCGATTTCGACTGAGCAGAGTATAAATGTAGCTGGTTCCTACACTGCCCTGCAGAAGCCACCTTGACGCCTGGTAGATGGGCCCAACACACGTTTTAGGGATCAACCAATTATCAGTTTTACTGATATTATCGGCCTATATTCAGGATTTTCAAAGTTATCGGCATCTAACCTTGCTTGCCGATAACGAATCGCGAACATGGATCGCGCTGCTGTCAGCGGGATCCATGTTCCCGCAGTAGCACAGGGGAGAAGGAAGCAGTGTCTCCCTCCCCCTGTGCCGCTGCCACCAATGAGAGGAGAGAGGAGAAGAGGAGGGGAAGGGCTGTGGACACTGCGCCACCAATGATGTTAACTCACTCATTCATTCAAATTCTGCTGGCTGCAGAATCATATAGCCGCCCCCGACCTCTATGACAAGTAGCTGCGATCCGCAGCAGTTAACCCCTCAGGGGCGGCAGGGGTTAACTGCCGCGGATCGCAGCTACCGCTCATAGAGGTCGGGTGTGGCTATATGATTCTGCAGCCAGCACCCGCCTCCTGTATTTGAACTAATGGGCGAGTTATCTTTATTGGTGGCGCAGTGCGCCCCAACCCCAGTATTAAAAACATTGAAGGTGCAGTGCGCCCCCCCACCGAAGCCCCCCGTATTAGTCATAGGTGGCAGTGGCCACAGGGTCCCCTCTCCTCATTGGTGGTGCAGTGGTAGCTTCCGATCGGGGCCCCAGCAGTGTAATCCTGGGGCTCCGATCGGTTACCATGGCAGCCAGGACGCTAAAGAAGCCCTGGCTGCCATGGTAATCCCCCTGCTGCTGTGTGTACTATACACAGAGCAGCAGAGAGAGTGTGAAGTCCTATTCACCCTAATAGAGCTCTATTAGGGTGAATAGGACAAGGGCTCTAGCCCCTAAGGGGGCTAATAGTTAGTAAAAAAAAAAAAAAAAAAAACAAACAAACACCCAAATATTAAGTATAAATGAAAAATAAAGATTTACAAAAAAAAAATTTTTTTTCAAAAATTAAAATGCACAGAATATCGGTATAAATTATCGGCTATTGGCCTGAAAGTTCACAGATTATCTGTATGGGCTCTAAAAAAAGAATCAATATCGGTCGATCTCTAACACGTTTAATCAAAAATGTGCGCAAAGAGCTTCTATTTTTATTTTATTTATAGTAGGCATAATACCATTTTAATCTAGAATGATCCCCATTTCTCAATTCTATTGTTTGCATGTGAAATGTAGTGCAGCCATTTTTTTAATCAACCATGTTTGCTTGATGGATATGCACCTGTGATTATGAATGTGCTAGTCTAAATTTTCTTGTAGTAGAGTCCAAAATACATGTTAGGGCTCACTCACAAGACCGTATGAATGAGTCCACATCCGTTATGCAATTTTGCTGAACGGGTGCGGACCCATTCATTTCAATGGGACCGCAAAAGATGCGGACAGCATGCCGTGTGCTGTCCGCATCCGTAGTTCCGTTCAGCGGTCCCGCAAAAAATAAAGAGAATGTCTTATTGTTGTCCGCAATTTTCTATGATGGAGGCGGCTATGTGCGGTCCTCAAATTTGCCAAATGTACACAGGCCGGTATCTGTGTTTTGCGGATCCGCAAAACACTATGGTCGTGTGGATGTATTGGCTGATATATATTTAGGATGCATGCCCTTTAATTGTGTGCGAGGACAAGCAAACTAGCCCCCCCTCTGTGAACCACCCCTTTAATTGAGGGCAGGGCCAATCAAACTAGTCCTTAAATAGGTCCACAGCGGATACATCCTGAATACGCTGCCTATGCTATTGTAACCCTTTACATCAGCACAGTGTTTTGGGAAAGCTGGGTGACAACCAGCATGACCACCATTAAAACGCCCACATGGGTAGTCACCCAGCTTTCCCAGAATCTGCTATGTGACGTCTCCAAGGGCGGCCTTACTGGTTGTCACTGAGACTGAACTGATTAACCCTACCCTTGCCAGTGGCAGTCGTGGATGCTAGGAGAGTAAGATGCAACGATGATGCAACGTCTTACACTCCATGCAACCCACACACATGGCCGCTGATCATCGCTTCTGCACAGGCACAGCTCAGGATGGCGCCATTTTTTTCCATATTGTGCAGCTTTGATGACTGTGCTGGATTACAGGGGAGTTTCTCACCAAACCCCTTTGGCTCATCTGACTTGTGGGGTGTGCCGGATCATGGAGTCATTTCCTCCTAAATGTAAAGCGCACTCAGAGACCACTTTTCAGGTGTACTGGTATCCTCGATTTGTTAAATGGGTATTTAGTCTCACTTTTGGCCTATAGGGCGTTTACACAGAAGGTACAGTATATATCTCTGCCGCCATGTGAATGAAGCCTTACTAAGTGACGTCTCTTATAGTGGCCATGGCAGACACTAGAGGGGGCGGCACTGAGGTAGGCATCATGGCAGTGATTAGAGGGGGTGGCACTGTGGCATCATAGCAGACAGAGAGGGCGGCACTGAGGTAGGCATCATGGCAGACACTAAAGGGGCAGCAGCGAGGTTGATGCCTAGAGGAGTGGCACTGTGTTAGGCATCATGGCAGATAATGCCTAGAGGGGCAGCACTGAGGTAGGCATCATGGCAGATAATGCCTAGAGGGGCAGCACTGAGGTAGGCATCATGGCAGACACTAAAGGGGCGGCAGTGAGGTTAGTATCATGGCAGACGATGCCTAAAGGGGTGGCACTGTAGTAGGCATCATGGCAGCAATTAGAGGGGGTGGCACTAAGGCAGGCATCATGGCAAACAAAGGCGGGAGTGAGGTAGGTATCATGGCAGACAGAAGGGGCGCAGCGAGGCAGACATTAGAGGGGGTGGGAGTGAGGTAAGGCATCAGGTGAGGTAGGGGCCAGCCATTTAGAGGGTTTATAAACCAGGCCTTGTGTCATGTACACGCCTTGTTTCCTACAGCAACCAATCAGAGTTCATCTTTCATTATTCATCCGAGATGGGGAAATGTGAATTAGTTGCTATGGGCAACAAGGTCGCTTTGACGCCGAGACGTAAAGCCATTGGGTTCGAGGTTACGGTCATGGCGCGCCGGCACTGCTAACGCCTTTACAACTAGACGTCAAAGCGACCTTGTTGCCCATAGCAGTCAATTCAGGTTTCCCCATCTCTAATGCATAATAAAAGCTAAACTCTGATTGGTTGCTATGGGCAACACAGTGGGTAAGTGACAATGCCTGGTTCATAAACCCATAAAATGGCTGCTCTCCTCATCACAGGCTCCTGGCTTTTATTTCACAGAATAACAGTAGAAAAGGAGCGCGCTGCAGTCACTGCCAGGTGAATTTCAATAGATTTGACTGTAAACATATAAAAAAAAAAAAAAAAAAAAAAAAAAAAAAGGCCATCAGAGTTTAAAAAAAATGTATTAAAAATACTGAAATTTCGGACGGAACTAATGAGTCAAGCGGTTTGCCATTGACCTAGTCCTGTCAGGGACACATGCGTTAAAATCCGTGTCGTTATCCCACACAGCGCCGCAGCCTAGCAACAGTCGGCAAGAGACACGGCTCTGGAAAGCAGCGAGATGAGGAACACCTCCTGTGTGAAGCTCGTCTGCATCTCGCTGCCTTCAGGAGGAGATGATCCTCATGTTGGATCGCATGACTAAACCCGCAGGGGACGCAGGCAACAAAATGGATTCCGCACAGAATCCATATTTTCATTAAGGACAGTAGATATTATTAGGGGGGAGATTTATCAAAAGTGGTGTAAAGGAATACTGGATTAGTTGCCCCTAGCAACCAATCAGATTGCACCTTTCATTTTCCAAAAGAGCTCTGAAAAATGAAAGGTGGAATCTGATTGGTTGCTAGGGACAACTAAGCCAGTTCTAATTTACATCAGTTTTGATAAATCTCCCCTTACTGTCCCTAAAGAGCGCCGGTCGGCAAAGTGGCATATGTTGGTTTGATTGGTGGACATGTTTACATGGGACCTGCCCCCGTTCCCGACATGTCTGTTTTAGTAACTACTTGCATTCCCCATGTAATAATTCTGGAGCATATGTTCTTATGATTCTATGTTGTGCCATTCCTCTATTATTCCTGCTAGAAGTTATGAGTGTTACTAGCAGTTTGCAATGAAGTTTTAAGATGGGTGTTACCAACTGGGGCAGGGTCCCTGCACAATCTGACACTGGCAGCACTGCTTAGTGTCAGACTCTGCAGGGACACACACCCAACTGGTAAAACCCATCCAGACCTTCATTGCCGTCTGCTGGCAATTCATCCCTAAACTTCTAGCAGAAATAATAAAAGGAATGGCACAACATAGTCAAAATAATACCGTAGACCAGGTATGCTCAACCTGCGGCCCTCCAGCTGTTGCAAAACTAGAACTCCCAGCATGCCTGAACAGCATACAGCTATCAGCCTACAGCGGGGCATTGTGGGAGTTGTAGTTTTACAACAGCTGGAGGGCCACAGGTTGAGAATGCCTGCCGTAGACGTTCCAGAACTATTATTACACGTGAAATGCACACTGTACGGGTATGAACGAACGTATGGTGGAACATTCACCGACGATAAATGTGCCATGTAAATGGGAGTACACAAGCTCCAACTGACTTGTAAATACTTCCTTTGCCTTGAAGGGGGTGTCCTGGATTAGAGTAATATGGCTGCTTTCTTCCAAAAATAACGCCACCCCGTCCATAAGTTGTGTGCGGTATTGCACGTCAGCCCCATTGACCCCAATTGAGCCAAGCTGCAATACCAGACGTAACCTATGGACAGGGGTGGTGCCGTTTTTGGAAGAAAGCAGTCATGCCTTTTCTAATCCCACTGTACTGTGATGTTGCTTTCTTTATTCCTCCTGGAAATGCATTTCTAAACTGACAACTGTCCCCTTTGCTAATAGGGTCTTACAGACACTGACAGCAAGGGATTGACAGCACCCTGCAGGAACCCTACTTAGTGGCGACACCAAGTTGTCAAAATTATTTGTATACTGGCCAGGGGGAATAACAGGGGGACAGCACAATGCAATTAATCCAGTGCCACATCTAGTCCCAACGCTATTCATTTGGCGCAGATGTGTTCACAGCTTAACCCAGAGCTGCTATTACCAGAGAATGAGGAGGGATAAATATAACCGCCACCTCCCTGTATGGCTCAGCGGTGCGTGAAAAAGACGGATTCATTGGTTTTCCCCTATTCAGTGGCGGTGTATAGAGGGGCTATTGTCACAGGATTACGGTATAGTCTCAGCTAGGTGATACACCTCACCCATACAATGGCCTCATTCATTCTCTCTATGCACGTGTTAACCCTGTAGTAACTCATTCATCCCCATCACAAGACCCGGACTCGGACGACATTGAGCGTAGGCGCCTTCCCACCAGGGTCCCAATACTTTTTGGTTTCAGACGGTCCGTAAGTGTGCCAGACGATGTACCGCTGGGGCAACGCCTCTTCTTCAGAGCATAGGAGTGATTATTGCACCGCTCTCCCGTTCTACAGGAGCGGTTCCCATGATAACGGCACATTAGGAGATTGCCAGTCAAGCGACTTCTGTACAGAAGAAAGCAGCAACATAACAAGGGCACCAATGAGGGGGCGCTAAAACCAGATGAAATTAGTACTTGGGGCCCGTAAGCCACAGCTCCGCTATATGACGGTATGTTAGTCAGGTCTTGTGCTAATGCCGCTGACTGAGCCCATTAACGAGCGTCGCATCCGCTCTTCCATAATTGCTACCAGATTAAAATACCGGCTCTAGGATCTATTTTTTTTTTCTTCCTGAGTCATCACTTATAAGGCAGTATAATCCCCACACTCCAAAGTACCTGTCACCAGGATTTTGTGTATAGAGCTGAGGACATGGGTTGCTAGATGGCCGCGAGCACATCCGCAATACCCAGTCCCCATAGCTCTATGTGCTTTTATTGTGTAAAAAAAAAACGATTTGATACATATGCAAATTAACCTGAGATGAGTCCTATCCCTGACTCATCTCATGTACAGGACTTATCTCAGGATAATTTGCATATGTATCAAATCGTTTTTTTGACACAATAAAAGCACACAGAGCTATGGGGACTGGGTATTGCGGATGTGCTAGCAGTCATCTAGCAACCCATGTCCTCAGCTCTATAAACAAAATCCCGGTGACAGGTTCCCTTTAAAGGGAAGAGTCCTTCAAAAATGTTACAGCCACCTATTACCAGCCTACAGGTGACTATTGGATGTCTTTTATTTTTATTCTTAAATAAAGTACAGGGGAATGTTTTCTGGATATAATTTTTTGAAGTTACACCATGTGTTCTCCTTCCTGTCCCCTTTAACCTCCTCTTTTTCTGGACATTTAGCACAGAAGACAATATCGTTAACTCTCTCAGTCTGACCATCACTGCGGCCAGAGAGACCCCCCTGTAGTGACTCCATAAGAGCATCACACCTATCAATGCAATGCCCTTCTGTGGGCAACTTTAACTAGCCCTATCAAGAGAACAATAGAGAAGTCATACTGTTATCCAAATTCTACGCCTACTATTATCACAAGGATTACACTGCAGATTCCCCTCACAGCAGCAGTAAACTGACAATGGATTACCTATCTATATAGGAGGTCTTATCATTTGTGTTGACTGCTACATAAAGACAATAACTTGCATGTAATATTCTGTGTTACAGCGCTAACGAAATGAAAAGCCAAAAATTCTAAAAAAAAAAATAAAAAAAAACTATCTGCTCCTCTGACATCTTTGGTTTAGTAAATATTTGCAGTCCTCTTGAAATGACAATTCTGAGAGAACTCTATTATTCCACCTGGAAATGTATGAGTATCTTGACAACTAAGTGCTATCATTACACATCCTTTTCACAGGGGTGTATTAAAGGGGTGGTCCAGGGGGGGATACAAATATGTTTAAATGAGACTCAGAATGGGTTAAAAAATAAAATAAAATAAAAGTTGCATTTCTCACCTCCCCTATCGCTCTCCACTTCCTGGTCCAAAGCTCGACACACAGGAAATGGCAGGAGATGCCAGATCAGCCAATCACTGGCTGTAGTGGTGACCCAGCTCAGCCACTGATTGGCTGATCGGGCATCTCCTGCCATTTCCTGTGCGTCGAGCTGGAACCAGGACGCGGAGAGCAGCTGGGACCCAGTGAGCATCGGAACGACAACGGCAGGGGATTTTGATGGTGGGCAACGCAGATTTGAAAATGTAATCCTGCTGGAACACCCCTTTAATACCCACCTGTCTCTCTCTCAGGAATAACAGAGTAGCAACACAATGTACATTTTTTCACCTTCAATTCAATCCTTTAAAAATTGAATCCTACTGGAACACCCCTTTAATAGCCAGCTGTGTCTGTCTGATGCACACGTTTCCAGGAGGAATAACAGAGTAACATCACAATGCACCACTCTGGAATTATTATTTCTATGCAAGTAATTACTAAGACAGACATGTCGGAAGAGCTAACCGGTGCTCATTCACTTTGCTGGTGCCATCATTGGCCGCGGACTTCGCACAACACAGCGTATTCTCCCCTAAGAGCATTGATGGGGTGCAAGTCTATACTTTACATGTGCCCCAAAAGTCCAAGCTGCCATGGCATTGCAACTGACCCCAGACAGATGCGACGGCGTTGGGGCAAGTGCCGTGTAATGACGGCGGGGACCCCTGGTGATGCCCTCCATGCTAGTTGTACTCTTGTACAGCTTCTCCTCCCCTGGCTCCATGGCGCAGCATCGCATGACACACCGCAGGGTGACAATAGCGTGGAAATCAGATCCTCTCCCACTGGGTTCTCATTACCTCCCATAATTCCTTTGGGGCATTACACGCACAATACTGGAAAACGGTAAAGATTTCACCACAGTCCCACAGCTGCGGCGCACCAGCTGAGACGTAGATCTTTTCACGCCAATTGACGTCAATAAGCCCAATGCAAACTAAACGCAAACCGCACGCTTCCTCTTAACAAGGTGCGGGTATTGTAGATGCCAATATGGTCGTCATTGTATAGACTGTCATACAGCTGTTGTAACTTTACGTGGCCTCCATTTTGTGGCTATGGTTCCATCCACTTTACACAGGTGATGGTGGAATATTTAGGAGGGAAGACATTTTAGGAAGTGATTTATGGCAATGGTGGCATCCTATTACATGACCACGCTGGAATTCGGAGAGCTGTGGAGGCCCATCAACAATTACCTCAGCTCAATCTTAGGTAAACTAAGGGTCGGCCATCTTTGATTAGGGTTTGCCCAGTGTTGACATTAATTCCAGGACGTATTCGCAGAATGTTCACCATACAGATAGATCTGTGACAGACACCCATGATTTTTTCCCTCTTAGATTGTTCACCTTGAGACTAGCCAGCATGGCTGCCAGTCCTTTATCTGAAATTCAGGGAGCTCTTTATATTGAGCCATGCTAGCCCGTTAACAATTACCTCAGCTCAATCTGAGGTAAACAAGGGTCGGCCATCTTTGATTAGGGTTTACACACAGTGTTACGACATTAATTCCAGAGTGTACCCAGATAGATCGGTGATACCCATGATATTGTTCACCCTGAGACTACCCATCATGGCTGCCAGTCCTTTATCTGCCACCATATATTAGAAGACGACATCAAACACATATAGTTTGAGAATCGGCTGTGTATGGCCACGGTGCTCGCAACGGACTGACAACGCGCTTTGGGTTGTTTTTTTACCTGTTGCGGCAACATGGCGCCCCCTTGTACATGACACGCCATTGCTACCATGATCCTTCAACCACCTGTCCCGCCTGCCCTTGTCACCGGTCACACACAGCCCTTTTTAACCCTCTCATTAGTAAAGAGATAAATGCCTCTCGTTAGATCATGTGCCAATAGGCTGGAATACTTGGTGGATGGAGCAGCTTTCCCAGCAGCACAGATTATTTCAGGAGATGACTGTATGAAGCAATCGAACGATGGAGTGTAATGAAGACAGGAGGGAAGGAGGACATAGACTGATTTAAAAAAAAAAAAAAAAAGTACCAGGTTCCCCACAGCAGCACAAAGCATTTCAGGAGAGGAGTGTGTGAGCAGGTCATCACAAATAGAACAAAGGCATGGGGCAGACAGCCTATGGAATGAACAGGTCTTCCCATCTCCTTGCTTGGCCATTCTCCTTCAGCTCCAACTCGAAGAGGACACAAGAATGCCTCATATGGGATCCCCACACAGGTCTCCTGAAACACTCTGCGATGCTGGGAGATCCTGCTCAAGTATACTTCCTCCATCTTGTCTTCAGTCCATTCCATGTATCGTGTGGACAGGTCACTGCCTCCCCCCCCCCCCCCAAAATCAGCAAACCCTTCTGCTGCTGTCATTGCTCCCACTTCATGATGACAAAATGGGAGATGAATGAGATATATATATAGAAAAAGCTGCAAAAAAAAAAAAACCACCTAAAACAAAGCAGAGAACAAAGTGAATTAATAAAGCTTTTCTTATTTAAAGGGAACCTGTCACCGGGATTTTAGGTATAGAGCTGAGGACATGGGCTGCTAGATGGCTGCTAGCACATCTGCAATACCCAGTCCCCATAGCTCTGTGTGCTTTTATTGTGTATAAAAACTGATTTGACACATATGCAAATTAACCTGAGATGAGTCAGAGCTTGAAAATATGACTCTTCTCTGGTCACACAAGTAAGATATGACTCTTTTATGTTAATTTGCATTTGTATCAAATCGGTTTTTTTTTACACAATAAAAGCACACAGAGCTATGAGGACTGGATATTGCGGATGTGCTAGTGGCCATCTAGCAACCCATGTCCTCAGCTCTATACACAAAATCCCGGTGACAGGTTCCCTTTAAGGCGCAAAATCAGCAGGTAACGCTGAACTACAAAACGCCATTGTTAGGTGTCACAAAGGCGACGGGAGGCATAAAAAAAAAACATTATATGGGTCACATTCTGTCATGACAAAAACTATTCTGTGGAGACAAAAGTCGATGACACAAGCCAAAGCTCCTGTCTGAGAAGAGGCGACGTCGCCCATTGCAGGCCCGGGTCACGCCGCGAACAAAAGGTTCATTTTAGTATCAGTCAGCTTTGTGTCTTACACCTTGTGACGAAACTCACCTGTACAGACAAGAATACAGCACAAAACATGTCCTAGACAGAAGACAAAGGGGTTGTGCCAAGTTGTTTGGCTTATGCCCTATTCACAGGATAGGCAATAAGTATCGGATCCATGTTATCGGACCCCAATAAATGGGAGGAGCGACAGGTCAAACATACGCACTACCGCTCCTTTCATTCTCTGTACTCTGCCATCTCTGGAAGGGCTATAGAGAATGAATGGAGCTGTGGCGCGCATGCGCACCCTATTGCTCCATTCATATGGGGGGAAACGGGACCCACACTCCCAGCGAAGGTAGGGGTCCCAGCAGTCAGACCCGCACCATCAGATCCTGTGGACAGCGTCTCCAAACTCTGCCTCTCCATGAATTGCAAAACTACAACTCTCAGCGTGCTCTGACAGCCAGGCAGTGGTCTTCAACCTGTGCCTCTCCAGCTGTTGCAATACTACAACTCCCAAAATGCCCTGGCACGCTGAGAGTTGAGGTTCTGCAACCTCTGAGGTGCCACAGGTTGGAGACCAATGTCCTACACCAGAGCCAACCTTCTATTCATGCCCTCCATACAGCGCCCAATTAACACCGCCTTACGATGCCCAAATGCCATGGCCAGACGGCTGCCTAAATAGCAAAGCCCAATCTATACTAGAGAGTGGATCTAGTTCAAGGGGTGCCAAAGCAATCAGGGCTAGTGACGCCCACTATTGGCTACCGCACAGGTCATACAGCGCCACACAATCGCCCTTTTCCTTCTTCTCTAGGAGCAGGGTCACGAGTGGTCACCTCACGGCAAAGCTCTGGTAGCCTTCAAGCATAACCAGCTGCGGTGGAACTACAATCCCCATCATTTTATTCTAATCTCTGCCTGGTAGGGGTTGTTGATGTGAAATCTGCCAGGAGAAGAGGAGCACACACTGAATGCAGGAAGCCCACCCTCCTCCCACCGGCAGAAATAACCGGCGATATAATTAGCTTTTCTTCACAGGTTTTACAGCTTGAAGACCAGAGGTTTTCTCTGAAGACGTAATCCGGTCACAGACACTAAAAATACAAACAATGACATGGTCAGTTCTGTCAATTACATCTTTCCGCTGTCCCCTTGTACCTCTCCGCAGACTATGTACGGCGCTATCTCTATCATCAGTGATCATAAAGGAAGCCCCCTGACTACCCCGAGTCCATCGAGGGGATGATTTTATCTGCAGTCTTAAGGAAAAAGTAATTATTATTTGCCGAGCGCTGATAACGGATTACTAAGCAGGCGAGACTGGAGGTGACATTCGCACACATAGTTTAGGGGCTTAAAGGGCGACTCCCATGGAGCATGAGCATCAAGACAACTTCAAGATCTAGTCCAGACATTCTTCTCCGGCTCACCCGTTGGCATGCACAGTCACGTACATCCAAAAGGCAAGTTATTTCTATACGGGTGGAGACAAACGGCTGCCGGGTGCATCCGAGGCACCGCTCATCTTGGGTAAAAAATAAAATAAAAATTAAACATGTACAATCATGGCTGACAACAGGTTGTAGAACAGACAGGGAGCTTGTCAGAGGACCTCCTCCTTCCGTTAAAGTTGGGCTGACCTATAGACTGTGGGGCGACTTTACTACAAGTATATAGCAGAATCAACGGTATGCATTGGTCACCTGCTTCTCGGGATGTGTCCAGCCATGAGCGCTACCCAAACACCCGACTGGGCTCTGCAGCTGACTCGCATATTTTGGGGGGAGGGGAGGACGATGCTGCACTGGCAGAACAGGTTCACAGCCGGGTGTGCAGGTCTATGTAGGTGTAAACACTGGGCCAGAGATAATAATGTAGTACTCTGACTGGGAAAAAAAATTAAAAAAAAATAAAAATCCATTCAGCCATGCGCTAAAACGAGGAAAGAAGAGCGACTTTGGTCATGCACAGTCGACAACCAAAAAATAAATAAAAAAAGTGCGCCATTTGGCTGGAGTCGAGCATCATTAGACAGGATAGGACTATATGGCGGTACTGGCCATGCAGCAGCAAGTTGCGTGAGCAAAAAAATAAATAAATCACGATATCTTGCTGAGACGTTCAGTTCAGAATTTGTGGCGTCCATATGTATCGAAATCAGACATGCCGCCACACGCTATTAAATGGCTGACCATTTTCACAATTGTTACATGCAACTTTCATGCTGTGCAACCAGAGTTGCCGCGTGTCGTGCGTGACTTAGGGTGCATTCACATCACCGTTTAGCTTTCCGTTCTTCAGATCAGTCAGAAAAAGAGAGAGAGAGTAAAAAAATAAATAAATAAAAAATGGATCCTGTTAAGAAAAACGGATCCTGTTGCATCACTTACTGCATAGGATCCGTTTTTTTACAGGTCCAGATCCTGTTGCATCAGTTGTCATCCATTTGAGCTATTTCCGTCTGAGATCTGTTTTTTTAAGGGTACTTTCACACTAGCGTTAAAGTTTTCCGATATTGAGTTCCGTCACAGGGGCTCAATACCGGGAAAAAAAACCGCTTTAGTTTTATCCTAATGCATTCTGAATGGAAAGCATTCCGTTCAGGATGCATCAGGATGTCTTCAGTTCACTCTTACAGTATTTGGCCGGCCAAAATTCTGGAACGCTTGCCGGAATGCCAGATCCGGCATTCATTTCCATTGAAATGTATTAATGCCGGATCCGGTACCAAGTGTTCCGGAAAACCGGATCCGGTTTCCCAGTCTGCACATGCGCAGGCCTTTAAGGATGCAAAATAATAAAATAAATACCGGATCCGTTTTTCCGGATGACATCGGAGAGACGGATCCGGTATTTCAATGCATGTGTCAGACAGATCCGCACCTGGAAACAAATGCTATCCGTTTGCATATGGATTTCCGGATCCGGCAGGCAGTTCCGGCAATGGAAATGCCTGCCGGAATCCTCTAACGCAAGTGTGAAAGTACCCTTAGACGGAAACAAAAGCACTGCATGCAGGCCTTTTTTTCCCAGTCTAAAAAAACGGATCCCAGACGAAAATGGCTCAAATGGATGACAGCTGATGCAACAGGATAATTTTTTTTACTGGATCCTGTTTTTTTCCCCCCCTCTCTCTCTCCTTCTGACGGATCAGAAGAATAGGAAAGCTAAACGGTCATGTGAACTCAGCCTTAGGCCTCATGCAAAAAACGGCCCATTGTAGACATGCCTATTCTTTTCCGCAAAACGGACAAGAATAGGACATGCTATTTTTTTTTTTTGCAGAGTGCTGTCTGCGTCTTTTGCGGCCCCATTGAAGTGAATAGGTCCGCATCCGAAGATGCGGGCCATAACTACGGTCGTGTGCATGAGGCCTTACAGTAAAGTCACCAAAATTGCAACCAAGTATCTAAAAGTCTCATTATGTCACGTCGCAACGTGTCCACCTTAACAAATCGTTACTTGCCATCGTCATGCTTCCTGCTAAGGGTAGGAAAGGCTATTTTGAAAAGCACCTGTCAGCAGGACCAACTCTATTAAATCTGGCACACTGTCTGGTAGGGTTGATCTTGCTGATTAAAATGATACCTGTCTTGTGAAAATCGGTTTGCGGAACACCCCAACCGATTTTCACAGGCTAGGCATCATTTTAATCTGCAGTATCAACTCTACCAGATAGTATGCCAGACTTAATGGGGTTGATCCTGCTGCCAGGTGCCCTTTAAAGCAATTCCCTAGCATATCTGTGTAGGGTGAGAAAGTCTTAAGGCAAGCAAACGCCATCCATTACCATAAATTTTGCAATTTGCAAAGATGTCTGAAACAGAGCAACAGATCCGGATTTAGGGCGAAAAACCCAAACAAAAACCGCACATTGAAAGCCACAGAGAAAAAATCAAGTAAATGTCGCCATTATATGCAAACAAAGGTAAGTAATGAGTAAACATCACAGAGTTCCTCGCTCCATTGTTCTCCATGGTAAAAGCTGATAAGACCAAACACACACATATACACTACACACTGCTGAAACACAAAACCCACCGACAGGGCGAGTTCCTGCAGACAGGAGGCCGGGGTGGGAATACAATCTATCGAAATTTAAAAACAAAAAATGGTATACATAAAATATTTAAATGATGATCATGGTCACATTAGGTGACTTTTACTTTTTTTTTTTTGGTGTCTACTTGTTGCAGTTATGTCCTAGTTTATTTTTTTTATTTTTAGCACTACAGGGCCACGATGAGCGACCACAGCCTTAGGTCAGCTTCACACAGGTGAAATCCAAGCACATTAGTGAGCTTCCTATTACAGCATCAAGTCTCAGCCCAAAATTATAGACCCCTATGATTCTGCACTGGTTGTCCAATCTGGTACATTAGTGGCATATGGCAGGGGTATGCCATCAATGTCGGATAGGAGCAACTCCCAGAGGAGGAACCTATACCCATCTCCAGAACAGGGCCTCCGAAGTGAAGGTGCGCACATCAGGCATGCACAGATATGGGAGTTGCAAAAACAGCAGAATGAGAGCGCTCAGGTGTTTTCGTAGGGCCCATGGCGGGGAATGAAGAGCAAGCTGTGCCACTAGGGGACTTCTGGAAATAGCCAAGCCATTCCTATAGTGGAGAGCGGAGGGTGGCCACGCGTGAACGGCTGCTCTCCCTGCAGTTCGGGGGCCCCATTCTAGAGCTAGAAGCAGGTCCCAGAGGTAGGACTTACTTTTATCGGACATTGATGACATATCCCAGATGGGAAGAGGACTAATGGCTACGAAATACAAATGGGACAGATTATGGGGGCCTCAGTAAGGGGTTCATACATGACCAATAATTCTCGAGGTATACAAATACATTACTTCTACAACAAGACAATCTCATCTTACCTGCTCGGCCCCATAAACGGTGGCAAACTGAACAAAGTCCTCCATTTTCACAAATCCATCTTTATCTCTATCCAGGGCATCAAATACTGCTCGAAGACGGGCCAGCTCGTCCCCAGCACAAGGAGAGTCATTGTCCAGAGAAAATGCCAAAAGGGGATCACCCTCCCCAAACGCCAAGAGGACAGAGGCTGAATCCTGGGAGTCACGTGATCTACGCTTGATACCTTCAAATGGTGAACCCGGCAGCTCCCCAGTGGACATAAATGAGGGCAAAATAGTCCCAAGAACACAGTCTGACTGAGGTTGATTTGACCGAGGAGGTCCATCACACAAGGACAATTCAGAGGAGTCCAGACAATCTGAAACTTCAGACCTGTCCTTCTTCAGTTCTGGTGCTATCTCAAGTGATGGCACCTCCACAACCTGAAGATCACTATCCACTTCAAGCTTGGTTGATGTAGACATGTCCAACGGTAAAGCATTTGAAGACAAAATGTTATCCGCGTGGTCATCCGAGCTACTCAAAAACTCAAAAGGATCTGTTACAACAATCACAGGTAGCTGTGTACTTTCACTGGGCGACTCTAAACTTAAGGAATCCAGGTCAATGACCGGCTTTGAGCTAGACTGACCAAACCGGCTTGAGATAAAGGTAGACTCTGACTGAGACAAAAAGGAGTCGTCCAAACTGTTGCTAGTAAGGGATTTTTCCACAAAGGATAACCCATTCCAGCAAATTTGTGATTCGGAGCACAACCATGATGGATCAGATGAACTGTTGGAGACCACCAGACCTTCAGTATATGTCCTTGGGTTGGGTTGCAGAAGTGTCTCACTGGCCAAACTTTCAGGTTCTTGGGACACACTGGAGGGCTCAAACAATAAATCCAAGAAATAAAAGTCTGACTGGTCACTCTCGGAATTGAGGAAGCCATGGTCGAGGGCAGGGTTTGCACTATGAAGGCTACAGGATTTGAAAGTTGTACTTGATTCAAGGTCTTTTTGAAAAGTAGTATTAAAACATTGGTCGCCTTCAGCAGGATAGTCTGTCAGACCATTAGTGGCGGACTGGTCACTTTGTGAGTGTATTATATCATTAGTTTGTAAATTTGAAAAAACATCACAAAGGGACAGTAGGTCCTCTGATAGGGAAAGGTTGGGGGTCACATCGGTAGAGTCTGGAGGGGTGTCTAAGCAAAATATTGAAAAGCTGTCCCCGGGTTCATCATATTGCTTGGCAGAGTTTTGTGGAAGCTCACCGTTAAGGCTCACTTCCGATAAGTCCATTGGGTGCAAATTTAATGTCCAGTCCCAAGGAGACTGGAATTCCTCTGGAGTTATACTGGACAAATTTGTGTTAGACGGTGTGTTCAGTGTTAAGGAGGAATCACACAAGGGCACATTGGTGGTGGGGAGGGTTCCAGGGGTTTCTGATGGATAAAAATGGGGTGTTGTGGGTGGCTCAGTGGGTTCAGAAATAGTTAACTGGTCAAACAGCGGCAAATGCATGGTGCTATGTGAATTAGAAGGTTCGAGCAGCAGTAATTGTGTTGCAGTAGGTGGCACAGAGGATTCTAACAACTCCAAGGGCATTTCTCTAGTGGTGGGAACCACAGTAGACTCAGCCAAGGGTAACTTATCTAAATTTGGGGTCACAAAGGATTCGGAAAAAGACAGTTGGTCAGCTTCTACAGAAAGAGGGGATTCAAACAAGGCATGGGAAAAAGCAACTAGATGGATCTGGTTGGGGTTACTGGTCGATTCAAAAACATTTAGTTGAGTAGAGTCAGAGACTTGTTGGCAGTCAGACTCATGGGAAAATGGGTGCTCAGATTCAAACTGGGACTACTTCTTCACTCTTAAGGCCTAAATGGGTTCCAAGCTCAGGCAAAAGATCACCACTGAGGACTAAATGAGGTTCGGTCTGGGCCAACTGGTCGCTACTGTGATACAATGAGGACTCACAATGTGATAATTGCCCACTATCAGAGCTCAAACAATCACCAGATTGGGACAAATTGTCATTATCGGGATCCAAATTGCATTCAAACTGGGGTAACTGTTCATTTTCTTGGCACAAACGGGATTCCCTTTGGGGTAACTGGTCAATATTAGGGTTCAAACAGGGTTCCAACAGAGTTGATTGGTCATTATCAGTGCCCAAACTGGGTTCAGATTGAGCAAGCTGGTCACTAATATTTTCAGACTGCATACAATATTCGGTCTTGATCAACTGATTCGTATTAGGGCCTGAATACGATTCAACCTGGGATAACTGGTCATTACAGGGACTCAACGGGCATTCAGACATGGGCAACTGGTCATTATCTGGGCTCATACAAGTTTCAAGCTGGGGCAATCGGATATAAACAAGAGGCCTTAAAGTCAGAGTCTGGTCATCATCTGGCTTCAAACATGGGTCAGAAGAAGGTAACTGGTCAGTTTCTTGAGACCTAGATTGATCAAGTACAGGAATCTGGTCCACATCATGAGCCAAAAAAGTTTCAGACAGAAAGAACAAGTCATCATCCATAGGCAAACAAGACTCAAAGTTAGGTCCACCATCCAATTCTATATAGGAGTTGACCAGTAGCAACTGGTCAGAAACAGGGACCATAGAGGAAACATGTAGCTGCAACTGGTCTACGCTATCAGCCAAATTAGAATCAAGTCCTCGCAACTGCTCAATGTCAAGAGTCTCAGAAGGTGCAGGTATAGTTACATGGTCAGAGTCCAAAGAATTTTCAGCTTTAGGCAACTTGTCCAAGCAGGATTCAGTCAATCGGCCGGTCTTAAGGTCCAAAATAGAATCAGATTGGTGCAAATGTTCACTGTCAGGCATCAAAGAGTCTTCAGACTGGTGTAAGTTCTCCAATTGGGGAACCATGAGAGGACCAGGCAGTGTTTTATGGACCTCGTCAGAAAAAGATTCACATGTAGATGATTGTCCATCATCCGGCTCCAAATACGTATTACCTAAAGTCAAGCGGTCAGTAATGCAGGTTGCAGATTTTAAAAACTCTGAATGGTTTGGGGCCAGAAAAGGGTCACAAAGGGACAATTCATCGGCCTCATGGGCCATTGATGACTCACCCTCATTCAAACTGTGCATGGAGAAAGGCAAAGGGGCAATATTGGAGCTCATAGAGACTTCAAACCAAGGCAACTGGTCCGGATCATAATCCAGCAGGTCCAGAGATAATTCAGAGTGGGGCAACGGGTCTCTTCTGGGAACCTTGTCGGACTCAGGATGGGCTAAGTCTTGCTGTAGATGTCCAGGGTTTAAGTCAGGTAAGTTAGAGTCCAGAAACAATTTGGGTTGGGTTAACTGGTCAGTGGTGAGGACCAAAGAGGACACTACAGACTGCTCTGTATCATGGGCCATGAAGGATTCAGCCAGATTGAAAGTTTCAATGTCCGAGTCTAAACTGTGATGTGAATGGTCAACAGAAAGGTCCAAATCAAGTTCCAAAAATTCACTGGTTTCTAAACTAGACTGCGTTATCTCTGGGCAAAAATATTCTAATAGGTCTGACTCACAGTCTCGAAGGGGTTGGGAATATGTTAAGGTCTCACTATTGTAAAGTTGGTCATAGGGGGGCAACAAGTCAGTCCAAGCGTCCAAACAGGATACAGAGTGGGGTAACAGGTCAGAGGTCACAGATATTTCAGATGAAGGCAACAATTCAGACTCCACTGTGTCTACACAGAGGTTGAGAGAGGACTCAGAAGGACGAGGAAGGTCATGGTCAGGGGTCAAGCAGGACTCTGTTTTAGACTGAGGAAAATGGTCAGTCGCAGGGTCAAAATAAGGTTCAGACTGTGCCACCTTCTCAGTTCTACGGTCTAAATGGGATATGGACTGGGACAACTCTTTGTTGACCATGGGGAGGGACAATTGTTCAGGGTCTAGGTCAAATTGGGACTCAGACTGGGGCATTTTATCAGGGTCACAATGAGACAGCTCTTCATTGTCCACAGTGGACTTAGGTGAAGGCAACTGTTCAGGGTCAGGGTCCAAATTTGATTCAGGCTGAGGCAAATGTTCAGGGTCCAAAACTGATTCAGACTGGGCCAAATTAGGGTCAGGAACCAAACATGAATTTATTTGGGTGTCTACAAAAGATTCAGTCAGGGGAAACTGTTTAGGGTAGGGTTCCACAACGGATTCAGACTCAAGTAACTGAACAGGGACTAAATGGGGGGCATGCTGTGGCGACTCTGGTGGGGAATTTTGGTCAACGGTTAAATTTTCAGTCTCCTGCCTGTCCACCGTCGTTTCAGAGTGGGGCAATTGTTCCAAACTGGCTTCTAACTGGGGCAGGGAATGATTGGGAATTATTTGGGTGTCTAAAAAAGAGTCAGTCAAGGGCAACTGTTTAGGGTAGGGTTCCACATTGGACTCAGACTCGGGTAACCGAACAGGGACTAAATGCAGGTCAACCTGGGGCGACTCTGGTGGGGGATTTTGGTCAATGGTTAAATTTTCAGTCTCCTGCCTGTCCACGAACGTTTCAGAGTGGGGCAATTGTTCCAAACTGGCTTCTAACTGGGGCAGGGAATGATTGGGAATTATTTGGGTGTCTAAAAAAGAGTCAGTCAAGGGCAACTGTTTAGGGTAGGGTTCCACATTGGACTCAGACTCGGGTAACCGGACAGGGACTAAATGGAGGTCACCCTGGGGCGACTCTGGTGGGGAATTTTGGTCAATGGTTAAATTTTCAGTCTCCTGCCTGTCCACCGTCGTTTCAGAGTGGGGCAATTGTTCCAAACTGGCTTCTAACTGGGGCAGGGAATGAT
The DNA here is from genome assembly GCF_014858855.1 of Bufo gargarizans. Lineage (NCBI taxonomy): Eukaryota > Metazoa > Chordata > Amphibia > Anura > Bufonidae > Bufo > Bufo gargarizans. The sequence continues at coordinate 178,255,115 of NC_058087.1, read as the reverse complement.
TGGGAATTATTTGGGTGTCTAAAAAAGAGTCAATCAAGGGCAACTGTTTAGGGTAGGGTTCCACATTGGACTCAGACTCGGGTAACCGGACAGGGACTAAATGGAGGTCACCCTGGGGCGACTCTGGTGGGGAATTTTGGTCAATGGTTAAATTTTCAGTCTCCTGCCTGTCCACCGTCGTTTCAGAGTGGGGCAATTGTTCCAAACTGGCTTCTAACTGGGGCAGGGAATGATTGGGAATTATTTGGGTGTCTAAAAAAGAGTCAATCAAGGGCAACTGTTTAGGGTAGGGTTCCACATTGGACTCAGACTCGGGTAACCGAACAGGGACTAAATGAAGGTCAACCTGGGGCGACTCTGGTGGGGGATTTTGGTCAATGGTCAAATTTTCAGTCTCCTGCCTGTCCACCGTCGTTTCAGAGTGGGCCAATTGTTCCAAACTGGCTTCTAACTGGGGCAGGGAATGGTTGGTGCTTAAGTGGGGCAACAGTCCTACGTCAAGGTCAACAAAACGGGGCTGGTCAGTTTTAAGAGGTAGACATGACTCCAGGGGGTCAATTTGGTCATTTGTGACTGCGCTACCTTGGTGCACGTCGCTTGTGATCTGCAGCCTCTGCTCCAGATCGGAGGACAAACTCTTGACGGGCAGAGGAACCTGATGAGAACCTAAGGCAGATACCAGCGAGTCATTGCAGGCGTCTCGGTCAGATTTGCTATCAGGGGAGTGGACACCTAGGATGTAATCAGCCGTCGGGGGATCTGTCACTTCAAGATTCTGCTCAGATTCTTGGCTGAAGGGAGGCGGGCAAGGAGGCAGGTGGGCATTTTCAGGTGGCACAATGATCAGCGGTGGCATCTGGTCATCTGTGGGGGGTTTATAAATAGGGGGGTTCTGTGCAGGGTCTGGGGGTGCCAAATTCAAAGTGTAAAGAGTGAGTCTACCATCCTCCTCCCCTGTCCATGGCTCAGCGGTAGCATGGCGAGGCTGGCAGCGCCCTGCCCCCAGCGGCTGCCCCTCTCCTGCCCCCTCATGTTGGGACAGGAGAGGGTGGGGAACAGACATGAGCTCACCCTGCTCCTCCAGGATTTCTAGTGCAATGCAAGCCTTCTCCTCGGCGTTCATGAGAAACAAGCCCCCCACTACCTGCTGGGGGGCAATGAGGTCCAGAGCTTGCCCCCTCATGACACCCCAGGCAGTCACTTGAGGGTCCCCCTCCATCTTCATCAGTAGCTTGGTGTCTTGGGCTCAGCACATCATGTCCTCAGCAGTTGCTCCTCTGCATCATACTCCATGTTCGGTAATAAACAGTAGCTCCTCAGCAGATGCACCCCCTCGTCTCAATGCCAAGAGAAAAGGGTCTGTGCCAGGGCCCCTCACCTGTCCTGGGGGCCCATCGTGTTTGCAGCAGGGCAGTAGTAATCCAGGCTAGTGCAAGGTGCAGCGGGATCCACAAGGCGGTGGCGACAGATAGGAGCCCCCAGCCCCGGGCAGACAGGGGGGACGGTCACAGCGCCGGTGGATGGGGCCTGGCGGCGGGTGTACGGGCGTCCAGCGGGTGAGAGGCGGAATCCGGCGGCACCTCCATCCGATAGACTGCGGGATACTGAGATGGGGAGGCTGGGAGAAAAAGGAGGAGCGAGGGGAGGGAGGAAGGAGGAGGAGGGGATGGCGGCCGGGGAGAGGAGAGCAGCCCGCGGCTGTGTGAACGGAGAGCTGGGGATGATGGGGGTGATGAGTGCAGAGAGGGTATCGAGAAAGGAGAACGGGGGTGATGAGCGCAGAGAGGGGGGTATCAAGAGAGGAGGATGGGGGTAATGAATGCAGAAACGGGGGTATTAAGAGAGGAGGGTGGGGGTGATGAGCACAGAGAGGGGGGTAGCAAGAGAGGATGATGAGAGCAGAGAGGGGGATATCAAGAGAGGATGATGGGGATGATGAGAGCAGAGAGGGGGATATCAAGAGAGGATGATGAGAGCAGAGAGGGGGATATCAAGAGAGGAGGGTGGGGGTGATGAGCACAGAGAGGGGGTATCAAGAGAGGATGATGGGGATGATGAGAGCAGAGAGGGGGATATCAAGAGAGGATGATGGGGGTGATGAGTGCAGAGGGGGGTATCATAAGAGGAGGATGGGGGTGATGAGCGCAGAGAGGGGGGTATCAAGAGAGGAGGATGGGGGTGATGAATGCAGAAATGGGGGTATTAAGAGAGGAGGATGGGGTGATGATTGCAGGATGGGGGTGATGAATGCAGAAATGGGGGTATTAAGAGAGGAGGATGGGGTGATCAGCACAGAGAGAAGGGTATCAAGAGAGGAGGGTGGGGGTGATTAGTGCAGAGAGGCGGGTATCAAGATAGGAGGATGGGGGTGATGAGCACAGAGAGGGGGTATCAAGAGAGGATGATAGGGATGATGAGAGCAGAGAGGGGGATATCAAGAGAGGATGATGGGGGTGATGAGTGCAGAAGGGGGTATCAAGAGAGGAGGATGGGGGGTGATGAGCGCAGAGAGGGGGGTATCAAGAGGAGGATGGGGTGATGAGTGTAGAAATTGGGGTAGTATGGGAGGGGTGATGAGCACGGAAATGGGGGGGGGGGGGGTGTTACTGCAACATTTCCCCCATAGATGGTGCCAGTATCCTCTGGATCAGTGTAGTGATGGAGGACAATGGCTCTTTGTTCGCAGAGAATCCTGAGGGGCGTTTCGCTGTGGGTGTATTTAAGGTTTAATTTTTAGATTGGAGTTGCGATGCGTCCCAGAGCCAAGTTTATGAAAATGGCGCACAGTAATAATGACTCTGGTGCAAGCGTAGTCTAGCTGCTCCTTTTTCAGTGAAAGTGGTGCAACCCAGAAGATATTGCACAATTTGGCAAGTGCAACATTTTCACACCAAAAAGTGGCATAAAAACTTGATAAATATCTCCCCCCCCCTTGTGGATGGAAAAATGGAAAGTGATTATATATAAATATTAGGCTACTTTCACACCTGCGTTCAGGTGTCCGCTCGTGAGCTCCGTTTGAAGGGGCTCACAAGCAGCCCTGAACGCAGCCGTCTGGCCCTAATGCATTCTCAGTGGAGGCGGATCCACTGAGAATGCATCCGCCTGCCAGCGCTCAGCCTCCGCTCAGTGAGCGGACACCTGAACGCTGCAAGCAGTGTTCGGGCGTCCGCCTGGCCGTGCGGAGGCGTGCGGATCCGTTCCGACTTATAATGGAAGTCAATGGGGACGGATCCGCTTGAAGATGACACCATATGGCTCAATCTTCAAGCGGATCCGTCCCCCATTGACTTTCAATGTAAAGTCTGAACGGATCCGCTCAGGCTACTTTCACACTTAGAAATTTTTCTAAGTTATAATGCAGACGGATCCGTTCTGAACGGAGCCACCGTCTGCATTAATATGAGCGGATCCGCTCGAACGCTAGTGTGAAAGTAGCCTTATGGCATTGCGATATTGCAGGCCATGTAAGTTGTCAGAGCTTCTATGTGGCGCTGTATTGCCGCCATCTTCCCTATAACCATCCAGTAGAGCAGGCATGCTGCTGATGGAGGGGTGTATCCAGGCGTGGGGCGTGCACCTGCCGCTGCTGGTTTCCTGGGTCCGCAGCACACACCTGGGAGTGGAGCAGCTGGAGCTTCAGTGTGAAATTCCATTACATCATTACCCGGGAGATTTCTGTGTGTCTTAATACCTGCGCTGTTATGTAACCCATCCCCCACCTTCCTGCACGTTATTATCCAGCAGGCTTATCTAATCCGTCCCAAAAAGTTCTGCACCTCAGTGTCAAGGTTTTCTTTTTTCTTTTTTGTCTGAGCTCGACCTATAGAACTCCTCATCCTACTCCAGGAACAGAATGCCAGAACTATAGTGAAGACTGACACAAAAGCAGAGAGCATAAGCAGTGGGATGTCACTGCAGAACAGTGTCCATTTCTGTCATTCAGACGCCATGGAAACCAGGTCCTCCAGATGATCAGTGGCAGCACCTATCGGGAGGCGATGGCCTAAGGCAACGTTTTCCAGTTTCATTCACCGACCTGTGTGAATAGGGCCTTAGACGGGGCACTGTGTGATTCCTATAGTGCTAAGGGGCAGGTGCTGGTAGGACAGCAGGGGGTTAAAGGGGATAATCTCATTTACAGTTGGACCTAGGAACACAAACAATCTTCATTCAGTTGTCACCAGGGTGTTGTCAGAAACTGCCATTAGTGGGTGTCATAAAAACAAACAAAAAAGTCCTTGCCCTGGGCACAGAAACTTCTCCTGCTGGGCCTCCGGCAACCATGGATCATCAGCCTATATGAAAATGGGACCATAATGCTTTGCGGCAGGCGGCCATCTTAGCTGGGCCTCCTATCCTGATCTGAGGATTTGCCATTTTGTCCTTTCTTTTTTAGCCCTCCCTCAGTGACGGCGTCGCTCCCCTCACGGCCCACTTCACCCACCACCAAAATGTCTACACTTGTTTTTTCCCACGTTTTACTACTCCGCCAACCCGAGCTGAAATAATTGATTCCAACATGTCACATCAATTATTCAGCGCGTTCCTGGTTTCTGGATCAGGGAGCGGAGAGCCGGCGTACATCAGCCTCGCCTGTGAAGGATTCTGTCACTGCCAGAGGCGGTCAGCTTACAGTGGGCGGCCATAGGCCTGGACACCGTGGAGGCCGAGAGGCCTGGACACCGTGGAGGCCGAGAGGCCTGTGGATGGGCAGCACGAGGGCGCAATGACATATCACGGCACAAGGATGGCGCTATCTGACTGTATACATTCCAGGGAGGCAAGAAGGTGCCTAGGGAGCCATGAGGGCAGCTTAGGACTACCCAACCCCAGGTTGCCATCTTTCTAGGGGATAGCAAAAAATAAAACTGATTTTTTTCCCCCCACTTTTTACATTTTTTATCACTATCAAAAGGAAAGAAAAACTATACATATAAAAAAGTATCGCCGGATTCGCACCTGACCTGTGGAATAAAAGTAACCGGTCAGTTTTATCGCACATCGAACGTCGTAAACTGTGGTGGAATTATATTATTTTTTTGCAATTTCACCCCATTTGGAATTTTTCCCTGCTTCCTACTACATGGTATGCAACCATAAATGGTGCCATTATAAAAGTACATCATATGCAATATTAAATGGTGGCGTTGGAAAGTACAACTTGTCCCACAAAACACAAGCCCTCAAAAGGCTATGTGAACAGACAAATAAACACAAAAAAAAAAAAAAACACTGGCCCTTCAAGGGTTAAAGGACGCCTCATAACACTGTGTTATGCCTTGTGCAGGGCCTGAGAAGGTGGAGCTTGACAAGGATTTAAAGTACACCAGAGAGAGAATATCCCTGTCATGCTCCGCCCCCTCAGGCCCTGCACTAGGCATAATAAAGTCTACCAGTTAAAGGGGTTGTCCAGGTTCAGAGCTGAACCCGGCCATACTTATAGTTTCATCAAGGCAGCCTCCTTGATGTTAGCATCGGAGCATTTCATGCTCCGGTGCTCTCCTTTGCCCTGCGCTGGATCGCGTAGGGCACGGGCTCTTTTATTTACAATTACACACTGCCAGGCGGAGGCTTCCGCCCGGCAGTGTGTTCCGTGACGTCACCGGCTCTGATGGGTGGGCTTTAGCGCTGCCCTAGCTGTTTTACAGTCAGAATTGTTGTAACACGTCACGAAATTTTGCTATGCATAAGTATTCCTAAATGAATTAAGCAGTTGGAAAGCATTGAATAATTTTGACCAGAACGAGTTTTACTCCAACAATTCCCTGATCTACAGCAAAGTTTGCGCAGTAAACAGTGTATGAAAATGTAATGGAATCACAACATTTCAAAAAGTCTCGTTTTTTAGTTTAACAGTCTTACTTGAGCCCAGTACTGTTACTGCTTCAGGCATCTGCTTTTGCGTTTGTGAACGATCATATTTTCCCTTTAAAGGACCTCCGCCGTACATGTACGGCGGAATGCCGGCCCCCAAACATGGCGCCCACTCGCATGTACAGCGGGCGCCATAGCCGCCGGGTTTCTGCTATTTTAAATAAGGCTGATCGCATACATTTTCCCTTTCAGATGCAGTGGTCATATGTGACCACGGCATCTGCGCAGTCCGGAAACGGAAGTCGCGCACTTCCGCTCCAGTAACAGCGTTTCCCGGCTAAGATCGGGGAACTTGTTACATTAATCTAATAGGCTGAAGCCTCAAGCAGGCTTCGATGCCTATTAGATGACTATACCAATACAGGCCACTAGGTGGCAGCATTGTATTGGTATAGTGCAAATTAAGTGTTCAATGGGGTCTATATAAACATCAATGAACACAATAGGCAATTTAAAAATTGCCAGTTATTGTATATAAAAAAGGTAAAAAAATGTTTTTGCAAATATAAAAAAAAATGAAGAAAAAAAAAAAAAAAAAAAAAAAGTCTAATCACCCCCTTTCCTTAAAATAAAAATACTTACAAACAAAAAAAAAATAAACATCATGGGCATCGCCGTGTGCAAAAATGCCCATACTATTAAAATATAACAATATTAATGGCATACGGCAAAAAAAAAAAAAAAAAAAAAAAAAAAGGCCAATTTGCCATTTTTTGTCACTTCAACTACCCAATAATTTTTTCATAAAAAGTAATCAAAAAGTCACACACACTTCAAATTGATAATCACTTCAGATCGTCCTGCAAAAAATGTAGCCCTCAACCAGCCCCGTACACATAACTATAAAAAAAAGTTATAGGGGTCAGAATATAGTTATAAAAAAAATTTTTTTTTTCCTCAAAGGTCTTCCTTTATTTTTTGCAGAATTAAAATGCAAGAAAAATTATACAAGTGTGGTATCGTTGTAACCGTACTGACCTGGAGAATGAAGATAACAAGTCAATTTTACCGCATAGCGTACAGTGTAAAAATAAATAAAAATAATTGCGTTTTTTCCCCAATTCTACCCCATTTGGATTTTTTTTCCCCCGCTTCCTACTACATGGTATGCAACCGTAAATGGTGCCATTATAAAGTACAACTTGTCCCGCAAAAAATAAGCCCTCATAAGGTTATGTGAATGTAAAAATAAAAAAAAGTTAGGAGTATGGGAAGGCGGGGAAAGAAAAACTAAAACGCAAAAAAGGAAGATCCCAGAGTCCTTAAGGGGTTAAAATCTAGATTTGTCAGGCAAATTCCGAGTTCATATTTGGAATCAGCGCGCAAATTTTTAGTATAAATCACAGTTTTCTCTTAGTAGCAAAATCATTGTTGTGCAGTGATTTTTGGCCACAAAGTGCAGAACACGGGACCTACTGAAGTCATTGTGTCCACAAAAAATATATATGCAACCTGGACGGTCTCCGTATTTTACAGACCCGCAATTTGCAGACCGCAAAATACGTATGGTCGTGCGCACGAGGCCTTAGAAGAATTACATGTGTGAAATTGATTATTGGAAGCGGATACCACGTTCTAATTAGAGTGACACTTGCAGCACATCCGAGCGGAGGATGAGGAGGCCATTAGTCAGACGCGTCTCCTCCAGGTGACCGTTCTCTATGGGAAGCTGAGGGCACAATGTCACCTCCTGAACCCGCCATGCTTTCTGTACTCGCACCCATTGTTCCATGCTGAGCTGCAGTGAATAGAGTCCAGGTGGGACTGACACCTACAGAAATTAGAGGACCTCGTCTAATGAGATCTGGACACAATGCAGAGAGCTCACAGGTCAGCGCCCAGTCCTGCTTCACACGTCCATTATGTAGGGAGGAAAGAGGGATGTAAAGGGGCATCTGTCAGCAGTTTTGTACCTATGACACTGGCTGACCTGTTACATGTGCGCTTGGCAGAAAAATGATGAGAAAAATGATCTTTTAATATATGCAAATGAGCCTCTAGGAGCAACGGGGGCGTTGCCATTACACCTAGAGGCTCTGCTCTCTCTGCAACTGCTGGGCCTTCTCCACTTTGATTGACAGAGCCAGGCAGTGCAAACGAGATCACATCTGGTCCTGTCAATCAAACTGCAGAGGACACAGCAGTTGCAGAGAGAGCAGAGCCTCTAGGTGTAATGGCAACGCCCCCGTTGCTCCTAGATAATTAAACTTCATTTTCTCAGCAATGTGAGCACATATGAACAGGAGACCAACACAGATGCCTTCAGCTGCCAAGCGCACATGTAACAGGTCAGCCGGTGTCATAGGTATAAATCTACCGGCAGATGCCCTTTATCACTATGGTAAAAGGCGCATTCTCCCTAGAAGCATGGCCCCTGGGGAAGAATACAGTATACAGGGTCACAGTAGGGATTTCATGTGTATGGACTAATGTCTTTCTTTCTCAACAGAAGGATCTTTTGTTCTCCATTATCAGCCATTTCAGGCTGAGCAAATGTCATCCTGTCGCAGCAATGGCGGATTAGAATATGGGCAGTTTAGGGCGGCACACTTTATGTAAACTGCAGTCCTATGGCGGTTTTGCCTGCGAATCAGGTCGTCTGAAGAAGGTTCATGGTCCAAGCTACAGAATGGAGGCAAAGAAGTGCACGGGGCGTAGATTTATTTAGGGTTTTTTCCCTAGGTCTGTATTTACTTGGGGGGGGGGGGGGAATCTGTATATGTTAAAGGCACAGAATCCACTTCCAAATCCCATGTTTCTCCTATACAGTTTTTTTTTTACGCAGACTTTAATGCGTTTTTTAGGACTCCCATTTATTTCCATGCAGAATCGGCACAGAGAATGAACGTCTTGCACTTATTTTCTGCAATGAATGTTATCAATCCGAATGTGAATCGTTCTGTATGAACTACAGCGCCTGATTTCCCATTTAAAACAATGGGAGGCGATTTGAGATTGTATTCCGCTTGCGATTTGGGGTGGATAATCTACAGGTTGTGATATGGCGTCACTTTTTACCTACCGACGTGCATGCAGCTCAGACGACCCCATTGCGTAATTTGGAAAGTCGTGCCCCAACCTTAGATGACACAGAGGTATAATTCTGCTCCATCATAGCCTCTGACTTTTGCTAGTGACTAAGGCGCCAGGCTTCGCTGTCTGGAGGTAATGTGCTGTCATTAGTTCTGACACGCCCGTAGATAATTGAAGTCTTATATTTTTAGCGCTGGCAGGTAAAGGTTTCCACATTTTATCGAGGTCACACACACCCCGCGCCTCAATAGAAATCATTATCTCCAAGCTGGCAGGCCATTCTACTGACGCGACTGATGGGCCGATGGCTATTCCTCTCGACACATGCATGCTCAGCGCGTCAACGGTGCACGTGTTTTCAATGGGAAGAGGGGAATAAAAGGCTAATCTCCTCCATGTACACAGCATTGGGTATGATCAACTAAAACATGCCCACTCATTTACCCGGGCCACCTCCATACCCATTAGATATGTATATGGCTGCCTTAAAGGGGTTTTCTGGCAGACAACCACTATGCTTATGGATCTGTGACCCTGAAAAGACTCGCCTGTCCATGGTCCCACTGCTGCTCCGTTCCCAGACGCTTCTGCTAAGAGGCGCCTGAGTCCTGTTGCTGCTGTGGCCAATCACAGGCCTCAGTGGTTACATCAGCCTTGAACATTATTGCGATATACCGTTCAAGCCGCTCTGAAGCCTGTGATTGGCTGCAGCGGTCACAGGACCCAGCCTCTTCTTGGAACAGCGGCAGGGACCGTGGACAGGTGAGGCTTCTTCTTTATGTTCTGGGGCACAAGTCCAAGGCTGGACAACCCCTTTATGAACTTGCAACTAAATGTGGCCACATACATTAGTCAAGGATGTTCAACCTGCGGCCCACCAGCTGTTTCAAAAACTACAACTCCCAGCATGGCTGGACAGCCTATAGCTATTAGGGCATGCTGGGAGTTGTAGTTTTGCAACAACTGGAGGGCCGCAGGTTGAGCATCCCTGCATTAGATGAACATTGGCCAAACCCACCGATTCCAACAGCAGCAGCCACCCTACTAATATGTATGAAGGTGCCACCACCCTCCTCCGACGGCAGGTGTCGGAGGAATTTAAAAGATCGGGTATGTTGGATTTCGGTATCACCGATCCTTAAGTGAGATAAGACGCCGCTAGAGGTGCTCCTGTCCCTATTACGAACACATGCACACTTAGGCAAGGAATGGCTGTCCGCCTAATGAGCGTTTGGCCAACAGATATCTAATGTTTATGGCCACCTACCGCAATTTCAGCCAGTTTCCAGTAATGGATGAAGAGCTGTAGACACCTAGTGGCTAAACGGTATATTACACACAGACAGAGCAGATAAGCAGCATGGGGCCCTCTCACTCTCCGCTATCTTCACAGCAATGAACTCTTGAGCTTACACATTGTATCTCCCTGGACTCAGCCGATAAGGTAAGTGCTCCTGACACGATCCGCTCTCTGTATGGTGCTCACGTCTTCTGTAGAGCTTATCTTTAGTAATATGTTCACTACATAAAGGGGTTGCTTTCACCACAGCATAGGGAATACCGTAAGTATTTGATCGTGGAGGTCCGACCAGTGTGATCCTCACTGATCCCGAGAACAGGGGGTCACATTCCCCCTATATGAACGGAGTGGCATGTCCGCCGCTGGGACAGCTGGAGATGGCCAAGTACAGCGCATACAAGGGAAGGGGATCCCCGTTTTTGGGATTGGTGGAGGGCCCAGTGATCAGACCCTCACTGATGCCCCTTCTCCCCTTGACAGGCAGCCACAGCCCCCCAAAGTTATCAGCCCTAATAAAAACGTACCCAATCATGCTCCCTATGCCATTTAGCAGGGAGTTACAAGCAGCTGCTTGGTTGGGCATCACTGGCATATGCCAATCCTGTACGGCATGACTAAACACACATGGAAGCAATGATACAATATACAAATTTTATAATTACCGGTAATCATTGTCCATAATCTAAAGTGCAAGGGCGTGTCACCCTGCACCTCCCCCCCCCCCAAAGTGACTACAAGCGGGCTTCTAACTAACCATTCTGTGTCCGCACATACTGCCACGGTCCAGCTATGACCAGCAGTCACCCATTGTCACATTAGCTTAGGGTGAAGAGGGAATGTTCAGGGTGGCAATCAGTGTCGATCAGGTCCCGCGTGATCAGTGGCTGCAGTCGCTTCATTTGCTTTCCTCATCTCAGACCAGAGATCTGTGAAAGGGAAAAAAAAAAATTTGAGATCAGGAGGTATAAATTAAGGCCATGTCAAGTTTAAGCCTTAGGCCTCCTGCACACGAAAGTGTGCGCCCCGTGGTCGTGCTGCGGGCCGCAATGCACGAACACCCACAGTGAGGCAGCCGAAGCTGATCGCGGACCCATTGACTTTAATGGGTCAATGATCCGCCCATTCCGCAAAAAGATAGAACATGTCCTATCTTTTTGCGGAACAGAAGTATGGGACGAAACCCCACCGTAGTGCTTCCGTAGGGTTCCGTTCCATGCTTCCAATCTGCATCTCCGGATTTGCAGACCCATTGAAGGGAATGGGTCCGTATCCGTGATGCGGAATGCCCACGGAACGGCGCCCGTGTATTGCGGATCTGCAGCACGGGCACGGGACACCTACGGTCGTGTGCAATAGAGGCCTTAGAAGACCCTGCGATTACAAGTTTTCATTTTTCACTCCCCACCTTCCCAGAGCCATATTATTATTTTATTTTTCTGTTCACATAGCCATATGAGGGCTTGCTGCTTGCGGGACAAGTTGTACTTTCTAATGGCACCATTTAATATTGCACACAATGTAGCAGGGAGCAGGAAATAAAATTCCATATGGGGTGGAATTGGAAAAAGAAAAATGCAATTCCGCCACAGTTTTATGGGTTTTGTTTTTACAGCGCTCCCTATGTGGTTAATATCACCTGTTACTTTCATTCTCCAAGTCAGTACGATTACGGCGACACCACATTTGTGTATGCTTTTATTTTTGGGCGTTTTAATATGGGGGAAAAAATAAAACCTTTCAAGACAATGTTTTTTTTCTTTTCATCACCATATTCTGATCCCCTATAACTTTTTTTGCATTTATGTGTATGGAGTTGTGTGAAGGCTCATTTTTTGTGGTTTCATCTGTACTTTTCAGGGTTACCATTTTGAAGTGTGTTTGACTTTTTGATCACTTTTTTTTTTGGGGGGGGGGGGGGTAAATTGACAAAAAAAGGCAAATTGGCCATTTGCAACAAATATTGTTTATATTTTTGTTTATTTTTTATTTTGAGGAGGGGGGTGATTTGAACTTTTATCTATATTTTTTAAGGACGACTATATCATTAGATTGCCAATTGTATTCGGTGATAGGTACTGTATATCGATCACAGAATTGAATGGCCTCAATTACAGAACACACCATTCACTGTACTCCAATACAATGCTGCCACCTGCTGGCCTGTATTGGTATATACCAGTGATTGGTATTAGATCCTGCTTGAGGCTCCAGGTTATCACTGTGATGTAACAGCTCACCCGATCTCAGCCGGAAAAGACTGTTCCGGGTGCAGGAGATCGCAGCTCCCGTATCTTCACTGTTCAGACGACGTGTAACAGCTCACCCGATCTCAGCCGGAAAAAACAGTTCCGGGTGCAGGAGATCGCAGCTCCCGTATCTTGCATTTTTCTTTTTCCAATTCCACCCCATATGGAATTTTTTTTCCTGCTCCCTGCTACATCGTGTGCAATATGGCTGATCACAGACATTCTCCCCAGGCCTCTGCTGTGTGAAACAGCAGAAATCCGATAGCGGGTGCCATCTTTAAAGTGCTGACTTTTGACGTACATATACAGCGGAAGTCGCGAAGGGGTTAAAAGCTGCAGCAGAGGACAGGCACTCCCATCATTGGGCTACCCAATATAATATTAGCTACAGGGCCTCCGTCTGCTTCCCTGACTGTATTTCCAAGAATAACATCACCTATAGGTGAGGAGAAGGAGGGGTACCCAGCATTGTTGCCAAATGATTGGGCGAGGTCATCCAGGAACCGCCGTCCATCACCAGGGTTGTGCCAGTCACGTAGGACGCCAGGGGGCTAACCAGGAAGAGGGCTCCATGTGCAATCTCAGTCTTGTTCCCTGGCCGTTGTAAGGGGATGGTATTCCAAAAACCCATCGCCTCTGCGGCTTCTCCACCTGAAATGCAGCATGACACATTTAGAGAAGCGGTGCAAGGAACGCGTATAGCCTATCCGTTGTCTATGCAGCCACTTACGCAGTCGACGCAACCCTTCTGTGCCAGCTATGGGCCCAGGGGCCAAGCTGTTGACCCGCACTTTGCTTGGACCCCACTCCACCGCCAGGTGCTTGGTCATGGCATCTGTGGACAGAAAGACCAAAATGGTAGAAGTAATGCGGCTGCTACATGGGTGACTCCAAGTGATCATAAAGATGGCAACTACCCCTTTATATGTAACTGACCTATGGCTGCCTTGGCACTGCCGGCGTGCATCTGCAGGACGTTCCCCTTGTAGCTCAGCGTGGCTGTGATGTTTAAAATGACTCCACCGTGATCCTGCAGAACATTAACATTATGCACAGAAATATGCATAAAGGATGATAAGCAAATGACTTTTCAAATGGATGTTTCATGTGTATCTATTGTTCCCTGTTATCAGCCAGCTCAAGCCGGAGGCTTTTTATAATTCAGCCATTATCTCTCCACCCACAGGTCTTACAGGGCATCTGTCAGCAGTTTTGTACCTATGACACTGGCTGACCTGTTACATGTGCACTTGGCAGCTGAAGGCATCTGTGTTGGTCCCATGTCCATATGTGGTGTATTGCTGAGAAAAATGATGTTTTAATATATGCAAATGAGACTCTAGGAGCAACGGGGGCGTTGACATTACACCTAGAGGCTTGCGCAGAAGACTGAAGATTTTCTCCCGGTCGGGCAACGTCCTGAACGTGCACGCCGCCGTGCATGCGCCATGATGATTACTTTTTGGCCAGTACAGTACAGAGCCGCGAACGCGCACGCCGGCTCTGTACTATACAGGCCAGAAGTAAGTCACCATGGTGCATGCACGTTCAGGACATTGCGCGGCCTGGCCGGGAGAATATCCTTCAGTCTTCTGCGCAAGCGCGGCCTGGCCGGGAGAAGATGTCAATCAAGCCCAGCCGAATCCAAGAAGTGAACGTCGCGCTCCACGAGGGTAAGTATGAAAAGTGAAGATGGGAATACCCGTTTAAGAACAGATTGGAGAGGGGAAAGTCTGGTGAGGGGGGAGACCAATTAATAGTGAGTTGCAGTAATCGAGGCGGAAATGGATCAGGGCAACAATGAGAGTTTTTGTTGTTTCCATAGTGAGAAAGGGGCAGATACTAGAGATGTTTTTGAGGTGCAGGCGACATGAGCGGGAGAGAGATTGAATATAGGGGGTGAAAGAAAGATCAGTGTCAAATGTCACCCTGAGACAGCGAGCGTGCTGCCTAGGAGCGATGATGGTGTCGCACACTGAGAGGGAGATATCAGGTTTAAGTAGGTTAGTAGATAGAGAGAACACAAGAAGTTCAGTTTTTGAAAGACGGCAGAGAGACAGTCACTGGTGTTCTGTAACACAGCAGGGGCGATTGTCGGGGGATGAAGTGTATAGTTGTGTGTCATCAGCATAGAGATGGTACTGGAAACCAAATCTGCTGTTGGTCTGTCCAATTGGGGCTGTGTACAGAGAGAAGAGGAGAAGGCCTAGGACTGAACCCCAAGGAACTCCGAGAGGGAGAGGTGAAGAAGTGGAGCCAGCAAATGATACACTGAAAGAGCGACCAGAGAGATAGGAAGAAAATCAGGAGAGGGCGGTGTCCTTTAGGCTGATAGATTGGAGCATGGCGAGTAGGAGATAGTGGTCTACAGTGTCAAAAGCTGCGGAGAGGTCAAGGAGAATGAGCAGAGAGTAGTCACCGTTGCATTTTGCTATAAGGAGGTCATTTGTCACTTTGGTGAGGGCAGTTTGTCGAATGTAGGGTGCCGAAACCAGATTGTAGTGGATCAAGGAGAGAGTGAGCAGAGATAGCGGATGAGGAGAGACAGAGAATTTTTGTTAGGTGAGTGGTTCTTCTGATCTGTGGGGACTTGGTGGTGTGCAGCTCACTGATCGGAATTTTACGGCGTAAAAATTGTGAAATGGTCTGTTGCATGTGCTCCAGGGGGTCAGTATGAACTTAGATATCAGAATTTATGATTAAATGCGTTTCATGTGGTTTAGACATAGATCGTGTTCCGATTTTCAGATTTCCCTTGATGACATCTGAGCTAGAAATGACTGAACGTATGACAACTACTACTGTAGGTGCCACAGTGACCCCTTGTGGTTATTCAATATAACTACAATCACTAAAGGCTCACTGTAAGATGGGTCAAACAAACCCAAAATATTACCAATTTTCCCTTAGTGTCCAACAACCTACGAGCACATCCTCATTACTGCCAGGAGCAGAGACTGTACATAAGGGACTAACCTGTAAAGCCAGAGACTATTATCCTTAACTCTTTAATGTCTGGCATATTTTAGACCTTAAAGGGGTTGTCCAGGATTCTGATATTGATGACCTATCCTCAGGATAATTGACCAGCAGGAGCAGACATCCTGCAACGCCGCTGATCAGCTGTTTCCTTGTAGCTCCAGGGCCAGAACTACACGGCTCCGTCCATTGTGGAGTGGAAGTGACTGGGAGCGGCACTGGAGTTACAGGCCTCGTCTACTACACAATGGACGGTGCCAGAGCTACAAGGAAATAGCTGATCTACGTGGGTGTGTCGGACCCCCGCCGATCAGATGCTGATTGCATATCCTGAGGATGGGCGAACAATATCAAAATCCTGGACAAACCCTTTAAAGAAGAAGCCGCCTCTCCTGAAATGCCTGTTTTAGTGGATCATATTATTCCTTGAAGCATTTTTCAGAGAATTGCATTGTGTGTCATTCCTCTGTTATTCCTCCTAGAAATTCTTGAATAAGGTGACAACTAGGTGTCACAAGTCCTGGCGAGTCCAGCGAGTACCAGACTTTAAGGAAGCATCTCTTTTACTAGGAGAATGGTAACACTGAGTTGTAAATTTTTTAAGCTCTATGAGGAATAATAGAGGAACGGCACAAAACTGAGATATAAGAGAAGATGCTCGATATTACTATTTCATGGAGAATACAAGCATTTACTCAAAGAGACATGTCAGGAGAAGTGACTGGTCCAAAATGTTTTTTTTTTACTTTATCACTGTCTTTCAAAAGCCATAACATGTGGCCATATGAGGGCTTCTATTTTTTGCTGGAAGAGTTGTATTTTGGAAAGCGAGTCTGTCAGCAGTTTTGACCATTACTAAACTGCTGACAGCATTAGCTAGGTGCTGGGGAGAACAGTACAGACATATCTTTTGTGCAGCTTTTAACATCAGGAGTAACAGAGGCCACTACAGCCGCCACTCAGAAGGGAGGGACTGTGAAGCAGCTAAATGCAGAGAGCACCTCACAGTGAAGCTCCGCCTCCTGTGCACTTAAAGAGCAGAATAAAACATAATATTCACACTACTCCTAAAAATCTGCCAGCTCTCCGTAATAGTCAAAACTGCTAAAAGATTCCCTTTAGGCCTCATTCATACGACCACATAACCGGTCTGCATTTTATTTATTTTTTCGTGGATTGAATGCGGACTCATTCATTTCTATGGCACCACAAAAAATGCGGACAGCACACGGATGTCATCCATGCAGCAAACTATAGGGCATGTCCTATTCTTGCCAGTTTTGCAGACAAAAATAGGCATTTTGACAATGGGGCCCACGAAAAATACACATGGCTGGTATCTGCGGTTTGCAGACAACAAAAAGGATACGGCCGTGTGAATGTAGCCTTAATGGCACCATTTTGGAGTGCATGAAATTTACTGAAAAACTTGTATTCATCAAACTTATATTTTTCTAATCTCAAGAGCACTAGTATATACTTCTGTATTGCAGTTGGCCCCCAGCTGCCATAGCCACCCACAGTTGCATCCTCGCTCTAACCCCTCAGATGACGCAGTCCCTATTGACCACAGCATCTAAGTGGCTAACTGACCGGGATTGGAGGTAGCTCCGATCCTAGCTGTTGCATTAGAGGGTCAGCTGTATAATACATCTGACACCTGTTGCAAATGTATCATGCTCAGCTCATGTCCGATGCTCCGCGCCATTAGCTGCTAGCAACATACATGTAAGAACTCTTGCACATGGTCGTTGTGCTCCTGTGGCCGTATTGCGGGCCGCATCACGGATGCGGACCCATTGACTTTAATGGGTCCTCAAATCCGGAGATGCTGTGCGGAAGCACTACGGAGTGCTTCCGTGGGGTTTCGATCCGTGCTTCCGTTCCGCAAAAAATAGAACTTTTTGCGGTGCTGACGGATCACTGACCTATTCAAGTTGAATGGGTCTGGATCCATCCCGGCTACCACACAGACATTGCCAATGCATTGGGGACCGCAAATTGCAGTCCCCAATGCGCGGAACGGAACCACAACGGCCGTGTGCAAGAGGCCTAAGAGTATTTTTGCTATGCCTAGCGCAGGGCCTGAGGGGGCTGCACATGATACCTGTATTCATAGACTATTCCTGTCTCATGCTCTACCCCCTCAGGCACAGCACAGCGCATCAGTCTGCCTATATGTGCATGACTTGCCCTGCAGAGGGCGCTATGCACCTGCTCTCTCATCCATCCTGTACCTACCCGGAAGTAACTCTCAAACAGGATCTTGCTGGCGTTGAATGTGCCCATTGTGTCTATGTCCATGACGGACTTAAAGGCGTTGAAAGACAAGCTGCTAGCAGGACAGAGAAAATTCCCGGCGGCATCTGCTAGGGCAGGAAAGATGAGAGTCACAATGCTTTCAAGGAGCGCTCTGACCCCTAATGGAGGGCTACCTACTGTTCACAAGGATGTCTATTCTGGAGAAGGTCTTCAGAGCTTCCTCCACGGTATCAGAAAGGGTCTGGGGATTCCTCACATCAGCGGACAATGCAAGGCAGTGTCGGCCGGTCGCTGCCCGCAACTTCTCAGCTGCCTGGGAAAGAAAGGTGGAGGGTTTTTAACTTCATGCAGGGGTATGGCGGTATAGTGCTGGTTGGCAAGAATGGCCTTACCTCGGTCACCCTCTGTAGGTTCCTGCTAACGATGACCGTGTTGCAACCGTGCCTAGGGAGAGGACATATTCATGAATGTGGGAGAGTGACTGCACGGGAAAAGGGGATGGACAAATTAAATGGCGGAACGTAATACCTCATGAAAATCTCAGCAATTCGGAATCCAATTCCAGAGCCCCCTCCGGTGATGAAGGCCACTCTGCCCCTGTGATCAGCAAAGAAACACGTCAAAAATGTGCTACCCCTAGAGCGGGTGCGCTATAGTGCCACTTTTATATAGTCTTGGTCTATATGGCTACTTTCACATTTGCGGCAGAGAACAGCCTGCGGGAGTTCTCTGGATCTAGCTTTGCTGGGTGTTACCGGAATTTTGACAATAATGGGGTCTGGCAGAGATCCGTCCGCAACCCGGCAAATATGCCAGGATTCAGCCAGACAGAATCCGCTGCACGCAGCGGTTCTTGTACGGTTGATCCCCGGAACAGCCTGCTGAAGAGATGTGCCACAAATGTAAAAGTAGCCTTAGGCCTCTTTCCCATGAGTGTGACGGATTAGCTCCGGATGCGTTCAGTGAAACTCGCACCATTTTGCAAGCAAGTTCAGTCAGTTTTGTCTGCGATTGCGTTCAGGTGTTCCGTTTTTTTTCTGTGTGGGTGCAATGCGTTTTGATGCATTTTTCACGCGCGTGATAAAAGACTGAAGGTTTACAAACAGCCTCTCTTAGCAACCATCAGTGAAAAACGCATCGCACCCACACTTGCTTGCGGATGCAATGCATTTTTCACGCAGCCCCATTCACTTCTATGGGGCCAGGGCTGCGTGAAAAAACACAGAATATAGAACGTTTTTCACGCAACGCAGAACTGATGCATGGAAAAAAAAAAAACGCTTATGTACACTAACCCATTGAAATGAATGGGTCAGGATTCAGTGCAGGTGCTATACGTTCACGTCACGCATTGCACCCGCGCGGAAAACTTGCTCGTTTGAAAGGGGCCTTACTCTACAAAATACAGCTTGGGTTCAGAAAGACATTGAAGAATACATTTAGCAATTACTCAAATAACAATCCCCAAATATAACATCCTGGTCGCCGTGTAGCCCCCCCAACCTAAAACAGGGGGTATTCCAAGATTTCCCAAGCAGACTAATTCCGGAAAGTTCCTGCAGATATCTTGATAATCTATGGGGATTGCTATTTGAGCAATTCTCCCATTCAGGTCTGCAAAACTATACTGGGGCCAGGCTGGGCTGATGTGGAAGATGGACAGCTAGCCTGGGGTGAGCGTTCTGTACAGACGGGAGGAGAGTCCTTACTGGAGCAGAGTCGGGCTGTAGAGGTAGTTGTAGGACAGGAGGCAGTCATCACTCTCAACATCCTCAGGAGGCTGGTCTGTAGTCGGCAATGCGGACATCGTGCGTCTTCAATGAGTAGGTAGCTGAGAATGAGAAAAGCCAATACAGAATCCAATTAAATGAGAGGCCAACCATGTAATAAACGGACACCCGGAGTCCTCCAGATTGGGAGCAGATTTGCAGCGGCTTTCCGCCACAGATCATGGAGAGGGAGCACCCTTCTCTGGGACATCCATATTATGCAAGGCTGGGACTACACTGTGACTTTACCCATGACACAAGTTGCACGCCCCAAAGATTGCAGTGTAGTAGGTTGTATCATGAGTAATAAAAGTAATCAGGGTCGCCTTTTGACCCACAAGTTGGCGCAACACCAGCCGTGGCAAGAAAGCCAACCCTGCTACAGTGCGATATTTGGTCCCATGATATGAGTCGGGGCCAAAGTCATCGTGTAGCCCCAGCCTAAGGACTCATGCACACGGCCGTGCCCGTATTGCACCCAGCAAACAGTGGGTCCACAATATATGGGCACCGGCCGTGTGCACACTGAATCACAGATGCAGACCCATTCACTTGAATGCGTCCGCAATCTGGAAGGCGTAGTACGGAACGGAGGCACGGAACCCCATGGAGCACTACAGAATGCCTCCGTGGTGTTTCTGTCCGTGTCCCCGCATCACACAAAAAATGGAACTTGTTCTATTTTTTGCAGTGCGGACGGGTCACGGACCCATTCAAGTTTAATGGGTCTGGATCCGTTGCGGCAGTCACACAGATGTTGCCCGTGCATTGGGGACTGCAAATTGCGGTGCCCAATGCACGGAACGGCCGTGTGCATGAGGCCTAAGGGGGCATTGGGCCAGGGGTCTCCCGTAACCAATCGTAATGAAAGTTTCCTGGTTATTTTTTAAATCTTGAAGTTGCATGGATTGGTTGATATGTTCTTATGTGCCCGGATTGCTGAGAAAAATGAAGTTTTAATATATGCAAATGAGCCTCTAGGAGCAACGGGGGCGTTACCATTACACCTAGAGCAGAGGCGTTGCTAGGGTCTGAAAACATCCGTGGCACAAGCCCACTGTGTGGAAATTGCACATTAATTAAAGGGAGTCTTTCACCTAAAAATCGCCATTATAGAACACCGACATGAGGATCTCCATTACATTCCCCATATTAGAACGCTACCTTCCATATCGCTGTACCATCGACGATTTTCTCAGAAAAACACTTTTATTCAATGTTAATTCGCTTCTGAAGGTGCCCAGGGGCGGCAGTACATGCTGGCGGTTGCCCAAGCCCCTCGGCGCTTTTCATACGAAACCCCTCCCCTTACACCCCTCTGGCCCGCCCTAGGTTCTTCTGATTACGCCCTCCTCTTAGGGAGAAATCTAGCGCCAGCGCCGTTCAACGGATTCGCAGCGCGCGCTGGATTTCTCACTAAGAGGAGGACGTAAATCAGAAGAACCAGAGGGGACCCTGCTCTAGGTGTAATGGTAACGCCCCCGTTGCTCCTAGAGGTCATTTGCATATATTAAAACTTTGTTTTTCTCAGCAATGCGGGCACATATGGACATGGGACCAACACAGGATGCCTTCAGCTGCCAAGGGCACATGCAAAAATCCATGGAGGAGCTCCGAACGCCGCTCATTTCCATCATAACAGGGCTCTATGGAGCAATCAGACCCCTTTGGCGCAGCTCAGAGACCTAAACCTAGAATATTTCATCAGAAATCTCTAAGCAGTGCCAAAGGGGTGACAGATCATCAGGACAGTACTTTGCTCCATGTCATAAGACTGCACTATCCTTCCTACCACAGCAATAACAAAGCAAGCCGCGCATAATACAACACAAGGCAAACCTACACACGGTGCATAAATGCCGTACAGCACGGACAGTCTCTCCCCACAGCACGCACTCACACTCACCGAAGCACTGGACGGACTTTGAGTCTGCACCTCGCGGAGTCTGTAACCCGACCGCAGGGAAACCTGGGAAACGTAGTTTTCAAGCACCAAAACCTCCTGCTTCTGCGCGGAGCTGTAAAGCTAGTGGTGCGCATGCGCAAATTCCTACCAGAGGCTGACGGGTCAACTTTCAGTATGGTTTCCTAGGAGACGGGGCCCGGGAAGGGGTTAAGAAGAAGCCGCCCTAAGGGGCTCCTATTGGAATGCATTGTTAAATAATAAAAAAACTAGTGCAATTACACATAACACTGCTGTTATTAATTTTTAAAAAGAGTTAAATTTATCATGTGTCAGTAAAAAGGGCCATTACGATGGTTATTATGCTCGAAACCTCCTGACACCTTTCCACCATAGAGCTCCATGGTGGTTGACTTGACATACCACAAGGTATGGCTGTTGCCGCCACAATGCTACCGCGTTAAGGCGCCCAATGTGATCACCTCAAAAGCTAATTCGCTGTTACACGCTATGAATTTAGAAAAATAATTTTTTTTTTTCTTTGTTTTAATAAAAAAAATAAATAATAAACTGTGGCCAGATGTGGCCTATTTCACACGGGCGTGTGCGCACCGTGGTCGTTCTGCGGCCCACAATGCACGAGCACAGTCCGTGGGGCAGCCGCATCGGATTGCGGACCCATTTACTTGAATGGGTCCGCGATCCGGCCGTTCCGCAAAAAGATAGGACATGTTCTATCTTTTTGCGGAACGGAAGTACGGGACGAAACCTCAAGTGAATGGGTCTGCATCCGTGATGCTGATTGCCCACGGAACAGCACAGAGATTTTTTTTTTGTGTTTTTCATCACTTTTGGGTTCACAGCATTTTTTTGTGTGCTTCTTTAGGTCGCACAAATATTGCTGTTTTTTGTTCACATGACACCATAGAAACCTTGCGTTTTCCATACCTCATGCGGTTTGTATGGTGTTTTTTCTCAATCACTCCATAAGGCTACATGCACACCGTATGTCTTTTGCGGTCCACAAAAATAACGGATGACGTTCCATATGGCATCAGTTTTTTTTGCGGACCCGTTTTTTTTGCGGATCCATTCTAATAATCCTTGTCCGCAAACTTGAAAAAAATAGGACATGCACAATTTTTTGGGCGGAGCAACGGAATGGACATACTGATGCGGACAGTGTGCTGTCCGCGTTTTTTGTGGACCCATTGAAATGAATGGGTCTGCATCCTATCCGCAAAAAAAACGGAACGGACACGGAAACAAAATACGGTCGTGTGCATGAGGCCTTAACCACATTTTTCCCTATAGAAATAGGCCCCCCCCCCCCAACCTAATGAATAAAAACACCTGTGCCCAAAAAACGCTTGTGCATCTTGCCTTTTTTTCACAGACCTTCTGGATATCTGGAGATTACGTTTTTACCTCAAATCACGGATCAGCAAACTACAGATGCAGTCTGCCTGCCGTCTATATTTTTATTTGAGGACAGATTGGCATCAGTGGTTCTGTGGGCCGCATTTTGCAGCCACGTTTTGCGGAATGGACATATGGATACTGAAAGTGATATGTCAGCAAAATGTGGCCCACAGACCCATTTAAGTCAATGGGTCCGCAACAAACGTGGATTCAACATGGGTGGTAACCATTTTACGGATCCACAATTTGCAGACCGCAAAATGCATACTTTCATGTGCATGAGGGCCTAATAGAAAGATTTGCACCTCAGAAGCACTGATCAATCACTGACTGTGACAGCGGCCTTAGGGCTCATGCACACAACCGTATTTATTTTGCAGTCCGTGTGCAATACGTATTTTGCGGAACGGAATAGCTGGCCCCTAATAGAACAGTGCTATCCTTGTCAGTAATGTGGGCAATAATAGGACATGTTCTATTCTTTTGTAAAACGGACACGGAATGTACATTTATTTATATTTTTTTGCGGACCTATTGAAATGAATGGACGGGCGACAAAAAAAAAAAAACAGATTGGACACGGAAAGAAAATACATTTGTGTGCATGAGCCCTAAATGGGGAGAAGAGACCATTCATGTAGGCTCCAAGACTAGAGCGTCCATAGGCACAGTGGTGCAGCTATAGGGCAGGCGTGCTGAACCTGCGGCCCTCCAGCTGTTGCAAAACTACAACTCCCAGCATGCCCAAACAGCCTACAGCAGGGCATTGTGGGAGTTGTAGTTTTATAACAGCTGGAGGGCCACAGGTTGAGCATGCCTGCTATAGGGGGTGCCGAAGCTACGCGTGAAGTAGTGCCACCACTGGGATATGATGGGGGCCCAGGGGGATAGACTTGTCAACCTGAGTATAATCAGGGAGGAGGGGAATTCTTTCGTCGGCCCCAACACCTTAGGAAACCGCCCCTATCCTGTGTAAATATGCAATCAAGATGGCGGTTTAGGCCTCAAGCACACGACCGTTCAGTTTTTTTGCGGATCCGCAAAACACGGAAGCCGCCCGTGTGCCTTCCGCAATTTGTGGAACGGAACAGACGTCCCATTGTAGAAATTCCTATTCTTGTCCGCAAAACAGACAAGAATAGGACATGTTATATTTTTTTTTTTGTGGGGCCACGGAACGGAGCAACGGATCCGGACAGCACACGGAGTGCTGTCTGCATCTTTTGCGGCCCCATTTAAGTGAATGCGTGCAGCTCGGATGCGGACCAGAACGACGGTCGTGTGCATGAGGCCTTAGGGAGTCAGGAAGCAGCTTGTGCTGTACATGGGGTTAGAATAGACATCGCCCGGCCTGTGTACAGACATGTGAGCCCCATAGCGGAGAGGCCATTGTCCTGGTGAAACCTTATCCTGCAGGGGACGACTATCAGGGGCCTAGTGATCCTGGGCTGAGTGCCAACAGGTGGCTGACGCCCATAGCAGTCTATACACACACTAAAATAAATGCATTCCACAACGCCAATTTCTCAGAAGGGCGGCCTCGGCTCTATCTTAGGCCCCCTCATGAGGCTCCTGAGATCTCTGTCAAAACTTCTGGCCGCAGCCATTTCCTCCATTGGCCTTCACAGAATTGTCTGCGCAAGCAATTCACACGTCTGATGCTGTCCCTTTAGTGCGTATTCCACCACTTTGTGCCATTTTTATTAATAAACGTGCCCTTAGGTCTACTAAAGGGGAACTCCGCCTCTAGCTGGCAAAAAAAACAGGCACTGGGGTGGTCAGGCTTCTGCCCCAAGCAAACAGCAGCAGCAGAGACCAAAAAAGGTCTTAGGCTAATGTTCACATACGGTTTTATTTGGCACAGATTTTGGTACAGAGTGCCAAAAACATTTGCAATTTAGATCCAGTGATCGCTTGTTCATTTATATGAGCGAGTTTGTTCCCCCCCTCGGCTCGCAGTTTTAAAAACCATGGTACAGGGGAAAAAGTGTCATGTCCATTCTTGATCTGGAATCTGCATCATAGTTCCCGTTGAAATCAATGTAAAGCCCCCAAAACTGTGTCAGAATAAAAATACAAGGATTCTGGGAAAAAGAGGAACAACTTCATGCAAACTCTGCATTGCCTGGTATCTGTTATTCCTCCTGGAAATTTGTGTGTGTGGTGTGTGTGTGTGGGGGGCCCACACAACCAAGGCGTTACTATTCTCTTTTTCAAATGGAAGTGTCCCTTCAAAAACTACCAAACAGTGCTGACTATGTCAGGCTGTATAAGGACACACCCTATAGACAGGCGGAAGGGTAACACCCAGATGTCAATTTGTTCATACATTTCCAAGAGGAATAACGGAAGAACCAAAGAAGGCGTAATTGTTTTGACAGGAAATGCAATGCAGAGAGATGTAGCGGGAGAGCCAATATCCTTCTGAAACAGGATAATTATTCCTTTCATCTGGCAACTGATAATCCGATCGTTCAGAATAGAATCCTCAAAACCAGTAGGCAGAGATATTGGGAGGCTCCAGATTCACACATCCGCAAAATGGGTCCGCATCCGTTCCACAATTTTGCAGAACAGGTGCCGACCCATTCATTTTTCAACGGGGCTGGAATGTGCTGTCGGCATCCGCACTTCCGGATCCGCAAAGAAAAAGACATTTTCTATGAGTGCCAGCGATGTGCGGTCCGCAAAATGCGGAACACACATTGCCGGTGTCCGTCTTTTGCGGATCCGCAAAACACATATGGAGGTGTGAATGGGCCCTAAGTCTGCATGCAGAATTCATTAGAATAGTGGTGTAAACCATAACATCGGATAATCCAGCACCTTCCGTGAATGCCAGATTAACGTAATGTTTCCGTATATACTGCATTATTCTTATTCAAAGACTCCCTCTTATCAATAGTATGTCTCGGACATGAAAGGGTTAACGCAATGGGCTCGCAGACGGAGGACAGGAACACGAGCAGGATATTCCCAAGGGAGGGCGAGCGATGGAAACGTCTCTGGAGCAGCTGGCATAAACAGGACGCGGGCACGCAGCTCTTTTTATGTATAAAGACAGTTTATTAACAGTAACAAGAGCGGCTGGTGGAGCAGTCAGTGCCCGGGGGGGGGGGGGAATCCACAGCCAGAACCTGGGGACATGTACTCGTTATCACCCCATGAAACTTTTTTGGGGCCCCTCAGCAGGGTGTAAGGGTCTGTGCAGGTCTGAGGTGCCACGGAGCAGCACTATACGTTATACAAGTCACTATGATCCTTTGTTTCCCAGTCGATCAATTCTGCGCTGTGAAACCACAAACCGATCTCCTTCTCCGCCACGTCCACCGAGTCGCTGGCGTGGATGATGTTCCTGCGACGAACAGGAGAGGAGTTTACAGCATAGCATTTTCTGACATCTGGGAAAGCTGGATGACAACCTATATGGCTGCCATTGAAGGGGTGATTCCATTATTAATGAAACAAACGAAAAATCAGACATGGTCTAGTATGAGGAGCTCTTTCTAAGGCTACTTTCACACTTGTGGCAGGACGGATCCGACAGGCTGTTCACCCTGTCGGATCCGTCCTTCCGCTATTTCGCCGTGCCACTGAACCGCCGCTCCGTCCCCATTGACTATAATGGGACGGGGGCGGAGCTTCGGCGCAGCACAGTAGTGCACAGCGAAAGGCCACCGGACTAAAAGTCCTGCATGTCCGACTTTAGTCCGGCGGCCTCTCACCGCCAACTGCGCCGGAGCTCCGCCACCGTCCTCATTATAGTCAATAGGACGGAGCATCGGTCCGGCGGCACGGCGAAATAGCGGAAGGACGGATCCGAACTCACCCCACTTACCCCCCATCACAGCTGAGGGGGAGGAGGAGGAGGGGGGGGGGAATCCTTTCTGCAGCAACAGTCTCCCATCACAGCTCAGCGGGTGTGTCCTTTCTGCAGCAGCTCTCTTCCCCTATCACAGCTCAGGGGTGTGTCCTTTCTGCAGCAGCTCTCTTCCCCCTATTGCAGCTCAGGGGGGCATGTCCTGTAACTGTCACAACTGGCTAGCGGCAGTTTGTAGGATGGAACTGAGC
Source organism: Bufo gargarizans (assembly GCF_014858855.1). NCBI lineage: Eukaryota > Metazoa > Chordata > Amphibia > Anura > Bufonidae > Bufo > Bufo gargarizans. The sequence goes on along the minus strand of NC_058087.1, from coordinate 178,228,253 downwards.
ATGCGCATCCAGCTTGGTGAGGTAGACAGAAAAATATGGAAAATAAACAGCAGGTGGCGCTAGACAGATACATTTTATTGAACAATTCAGTGGCTATACTAAAATTTTTACATGGAATTACAAAATGTGTTCAGATCTGGACGTTGCTTTGAAAGAAAAGAAAAAAAATGACTTGTGGACTACCCCTTTAAAAAAATACCCGCAAGTATGGTCACCCAGCTTCCCAGGCTCCAGTTGGCCTGATCTATAGTTTGCATAAAGGGACAGATTGGCCTTTCAGGACCCAGTTAGTGCACGGTGGGGTGATAACAACCCATTTTGCAATGGCCAGGGTAGCCTAGGGCAGCAAGGTGAATGTTTGCCCCCAGATGAAGGAAACTCCATCTACATTTCTGGTCGGCCCTACTGTTCATCACCCAACTTTCCCAGATACAGATATAAATACATCTGAATAGAAGAAAACTAAAAGTGTCTTTGATTTTATATTTTTTGTTTGTTTGTTTTTATTACTTTAGATGCAGAACGTTCCTTAAATGCCTGGACCATGAACATCATGTCTGACACAGGACCAAATATTCACCTGCTGATGTGGACGCTGAAGTCTCCACGCACAGTACCCGGCCTGGCCTGAGAAGAATCCGTCTCCCCGACCATCAAGCGGGAAGATTTGACCACGTTGTGCCCCTCCCAGACCTGGAGAGACAGAAAGAACAAAACAGTAATTTCACGCTTTGGGTACAGGCACGCGGTTTTTGTGCGGAAAATCTGCAGTGTATGGCCTCTTGCACACGACCGCATGGCTTTTTCAGTATTCAGTATGTTCTATCTTTGAACGGAAAAGCGTAAATACGGAAATGGAAGGCTTTCGGAGTACCTTCTGGGTTTTTTTGCGGATCCATTGAAATGAATGGTCCCGTATACAGAACGCACCTACACCTTTGTATGCAAGAGGCCTAATACAGTACCAGCCAAGTAGATTTTCAGTCTCCTGTACACAGCGCGGAAATTTTGCTCGCAGAAGATTTTAGAATCCGCAGCGAGTCGATTTTCAGCGCAGATTTCGCCCTTCGCAACCAGCGAGATCCAGGGCAAATCTGTCACAAAATCTGCGCAAAAATCCATATAAACTACACTACCATGTACACGTACACTTAAAGGGGTTGTGCAAGAATGGGACCTGGAAAATCGGCAGTGACAAAGGGTCGCATGACAAGGGGATCCGCCACGGACAGTGATCAAGGGAGCCCAACGTAGCATCGCAGGCTTGGAGAAGGAGTGGGAAGCAGATAAGTATTCTTCCCTTTACAGGTCTTGCACAACCCCTTTAACCCTTAGAGGACCTTGCAATGTTCCGTTTTTTGCATTTTCCTTTTTCACTCCCTGCCTTCCTGGAGCCATAACTTTTTTATTTTTCCGTTCACATAGCCTTACGAGGGCTTTTTATTCGCGGGACAAGTTGTACTTTGTAATAGCACTATTTAGTATTGCCTATGATGTAGTGGGGAACTGTAAAAAAATTCCAATGGGGTGGAATTAGAAGGAAAAAAATAAAAAATAAAGGGCTATTCTGCCACGTTTTATCGTTTATTTACGGCATTCGCTATGCAGTAAAATTGACCTGTTACCTTCATTCTCCAGGTCAGTACGACTACAACCATAAAAACCTTGAAAAAAATAAAATAAAAGAATTCATCTTTTCAGAGCCATATTCTGACTCCTATAACTTTTTTGTAGTTATGTGTACGGAGCTGTTTCACAGCTAATTGCCCATTTTTGCCCTGCGTGACTATAACTGGCAATCATTAGATTTCCTATTGTTTTCTGTGATGGCTAAATAGCCATCATAGAACCCTTTATTTACAATATACAGTGCTGCCACCTGGTGGCCTGTATTGGTATATTCTCGTAATAGCTACCAAAGCCTGCTTGAGGCTTCGGGCTATTACTATACAGTAACAGGTTCCCCGATCTCAGCTGGGGAACGCTGTTACGGGCGCAGGGAGTGTGGAGCTCCTGCTTCTGACCTACGCAATAAGCCGCAGGGCTTATCGCATTCTTCCCATGCGGGTCTCTGCTGTTTAAAATAGCGTCTCTGGCGGAGGTCACCAAGGGGTTAAGGTCACGTTCACATGGCAGATTTTTGCCACTGATTTCAGTGTAGATTCCATCCCGAAAACCGGACAGCAGTGGGAGTCTGTGCCACCATTACGTGTGGTAATGACAATTCTTTTCACGGTTACTGGGCAGAAACTATGGAGGAAGGCTGCTCCGTTCAAAACAGCGAGGGGATCTGCGGCACCGAAACAGGAAAAACTGAGGCAGAAACTGTGGTTTCGGGCGCAGAACACGCAGCAGATTTAGACTTTTTTTTTTTATTCATTGTAAATTTTGAAAAAAAATAAAAATTATCTATCTATATCTATCTATATCTAGCTGCATTTTTCGCTGATCGCACACTGACCCGTTCATTTCTATGGGGACATGCACACACCCATATTTTTGGCGGAACCGCGCGGCTGTTTAATAAATGATAGAACATTTCCCATTGTGGTCCGTATTGCGGATGAGAACAGTCTTTTCTATCGATGGAATACAGAATTCACACAGAAGTATCAGTAGACCAATAGACGGACACGGCCGCGTGCACGAAGCGTCACCACCGTGCGTACTCACCATTGCAACCACAGGTCCGGACGCCATATAATGTATGAGTGCAGGATAGAAAGGCTTCCTCTGCAGATCGTGATAATGGTTGGCCAGGATCCCCTCCGAGGCCTGAAGAGAAGACAGAATTAGAGGTGACCCCACGAGGGACAAATCCCAGCTTTACAAGACTGCGCAGTGTGGCGGATCTTATCGAGCCATATTAAGGCCCAATACACACGGCCATGGTGCCGGCGGCCTGCAAACCACGGATCTGCAATACACGGGCACCAGCCGCGTGTACCCCACATCATTGACTTCAATGGGTCTGTGATCCGCAAGATGCGGAGATCGATACGACATGTTCTATCTTTTGCGATGCGGAGGCATGGACGGATTGCAGGCTCTGTGCAGAGTGTTGGACCGCCAACGATAAGATACTGATGACCTACCCTGAGGACAGGCCATCAATACTGAACACCCAGAAATCCCCTTTAAGGCAAGTAATGATTTTTATTTATTATTTTTAAGACATTCTGCCCAGTTTCTAGAAAGTTTTACCCCCCGATGGACAACCCCTTTAAGCCGCTCCTAAATCTCCTTTCCATCCTATAAACCACATTTCACACGGAGCTATCATTAAAGAACAATGGGTGAATCAGACCAAATTAAAAGGTATCCCAGCCGTCTGGAGAGGACGCGTTACACACCCAGCGTGAAGGAGTCCGTGGGCACTTGACGTCAAGAGTTATAGATGATCTCTGCAAACACCAACTACAGAAGTAGCAAAGCTGATTGTATCATTGGACACGACCCATCATCATGTGATATCTGTGGTCGCACATAGGGCTGCGGATTAACCGCATTACCGTAATTGGATCCTTCCATTTAATGGATCTAAATGACTTATTTTTAGTTTGCTCGTTGGTATTTCAATTGTTAAAGCAGAAGTTTGTACTTCAGAGCTGCACTTCCTGACGTGAAGTTAGGACCTAACTGCCACAGCAGCGCGCGCCGACAGGACCCACGCTCAGACTTCCAACACGTTACCTGCAGAATTTTTATTCCCACCAACTTGAAGCCGCGGCGCTCGAACCGTCCGATGATCTCTCCCACCAGCCTGCGCTGCACCCCGTCCGGCTTCACGGCAATCAGCGTTCTCTCGCGGAGCTCAGGAGCCGCTAGACGTACAGGGATACAAAGACTCATCGTCAAATAGACAGAATTAGGCCGGCCATACACACAAGACCTCTGTCGGCTGAAAGCTAGCTTGGGCAACAGCTCTCTGTCAATCTCCCCCCCCCCCCCAAAAACAAACAAACAAAAAAACACATGCATGCTCGGCTCGACAGAGCACGCGCTGACACATACTTCTCTCTGAGAACACAAGGGATGGCCTGAAACTCATCCCCCCACATATCTGCCGCCAGAGGAGAGTCAGAATAGACCGGCAACATGCATGAAATTCAAGCCCTTATTTTGACAAGGTCGGGGAGGGGGTAGTAGCGCCCCCCCCCCTTCCTCCTTCCTCCGAGGCAGACACCAGAAAAATGTCAATGAGAAGGGCATGCGTTCAATTATGTAAGCGGGAAGGAGAAAGTGAGGAGAGAAGAGTCTGAGAAGTGGTCAGAGCAAACACTACAAATCCCAGCACCCCCATCAGTGCCCTATACTCAGCAGGTATGGCACAGGACGCATGCACCCTGCACTATATACCAGCCAGGGGTGCACCTAGCCTTTCTGCTGCCTTAGGCGAAAACTGAAACTGCACCGCGCCCCCCCCCCCCTTCCAATTTCTTAACCTAACCCCTTTGCCACAATGAAAGCACTTATTGCCCCTACTTGGTGCTACCTGAGGCACTCTCCTCACCTGGCCTCATTGGTGGTGCACCCCTGATACCAGCTACATAGAAACCTCCTATATACCAGCTAGACTCCCCTGAAATGACCCCCAAGTCCCTTTCAGGCATTGGTGATAAGGTATGATCGCTGGAGGGGGTCCAACTACTAGGGCCCACAGCGATCACAAGAACAGGGGTCCCCTGTGCGGACGATGAAGTAGTGCACCTGCATGACTACTGCTCCATTCACTTCTATGGGACTTTGCAGCACTCCTAGGTAGTGAACGGAGCAGGGGTAACACATGCACGCTACTGCTCCATTCACACACAGGACTTGGGGACCCCTGTTCATGTGATCACTGGTGGTCCCACGAGAAGGGGGGGGGGGGATGGGCTGCTAGTGAATGGCCTGCAGTGTGTGGATAGTACTCATGACGGATGAGCATGCACAGGCTAGTCTATACTACTGCCACCGGGCACAGCGACCCTATGGAGGAGCGGGAAGCGGGAGCGTGTCACCGTAGTTCCACGGATTTGAATGGAACGGTAGCGCACATGCATGACCCCTTCTCATAACCGGCAGGTGCCGCAGAGAGAAAGAACTGTGCCAAAGGATCACTGATACACTGCAACAAACCTCAGCGGTGTGAAGGAAAGGCTGGGTCATCCTCTGGACGTAATCGGGAATGGTTCCAGGGGTGCGCCACCAATGAGGCGATCGCTTAAGGCAGCACCAGATAGGGGAAAGAGGGGGGGCATCCAAGGGGCCATGGGCGGAAGGGAAGGGATTGGGTTAAGAAATTGGCATGTCGAAGAGGGGGCGCCGTTTCAGTTTTTTTTCCTACGGCAGCAGAAAGGCTAGGTACAACCCTGAATGGTTCCATTTACCGGCAGCAAGCAGAGATCCTGCAAACGGTATGGAATTGAACCAGGCGTCACTTTTTACCATTTGGTTACATGCGACCACCTCTGGAGGGTTAATATTTTTGCAGCGGGTGCACCGCAGGTTTCCTTCTACAAACAATTAGCGGTTCATTCATAATTGGATTGAAAGTCTCTGCCCAATCAGCTGCTACTAATTACCAGTCATGAACAAGGGGGGGGGGGGGGGCCCTGCTAATGAATGGCCTGCAGTGTGCGGGTATACACATGATGGATGCATGGGCTCATCTATACCACTGCCCCCGGGCACAGTCACCCATGGGACCTGCTAGAACAGTCAGGACACCACTGACTTCGGTATACAGCATGCTGGGAGTTGTAGTTAGCACCGCCTCTGCATTGCAAATAATAGACGTCCACGGACCCGTACTGATGTGCGCTTTGGGACCCCCCATAACAGGCAGGGAACGCAAGGGCGTGCTTCTATGATGCAGCTGAGCCCATTGGGTTCATGAAGGAACTAAATGAAAGGGGTTGGGACTGGAATTGCCTTATATTAGGGGGTGCAAACCACAGGATGGAGCGGTCAGACACAGGACATATGGTGCCAATGTGTGCCAGAAGTCAGCATCCTGCCCCAGTCATGATATACAGAGGGCATGAGTTGTGCAATGCACTGTGCTATTCTCATGCCATATATACATATATAGACTGAAAGAGGGGGGGGGCAGGAAAGTTTTAGGAAGTTTGCAGCAAGTCTCCACCGGTCCAGCAATGTCCACCTACCGGAGCTGTAGTGCAGGCATGGTGCCCCGGCCGGGTACACGGCTCTTCCTCCGCTCAGCAGCCTCCGGAGGATGCAGCTCATTGTAACCGGCGCACAGACTTCTCGCCCCTGCCGGCAAAGCCTTTCTCAGCCGGTGGGCGGGGCTGACAAGAGGATGTGCACGCCCACCGCCTGGAAACCCACGCCCACAGCCACGCGCACCGCCAGTATATAGCCACGCCCACTTTAGGGGAGTTTATGAATGAGACTTGGGGAAATAGAGAATCGCATTTGTTTTGGTGACTGGTTTTGTAAAGGTGCATTCCCACATAGCGTTTTTAGCAAAAAAATAAAACAAATTTGTTTTTGTTTTGAGCTTTTTTTTTTTTTAATGTGAAATACAAAACACAGTATAAACTTTTGATGCATTTTTGGGTCCTTCGTATTACAGCGAGTTCAAGGTGTGGGTGCTTTTGTTTGGCTGTGGTTTTAGAAAACGGCAGTGAAAACCGCAGCATAAGGACTCATGCACACGACCGTGCCGTTTTTTGCGGTCCGCAAACCGCGGATCCGCAAAAAACGGAAGGCGCCCGTGTTGTATTCCGCAATTTGCGTAACAGAACGGGCGCAGGCAATAATGCCTATTCTTGTCCGCAAATCGCAGACAAGAATAGGACGTGTTATATTTTTTTGCGGTGCCGCAGAACGGAGCCACGGATGCGGACAGCACATCTTTTGCGGCTCCATTGAAATGAATGGGTCCGCAATAGGATGCGGACCCAAACAACGGCCGTGTGCATGAGGCCTAAATCTGTACAGAATCTGCTTACCAGCCACCTCCCCATTGTTTCCTATGGGGAAATCTGCGCCGTAGTTCATACAATGCAGTTTTTATTTTTATTTTTTTTGCACGCAGATTATAAAGCAGCGTCATGGAAAAAAACAAAGAGAAGTGTTCCTTCTTGGTCGATCCACGTTCAGATCCGTGGGACACCAGACTACAAATCCAGGGTGGAAGTCCGAGGGTCGGCCCAGGATTCCTGCGGCAAATATGTCGTATTTTTCCAGCGTGTATTTAACCTTCTGAACTTGCTGTTGGTCTGTATTCACACTGCGGAAAATACATGTTGGAAAACCTAACGCGGATTAGCCCCATTCAATGGTGTGGCAGTGTACACGGAAACCCAAGCCACCAAAAAGGCGTGATTTCTAAATTTGTACAGAAGGCGGAATAGACTAAAACTTGGGAGGAAAATCAAGCAACCAATCAGATTCTACCTTTCATTTTCCAAAGGAGCTGTCAGAAATAAAAGGTGGAATCTGATTGGTTGCTACGGGCAACTGAGCCAGTTCTACTTTACACCAGTTTTGATAATTCTCCCCCCCCCCCCCATGCTCTTTGTAATCTGATGGGGGCCGTACAGGCAGACCTGTGATCACAGCACTGACAGACAGTAGTAGTCGATCACATGATCCTTTTTTTTGGGTCAGGGACAGGTTTGCACTGAGATCATGGAAAACCGAACATCCTAATCTAAGAGGGGCGCAAAGTATTAGAACCCTCATGGGTGCCAAATACCACACAGTACTAAACCTGCCTTAGGCTACTTTCACACTCGCGTTTTGAGCGGATGCATCATGGACGGATCCGTTCAGATAATACGACCATCTGTATTATCTGTAACATAGCCAAGACGGATCAGTCTTGAACACCATTGAAAGTCAATGGAGGACGGATCCGTTTTCTATTGTGCCAGATTGTGTCATAGAAAACGGATTCGTCGTCCATTGACTTACATTGTGTCCCAGGACGGATCTGTTTGGCTCAGTTTCGTCAGACGTACACCAAAGCGGAATGGCGAGGGAACGGATCCTTTTCCATTCAGAATGCATTAGGGCCAAACTGATCCGTTTTGGACCGCTGGTGGGAGCCCTGAACGGATCTCACAAACGGAAAGCCAAAACGCCAGTGTGAAAGTAGCCTTAAAAGGAGATGTTTCTTTAAAAAAAAAGAAAAATTAATAATTAAAAACCTAAATCCGGGGGGGGGGGGGTTGGGTTACATCACCACGACCTCCTGCATCAGGTCTCACATGACCTGTCTGTTAAATTTGGAGTACCGCACACCGTTGTTGCTGGTACCAGCAAGGACTTGCTAGTCGTAATCAAGTAGTAGAAAATTGCAGCACACAATATTTTTCTTATTTATTTATTTATTTCAGTATTTTTATATATGTATGCGACTGTATAAGGCTACTTTCATATTTGCGGCAGGACGGATCCGACAGGCTGTTCACCCCGTCGGATCCGTCCTTCCGCTATTTCGCCGTGCCGCCGAACTACTGCTCCATCCCCATTGACTATAATAGGGATGGGGGCGGAGCTCCGGCGCAGCACGGCAAAAGGCCGCCGGACTAAAAGTCCTGCATGTCCGACGTGCACCGCCGTGCTGCGCCAGAGCTCCGTCCCTATTATACTCAATGGGAACGGAGCAGCAGTGCGGTGGCACAGCGAAATAGCGGAAGGACGGATCCAACAGGGTGAACAGCCTGTCGGATCCGTCCTGCCGCAAGTGTGAAAGTACCCCTAGTAGTACTCCTACAGACAAAAGTCATTAATACAGAGTTTGTATTTGATAGCCTTTTGGGTGATCGGCTTGTGTGCAGTCCATGTAATTGTTCCCCCTTCCTGATTTTTGTATTTTATTTCTTTGCAAAAGAGATAAATAAACACCATTAAAAAAAAAAAAAACTATGTGGCGACCGGACGTTACGGCCTGTCAGGGCCTTCTTCAGTGGTCTATGATCTAGAACAAAGCAATCCGTACTTCTGTGAGCAGTAGGATTCATGCATAGAGATAATAAAAAAAATAAAAAAAAACAATTTATTGTGGAGCGCAAAATCAGGACATAGTAAACAAAGGGTTAAAGGAACTAAAAACAAGGGACAGCTTGTCGGAGTCTGGGAGTGAACAAAATCGTATAACCAACTACGGTATCGATGTTCCAATAATGACACGGTGATATAATAATGCGGTCTGGTTTTCTCATGGTAGGTCTAGAGACCTTACTGACTCAGATCACATTTGGGCCAATATAAACCTATTGGTGGCCTACACACGTGTCTGTATGTCCAGTGATGGTCTGATAAAATAGAACAGTAGTTAGGTAGGCCTATCTTATTATGCATGGCTCCTACTGCTCACGGAAGTACGTATTGCTTTGTTCTAGATTACAGACCGCTGAGGAAGGCCCCGACAGGCCGAAACGTTCGGTCGCCATATTGATTTGTACAGGACTGCCTTATATACCCTGTTAATTGCACTGGATCATGATGATGATATACGATTAAAACATAACCTAACGGCAAAGAAAAATACTACTCTTCTCACGTGACCTGGAACAGGAGCGTGTGTGTCATGTGGAACGCCTGCGCTGGGAACTGTGGCCTGCAGTGCAAAAAAGGAGGAGGAGGGGGAATGGAGTGTTTTTTTTTTTCAGTTTTTTTTAACCTAAGCAGTGGTCTACTAGTACTAAGGGGGGGGGGGGGGCATTATATACTGGTACTAAGTGGGGGGGCACAAAGGAGCATTATATACTGGCACTACAGGGGAGTTATAAGGACAATGGGGCATTAGCGCTGTAGTTCCAGTGCCAGGGCTACTGCAGAACAGGTGGTGCTGGGAGGGAGACCCCCACCGATCGGATATTAATGGCCTGTCCCAAGGATAGGTCATCAATATAAAAAGACCTCTTAAAGGGCATCTGTCAGCATATTTGCACCTATGACACTGGCTGACCTGTTACAGGTGCACTTGGCAGCTGAAGGCATCTGTTTTAGTCCCATGTTTATATGTGTCTGCATTAATGCAAAAAATTTATGTTTTCATATATGCAAATTAGCCTCTAGGAGCAACGGGGGCGTTATCATTACACCTAGAGGCTCTGCTCTCTCTGCAACTTAGATTGACAGGACTAGGTGTGATAATGTTTACGCTGCCTGGTCCTGTCACTCAAAGTGCAGAGGGCGCAGCAGTAGCAGAGAGAGCAGAGCCTCTGGGTGTAATGGTAACGCCCCCATTGCTCTTAGAGGGTCATTTGCATATATTAAAACATCATTTTTCTCAGCAATGCGGGCACATATGGACATGGGACCAACACAGATGCCTTCAGCTGCCAAGTGCACATGTAACAGGTCAGCCAGTTTCATAGGTACAAAACTGCTGACAGATGCTCTTCCAAAAAAATTAAATAAAAGGGCAGAATGATTTCCTATATAGTCAATTGTATAACCACACAGGTTTTACCTGTAGCGCCCCCACGCACACCTAGGCCTGCATTGGAGCTGCATAAACAATACTTTTTAATCAAAACTTTAGCAAAACTTGCTTTTCTTTTATATGCGTGGATCAGCATATGAGAATGGGTCATATACAAGTCATTTATGGCGATTATCAGCGAGTGAGGATTACTCCCCCCCCCCCCTTCCCAAAATAAAAAAATAAAAATAAAAAATCCTCAGTACAAGTGCTCTGCGGATCACGGGTCCTGGAGGGGGATGAATGCTATAAACTAAGTTGACATTTTAGCAATTAGCAGGAAGTTCCATGATGAGGGAGGGGGAAAAAAAATAAACAAGACGTTCCCGAAAGATTTCTCAGAAGATTACACAGCGCCGAAAACGAGGCAGGAAACACGCAGGCTAAGGCTACTTTCACACTAGCGTTCGGGTGTCCACTTGTGAGTTCCGTTTGAAGGCTCTCACAAGCGGCCCCGAACGCATCCGTCCAGCACTAATGCATTCTGAGTGGATGCGGATCCGCTGAGAATGCATCAGTCTGGCAGCGTTCAGCCTCCGCTCCGCAGGCGGACACCTGAACGCTGCTTGCAGTGTTCGGGTCTCCGCCTGGCCGTGCGGAGGCGTGCAGATCCGTCCAGACTTACAATGTAAGTCAATGGGGACGGATCCGTTTGAAGATTACACAATATGGCTCAATCTTCAAACGGATCCGTCCCCCATTGACTTTCAATGTAAAAGTCTGGACGGATCCGTTTGAGGCTACTTTCACACTTAGAAAGTTTTTTACAATATAATGCAGACGGATCCGCTCTGAACGCTAGTGTGAAAGTAGCCTAAAAACCACTTCATCACCACACCGTTTATCCCCCTTCCTTACCGGGACAATTTTTCAGTTTTAGCAATGAGCCCAACTATTAAACAAAAAAAAACAAAAAAAAAACACAGATCGATTATAAAATTTGAGCTAAACTACATGTATTATTTTTCACGGGACACCTTAGACCTTTCTTTAGCGCCATTAGAAGACAAATACTTGGTAAAAACGCAAAATTGAAAAGGGAAAAAAAAAAAAATATTCTTATAAATTTTTTTCTGTTACAAAAGTAAAATCTTTACAAAAGATTTTACTTTTGTAACAGAAAATAAATTGATATGAATAAATTACTTTTTTTGCCTTTAATTTTCAGTTTTTACTTAAGTAAAAGTTTCTAAATTTTTTATTTTTTTAAGAAAGCAATTATATATTAAACACAAAATCCGCTATACTATTGCTAAAGCGAAGAAATTTTTTTTCTTTTTTTTTATAAAACAGGGCTAGGTCTGTGTATGTAAAACAAGTAACTATAATTTTTATTTTACTTATTTATTTTTAATGGAAAAAAAAGTTAAAATTAACCCCTTCTTGCCACAGATGCTCAGTAGAAGGAGGTTGCATCATCTTGTACATTGGGGGGCATATCACTATATGTCCCCAATGTACAATAGGTGCTGGTCCCACCTCTAGGACCCGTATCCATCTTTAAAACTGTGCACTCATGTGCAGCCGCCCTCCATTAATTTCTATGGCACTGCCGAAAATAGGAGAGCAGCACGCTTGGCTATTTTTGGAAGTCCCATTGAAATAAATGAGTAGCGCACCGTGCAAGCGTATCCGCCATTCCATTCACCGCTATGGCACTGATGGAAATAGCGGCACCAGTGCTTGGTTACTTTCGGCAGACCCACAGAAATGAATGGAGGGCAGCCGGGCATGTGTGGTGCGTCCTCTGGCACTTTGCGGGTCTCTGTCCAGAGGTGGGACCCCGCACCTTTCAGACATTGTTCTACAAGATGGGTCAGCCCCTTTAATTTAACAGCCAGCAGGGGGTGCTCTCACATCAAGAAGAGAGCGCTCCCCTGTCTGCCATTACACTGCCATGGATGGTTGTAGCACCCACGGAGCATGCAGGGATCCCACTTCTGTTGGTCTCAGGCATGCTTACTATGACAGCACGGTCACAGCAAACTGTAGCGCCACGGGCGCCAGCAGATCGCAATGCAACCCAACGCTTTTATACATCGGGTTTATCACCACGTGTAATACAATACCCATGAACAGGCGTGGTGCTATTCCTGGAAGAAAGCAGTCATGTTTCTCCAACCCCTTTAATCAGGATGTCAAACTCCAAGTGTCACATGTAACCTGCATTTTAACCCGATTCTATGCAGTGCCATGCCCCACCCGCTGAAAAAAAAGAGAACCCGTCCACTCTTGACCCGTTTTAGAGAATAATAGTTATGCCAATGTAAAAACAATTCTAGAGGATATGTTCTTAGAATTTTGTGCTGTGCCATTCCTCTGTTATGCCTCCTGGAAACGTATGAATCCTACCATTCCCCTTTTTCAATAGCCTACACAATCTCACAGGGTCAGCGTGGACTGGATAGTGTCAGACTGAACAGGGACAGGACCCAAAGCTAAGGCAATGGTAATGTGCAGTTGGCAATTTATTTATTCATACATTTCAAGGAGGAATAAGAGAGGATAAGCACAATGCAGAGCTCTAGGAGTTGATGCTACAATTATTTTTTTTTTCAAAAGGTTGTCCAGTACTTCTACACTAATGGTCTTCCCGCAAGGATACGCCATGAATATCCGATTGGTGGGGGTCCGACACCACACATCCCCGCCGATCAGCCGTTTCACAGTAGCTAGGGCACTACACAGCTCCATCCAATGTGTAGTCGACCATCCACTTCAATAGGAGCAGTGCTGCAGTAACCAGCTCCGTACATTAGTTTTGGAGCGGAAGCTACTGCAGAACAGATGATCGGCGAGGATGTGGGGCGTCTGACTTCTGCCGATCAGATATTGATAGCCCATCAATGCAAACATATTGGACAACCCCTTTAAAATAATTTTGGAGCATCCTCTGACAGAACTCTGCATTGTGCTAATCCTCTGTTATTCCTCCTGGAAATGTATGAATAAATTGACAACTGTAGGATAGGCCATCGGTACTAAAACAGACATGTCAGAAATAAGCCCGGCCCCTCTCCCAAACCTGCGGAGCGTAATACGACAGCAAAAAGCAGTATTAAACAAGGCATTCGTTTTATTCGCGAGAAGCGACTGCAATTTCACAATGGAATGATAACAAAAACAAGAAAAAAAAAAATATATATAAAACAATACATAAAGTATGTGTACCCCAACCGACCGGGGGCAAATAAGTGGCCTATACGGTCTTAAAATCCAGACGTCAGCGTCCATAATGGGCGACTCTCGCCCACATTCTCCGTTATCAGGGAATGGCATTGAAGTCTTGTGAAATTGACTTTTTTTTCTTCTTTTTTTACAGTTAAAAAGACAAGGGAGCATTTCCTTAACCCCTGAGCTACCAGAGGCATTTATAACAACCCTTTAAACAAAGGGATTAAGTGGAGAGGCCAGGAGAGGCACTGAAATCTCGCAGAGAGAAGGTGCTAAAATCATTGAAAGTTTTATTTTTTAAAAAAAAATATACAGGGCGAGTGAAGGAGCAAAGATTCACATCTGTAGCGGGTGAGTTAAGACTATGGATGCAAGACTATGGCTGGTTCTGTCACAGTTTCACAGTTCCTGGGGGGAGGCTGTCGTTGCAGAGTCTGTAATACCGGAGGTCGTTGACCAAGCGATGCACACACTGAGTAAACGAGGGCAGGTCCTAGAAGGAGGGACAGAAGACTATGGTCATTCATTTATTTCTTGGTGCCACTTAAAAAAAAAAAAAAAAAAAGGCTTCCAGGCATTTTAAGTGAGTGCCTATCCTATGGATCAGACCTTAAACGTATGATCGGTTGGGGTCCAACCCTTGGGACTGTATGAGGCGACGCAGTCCGCATGTGTCGTCTTCCCTTCCTCTTCCTGCTCGCCATAGACAGCAGCAGCGAGCAGGAAGAGACCGCATGTGCACACTGCGCGCGTGCAACGTCTCCTCTGACAGCTGATTGGCGGTGGTGCTGGGTGTCAGATCCCCACTGATCTGATATTGATAGGTCATCAATATTATAAAGCCCGGACAACCCCTTTAAGCACAGGGCCGTATACATACATAAGCGTGGCTGTGCCAGGCACCCATTCATGTGAAAGGATGAGCGGCAGTACCAGACACAGCTACACTCATATACGGCGCTGTGTCTGGAATAACAAAGAAGGGACTTCAGCAAGAAGCACGGCCAGTTCCTCCTAAAATCTGGTGGGGGGGGGGGGGGGGTCCCAGGGATCTGACCCCCACTACACACACACACACACCGATTGCCTTATCGGGCGCAGCCACTGTGCGTGGTACTATGCGTAGCTCTGTCCCGTTCCAGTGAATGGGGCAGAGTTGCATGTAGTACCAGGTACTGCCACTACAGGGCACTGTGCCTGTAATGAAGAGGCAGCAAAGCTCCACAGTCCCTACACACAGTTCCAATAGTTGGTCCCCCATTATTCTGACATTGATGGTCTATCTTAAGGATAAAAAGGATAGCGCCTCAATATTAAAATCCTGGAAAACCCCTTTAAGCAGTTTTTTTATTTTAAATTCCCAGATCTGTAGACACAAGTTATCCTCACCCGTTCAATTTTAAAGTTGCGGGCAAGGACATTCTTCTGACCGCTTTCAATGCCCTGGCAGCCGGCTAAGAATTCAGGTAAGAAGGCAGAGAAGAAAGTGCTGAAGTCCACAGACGCCATGTTGTAGACGGCAATGCCTATTTCCTCCTGGAGAAGATCATGGGACTTGTGGATAAGAACCTGAAGTAAAACACTGACGAACTGCGGCAGCATCATGGCCCGGAACAGCTTCTAGAAGAGACCGAGAAAATGACAAGTGATGAGAGGGATGGGAGGGAGCCAAGGACCACACTTATGCTGCACGGTGGCTCAGTGGTTAGCACTGGTGCCTTGCAGCGCTGGGGTCTTAGGTTCTAATCTGACCAAGGACAACATCTGCATGGGGTTTGTATGTTCTCCCGTTTCCTCCCACACACCAAAAAAAAAAATATATATATACTGACAGGGACCTTAGATTGTGAGCCCCACTGGGGACAGTTGGATGCTAATGTCTGTAAAGAGATGCGGAATATAGTAGCGCTATATAAGTGCATAAAAAAATATATATAAAAAAAAAAAAGTATAAGCAGTAATCGAGCACACGATTCTTCGAGACGATTGGCTGCTCGTTAGTGGAGGTGAGGCGCTGCATTTACAAGCAGCGGTCACCTCCACAGTATGAGGGCGAGCCCTGGCGGCTGCTGCTACTGTACACCTTACCTTATGATACAGTTTGTGTTTGCTGTTCAGGGTCTCCAGATAACCAAGATTTTGCTTAAAAACATGGATGTCCGGCTGCAGAAATGACTGACCAAATGCCTGGGGAGGGAAACGTAGGAGAGAATTACAGTCCGAGTTAAACAATATTTTAGGACAGTTTTTTCTCCATATAACGACAGCAAGAGCATATAAGACAAAACGGTATGAAAAACGTTCCAACCAATGAAACCAACTAACTGAACAGTGGCCCACCTCGCTCTATCCCCTCCATTCCATCAGTATCAGGGGGATCTCAGAGGGCTCAGCCCTAACCTTTCACTTTTTTGGTGGGGTTATTTTCAGGACACTAGGTTCATTTTAACACATTTGTTTTAATGAAGTATCAGATTGGGTTCTCTGTTTTTTGGCCTAGTTTTGATACCGATTATGTAACGTTTCAGGTGAACAGGGTCGCAAGTCAAACATGGAGGACATTCACTCTTTAACCCCTTAAGGACACGGCCCTATTTCACCTTAAGGACTTGGCCATTTTTTGCAAAACTGACCAGTTTCACTTTAAGTGCTGATTACTTTAAGGGTACTTTCACACTAGCGTTTTTCTTTTCCGGCGCTGAGTTCCGTCCTAAGGGCTCAAATCCGGAAAAGAACTGATCAGTTTTATCCTAATGCATTCTGAATGGAGAGTCAGTCCTTCAGGATGCATCAGGATGTCTTCTGTTCAGTCTTTTTGACTGATCAGGCTTTTCAGAAAAACGTAGTATGTAGTATTTTTACCTCCGGCCAAAAAGCCTGAACACTTTGACTGAACGCCTGATCAGGCTTTTTTCCCATTGACTTGCATTAACGCCGGATCCGGCCCCGTGTGTTCAGTCAAAACGGATCTGGCTTTTGCATGTTAAACCCGAAAAATGTGAAAAAAAAGTTAAAGTCCATAAATGGCGGATCCGTTTTTTCCAATGCATTTTTCCATTGTGATCGAAAGCCTGATCAGGATTCAAATGTAATCAGTTTTCACACGTTTTTCCGGATCCGGCGGGCAGTTCCGGTGTCGGAATTGAACGCCGGATTAAAACAACGCTAGTGTGAAAGTAGCTTAAAACGCTTTGACCTATCCAGGCCATTCTGGGATTGTTTTTTCGTCACATATTGTACTTCATGACACTGGTAAAATGAAGTAAGAAAAAAAATAATTTTTTTTCTATAATACATTTTCAAAAACCCAATTTTTTTTAGGGACCAGTTCAGGTCTGAAAGTCACTTTGCGAGGCTTACATAATAGAAACCACCCAAAAATGAGCCCATTCTACACCCCTCAAGGTATTCAAAACTGATTTTACAAACTTTGTTAACCCTTTAGGTGTTCCACAAGAATTAATGGAAAATAGAGATACAATTTCAAAATTTTACTTTTTGGGCAGATTTTCCATTTTAATAATTTTTTTCTAGTTACAAAGCAAGGGTTAACAGCCAAACCAAACCCAATATTATGGGCCAGATTCTGTAGTTTACCCCATATGAGGTCGTAAACTACTGTACGGGCACACGGCAGGGCGCAGAAGGAAAGGAATGCCATATGGTTTTTGGAAGGCAGATTTTGCTGGACTGGTTTTTTTGACACCATGTCCAATTTGAAGCCCCCCTGATGCACCCCTAGAGTAGAAACTCCAAAAAAGTGACCCCATTTTAGAAACTACGGGATACTGTGGCAGTATTGTTGGCACTAGTTTAGGGTACATATGATTTTTGGTTGCTCTATATTACACTTTTTGCGAGGCAAGGTAACAAGAAATAGCTGTTTTGGCACCGTTTTTATTTTTTGTTATTTATAACATTCATCTGACAGGTTAGATCATGTGGTATTTTTATAGACCAGGTTGTCACGGATGCGGCGATACCTAATATTTATGTAAGTTTTACACAATGATTTCTTTTTTGAAGCAAAAAAAAAAAATAAAAAATTTTCAGTTTTTGGGCGATTACCTTGGGTAGGGTATGATTTTTGCGGGATGAGATGACGGTTTTATTGGCACTATTTTGGGGTGCATGTGACTTTTTGATCGCTTGCTATTACACTTTTTGTGATGTAAGGTGACAAAAAATTGTTTATTTAGCACAGTTTTATTTTAAATTCTTTACATTGTTCATCTGAGGGGTTAGGTCGTGATATTTTTATAGAGCCGGTCGATACAGACGCGGGGATACCCAATATGTATACTTTTTTTTATTTATGTAAGGTTTACACAATAATATTTTTGAAACAAAAAAAATAAAAAATAAATCATGTTTTAGGGCTCTTTCACACTTGCATTCTTTTCTTCCGGCATAGAGTTCCGTCGTCGGGGCTCTATGCCGGAAGAATCCTGATCAGTTTTATCCTAATGCATTCTGAATGGAGAGAAATCCGTTCAGGATGCATCAGGATGTCTTCAGTTCCGGACCGGAACGTTTTTTGGCCGGAGAAAATACTGCAGCATGCCGCAAGGCTGGATCCGGAATTAATGCCCATTGAAAGGCATTAATCCGGATCCGGCCTTAAGCTAAACGTCGTAAGTATGCTGCTCCCCCGCTCCCCGCTACTACTATGGCAACCAGGACTTTAATAGCGTCCTAGCTGCCATAGTAACACTGAACGCATTTTGAAGACGGATCAGTCTGCAAATGCTTTCAGTTCACTTGCGTTTTTCCGGATCCGGCGTGTAATTCCGGCAAGTGGAGTACACGCCGGATACGGACAACGCAAGTGTGAAAGAGGCCTTAGTGTCTCCATATTCTGAGCGCCATAGTTTTTTTTCATTTTTTGGGCGATTATCTTAGGTAGGGTCTAATTTTTTGCGGGATGAGATGACGGTTTGATTGGCACTATTTTGGGATGCATATGACTTTTTGATCGCTTGCTATTACACTTTTCGTGATGTAAGGTGACAAAAAATTGTTTATTTAGCACAGTTTTTATTTTTTACGGTGTTCATCTGAGGGGTTAGGTCAGGTGATATGTTTATAGAGCCGGTTGAGCCCCCTATTTTTTACAATACTTCTGTATTGGAATGCATTGGCTGTGTGTATTACTTATACAGCTTCCGGCCTGTGAGATCTAGGGGGCTGGATCTCACAGGCTCGTCACTGGAAGGCAGCGCGATGCCTTCCATGCCATTGGGTCCCCCCTACAGCCGCATGGGGACCCGATGGCACCGCAGGTCTGAATTGACATGCGGTTTGCGGCGATCGCCAATACGGGGGCCCCCGGCGTTGCAACAGGATGCCCGCTGAATGATTTCAGCGGGCATCCTGTTCCTATTAACCCCCGCTGCAATGTACTTTTAAAGTTAGGACGTACCGATACGTCCCGAGTCCTTAAGGACTCAAACATGGCGTACCAGTACGTCCTACGTCCCTAAGGGGGTTAAAGTCCTCTTTGCAGGTCAAATTAGGCTGTGGATACGAGTGTGGATGACATTTATTCAATTTTCATCAACACTGCTGGTGCTGTAAAATGCTGCACACAAATTTACTTGGATCTACTGGACGTAAATGCTGCAGATTTGACAGAATCATACGATGGACACATAGATGTCTGTTACAAGAGCTCAGATAATGACTGTTATATGTTGTGAGGTTACTATTTAATAACAGCAAGCAGAGATCTTGTGGGGGGGGGGGGGGCCCCCAAGGCCTCAATAACGTTTCATTATACAATAAAGAACCTTCATTTGCTCAAAAGGGAATATCCCTTTAATTATGTAGCCAGTGCAGCGGATGAGACTTCTCGGAAACTATGCAGAAGGGTTGCTGCTTTCGTGCTTCAAAGTGCCCCTGAGCAACCAGACCTGGAATCTGCCATGGGAAATGTGTTCTCTTCGCTCTGCTTATATAAGGAATGGGGTTGAGTGCTGACCTGCATGACACCGATGAACTGCGCCTGGTTCTCCATGGGCTCATCGCCGCCACCGTCTCGGTGCACACTGGCTAGAACAGAGGATCGGTAGAAATACCTCCAATTGTGATGCAGGAGCTGGAACAGCAGCTCAAATAGCTCCGCTTTCACATCGGGGGATGGCCGCTGCGGGGGGAGACAGACATCAGCGGATGGAAATTACAAATTGTCAAAGAGCAAAGCAATCAATGATCACTTACCTCTGCAATAATAGGGTAGAGCTGCTCCATGCACAGGGACAAAATATTTGGCAGGAAAGGTTTAAAGGCTGGACCAGGTTCCTGGACTACGACCTGCAGGATCTTGAGAAACCTTTCAACCACATGGCAGCCGGCACTGCCTTCCTGTAGTAAACTCTCTGCCAGCTGCTCCCTGCAGACATGGTGCGATATAATAATGAGCACTGGACACGTTAAGGCTCAGTTCACATCCCCAATATATATCTATGAAGTGTCCATAGGCATATATGCCAAAAAAGTGTATTTTTTTTAATGTACGCTGGGCTGGTATGGTCCTTTTAATTAACTGCATATGAAAAGCATAGTCTTCTTTGCTTTCCTATGCACAGGAGCAAAGGGAGTCAATAGTTACTATGTAGCGGCATATGTTGGAGGTATGGTATGTGTTGGGGTACATTCCCAACGTATACCTCTGACAAGAAGAAAAATTATATATATATATATATATATATATATATATATATATATATATATATATATATATATATATATATATATATATCCCCTTAGGCTAGTTTCACACTGTCACACTGGCGTTAGGCACCTCCGGCATGCTCTTCCGGCAGGGAGCAGTCTAGGTCCGGCACTACCAGATGCTAGCCGACACTCGCCGGGCCCATTCACTATAATGGGGACCAGCAGAGAGATCCGGCCACAACCCGGCAAACAGTGAGAATCGGCCAGACGAAAACCGCCACGAGTATCAGCATATTTACTGGGTTGCGGCCAGATCTCCACCGGTCCCCATTATAGTGAATGGGGCCAGACGGAATTCCAGCAGCGCAGGGAACAGCATGCCGAATCTGCAAAGCGCAAAATGTGAACAGGGCCTTACCCGATCCACATGGGACACAGCGAGTGGCGGGCAGAGTATGGTTACCTGGTAAACATGTTGAGGAAGGTCTGTATAATCTGCTCCGTAAATGGCACCCCCATTTGCACCCTGAGTCCTTGGAATAAGGCCAAGAAAAAGCTGAGCATCTCCTCGGTCACATCTAGGAGAGGAAAAATCTCATGATGACACGTACAAAAACGAACAATGCATGCAGCGGCAGGTCCCAGTATGCCAGTGTGACAGAATCTCCCTTTTGTATGGAGCACCCATCCTTCTTCCAACAAGACCCGCTCTAATTTTGCTATATAGCACTTGTTCATTGTACATAACGTAAGGGAATGCGGCTGCTAGACAAGAGCCTTGTGTGACCCCTCTGGGGAAGGCAGAAGTCTGAGGGACGGAGTGGTTCCCGACTAAGGCGTTATATTTTGCGGGTTCTCTATATCAGGTCGCTCTCCTGACAATACCACCTATACCTCGTGTTACCAGGTCTATTCATAGACATTAGATCATGCTGGCATTTCTTCAGGATGACTCTGAGCCAGATGGCTATGGGGACTAGCTAAAGTGGTTATATACATTAGATAGCCATCCCTGTCCCCCTCAAACATATAGACTTGTATGATTGATTTTTTTATGAGGCAAAAGAGAACAGCAGTAAAAGGGAAATAATAATCTCCCAAGCAACAAAGGACTGGACGTGTTGAATTCCAACATGCTTGATCCTACCCCGATATCTTGGCAGATACAGGTTAAGGTGTATGGAGACCGACAAGTTGGGATGGAGTAATCACAAGTTTTTTTCTGTCTGCTTCCACTGCTAAATGAAGCAAAATCTGACAGGTTCCGAGTATCCCTCTCCACACAAAATGTAGGTGGGATACTGGAGATTTGTCTGCACATTTTTTATTTTTAAGAGTACACAATTCTTTCTATAAGTTTCTTTAAAAGGGACATATTGCTAGGTTACGGCATTAGTTTATGGTCGGAATTTAAAGGGGTTGGCCCATCTCATACAGGATATGTCACCAATGTCAGATAGGTGCGGGTCACTTAGATGGGACAGGCACCTATCTCTAAAACAGAGCCCCCAGAGTGAAGGACAGCGCACCATAGCACGCTCTCTATTCACTTCTATGGGGGTGCCGAAAAGAGCCGAGCGAGCTCAGCCATTTCCAGAACGCCAGTAATAAATGGAGGGAGCACACGGCGAGCGCAGCCACCACTCCATTCACCTCTATGGGAGTTCCAAAAACAGCTGAGCCAGCGCTCTTATAGAAGCAAATGGAGGGTGGCCACTCTTGCACAGTGCACCCTCGTTCACGTGTGGGGCCCCCAACCCCATTCTACAAACAGGTGCAGGTCACAGAGGTGGGACATGCATCTATCCAACATTGGTGGCATGCACTAGCAACATTCCACTAAAGTGTAGGATAAACCAACCCCTTTAATATTGCTACATGCCAATTTCTCCCATGAAGGCCGTGCATGGGTTAAAGGTGAGGGGACTGATATCCTATAGTAATTACATAACAAAAGGAAATCAGGATATATAAGAGCTACTAAATAGGTCTAAGAAGAGCCTCATACCCGACTGGTGAATGTACGTAGGGAAGAGGGCAAGGGAGAGCTGGGCCGACTCCTGCATAGACTGGTAACAGATCTGCCGAGATTTGGTGCCCTCGCCAGAGATGTTCTCCACAATGTCCTTCAACACACCTAATGTCTGACAGATAACACGCTTAGCTAGGGGGAGGAAAATAAAATAAAATTATAAGTAAGCAAAAAATGCACAAGTTCAGAAAGGAATGCAATGCTATGGGTGTGGGTCTGCTACTCACTGGCCTCATGTTGTCCCTTCCGCTGAGGAGGAGCAGAACCCTTCAGTTGGCGATAGTCTCGGGTCAAGCTGTTCAGGAGACTGGCATGATGACTTGAGCGCTCTGCCCACTGCTGCTCTGCCTCTGAGACATTTGGCCATGGGAGAAGGAGAATATTAGACAGAGCGCGACATAGCAGCACCTGAGCCTGCAAGAGACAAAAAAAGGAATCATTCCCGATTGACTATAGATAATGGAGGCTCACTACGAAACCAGAAAATATCACATTTACTAGGACAGGTCCTTTGATAAGGATCCTGTCAAGGAGAGCTTCATTAGACAGGTTGATACCCAGGTAACGATCCCACAATATCAGTCTCTATGGCATCCCACAGAAAACGTCCTGATTGATAAGATACGTGGCTCAAATATTTCTATTCATCTCCCCTTCTAACAAGTGCAGGTCCTTGCAACATAAAAGCCTGTGGATAGGTGATAACGGATAACCTCTTTAGGGCTCATGCAGACTGTGCTGTGCATTGGGGACTGCAAATTGTGGTCCCAAAAATGCCACGGAAGTGGCCTGTAGTGCTTCCATGGCCTTCTGATACATATCTTCCGGATTGCTGACCCATTCAAATCAACGGTTCCACATTCATGATAGGGATCGTGTGAATGAGCTCTTCAGCTGCTGTCAGGTTTAGGTTGCATTCACGTTGTTTGCAGCATATGTTGGGATTTCCCAGTGCATTTCTCCAATGTGTGAAACTGCAGAGGCATGCAGTGGTACACATATAAAAAAAAATAATAAAAGTATACTGCACACTTGAGATGAGCAAATAGATTTGTACGAAACTTATACATTTATAAAAACAGCCTGCTTGAGCAGCGAGGAGCTGTTGATCTGAGTAACGGCACATGTGCTAAGGATACACATACTACTACCCAAGCAGCGCAGATGCCAACTGTGCATTCACAGCTACATTTCCAGGTACCACCTGCACAGTTGGCATCTGTGCCACTCAAGTAGCAAGAAGTGTAGCAGCTCATGCATAGTCGCACTGGGTAGCAGCAGCATATCCTCTTGTGCCGCTACATAGAGCAACAGCGCAGGTGCGTGTTCAATCAAGGAGGAGGGGGAAGTCTTTTGAGTAGAAGAGCCAGCCCCTCACTCCAGGTTGAGTATGTATGCATGTGAGTGAGTGAGTGAGTATGCATGTGAGTGAGTGAGTGAGTATGCATGTGAGTGAGTATGCATGTGAGTGAGTATGCATGTGAGTGAGTATGCATGTGAGTGAGTGAGTATGCATGTGAGTGAGTGAGTATGCATGTGAGTGAGTGAGTATGCATGTGAGTGAGTGAGTATGCATGTGAGTGAGTATGCATGTGAGTGAGTGAGTGAGTGAGTATGTATGCATGTGAGTGAGTGAGTATGTATGCATGTGAGTGAGTGAGTATGTATGCATGTGAGTGAGTGAGTATGTATGCATGTGAGTGAGTGAGTGAGTGAGTATGCATGTGAGTGAGTGAGTGAGTGAGTATGTATGCATGTGAGTGAGTGAGTGAGTGAGTATGCATGTGAGTGAGTGAGTGAGTATGCATGTGAGTGAGTGAGTATGCATGTGAGTGAGTGAGTATGCATGTGAGTGAGTGAGTATGCATGTGAGTGAGTGAGTATGCATGTGAGTGAGTGAGTATGCATGTGAGTGAGTGAGTGAGTATGTATGCATGTGAGTGAGTGAGTATGCATGTGAGTGAGTGAGTGAGTGAGTATGTATGCATGTGAGTGAGTGAGTGAGTGAGTATGTATGCATGTGAGTGAGTGAGTGAGTGAGTATGTATGCATGTGAGTGAGTGAGTATGCATGCATGCGAGTGAGTGAGTATGTATGCATGTGAGTGAGTATGCATGTGAGTGAGTGAGTATGCATGTGAGTGAGTGAGTATGCATGTGAGTGAGTGAGTATGCATGTGAGTGAGTGAGTATG
The DNA here is from genome assembly GCF_014858855.1 of Bufo gargarizans. Classification (NCBI taxonomy): domain Eukaryota; kingdom Metazoa; phylum Chordata; class Amphibia; order Anura; family Bufonidae; genus Bufo; species Bufo gargarizans. Next base: position 178,203,729 of record NC_058087.1, on the reverse strand, counting down.
CATGTGAGTGAGTGAGTATGCATGTGAGTGAGTGAGTGAGTGAGTATGCATGTGAAAATTATATATATATATATATATATATATATATATATATATATATATATATATATATATATATATATATATATATATATATATATATATATATACATATATACACACATACATATACACACACACATATACACATTTTGTTTACTAGATGTTCTCTGTATGGAACAACTTAGTCAACCATGCTATTCTATGGCAAGAAATAGACATTTTCCAAAACGACAGGGGCCAAAAACAAGCTCCACAGCACAATACGAGATGCGCAGTGTAACGCCGTAAAACCACATCAATTTCACTCCAGGCCTAAGAAATGTATTGTTGAATATGCAACATCTTGCAGCATTAACTGGATGATACATGAGGTTACATCACTACTGCAGCAGTCACAGAAGCTGAAGATGTAACGGATAGGATCGGAGGGGCATTAAAAAAAAAAAAAAATATTCTACAGTTTTCAAACCATCACCTGGATCTGAATACTTTTGTAATTGCATGGAATTAAAAATGTAGCATAGGCACTGAGCTATTCAATAAAATGTATCTGTACAGCGCCACCGGCTGTTTTTTTTCTTTCTTATTTCTTTGACCTGCTCACTGAGATGGCCGCACATGCTCAGTTTCATCCTTCAACTGCCCCCTGAGCTGTGATTGCGAGCGCATGGACACGCCCCCTGAGCTGTGATTGCGAGCGCATGGACACGCCCCCTGAGCTGTGATTGCGAGCGCATGGACACGCCACCTGAGCTGTGATTGCGAGCGCATGGACACGCCCCCTGAGCTGTGATTGCGAGCGCATGGACACGCCCCCTGAGCTGTGATTGCGAGCGCATGGACACGCCCCCTGAGCTGTGATTGCGAGCGCATGGACACGCCCCCTGAGCTGTGATTGCGAGCGCATGGACACGCCCCCTGAGCTGCAGCAGAAAAGACACTCCCCTTGAGCTGCCAGCTTAATATAAATCTAGCAGAGCAGTGAATGTGGAGATCTCAGGATCCATGTGAGGTGCAGGGCCGGCTCTAGCTTTGTTAGAAAGAGGTTGCCATGTACCATATGAGGTCTGATTAGAATTTTTTACATTAGTCATGGGATAACCCATTTAATAAGGAGACCCACCTCTTCTGGTAGTCTCTGTGCAGAACTGTCTGTCACACGGTTGAACACCTTCTGGACGGCAGGAATGTTGAGGAGGAATACAGGCCGCACCGTTGAAGCCACAGAGACCAGCAGATGACATGCCGATAATAGCAGCTTTTCTTGTACCTGGAAAGATTCAAGTGTAAAGGCGCTGTCTTCCAGATAATCTTCATTTAGGGACTGGCTACACAGCGACTTGTATGGCGCTACATTTTATGGAATGCATTTCAATGGTGTTGCAAATGTGACATTCTGCAACAGACAAAAAAATCCATCCAAGTCAAATGTCACATTTTCTGTGACCGTCGTGTAGCACTGCGACATCATTGAAATACATTATATCACATGTCGCTGTGTAGCTGGACCCTTTAGGGTCCATTCACACGTCCGTATGCGTTTTGCGGATCCGCAAAACACGGACACCTGAAAAGCGCGTTCTGTATTTTGTGGACCGCACATCGCCGGCACCCTAATAGAAAATGCCTTTTCTTGTCCGCAATTGTTTATTTTTTTGGGAAACGGATGTGCGGATCTGCAAATGCGGATCCGGACAGCACATTCCTGCCCCATTGAAATTGCGGAATGGATGCGGACGCGTGAATGGACCTTTACCTAACCTCGTTTTCGTCAGGACTCACCTTTGAGCTGATGAGTGTGGGTAGAGCCTCCATTGCAGTGGAGATGATGGAGACAAACTGCTGAGGGTTCTGGTGCTGAACCTCACTGTAGAATCGAGCGAGCCAGTGGGAGTAAGCTTGTAATGCTGCCAGGGACTGGGCATGGCTGCCAAAGGTAAACATCAAAGATATTATGCACTTTATAAACCTATAGGCGGATCTTGTACTCATCTTTAGTGTAAAGTGCCAGACCGCCAACTCACAAGTAACCTGCCAAGTGTAGAGCAGCCCAAGAAGAAACTCACATCTCTAAGTCAAACCTAAGTGAGATTGCCAAGATGAAATACTCACACATCGACAAGGTCTGGCTTCAGCACTGATGGCACCGCAGTTTCCATATTGTACGGTTTGAGCTCAGAGCCATACAATGTGACTTTGACCAACCTGGTAGAGACGGGGGAAAAGGGACCGATGAGAATTTTAAAGGGGGTTTTCCCGAGAGAGAAAGATTTATATAGATAATTTTTATATTAGAGAGAGATTATTTTTTTTACTAATGACCTATACTCTGGATAGATCATCAGTATCTGATCAGTGGCGGTCCGACAACCAGAACCCCTCCCCTGCTGACCAGCTGTTTGAGAAGCCACCGAACTCGCAGTAGTGCCGCGGCTATCTCCAGCTTTATCTAGGCCAGTGACGTCATGTTCATCGGTCACATGGCCTAGTTGCAGCTCATCTCCATTGAAATGAATGAGGCCGAGCTGCAATACCAAGTACAACCACTATACAATGTACAGCGCTGTGCTTGGTGAGCTGAGCGAAAGCCACGGCACTACTGCGAGCAACGGTTCTCAAACAGCTGATCGGCGGAGATCCCGGGTGTTGGAACCCCACCAATCAGATACTAATAACCATCTGGAGGAGGACAGGTCATCAGTAAAAACTCTCAGAAAACCTTTTAAACGGGTGCTAGCTTTTACCGTTCCACAACAGTAAGGGCATCATTGAAGCGGGCCTCAAACACATCCCCGATGAAGTACTCCGCGAGTCTACCGACTGCCTGGAGGAGGGAGCTGAGGTCTCGTAGGGAACAGTGCAGCCTGCGACAGTCGTTTTCTGCAGTCACATTGAGACGCTGTTCTGTAAGGGGAAGAAATATCCATTAATAACCTTATACATTATCTGGCTGCAATCTATGGAATTGCACACGCTGCAGTCTCTTACTAAATCGCCCACTAGTCACACTATCGGGGATGGGTGGAGATCATTCAATATTAAAAAGGAGTTTTCCAGGAGTGGAATATTGATGATCTACCCCCAGGATAGGTCTCCAATATTGGACTGTGGGGGTGCAACACCCGGCACTGCTATGGATCCGCTGTTTGAAGAGGGCACAGTGCTCCAGTAAGCGCTGCAGCCCCCTCACAGCTCACCAAGCACAGCTCCATACATTGTATAGTGGCTGTGCGTGGTATTGCAACCCAGGCCCACTCAATAAGCTTCAAACAGGCCATGTGACCCCTGAATATATGACATCACTCGCCTAGGAAGAGGCCGAAGCATCTCTAAACAGCTGACCTACAGGGGTGCCAAAAGTCGGCCCCACCACTGATTTGATACAGAGGGCTTATCCAGGATAGGTAGTCAGTATTATACTCTGGAAAAAATCCTTTAGAGCAATGCAGCAGCCATGGAATTAAGTTCTCCACAGACTTCCTGCAGACCACCATCCCAGCTACTGTATGCTGTTTTAGGTCAGCCTGTGATTGCTTCAACCCGGAGCCCGGAACCATTTTTGATTATTGATTTCTTCTGTAACTACATAATTTTATTTAAAATGGATTTGATAATACTCCTCTCACTGCTGAAACACCCGCTGCTCCTCCACCTCCCCCAGTATCACTTCCCACTCCTGCCAGCACAAATTCTCCCACGATTCAGTTTTCCTGTGGCATCTTTACCCTGCACATCAGTCCCTTTGCCAATTATTTTTTTTATAAATCTTTATTGCATTTTTCCAATTTTTACATAATTATTCAATAATCATCTTATTCTTACAATACATATATTACCCCAACCTCCCCACCCCTGACATTGGTTGCTCAAAAAAAAAAAAAAAATATTACTCCACCCCCCCCCCCCCCCCCCCCAAGTTTTTTTTTATTTAGCCATTTCTGCCTTAAACTGGCAAATTTTTTATATCCAATCTTCTATCCTTTGAAAAATAGAAGGCTCTGAAGGGACGATACAGAGATCTATTCTCTTCGTGCTCAAATCTCTTCGTAGATTCCCCCACCTAAGTCTATAATGATGGGACATATATATATATATATATATACACACACACACACACACACACACACACACACCTGCCAAGTATTTGCCAAAAGGACACTCTTGGCATACGCTGGGTGGATGGTGCCCTATGGACATTTTATTGCCTTCACCAAATGTAAACCAAGCCTAGAACTACAAGTCTTACCAAGTACCACTGACACTTACCTCCCCCTGTGGTTACGATGCACTGCTGTAGCCCGAGATACACGTCCAAGTTCTCCCGCAGTGCAGCAAACTGCAAGAAACCAAGACGACAAAAAACTGTTAAAAGGTGTTTTCCAGTTCCATTAAATCTTTTTCCAATGCTAAAAAAAAAAAAAAACTAAAGAAAACCTAGTCGATCCCAGGCCGCAATGCTGCACTGGTTTCTTGCTTTACCTCCTATGATGTTGTGACCGTTGCAGCCAATCACTGGTCACAGCAATGACCTCAACATTAGCCAGTGATTGGAGCCCGGTAAACAAGGATCGGGACGCTTCAGAACTTATATGCCATTATCATATTAGCCAATCACCAATGCTAGCTAAAGAAATGTGAGGACTGCCACTGAGGGATGCCAATGGTCAACTTCATCTACTTATTAGGATGCAGACCTACGGAAAAAAATTCCAACTAAGGGCCCATGCTCGGGAAACGTGGTTCGGGAGATGCGGCTGACACATGGACTGACGGGAGCTCTGCTGACCCAAACTCGCTACATTATAGCAGTATGGTCGTTTGAATCATCCTTTACAAAGCAAAAAAATATATATATATATTAATTATAGGGACCTAATTTTTGGGGACCTCAGACAGTGTCTGTAGCTCTGGAGGACCCGGCATATTCATACATTACACAAACTGCCCATTGATGTCAATGAGAACTGTGCAATGCTTCACGCTTCCTTGTGGTGGCGCTTCACGCTTCCTTGTGGTGGCGCTTCACGCTTCCTTGTGGTGGCGCTTCACGCTTCCTTGTGGTGGCGCTTCACGCTTCCTTGTGGTGGCGCTTCACGCTTCCTTGTGGTGGCGCTTCACGCTTCCTTGTGGTGGCGCTTCACGCTTCCTTGTGGTGGCGCTTCACGCTTCCTTGTGGTGGCGCTTCACGCTTCCTTGTGGTGGCGCTTCACGCTTCCTTGTGGTGGCGCTTCACGCTTCCTTGTGGTGGCGCTTCACGCTTCCTTGTGGTGGCGCTTCACGCTTCCTTGCAGGTTGCAGCCGATACCTGGGGATCCCTTATTATCAGCTGTATTATTGTGAAACCCCTCTAATATAAAAGTTACTGTCTAAACTGCAGAACGCCTATGGTCGCCTAAAGAGCCATGTCTGAGATGAGGCACTGACCTACAGTACACCTCCTAACACACAGCGCTAAGAGCCTGCAGCTCATCTACCGCTAATGAACATTCACGATCACTGAAATTACCTGAAGGAATGAAGCTTTCTCCCACCGGGGACATTAAAGTAGCAAATGAAGGGAGGTTCAGGGAAAGCCACTTACCAGAAATTCTCCAATTTACTAAAAATAAAAAAAAGGGCTATAATGCCGGAAATTGGACTGTAAAGAGAAAACGTCCGTGACCATTGGACATCAAGATCTCGGCAGACCGGAAAATAAAGAAAATAGGAGCCAGGGAGTCAATGCACGCTGGCTCCAGACGTCCCTTCATCTGCTCCATTACGGCCTTCCCCCCCCCCCCCAGAGATATAATATACTTTGGGTATCACAAGGATAGGAGTGAAAAGTGAATTATATGTAGGGGGCGAGGGTGCACATACAGGAGGTAAAGGGCGAACTGACTCGAAACATGAATTCCACCCGGGACACTGAGAACATGTAAACTGTTCCCTTATGGTCCTGTTGCAGTCTTTATATACAGAACCAATTTGTCCAATCTGCAATCAGCTGCTTTCGAGTGAAATTTTGTGATGATAATAATAATACATTTACCAGAGTACTGAAGGCATGTGTGGGGAGCAGCTCCATGATTTTGGCCACCACTTCCAAGCTGTGACGTAAATATCGTTGCCACTCTGTCTGCTGCTGTAGAACAATGTACAACACACAGGTCAGTGCAAAAGTACAGTACGTGGCACAGGATGGAAACAGGTCTGCATTCTTCTTTAAAAAAAAACACAAAAACACACACACACACAGCTCCCCCTCCTGTCCAGGGGTTGTGTGTGGTCACTGGCACACTGCCTTGTAGGTCTTTCTGAATGTAGTGATGCCTTTCACTTATGATCTGTCGGTTCATTCTGGAGAAAAACTACTTTTAAGGGTCCATTCACACGTCAGTATTTTTACCTTTCCAGATAAACGTTCCTGTTTTTTGCGGATCCGAAAATCTGGACGACATGAGGATGCTTTTAGCATGTCTTCCGCATTTTTGACGGATCCATTGACTAGAATGGCATGACGGAACGCAAAATCGGACAAATAGTAGGACAGGGTATATTTTTTTCCTGGATCCGAATAAACGGAACGGAATCGGAGAGCACCATGAGTGCTGTCCGATTATTTGCGGATTCCATTGAAAATGAATGGATCCGCATAACGTTCCGTTTTTAATCGGAACGGATGCAGAACACCAAAACGGACGTGTGAATGGACCCTAATGCATCTGAAAAGGAGCAGTTGAGTGCACTGAAGGTGGGCCCAAGCTTCTCGGTGCATCCTTGCTCCTCTTGCTTCGTCTGTCAGCCTCTCTCTCTCTCCTTGATTGACAGGGTGAAGGCTCCTGCATAGTCCTCTTGCCGGGCCCTGTCCTTCAAGAAAGAGTGAGGGGCTGGCAGAGGATACAAGAGGAGCAAGGATGCACAGAGGAGCTTGGGCCCACCTTCAGTGCACTTAACAGCTCATTTGCACATGCATTAAAAGTCAGCTGACCTAGCCATGACTGCACATCTAACCATGGCAGTAAGTCGCTTCAGCAGCAAAAAGCGGGCAGCTGTGACTGTGCCCCAACTACTTACATCATCATCTAGCGTCTCGTCGTCCAGCTCCTCCAGCTGTGTCTGGTTGTAGCGGAACTGGATGCGATTCAACACCTCAGTGAGCAGCAGCACCAGGGCATCCTCGTACCTGCGAAGGATGTAAAATGAATATGCCGCTATGACTCGAGGGCAGCAGAGACACCCCTCCACCTGTCCTCCTTACTTTTTCTATTATTCCCTTTGGGCTCATGCACACGAACGTACACTGGCACTGCCCGTGGGGCCACCATAGGCGGAGGCAGGACCCATGCACTTGAATGGGTTCCACGATCCGCAATGCAAAGAGTATTGCATGCACTACCTTTTTGCAGTGTGGAGGCACGGACAGAACCCTGTTCCACACCGCACCACAGTGATGCGGTGCACAAATGGCCGGTGCCCGTATATTGCGGAAAGGCCTTATGAGGGAGACAGAAATCACATTTAACACAAAGACTTCCCACTGAACTTCAGCTCCTTGTAAGCCCCCGGCATCACGAAAACCCTCACCTGCCAATAATGGCCTCTCTGTCTTCAAGCCGGTTTCTTATCTTGTTTGTTAGATAGTCTAAGAAGAGCGCCCAGATATCGAGACACGAGAGGTAACCTTCATGTGTCGGCTGCAGGAGGCAAATACCACAGATCAAGTACATGAGCAGGAGACAGAAAAATAACCTGACAAATAGACATCTAAGGCTACATGCACACAAACGTTTTTTTTCCCCATTTCCGTTCTTTTTTTGCTTTCCATATACGGAACCATTCATTTCAATGGATCCGCTCCGCAAAAAAAAAAAAAAAAAAAAAAAAGGTACTCCATATACCTGGGCTGCTGCTCCCCCTTTAGTCAAGAGTGTTTTTTTCAGGTTCCATACAGTCAGACCGATCTCTCCTATGGAGGATGTCCTTTGTTCACTACCGATCGCTTATATAAGATTTTACGGCGATGTAGAATAAACCGTCAACCTGGAGTGTATTCTCGGCTGACAATCAAACCTCCGACCCAGCCATTTAACCCCCTGACCATTACAGGGGTTGTCCGGGAATTAAAATTGATGACCTATCCTCAGGATTGGAGGGGGTCTGACACACAGGACCCCTACTGATCAGCCTTTTAGAGGAATCCGGGCGCTCCGAGTGCCGTGACCTCTTCCCAGGCCATGTGACGTCACCGTACATCGGTCACATGGCTTAGTTGCAGCTCAGCCCCCTTTAAATCAAAAAGGGGCTGAGCTGTAATACCAAGCACAGCTGCTATACGATGCACGGCACTGCTTGGCAAGTGCTCAGGAGGCCGGCACATTCTTGAGAGCTCCGGTGAGTGCCGCAGCTTTCTGGGACATGGACCTCTGCCCACGTGATATTGAGGACCTATCCTGTGGATAGATCATCAATATTTGCCGGACAACCCCTTTAAGGCCAAAAATAAATAAAGAACTCATGTGCAGTCAATGCTTGGGGCCAAGGGCTATACCTACACATTAGATGTATGTCAACCGGACTTAATGATTTTGGTGGGATCAGTCATCCAACTAATTTTGCAGAGGGGGAGCTTTCAGATACTTGCTGTATGGAAAGAGGTAGCCATTGGGTAGTTGAATTTCAACATTCCTGACCCTTTTTGTTTTCGGAGAGGAATAAGCCACCGCCAGATTAGTCTGGCAGTGAATTACTCCCCTCCTATTTAACTGCTCCAGACAACCTTCGAATGGTCTACAGCAGTGTTTCCCAACCAGTGTGCAGTCCAGCTGTTGCAAAACTACAACTCCCAGCATGCCTGGACAGCTTTTGGCTGTGCGGGAATGCTGGGAGTTGTAGTTTTGCAACAGCTGGAGGCACACTGGTTGGGAAACACTGGTCTACAGGACCATACTGTACCAAGAGCATCCCTCTTATTTTCTATAGGGGCTTGTTGCTTCTAGAAGAGAAGATCTGAAAAAGATTGCAACCGACAGAATCCCCCCCAAAGTCTACAGCTCGTAAGACACAGCTCTGCAATGTGGATGAGGCCCAAGGTAAACGCTGCTTGAACCTTAAAGGGACCTTAGCGGAGTCCAACACATTACCTGATGAAAGGTGTATTTGAAGAGCAATGACAGGAACTCAACTACAGGGAACTGGGCATTCGATTCTATCCTCCTCAAGTGGACGCTAACGAAAAGCCGAAGGAAGTCTGTAAACTTTTCCACATAACTGTAACGACATGAAGAGGCAAACGATGAAAAGCCCACTCCCCCAATACGGCCCACAAGTAAAGATCTGCAGGTCTGGACTCTGGGAAAGCTGGGTGTCAGAGGGTAATGGAAGCCATCCAGCCTTCCTTGACATAACAGATACAGTAATGACCCTGAAAGAACTGGTTACTCAAGAAGCGATGCCACAGCCTTGGGCACGCCGTGACCTCATTAGATTGGGGTGACCAGAAATTGTGGGGCATCACAAGTCACAACACTAACGAGCCAGCATCGGCGCCTATGGTATGGCATTGGTTGGAGCCAGGCGCACACTGAAGGGCACTGCTTTTATGTGGTATATAGCAAAGAAAATGCAATTATTGTTGAGCTGCAAGAACGATACATGCCACGGATCTGAAGTAGTGAGAATTATCGTAAAAGGAAGGACAATACAACGTATCCTGCGGCAAATGAAGAACGACTTGACCGGTACAAAGTTTCTGATCCTTCTCGTATCCGATTCTCTCTTTAATACTTAAACATTTACTGAGAAATACAGGGAAAGTATCAATTAAATGTCTCAATGTAGCTCGACAGGGCAGTCAATATTAAAAATCTCCTAGTTCCTTTGTATACAGCTCTTAGGCAGACCTGTGTCTCCATGGTTACAGACTACAAAGAAACCCCGTGTGTAGTCTGATTGTGCCATATTTTTAATCTCATGCAACCCTAAGGTCCTGTATTGTATCGGGAAGGAAGCGTTCCTTTCGGCAATCACCTGCTCATCAGCGAAGGAGACCACTGCTATTACATGCAGCGATCTCCTCCACAGTATGGGGAAGAGCAGAGCAATCTCTAATGCCATCGCTCGTCCCCATACAGAATCATTATTTGCCAACAGCAGATCGTGATTAGACAGCACGATCCTGCCGCCAGCAAGCAACGATTTTGTAGCCTGCTTAAAAAAATTACGATTACCCGATGAACGAGCGTTTGCTCTTTCGTTGGCACTTTTACACAGGAAAATCTTCGCTGACTACTGTTAGTACGAACGCATGTTAGCAATGATCTGCCTGGTATCCAGGTGTAATACAGCCCCCTAAGGCTCTAGGATCCTAGCATGTAATCGGGAATCGCACTCAGACGGCCATATGTTGTCCACAAAAATGCGGACCTGTTTTTTTTGCGGACAGTTAGGCATGTCCGCAAAAAAAACGGATTGCATTCTGCTTTTTTTGCGGACCCACAGAATTCAATGGGGCCCGTCCTGATTTTCACTGACAAATATAGGACGTTTTATTTTTTTATGCGGAGCCATAGAACAGAAGATAAAGGGCCCCGTAGAAGTGAATAGGTCTGCATCTAATCTGCAACAAAACGGATCCGCCTTTTTGCGGACAGCATACAGCAGTCTGAATGAGCCCTAAAAAGGAAATGTTTGAGATTTTGATGTCCTATCCTCAGTATAGGTCGCCAGTACCTGATAAGTGGGGGGTCCGAATCCTGGCGCCCCTGGCGATCAGCTGTGTGAAAAGGCTATTACTAAGCCATGTGACATCACGTTCATCGGTCACATGGCATAAGCGCAGTTCAGTCTCATTCAGATGAATGGGGCACAGTTGCAATACCAATACCTGAGGACAGCCAATATTAAAGGGTGATGCTAGGAAGGCTCCTCCCCGTCGTGGCCAGCTATTGGCTGCCCATCCCAACACCCACCCCCCAGATGTTTTCATCCACGTGACGGGGAGATGCAGCGGCGGCCCTGCCGGTATGAGAAGCAATGCGGGTGCCGAGGAGGTAACACATCTGTGAGGGGCCTGGGCATACGGGGGACATTATAGATCCTGGATAATCCCTTTAAACACCCGGAAAATCCCTTTCATATTAGATCTGCACTGATTTCTCACAGAGAAAGTCATTCCAATTGTTGCCACTATTCCCAGCCAAAGTGATCCAGAACCACACTCCTACCTGTCCCTTTTTGCTTGCCTACCAAATGTATACAAGCAAGAAGAGAAAGATCGTAGCACGACTGCAAATCAGACGACACAGGGGTTGTTTGTAGTCTGTTGCCACGGAGACACATGGGTATGCAAAGGCGCTATGGACACAGATCTTTTAACCAAGGTCATTTGCAAAGTTGCTATATATTGCATGGAGATAAAACAGTGAATGCGTCCGTCCCCTTTAAAGTCATTCACATTCTGAATTTTCTTTTAAAATAGTGCTACCATAAAAACCACGAGTACCTCTCATCCAGCTCCTCCAGGCGACTGCGCACACTGTGGGCATTCGTCTCTCGTGTAATCCTCTGCAAGAGGTAGAAGGTCTGCTGGCACACGCGTAACAGATATTCCTGGAACTCCAGGGGGACACAGTTCTTGCACATCAGTTCATTAATACAAGACATTGCTAAGACCCCCAGTCGGTTACAGTCTTGCTGAGAGGTGGGCAAAGTCAATGGTATGGGAGGGCTACTGCTGCCACCACCGTTCATGGTGACGGCGTTGGTGTTGTTGACGGTATGAGTCCTTCGTGACCGGGTGTCGCAACCCAGGCGGGCAAAGTGAAAGATTGTGGTAAGCAGGGAGGGGGTGATGCTGGCGGAAAGGGGGATCCAACTGAAGAGATGCGAGAGGCACTCGAGGGCCAGGGCACAAATACGCTCACTTTCAGCTTCCAGGCTCGGAGGTGGTTGGCTCAGCTGCTTTGCCAAGGCGGGGGTGTGCACAAGGTTACTGAGGAGGTCTTCTACAAGGTGGAAAAGGGAAAAAAAATAAAAAATTCAGACCAATGAGAAAGCATCACTGCAGGTATTAGTGACCCCTACAATGATGCTGACAGCCTCTTCACGATTGCACATTGTCGCTATGGTAACAGACTACAAACACCTTACGTAGTCACGCTCCCATCTGCTACTTGCCAACATACATTCAGTAGGTTAGCAAGAACTAAGGCATAGATGGAACTGGAGTAATTGTAGGATCAGACTACGCATTGTTTGCTTGTAGTCTGTTACCATGGCACCAAGTAAAAAAAAAAAAAAAAGCGTTACAAAGTTGCTTGCTTCATCTTACGTTTTAGAGCAGTAAAGAAGATGAAGTCATTGGCATTAGGGGAAGCGTCTCATTTTATCGAACTCCATATGAGTGCAACCCAATGGAGACATCTACTGCATATAAAAGTCGATGATTGCTACGGAATATTTTTTTCATTATTATTATTATTATTATAATAATGCCCCTTTCCCTTGCATTCCTTCGTAGTTTCAAGGTCATCCACTTGGAACTTTATTACTGCAAATTCCTGACATTTTCTCCCCCTATGAAATCTCTGTCCGTATCATTACGCTACACATCTCAAGGATGCTTCCAGCAAGGCAGAAGTCATTAGCACGCAGCAGACTCTGCCCACCGCTGGCACCGACCCATCCATCCAGGCCCAGCGCAGTTCATTTGCGGGAAATTTTATATTTTTGCATGAAAAGAAAAACAAATTCTTCATGTGTGCAGCTTGACTAAAAAGAAGTAATGTATGCAGGCGGAATATTGAAGAGATTATTTTTCAGTTGAGAACATTTTCTAGTTTCTGGATTACCATTATAGGTAGTGAGGAGATAATGATATTAGCATACTAAAGGCTCATGCACACAACCGTATCCGTTCGGCAGTCCGCAAGTCACGGGTCCTGGCCGAGTGCATGCCACCATTTCTTTTTTAACTCCTGCAGAAATGTCCTATGGACAAGACTAGACCACGTTCTATCTTGTCTACAAGGCCACGGAACGAACGGACGTATGGATGCGGACAGCAAACCGTGTGCTTTCCACATCTTTTGCGGCCTCATTGAAATGAATGGGTCTGAAAAAAATGCGGATTCGGACTGAACATAGGGTTGTGCGCATGAGCCCTAACATTGCATCCTAAGAGAAGCCACAGCTTGAGGCCAGATATTGCATCCAGGACTGCACAAACCAGACTGACCACCTGCAGTGGCCTTGTCTAAGGGGCAGCGGAGACATAGCCCTACTTTACATTGCCATAAGGCCCCATGCACATGGCCAATCGACCCTGGGAACGGAACTGGAAGCAAGATGCTGTAGACAGGTTGCATACAAGATGGACCTGCGATACGGCCACAAGTCCTTACTGCAATAAGCCAGTCGCCGACATGATCATCCATCTGGTCGGGGACTGTAAGGAGACATCCCACAGTAGCTATTGGACGGCACAGTCAACTGACACTGTGGCCAAAACCTTTCTGCAGGCCAGTCATCAAGTGGGATGGAGAAAAACCGATTGTGAATAGAAGAAGCAGCAGCATCCTTGAGAGTGGTGGCTAGAATATTCCTGCGTCTCACACAAAGATTAATCATTTCTGGAATTCACGTCACGGGTATATATTTTTTATGGGAACCTCTCCTTGTCCAGGATTAATAGAAAGTCAGATTTTTTATTTATTTTTCTGCAGGAATAGCGCCTTTATTGTCTATAGGCCGTGTCTGGTACTGCAACTCACATCCATTTAAAGGGGTAATCCCATCAGACAATGAGGGCATATCGCTAGGATATGCCCCCATTGTCTGATAGGAGCGGGTCCCACCTCTGCGACCTGCACCTACAACGAGAATGGAGCGAGGAGAGTTGTAGCTGGAGGACCCCGGATTTCCCGGGGTCCATCCACCACCAAGCGCTGCTCCCATATAGAAGTTAATGGGAGCGCACCGCGCACGAACGCCCCCTGCTCCCATTCATTTGTTTGGGGCAGACGGAAATAGCCGAGCCAGCGCACGGCTATTTTCGGAGGCCCCATAGAAATGAATGGAGGGTGGCTGCGCATGCGCGTTCATTTCCCCGCTCCGTTCTCATTGTAGGTGCAGGTCCCAGAGGTGGGGCCCGCACCTATCAGACAATGGGGGCATATCCCAGCGATATGCCCCCATTGTCTGTGATGGGAATACCCCTTTAAGTCAAAGGGACTGAACTACAATACAAGACAACCCACAGAGAGGGGAGTGGATGTTCCTGATAGAAAAGCAGACATCGACACTTGGTGGTCTCCCCTGAAGGAGACAACATCTCATGGTGTGGCAAGTCGCCATACTGTCAGTCCTGAAGTCCATGCTACCACTGTAAAAAGAATGCCAATATTGGATAGGCACCAGCTCTTGTGACATCTCTTCAGTCCGTGTCTGCAGCCGCATTACAAAAGGGAACCACAAATGCTTTCGTGAACAGGAAGGAAATAAGCAACAAGTAGACGCCATTGATCTCAGGGGAAATGACAGACATGCCGGAAGACGCACAGGGACCGGGAGTGACAAGAACTGGGTGCTGATGACCTGTGTTTACTATAGAGATGCTGCAAAACCTGCTTTCCTCTATTATAACAAGTAACACGAGGGCAACTCCAATCTCGTCACAGATAACCACCTGAATAGGAGAGTCACTGCTGGTGTGACTACCAAGACACCAGGCAACTTGCCAATTTTGCCAGGAGAAGATTTAGAGGCCACTGGAGATGTAATGACGTATTAGATGAGAGCATTTAAACAGCCCAAATGCACCAGAGCAAGAGCCGCTGCTGGTGGCACCTACTGTAAATGAGTCCAGAGCATGTGGCTCCCTCTCTCTCATGTGTATGTGGCCCCACAGGATGTATGGAAAAGGTCAGGGCTGACATTTAACAATATCAGTCCCTTTAAATCTGCATCTGAAATCTAACTTGAGCTCTATGGCAGGGATGTACACTCCCCCAGTTAGAAGAGTCTCACATGGGGGCACGTCTCTTATACACTTATTAAAGCGGCAGACGTAAAGCCTTTAGTGTACATCTACATTCAGAAAACATCTGACGTATCGGATGGATCTAAAAAGGTTGGTGCCCCCATAACGGGCGCTCAGCTGCTTCAACTCTGCTCTGCTGATCCTCGTGGAAGCAATCAGAGCGACGTAAGGGCTCAGCAATCGCCAGCACTCCAGCCGTTACGAAACTACAACTCCCAGAATCCTGCTTTTACTTCTATGGGAGTTACAAGAACAGCCGAACAAGTGTGCATGCTGGGAGTTGTAGTTTCACAGCAGCTGGAGTGCCGAAGGTTGCTGATCCCTGCTGTATACTATCCTGCCTCCCCGAGAATCAGCGGGTTGGGGTCTCACTATCTGCACCTCACAGATCAAAAAGGCACCAAGACGTTTTCTGAAACTACAGCTTTCACATTGCCTTGCACAAGTGGAAATGTGTTGCACTCAGAAGGTCACACGTTAAAGTGGAAGTGCATTATTTTTAGAACGGCTCTACATTTACTGTATATTTTTAGGAAATGAGAACTACAGTGTCCTCCTATGCGATTACAAGGCAGGAAGTCCGCTGTGCGTAGTAAAATGTGCTCCCATACTACTTAGATAGGGGCATGTCTCCATTTTTTGCTTGTGCCTGAAGTTGAAAGAGAAAGCACCACTCGTCCATGGGCTGTGTCTTGGATTCCAATGAAGGGGATACGAGTTGCACAATCAGACCTGGCCTCAGGACAGGAGTGGTGTTGTCTCATCATAGACAATGGGAGCATATCGCTAGGATATGCCCCCATTGTCTTATAGGTGCGGGTCCCAGCACCTATATCGAGAACGGAGCCCTGCAAGTGAAGGAGGGCAACCCGCGCATGCGCAGCCGCCCTCCATTAATTTTCTACGGGGGTTGGCGAAAATAGTCGAGCGCCATTGATCTCAGGGGAAAGAGATGTCACAAGAGCTGGCGCCTATCCAATATTGGCATTCCTTTCCTAGCGATATGCCCCCATTGTCTATGATGAGACAACCCCTTTAAAGGGTTATCTGGGAATATTGATGACCTTTCCTCTGTATCAAATCAGCAGGGGTCCGGCGCCTGTGACCCTCGGCGATCAGCTGTTAGAAGAGTTGCAGCTCAGCCCCATTCAAGTCCATGCTTGGAAAGCGCCAGGGAGGCCTCCACGCTCACCAGAGCTGCAGCTTCCCAAAACAGCTGATCGGCGTGTGCGTCAGGACTACCACCCCCACCGTTGTGAAAACTGATGACCTATGCTGTGGATAGGTCACCAATATTAATTCCCCGATAACCTCTTTAAAGAAAGCAGCAACATTTTTCTAACACCTTGCAACTACCTCTGATGCTTGGAGGGAAGATACCTCAAGATCACCAATAAGGAGTAGTCCAATGATGGAACACCGCCATATTACCAGAGGAGATGAAAGACCAGTTCCAGCTTCACCCTACTGGACGCTGCTTGCAGATCACAGAATTAGAGACAGATAGTCGATGGGGCCACTTAATCCAACCAAAATTATTCTGCAGTACGGCTAGGTGGGCATCTGCATCTCCTAATGGGGTACGCTGGCAACCATCGTTCACGTTATGAGTATTATAACTGGTTTCTTAAAGGGAGACTCCAGGCAAACTACTTACTATACTGTATTCTGCCTAGACATGAGGAGGAGAATGACGAAGACATTTAAAGGACCTCCTAAAGCAAATTCTTATATCTTGTCCGACCACCCTTAGGTCTTGTCCTACGCATAACAGGTCTGTAGTGAGGGGTGTTCCTTTAAGCACTCCGGAGGATCCTTGTCAAGCATAGGAGTCAATTAGAGGGTTAATACCTTCTTGTAAAGTGATGACATGTCAGTAGCATAGGTCATTACTTGACCTATGATCTTTAAGGGTCTGATCTTTGGGACCTCATGGACTCTGAAGTGAACTCGGCACTGGGACAGAGCTTGGTGCCAGGCACTGTATTTTGCAAGTAGTGGGCTGGAAACAGGGTAAAGAATTAGAGGTTGGACTGAAATGGATCCATGAAGTGATGGCAAATCGTAGCCATCTGCCATGACTTACAGGCACCGTAAAACGAACAGAGCTGCAGGTCAAGCATGGGGACTGCTGCTCCATTCAACTCTATGGGACTGGTGGAAACAGGCGAGCGCTTGTACTTTTGCCATCTCTGGCAGTCCCTTAGACATGATTGGAGCGGCTACGTGCACGCTCAACCAGACAGGTCTGCACGGGGTATGGCGCCAGGTTCTCATAATCAGTGGGGGTCTCTGCAATCAGCCCCCCCACTGATGTAATGATTATAGCCCCAACCACCTCTGGATGGGTGGTAACCAGAATGCCCTTTAAATCGTAGTGTCAAGCAATTTGGCCAGCACTGACAGAGTACAAAGAAACGGGAGGACATATAGGAAGGTGGCACGCTCACCGGCATCTGACTGCAGTGGGTGATGGCGGAGGAGTGGCTGTGGTGACGCTGTGTTTATCCCATATACTTTCAAGCACGCCTGGAATTTAACAGAAAGTAGTGTCATTAGAGGTAAAGCAAAGGCAATGACCTAAATAACATGCCCTGGTTACGTTAAATTACATATGGAGGAAATGAGGTGTACACCCTTAGGCAAAGGTCTATGTAAATAGGGATGCATGAAGAGCCAAACATATATAAAAAAATAATGACAACCCCACCCTTTGTCTGGCAGAAATTAAAATGAAAGCATGAAGCGTACAGTTTCCCTGATTCCGTAACAGAAACAAATGATGATTCCTCTATAACTCCTACTAGAAGTTTATAAATAAAGTACAATCGGTTGTTACCTGCACAGTCTGACTCTATCCAATCGGTGCTGCCATTGCCGGACTGTGCAGGGACACACCCCCAATGGGTAACAGCCAATTAAACTTCTAGCAGGAATAACAGAGGAACGGCACTGCATACAGTTATAAGAATAGATGATCCATGCAGAATGCAAGTAGTTACTAAAACAGACATGTCCCCTTCAGCCCAGAGTTCCGTGTGGCTTCTGAGCCCCTACCTGTCAGCAGACCCAGCACGTTTGGCACTTGCTCCAGCAGCAGTTTGCGAAGTTCCTCCTTCCTGGCTACGCTCAGGTCCTCCCTGGGACAGGCCTAGCTCTTCCGAAGCAGTCTTCAGCATGATCAACCCCAGGGAAGTCGTGCGGGGGCTCTGGATAAGCTACAGTGATGGGGTGACGGAGACACACAGTGAATACGTGCTGAGAAACTTCCTCTTAAAGGGGTTGTCTATAATTCGGAAAAAAATGCTGCTTCCTTTCCAAAAACAGCTCCACACCTGCCCACAGGTTGCATGTGGTATTACAGCTCACGTCAATGGTTAAGCTGCAATACCAAGCACAACCTATGGACAAGCTGCCTTATTAGGAGGAATCCCCTTACCTGCAGGATATTGGTGAAGAAGTCATGGTAGAACATCGGCCAGTCCTGTCTGCCCATGTCCACAATCACCTTGCACAGCTTGTTGCAGATGAAGCCAGGAAGCGCTTTGTGCTGGCTCAGGAGGAGCTTGGGCAAGGAGCTGCGGATCTCCATCTTCTCCTCTGATGGGACGCCCAGCCACATCTTATTGATTAAGTTCTGCACAATTAATCAGTGGGGGAGATTTATTACCGCAGTCCTATATTTATGATACACGGCAGGCAGAAAGCGCGCCAATTTTACTGCAGCGGCTCACATTCTGCAATACATTTCACCTCGATATAAGAAACTTTTCCTTAAATCTGTGCTCTGTGACCGACTAATTTTTTTGCAATGACTTCAAAGAATTCTCCAGGTAGGTCATCAATATCTGCTTGGTGAAGGCTCCAACATCCAGCACCAGAAACTAACAAGTGTATGGAGTAGAAGGGGGGGTAGTATAGGCACCATGGCAGCCCGAATAAGGTGAGCGGTGGGGGTCTGACACCTAGCATCATTATACTGATGGCCTACCATAAGGATAGCGCATCCATATCTGTAGCCTAGAGAACCCCTTTAAAAAAAGTAATATGCTAATGATTCCCTGCTGCTCCCGTCCAGATGCTTTCTGTATCCCCCACTACTTCCTAGACCAGGGATCAGCAACCTCCGGCACTCCAGCAGTTCTGAAACTACAACTCCCAGAATCCTCCTTTTATTTCTGTGGGAGTTACCAGAACAGCCAAGTAAGTTTGCATGCTGGGAGTTGTAGTATCACGGCAGCTGGAGTGCCGAAGGTTGCTGATCCCTGATCTAGACACTCAATGCACAACTGTGACTGTTCAGCCAATCACTGGCTGCGGCAAATCAAGGCCGAGGCCAGCGATTGGCTGATCGGTCACCAGTAAGTAGAAACTGGTGGCGAACCCAGGAGAACTCAGAAGGGAAAAGGTGGGCAATTAGTATACGGAGTATTGTTTTTTTTTAAAGGGCATCTGTCAGCAGATTTGTACCTACAAATCTTGGCAGCTGAAGGCATCTGTGTTGGTCCCATGTTCCTATGTGCCCGCATTGCTGAGAAAAATGTATGTTTTATTATATGCAAATGAGCCTCTAGGAGCAACGGGGGCGTTACCATTACACCTAGAGGCCACGCCCTCTGCACTTTGATTGACAGGACCAGACCGTGTAAACTTCATCACCCCTGGCCCTGTCAAAGTGCAGAGGGCGCAGCAGTTGCACAGAGAGCAGAGCCAAGCGCATATGCAACAGTTCATAGGTACAAAACTGCTGACAGACGCCCTCTCAGACCCTGCACTCGGCATAACACATTATTCATCAGTGTTCTTTTAATCATCAGGCCCGCTGGAGTCAATCAAGACTCAGTCTCCCCATCTCCCTGGCTACTAAGGTTGCACCAAAGACTATGCGGGGGGGGGGGGGGGGGTTGGACAATTCCTTTAAGGGCAAAGTTCATCTGTGTCAACATGTGTGTGTCATGCATCGATCTATAATAAGCTAAGAAGTGATGAATTCTCTCACCTCAAACACGCTGAGACTGTACATCAGAACATAGTCATTGTGCGAGCTGGACAGGAAGTAGAAGCAGAACCTCCAGGCCCCGAGCTGCTGCGCAAAGTTATTCAATAGGGCCTCTGTGCAAAAGAGAAAAGTCATTAGAGAGCGATACAGTACAGTACATTATAAGCAAAGACTGCTGGGAGTTGTAGTTTCACCAGGCTGACCCAATCGTGATGTAATTGATTATAGGACAGCGATTTAAAGGGGTTCTCCGGGCTTTTCCTATTGATGACCCATTCTCAAGAGAGATCATCAATATCAGATCAGCGAGGGTTCGACACCCGGCACCCCCGCCGATCAGCTGTATAAAGGGAAGGCGCGCGCAGGCACAGTGTGCACAGTGACGTCTTCCTTCTCGCTGCTGCTATGTCTATGGCAGAGCAGGTAGAGAGACGTGAAAAGGCAGGTGCGCACTGCGCACGCACCATATCCTCATACAGGTGATCGGCGGGGGTGCCGGGTGTCAGAGCCCCGCCGATGTGATATTGATGACCTATCCTGAGGTTATGTCACCAATATTAAAACACCTGGACAACCCCTTTAAAGCAGTATTCCTGTCAGGGACATTTAGACTGGACAGTACATGACATTAAAGGGACATTCTGAGAAGATTAAGTTATCCCCTATCCATAGGATAAAGAATAACTATTAGATCGTGGTCCCTACCACTGGGACCCCTACTGATCATAAGAATTGGGGGCCCTGTACCCCCTGCAGCCCCTCTGAAATGATCGAAGAAGCCAGTCAGGCATGCGTGCAGCCCCTCCATTCATTTCTATGGGAGTTCAGGAGATATCAGTGTACTCTGCTAATTCTGGAACTTCCATAGAAATGGATAGAACGGACACACGCATGTGAACGTCTGTTCCTTTCAGAGGGTACAGGGCCCCCGTTCGAGAGCAGTGGGAGACGCCAATCAATCTAATAGTTACCCCTATCCTGTGGACAGCGGCTAACAAACTATCCGGAATACCCCTTTAATGTCTGCTAGGTGTAGGTCCCACCACTATTCAAAGAACAGGGCCTGACTGGCAGCAGCGGTGAACAGAGAGGTCCACGTGCATGCGCAGCTCTCTCTAATCACTTCTATGGGAGTCCCAAAAACAGCCAAGTAGGTTTTTGGAATTCACATGGAAGTGAATGGAGGGGGGGCTGCACATGACGTAATGGGGAATTTGTTCTCGACAGGTGCAGGTCCCACCTCTTGTAATATGCCACAAGTGTTCCAGATGGGAATACAAAGGATTACAAAGCCTGGACTGTACCAGCCCCTCAGCTGTGAGAAGTCAGGGAGTGGACGTACGATGTTCCCATTCGCTGACCACAGAGTTTGAAAGAAAGAAACAGCAAAAGATGGAAAACCCCTTCAGTTGTGCACCAATGCCCGCTGCACCCGGGCTATGCGTCCATGGCATGCACAACCAGCTATATACAGGCAACTGGTTAATACGTATCCCCAGAGCGACGCACCGCTCTCATTTTTAAAAACTTCAAGAGGAAGTTGCACAGCAGCACAACACGTGCGGCAGACCTGTCACAACCACGTCAGGATCCGGTCTGGGGACCACTCATATAGACAGCGTTGTCAACCCCGCTTGTTCCTTTAGGCCAGTGATCTCCAACTAGCTGTTGGGGGGGATGCTGGGAGTTATACTTTCTCAACCGGAGAAGAGAACTGCCTTATGTCCTCCATACACATTAGATGAATGTCAGCTGAACCTGCCAACCATCTAATCTGTATGGGGGGTCCGTCCAACTCTCCACCAACAGCAGATGTTGGGTGAGGTAAGGGATCGGGCAGTTGGAGTTCAACATGCCCAATCTTTTTGGTCTCAGGGGAGATAAGCGGCTGCCAGTGGCATATATCCGCTTCCATACATGCATGCTCAGCAGGGAGCAGACATTCATCCGACAGCTATCCAATCTATGGCCAGCTTAAAGGGGTTGGCCCATCGCAAGGATAGGCCATCAATGTCACACGGTGCGAGTCCCCCTCTGGGAACCACCCGAAGTGAAGGAGGGCACATCACGCAAGCATAGCCACTCTTCATTCACCGTTGAGTGCACTGGCTCTGCTATTTCCGGCAGTCCCATAGAGGTGAATTGAGCAGAAGTGAAGGAGAGCACACTGCACTTGCACGGCATGCTCTCCATTCATTTCCAATGGTCTTCCCAAAAATAGCAGAGTGCACTCGCTCAGAAGTGAATGAGCAGCACGCCACACATGCGCAGTGTGCCCTCCTTCGAGGTGTGACCCATACCACCTGACATTGATGGCATAGCCTAGCAACGTGTCATCAACGTCTGAGAGGGGGGAACCCCTTTAAAAGCATTTTCTGAGACCTTAGTAAAGGACATTAATATCAGATCAGTGGGGGTCTGGCACCTGACAGCCCCGACGATCAGCTTTTCATGGCAGCGCTAGTGTTAGAAACTATACAGTGGGCAGAACTGAAAGAAGAAAGCTTCCTCCACTGTGGAGTCACCATGCCAGCATACTGCAGCATCCAGGTAAATGGGAGGTGAGCTGCAGTACTCAAAAGCAAACCTTTGAGGGGCGCTGGGTGTCGGACCCCCACCAATCTGATACTGATGACCTATTCAGAGGATACGTAATCAGTATCTAGGCCCCAGAAAACCCCTTTAAACGGAGCTCGTATAAAATAAATAAAAATAGGTAAGGAATTATCGTTTTCACCGACAGATGACACTCCGCACTCTCTGCTCACATACCCCGTCCAATTCTGGAGCCAGAAAACTGCATAGTGAACAATTCCATCATAGTCTCTATTAAGGGGGGTGGCCAAAGAAAAACATTTATTATCCACACAGGATAGATCTGACTGCTGGGGTCTGACCGTGCAGCAAGAATGAGGGTCCTGTGTTTAAATGGAATAGTGGTCACGCATGCTGCTCCATTCAAACTCTATGGGACTGAATGCAGTGCCCACTACCTCCTTCGGTTCCACAGAGATTGAATGGGACGGTAGTGAGAATGCGTGACCACCTGTACATTCAACTGGGGTCATGAGAAATCTCTTTACAGAGGTTATACGCTCTTTGCCCACTATGGTGTCCATATAACCCAACAGTGCACGTGGGCAAGAGCTGTCCCATTAGAACAACCCCTTTAAGTCAGAGTCGGGCTGCTTCACATCTGACACGCTCTGCGCCTTCAAGTCTTGCAGATTTTGTCTTATGACCAGATCACGTGACCACAGAACACTACGTCACATGGACCACAGCTCCCACCTTCCCGGATCCAGCAAGTATACACCCCTCAGGCTATCCAATAGCAGGCTACTAAGATACAGCGGTACCATCCAAGGTCACCTAAAAATACACCGCAATGCATAAAGTCATCCGCGTCACCGTTTGCCTCACCGATTTCTCTCTTCCGATCATTGGATGTGCTGGTGTGAAAGAACTCGCTCATAAGACCCTCCAGGGCACGGAGCGAGGCCTCCTCGGACGCCTGGAAACAGAAAGGGATTGTAAAGTCAGATGGTGGTGGTGGTAGTTGTCACATATACAGAGCAGTGATCTTCAGCTGTCTGCTGAACTAAAACTCTCAGCATGCATTATGTACAATGCTAAAATGTGCCATATGATCAGTGAAGGTCCGACCTGGCTGTGCTGAGGGTTTAGAATGGGGCGCATGCCTAAATCGGCATTGCAAGTCATTAATACATAAGGGGGGCTCCTCAATAGAAGATGAAGGGCGCTTCCTGCGAACGCTGCGGCCATTTCATTGTGCTGATAATCAGGGACCCGAGGGCGCCCCCTGCCCCACGCTCTTTTAAGGCCTCATGCACACGACAGTGTTTTTTCACCGTCAGTGATTTTGCTTCAGTTGTGTTTCCTTGTGTCTTCCTTTATTTTTTGTCTGACGGGGAAAAAAAAAAAAGGAAGGTGGATGAAAAGTCTAATTTTATTGCATAAAGGTCTTGTAGAAAAAAAAACGGACGTGGACGACATACCAGTTGTGCATCCGTTTTTTTTTTTGATGGACCCATTGACTTGAATGGGTCCGTCCTCCGTTTTCCACTGAATAGGACAGGTTATAGTTTTTTGACGGACTGGAATCACAAATCACGGACGCGGAGAAAAAACGGAGGACTATCAATTTTTTTTCACAGCTCCATAGAAATGAATGGGACCTCCGCTAAACTGTGAAAAATGACGGAACGGACGCACACAACGGTCGTGTGCATGAGGCCTAAAGCTGTAGCTTTCAGCCTGTGTAGGGCAGGACATGCTGGGAGCTGAAGTTTTGCCAAAGGTCGGAGATCACTAATCCACTAGACCCCCTTATATAAAGGGGTCAGTCTCCGTTAGGCCTCATGCACGTGACCATATTTTGGGCCCACGTCTGATGTGCATTATTTTTTTTTTGCTAATCGCACATGGACCCATTCATTTCTATGGCTCTGAAAAAAAACATAAAAGAGGGGACACCATACAGATGACCTCTGTGTGCTGTCTGCATCCGTCCGTCTCATGTCCTATTCTTGTCCGTTTTGTAGACAAGAATAGCCATTTCTATAATGGGGACTGAGGAAAACGTGACATGCACATGGACAGCATCCGTATTGTGCAGATTTGAGGTTGGCGGACCGCAGAACTGATACGGCCGCCGTGTGCATGAGGCCTTAGGACAGGGGGTCGGCAACCTCCTTCACTCCAGCTGCTGTGAAACAACAACTCCCTGCATGCACAATTGCTTGGCTGTTCGTGTAACTGCCATGAAAGTGAGTGGAGCATGCTGGGAGTTGTAGTTTCAGAACATCTGGAGTACGGGAGGTTGCGGCTCCCCGCCTTAGGGTGTATGCGCATGGTACGGATTTTCGTGCAGACAGTAGCGGCTGATGTTTAAAATCTCATGTACAAGGTGCAGAAATTTTCTAGGTGGAAATGGACCCGCGGTGGAGATTTTGACGTCTGCGACGTGTCGATTGTGTGATTTTTCAGCTCAGATTTCACCCTTTTTTAAAAGATCTGGGGCAAATCCGCAAGTAACAAAAGCAGATTTTGGTGCGGAAATGCAGAAGAAAAAACGCACAAAAATCCTGTGGCAAATTAAATGACACAGCGGTATGCATATAGCCTTAGGGCTCCTTCACACAGTTCTGGTCCTGGCGTTTCTTGGGCCCAGATTAAAAAAATCATAATAATAATAATAATAATTAAAATATTCCCAAATTTTTTAAATTTCATTTGCTAAAAAATAAATAAATGTCTGTGTGAAAACTCAATCCTTTAATCCTGAAAGATGCTTCTATTTTTATAGGAATTAGGTTTTCGGTGCACTGTGGGAGGGGCCACTCCATATGCTGCATCAATGTCCCGCCATAACACTGGCTCTGTGGACCAAATTTTCCACAGGGAAGGTACGATTATCTTTCAGGGGCACCTACCTCACATGGCGGCATGGTTACTTCTAAACGGATTTTGGAGGTGACAGGCTGCCTTTAAGTCACTCTGAATATTAGGAAATGGCATAAAAAGCAATTGCCCTAATGTGGGAGCCTCATTACTGCCGCCGATACCTTGCAGGAGTCCATAGGTAGTATACAGGCTGCCATAAACAGCAGCTTGTAATCCACTGATGGGCCTGAAATCCGCTTTTCTATTCCACCGGCCATATGCAAGCGGGATTACCAGGACACAAAAAAAAATGTATACCTAATTTCAGAAGAGCATGTCCTGTGCGAAATCAAGCTCCGTGTGTGAGAAAGGATAGCCCATTATGGACACTGCTCGTTTCGCAGGAGCATAGGGCATTATACTGATTTATAATGCTGTGTGTCTCTGCATGACTTGTAGCTACTGAATTATACTGACATAACGCCGTCAGTATAATTCTGTAGCAGTTAGGTGATGCAGAGACGCACAGCTTTATAAATCATTATAATGCCTTACGTGCGATCAGTGTCCGCGATGGGATATCACGCTCACACACGAAGCGCGATTCCCGCACAGGACACGCACATGCCGTGCAGCTGATCCCTGGGAGCTTCTGGCCCTAAATTCTTGCATTTATAACACAGGAATACCTTTAAAAAAAAATGAAAGGGGTTGTGTCAACTCAGACATTGGTGACATATCCTAGTGATGTCACCAATGTCAGACAGGTGCAGATCCCACCTCTGCCCCCCCCCCCCCCCCCCCCCGGAAGTCAAAGAGTGCCCCGCGCTGCCGCCTTCCACGCATGGCTATTTTCAGAGGTCCCATAGAAATAAACAGAGAGCGCACTGCGCAAGCGCGGCCAATGCTCTGCTCACATATACGGGACTGCCAGAGATGGCCAAGCTTGTCTACTTTAGGCAGTCCCATAGAAATGAATGGAGAGCGTCCACGCATGCGCGCCTGTTCTCCGCTCACTTCAGGGGTCTTAGCTGACGGTCCCACTCTGTCCTAACGATATGCCACCAATGTCTCAGATGACACAACCCCTTTAAGACACTTGCCCACAGGACATCATTATCGCTTCTATTGGGGGAGGGGGTAACGAAGCTCCTGGAAGAAAATCCGCAACAAGATCCCCTCCTAACATGTCTTGGGCCCCCTTAGACATTAGGTGCCACCTCTGACACTCCAGCTGTGGCGTAACTACATCTTCCAGCATGCTCACACTTGCTTGGCAGTGAGTGGACCAAGATGGGAGTTGTAGTTTTCCCACATCTGGAGCGCCGGAGGTTTCTGACCCCTGCTCTAAGGGGTGCAGAGGTAGCATCTAGTATCCGAGGGGGCCCTGCGACTCATGTGGGGTACTTATCCCGCCGCCCCGTGTACTCACCATGCTGTGATTGGTTGTCACGCTCGTCTCTTCACACCGCCGTCTCTTTCCCGGCACATGTCACACCGCCGGCTAGGCGCAACCCAACTCCCCCCCTACCCGGACAATAAAACCTAGCAAATATAAAATGGCACTAATGTACTGGCAGCGCTGCCCCCTCCACGTCTTGGGTGCACGCCTAATACATCGTCACATGAACAGACATATATATATATAAAATCTCAAACACCCACTGAGGGCGTGCCCTTCTATCACCCCAAAGGGGGGCAACAAGCTATAGGGGGCATTCCATTACTGCAGCCCTGGGCAGTGATGGGAGAGGAGAGCACACAGGTATGGCTGTATACAGAGGGGCTGCAGCACAGGTATGGGGGGCTAGGCAGAGACGAGGCATACAGAAATGAATTGTAAAGACATAAAATGGGCTACAACAGCCAGTACGGTCCCTGGGAGGAAGATAGAAAGCACATGTGGCCCCTGCTAGGGTCAGGGGCCACACCCAGTAAAGGATGGCTAATGGAGTGATGGGGGTGTCAGGGGTCAGTCTTCACGACTCCCAAGGGGGGTCTCTATTCAGCTTGCTTTCCGCTTCCGGTAAGGGGGAGTGGTGCCTCTAGCGTTTCCCTTCTCTCGTCTCCCCGTTTAATTGACAGAGTCGTACACTCCTTCCGCTTGGCCGGAAGTCATCTTGGCCGGCCCGGGACCGGAGCCAATCAGATAATGCTGAGAAGAAAGAGAGGCGGGATCATTAGGCGGATCGTCCAATCAGCGTGACCGAAAAGACGGGCGGCCATGTTGGTGGAGGAACATCTCGTCTCGGCTGTTAGAGCCGACAAATGAGAGCGGAGGAAAGGCGACGTTCGGCGCTGGAAGGGCACTGTCACGTGACATGTAGTGGTGCGCATACGGCCGCCATGTTGGTGGGGGAACAGAGGTGATTACACACCTGACGGCTTTTTTTAAATTTTATTTTATGTACTGATGCAACTGGTGGAATGGAAATAACGGATGGAATGTGGCACACGTTATAGATCACAGGATGATTTCAGTTTGTTAATTTTGTTATAGCAGCGTAATAGAAGCTTGGAGGTTAATTGTAGATTTCCATCTGATGAATAGTAACGTCTGTGGCCTGGTCCGTGATTGTGGGCGAGTGGAGCAGGAGCAGGACTGACACCTTTCCCACAAAAATGTGATCTAGGTTACAGGAAGGGTTGAAACCTTGAATCCCTGGTGGTCTAGGGCAATGAAGGGGTTAATACACACATCTCTGGTGGTTCAGGGCAGTAAGGCTAGGTCTACACGACGACATTTGTCGCGCGACAAAAAGTCGCGCGACAGATAGGACGCAACAGTTGTTGCGCGACATTTTGTTGCACCAATGTCGCACGACAATTTTTATAATGGCAGTCTATGGTGTCGCACTGCAACATGCGACATGTTGCGACTGCGACGCGACAGTCGCAGAAAAATCCATCTTGAATGGATTTTCTGCGACTGTCGCGTCGCTGTCGCAGCATGTCGCATGTTGCAGTGCGACACCATAGACTGCCATTATAAAAATTGTTGCGCGACATTGGTGCAACAAAATGTCGCGCGACAAATGTCGTCGTGTAGACCTAGCCTAAAGGTGATAATATAAACATGTTTTATGGTCTAGAGCAGTAAAGGGGTTAATAGTAACAATCCTGGTGGTCTACGGCCAAAAAAAGGGTTAATATAAGCATGTCTAATGGTTTACGGCAGTCGAGAGGTTAATGCAGGGATGCTCAACATGCTGCCCTCCAGCTGTTGCAAAACTACAACTCCCAGCATGCCCTAATAACTGTAGGCTGTCCAAACATGCTGGGACTTGTAGTCTTGCAACAGCTGGGGGGGGGGGCAGGTTAGGGATAATGACGTGTGTTAATGTAAACATCCCTGGTGGTCTAGGACAGTAAAGGGGCTTCTGTAAACATGTCTGGTGATCTAAAACAGTAAAGGGGTTGATATACACATTTCTGGTAGTTTAGAATAAACATAAACATCTCTGGTGGTCTAGGGCAGTAAAGGGGTTAATAGAAGCATTCCTGGCGGTCTAGGACAGTAAAATGGTTTATATAAACATATCTGATGGTTTAGGGCAGCCAAGGGGTTAATATAAACATCTCTGCTGGTCAAGGACATTAATGGGGTTAATATAAACATCCATAGTGGTCTAGGACCGTAAAGGGGCTAATGTAAACAGTTCTGGTGGTCTAAAACAGTAAAAGGGGGTTAATATCAACATCTCTGGTGGTCTAGGGCAGTAAAGGGGTTATTATAAACCTGCCTAGTGGTCTAGGACAGTAAGAGGGCTAATATAAACATATCTGATGGTTCAGGGCAGCCAAGGGGTTAATATAAACATCCCTACTGGTCTAGAACAATAAAGGGACTCATGTAAACACCTCTGGTGGTCTAGAAAAGTAAATGGGTTAATATTAAAGGGTTTTGCCAGGAGGACAGTATTGATGAGCTATCCTCAGGATAGGTCATTAGATCAGTGGGATTTTAACTCTTGGCAGCCCCGACGATCATCTGCTTGAGCACTGGGGCCTCTTCAAAAAAAAGTATTGAGAGTCGGACCCCTACCCATCTGATATTGATGACCTATTCTGAGGATATCAATATTGTACTCCGGAAAAAAAAAAACGTAACATCCCTGGTGGTCTAAGGCAGTAAAGGGTTTGGACCCCCAGCCGTCTGAGGCCGCATTCATGTCCAGATGGGACGACCCCTGTAAGTCAGTCACTGCACACAGAGATGTTGGCGCGCCATCTGCTGCCTTATGGTGACTCCCTATGGCACTGTATAGAAATATCGGGGTAACCTTCATATGGGGGGAGATTTCCCGAATCTCGTGTACACCTTGCTTATTCGTTATATGCTGAAACTGACCTGCCTTGCGGATTTTGAAATTCACAGCATGTAAAAAAATTTTTGGGGCGGATTTCACTCTTTTCAATGCAAGGGTGAGCTCTACGGTCAATCTGCACCAAAAACTGCTAGTAACACTTGGGGGAACATTTACTAAAGTCTTTGTGCCTGTTTTAGTCTAAAAATGCTGTTCAGACTGTCTGATTTGCTGCTGAAATTGCATCTGTTTTGGAGGTTTTTGCGCCTCGTTCGCCTATTTAGATTTTTTAGACTAAGGGCTCATGCACACAAACATATTTTCTTTACTTGTCCGTTCCGTTTTTTTTGCGGACCGTATGCGGAACCATGCATTTCAATCGGTCCGCAAAAAAACTGAAGTTAGTCCGTATTTCGTTCCGCAAAAAAATAGAACATGTCCTTTTGTTCGCATTACGGACAAGGATAGTACTGTTCTATTAGGGGCCAGCTGTTCCGTTCCTCAAAATACGGAATGTACATCTGTATTGTCATCCATTTTTCATGGACCGCAAAATACTTACGGTCGTGTGCATGAGCTCTAATTCTGAAGTTTTCTAACTTTTGCGACTTTTTTCCAACCTATTTATGTAGGTTTGTCTTTTTTTGCACCAGAATTTGTCGCAAAAACAGTCTAAGGGCTCGTGCACACAAACGCCCCGTTCTGGTGTTTTTTTCCTTGCAACGCACAGACCATTGTGATTTAGGCTCCATTCACACGTCCGCAAAATGGGTCCGCATCCGTTCTGCAATTTTGCGGAACGGGTGCAGACCCATTCATTCTCTATGGGGACGGAATGGATGCGGACAGCACACAGTGTGCTGTCTGCATCCGCAATTGCGGAGCGCGGCCCCGATCTTCAGGTCCGCAGCTCCGCAAAAGATAGAACATGTCCTATTCTTGTCCGCAGCTGCGGACAAGAATAGGCATTTCTATAGGGGTGCCGGGCGGGTGTGTTGTGGGTGCGCAACACACCACGTACGTGTGAATGGAGCCTTACACTGTGGCAGGCTGGCCGGTCTTTGTGGTCCTGACCTGCCTGCTCCACAGCTCTCTAGTTCCCACTAAAGGTGCGGGAGCTAGGAAGTGCAAGTCTGCTCAAGGCCCCCCTCCCCCACTGTGACACTCAGCTGCTCTATGGCGCTATCTGTGCCCTGAGGTGGCACACCCTCTTGACTAGTATTACACACCTCCACTTGGTAGCTAACTAAATTACAGGAGTATTAAGGGTGCACTCACAGGCTGCGGATTTTCTTGCAGATATTTCTGGTACTGTAAAATCAGTTCCATTCATTTGAGTGGGGCAAGCTCCAACTGATTTTCAGTCCTAGAAATTTCTGCAACAAAATCCGCAGCCTGTGAAGGCACCCTTACTATCACCCCAGCTCATTGTCTAAGCTGCCAGCATACTCTGA
This sequence comes from Bufo gargarizans, assembly GCF_014858855.1. NCBI lineage: Eukaryota > Metazoa > Chordata > Amphibia > Anura > Bufonidae > Bufo > Bufo gargarizans. Next base: position 178,172,502 of record NC_058087.1, on the reverse strand, counting down.
CCAACATAGGTGGCATTGCCGCCACTATGCAGACAGCGGTAATCCATAGCAACAGTAAACTGAAAGGATACATTTCCTTTTTGTCAAAGACAGCAAGGCTGTTCTCAACCACCTGGCCTGTGAATAGCATACCTCCCAAATTGTTGTCTAAGGCCTCATGCACACGACCGTTGTTTTTCTCCGCATCCGAGCCGCGGGATTTGCGGCTTGGATGCGGACCCATTCACTTCAATGGGTCCGCAAAAGATGCGGACAGCACTCTGTGTGCTGTCCGCATCCGTTGCTCCGTTCCGTGGTCCGCAAAAAAAATATAACCTGTCCTATTCTTGTCCGTTTTGCAGACAAGAATAGGCAGTTATATTAATAGCTGTCCGCGCCTTTCCGCAAATTGCGGAACGCACACGGACTCCATCCCTGTTTTGCGGGTGCGCAATTTGCAGACCGCAAAATACACAACGGTCGTGTGCACGAAGGCCTAAGTCAAATAAGGACAAGTAAATGCAATGTGCCCCTATCACCATGCCATTATTCCATTAGTGCCAACAACATTGTGCCAATGTAAACCTTGGTGCGAACAGCCACAATACCCCCAATGAAAACAGGAACAAAAATAAAAGCAAATTCACACCAAAGGTTACTTTACAATATAATCCACTTCTTTTTTTTTTATCAAGTACGCTCTTTAATTTACAAATATTTACCAATACTTTATGAAGATGAAAAATGACACCACATGTTATCAGAAGGATTTATAGGGTCTTACAGGAAAGCTCAAACAATAGGTCAAAAAAAAATTGCACCTAGCGATTTAAAAACAATTCATTCCAAATATCGCACACCGCTATCCAATTTAGGATTTTATCCCTGTGGGAATCATCCCTGCAAAACCCGCTCTTCCGTTCACTCAACCAAAGAATTCCCACACACCCAAAAAGAAATAAAATACAAAATAAAAAGCTACATAAATTGCAGCACAGAAGGCGTCGTACATATGACCATGGGCACACTATGCGATTGCTGACATCGGCAGTACGACCAGAAAACTGAAGGTGCGTTTTCTTGAGCATCTGAAAGATTTCACCAACAAAAATAAAAATCGTAACATCTTTGGCGCATCTAAACACTTTTTGGAACGACATAATAGTGAGGTTGTGTCCCTCAGTTGAATTGGTATAGAAAAAGTAAAATGATACAAGCGAGGGGGCAGCTTCAAAAAATTATTATTGGAGAGAGAAGCTTTCTGGATTTTTACCTTAAAGGGAACCTGTCACCAGGATTTTGGGTATAGAGCTGAGGACATGGGTTGCTAGATGGCCGCTAGCACATCCGCAATACCCAGTCCCCATAGCTCTGTGTGCTTTTATTGTGTATAAAAACCGATTTGATGCATATGCAAATTAACCTGAGATGAGTCAGAGCTTGAAAATATGACTCTTCTCTGGTCACACAAGTAAGATATGACTCTTTTATGTTAATTTGCATATGTATCAAATCGGGATTGTTACACAATAAAAGCACACAGAGCTATGGGGACTGGGTATTGCGGATGTGCTAGCGGCCATCTAGCAACCCATGTCCTCAGCTCTATGCACAAAATCCCGGTGACAGGTTCCCTTTAAACACAGCGCAGCCTTATGGAATGAATTATCATACAGATATTTTATTACATTATTAATATATGATTGTTTCTCGTTCCTGCAGTATTGTACATCGTGTCATTATATTATTTACTCTTTTTTTTGTGCAAGTCAGTCTTCAGCCACAGGCGTGGACATCAAGAGTTAATGTTATCTACATTTTACCCTACACTTGCACTGCGGCGTTCCTTCATATTTTCAGTTGATTTCATTCTCCCCTTTTTGCTTAAAAAGCTGTTACATCCCTGTATCTGAATACTTTATACTATGAATCCATGAAGAAGACCCGTCTTATGGTTGAAACGCGTTGATTTTATGCAGGAGGATTACTTGTTTATACATTTTATCAAAATGAAGAAATAAAGAATCATTGATTTTACTCGCTGGATCCGTTTGGACTTTTTTGCTACAATATCCCCAATACCTGCCTCAGTGACATGATGTCTTCTATTGAAAGTATCTGCATTAGGAGGAGGAGAGGTCCGCGTCCTGATGTCTGTGTATTAGGAGGAGGAGAGGTCCGCGTTCTGATGTCTGTGTATTAGGAGGAGGAGAGGTCTGCGTCCTGATGTCTGTGTATTAGGAGGAGGAGAGGTCCGTGTCCTGATGTCTGTGTATTAGGAGGAGGAGAGGTCCGCGTCCTGATGTCTGTGTATTAGGAGGAGGAGAGGTCCGTGTCCTGATGTCTGTGTATTAGGAGGAGGAGAGGTCCGCGTCCTGATGTCTGTGTATTAGGAGGGGGAGAGGTCCGCGTCCTGATGTCTGTGTATTAGGAGGAGGAGAGGTCCGTGTCCTGATGTCTGTGTATTAGGAGGAGGAGAGGTCCGTGTCCTGATGTCTGTGTATCAGGAGGAGGAGAGGTCCGTGTCCTGATGTCTGTGTATTAGGAGGAGGAGGAGAGGTCCGCGTCCTGATGTCTGTGTATTAGGAGGAGGAGAGGTCCGTGTCCTGATGTCTGTGTATTAGGAGGAGGAGAGGTCCGCGTCCTGATGTCTGTGTATTAGGGGGAGGAGAGGTCTGTGTCCTGATGTCTGTGTATTAGGAGGAGGAGAGGTCTGTGTCCTGATGTCTGTGTATTAGGAGGAGGAGAGGTCCGCGTCCTGATGTCTGTGTATTAGGAGGAGGAGAGGTCCGCGTCCTGATGTCTGTGTATTAGGAGGAGGAGAGGTCCGCGTCCTGATGTCTGTGTATTAGGAGGAGGAGAGGTCCGTGTCCTGATGCCTGTGTATTAGGAGGAGGAGAGGTCCGCGTCCTGATGTCTGTGTATTAGGAGGAGGAGAGGTCCGTGTCCTGATGTCTGTGTATTAGGAGGAGGAGAGGTCCGTGTCCTGATGTCTGTGTATTAGGAGGAGGAGAGGTCCGTGTCCTGATGTCTGTGTATTAGGAGGAGGAGAGGTCCCTGTCCTGATGTCTGTGTATTAGGAGGAGGAGAGGTCCGCGTCCTGATGTCTGTGTATTAGGAGGAGGAGAGGTCCCTGTCCTGATGTCTGTGTATTAGGAGGAGGAGAGGTCCGCGTCCTGATGTCTGTGTATTAGGAGGAGGAGGAGAGGTCCGTGTCCTGATGTCTGTGTATTAGGAGGAGGAGAGGTCCGCGTCCTGATGTCTGTGTATTAGGAGGAGGAGAGGTCCGTGTCCTGATGTCTGTGTATTAGGAGGAGGAGTGGTCCGTGTCCTGATGTCTGTGTATTAGGAGGAGGAGAGGTCCTTGTCCCGATGTCTGTGTATTAGGAGAGGTCCGCGTCCTGATGTCTGTGTATTAGGAGGAGGAGAGGTCCGTGTCCTGATGTCTGTGTATTAGGAGGAGGAGAGGTCCGCGTCCTGATGTCTGTGTATTAGGAGGAGCAGAGGCCCGCGTCCTGATGTCTGTGTATTAGGAGGAGGAGAGGTCCGCGTCCTGATGTCTGTGTATTAGGAGGAGGAGAGGTCCGCGTCCTGATGTCTGTGTATTAGGAGGAGGAGAGGTCCGTGTCCTGATGTCTGTGTATTAGGAGGAGGAGAGGTCCGCGTCCTGATGTCTGTGTATTAGGAGGGGGAGAGGTCCGCGTCCTGATGTCTGTGTATTAGGAGGGGGAGAGGTCCGCGTCCTGATGTCTGTGTATTAGGAGGAGGAGAGGTCCGTGTCCTGATGTCTGTGTATTAGGAGGAGGAGAGGTCCGTGTCCTGATGCCTGTGTATTAGGAGGAGGAGAGGTCCGCGTCCTGATGTCTGTGTATTAGGAGGAGGAGAGGTCCGTGTCCTGATGTCTGTGTATTAGGAGGAGGAGAGGTCTGTGTCCTGATGTCTGTGTATTAGGAGGAGGAGAGGTCCGCGTCCTGATGTCTGTGTATTAGGAGGAGGAGAGGTCCGCGTCCTGATGTCTGTGTATTAGGAGGAGGAGAGGTCCGCGTCCTGATGTCTGTGTATTAGGAGGAGGAGAGGTCCCTGTCCTGATGTCTGTGTATTAGGAGGAGGAGAGGTCCGTGTCCTGATGCCTGTGTATTAGGAGGAGGAGAGGTCCGTGTCCTGATGCCTGTGTATTAGGAGGAGGAGAGGTCCGTGTCCTGATGTCTGTGTATTAGGAGGAGGAGAGGTCCGTGTCCTGATGCCTGTGTATTAGGAGGAGGAGAGGTCCGTGTCCTGATGTCTGTGTATTAGGAGGAGGAGAGGTCCGTGTCCTGATGTCTGTGTATTAGGAGGAGGAGAGGTCCGTGTCCTGATGTCTGTGTATTAGGAGGAGGAGAGGTCCGTGTCCTGATGTCTGTGTATTAGGAGGAGGAGAGGTCCGCGTTCTGATGTCTGTGTATTAGGAGGAGGAGAGGACCGTGTCCTGATGTCTGTGTATTAGGAGGAGGAGAGGTCCGTGTCCTGATGTCTGTGTATTAGGAGGGGGAGAGGTCCGTGTCCTGATGTCTGTGTATTAGGAGGAGTAGAGGTCTGTGTCCTGATGTCTGTGTATTAGGAGGAGGAGAGGTCCGTGTCCTGATGTCTGTGTATTAGGAGGAGGAGAGGACCGTGTCCTGATGTCTGTGTATTAGGAGGAGGAGAGGTCCGTGTCCTGATGTCTGTGTATTAGGAGGAGGAGGAGGAGAGGTCCCTGTCCTGATGTCTGTGTATTAGGAGGAGGAGAGGTCCCTGTCCTGATGTCTGTGTATTAGGAGGAGGAGAGGTCCCTGTCCTGATGTCTGTGTATTAGGAGGAGGAGAGGTCCCTGTCCTGATGTCTGTGTATTAGGAGGAGGAGAGGTCCGCGTCCTGATGTCTGTGTATTAGGAGGAGGAGAGGTCCGCGTCCTGATGTCTGTGTATTAGGAGGGGGAGAGGTCCGTGTCCTGATGTCTGTGTATTAGGAGGAGTAGAGGTCTGTGTCCTGATGTCTGTGTATTAGGAGGAGTAGAGGTCTGTGTCCTGATGTCTGTGTATTAGGAGGAGGAGAGGTCTGTGTCCTGATGTCTGTGTATTAGGAGGAGTAGAGGTCTGTGTCCTGATGTCTGTGTATTAGGAGGAGGAGAGGTCCGTGTCCTGATGTCTGTGTATTAGGAGGAGGAGAGGTCCGTGTCCTGATGTCTGTGTATTAGGAGGAGTAGAGGTCTGTGTCCTGATGTCTGTGTATTATGAGGAGGAGAGGTCCGTGTCCTGATGTCTGTGTATTAGGAGGAGGAGGAGGAGAGGTCCCTGTCCTGATGTCTGTGTATTAGGAGGAGGAGAGGTCCGCGTCCTGATGTCTGTGTATTAGGAGGAAGAGAGGTCCCTGTCCTGATGTCTGTGTATTAGGAGGAGGAGAGGTCCGCGTCCTGATGTCTGTGTATTAGGAGGGGGAGAGGTCCGTGTCCTGATGTCTGTGTATTAGGAGGAGTAGAGGTCTGTGTCCTGATGTCTGTGTATTAGGAGGAGTAGAGGTCTGTGTCCTGATGTCTGTGTATTAGGAGGAGGAGAGGACCGTGTCCTGATGTCTGTGTATTAGGAGGAGTAGAGGTCTGTGTCCTGATGTCTGTGTATTATGAGGAGGAGAGGTCCGCGTCCTGATGTCTGTGTATTAGGAGGAGGAGGAGGAGAGGTCCCTGTCCTGATGTCTGTGTATTAGGAGGAGGAGAGGTCCGCGTCCTGATGTCTGTGTATTAGGAGGAAGAGAGGTCCCTGTCCTGATGTCTGTGTATTAGGAGGAGGAGAGGTCCGCGTCCTGATGTCTGTGTATTAGGAGGGGGAGAGGTCCGTGTCCTGATGTCTGTGTATTAGGAGGAGGAGAGGTCCGTGTCCTGATGTCTGTGTATTAGGAGGGGGAGAGGTCCGTGTCCTGATGTCTGTGTATTAGGAGGAGGAGAGATCCGTGTCCTGATGTCTGTGTATTAGGAGGAGGGGAGGTCCGTGTCCTGATGTCTGTGTATTAGGAGGAGAGATCCGTGTCCTGATGTCTGTGTATTAGGAGGAGGAGAGGTCCGTGTCCTGATGTCTGTGTATTAGGAGGAGGAGAGATCCGTGTCCTGATGTCTGTGTATTAGGAGGAGGAGAGGTCCGTGTCCTGATGTCTGTGTATTAGGAGAGGTCCGTGTCCTGATGTCTGTGTATTAGGAGGCTTCGGCTGTGTGTCTGGATGTCTATGACTTTGGGAAGGGTTATGTGACATTCCTCAGATATGTGACATTCCTGCCGTGTCCTGGGGGGCTGTCAGGTTCCATCTTGCTCTGGCACCGCTCTCCCTCCGTGGACGGCGCTCACCCAGCAGCCTCCAGCGAGGGGCAGGCAGTAATATCCAGGATATCAGTGTTTGTGCCGACGTCTCATGCCTTTGTCTTATGAAATCCACATTTCTTTATAATCACTCATCCTCTTCTTTGTCTGTTCATTCACCAGTGTGCCGTGCGCTTCCGCTGTGCAAGCAGCGATGTCTGAGCCCAGAGAACCTCTGATAGCATGTAAGACTTGTGACAACCTGAGAAGTAAGGTGTCAGATTTATTATAGGTACATAACAGATTGGTCGTGTGCGTGAGGCCTTACCGAGTCTTCAGCTAGCGAGGAGGGACAACGCGTGACTGAGCATTTCTGCCTCCTTGTTTACTGAAATAAGTGACCAAGAAGGCAAAAGTGTGTATTTTCCTCCCAGCATGTGCTGCGGGGCTGATTTACAGCCAGGTGAGGTCAAATACCGGACCGGATTTTAGGTGCCGGTCTGGCTGTCCCTTGGCTGTCCTTAAATAGGCAGCTGGGCTCAGAAGCAAGGTCTCTGTGTTGGGATCTGGGAGTCTTGTGTCTGGATGAAGGCTTGCTACCTGTTTGGCGTGAAAACAGGTTGGTGCTGCGATCAGCAAGGACTCTTTGAGGCAGAATTGCCGCATGGTGTGAATTGCCACCAACACCGCAAGGTGACTTTTTGCTTGTTTTGTCACTTGACTAAAGTGTGAATAAAACACTGAACTGTTTGATCCAAAGAACTTGTTGTTGCCTCTATACTGCGTCCGCTAATTCTGTCTACCAGAGCGAGTCCCCACAATTGGTGGAGGATGCGGGCAGAAGCAGTGAGGCTGGCGTGAACGCCAATATTTTTGGTTTCTGCATTTTTCAGCCACGGTTGTATGTCGTACATTAAACCAGCTGTATTACAACCAGTGCCCCACGACAAAATGGAGGCTGTTGTGAAGGCCCTCATGGAGACTAATCTGCAGCAACGCGAGGCTAATCAGCAACAGCAGGAGACTAACCAGTTGCTGCTACAATACGTGATGGCTTTGCAGACAGCAGGAGCAACCCCGAGCGTCCACGATGCCCGGAAAGCAGTCTGTGCCACAATTCCTAAGATGACCCCCGCAGACGACATCGAAACCTACCTGGCGATGTACGAGAAAGTGGCCATCAGGGAAAAGCTACCCCGTGACCAGTGGGCCGAGGTCGTCGCTCCGTTCCTGGCATCCGATTTTCAGCGGTGTATTTCGACTTGCCGGACGATCAAGCGGCCGACTACCAGAAAGTCAAGGGTGAGATTCTGGCAAGACTGGGGGTGAATGTGTTGGTCCGGGCCCAGCGGTTGCATCATTGGGGGTTAAACCCTGCGAGGACCCAGTAATATAACTTACTTCACCTCTTTAAAGAATGGCTACAGCCTGACGTGCTGAGTCCCACAGCTATGCTGGATCGTATGTTAGCCGATATGTTCTGGAGAGCTTCGCCATACCCTCTCCAGCACTGGATCGGTCAGGTGTCTCCTGGCAATGCCCTTGAGATGGTGGACCTGGTGGATGGTGGACCTGGTGGAATCTAAAGGAGGCTTCTGTCGGGAGGGGGGGTCGGCAAACCCCGGAAATCTCAACCCCAGGCCCGGAGATTTGAGCCGATTAAAACCCTCCCGGGATGTACCCATGGCGGACCTGGCTCCGATAGTCTGCTGGCGGTGTCAGGAGCCTGGCCATGAAAGGGCTGACTGTCCCCATCGGGTAGCCCATGGACACTAACTATGGCTACCGTCAGTCGCTATGTGCCAGGTGGCTGTGTGCAACAGGTACCCCAGAGTCTCTAGATCACTTGTGCCAGGTGGAAGTGGGAGACACTCTGGTGGAGGCTGGACTCAGCGAGTAACGGCTAACCTGGTGCGGTCCGCTCAGTATACTGACCGGAAAGTCGGGGTGATGTGCATCCACGGAGACTTAAAAGACTATCCCATCGCGCTGGTGTCTCTAACCACGGTGGCCGGTAGATGGACCCTCGAGGTGGCTGTTGCCACAAATCTACATTATGAACTGATAATAGGGAGAGACTTTCCTGCACTGTGGCCTGCTATGAGAGTGACAGATACCCATGAGACAGGGGTAACCATAGCAGAGTGGCCTGGCTCAGGGGGGAGACCAGAACCCTGGGAACCTAAGACCGAAGGACCAGCGGTAGGGGTGAGGCCACTCTGGTGGAAGAGGGGGAGACAACCCCGCTAGGTAGTGGGAGATGTGGAGGACTTGCCGCGGGGTCCTGAATTGGCAGACCTCGGGACCCAACCCTATCCCGCGCCTGGGAAAATGCGTTAATAGTAGATGATGAACCAGAACAACCTGGGCCAGAGTCAGTGTTTCCCTGTTTTGTGGTTCATCAGGATATGTTGTATTGGGTAAACCAACTACGGGGTGAGCCTATTGAACAGTTGGTGGTCCCCAAGACTTATTGCAAGCTTGTGTTAGATCTAGCCCACCAACACGTTCTCGGGCGTCACCTGGGGCTGCAGAAAACTCAGGATCGTATTCTACATCGGTTTTACTGGTGCAGCATATTAAAAGAAGTGGAAGAGTTTCGTAAGTCTTGCCCGACCTGCCAGATAACTAGCCCCCAGCCACATTTCCATAGTCCCCTAGTACCTTTCCCGATTATCGAAGTACCGTTTGACCGAATAGCTATGGACCTCATAGGCCTAGTACCGAAGTCCGCCAGAGGGCATCAACACATCTGTCATTCTAGACTACGCCACTCGGTACCCGGAGGCGGTGCGACTGCGACAAACCTCAGTCCAAACTCATAGCTAAGGAATTAATGGAGATGTTTTCCCGAGCGGGACTACCTAAAGAGGTTCTGACCGACCAAGGGACCCCTTTTATGTACAAGGTGATGAGGAAACTCTGTAAGTTGGTGCACATAAAACAACTACGGACGTCCGTTTACCATCCGCAAACGGACGTTCTGGAACATTAAAAAATATGTTGATAAAGGTAGTGTCTAAAGATGGGAAGGACTGGGACCTCCTTCTGCCCTATCTCATGTCTGCAGTGCGAGAGGTGCCCCAGGCCTCTACTGGGTTCTCGCCCTTTGAACTGCTATACGGCAAACACCCTCGCGGTCTCTTGGACGTGGCCAAAGAGCCGTGGGAACAACATCCCACTTCACATAAAAGTGTCATTGAGTACGTTACCCAGATGCAAGATCGGATACAGACAGTATTGCCTCTTGTTAGGGAGCATATGGAGGCAGCTCAGTGAGCCCAGTGTCGGGTCTATAATCGGCAGGCTTGGGTCCGGATCTTTAACCCAGGTGATCAGGATTTGGTTCTGGTGCCGACCGTGGACAGTAAGTTCCTGGCTAGGTGGCAGGGGCCCTACGAGGAACTCGAGAAAATTGGAGATGTAAACTACACGTTTTCTATTGTGGTAGAAAAAACGGATCCGTCCCCATTGACTTGCATTGTAGGTCATGCAGGATCCATCTTGCTCCGCATCCCAGGACAGAAAGCAAAATACAACATGTTGCGGTTTGCTCTCCGGTATGGGAACGCAACTAAATGGAACGGGATGCATTTTGGAGCACTCCGTTCTGTTCAGTCCAGTTTTGTCCCCTATTGACAATGAATGGGGACAAAACAGAAGCGTTTTTTTTCCGGAATTCAGCCCCTATGAAGGATCTCAATACCGGAAAACGTAAACTCTAGTGTGAAAGTAGCCTAACTCAGCTGCTAGCAGACGGAACCTCTGCTAGACGGAAGGAGTGAGCTGCTGTCCAGCTAACGCAGAATGATTCCGGTTCACCTCTGCTCCCCACTCCAGATCCTCATAGCATTGTTTTCTGTAAAGATAGGAGTAAGGACCACCTGAAGCGGGGCCCCTTTGGTGATGGGGCCAGGGCAATTGCCCAGTTTGCCCCCCCCCTAATGCCGGCCCTGCATACAGTGGTGCCCCTCATGTCGTCTCTGGAAGGAGAAGTGTCCAGCGAAAAAAATTGAACTGGGGATGTCCTTCAAGTAAATGGGCCTCAACTGCAATACCAAGCGCAGCCACTATTCAGTGGATGGAGCTCTGCTTGGTAAGCTGCAACGAGGCCACTGCGCTCACTACAGCGCCGCAGCCTCCTCGAACAGTCGTTCGCCAGGGGTGCCAGGCAACAGACCTCCACCGATCAGATACTGATGACCTCTCCTGAGGACAGGTCATCAATATAAAACACTCGGAAATATCCCTTTAAAAGGGTTGTCCAGACCCTTTCTCCCACAACCGTCTGATACCTAATAGGTGTCATGCCCATATACTATTAATTAGAATGGGATACGTTTGCGGGGCGTCATACGGTTGCTTCAATAACGGTCCCTTCCAGCAGCTTGAGCCTGGGAACCCCTTCAAAGAGGATCAACCCTAGCAAACTAGGAATACTACAGTACCTGATAGTGTTGTTCCTTCTGATTAAAACGATACCTGTCCTGTGTAAATCGGTTGTGGCGTTCCTGAGAAAAAAAAAGACTTTTATTCTGTATGCAAGTTAGTCAGTGCTCCAAGGGGGCGGGGACAGCACTGGAAAAATGAGTGGTCACTGAGGGTTGAGGCCCCGCCCCTCAGTGCAGTTAAGCCCTTATTTGCGTAAAGAATAAAATGAATTTTTCTCAGGAACGCCATAACCAATTTTCACAAGACAGGTATCATCGTAATCAGCAGGACCAACCCTTCCAGGTAATATGCAGAGTATAATAGGATTGATCTTGCTATCAAGTGCACTTTAAGATACTTCTCTCAGGCCTGGTATCTGTGGAGCAGGTTTATTGCGCCTGTGGCTTAAGACAATGAGTCCAATGTGAGAATGAGCCCCATATCAGCCACAGTTCTACTGCTCCACAAAAAAAAAAAACACGCCATATAAGACCATATGGAGGGGGTTCACCCTCAACATTGATAGGGAAGGGCGTAAATAAGTCATGGGATCAGGTGAGGGGCGCGGGCCGGATCGGCTGTCTCTGGTGCTGGCGGGACTGCAGAGCTACTTGCAGACAGTATTGATCACTGTGTGACTCCTCAGTCCTTCACGGCCTATATATAGCGGTATGTATCCTTGTACACAGAGGACGGGAGGGGGTCTGACCTCTAGCTCTGCCATCGTCCTCCCGCCAGCTTCCTGCTAATGGATTGGATTGCACTTTATTACATTAATGTCTACCACGTCCTGAGCCCTCCAGGCCCAGCAATCTATCCATCGTATCCGTATTCCTGGTGGCGATGATCAGATCCACGCAGTGTCAATGATCTCATCATAGGCCGAGTACGGCGAAACCTCTACAGGAGACCCCCACCCCCTCTCTTTGAGTAGACCACTCTCTTATCCAGACCCGGTTTTCTGTGTCAGATTATCAGGTCCACCATGTGTTATGTGGTACCCATCATGGCCATGTCCTCTGAGAAGAAGACCTCCTAGAAGACCACTCTTCATTTCAGTTTTGGCCCGTCGTCTCAGTACAAACCCGTACATGCCAACAGTCTTGATTTTGCTGGACAGTCCCACGAAAGTGGTGGGGTCAGGGCCAGGGCTGGGGGACATACTGGTACAAGGATTGTCTATGGCGGCCGATCAGGTGGCAGCTCTCATTTTAAAAATGGCCCCTGAAAAATGCTTGTGTTGTGGTCATGTCCACTCGGGATATGTTGGGGGTTGTAGTGTTCTAAGTATAATGGGGTTGTATTCTAGTCATATTCGGTGTCCTGTCATGTCGAGGGTAGTAGTGTGCTATGTATATAAGAATTGTATTATGGTCATGTCCACTCAGGATATGTTGAGGGTAGTAGTGTGCTATGTATGATAGAATTGTATTACGGTCATGATGAGTGTTCGCTCATGCTGGGGGTAGTAGTGTGCTATGTATAATAGAATGGTATTGTAGTCATGTCCAGTGTTCGCTCATGCTGGGAGTAGTAGTGTGCTATGTATAATAGAATGGTATTGAAGTCATGTCCAGTGTTCGCTCATGCTGGGGGTAGTAGTGTGCTATGTATAATAGAATGGTATTGTAGTCATGTCCAGTGTTCGCTTTTGCTGGGGGCAGTAGTGTGCTATGTGTAATAGAATGGTATTGTAGTCATGTCTAGTGTTCGCTTTTGCTGGGGGCAGTAGTGTGCTATGTATAATAGAATGGTATTATAGTCATGATGAGTGTTCGCTCATGCTGGGGGTAGTAGTGTGCTATGTATAATAGAATGGTATTGTAGTCATGTCCAGTGTTCGCTTTTGCTGGGGGTAGTAGTGTGCTATGTGTAATAGAATGGTATTATAGTCATGTCTAGTGTTTACTCATGCTGGGGTAGTAGTGTGCTATGTGTAATAGAATAGTATTGTAGTCATGTCCAGTGTTCGCTCATGCTGGGAGTAGTAGTGTGCTATGTATAATAGAATGGTATTGTAGTCATGTCCAGTGTTTACTCATGCTGGGGGTAGTAGTGTGCTATGTATAATAGAATGGTATTGTAGTCATGTCCAGTGTTCGCTCATGCTGGGGGTAGTAGTGTGCTATGTATAATAGAATGGTATTGTAGTCATGTCCAGTGTTCGCTCATGCTGGGGGTAGTAGTGTGCTATGTGTAATAGAATGATATTATAGTCATGTCCAGTGTTCGCTCATGCTGGGGGTAGTAGTGTGCTATGTATAATAGAATGGTATTGTAGTCATGTCCAGTGTTCGCTCATGCTGGGGGTAGTAGTGTGCTATGTGTAATAGAATGATATTATAGTCATGTCCAGTGTTCGCTCATGCTGGGGGTAGTAGTGTGCTATGTATAATAGAATGGTATTGTAGTCATGTCCAGTGTTCGCTCATGCTGGGGGTAGTAGTGTGCTATGTATAATAGAATGGTATTATAGTCATGTCTAGGGTTCGCTCATGCTGGGGGTAGTAGTGTGCTATGTATAGTGGACTGTATTACAGTCATGTGGGGGGCCTAGCCCATTCCCTGGCTCTTGCTTTCCATCGTTACCATTAAAATTCGGATGTCACGCCCGATGCTCTTCCCCGCAGATCCTCACCGCTCTGGAGGTTATTATACCACGTCCTTACCAACATCGTGTCCTGCCGCAGTCATCCGAGTCTTATATACCCATTGTATACTCTGCCTCTGTTCTTATCGCCCTCCATGACTAAGGTGGAAGATTTCCACATCGGTACTATATGGCAGCATTATTTGGGAACTATTTTCCCTAGATATACAGGTGTGAATGATGTATCATAAACTGGCCCCAGAGAGGGGCTCCCTTTTGTCATTTTTTGCTACGGGTCACCCCCCTGTCACTGGCAACAAGTGAAGGCGACTTTCTCCAGTAATAAACAGGTACATGGTAATTAATGAGACTACATTATGGCGATAAGCGCTGAATGAAGATGAATCGATTTTCTCATGCTGGAAAATAAAAACTCAGTGATAAACTGATTAATAATTCACATCATCAATGGAAAGTGCATCATCGCAGTAACCCCTCCGGTGCCAAACACTTGCAAAGCAGAAATACTTTAACCACTTGAGGACACAGCGATTTTCCATTTTTTAACTCCCCGCCTTCCTGGAGCCATAACTTTTTTATTTTTCCATTCACACAGCCTTAGGAGGACTTGCTTTTTTGGGGGACAAGTTGTACTTTCTAATGGCATCATTTAATATTGCATACGATGTTGTGGGAAGCGTAAAAAAAATAATTACAAATGGGGTGGAAAAAAACACACAATTCCACCATAGTTTTATGGTTTTTCCGTTACGGTGTTCACCATACATACATTTACATAAATACATTTATATTTTAATAGTGTGGGCGTTTCGGGACGCGGCGGTGCAAATGATCTTCATTTTTGTTATTGTTTATTTTTGGGGGGTGATTTGAGTGATTTGACGTATTATTAGGGATGAGCGAACTTGTCTTTTACAAGGGTTTTATTATAATTCAGTGATGGATTCCGTTACCACGAACCATAACGGAATTCTATGCCTGCAAGAGGCATTCCGTTATAATAGAAGTCTATGGGCCACATAACAGATCCGTCTGGTCGCTTCTCCCATAGACCTCAATTACCATTGCAGTCTATGGGAGATTCGCTATGTTCGTATGGAGCCCTATCATAGGCAGGGCTCCACAGGAACGTATTTCTGTGGTAGCCTCAACCTTTCCTAAGGCTCAAGGCTATCACAGAGAAGAAACGGAGGGAGCCGTTTGGGCGGAGAAAGCCTCCTCGGATGCTGTGGTCACAAATGACCGCGGCATCTGAGGGGTTAAATGTCTGCGGTCGGTGTTATCTCCGAGCACAGACATTGCCTCTTGGTGTCTGTTGTGTAAAACATTAGAAACCCGCCAGCTATGCCGCGTGGGCGCCATCTTTAAAGTGTAGACATCCGCCATACATGTATGGTGGATGTCCTCAGGGGCTTAAAGGGGTTCTCTGGGCAACAGATATTGATAACCTATCCTCAGGATATGTCATCAATATCAGATCGGTGGGAGTCCGACACCAAGCACCCCCACTGATCAGCTGTTTCAGGCAGTTGCTTGGCAGGAAACGATAGCGAGTACAGAACACAGCTCAGTACACCATGTAGTGGCCATGCCGAGGTACTGCAGTTCATCTCCTGTTTGTTTAAGTGAAGCTGCAGTACACCGGAAACTACACAGCGTATGGAGCCTTCTGCTTCCACTCCGTACACTGTACATTTTCCAGAGCCGCCGCTGCCTGAAACAGTTGATCAGTGGATAGGTCATAGGTCCTGAGGATAGGTTATCAATATCTGTAGCCCTGACAACCCCTTTAACCCTTCATATCTAAGTAGGGTTGCAACCTGCCCAGTAAACTACCTGCCTGGCCTAGCTAGCATTACCAATAGGAGCCCAGTGCACATAAAAGTGCTGAACATTTTCAGCAGCCAAGAAGGTATGACATATGGTGCTAGCTGCCATACAGCCAGAGATATCACCTTTAGAAACTGGGTTGGAAGTGAGATCTGCGGTCTCAATCCTGACCTAATTTTTAAGCATTATATCTTGGTTACAATGGTTTATATTGTGGTTTACCTCTTATTTTAAAGCCCGGATTCTTAGATTTAAAACAAGACCTGACCCTGGCTCTAGTGGTTATACAGTCTGAGACACTTCAGGTTGAAGCAGCCCTCTCCCACAGCCGACCAGTGTGGAGAAGCGGGGACTGGTGGGTGACGTGCTGACAGGCTGCAGGGAGAGAAGGAGATAGATGGATCCTCTTGTCCATGTGTGAATGTACATGACCCCATGGAAGGGGCAAAGCTGGGTTCACATTGACATTTTTATTTTCACAAGTTCCATAGCAGTGAATGGAGAGAAAACCGCACATGGGTGGCATGCTCTACATTTATGGCACCAGGGCCCCCATTCTTCAGATAGGAGCGAGTCCCAGTGGTGGGACCCTCACCTGTAGGGCATTTATGACATATGCTATATCAGTAAGCCACAAATGTCCACATGGGTCAACCCCTGACTACTCTAGAAGTAGTCATCATACATACCTATAATATTTGTGTATGTAAAATGGTCAGAAATGTATGGCTCTGACTCAAATGGGTGCTAAGGATTAATTTTAAAAGGTAGTTTACTCAGATTGAGGCATGGAGCATACGCTAACAGCAGAGACGTAGGTAGTAGGGGTGCGAGGGGATGACGGTCCTAAGGCCACTGACATGATGGGGTCCCTCAGAGGAGGAACCATGAACTCTGTGGTACAGCAAGGAGCCAACAGTACACCGGGGCCAAGCAGGGATATAAGCGTTTGGGCGCAGGCTGAGCGATGATGTCACCAAATACCACTGCCTTCATCGGGATGCTGACTGAATGCAGACTTGATCACAGTGCTCATCGGGGTATCACGGTGCGGTGAGAGAAGGGTTTGTTTCTTTATAATATTTATTTATTTATTTTTATGGACATAAAGGCTGCAGTTGAGTTTGGGACACTTAGAGTACATTGCTATTAAGGGGACACTTCAGGGCATTTTATATATTTTAAGGGATGCTCAGGAGGCATTATTACTTTTTAGGGGATGCTCAGGAGGCATTATTACTTTTTAGGGGATGCTCAGGAGGCATTACTTTTTAGGGGATGCTCAGGAGGCATTATTACTTTTTAGGGGATGCTCAGGAGGCATTATTACTTTATAGGGGATGCTCAGGAGGCATTATTACTTTTGAGGGGATGCTCAGGAGGCATTACTTAGGGATGCTCAGGAGCATTATTACTTTTTAGGGGATGCTCAGGAGGCATTATTACTTTTTAGGGGATGCTCAGGAGGCATTATTACTTTTTAGGGGATGCTCAGGAGGCATTATTACTTTTTAGGGGATGCTCAGGAGGCATTATTACTTTTTAGGGGATGCTCAGGAAGACATTATTACTTTTTAAGGGATGCTTGGAGGGGCATTTTTAGTTCAAGGGGCATTATTACTTTTTATGGGAGGGTCAGGGGGCATTTTGACATTTTAGCAGAAACCCGGGGCATTATTACTGTGTAGTGCGTGTGCTGCCCATGCTGCGGACTGCAAATTGCACCGACCGTGGTCCAACCGCATGCGGATCGCGACCCCATTCACTTGAATGGGGTCTGCGATCCATCCGTTCTGCAAAAAGATAGGACAAGTTCTATCTTTTTGCGGAACGGAACCACGGAAATGAACCCCACGAAAGCACTCCGTAGTGCTTCCGTTCCGTGGTTCCATTCTGTTCCGCACCGCATCTCCGGATTTGCGGACCCATTGAAGTGAATGGGTCCGCATCTGTGATGTGGAATCCACACGGCCGGTGTCCCGTGTATCGCAATACGGCCACAGTCGTGTGCAAGAGGCCTTACTCTGTAGGTTACAAAATGTGGCACTTTTACTCTGTGGTGCACTATATGGGACACTGGGTATCTGGCACTATTATATAAGGATGCGCAGGGCAAGGGCTCTTTTGTTTATCATAACACACTGCCGGGCGGAAACTTACTGGCAGCCCCATGGAAAGCCCCGGTACGTCACCGGAACTCCTAAAAATGCCTTTGCCCTGCGCGATTTAGCGCAGGGCAAAGGAGAGCACCGGAGCATGAACTGCTCCGATGCTCAAGTCAGGGGGGCTGCCTGGGTGAAAATGGAGGGATGTCCGGGTTCAGCTCTGAACCCGGACAACCCCTTTAAAAAGGGCAACAAAATGTCCAGCTCTCTTACAGAATCAGACAAACCATAATAGAAATGGACCACATTGTAGTCAGAGTGGTCCATCAGACGGTGTTGGTTTCAGTTATATGGTTCTTCTTCTCTCCTATCTATCTGTTATCTACGGTATCTGTTTTATATATCTATCTAATATTCAGTGATGAACATGTATTTTCCCAGAGGGATTGCACCCATACCTTCACAATAGACTGTGCTTCTGCTTTCTTTGTTTTTGTATCTATCTCTCTCTCATGTCTATCTATCTATCGCATATCTACGTATCAAATCAGATCAAATAAGCTTTATTGGCAGGACTAAATACATTTTAGCATTGCCAAAACAAGTGGGAAATAATTGGGTAGAGTTGGGGGCTGGGGACACATCCAGGGTGAGATATAGGAGTCCATGGTATATCAGGCTCCTCTCAGTCTATGGCAGGCAGTAATATATTGTGCTGCTATGGCCGCTGTGTCCTCCTCTTCCCCCAGCAGTATGGAGAGCCTCTCTTCCTCCTCCATGGAGGTGAAGTCTGGGCAGAGATCAGACAGTCTCCTGAAGTCAGTCTCCCTCACTGCTGAGTATTTGGGGCACCGCAGCACGAAATGAGCCTCATCCTCCTGGTCACACAGCTGGCACAGTCTGCTCTCCCGGGGCTTGTACCTCTGTGGGTGATGCCCGGATTCAATGAGCAGGTTGTGGGTGCTCAGTCTGTACCGGCTCAGGATCTGTCGTGTCTCTTGGATTGGGGAGTTTCTTCAGATATGGGCCCAGTTTGTACTCCCTCTGCAGGCTCTGGTATACTGTCAGCTTCTGTGATGTTCGTATGTCGTTCCTCCAGACTCTGATATCCTCCTCTTTGCCCTTGTTTATCGTCCTCTGGATTTCCCCCTCTGCCAGGCTGTATTGGTTGGTGGCTTGGGCAGGCTTGTTTTGGGTGACTTTTTGCAGGGTGCTTTGTTTTTCTGGGGCTTCTTGGTGTAGCAAGGCTTTGTGATGGTAGGAGCTGGGACTGCTGCTATGCAGATGGGCTCTAAATGATAGCGCCCTCTTCTGGACAGCAAAGTAAAGTGGGAATCTGTGGGGGGTTCAGTCAGCACAACCCTGTATGCAGGTGCACATTGCTATGGCGAAATACACATACAAACGCGGCTGTCATGGCCCATAACAGGTAGGAACTAGTGTTAGGGACCACTCATAGGGGCGACCTTGACGTGGTGAGTGGCTTATTACGCTTTGGCCAAAATGTACACTAATGCCTCATTCAACATCCAGCATAGAGTGCTGGTTGCAGAGTGCCATTGCATTTGTGTTTTTGCGTTTGTATGTGTATTTCGCCATAGCAATGTGCACCTGCATACAGGGTTGTGCTGACTGAACCCCCCACATTTTTTTCTTTGTAGTATATATTGGAGGCGTGGCGATCTCCATGCAGTCATGCACACCTGACCAGTTAGTCTGCCCTGGAGGCTGGTTTTAAAGTCAGTATAAAACTGAGTCTGCTTTCATAGCGCCTACCAGTAGCCATTTGGCTTCAGGAGAAGTATATAGTGGGCTCAGCATGCATGTTGGTACTTGCATCCCTGGATCCGATAGAAGCTGTTATGGCACCGGACGGGGTTAAAAGCAGAGTGTGCCTGGCGTGCATGCTGTACCTGCGCTCCCTGGACTTTGTATGGCTGTCATGGCCCATAACAGGTAGGAACTAGTGTTAGGGACCACTCATAGAGGCGACCTTGACGTGGTGAGTGGCTTATTACGCTTTGGCCAAAATGTACACTAATGCCTCATTCAACATCCAGCATAGAGGCAGGGCAGAGTGCTGGTTGCAGAGTGCGATTGCATTTGTGTTTTTGCGTTTGTAAAGTGGGAATCTGCCCAGTTCTGCTCCATAGGCACTGTTTGAGGGGCTCCTGTGGACCTGGAGAAGGTGTTTGCAGAGTTCTAGGTGGAATAGTTCTGTTGACCCAGAGGCCCACTTTGCCCAGTGTGGGTATATGTCTGGGTCCCAGACTTCGCTGCCATACAGGAGTATTGGGGCGATGATGGTGTCAAGGATTTTAAGCCAGACGGTCACTGGTGCTTTAAGATGATACAGATGCCTTCTGATGGCAGAGAAGGTTTTGCTCTCCTTGTCTTTCAGTGTTTACATGGCTTTCTTAAAACTCCCTGATTGGCTGATTTCTAGGCCCAGGTCGGTGTAGCTGTCGGTTTCTGAAAGTGGACGGTTGTTTAGCAGGAAGGGAGGACGCCCGGCTGCTTTCCGGTTTCTTTTCTGGAACACCATGATGTTGGTTTTCTTTGGATTGATGGGCAGTGCCCACGTGTTACTTAACTTCTCCAGGATCTTCAGGTTATCTTGGAGACCTTTCTCAGTTGGCGATAGTAGCAGAAGATCATCTGCATAAAGGAGAAATTTCACCTCAGTGTCATGGATGGTGAGACCAGGTGCTGAGGAGGACTCCAGAGCCACCACCAGCTCATTGATATAGATGTTAAATAGGGTTGGACTGAGGCTGCAGCCCTGTCTGACTCCTTGGCCCTGCCGGAAATAAATTGTTCTCCTCCCATTTACCTTCACGCTGCATCTGTTCTCAGTGTAGGAACT
Source organism: Bufo gargarizans (assembly GCF_014858855.1). Lineage (NCBI taxonomy): Eukaryota > Metazoa > Chordata > Amphibia > Anura > Bufonidae > Bufo > Bufo gargarizans. Next base: position 178,152,379 of record NC_058087.1, on the reverse strand, counting down.
TCTGATGACATCATATGTTTTTCACCTATTCCGCTTTCAAGAAGTTTTAAGGAATAGGCCCGGATGCCACACTGAGCGAAAGGCCTTCTTAAAGTCCACAAAGCAGGCATAGATCTTTCCATGCTTTGTATTGTGGACATGGCTCTTGATGAGGCTCTGCAGGGTGTAGATGTGGTCCGTGGTGCGGTGGTTAAATATGAAGCCTGCTTGGCTTCTGCTGAGGATGTTGTGCTGGGTCAGGAAGCTGAGGAACCTCTTATTCAGGATACTGCTGAGGAGTTTCCCCAGGTTGCTGCTGACGCATATCCCTCGATAGTTGGCTGGGTTATACCTGTCTTTTTTACTCTTTATCACTGAGATGCTCTCTGTTATCTCCTGCAGTGTGATCGGTTTGTCTAGAGGGTTTTGGAAATCGTTGATTTTTTTCCTCCATATCCTTCAGCTTTTTCGTGATTTCTTTTGTTTGGTCCTCCCTCGAGATGGCTTTGTAAAGATCATTGAAGTACTGGAGGCCAGATGTTGCTGTTTTGGATGTGGAGGTTGGTGTTCTTGCTTCCATATGCTTCCATAGTTCCCAGAAGGAGTTGTCCTGGAGAGCATCTTAGAGTTGGAGGAGCTTGGTTGAGATGTTGCTTTGCTTTTTCTTTCTGAGGGTATTTTTGTATTGCCTTTGTATGTTGTTGCAGGCTTCCCTCAGACTGGGGTTGTCTGGATCTTGGTGTTTGCTATTTGAGGCCATTCTTAGCACCTTCATTATATCTTTACACTCCCAGTCGAACCAACTGTTGGGTTGTTGCTTTTTTGGCCTTTTGTTGCATTTTTTTAGGTCAGACATTTCCGCCATGGTGTAAAGTATATTATTAAAGTCCCTTCTGGGTTCAGCTCATACACTTTACTATGGAAGTTATGGAGCATCTCCTGGATCTCTGCGCTGTTTATGGTGTTCGTATACTTTGGGGCTGACATCTTGGACTGTTTAAAAGATGGAGGTAGGCTAAAGAGGCTGGTCTGCTGTGATGTTTGTGCCGGTGGTTTACTTGTGGATTTAAAGGGAACCTATCACTGGGATTTTGTGTATAGAGCTGAGGACATGGGTTCCTAGATGGCCGCTAGCACATCCGCAATATCCAGTCCCCATAGCTCTGTGTGCTTTTATTGTGTAAAAAAATTTATTTGATACATATGCAAATTAACCTGAGATGAGTCCTGTCCCTGACTCATCTCACGTACAGGACGCATTTCAGAGTAATTTGCATATGTATCAAATTGTTTTTTTTTTACACAAGAGCTATGGGGACTGGGTATTGCGGATGTGCTAGCGGCCATCTAGCAACCCATGTCCTCAGCTCTATACACAAAATCCTGATGACAGGTTCCCTTTAATTTATAGGAGCAGTTAGTAGTGGTCTGACAGGTGTGTCTGTGGGGTGACTATGAAGCCACCAACATTTTTGTGGTCCATATCTGTAATGGCATAGTCTACTACACTGTTGCCTACACGGGAGTTTAGGGTAAATCTACCACGAAAGTTATGCAGCCATTGAGAATATGAAGTCTGAGGCTTCGACATAAGTTCAGCTATCTATCTATCTATCTCATATCTATCTATCTATCTCATATCTAATATCTATCTATCTCCTATCTATCTATCTATCTATCTATCTATCTATCTCATATCTATTTATCTATATCATATATATCTATCTCATATCTAATATCTATCTATCTCATATCTATCTATCTATCTATCTATCTCATATCTATCTATTTATCTCCTATCTATCCCCTATCTATCTCCTCTCTATCTATCTATCTATCTCCTATCTATCTATCTATCTATTGTAGGAAGGTGCAAGGGACCGTTGTGGGTATGTGTCACTGAGGTTCCTGGCCTTGGTGAAGTAAGAGACGGTATTTTATGTGTCAGCAGCAGCTAATTGACACCTTGAGAGTTAGCATGGCTGTCATAGCTGATCCAGGACGGCTCTTACTGGGAGTAGTCAAAGTGTTGGGTGGGTGACTACTCCCCATGTTCCAGGCCTGGTTTTGGCAGGCATAAAAACCAGCTAGCACAGCCAGGTGCATGGATTTACCTCCCTCTGATTTACCTCCCTCTCAGGAGCCTTGTGTCTGGATGAAGGCTTGCTACCTGTTTGGCGTGAAAACAGGTTGGTGCTGCTGTGGTCAAGGACTCTTTGAGGCAGAATTGCCGCATGGTGTGAATTACCACCAACACTGCAAGGTGACTTTTTGTTTGATTATGACTGTTTGTTTTGTCACTTGCCTAAAGTGTGAATAAAACACTGAACTGTTTGATCCAAAGAACTTGTTGTTGCCTCTATACTGCTAATCCTGTCTACCAGAGCGAGTCCCCACACTATCTATCTATCTCATATCTATCTATCTATCTATCTATCTATCTTGTATCTATCTATCTATCTCATATCTATCTATCTATCTCATATCTACCTATCTATCTATCTTATATCTATCTATCTATCCATCCATCTATCTATCCATCTATCTATCTTATATCTATCTATCTATCTATCTATCTATCTATCTACACATATGGTACATATACACACACACTTAGAATCAAATGGGCATATCTCCGTCTGTGAGCAGCCTGCTCTGTGACGGATTGGAAAGGGTTACCCTGGCAGACGTGGCAGCAGAGCTATTTATACCAGGCTGTGTCTGTTACAGCCGGCAGGCTCCTCGCACACCCCACTGTGTGTGCACAAGTGTGTGCAAGGCAGTGTGAAGGCAGCTCTCTCAGCCGCTCGGGTCAAACCTGCCACATGCAGCCTGAGTCCTGGGGGAGCGAGAGGCAGGACGAAAGCCCCTAGGACATCCACTCAGCGCAGGCTTCATTCACAGGACGGAGACCAGGAGGACATCATCTCTGCATCCAGCCTTCTGATTCTGCAGAACATCCACCCGGCAAACTAAACCTTCCCGCGACTTGCAATGTTCCATCACTGCCCATTGTAATCTGCTAAGAAGACTCTGTCTCTTTAAGGCCTGCAGAGCATCGCTCCATAAACTCCTTTGGCCATAGACCATTGCATTTCTGTGGTCATAGCCCATCCGGCGAGGAGGAGCGCGCTCCGCCGTGTCTTGGCACTCCAGGCTAGGACTCTTACAGGACTTCCTATGCGCTTCTCACACTCATTTCTCTTGCAGACTTGGCATCTTGCACACTCATAGGTGGTGAACAGGCCAGTCCAGGGATCCTTCATGCCATCTCCCCCGACTGGCTCATGGAGACCTTCTGCTTCATCTGTTTCCATCGGAAGGCTCTGCAGCAGCTTCCAAGCACAAGGTGAGAGAGGGCATTACCCTGGTATAGGTACCCGGATGGCTGAAATGTGCCAGGTTGTACAAGGTCACTTTAAATGGATTGCGTCATCATGAAATTATTTTGGGCAATGCCAACCTGTGACCCATTCCATTTCCTAACCCTATGAGGTGGGCAACACCACTTCTCTATTCTGCCCGCCTACGACATTGCCAGCTTATGCACAGGCTGGTTATGGTGCCAACTCCAGATTAGAGTAAAGCTTTGGAAGAATACAATCTCTGAGCACCCACGGGCTGTGCACTGCTTCACCAGTTTATGTACAAGCTTAGTACTAGCGGGCATGAACGACTTTATGCCATCCTAGTGCCAGCCTCATCTATAGTCTACAGACAGACGGGCACTATCGCCTTCATTATGCCACTGCCCTTACCCTCTCTGCTCTGCATTAATCATAAGATGAGTGCTAGCTCCTGTGTACAAGACCAAAAGTTCTCAAACCTGTGTGCCCATCACATCACCAGGGCAGAGTCTTATCCCCAAGGAAGATTCCTATTCAATGAGAGAAAGCAGAGATCTTAAAACTTTGAGGAATTATAGAGTGAATACGTTAGATATATTAATCATATGTTCTTTTTGAACACAATATACTCATTTGAGTTTTGACATTGATCGACATTGCCTTTATATCCATGCTTATATAATGGTGAAGGATACCCTCATTTGTATTTCATAATGTTTACAATGCCTTTTGTTATTTTCCTTAATAAAACAAAATTTAAAACTTTGAGGAATTGATGCAGAAAGTGTCCTGGAATATTCGATAACCTTCTATTATACAATAAATGTGCTGAAACTGTAATAGCGTAATATCTATCTATATCATCTATCTATCATCTACGTATCTATCTACGGTATCTATCAATCTATCATCTATGTATCTATCTCATATCTATCTATCTCATATCTATCATCTATCTATGTATCTATCTATCTATCTCATATCTATCTATCTATCTATCTAACTATCTAATAATTCTTGTCTATTTGTGTCACTCAGGCACAAGTCACCCCAAAAATCCCATCTTCCGATACGTCTCGCACTCCTGCGCAGTTCTTTACCTCTTCCTACTTATATTTATTCCTCTCACCTGCAGATTCTCATTCTCTTCCCCTAAAAATATCTTCCTCCGCTCACAGGCGCCCTCCCTTCCTCTCACATCAAACGTTCTTCCTGTCACCGTCCTCACACACACACCGCCTTATGAACACATCGTCTGAACGCTCTCCAACACAAACAATCCCACTTTCTGTCAGTTCTTGTGGATTTTGAGTTTCTTTTCTGGAAGAAAATGCTTCAGCCACAGGGATAACAAACTACCGAGAAGTGGAGAGCACCAAGCCACACTATGTATCTGTCTATCTATCATCTATCTATCTATCTATCTATCTATCTATCTATCTATCTCCTATCTATCTCCTATCTATCTGTCTATCTTCTATCTATCTATCTATCTATCTATCTCCTATCTATACATCTCCTATCTATCTATCTATCTATCTATTATCTATCTCCTATCTATCTATCTTCTATCTATCTATCTATCTATCTATCTATCTATTATCTATCTCCTATCTATCTATCTATCTATCTATCTATCTATTATCTATCTATCTATCTATCTATCTATCTATCTATCTCCTATCTATCTATCCATCTATCTCCTATTTATCTGCACACATATTTAGTTCAGAAATGATAAGTTAGTGGTGGAAGTTGCAGTGATTCCAGTTTTCTGGGGTATGGCGTAAACCAATAACCTGGCTCATGTAATATTAAAGGGGTTTCCTGGCAGTTTTTTTTACCATAACCTGTCCTCAGGATAGGTCATCGGTATCTGATCGGTGGGGGGTCCGACACCCGGGACCCCCGCCGATCACCTCCTTGAGAAGGCACCGGCGCTCGCTGTAGCGCAGTTAATGACCATGTGACCGATGAACTTGACGTCACATGGCCTGGAAAAGGCCGTGGCGCTACTTCAAGCCTTCCCAAACAGCTGATCAGGCGAGGTCCCGGATGTAGGACCCCCATGTTCAGATACTGATGACCTATCCAGAGGATAGGTCGTTATCGTTAGTAAAAAAAAACTGTTGGAAAACCCCTTTAATAAACCCCCAGCTGTGTTTCCGTCATTTGCAAAATTTCTGGAAGGGGATGTGGCTTTCATGTCGTACACTGTGGAGGCATGCTGGGAGTTGTAGTTTTGAAGCAGCTGGAGGCCCACAGGGTCTGTGCGGTGGAGCCGAGCCTGTGCCCCTCTAGTAACACACGTGTGCCCATCCCTCCGCAGCTCTCCCTGCCTGTCCCTCCTTGGGTAATTACTCTTCTGAGAAGGTCTGTGGCCATTGCTTCACCTTCCTGATGGATTTGTGTGGTTAGAAAGAGCCTGCCAGCCGCACCGCTAATTCTTACAAAAATATCGATGGCCCCGGCCCCAGATCTGCGAGATTTCAATCTGTCAGACATTAACTACAGCTGAGGCCGCCCAGGCTTTTCATATTGGGTTGTCGCTGACATCGGAGGGTTAAATGATTGCTTACCTCAGATAAACTGCATTTATTATGGCGCGACCGTAAAGTCTAATAAAAAGAAGGGAGATCATTTCTGGAGACGGGATGTCGGTTTTATGTTATTACCTTATGACCTCATGCACATTGCAGGGCTGCCTGCGCGGGGACTCTATGGTTGTCTGCTCCTTAAGATGCTGTATAAGCCCCTGGAAGAAGCCATGCTTTCAGAGCAGAGTACCCCCATAACAGGTTATCTGAGGGACCCCATAGACTTGTATAGGAACTGATAAGCAAGACCCTGTTCACATCGTGTCCCAACGTACACCTCTAGTGGAAGACTGCAACGTATCCCACCGTATAGGCGGCGTACATAAAGTGGGATACGGTGCTGCTAGGCTCCTGTATATACCTAGAGAAGTATACCGCCTTTTACTGTATACTCTTGTATGGGGCACATTGTCTACTACACTATTGCTTAAAAGGGTTGTCCACAATTAAGTTTTTTTTCAGCAAACCCTCGACATCCCGACTCCGGTCTCAGCTGCTCCGTTCCGGACCCTGGATGAAAACTTCCTTTTTGATGCTGCTGCAGCCAATCGCTAGCCGTGGTGGTGACCAGCTCCCCTCGCGTCATGACAAATGGTCACATGGCTCAAGAGGAGCAGGTCACCGCTGAGGCCAGCGATTGGCTGCAGCAGCATCAAAAAAGGAAGTTTTACATCCAGGGTCCGGAACGGAGCAGCCGAGACCGGAGAGCGCAGGAGCCAAAGCCGGGAAGCAGCTAAGTATGCTTCCCTTTGTAGATCCGCATCCAAACGTGCACAACCCCTTTAAGGCATGAATACGTACGCCAATGTATACTGGCCTGACGGAAGCCAAAAGGGATCCTCTTTTGGCCTCTGTTGGGTCGATGGAGCCCTGCGGATAGGTTTAATGTATATGGAATTTGAACCAACGAAGGGTCAACCATGTAATATTTAAAGGGACTGGCCTCTGGCTCGTGGTCCCGTGTGGTGGACCCCCTGTATGAGGCCCGTATGCACTAACAGAGCATGAGACACAGCACATCCCACTTCCTATTGTCCACAGATGCCATAACACCCCCCCCCCCCCCCCCCCCCCCCCTTATAAATATGAGCTCAAAATTCAGGACTATGATGCTTTGATAAAGCAAATAGGCATTTTGGGGGTTCAGTGGAAATTGACCTCTTTGAGGCTTTAAAGTCATCGTGCCTCGTGCCTCATCAACATCTGTAATTACTCATTTCTGCAGTTCGCAGTGATATTTTTCTCATCTATCTGTTGTTGTACTTCCCCAGATCCACCACTAGAGGGTGCTGTGGTACCAAGTCCTATCAATGGCCAATTGAGCAGGCCTCTCCTTCTAGGTCATGCTGTTGACATTGGTTTAGGTGGACGACTTTGAGGATGACCGGATTATTTTTAGGATTACTCAGTGTAAATACCCACTTGGCATTAATCATGAGCAGACTGCAATATAATATTGCATATATTATATGGGGGTCTCACCGAGCCTAACTGGTCCTAGGGCTGGGAGCCAAGAGATTGTCCAGCGCTAGAAAAACATGGCTGCTTCCAGAAACAGTGCCACACCTGCCCAGAGGTTGTGCCAAGTATTGCAGTTCAGCTCCATTAAAGTCAATAGGGCCAAGCTGCAATACCACACACCGCCTGCAGACAGGTGTGGCGCTGTTTCTGGGAAAAAAAAGCCATGTTTTTCGAATCCTGTTGTAATAGAATGCAATAAATTTGAGTGCCGATGCAGGACACATACGGGGCTGCTTACCACCCGGTAAAATGAATGGGCGTCCATTCATTTCAGTGGACAGCAGCAGTATTCCTGAGCTTCACTGAATAATTGAAGGGGGAAATCTGTTCAACTGCTTCCGTTCCTGGAAAAGCTGGATACTAGCCAAAATGGCCACTGTCACAGCTTCTACAGTGGTGTCAACCAGCAACTCTTAGAAGGGAGAATTGCATGTCAGGAGCCAGGGAAAGCTGGGTGACCCTGCCTGTAGGATCTCAATACAATTATGTTTGTTATCCAGCTTTTCCAGAAACAGATTAAAAAATAAATAAATCGCTGAATAGAGGACGACTCAAGGACTTAAAAGGGGACCCGCACCTACACCGAGTTGTGGAGGGCGCACTGCTCATGCGCAGCCGCCCTTCATTATTTCGATGGGACTTGGCTACTTCAATCGGCCCCATAGAAATGAATGGGAGAAGTGGCTGCGCAAGCGCCGTGCGCTTCCATTCACTTCTATGGAGAGAGCGCTTGGTGATGGCCGGACCCGGGCCACCACCTTCCCCGCTCTGTTCTCAGTGTATGTGCAGGTCCCACCTCTATCCTAGTGATATGCCCCCGTTGTCTCAGAGGGGAACACCCCTTTAAAGGGGTTTTCCAGAAGTAGAATATTTATCACCAGTCCTCAGCCTAGGTCATGACTATCTGATTTGTGGATTTCGACTCCCGACACCCTCGACGGTGAGCAATTTGAAGGGTAATGCAACGCTCATGCTGCGGCCTCTTCCGGTATACCCAGCACAGCTCCGTTCTTGTGTAGTGGCTGTGCTTGGTATTGCAACTCAATCCCATTCACTTCAATAGGACTGAGCTGCACGAAGCCACGTAGACGTGATGTCACAGGCTGAGGAACAGGCCCCAGCGCTCACTTCAAACAGCTGATCGACAGGGTGTCACGAGTCAGACCCCCACTGGTCAGGTATTGATGACCTATCCTGAGGATAACATCTTTACTGGTTTTAGGTGGGAGATGCTGGTTCATGTGAAGCCTATGGGGTATATCGCTGTATAGTATTTTGGGATTGCTGCGCTTTCTTTTTCATTCATCATCTATTGTCTTTCTCAGCCATGACACAGACAGGAGGTCAGTATTCTGCATGTAAGATTAGGATTTAGCCGTGCCGTCGGGATTATTTTCTCAGACCGCTGCAGACAGGACATATTATGGCGGTATTAAGTCAAAAGTCATATCTGTCTAGGGCATGACCTTCCTGACCGATTCCACCTCCAGTAGGTGACCGCGAAGGGTCATGTAAAGCCGATCAATCCATTGACCTGCTGCCCCTATGGACGGCTCTACGGCAGAGGTCTGCAGACAAATAACATCATCCATAGCTGGAAAGCAGATCATTTTCCTGTCTCAGCTGCAGGATGTAATCCCATAGTCTGTGCCCTGACCGGATTCTTGGCTTTACTAGATTACCATCCATGATTGCAATTCAGTGCAAGCTAAAGTAGGCATGCAGAGCTGTCCTTGGTGCTGACATCAGGGTGGTGCTGTGCATGGCCTCATTCTACTAGACCTGGAGTCTTTCTCTGTTTGCTGCGCTTCAGAGTCTGTTGTTCTCTGTCATCAGGCTAGGGGGAGGCTGAATGTAGTGTTCTTCAATGAGGGGGTGACTGGATATATCCCACTTTTCTCACTTTAGTCTTGTCCCTTCAGATTAGCTCTTGGGCACTTCAGCTATGATCCTTCAGAACAGCTTCTAGGGCTCCTCTATTCAGCTGTGGCCCCTCAGATCAGCCTCTAGGGCTCCTCTATTCAGCTGTGGCCCCTCATATCAGCCTCTAGGGCTCCTCTATTCAGCTGTGGTCCCTCATATCAGCCTTTAGGGCTCCTCTATTCAGCTGTGGCTCCTCAGATCAGCCTCTAGGGCTCCTCTATTCAGCTGTGGTCCCTCAGATCAGCCTCTAGGGCTCCTCTATTAAGCTGTGGCCCCTCAGATCAGCCGCTAGGGCTCCTCTATTCAGCTGTGGTCCCTCAGATCAGCCTCTAGGGCTCCTCTATTCAGCTGTGGCCCCTCAGATCAGCCTCTAGGGCTCCTCTACTCAGCTGTGGTCCCTCATATCAGCCTCTAGGGCTCCTCTATTCAGCTGTGGTCCCTCAGATCAGCCTCTAGGGCTCCTCTATTCAGCTGTGGCCCCTCAGATCAGCCTCTAGGGCTCCTCTACTCAGCTGTGGTCCCTCATATCAGCCTCTAGGGCTCCTCTATTCAGCTGTGGTCCCTCATATCAGCCTTTAGGGCTCCTCTATTCAGCTGTGGCCCCTCAGATCAGCCTCTAGGGCTCCTCTATTCAGCTGTGGCCCCTCAGATCAGCCTCTAGGGCTCCTCTATTCAGCTGTGGTCCCTCAGATCAGCCGCTAGGGCTCCTCTATTCAGCTGTGGCCCCTCAGATCAGCCTCTAGGGCTCCTCTATTCAGCTGTGGTCCCTCATATCAGCCTCTAGGGCTCCTCTATTCAGCTGTGGTCCCTCATATCAGCCGCTAGGGCTCCTCTATTCAGCTGTGGCCCCTCATATCAGCCTCTAGGGCTCCTCTATTCAGCTGTGGTCCCTCATATCAGCCTTTAGGGCTCCTCTATTCAGCTGTGGCCCCTCAGATCAGCCGCTAGGGCTCCTCTATTGAGCCGTGGTCCCTCAGAACAGCCGCTAGGGCTCCTCTATTCAGCTGTGGTCCCTCAGATCACCCTCTAGGGCTCCTCTATTCAGCTGTGGTCCCTCAGAACAGCTTCTAGGGCTCCTCTATTCAGCTGCGGTCCCTCAGATCAGCCTCTAGGGCTCCTCGATTCAGCTGTGATCCCTCAGATCAGCCGCTAGGGCTCCTCTATTCAGCTGTGGTCCCTCAGATCAGCCTCTAGGGCTCCTCTATTCAGCTGTGGTCCCTCATATCAGCCTCTAGGGCTCCTCTATTCAGCCGTGGTCCCTCAGATCAGCCGCTAGGGCTCCTCTATTCAGTCGTGGTCCCTCAGATCAGCCGCTAGGGCTCCTCTATTCAGCTGTGGTCCCTCAGACCAGCCGCTAGGGCTCCTCTATTCAGCTGTGGTCCCTCAGATCAGCCTCTAGGGCTCCTCTATTCAGCTGTGGTCCCTCGAATCAGCCTCTAGGGCTCCTTTCTTCAGCTGTGGTCCCTCAGATCAGCTTCTAGGGCTCCTTTACTCAGCTGTGGTCCCTCACACCAATACTAAGGGCCCATAAATCAAACTTTGGTCCATCAGATCAGCTCCTAGCATACCCTTTATTCAGTTGTGATCCTTCTGAACACCTTCTCGTATCCTCCTATTTAGCCAGCCCAAGAACACTTCCCAGGGCCCCTCTATCCAGCTGTGGCCCCCTAATCTACTTGTAGGGCTTCCCAATCAGCTGTGGTCCCTCAGATTGGCTCTAAGAGCATCTCCATTTAGTGGTTTTTCCTCAAATCAACACTAATGGCCTTTCCATTCAAATGTGGCGCCTCAGGTCCTAGGGCTCCCTTATTTAGTTGTGGTCCCTCAGATCATCTCAGAGGACCCCGCCACCACCTTCACGCAGCTGTGGTCCCACAGATTAGCTCCTAGGACTGCTCCTACTGTGGTTCTTCACATTATCACTAAAGAACCCTCTATATAATTATGGTGCCTCAGATCAGGTCCTAGGGCCCCCTTATTCAGTTGTGGTCCATCAGATCATCTCCTAGGACCACCATCATCACAACCACCATTCAGCTGTGGTACCTCAGATAATCCCCTAGGGCCCCTTATTCTCTTTTTAGATTTTTTTATGTCAGCTCTGAGGTCTGCTTTATCTAACTATGGTGTCTCAGATCACCTTCTAGAGTCCACTTTTGGTGTTTTGGTTCCTCAGATAAGCTCCTAGACTTCCTATTCATCTGTGGTCCATCAGATGAGCTCCCATGATACCCCTCCACCATCAGCTTTGGTCTCTCAGATTATTTTCTGTGTCTCCATATCCAGTTGTGGTCCTTTACATCAGTTCCTGGGTCCCTCCTTCATACATGGTCCCTCATATCAGCTCTTGGGGGCCCCGTTTCCATACATACTAGTCAGTTTGAGCCCTGTCGATACCGAATCAACGGAGCTCTTCTATCCATGAGGAACATAAGATGCGGCCTCCGTGCCCTGCCGTACAAGTAGGGTTTAGTCATGGTTAGATGGCCTGAGCTAATTACCGCTCGTGTTATTTTTATCCTCGTTATCGTCTTTATTTGTAGAAAACACTAAAGCAATTAAATGGTGATACTGTTTATGGCTGCGTTAAAATGGAAATATGGTGCCCGCGGCCGGCAGCTGCCAGCTCTGCTTCTGGCCAAAAAATAGAAAAAAAATTAAGAAATCCTCCTCTTGTATCATACAAAGCTGCGTCCAGGATAATTGTCTGATAATTGTGAAACTGGAGAAGGCTTTGGAATATTAAATCTAGTTACTGAAGGACGAGTAGTTATCATCCGTCGTCATCCACTCCCCGGAATAATGTGTTCCCGGAAGAAAGAAAACTCGTCGTATCATTGGGAAAAATCAATGTCTTCCATTGCAAACCTCTTAGTGTTTCTCATAATAAGTGGCCTCTCTCTGTCTGTCCTGGAAATGATGGGGTTAATGGCTCCTACGATACGAGACTTATTTCCACCATAACCCGAAAGTCCGAAGCAGTCGACTCATCTCTCCGTAATGTAATACGCTGCATGAGTAAAATCCCCCATGTACTAATCAGGGTGAACAGCAGGGGGCAGTGTTCGACTTACACTGGGTTCTCCCAGACCATGGGTGCCCTAAAAAACATGTTGGAGTTCCCTTTGGGACCTTTCCTGTGTAAGCGCCCTAGCATCAATGCGTCTCACTGCCTGGAAAGGTGGCAGGGAAAGTTGGGAATAGATATTGCGGAATTCCTTCAGTCCAGCATCTGATAGTCTGGCACTTACGGAAAGATAATATAGTCCACAAGATCGGAAGCTGTAGAAACAGGGGTCTAACTATAATTAATAGGGCCCCATAGCAAAATAAGATGGGGCCCCCACCACCTTGTGTAAGAGAAATTAAAACAGCAGCAGCATAAGTAGCAAAAATGAAAGGTATGTATAATAGCGCCATTTATCAGAAAACCCACATTATCGCAAAAAGCCGCCATATTGTTGTTCACCACACAAGAAAAGGTACAATGTTCTTGCACATGATTGCGCCCCCTAAACCTCAGGGTCTCATGGCTACAGTTATGCTCATGAGTAGAAAAAAGCCATTAGAACGGGTCAGCCAACTCCGGCCGTTGTAAAACTACAACTCTCAGCATTCTCCATTTACTTCCGTGGGAGTCCAGGGAACAGCGGAGCAAGTGTTTCTGCTGGGGGTTGCAGTTTCACAACATCTGGAGGGCCTGAGATTGCTTATCTCTGAATTAGAAATACAGTTATAGTACTTTTGTGTATTTTTATTTTATTTTTTAATTTAAGGATTTCCTAACAGTAGCTCCAATTAAGTTATATATTATATATTGTACTAGTCTCATAATATATATTTATATGGTTCTTTATATAGTTCACAGTTCTGTTTTTCTGACACAGATCCATATCTGGACATAGATAAAACAGGTCAAATTCTGGATGTCCTGCACTCCCTGCAGTCGCCACTAGGGAGGCGACATACTATTTAATTATTGAGTTCAATCTATACACTGTATGCAAGGAGCTCCCCCTAGTGGCGACTGCAGTCAGAATTTTCTAATTACACCTCTGTATACTTCTGTACTCTGGATTTAGAACTCTGTATGAGAGAACATATATATATATATATATACACAATGGCTTTGGCTGTTACAGAGGGAGGAGGAGGACAGAACAGAAATAGAAAGATGTACGTCATCCAGAAAGAGGCAGTATCCCCCAGAGAGCGGTATTCTATATTTCAGTCCTCACAGGCCCAGGCGTCCTGGGAAATCATTATAGAGTACTAAGCCATCCGTGTCTTCCATCCCGCTCAGAGCCTCAGGCTACCAGGGGGCACTCAAGCCTGTTATACGGAACGACGCAGTGTTTCGGGGATTCTCCTTCCTATATCTCCGTGGTCTTCAGACTTCTTTAATGAACTCGGGAGAAAAGTTTACTGTTGTAGAGCAGAAGCAAATCTCTTGTATCCGCATCTGAAGGCATACAGCGCAGAGCAGCCACGTGGCGTCACGTGTAAACCCGCCTGCGGTAGTTAGCTTATTTACCAGCTGCAAAAACTGATTTCTTTTCATAAAAAATGCAATTTAGCATCGATGAAGGTCGACCTCTTGGCAGGTTTCAGGGGATGGCATTGCTCTAGTCCCCATTTACTAGAGGGTCCCTGAGGATGGGAACCCCTTAAATATTATTACGTACTATGTAGTGTTGTATGGTAGTATTCTTTGTGAATTTTTGCATTATGTGAGATCTATGTGGCAGTATTATGTTGGCCCTTTTAGGGATTATTTCATTACGCATATTAGTTGGGCACTATATGGTGGTATTATGTGGGCTGTATATGGCGGTATTATTTTGGGGCTATATGGTGGTATAATGAGGGCTCCATATAGCAATATTATCTAGGCACTATATGGTGGTATTATGAGGGCTGTATTTAACAGTATTATCTAGGTGCTATATAGTGGTATTATAAGGGTTATATATGACAGTATTATCCAGGCACTATATGGTGGTATTATGAGGGTTGTATATGACAGTATTATCCAGGCACTTCCTGGTAGTATTATGAAGACTATATATGACATTATTATCTAGGCACTATATGATGGTACTATAAGGACTGTATGTGGCAGTATCATCTTGGCACTATTGGTATTACGTATGTGGCTTTATAGGTCAGTATTATTTTGTGGTGCTATTATGAGGGCTGTATATTGCAGTATTTTGTTGGAACTATTTGGTGGTATTGTGATGGCTGTATATGTCAGTATTATTTTGGCACTGCATAGTGGTAATATGAGGGCTGAAATTACAAGAAAAATCACCTAAAAATGTGAAGTAAAGGGCCTCATTTTCTATAAACAGCCCTTCTATTCTGTATCAGCATTTTTTCACAATGGTTGTGATCTATTGGCCAGACACTGCACTCTATACAATAATTTTGGTTTTAAGATTGAGGAAATAAATGGGGTAGATCACTCTGGAGGACCCAGGGCATCTGTCCAATACATGGACATCAATAATCAACGTGTCATGCTTCATTTCTCCTGTGGCGGCGCTGTAGAAAAATCATACACTTACTGCTGGATTCCACAGCGCACTACAGCACATCATCAGGGACGTATTAACATAAAAAAGTGTCCAATGCGGTACCTTAAAAAATGGAGCAAGTTCTTAAGTTATTAAGAGTATAGATTTTTGGGAAAATTCTTGCACTTTGCACATCAGTGTTATGTTCTGAGGCAGATCAATGCATCGATGAATAAGTGGATATCGATCAGTGGAATAGTAGGTAATCTCAGGGCATTGTCACAGTGTTTGCAAGGGGTGGAATACAAGGTCATGCGGAGGATGGAAATGTAGTATTATGGATTTTGATAAAATGTCCTCCATACCTGAGCTCCAGTTTGGTTAAGGTCTCCAGTTTTCACATGAAACAAATTCAATGCAATATTGTGACCTGCCACCAAAAACAGCAACTTACAACACAACCACTGGGTGGCTGCACATAGACACATACAGGATAGACATCCTGTGACACAGTATCGCAAAAATTATGTTTCTTTCCAAAGGTGGTCATGTTGGGCCAAGAGGAAAGTGAAGGAAGGTTGTATATTTATATATAGCAACTCAAATTGTATTAGGATTTATTGAAAAAGTTTACAGTGGTCACAGGCAGAAAGGAAGGGGCAACAGGAGGTGTCCTGGCTCTTTAACCCAATAGCGTGGGTGTCTTTCTTCAAGCTATCACCATATTCAATTGTATATGTGTCTGGCCGTTGTAATGATGGTGCAGCTAGTCATACGCAAAATGATATAGCCATTGGCTTCCTTGGTCAGGCATGGCTTACCATATCTGGCCAACCTCAACATCTAGACTCCCTTTGGTGCCTGAGGTATCTTCAGTCTATCAGCACTGCCTGCAGCCACCACTAGAGGGAGCTCACTACACACCATTTATACCTGTTACTCCTAAGCTCCCTCTAGTGGTGGCCCTTCTGCCCGTTTTTCATAGGGCATCTGTTTGATGCCCTACGTTCTAGACGTCCCTTTTAAGCTGATTTGAACCATTCTATTGCCAACTTCAACGAATGACATCCTTATCATACGACCACTACAATCACCTCAACCCCCTCCCCAACACAGAAATGTAAAAGAACACTTGCACAACATGCGTCATTCTCGATAAATACTTCCTTGCTTCCAAATGAATGGAGGACAATAGTGGAAATGAGGAGGACAGCTGTTGAAGTAGCCAGTACAGCATAACTTTCTTATAATGAATCTAATCATCACAATTACATATTTTTTTACCAAATTGTTTTAGTATTGTCTGTCATTTTTATTGTTTTCAGTGTTGTATCCACCATAGAGACAAATATATTACTGTCATCCGGGCCTATTGTGAAAGGGGGCCCCAACTTTTGCGCTCACTCATTGATTGCTTCCAAAAGTTGAATGATACATTTCTGATTACCTCCAGCTGCCACTAGAGGGAGCTCACTGCATACAGGTTTATAAAGGATCTAATGCATATTCAATACTAGATGTATATTTTATATACAATGAGCTCCCCTTAGTTAAAGACAGACGGAGGCCCTTCTAAACAGCAAGCTTTACTTTTTATCCTGCAGGGGGCACAAATGCATAGCCGTACAATCTCTCAAACACAGGGGGCACATATACTTTATGCCCACACTGGGCACTATGCTTAATGGTTTCAGTCACTCACAGAGGGTATGAGGTGAGGTGGTACTGATGATAAGGTGCAGTCCCTGTAGCTCAATGTAGTCCACAATATAGTCCCAAGGGGGACCTCCCTGGTACATGGGGGGGATATCAGGCCTATACAGCCAGATGGCAGTTCGTATGCACTCCCACCATCTTGGCACAGTGGCATCTGTTCCCATGCAGCCTGACTGTGGTGTAGTCTCTTAGTAGCATCCACTGCAGCTCTCCAGACGCTCTGGTCCACCCCTTGCTCTTGTGGCTATCTTCTGTTTACTGCAGTGATGGCCACTATCTGTCCCACACAGGGACTTTGCTTCAGGCCTGGTGTGTGGCCCCATTGCCGGTACACGCCCGACTTTTACATAATGCACACTTGGCATATTCCACACTATTCTTCTGGCCTCCAGGGTAATGCACCACGGTGGTGGTGCCACCACCAAATGTGCATTCACCAGCTGCAGCGGGCATCCATCCAGTGCTCACCCCCACTGCTCATGGCCGCACTGACCAATATGGCACTGGGTCTACCCTTATATCAGAATCCATCCTACTTCTCCTCCGCTCATTCTCTCTATAAAACAGTGCAGTCTCTCCATTTGTGGTGCAGTAGCTCCGTCTAGTTACTGGATTGCAACACTATCAGCCATTTATTTATAATAAGCATATCCAACAGAAGGAGAGAATCCAGCCCATTCAGTAGCCCGGAACATGTTACTACACCTTTTTCCTGTGATTTTGGTGGATTTTATATGATGAGCCAATAAAGAACTATTTTTTACTCCACAAGAAGCTGGATTCTCTCTTTCTGTTGGATATTCTATTGGGCCCAGTTCTGGCCTTTTTTCCGTGCTTCGTGGGTTAAAGTCAGAGGTGAGAGCTGCAGCCATTTCTATCATTATTTATAATAAGCAGGACTGGAACCTCCTACTCCTGGTCGTGCGACGCGGTGGATATGCTTCCCCAACACCTTCCACATACGGTACATATACTCTGCTCTGTGAGATAGGTGGAGACAAATGCAATTCCTCAGGCACTTTTCACACTGCAGTGTCCATTTGGGGTATGAACCGGAAAAGCTCCACACAATGGAGGCCGTGAGAGTCACAGTACAGAGATAATAAACACAGTGATGTCACAGTACAGGGATAATAAACACAGTGATGTCACAGTACAGGGATAATACACACAGTGATGTCACAGTACAGAGATAATAAACACAGTGATGTCACAGTACAGAGATAATAAACGCAGTGATGTCACAGTACAGAGATAATAAACGCAGTGATGTCACAGTACAGAGATAATAAACACAGTGATGTCACAGTACAGAGATAATAAACACAGTGATGTCACAGTACAGAGATAATAAACGCAGTGATGTCACAGTACAGAGATAATAAACACAGTGATGTCACAGTACAGAGATAATAAACGCAGTGATGTCACAGTACAGGGATAATAAACACAGTGATGTCACAGTACAGAGATAATAAACACAGTGATGTCACAGTACAGGGATAATAAACACAGTGATGTCACAGTACAGAGATAATACACACAGTGATGTCACAGTACAGAGATAATAAACACAGTGATGTCACAGTACAGGGATAATAAACACAGTGATGTCACAGTACAGGGATAATAAACAGTGATGTCACAGTACAGGGATAATACACACAGTGATGTCACAGTACAGGGATAATAAACACAGTGATGTCACAGTACAGGGATAATACACACAGTGATGTCACAGTACAGGGATAATACACACAGTGATGTCACAGTACAGGGATAATAAACACAGTGATGTCACAGTACAGAGATAATAAACACAGTGATGTCACAGTACAGAGATAATAAACACAGTGATGTCACAGTACAGAGATAATAAACACAGTGATGTCACAGTACAGGGATAATAAACACAGTGATGTCACAGTACAGGGATAATAAACACAGTGATGTCACAGTACAGGGATAATAAACAGTGATGTCACAGTATAGGGATAATACACACAGTGATGTCACAGTACAGGGATAATAAACACAATGATGTCACAGTACAGGGATAATACACACAGTGATGTCACAGTACAGAGATAATAAACACAGTGATGTCACAGTATAGGGATAATACACACAGTAATGTCACAGTACAAGGATAATAAACACAGTGATGTCACAGTACAGGGATAATAAACACAGTGATGTCACAGTACAGAGATAATAAACACAGTGATGTCACAGTACAGGGATAATAAACACAGTGATGTCACAGTACAGGGATAATAAACACAGTGATGTCACAGTACAGGGATAATAAACACAGTGATGTCACAGTACAGAGATAATAAACACAGTGATGTCACAGTACAGGGATAATACACACAGTGATGTCACAGTACAGGGATAATAAACACAGTGATGTCACAGTACAGGGATAATAAACACAGTGATGTCACAGTACAGGGATAATAAACACAGTGATGTCACAGTACAGGGATAATAAACACAGTGATGTCACAGTACAGGGATAATACACACAGTGATGTCACAGTACAGGGATAATAAACACAGTGATGTCACAGTACAGGGATAATACACACAGTGATGTCACAGTACAGGGATAATAAACCAGTGATGTCACAGTACAGGGATAATAAACACAGTGATGTCACAGTACAGGGATAATAAACACAGTGATGTCACAGTACAGGGATAATAAACAGTGATGTCACAGTACAGGATAATACACCAGTGATGTCACAGTACAGGATAATAAACACAGTGATGTCACAGTACAGGGATAATAAACACAGTGATGTCACAGTACAGGGATAATAAACACAGTGATGTCACAGTACAGGGATAATAAACACAGTGATGTCACAGTACAGGGATAATACACACAGTGATGTCACAGTACAGGATAATAAACACAGTGATGTCACAGTACAGGGATAATAACACAGTGATGTCACAGTACAGGGATATTACACACAGTGATGTCACAGTACAGGGATAATAAACACAGTGATGTCACAGTACAGGGATAATAAACACAGTGATGTCACAGTACAGGGATAATAAACCAGTGATGTCACAGTACAGGATAATAACACAGTGATGTCACAGTACAGGGATAATAAACACAGTGATGTCACAGTACAGGGATAATAACACAGTGATGTCACAGTACAGGATAATAAACACAGTGATGTCACAGTACAGGGATAATACACACAGTGATGTCACAGTACAGGATAATAAACACAGTGATGTCACAGTACAGGGATAATAAACACAGTGATGTCACAGTACAGGGATAATAAACACAGTGATGTCACAGTACAGGGATAATAAACACAGTGATGTCACAGTACAGGAGATAATAAACACAGTGATGTCACAGTACAGGGATAATAAACACAGTGATGTCACAGTACAGGGATAATAAACACAGTGATGTCACAGTACAGGGATAATAAACAGTGATGTCACAGTACAGGGATAATAAACACAGTGATGTCACAGTACAGGGATAATAACACAGTGATGTCACAGTACAGGGATAATAAACACAGTGATGTCACAGTACAGGGATAATTAACACAGTGATGTCACAGTACAGAGATAATAACACAGTGATGTCACAGTACAGGGATAATACACACAGTGATGTCACAGTACAGGGATAATAAACACAGTGATGTCACAGTACAGAGATAATACACACAGTGATGTCACAGTACCAGAGATAATAGACACAGTGATGTCACAGTACAGGATAATAAACCACAGTGATGTCACAGTACAGGGATAATAAACACAGTGATGTCACAGTACAGGGATAATAAACACAGTGATGTCACAGTACAGGGATAATAAACACAGTGATGTCACAGTACAGGAGATAATAAACACAGTGATGTCACAGTACAGGGATAATAAACACAGTGATGTCACAGTACAGAGATAATAAACACAGTGATGTCACAGTACAGAGGATAATAAACACAGTGATGTCACAGTACAGGGATAATAAACACAGTGATGTCACAGTACAGGGATAATAAACACAGTGATGTCACAGTACAGAGATATAAACACAGTGATGTCACAGTACAGAGATAATATACACAGTGATGTCACAGTACAGGGATAATAAACACAGTGATGTCACAGTACAGGGATAATAACACAGGATGTCACAGTACAGAGAATAATCACCAGTGATGTCACAGTACAGGGATAATAAACACAGTGATGTCACAGTACAGAGATAATAAACACAGTGATGTCACAGTACAGGGATAATAAACACAGTGATGTCACAGTACAGGGATAATAAACACAGTGGATGTCACAGTACAGAGATATAGAACACAGTGATGTCACAGTACAGAGATAATACACACAGTGATGTCACAGTACAGGGATAATAACACAGTGATGTCACAGTACAGAGATAATAACACAGTGATGTCACAGTACAGAGATAATAACACAGTGATGTCACAGTACAGGGATAATAAACACAGTGATGTCACAGTACAGGGATAATGACACACAGTGATGTCACAGTACAGAGATATAAACCACAGTGATGTCACAGTACAGGGATAATAACACAGTGATGTCACAGTACAGGGATAATAACACAGTGATGTCCACAGTACAGATATATACACACAGTGATGTCACAGTACAGGAGATAATAAACACAGTGATGTCACAGTACAGGGATAATAAACACAGTGATGTCACAGTACAGGGATAATAAACACAGTGATGTCACAGTACAGGATAATAAACACAGTGATGTCACAGTACAGGGATAATAAACACAGTGATGTCACAGTACAGAGATAATAAACACAGTGATGTCACCGTACAGGGATAATAAACACGTGATGTCACAGTACAGGGATAATAACACAGTGATGTACAGTACATGATATAAACACAGTGATGTCACAGTACAGGAGATAAATACACAGTGATGTCACAGTACAGAGGATAATAAACCCAGTGATGTCACAGTACAGGGATAATAACACATGTGATGTCACAGTACAGAGGATAATAGACACAGTGATGTCACAGTACAGGAGATAATACACACAGTGATGTCACAGTACAGGGATAATAAACACAGTGATGTCACAGTACAGAGATAATAGCACACAGTGATGTCACAGTACAGAGATAATAAGACACAGTGATGTCACAGTACAGGGATAATAACACAGTGATGTCACAGTACAGGGATAA
Organism: Bufo gargarizans; assembly: GCF_014858855.1. Taxonomy (NCBI): domain Eukaryota; kingdom Metazoa; phylum Chordata; class Amphibia; order Anura; family Bufonidae; genus Bufo; species Bufo gargarizans. Next base: position 178,130,515 of record NC_058087.1, on the reverse strand, counting down.
TAAACACAGTGATGTCACAGTACAGGGATAATAAACACAGTGATGTCACAGTACAGGGATAATAACACAGTGATGTCACAGTACAGGGATAATAAACACAGCGATGTCACAGCACAGAGATAATAAACACAGTGATGTCACAGTACAGGGATAATAAACACTGTGATGTCACAGTACAGAGATAATACACACAGTGATGTCACAGTACAGGGATAATAAACACAGTGATGTCACAGTACAGAGATAATGCACACAGCGATGTCACAGCACAGAGATAATAAACACAGCGATGTCACAGTACAGAGATAATAAACACAGTGATGTCACAGTACAGTGATAATAAACCCAGTGATGTCACAGTACAGGGATAATAAACCCAGTGATGTCACAGTACAGGGATAATAAACACAGTGATGTCACAGTACAGGGATAATAAACACAGTGATGTCACAGTACAGAGATATTACACACAGTGATGTCACAGTACAGGGATAATAAACACAGTGATGTCACAGTACAGGGATAATAAACACAGTGATGTCACAGTACAGAGATAATACACACAGTGATGTCACAGTACAGAGATAATAAACACAGTGATGTCACAGTATAGGGATAATAAACACAGTGATGTCACAGTACAGAGATAATAAACACAGTGATGTCACCGTACAGGGATAATAAACACAGTGATGTCACAGTACAGGGATAATAAACACAGTGATGTCACAGTACAGAGATAATAGACACAGTGATGTCACAGTACAGAGATAATAGACACAGTGATGTCACAGTACAGGGATAATAAACACTGTGATGTCACAGTACAGAGATAATAGACACAGTGATGTCACAGTACAGAGATAATACACACAGTGATGTCACAGTACAGGGATAATAAACACAGTGATGTCACAGTACAGGGATAATAACACAGTGATGTCACAGTACAGGGATAATAACACAGTGATGTCACAGTACAGGATAATAAACACAGTGATGTCACAGTACAGGGATAATAAACACAGTGATGTCACAGTACAGGGATAATACACACAGTGATGTCACAGTACAGGGATAATAAACACAGTGATGTCACAGTACAGGGATAATAAACACAGTGATGTCACAGTACAGAGATAATACACACAGTGATGTCACAGTACAGGGATAATAGACACAGTGATGTCACAGTACAGGGATAATAAACACAGTGATGTCACAGTACAGGGATAATACATACAGTGATGTCACAGTACAGGGATAATAAACACAGTGATGTCACAGTACAGGATAATAAACAGTTTAAAAGAAGGAGATTTTAGTGCAAACTGCATTTGTGAATACATTTGCTATAAGTAACATATGAAGTCTGCTATGATGTTGGAGGATGAAATATTTACAGTCATGTGAAAAAATTAGGACACCCTTTGAAAGCATGTGGTTTTTTGTAACATTTTTTTATAAAAGGTTATTTCATCTCCGTTTCAACAATACAGAGAGATTAAAGTAATCCAACTAAACAAAGAAAACTGAAGAAAAGTCTTTTCAAGATCTTCTGTAAATGTCATTCTACAAAAATGCCTATTCTAACTGAGGAAAAAGATAGGACACCCTCACATGTATTCCCTCTTAAATTGGCTCAGATCTCACACAGGTATATCACACCAGGTGCACATAATTAGTAGATCGTTACTCTGCATGTTGAATGAGGCTTGCCCTATTTAAACCTCAGACATTTAGTTTGGTGTGCTCCTGACTGTTGAAGTGAGAGTGAGCACCATGGTGAGAGCAAAAGAGCTGTCAGAGGACTTCAGAAAAAAAGATTGTAGCAGCCTATGAGTCTGGGAAGGGATTTAAAAAGATCTCAAAAGATTTTGAAATCAGCCATTCCACTGTCCGGAAGATAGTCTACAAGTGGAGGGCTTTCAAAACAACTGCCAACATGCCCAGGACTGGTCGCCCCAGCAAGTTCACCCCAAGAGCAGACCGCAAGATGCTAAAAGAGGTCTCCAAAAACCCTAAAGTGTCATCTCGAGAACTACAGCAGGCTCTGGCTACTGTTGATGTAGAAGTACATGCCTCTACAATCAGAAAGAGACTGTACAAGTTTAACTTGCATGGGAGGTGTGCAAGGAGGAAACCTTTGCTTTCCAAGAGAAACATCGAGGCCAGACTGACATTTGCCAAAGATAAAGTTGACAAAGACCAGGACTTCTGGAATAATGTTCTTTGGACAGATGAGTCCAAAATTGAATTATTTGGACACAACAGCAGAGGACATGTTTGGCGTAAACCAAACACAGCATTCCAAGAAAAGAACCTCATACCAACTGTGAAGCATGGAGGTGGAAGTGTCATGGTTTGGGGCTGCTTTGCTGCAGCAGGACCTGATCAGCTCACCATCATAGAATCCACGATGAATTCTACTGTGTATCAGAAGGTGCTTGAAGAACATGTGAGACCATCAGTTAGAAAATTAAAGCTGAAGCGGAACTGGACCATGCAACATGACAATGACCCAAAACATACTAGTAAATCAACCAAAGATTGGCTGAAAAAGAAGAAATGGAGAGTCCTGGAATGGCCAAGTCAAAGTCCAGATTTGAATCCCATTGAGATGCTGTGGGGTGACTTGAAAAGGGCTGTACGTGCAAGAAACCCCTCAAACATCTCACAGCTGAAAAAGTTCTGCATTGAGGAGTGGGGTAAAATTTCCTCAGACCGATGTCGAAGACTGGTAGATGGCTACAAGAACCGTCTCACTGCAGTTATTTCAGCCAAAGGAGGTAACACTCGCTATTAGGGGCAAGGGTGTCCTATCTTTTTCCTCAGTTAGAATAGGCATTTTTGCAGAATGACATTTACAGAAGATCTTGAAAAGACTTTTCTTCAGTTTTCTTTGTTTAGTCGGATTACTTTAATCTCTCTGTATTGTTGAAACGGAGATGAAATAACCTTTTATTAAAAATGTTACAAAAAACCACATGCTTTCAAAGGGTGTCCTAATTTTTTCACATGACTGTATATAACAGGACCACATACATCTAATGACATTTGCAAAGGTCAAGATTAACCAGAATCTGTCAAAGGGAGATGGGAAGTCATATTTCTGGTGAGATCCTTCCATAGGTCCTTGTTATATGATGCCCTTAAGGGTGGCAGCAGCGGGACGGCGCGCCTCCTCCTGTAATTACTTTTCTAAATATAATTCTGTCACTGAGAGTCTCTGTGTTATCACAGATGATTGCGACTGTTACATCTGCATCGCGCAATGACAATTTGGAAGGAATGTGATTTACAATCTTTGGTCTATGAGAATATTAAAGTAGGTCGTTGTCATTACCTGTGGCACAGTAAGGAGTCTAGTCCTGCCACCAGGTAACACAGCAGTCAAATAAAAGGGGTTGTCCAGGATTTTAAAAAAACAAGGTCCACTTTTTTTTCCCAAAACTTGGTCCATAGGCTGTGTCTGGTATTGCAGTTTAGCCCTATTGAATGGGACTAAACTGCAATACCGTATACAGCCCATGGACAATGAGTGGCGCTATTTCTGGAAAAAAATATATATAGGAAGCGGTGCTCCGTAGTATAAAACCCATGAAAAAGACTAAATAATATTGGAAAATATATAGGAAAACATAGTTGACTAAGGCCAAATCGCGCAATTATGTGCCATAAATCTCCTGTCGTACATCGTGATAAAATTAGAAGATGGCTGCTGCTCCCTCTGGATGGTACCCATCACAGATCTAAATCAACCCAGTAAGGGAATAAAAGCAGATTGCGGGGTGCTGCTTTTTCCTAAAATGTAAATTTATTAAGGTGCAAATATAAAACAGTGTAACACAGGTGAAGGTGAGGTTCATCCTTCCTCCTTCCACTGTCTGAGGAACAAGGTATCTCAACTCCGAAACGCGTTACACTGTTTTATATCCGCACCTAAATAAATGTACATTTTAGGAAAAGGCAGCGCCCCGCAATCTGCCTTTATTCCCTTAACTGTGTTGATCTGGAAAAAAATAAAGCAGCCTTTTCCTTAATTCAGTAAATATGTTGCCTTAAAGGCTATGTTCACCTTTTGGGGGAAATTTTTAAAATTATTGCATTGTACTCTTTTTGAGCAAAAAATAATTTTCTTTATTAAAAATATGGCATTCTTTTTTCTCTACAGAGCTGAGATGCTCTAATAGCACCCTTTGGGTTTTCTGTCTTTTCCGTCAGACCAGGAGCAGACGGACTCCTTATCTCTGCTCTCTGACCTTATAAACACTCATTATATCTCTGTTGTTATCTCACTGATAAGAATGTGGCTTTGACTTCTTAGTAGTTTAGCGATATTAGATGACCACAAAGTGAAAGTACCAGTACCACAGCTAGAAAAACAGTTAAAGGGGTAATCCAAGAGTATAAAAAGAGTATTCCAGGCCCCCCCACACTGAATATACTTACCCCGCTCCCTGCACCGCTGCTGCTGCTGCTTCTCCCCAGGCATGGATGAAAACATCCGGTTTCGGGGGGAAGTAGCCAATGGCAGACAGGGACAAGCCTCCCTAGCATCGCGGGTGACACTAGGGAGGCTCCCCCCCATCTCCGCCTGGCATTGGCTGCTCCTCCCGACACTGGATGTTTTCATCCAAGCATCAGCAGCGGTGCGGGGACCAGGAGCGACGCGGCGTAAGTATATTCAGTGTAAGGGCCCGGCATATGGGGAGCTTTTTTTACCCTTTGTGACAGACCAGCTCAATATTTTTTAATAAAGGCCAAGTGAAAAAATGATTTTAGCCAAAAATGAGTGACATGCAATCATTAAAAAAATTGCCTCCAAAGGTGTTCATAGCCTTTAAAGGTGGTTTCCTATAAGTTATGGCATATCATCACTAAGGCAACAAACTCCCACTTGTATCAACATCAGTAGAGGATGGATTTCAAATGCTTTCCTAACGAACAAAGAGTCACAAAAATATCTATCCATGTTTGGAACTTTAGTTTTAAAGGCTATGTAACACCTTTGCGGGCAGTTTTTTCATTATTGCATTGTACCTATTTTAAGCTAAAAATTAGTTTTTCAATTGGTCTTTATTAACAATTTTGAACCCATGTCTCTGTAGACTTGGGTTTATCTAGTAGCAGGATCTGAGTTTTCACTCTGTTCCATCAGGCAGCTCAGCTGATGGCTCCTTATCTTTGCTCAATTCTTATCTTACTGATAAGAATGTGGCTTAAACAAGTGTTTAGGATCTTTTGGTAATTTAGAGATAAGGTTTATGATTGGCACGAAGTGAAACTAAAAAGTACGATTCAGGCTACTTTCTCATCTGCGGCCGCTAATTCCGGGAGAGAATGCCGGGAATCGGCCGGACACAAACCGCAACAGTTTGTCTCTGGCCGATTCTCGACATTTTTGCTAGAATACGGCCGGATCTCTGTTGGACCGCATTATACTTAATGGGGCCAGCGGTCATTCCGATTGCATCCGGCAGTGCCAAATGTGGACAATTTTGGCAGGCTATTCTCTGCCGTAACAGCCTGCCGGAATGTGGCGGATGTGAAAGTACCCTCACACAGATAGAAAACTAGTTAACCCTTTTTGACAGAAAGGCTCAACTTTTTTTAAATAAAGTTCAATTGAAAAAATTATTTTTAGGCCAAAATGAGTGAAATGCCAGTATAAAAAGAATTGCACCCAAATGTGTCCATAGCCTTTATAGAGGTTGCACTTTATTTTTAGAAAAATCTGATTAATACAGCAGTAAAAGCTGCCTGGGTATCTCTGCCCCTTCATTCAGGCTGCGGCTGCTTGCTGGCTAACCCTTTTTCTCTCTGCCCTTCGGGTGTACTTGCTTCATCTGGCTCCTGAAGGGCCAGCTCACACACCCTAATCTTCACCAGAAATTGGCTCGCCACCTTGGGTATAAGGCACTTTCCCCTGTGGGAAGGTGACTGAGCAATAGGTTCTAGTCCGCTGGCATCCTGCAAAGGTGTGCGGATTACATTTGTTTGCCCGTGTACCTACTTTTGCCTGATTTCTATACTGACCCCGAGCTGCCCACCCCAACCTTGGATTTTTTATCAGATTGCATGATCTGCCTGCCCTGACCTCGGCTTGTCTCTGACCATGGTTTTGCTTGACCCCTTGGTGCTCTGCACCAATGTCTCTTGTCCCCTGTGTGTCAGCTGTCATCCAGAGGTAGCGGCCTAGTAGATACCCTGCATAGGGGTTAAAGGGTAAATACCAGGAGACTGTCAGGATAACGCCCTTATGAGTAGCCCAAAGTAAAATCTGTTTTGTTGCCGCAGTGGTTCCACACCCACCGCCGATTTAGTCGCTATTTCTAAAGGTGCCACCGTTTTTGATGTGCATCTCCTCGTAATGTCCCACCATGCTCTTCTCGTATGGACACGAAGACGTGGGCTTGTGATGGCTGCCTTTTGATTAACCCAATTAAAAGTCCTAACTGACAAAACACGTCCCTGTAGAGGAGATATCACATTGCTAAAAAAGACTTTGTGTATGAGTCACACAACTAAAAATATCTAGTTTCATGGTCAGAAACAAAATAATGTTAATCAGTGCACAAACAACAAGGCTTTTTTTTCCAGTTTATTGTTAAAACTTAAAGGGGTTGTCTCACCATGCCCTAATAGGGCATATAGACCTTATAAGGAGGAGTATTCCACTAAGGACCACCCCCTAGGAGCCAGAGTGGAGAGTGGCTCTAGTTCTAGTGCGCTAAGGAGCACAACTTCCCAAGCCCTTCCAGGAGACCCCCTACTCTTTAGCTATTGATGGTACTGGGTACCATGACAGTAGTCAGAAGGACCATCTCTTCTAGGAAAGTAGGGACTAATGATAGAATCATACTACTATGCTCCACACAGGGCTGGATTGAAAGGGGGAATTGTCTTGGGTTCTTCACCGTTTGGGGCGCCCCGCCTCTCTGCCCCACCATGGTCTGACTTGTTTAGTGGTCATATATAGCAACATATGTAAAAACTATGCTGTGTTATTATTCAGGGGTGCACCATCCATGAGGCAAGTTCAGCTATGGAGACTGCGCATGGAAATGAAGAACCAGCTCAGGACCTGCTGCTGTACAAAGCTACTGTGTAGCTATAATAATCTTTACCGTGTGACACTATATGACAGTATTATGTACATACTTGCCAACTTTTGAAACTACTGATGCGGGAAGCGAGAGGTTGAAGCGCTGGGATTCTTTCAGATTGCAACCACACCCCTTCACATATGCCACTTTATGGCATGTCCAGCCCCCTCTTCTGGCATGCTGCATCAGCCACACCCTCTTTTCCTGTAAGCCCTGCCTCTTTTGTGACTCCTGCCCCCCCCCCCCCCCCAAGTATGTGTTTGGGTGTCTGGACTGGATCTGATTAATTAAGGAAGTCCTTTCCCAGAACCCACAACATTTTCTAACTCTTCCGTCAATCTAGGAGGCCTCACCTTTTTCCGGGAACCTCCTGGACGTTCCACAATTACAACGCATAAATACTTATGTAGCGTTACACCCCTTTTTTTTTCTATTGCTCCGCCCTTGTGTCAGTCTTTACAACTAGTCTGGCATTATATTCATGAATTAGGTGGAGCAAGATAAGCAGTACTATAGGTCTCTCCCACAAAAGGTAGATTGTGATACTGTCGTACGGCACATGAATGTGTCTTTATTGTTACTTGCGTTATATTCAGTGATGGCCCGTTCACATTGTTCGCCTGCGAACATATGCGGGCTGCCATCTTTTTTCACAAGTCCGGCGAGGCACAGGTAAGCCCTTACCTGTGTCGGTCTGAAAACAAGTGCGGTCAGCGGTAGCAGGCAGTTCCGAGAACAGCCACCGGCGGTCTTCATCGGGCTGTTCTTGGAACTGCCTGCTCCCGCTGACCGCATTTGTTTTCAGACCGTCACAGGTAAGGGCTTACCTGTGCCTCGCCGGACTTGTGAAAAAAGATGGCAGCCCGCATATGTTCGCGGGCGAACAATGCGAACTGGCCATCACTGGTTATATTCATGGACCAGGAAGAGCTGTACTATAGGCTCCTCCTATGGCGCCTCCTGGCAAAAATGTTTGAAGTTTCCTTTACTTCTGTGGATGTGATTGTCTCAAGGGTCAGAAATAAGTCTCTATTTTCTACTTGTATTTGTACTCGTTCAATACGGAGCTTCCGGAGCCCGGGCGGGCGATTGTTGTAGGCTTCGTACAATTCCTCCTCCAGCTGTCAGTCATGTGGCAGACACTTGAGGAATCTCCCAAGACGTCCTTCCTTTTTTAGTGCGTTCGTTACCTAAAGCAGCACAATAGGGACGGAAAATAGAGCCGGTACTTGCCGGCCAACCTGACGGCGTCGTGCGCTGCTTTATAAAAAGACACCACTGCTGTTGTAATTAACGCCGGAAGAAAAAAAATTAGCTATATTTAACACAAAGAAGGTTTTTCAAAGAAACAGTTGGTGAAAAAGTGGAATTACAGGTTACACCGAATGGTTTTTAATTAGCCAAAGTGCTAGGTCTAAAAAAAAAAATGAAGACTCGTAATTTCCTTCCTCTTATAAAACACAAAAAGTTTCAAATTTTTTTGTTCTTTCCATTGTAAAACTGACACGGACTTAATTGGCCGTTTCTTGCGTTCCCAGAAATTTAGTGTTGTTAGGATTTTTCCACATTGACTTAAATGACGGATATAACAGTCATGAGGGTCACATGTGCTACGGCTATAGGGATTTCCATAAAAGCCAAGAATTGCTTCTTTCATAGCCAAAATGGTTCCATGAAAATCGCAACAAGACCGCAACTGGTTTTCCAGTTTTGGAAAATAAAGCTTAGGTTCTGGTCACATTTGCTCTATGTTGTTCTCACCAGGGGTTCTGGTATTTGTGACATCAGAAATCACACAGCTTATAGCGGTATTCTTTCTGCCATGCATAAGAGAAGCCTGACGGACCCCGTTATAAGTTAGCGGGATTTGTTAGGATAATGGAATTTTCTGCACAAGTTATCCCAAAATCACGGACGGACAAACAAAATTTTTTTTTTTTGGACAAATTGGAAAAACCATAATGAATGATAAAGATTATACATGTCTATAGCTCAATATACTGATAAGAACTCATTACCAGCATTTACTGTGAGCTGTAAAATGATAATTACCACCAAAATAATCTAGTCAAGTACGTCCAGCCTCAAAAAAGAAAATCACAAACACGTCTATTTTTTTCATGGACACAGGAAAAAAGTCACTTATTTTTACGGACTGTGCATAAGGCTATGAATGGAAGCCATGACACAATGAATGGAAGCCCTAATGCTATAAATGGAAGCCTTGACGATATGAATGGAAGTTGTGATGCTATTAATGGAAGCCCTAATGCTATGAATGGAAACCGCAATGCTGGGAATGGAAGCCAGGATACTATAAATGGAGGCAGTGGTGTAACTACAATTGACTGGGCCCCAAAGCAATTTTTTTTTTAACCCCAGACAAGGCCTGGCAGCCACTCCGTCTGTTTCCTACAGTGTCACTGTATATAATGTCATTGTATAATACTTTTGAGGGGGCCCTGACAATAAAATCCTTTAGTCTTCCTCCTGAGGGAGACCCTTGTGGGTCTGGGTCCCAAAGCTGCCGCTTCCCCTGCTTACCCTATAGCTACGCCCCTGAATGGAGGTTTTGATGCAATGAATGGAGGTTATGATGCTATAAATGGAAGCCTTGATGCTATGAATGGTGGTTATGATGTTATAAATGGAGGTTATGATGCTATGAATGGAGGTTATGATGCAATGAATGGAGGTTATGATGCTATAAAATGGAGGTTATGATGCAATGAATGGAAGCCTTGATGCTATGAATGGTGGTTATGATGTTATAAATGGAGGTTATGATGCAATGAATGGAAGCCACGATGCTACATTAGGACATGTAATGGGATTTTGTGGCACAGAATTTCTTTTTGTGACAGTTCTGTTTCCATTTGTGCTTTTGTCATTTTTTATTTTTTTTTACTTACAAATGTGCTAATTATCAGTCGTCCCCCCAATCCCCGAGTTTCAGGTTTTATCACAAACACGACGCCCCCCATATTGTAAGCTGACAAGGCTACAGTCTATTATTTCCTCACCTTTTTTGCGACCTCACGCAATAATTTTGTGTCGGATGCTTTGGAAAAATAGACATCTTTTTGGCTCTGCTTGTCAAATTTGGAGGCTTCAATGAATGAAATCTGTGACATCTGCGCACGAAACTTCTTTAAAGGTCATTCATATTTTCAGCAAGATATTGAAATGAATCAGTTGTACTTCTGTTCCAGATTTGCTGTAAAAGCTCATTATTAACCTCCTAGATATGTTCTCAGAAGCCTAGCAGAACTGATCACTGCTTCTAGAACCAGGATAGATAGATAGATAGATATGAGAGAGATAGGTAGACATTAGATAGGTAGATCTGAAATGGGCAGATATTAGATAGATAGATAGTTTTGAGATAGATACTGATAGATAGTGATTGATTGATAGATACCGAAGATAGTTTTGAGATAGATAGATAGATATATGAGATAGATAGATACTATAGATAGATAGATACTGTAGATAGATAGATAGATAGATAGATAGATAGATATGAGAGAGATAGGTAGACATTAGATAGATAGGTAGGTAGATAGATCTGAAATGGGCAGATATTAGATAGATAGATGAATTTACCATACTGATGAGCTCATTGATGTTCATGAATGAGGATTCACTAAAACTCTTGACTAACGAATCCGATGGGCTTGATAGACACCATAAAAACATGTCCATGTTTGCTGTTTGTTTGGTGGAGGAGAGCTTCGCCAAAACTTTAGTTTTTTGTATTTTTTTGTTGTTGTTCTTGCGTGGTGTGAAAGAACTCCATCCCTGACCTCTACCAGAGCAGATACCAGAGATCACCTTTATCGTCGCCCCTACATCACTGTCTGACCATACTAGTGCACAGGAGGCCGAGTGGACATGACTCTGCAGTGATGCCCCAAGATGTAGTGAAAAGCCTTCTCAGAAGAATAGAAGAAGCACATATGGATGTGAGGTTCTGGTGCTCAGGGTATGTGTTGTATACTACCTACTAGATGCCTCTCTCCCCATTTAGAAACCTTCAACGAGGTAACTTTAGTTCCTACTTTGCTGTTGTCAAAAATGTCCACGGCACTTCCTGTTGTCAAAGATCGTTCCCTGGAAATCTATTTCCTTGGAAGTATCTGCATTTTTCTCTCCAGAGCAGCTGCAAGATACATGTCGGTGTGACAGATGCCACTCCTACTATCTGTTCTTACTATCTGTTCCTATTCTCTGTAATTTCTGCGATTTCAGAAGAATCTGTCATGGTGGGACATCTCACTTATCAATTAAGAATCTGGTGCTCCTTAGAGACTTTTTCCTTTGGGATATACAAGGGCCCTAGGTACATAAAATGCAATGACCGGCCCCCTTACTAGACCAGTGCAAGAGGGCATTTGAATGCCCCCAATGGTGCCTAAATCTCTGTACCCTTAGGGATTGCCCAAGTTCAAATGATGTATTGTAGGGTATACTAAATTAATATGAGGGATGGGGGGGGGGGGGAGAATCTTCCGTTTGCAGGAGCAGAAAGCAGTCACAAAGAGAGTTTCTTGTTCTGGAGTTGTGTAATTCTCCAGTCTTCCTGTGGTGGCACTGTAGGGAAACAGGAGGACACTTTCTGCTCAGGTTATAGCTGATCGCTGATCGCTGTTTCCTGCTAATATTTTGGCTTTCCTTCTTAAATAAAAGGGAATTTACCACGGTCAAAGTGTTGGATAATGGGACAGGAGAGCTTTTTCTTGAAGTAGTGTGATCTTGAACAGTTTTAGACGAGGACGGACATATTTGGGTGGCTATAGTCCTATCTTTTTTTCCCTCCAGGATAAGCAGCATTGCGTTGTCCATGGTGGCCACTTATCTCCCTCTTCTACTGAAATAACACGCGTGTTCAGATAAGCCGATCAGCCAAACTATAATTCAGGCAACAGCTATGTAATGTCTATGGCCGGCCTTAAAGAGACGCACACAAAAGGGACGACCGAGCGCCGGCGAGCGAGAACAAAGGCCCAAATGAAGCGTACAATAGGCTCACGTACAAAGTCAGACAGGAATCTTGGCGTGCTGTACATAATAAGAGTACCTGTTCTTATTACGCTACATCACAGACCCCCTTCCCCCCCCCCCCCCTCAATGTACATTTATACATGCAGGAATGGAATCTGTGATCCCAGTAGGCTCCATCCCTTTAATTGTCAGACAACGGGCCCCCTAGAGGTGCTGAATGAGTTAAGGAAAGCTCAGAACACCTGCTGTTAAAGAGACAGCGCACATTCTCTGGTCTCCCTCCCTCTCGCACAGCTGACCTAGAAACCCAACATCCAGCCTCTAGGACCCAGCTGCAGCCAAGTCACGTGATACAAAGAAGAGATGGCTAGTGGGGTGCCAAGCCATAGAATAAAATAATGGGGGTGCAGAATAATGTAAAGAGAGAATTGGAAGGCAGAGAGCGCTGAGCATGCCCACTATTGAATATTTGAGACACCCATTCATAGAGAGAGATTGGGGTGGGAGGGTTCGATTGAAAGCAGCGGAGAAGATAATACAGGTGAGCTAGAGACAGGTAAAGCAAAGCAGCACAGAGCGCAGGTTAACAGGGGGGATTGGGAAGGGACTACAAGGTTAATTAGAGTGTCAGCGAGAGGGCCACAAGGTTATCACAGGACAGAGAGAGAGAGATGTGGACATAGACAGCAGGAGGAAGGAGGGAGATCAGAAGAGAGAGACAGGATACAGCACAGGGGAGGGGGGAAGGCAGAGAGGATAAACAGGGAGGAGAGAGACTGTCACAGAGAATAGACAGCGAAAGAAGGATACTGGGAGGGATACGGGAAGAACAAGGGAGTGTGAAACCGAGACGGAGGCTGGGGGGATTACAGAGGAATGACAAAAGAGAGAAGCTGAGGAAGGCAGGGATGTAGGAGACACAGCAGGACCCGGGGACTGGATACCGACAGCAGAGACAGAGTAGGACGGGGATATAGGATACAGGCTGAGAAGACGGAATATAGGATACAGGCTGGGAAGACGGAGATATAGGATACAGGCTGAGAAGACGGGGATATAGGATACAGGCTGAGAAGACGGGGATATAGGATACAGGCTGGGAAGACGGAGATATAGGATATAGGCTGGGAAGACGGAGATATAGGATACAGGCTGGGAAAACGGAGATATAGGATACAGGCTGAGAAGACGGGATATATAAGATACAGGCTGAGAAGACGGAGATATAGGATATAGGCTGAGAAGACGGGATATAGGATACAGGCTGAGAAGATGGGATATAGGATACAGACAGCAGAGACAAAGTAGGACAGTGATATAGGGTACAGGGTTATAAGACAGGGTACAGATAAGGACAGGTACATAGGAGGTCAGTTTTGGGGAATGATACTGGATACAGACACAGGAGAATATAGAAATACAGCGATATAGGATTCACATACAGGAGACGGGATAGGACAGGGATATAGGAGACGGGATAGGACAGGGCTATAGGAGACGGGATAGGACAGGGATATAGGAGACGGGATAGGACAGGGATATAGGATACAAGCACAAGCGACTGAGCAGCAGGGCAGGGATATAGCAGAGGGGACAGTATAGCTGAAGACTTAGACTCCAGCCTCTGGTTTGTGAGAGTACAGACCAGCGGAGGGATAGATGGTGGTGAATACAGATTGTGCAGGTAGACGGCAGGCTGCGCGTTGCTGTATCGCAGGCTCTGTGGACGGGGGGAGCGGTTAGGACAGGCCCAGCTTATGGAAGGGGCACTGGTCTGATGTGTGACTGGACCATTCCTACTGGTACCGAAGAGTGTCCAGGACACGGGATGAGAGAAGACAGGGGAGGACTCTCACCTACAGTCTGAATACTACTCCTTACAGGTAAGAAAGCCCTATCCGTTACCCTATTAACCCTTTCTTCCATACACTTTCCCCAATGATAGCGTGGATATAATACAGTCAGGGTCGAGTCTCCGGTTCCCGTAGAAATGAATCTTTGCTTCCCAAAAACCTTCTCACCAGTACATGACCCAGTTCTCAGCTCGTGAGGCTCAATTTAACCCTTTGTATGCGCTTAACCACAACTTGGCCCTTTAACCTCATTTTCTTTTTTTTGCGGAGGCTGAAGGAACATCGCCCCGTTAACACTTTTCTGCCCAGCAACTGCAGACCATCTCCTGTAAGCCACGCTGGCTGTGCAGAGGCCTGCAGAGTGTTACTCCCGAGTCCCTGGAAAAGGGGGTATTGCAATAACCGTCTAGACGTCGACCTCTCGAAATTTTGGATACCGAAGAAAAAAAGTCAGTTTAACCCTTCATCACCCTATGGGACGTAGACACCGGCATTGGGGATAGTGCACTGGAGGCCTTGTGGTTGTATCCTGGAAAACAGGACTCTATGTGTGTACATAAGAGTTGTCGGAGACGGCGAGGCCGGTCTGCAGCGTCACTCCTGTGGGTTGTATATACGGCACATACACACACAGGGCCTGTTTGTACGGCGGTGAATGACATCTACAGGGCAGCGCTGTGTGCGCGGAGGGAGCGAAACTCTGCAGCATTGTGCACTGTGCTGTACCGGGAAGCAGATGGGCTGTGTAAATCAACGGCGAGGCCCCGTAACTGACAGTAGTCACTCCTCCGCCTGCCTGAACCATGGGCTAGCGTCCAGATTCTGGACCCTTTCGCGGCTGTAATGGACAGAGCGTGGCGGTAAATGAAGCTTACCGAAATCTCTACCCACCTATACGCATAGCTCGGCTACTACGATAGTATACACGCACCTGCATCCGTATGTGGACATTGTCAGGGACACATGGGAAAACTCTGCCCGTCGGCCATCTTCAAAAATGTCCCTCAGGCTTCACATATTTCTTTGTCTTCAAGAAATCAAAGACAATGGGCATTAGTAGCCTGTGTCGATTGGAAGGCCTGTAAAGGCATGGCTAGTCGACCGCGGATTTCGAACTTGGTGTATGGCGATAGATATGGAATGAATTAGCACAATTTTGCCATTATAAGGGCGAGGAGGGTTCTGATAATAAAAGGCATAAGAGGGTCCGACAGCCATAGGATAAGGTTTATGGTCTGGTCTTGGTCAGGTTCGGTATAGACAATAGAAGTCTCTTGCAGGTCTCAGGTGTAGCGTTACCTTGGTAGGTTTATTCATGTGTCACTCGATCTCACCGCCCCCGGGGACTGCGTCTGTTTGGAGTGTTGTCTGCACAGGTGTGCTATGGCTCTAGGGGCCGTCTGAAGCGGGGTGTGCGCTGAGGTGTGGCTCCGGAAGGGGGGGCCATAGACCTTGCCTAGATCCGTGCAGACAATGGCTCTTGTGTACGGTGAGATCTCCCTGAGTAAGTACCCGCTCCGGATAAGGCTACATGCACACGACCGTATGTGTTTTGCGGTCCGCCCCAAAAAAACGGATGACGTTCCATATGACATCCGTTTTTGTTTTTTTGCGGATCCATTGTCATAATGCCTATGTCCGCAAACTAGAAAAAAATAGGACATGCACAATTTCTTTTGCGGGGCAATGGAACAGACATACTGATGCGGACAGCACGCGTTTTCTGCGGACCCATTGAAATGAATGGGTCCGCATCCTATCCGCAAAAAAAAGAAAACGGAACGGACACGGAAACAAACAACGTTCGTGTGCATGTAGCCTAATGTGAATGAATGTAGTTGCGGTTCTGCCCACCGCATGGCATGCATGTACTGTATTCTGATGAAATGCCTGGGTAGGGGTTACCCGAGGCTACTTTGGATTTTGGGACGGTGGCGTGGAATATGTCCATAGCCTTTCCATATTGTCTTTCTGACCACGTTCGGTATGATGCAGGATGATGTTATCGTAGACTGGAATTATTAGCCTCGGCTTCAGATCCCTGTATTGCCTGCTCTGTCTCTGCAAGCTACCTGATATGATCGGTATAAATGACAGCCACTGCCGAAGGATATTTATCATGTTTGACTATCCCCATATCAATTTTGTATGTCCGAGTGCTGACTTACGCTGTGTATGGGCCCCTACCTGCAGAGGTCACTGCTACCGTTGATCCAGAATAAGTAGAATGCTGTATGGCATATATACCGCTCATGCTAATGTCTGTAAAGCGCTGCGGAATATAGTAGCGCCATATAAATGGATAAAATAAATATAACATATATATATATATACATACGCACCATATCACAGTATCGGTTTACAGTATGTTCTTTTAACTGTGTGATTACATTGTATGTTATGCTGTGAACTCTGCGTTGATCCAGAATAAGAAGTCTGGTGTATACACAGCTCATATTATATATATATATATATATATATACACACCATATCACAGTATCAGTACGGTATGTTCAAGCAATGATTTAACTATTTGATTACATTGTATGTTATGCAGTGAACACTGTTGATCCAGAATAAGCACGATGGTGTATGTCATATAGGAAAGTCATATATATACCGGTGTATATATATATATATGTATATATATATATATATATATACACACACCATATTGCGGTATCAGTACGAAGTGTTCAATCTTTTAACTACAGCATGTGATTACATTGTATGTTATGCAGTGAACACTCTGTTGATCCAGAATAAGTGGAGTTGTATATAGCATGTATAGCATCCTATACCGGAAGTATGCAAGTATTACTCCCAAGAGGAAGGGACACAGGCTGCACACTGCTTCCTTATATACATGTCTTGTGTAACCCGAAGACATGATTCAGATGGGAAAATTTAGATGGAATTTACTAATGGTCAGAAACTAGCCTTCTGGGCAGTTCAGGAGATTTCTGTGGTCACTAGGGGGAGCTCACTGCATTCTGGTTTACCCTTGAGTTCAATAGGAGCTGTATACATTTCTATGCAGTGAGCTCCCTCTAGTGGCAGCTGAAATCAGACTGACTTTTATTATTTAAGAGGCGGTCACAGGGGTATGCTGTATCATTATTTAGTATGACTCAAGAGCTCCTGCTCCCACTAATTCCAGCACCGTTGTAATATTGCCGTCCTATTTGACCCGTGCCAGCATTAGAGCTTTGTGTGACTGCATGCGCTAGTTGCCTAGGACTATGACTCGGTGTACCCCTTTAAAAATCCTGCCCCTGTAATGTATTGCAAGGACACAATCATACTAATCTGCTGTTTGTCACCATCAGCGCCAGATATACATGGCCATTGTTGACCTATGTATGTGACCCTCCCTCGCTCGCTGCATGCGCGCCCATTGCTGTATTTGAAGGGTTAATCGCGCCACTGTTAGGTGATATATAAAATACCTGCTCAGGTATTAGACGTTCAGGAACCTGACACTTTGCAGACAATGAGGCAGAGGAGGGAATTCAATAGGCTTCATTTTTCCCAGCGTTTTCCCTCCGCAGGGCGAGATGGTGATGAGAAACTGACTGTACTCGAATCCTATATATCAAAGAGACACGGGGTTCCAACTGTGCATTAACTCCCTGCACGGCGCCGCAATAAAGGACGGTCTGTACCCTCTTCATCGACAGGGCGCTCATTAGAACACATTTTTTAGTTTTTTTCTGCTCCCGTCGGTACACAGTGTCCGAGACTGCGAATTGGAGAGGCAAATAAAAAAATAAAAATAAAAAGATTCTGTGCAGCCGCCATGAAAAATGCTATGGCGTTACTGCCTGTCAGGTATGCAGCGGCGTTATTTAATACGTTATCCTCAGCAACGGCACATTATAAGCGGGCTCATTAGGCCGGGATCGTACATGGCGTCTGTGCGATATTTTTACTGCAGGTAAAAACGAAGGGAAACTCTATTTTTTCCCATTTTGGTGCCACGTGTCCCTATATTGCTTCTATGGGATAAGGCCTCTATAACATGGTTGTATGGCGACACACAAAACGCCTGTGTCTCCGTAGTACAGACCTGAAGGTTCTTCACACTCTGCCATATGCATGAGACCTTACAAACCAGGCTGTAGTAGCCCCCTCCTCTTGACTGTGACACTTGGTCCTCCATGGATGACCCTCCCTTAAGATCCAACCTTCATTGATGGGACCGACTGTGGTTCCAGGAGCAGCTGCTCGCACTCAGGAAGACAATGAAGGGGCTGCAGATCGTTGTACTGATAGGTGGGAGTCCTGGAGGTTAGACCTAAATCTCAGAGGACCACTTTAACAGATTTTTGAATAAAGGTCAGATTGACGGTGGTCCGGCTAGCCTATTCGTGAGAACCACTGGTGGAGGTTGCCAGTTCTCAGAAGACAGCAGTCACCCTTCACTATAGTTGTGCGAAAACAGTCAAGAGAGTGGTCGGACCGCATTGATGAGGCTTTAGACTTGCCATAATCCTATTAAAAGGGGTTATTCCATCATTGACGGAAAAAAAAATGAAAACCAGACATCATATAGTTCATGATAATACCTTTCGAACAAAGCTAGAACCAGCCCTGCACCTCACATGGATCCAGAGATGTCCACATCCACTGCTTCAATTGCTCTGCTAGATTATGTTCAGTCTGGCAGCTGAGGGGACGTGTCCTTTCTGCTGCGGCCTCTCCCTGTAACCGCCACAGCTTCTGACAGAACATATGGCTGGTGGCAGTTCAAGATTTAAACTGAGCATGTGCGACCACTTAGTGAGACAGACAAAAAGTAAGGATAATAACAAACAGCAGGTGGCGCTATACAGATATAGTTTGTCGAGTAGCTCAGCGGTTCTACTACATTTTTAATTACATGCAATTACAAAAGGTAATTTGAAAAATGTAGAATATGTTTCGTGACACAACCCCTTTAAGGACCTATATGTAATGCCAACTATCATGAGACATGGGCACCTTATGGAGGAAAGTCTACATTGTCCATGCAAAGACCAACATTTCCAGCGTTGGTCCAGCTGATGTTTTTTTGCCCTTTTATGCACGCTTGACCACCTCCAAAGCTGCACCGAGCTCTGTCAGTTTGTACATTTGACAGATCAATCTTAAGGCATGAAATAGTGGCGCTCTGTCAAATGTACTGCTCGTCAAGATACAGCGGAGCTGGGAGACGGTCAAGTATGGAGGCCAGGAGAAAAAATCCTGGGGTTAGCACCATGTTAAGTAAGCCGTGACTACACTGAAGCATAGCAGTAAATGGGATTATATGTCAGGCCTGAACGTTATATTACTATTATGGGTGACCTTCTCTGGTGTGTGGTGACATCCAAACGCCTCATGACCTTTATAACAAGCACTGAAAAACTTGAATTGCTATGGAAGAGCCTCAAAACTGAGTGACGTTAGGAGGAGCGGATAGGGAGTCTGGTATAGCCACAGGTCTACTCTCAAGTCCCCTGGATGATGGGTCACAAGGGTGAACCTGCTTTTGGCACATGAAAGTGATGTCATAGGTGTGGTGATGTCATCAACCCAAGTCTTGAGGCCTGAAGAGCTCTGTAGTTCTCTGCTATCTCAACAAGTTCTCTGCTATCTCATGGAAGAGTTAACCTTCTGTTAACATGTGCTGTTAAGGCTGATGACACTTAAAGGGGTTGTTTCAGGACAGAAATTGATGGCGTATCACGAGGCTATTCCATTAATCAGCACGGGGTCTCAACTCTGTGCTCCTCGTTGATGTGCAGCGGCATCAGGCGAGCACGTTGCATGGCGGGCTATTGACTATAGCGGGTCGACCGCGGAGCCTATAGAGAAAGTCTGCAAGTCTATTAAGAAACAGGAGTTTTTGGTTTAATGGTCAATTCCTCGCACCAAAGGACCTTTACAGATTCTGCTGTTAACCCTTGGTGTAATGCGTCAGTTCAATGAAGAAAGAAGGAAACGGCGATTATCATGGAGACGTACAGTAATAAAAATATATGAGACAGTACATTCATACATATACACTGTACTGTACCTATACAGTGCATACACATACCGTACAGCGACACATTATATCAGACCTCCCAAGTGTCCCTCTTTTTGACCCAAGTCCCTCTGTCCCTCTTTGCTCCTTAAATGTCCCTCTTTTTGATCTGAGGTATAGATTTGCATTATTACATTTACAATATTGACCCAGAAAGTGTTTGTCTGGTTCCTCTCTGCATATTTGAGCCCGCCTTGTATATTATTTCATTATTTGGGATTTTAGAAGTTTCTATATTCAATTATTTTTGCGTCATTTCGTAAGAGAAAAATGTTGAAGTCTGTAAATATGCAGGAAAATTGGATCTTTCAGACAATGAACCATAAGTGTCCCTCTTTGACCATCCAAAAAGTTGGGAGATATGATTATATTAATACATACACACTGGAGAACATACAGTACAGACCAAAAGTTTGGACACACCTTCTCATTCAAAGAGTTTTCTTTATTTTCATGACTATGAAAATTGTAGATTCACACTGAAGGCATCAAAACTATGAATTAACACATGTGGAATTATATACATAACAAAAAAGTGTGAAACAACTGAAAATATGTCATATTCTAGGTTCTTCAAAGTAGCCACCTTTTGCTTTGATTACTGCTTTGCACACTCTTGGCATTCTCTTGATGAGCTTCAAGAGGTAGTCACCTGAAATGGTCTTCACTTCACAGGTGTGCCCTGTCAGGTTTAATAAGTGGGATTTCTTGCCTTATAAATGGGGTTGGGACCATAAGTTGCGTTGTGGAGAAGTCAGGTGGATACACAGCTGATAGTCCTACTGAATAGACCGTTAGAATTTGTAATATGGCAAGAAAAAAGCAGCTAAGTAAAGAAAAAACGAGTGGCCATCATTACTTTAAGAAATGAAGGTCAGTCAGTCCGAAAAATTGGGAAAACTTTGAAAGTAAGGGCTATTTGACCATGAAGGAGAGTGATGGGGTGCTGCGCCAGATGACCTGGCCTCCACAGTCACCGGACCTGAACCCAATCGAGATGGTTTGGGGTGAGCTGGACCGCAGAGTGAAGGCAAAAGGGCCAACAAGTGCTAAGCATCTCTGGGAACTCCTTCAAGACTGTTGAAAGACCATTTCAGGTGACTACCTCTTGAAGGTCATCAGGAGAATGCCAAGAGTGTGCAAAGCAGTAATCAAAGCAAAAGGTGGCTACTTTGAAGAACCTAGAATATGACATATTTTCAGTTGTTTCACACTTTTTTGTTATGTATATAATTCCACATGTGTTAATTCATAGTTTTGATGCCTTCAGTGTGAATCTACAATTTTCATAGTCATGAAAATAAAGAAAACTCTTTGAATGAGAAGGTGTGTCCAAACTTTTGGTCTGTACTGTATGTGTCATGCCTGCATATTGTATTTATTGTACATACATACATACAAACAGATATACACTGTACATATATGTGCAATGCGTGGGGGAGGCATGACGATGGCTGGAACTATAGAGGATGGGAGTGGTGGTGGCAGTGTGGGTGGTTGTAATCCTCATGGTGGCTAATCCCTCTCTCTCTAACGCTCCGTGGTCCACATGTGCAGTAAGTGATGGGTGCACCCGAGGCTTTGTGGGGGCTCTTGACTGTCCTGAGGATGGAAACACAGTTGAATTCAGAAGGGGGACCTGTGGCCTCAAGACAACTGCGGCAGGGCACGGGAGCCGATGACTCCCTGCCCCCCTTTCACCCTCATTGACCACGGGTTCCTAGCCTTGAAGTCACTGAGGCAGTAGAATGGAACAGGCATTCATGAAGTGATGTCATTAACACAACCTCCTGTGTCAGGACACAGGCCTCTCAGCCTCAGATTTTAGTTTTATTTGCCCCCTTGGGGGAGAATACAGGGCACTAAAAGGGGGCCATGCTGGAGGCATTATAGGGGGCATTACTGGATGTCAAAGGTACAGTATGTAGTGCTGCAATCATCTTCTGTCGCCACCTGTAGAATCAGCAGCTCACATCCATATATTGGAGATGTAAAATTAATAATAATGTAATTTAAAAAAAGCACAATATACCATAAATTGGATGAAGTCAGTGCTGGTGCTAATGTCTAATAGTAAGAGGGATGCTTCTGCACATGCGGCAGGTTTACAAATAGTTACTTCCTTCAAGTATCGGGGCATTCAGATATCGAATAGCGATCAGGATTAGGAGGAACTTAATTTGATACCGCTGTTGCATAGATTTAGACAGAAGGTCCAGACTTGGACTCGTCTACCTCTTACTATAATCGGCCGTACTAATCTACTTAAAATGGTTTTAATGCCTCAACTTTTATACATGTTACATAATTCTCCAATCTGGATACCCCTCAGTTTTTTCTATACTGTGAATGCGATATTTAGGAATCTTATCTGGAAGAAGGGAATTCCGCGTATAAAACTTGCTACTTTGTGTAGACCCAAAACTCAAGGAGGACCGAATGTCCTAGAACCCTGGATATATTACTTAGCAGCCCAATTGCAGCATATCAGGGGCTGGGGAGATGATGGTGGCCTTAATACAGCTGGACGGATTGTAAAACAATTGATTAATGGTAAAAGCCTAATGTCCGCAATAGAGGATGGTACAATGGTTAAAGTAGGGAACCGATTTGGCCTGCTCCGTACTATATACAGTGTGGTGGACGGCTAGAACTGTTGCAGGACTGACAGGTTATAACAAGTTCATTGCAATTTGGCCCAACCATATGTTTAAGGAATTGGATAAAGTAGCAAATGCCCAGATATGGGAAGCATACGGACTTAGGGTCCATTCACATGTCCGTAAGTGTTTTGCGGATCCGCAAAACACGGACACCTGCAATGTGCGATCCGCAATTTGCGGACCGCACATCAGACACTATAATAGAAAATGCCTTTTGTGGTCCGCAAATGCGGATTTGCATCCGTTCCAGCCCCATTGAAAGTGAATGGGTCCACAAATTACGGACGTGTGAATGGATGGACCGCATACATCAGTTATTTGATAATGGTACCCTTAGGCCCCTTTCACACGGGTGAGAATTCCATGCGGGTGCAATGCGTGAGGTGAACGCACTGAATCCGGACCCATTCACTTCAATGGGGCTGTATACATGAGCGGTGATTTTCACGCATCACTTGTGCGTTGCGTGAAAATCGCAGCATGTTCTATATTGTGTGTTTTTCACGCAACGCAGGCCCCATAGAGGTGAATGGGGCTGCGTGAAAATCGCAAGCAAGTGCGGATGCGGTGCGATTTTCACGCATGGTTGCTAGGAGACGATCGGGATGGGGACCCAATCTTTATTATTTTCCCTTATAACATGGTTATAAGGGAAAATAATAGCATTCTTAATACAGAATGCTTAGTAAAATAGTGATGGAGGGGTTAAAATAATTAATAATTAAATACAATTAATAAACTCACCTTAATCCACTTGAACGCACAGCCTGGCATGTCTTCTTTCTTTTTTGGAGAAAAGGACCTGTGGTGACGTCACTGTGCTCATCACATGTGATGGACCATGTGATGACCGCAGTGATGTCATCAAAGGTCCTTTAGCCAGGTCCTGAAGAAAGTCGAAAGAAGTGGATGGGTGAGTTAAATTTGTTTATTATTTTTAACCCCTCAATGGACATTTTACTAAGCATTCTGTGTTAAGAATGTCTGGGTACCAAACATGCCGATTTTTCTCACGCGCGTGCAAAACGCATTAAAACGCATTGCACTCGCGCTGAAAAATCATGCATTTTCCTGCAACGCACCCGCATCTTGTCTGGCCCTCACACGCGACGCCCGTGTGAAAGTGGCCTTAAGGAATATACCCAGCTGCAAAAAGAATTTACACTACCGAAAAGACAATTTTAACTTTATTTGCAACTCCGGCATGCCATACAGTCACAGGGACAGCAATGGAAGATAGCACCGGCCACTAAACATTCTATCATAGACCTTACTAGTTCACAAGGGGGCACCAGTGGGGTTATTTCTCTTCACTATAAGAGCCTAATGGAGATTCAATTTTAAAAAAAAACACCCTTTACGGTTATACGACAAGTGGAAGAAGGATATATCTGACCTGACTGTAGAACAATGGGATAAAGTGTTAGAGGAGTTCACGACAGTGACAGTAAGTGAGGCCCATAGAGTCTCCCAACCATATCTTCTCCATAGGATATATACAGCGCTGCCAATAATTATTCATACCCCTGGCAAATTTTGACTTAAAGTTACTTTTATTTAACCAGCAAGAATTTTTTTGACCGGAAATGACATTGGTGTCTCCCAAAAGATAATGAGACGATGTACAACAGGCATTATTGTGGGGAAAAAAACATTTCTCAGCTTTTATTTACATTTGAGCAAAAAGTGTCCAGTCCAAAATTATTCCTACCCTTCTCAATAAACGATAGAAAAGCCTTTATTGGCTATTACAGCAATCAACGCTTCCTATAATTGCAGACCAGCTTTTTGCAGGTCTCCACAGGTATTTTTGCCCATTCATCTTTAGCAATGCGCTCCAAATCTTTCAGGTTGGAGGGTCTTCTTGCCATCACCCTGATCTTTAGCTCCCTCCACAGATTCTCAATTGGATTCAAGTCTGGACTCTGGCTGGGCCTCTCCAAAACGTCAATGTTGTTGTCTGCTAACCATTTCTTCACCACGTTTGCTGTGTGTTTTGGGTCATCGTCATGCTGAAATGTCCACTGGTGCCCAAGGCCAAGTTTCTCTGCAGACTGCCTGATGTTGTCGTTGAGAATCCTCATGTACAGTGGCGTACACACAATCCATGGGGCCCTGGTGAAAAACTGATCCATGGGGCCCCCTCCCCATCCCCACCCCCAACCCGCCGCTGCTACCCCCCCCAACCTGCCTCCACCGCCCCAACCCGCCGCCGCCCCCCTCCAACCTGCGGGGGGGACGGTAAAGTGCCCAGCGCTGTGCACACACCAGGGGCAGCTCCTACCTTCTGGGAGTTCTGCTGGAGCTTGCAGAACATTTTGCTCCACGGACGGTCATGGCCCAGCTCCTCCCCGCGCTTCTTCTGTTGCTGCTGAGATCCAGAGCACAAGGCAGCGGCTGTCAGGGCAGCGGGGCAGGCACATGGGCCATGCTGCACTGCGGGGGGTCCACGAGCCGGCATCTCTCCCTGAGCTCCCTCTGTCATGCGCCTCCTGCCCCCCTGCCTGCTTCATTCATAAAGTGGCAGGAGCAGGCAGACTGGGCAGGAGGCGCATGACAGAGATTTTTCTGACACTCAATGCTGGGCCCTGGCATTTTGCCAGCAGCTTGAGCGGGGCCACAATTAATTGCTGCGCGGACGGCCACCCTCGCAGCTTAGTTAGAGGAAACACTGACTGCAGGGGCCAGGGGGGTCCGCAGGCGGCCGGGCCCCCTGGAGTGCCGGGCCCGATCGCAACTGCGACCCCTGTATGTACGCCACTGTATTGCATTTTTTTCATGGTGCCGCTGTGATTAGGCTCCCTGGTCCATTGGCTGAAAAACACCCCCTAAGCATTAGGTTCCCACCATCATGTTTGACAGTGGGGATGGTGTTCTTTGGGTTGAAGGCTTCTCCTTTTTTAAGCCAAATGAAGGAAACATCATTGTGACCAAACAATTCAATTTTTGTTTCATCTGACCATAACACAGAAGACCAGAAGTCTTCTTCTTTGTCCAGATGAGCTTTTGCAAAGGCCAAGCGAGCTTTTGTGTGCCTTATCTGGAGAAGTGGCGTCCTCCTTGGTCTGCATTGTGCAGTGTCTGTTGGATTGTCTGCCTTGAGACATTGCCACCAGCAGAGCCCAGATTCCCCAGGATGGCCTTGGTGGTGATCCTTGGATTCTTCTTCACCTCTCTAACTATCCTCCTGGCCAGCACAGGTGTCACTTTTGGCTTCCGACCACGTCCTCTGAGATTTTCCACAGTGCGGAACATCTTGTATTTTTTGCTCAAATTTAAATAAAAGCTGAGAAATGTTTTTTTTCCCACAATAATGCCTTATATACATCGTCTTATTATCTTTTGGGAGACACCTATGTCATTTCCCATCAAAGAATTACTTGCTGGTTGAATAAAAGTAACTTTAAGTCAAAATTTGCCTGGGGTATGAATAATTATTAGGGATGAGCGCGAATATTCGAATAGCGAAATATTTGTACGAATATTACAACTTCGTAAATTTGCGAATATTTAGAATATATTAAAATATATTCGTTATAACGAATATTCGTTTTTTTCCATCTGAACCTATTAGTCATATTAGTAATTTAGTATCACAATTTTTTGTCTCTTCTGAACTTCATTTTTGGAAAAAATTTACGCAAAAAAAAAAAAATACTACAGCACTATATTAGCTAAATTGCAGTCTATATGTGTATATTACGAATATTCGCTATATTGCTACAACTTTGTTTTTTCGAATATTCGTAATCTTCTAAAAATCAAAGTTATAGCAATATAGCGAATATTCGTAATATACACATATAGACTTCAATTTAGCTAATATAGTGCTGTATAATTTTTTTTAATAGTGTCAATTTTTTCCCAAAATTAAGTTCAGAAGAGACAAAAAAATTAGACTATAAAAAAAATTATAGCACTATATTAGCTAAATTATGTGTATTTTACGAATATTCGATATATTGCTATAACTTCGTATTTTAGAATATTTGTAATATTCTAAAAAACGAAGTTATAGCAATACAGCGAATATTCGTAAAATACACATATTAGCCAACCAATATGAAAGTTGCCTTATACAGTTTAAAGAAAATCGCAATACACGAAAAATTAAATCGCATATTATTCGAGATAAATAGAATAATGACGAATATTCAATTGAATATTCGCAAAATATTGCAAAATCGAATATGGCACCTCCCGCTCACCACTAATAATTATGGGCAGCACTGTAGAACCCCGGTTGTACTGAAAAAAATGGGGTATAGGGAGGATGATGACTGCCCAAGATGTGGGACACCTAACGCTGATCTAATTCATCTTATGTGGAACTGCCCTAGACTAAGACGCTACTGGACCGAGGTTATAGACCTGTTACATACGGTATTTGGTGTACAGGTAGATCAGACAGCAACATTCTGTATCCTGGGATATAAAACGCTGCAATTAACGCCAGAAAAAAAGATTAGCTCTTATGTGTATATTGATTGCTTATTACTGGATTAATCCACATCCCCCGAAAGTTAGGGAATTGGTGGAGAAGATTCCCACATTGATACGATTGGAAAGATATGTATATCAGAAACGAAACAGTCAGATTTTATTTTTTTTTTTAAATATGGAACTCATGGTTGCAGCATTATAATCTAGCCCAGGCATCCTCAAACTGTGGCCCTCCAGCTGTTGCAAAACTACAACTCCCAGCATGCTCGAACGGCTTACAGGTATCAGCCTACAGCAGGGCATTGTGGGAGTTGTAGTTTTACAACAGCTGGAGGGCCGCAGTTTGAGGATGCCTGATCTAGCCTATAGGGGTGACAATAAGGATACTTTTAGGTGACGGGAAAAGATAGTACTGGATGTCTAGCAGCTGGGGCAGACTAACGTCTGTTATTGCATGTTATAACTTTGTGATGTATACCATTGGGGTGATATATACTCTGGGTGGAATTCAACTATCGCACTGGATCAGTAAGTAGAGTCTTATGCATTAGAATGAATGAAAGGGTTAAATGTACATAGGCCAAAGAAGACCAACAATATACGAGAAGAGGAACCACACAGAGTTCAGAGAAAAACTGTACCATCGATTTTTACTGACAACACTGATCATAAGATTTCACTATGGACTTTCTCCAGACTGCAGAGTTTGTGTTACTTGTTTTTGCTTTAAAAAATGACAAAATAAATAAAAATGATCTGATTTTAAAAAATAATATAACAATATAATAATAGTGATCATCTTCTGAGTTTTCTTCCATTGAAGGAAACAATAAAGCAGAATCTAAATCCCAGCAGTATTGTAAGCTCAGGAACATGACTCAGGCCTGATCAATGTTAGGTAATGGTTCATCTCTCAAAATGGCCACAAGTCGGGGCCCAAATGCACTGCTGTTTGCGGTCAGTTGTATATACTATATAGGTTTCATCAATAACTCAGTGGTTCTGTGCCCCTGACATCAGATATGAGTGCTAAAAAGACTAAGCGCACTCCGAGACTGAACATCAACGGGACGCCGGGGGACTCATTATATATTAACCATACGTCAGGAATATTGACAGGACTCCAAGTTTATACTCTCAGCTCCTTCCGCCTTCCCTTTAAATCTATTCTGTTCTCTAGTCTTCCTTTCCAAACCCATTAATGGGACACATATGGCTTCCACACAGGAGGGCAGCCACTTTGTAGATTCATTTCATAAGAACGCAGTGAATCGATGAGGAACAAACATGTTGACATTCCCAAAGGAAATTTTTTAATTGTAGCTGGGTCAAGATGTAACCTTAAAGCTGGTCCCAAAAAAGCTGACATTTTACACTTGAAGAGTTCCAGATATAGGGACGTATGAAGGTCATGGACAGAAGTCAAGAGACCTGTATGGCATTTAGGTAAAAGTTCTGTATGGTGGATCCATATGATGGGGTATTGACATTTATATTACCAGAGAGCCTTAGTGACACCCCTTATTTGTGTATAATGTATCTCCCAAAACCAGTCTCATCAGACCCCGAGCTGTGATGGACAGGTATGGCGGGCTCCTAGAAAGCCTTGCCAACAGGACTTATATCTGCTGATTTGTCCTTGATTCAGCGAATCCATATCAATGCCCACCCCATTTAAGATAATGCAGGCTTATATATGGATATCCATTAAGCTTCCAATGTTTGAATTGATGGAAACATGGTTTTCCAATTGACAGACAAGAGTCTGTAGACCGGCACATACCCATGACCTTGCTATAATTAGGAGCAAAGTGGTGCCAGGATTGCAAAAAATATTGCATTTATGTCCTATTGTCTCCTTCAAAAACAATAGCTCCAATGTTTCATGTGGCATATCTATAAATAAGGAACTAAATCAGTCATTTAGGGTTCCCATTAAGGTTAAACTTAGACTCCCTTTTGGGATAAAGTAGGGCACAATTGGGCTCCCAGAACATCCAGAAAGGCAATTGAGGTCCTTTATGAAGGAAAAAAGTTGGGCACGGTTGGTCTGGGCGAGTGTTCTTCAACTTGTAGATTTCTGGTTGTTGCAAAACTACAACTTCCAACATGCTTTGGTAGACATAGGCTGTCAGAGTATGCTAGGAGGTTCAAGACCATTTGTCTAGAAAAAGAGTTGTCCCATTGCCCTACATTCTGTTCTTTGAGAGACTTTGAGGTGTTCTAATTTATAAGTAAAGTATCACAAGCCTTGCATGGCAGGCCCAGATCATGGCTGTCAGAGTATGCTTGGGGTTGTAGATTCATAACAGCTGGAGAACAACAGGTTGGAGGCCACATGACTAGAAGAAGAGTTGTCTAATTTCCCTATATTCTGTCCTTTGAGTGTCCTTGGGGTATCCTAATTTATAAGTAGTGTAAACCCTTACATGACAGAACCAATTCATGGCTGCTGGAGAACAACAGGTTGGAGGACACTTGTCTAGAAGAAGAGCTGTCTAGAAGAAGAGCTTTTGCCCTGTTGCATCGTCTTTATACAGTTATTTGACACATGCTTCTATTGCTTTTGGTTGTTTTGGACGTTCTTGGTTATCACAAAGTATTTTCTTTTCTTGTAGTGTGAGCATGAGTGCTGGGTCGGTGGATCAAGAACCGTCCCGGAAGCTAGGCTGCTGTGGTGTACCTGTGATTACGGAAGACATGCAGGCGCTAGCTATTCGAAGCCTGCCTGGGGGCGAAGTACAGAAGCACTATGAGCTCATTCGAGAGCTGGGAAAGGGAACGTATGGCAGGGTGGAGCTGGTGTCCCATAAGAGCACTGGTAAGTCAGTCTAAGAAAATTTAAATGGTCATACCCTCAGTCTGAATGTTACCTTATTACACACCCAGTAACAGGCAGAAAATGTGTATGTTCTGGACTAGACAAGGGCATAGCTGTAGGGGGTTCTGATGCAGCAGCACTATATCTAAGAATCCTG
Source organism: Bufo gargarizans (assembly GCF_014858855.1). Lineage (NCBI taxonomy): Eukaryota > Metazoa > Chordata > Amphibia > Anura > Bufonidae > Bufo > Bufo gargarizans. The sequence goes on along the minus strand of NC_058087.1, from coordinate 178,100,416 downwards.
TTCTCAATTTTAGGCAACAAGATGGCTCTGAAGTTTGTGAACAAGAACAAGACTAAGCTGAAAAGTTTCCTGCGGGAGTTCAGCGTAACGAGCGCTCTATCTTGTAGTCCATTCATTATCCGAGCATTTCATGTGCTCTTTCAGACAGAGGACTGCTATGTCTTTGCTCAAGAATATGCACCAGCTGGAGACCTTTTTGATATTATTCCACCACAGGTGAGATGAACCTCCTATTTGGTGAGTCTGGATGCATGAGTAGAAGGCCATTTCTTAATAATATGTTGTTTCGTGAGTCCCTGAATTGTCTGAATCTGTTCATGGTTCATGAGTCATGGGTTCATGAGTCATTCAGCAGAATAGAGTGCGTTGGCTTGTCCATGGTCTGCTTATTGAGCTTGTTAGTTCTTTGTGCCCCGTCTATTGATGAACTTAATCTCTTTTTTTTGGGCTTGATTTTTTGTTCTGTTTTGACCTGTTGCTTTTGTTAGGGGGGGTGACACTACACTGCAGCTCAAATCCAGTATTCCTCACACTTTAGCTTGGGATTTGTGTTGATCCATTGCTTTAACCAGAAGATGCTTATATATGGACTTTGGTTCACTACCAGAGCACTGCTTTGGGGTTCATTGAGCTCTACATATTTTGTTTCATGTGGTTTATTGATACACTTCTTCCCAGCAACCAACTTTTTATTCTTCTTTCCAGGTGGGTCTCCCAGAAGACATGGTGAAACGATGTGTTCAACAACTGGGATTAGCTCTGGATTTTATGCACAGCAAAAGCCTAGTTCACCGTGACATCAAACCAGAGAATGTTCTTCTATTTGATCGTGAGTGTCGGCGAGTTAAGTTGGCAGACTTTGGCATGACGCGTAAAGTGGGCTGCCGTGTTAAAAGAGTGAGTGGCACAATCCCATATACAGCACCAGAAGTATGCCAAGCTGGACGGTCAGAAGGCTTTCCAGTAGAGACAAGCTTGGACGTCTGGGCTTTTGGAGTACTAATCTTCTGTGTACTCACAGGCAACTTTCCTTGGGAGTCAGCCTCGCCAGGAGATGCCTTCTTTGAGGAGTTTGTGCACTGGCAGAAGGGTCGTCTACCTGGTCTTCCTTCTCAGTGGCGCCGCTTCTCGGACAATGCTCTACGAATGTTCCAACGCCTTCTTTCCTTAGAGTCAGAAAAAAGGAGCCCGGTCAAAGAGGTCTTCTTCTACATTAAATATGACTTACTATCAGAAGTTCGTCGTAGACCTTCTTACCGCTCTCGCAAACAGACAGGAGAAAAGTTACCACCCGTGCCCCAACGTCATGAGAATCCCACTCCCCTCAAGAGGACAATACTTACCGAGGGAGGCTCCTCACCACGTGTTCCACACTCTCTGCCTGAACCTGGCCAGCCACCCTCTAGTTCTGGCAGGACAGATGGGCGTCAGGACAAGAATAAAACTCAAATGTTGCTGGCCACCGCCATTGAGATTTGTGTGTAACATGGACCACCCTGTTGGATTCTACTCCACTGGGAACTGATGTCGTTCTCTCCAGTAAAGGTCATCTCCTGGTTCAAGATGTAAAGCAGGGTAGACCACTTAGCAATTAATGGTCATGAGCCTACAAGCAAAAAAAAAAAAAGGTGTGAAAACACTCACTGAAAGAAATAATGGACATATCTGGTTAGTTTCCATTTGTGATTGAGCTTTTCGATCAAAACTTGCAACGATTGTCAGAGTTGGTGACTTAAGTGCTGCTTCTACTTTGGGGTGAAGGACTTATATAGAACTTGTAAAGACTGATATAAGGGAGATAGTGTTCACACAAACATCTTTTGTCATACTCTACAACCAAACCTTACCCATCCTAAAAAGATGAAAACAGCACAGGCAGGGCAAGTGCAATCTTACATACCCCGAAAGTGTAGTTTCTTCATAAGCGTCTGAAAGCACCCGACTGACCTGCAGCCAGATCTTGTACTACGTTGTTCAATATGGAAAGAAATGCACCAAGGCTTAAAAAAAACGGTGCTAAGGGAACTATGGAAATCATGAGGCTATACCTTAGCAATCCTTCAAGCGGATTGTTTTTCTCTTTTGTATACAATACTGTTGCTATGAGTTCTTTTCCTAGTTGCCTTAGCACCACATCTATGGCTGACCAACCCTCCAAACGAATAAGGGCTTGCATTGTAACTCATCCCGAAAGCTGCACCAGGGTAATCTCTTAATCTAAGAGTCTTCTCTTGAAAAAAAATAATCCTTTCATTTTGAACACATTTTACATTCCCTTTAAGCTTATCAGGCTTCACTTTAAGGGTCACATGTTTATTTGAGTAGACACCAAAAATGGGAAATTTTAACACTAGAAAATGGCCATTGTGCAGAAGAGCCCCGGAGGTTTCACTACAAAGGGTGTCGGGTCTCTTCTTATTGGCAGGCTCACGTAGCTAATTGTGAAAGTGGCACTTATCGGCTCCGGCAGTTTCCATGGAAACGTAGAACCTGCCGTAACCTTTGGAGGACTATAGAATGTTCCTCTAGGATTTCTGAAAGGTGTTTAATTCAATTGTCCCCCGTATGAGATCATTTTTGGCATCCTCCAGTATCTTTCTTCAGCCCATGGTGCTGATATCAGGTCACCCTCTAAGTTATCAATGACTGACAATCCCCCACCATAGGGTTATTAAATTGAACAACGCAATGGAGTCTGCCCATCCCCCGAATCCTCCACCACAAGACTGGTTGAATGCACATATAGCATACATTGCCTTGACAGTCATTCTAACAGAGAGGGTGATCGAGGGAAGAGGACAAGCAGTAATCTTCTCCCTGTCCCGAAAACTGCCTATGCAGAGTACATGTAGCAGATGTTTTACTGTTTAGTTGTGTATGCCACTTTCCCGTCTTTTGTTGGGTACTCATGTCATTTGGGAAGCCTCATACTAAGTTATCCTTACACTTATTGTCACACCGTCTTCACTTATTTAAAGGCATTCTATATCTAAGGATGCTGGCAGCCATTTTGTGTGCGAATCCCAACTCTTGGTCTCATCTGCATGGAGGAACTAAAATTATTTATTATCATCGGTTTAGTTAACAAAGTGGCCGCCCACCTTGCTCATGTGTCAATCCTTGAAGAATGCTGGCGGGTACTTTGTGTGCCAGTCCCAACTCTTGGTCTCATCTGAATGGAGGAACTAGATGTCTTTATTATCATTGGTTTAGCCAACAAACTGGCTGCCCACTATGTTCATGTGTCAATCCTTGACTGGAAATGATTACTATTGAAAATATACCATACAAAATGGGCGCCATATTTTACCATTTTTCTATAAAGTATCATCCAAGTATGGCAGTTACATGAGGTAAAAAATGTTAATAGGTTTGATCTTCTTCAGGTCGTGAATTTAGATTTGTGTTAAGTGGCACGTGACCTTCTGAAATTTAATTCCAGATGTCGCCATTTCCATCAGCCCTATGACAACATGCTGGCATCGGGGGTACTTTCAGTTGGGTTCCCATTGGTTTTTGCGACCAATGGGGACCTATCATGAGATCTGTCAGGATTTTGTTCGGATCTGCTTCAACAGCTGTCATGTCTCAATCTAAGTTCCAGACGATACGTAAACCCAGAGGAGCAGGTGCCAGTGCAATGTGGCTAAAGCTAGCACAAAAAGTTTTGGAAAAGGGTGCTAATTCTGACTGACTATGTGATGGATGAAATTCTCCCTCTTCAGGTCATGAAGTACATAAAATGGCGGTCATACAGGTTTGTGAAGCGCTCCCTCGCTAAGTGTCTACAACAGTTTCCAAGCCTGCTCTGGGTATCTGAGGACTTGCTGCTACGGCCTCAGTCAATACAAACCATATTAAGGGCTACAGCATTGCTATAACAGTGGAAGTGCCGTAACTATTACCAGTGCCCGTTACCAAAAAGAAAAGCGGTGTACACATCAGATGAACACAAGATGGCCGCCATCGGGCCAAGCTCCTTCTTTCAAGATATCTAAGTTCTTAATAAAGATAATCATTTTTTAGATGTCTACAAAACTTTCGAAAACAAAAAGTGTGTTTACGTCCTTGGAAACAAGCAGTCAGAGCACAATAATGGGTCTCCCGTCTCAGCACTGTCTGTAAGGAAAAGTGGTCTCATTTTCGGCCCTATCCACCAATCAGAGCTCTGCTTTCATTCACCCTGAAAAGAAATAAGACTTTTATTGGTTGCCCATAATAACCAATCAGGGCCCACGTGTCATTTTTCCAATACAGGTTATGAAATAAAAGCTGAATTCTGATTGGTTGCTACAGCTAGTCTGTTTTCCAGACTATAGACTAGAAACTAAGACTACAGGTGACCAATCAAATTCCTTGTTTCACTTTTCTAGTGTCTGAGCTCTGATTGGTTGCTATGGGTAGTTTATTTTCTGAACTACCCTATAAACCTAGCCTCCAAGTAACCAATCAAAAAACAATATTTCATTTCTTAAGAGTAGTTTACAAAATGAAACCTGAGCTTTGATTGGTTGCTATGGCCAGTCTATTTTTTAACTACCTTAGTCACCTAGACTCCAGGTAACCTATCAGAATCCATATTTCATTTTTCCAGAGTAGTTTACAAAATGGAAGCTGAGCTCTGATTGGTTGCTATGGGTAGTCTATTTTCTGAACTACCATAGAAACCTAGACTCCTGTAACCAATCAGAATCCATATTACATTTTACCAGAGCAGTTTACAAAATGAAAGCTGAGCTCTGATTGGTTACTTTGGCTAGTCTATTTTCTGAACTACCTTAGAAACCTAGACTCAAGGTACCAATCAGAATCTATATTACATTTTACCAGAGTAGTTTACAAAATGAAACCTGAGCTCTAATTGGTTGCTATGGCTAGTCTATTTTCTAAGCCCTAGTAACCTACAGACCAGTCAGATTCCGTGTTTAATTGTTCCTGTGCTTTTTAGAAAATGAAAGCCGGGTTCTAATCTGTTACTATGGGCAACATAGCCACTTTTTCTTCTGTGACAGTTTTGGTACATGAAGCCCAATCGTCCTTCCTTTTTGTCTCTCCCTGGGTTTAGGGCCTAGATATAAGTCACGTTTTTTCCCCCTTGAGTGAGACCCTGTATATTCCTCCAAGTGGTATAGACGACTTAAGTAGCATACTCCCCTATTTGCCTTAGACGTCTTCAATGTTCACAATATTAGTGCAATAATGTAGATAAGGTGATAATTGATTAACTTTTTAACTCGCGTGTAGGGTATTTCTGATTCAAGGTTAGGGCTAGCTTAGTACCGTTACCTCAGTTTAGCTGACCTGTTAATAATATATATATATATATATAGATACCGTATACAGTTATGTATAGATGTAGAAAAACATATTCCTATATGTGGACTTTTTCTTTAAATGTGAATATCGCACCTTTTGTTCCACATACCTCTCTTTAAACCGGCGGCTAAATTACGGATTGTTGGGGTCTCTATGAAGTGATATTGCAGCCCCTTAAAGGGGTCGTCTGTTTTCGAATGCTTTTCAAAAATCCTGTTGAGGAATTCTATGTTAAAGGGGTTTTCTACTTTGGAAAACCTCTACTAGATGGGCCTCAGGACAATAAACTGATTACAAAGTGTCCTCCTGTTGGGATTCCCAGTTATCATATGTAATCAGTGGGGAAAACGTTGAGTTTCCCTGCAGCGCCGCCACAGGGGAAATGAAGTGTCTGTGTAATGCAGGACAGCACAGGTCCTCCAGAGCGACAGATGTTCTTTGTAGCTGTTCTTCACTATGGTCAGGAGGAGATGAGGATCCTAAACAGACGACCACCTCTATTAAAGACTATGTACACCTTTGGGGGCAATGTTTTATAATTGCATTTTACTAATTTTGGGCTTAAATCATATTTTTCAATTGGTCTTTATTAAAAAATATTGAGCCATTCTGTCACAAAGAATTAACTGTTTTTTTAGCTGTGTGAATAGTACTTTTTACTTTCACTTTGCGCCGGTCATCTAATAATCCTTATCTCTAAATTACTAAAAGGTCATAAACACTCATTTAAAGCACATTCATATCAGCAAGATAAGACTTGAGCTATAATAAGAGTTTAGCAGGTCAGAGATCAAAGCTAAAGAGCCATCATCTGAGCTGCCTGACGGAACAGAGTGAAAAGTCAGATCCTGCTACTAGAGAATCTCAATGCTGTACAGAGAAAAGGGCTTAACATTTTTCATAAAAAACATTAGAAAAAAACTATTTTAGCTCAAATTGAGTGAAGCATAATAATAACAAAATGCCCCCAAAAGGTGTGCATAGCCTTTAACTCCGAATTTCCTAATAGGAATATTAAAATTGTTTTTCTGCACTGGACAAGTACTTTAAGGCTACTTTCACACTGGCGGCAGCAGGGTCCGGCAGGCTGTTCTAATATCCATGCTAATGTTAGCCTAACGTGCCACCGGAAGTCCGCTCACTATAATGGGGGTGGGCCGGAGGTCTGGCCGCAGCATGGCAAACATGCCAAGAGGCAGCCGGACAAAAACTACAGCATGCTGCAGCGGCATGGGGGGCTAGCATTAGCACGGATCCGGCAGGCTGTTCCAGCGGGGAAACAGCCTGCCGGACCTTGCTGCCGCCAATGTGTAAGTAGCGTAAGGGCTCATTCAAACCCATTGATTTCAACAGGGACCGTGTAATACTTCAGAACACCTGAACCAGGTTCACTCACAGATTGCTGTGATCGGGTTTGCACCTGGTACAAAATAACTTGCGCCATATTTATTAGTTCAGATGCATGACCCCTCCGCGTGTCTTCTTAGGAACCCCGCTGCAGGCTGTCCTCGAGGTCTTTAATTTATTTCCCTTGCTTCTCACTTAAGACTACTTAATAATACAGCACAATGCATTATAAAAAAGATACTTAACTCGTGCCCTGGGGAGCGCAGCCGTTAAAGCGTAACCGCGCGTCCACTAAGAGTTGTTAATGGACACAGATTTACTGTGCGAGGAAGAACGTTTTGCATATTAAAAAAAAAGGTGCAGGTGCCTTTCGAGTTTAATGAAAAAAAGCGTTAAAAATTGTAATTAATGTAATGTAATTACCCCAAAAAGGGGCAAAGAGAGGTCAGCGAGGATGTGGAACACAAAGTGTCCTCTTTTGTTTATTGTGTGGTCCGTCATTGTGTTGAAAGTATCTTTCTGTGATCCTGCGCTGCAAATGAGGGAGGCGGCAATTAGCAAAATGAACAATATAAATAAATCATCCATTGTACTGCAATCCTCCCTGGACATCGTATGTACCGCGCCGACGGGGCAGAGAAAACTTTATAAAATGTGTGTGTGTTTTTATTTTTATTCCCGGTAGACAATAAATTAAAATTCTGAAAATAATACAGTTGGAGGTTGTGTGTCATTTATAATGGAGGCGGACCAGGCAACTGCTCTGGGGCATTTGGAGAGATGGGGCCCAATCTCGGGGCCACTTGTATTTTTAGGTGACGCCCAGGATTTTGCTTAATAAAAGGAGTCTTCTGCCATTTCAAGAGGAAGAGGGAGACTCAAATACCGCCATGAGTCATTCTTTTGCCCCTAGACCAGGGATGTCAAACTCGTGGCCCTCCAGCTGTTTCAAAACTACAACTCCCATCATGCCTGGGCATACTACAGCTATCAGGGAATGATGGGAGTTGTAGTTTTGCAACATCTGGAGGGCCATGAGTTTGACATCCATGCCCTAGACAAAATTTAAAACATTTGGACCATTGCAGAGGACATGGTAAGATCCCTTGTTTAGGGATCACACAAAAATTCTGCCGTACATCTAGTAGTGGCAGTGCAGGGTATTGCAGCTCTGTCCAATTCATTTGAACCCCTACAAATTCTGATATTAATGGCCTAGCCCAGTGATGGGCAAATTGCGGCTCTTCAGCTGTTGTAAAACTACAAATCCCATCATGCCCTGCTGTAGGCTGATAGCTGTAGCCAGACTGGGCAACAGCTGGAGAGCCGCAGTTTGCCCATCCCTGGCCTAGCCTAATAAGAGCTCATGCACACGAACGTATTTGTTTTCCGTGTCCGTTCCATTTCTATAGTTTTTTGGGACGGACTGCATGCGCAACCATTCATTTCAATGGGTCTGCAAAAAAAAAAACTGAAGTAACTCCGTGTGTATTCCGTTTCCGCATGTCCGTATTCCCGTTCCGCAAAAAAAATAAAAAAGTCCTATTATTGTCTGCATTACGGGGCCAGCTGTTCCATTCCTAAAATACAGATAGCACACGGACGTCATCCATATTTTTTGCGGATGCGTTTTTTGCGGACCACAAAATACATTTGGTCGTGTGCATGAGCCATAAGGATGTACATAGTTGCCAACTATCCTATATTTTCAGAGACAATCCCAGTAAATCTGGCTTGTCCTGGGCCAAAAAATGGGTGTGGTTTCTATAAATCCCACCCACAGGTGGGCACTACCCAGTGGGTCTGGGGTGTGCTCAGGGCAAGGCTTCAACACTTCAAATTTAATAACAGAAATTTTAGTACAGGCATCCTCAAACTGCGGCCCTCCAGCTGTTGTAAAACTACAACTCCCACAATGCCCTGCTGTAGGCTGATACCTGTAGTCTGTTCGGGCATGCTGGGAGTTGTAGTTTTGCAACATCTGGAGGGCCGCAGTTTGAGGATGCCTGTTTTAGTACATATGAATGTGCTGATCCTCAAATAACCTCCCAGCGGTGGCTAACACATTCACAACCTCCGATAGGAGAACTTTCTTGTCTTTTAGTCAGAGAAAGGGGGCACGATTCTGCCCTTCAGAATGGGGACACGGTTTGCTGTGCCCCCTATACCCTCTGGGAACCACCCCACAGGACAATCCTGGGAAAGACTGGAGTATTGAGGCATTTTCAACTCCATTAGGGTTTACTTTGTAGGAGCAGTAGTTCAGGTTGCCTAGCAACCTCCGTCTTCCCATGTGGGTGACCACCATTTCTCTACATGTAGGACTAGGTTTATTCAAAAACAAAAAATCCTCACTAATCAGGCAAAAATCAATGTCTAGATCAGGGGTGTCAAACTCAAAATTATCGGGGGCCGCATCAGCAGTTTGGTCACCCTCAAAGGGCCGGTTGTATCAGACTTATGGGGGATCTGTGGGTGACACTTATGGGGGATCTGTGGGTGGCTCTTATGGGGGATCTGTGTATGACAGTTATGGGGGGGATCTGTGGATGACACATATATAGCATCTTATGCTATGTGTCATCCACAGATCCCCTCCATAAGTGTCCCTGTAGTGAATGACCCTCAATACACGGGCTAGGGGCCGGCATCTGCTTTTATAATGACAGCGGGGCCCGTGCAGTGACTATTCTACTACACGGGCCCCGCTCACTGTATAATCGTATCTCTAATAGTTAATGGTTACCGTATGTATATAAATCGCATAAGGAGCGCTGTGTATTACCGGTACTTACAACTACAAGCGCTCGCCGAGAGGAGGGAGGAGGCAGGAGGCAGGCCGGGAGGACAGGCGCTGGCAGCGTGAGTCATACGTCATGCGCCCACGCCGCCTGCTTCATTCATAAAGTGGGCGGTGCAGGCGCGTGGCGTATGACTCACACTGCCAGCGCCCATCCTCCCAGCCTGCCTCCTCCCTCCTCTCGGCGAGCGCTTGTAGTTGTAAGTACCGGTAATACACAGCGCTCCTTATGCGATTTATTATCACTTCCTGCAGGGGCCGCCTGCAGGAAGTGATAATAAAAGGTGAAGGCTGGCGGGCGGCGACGGCTACGCGGGCCACATGACGAGGTCTGGCGGGCCGGATTCGGCCCGCGGGCCTTGTGTTTGACACCCGTGGTCTAGATGGTTTGTCTTAGCGACGCGCATCTTATGGCATATTTGGATCGGATCAATTGATCATGTGCACACCAACTTCGATTGTTATAGGGCTGATTGATCGGATATTGGGCCTCAGCACCTGGTGGTCACAGGATGCGCTGTGTGCTGTACAACAGACTGCCTCTCCATATTACACAGGCTTGCAAGACAAGTAGGAACATGGCCGCCAACTAAGCCCCGCCCCTTTGTAAGTGACAGACAAACAGTTAATGCACAGACCTAACGCTGTGTAAGAGGGCTGTATCTGTTGCCAGCCGTATGAACAGCACGTTTTCTATATTCTCGCAGCTTATAGTCTTACATGGTGACATGTCCTATATTTAACAGTCGGATTAACACATGAAAATCTCTGCAAAATAAGGCTGACGAACAAAAACCATGGGTGATAACGAGAGAACGCAGATTTCTATTTTTACATCAAATCCGACATTTATAGATCCCAGACATTTGTGAGAAAACAAAAGGTCTTGTTTAATAGTCACATAAAAAGCATATTGTCTGCATGTAACGTGTATAACGGTGACCACATTGTATGTGTACCTATAGTTGTGTTCAAAATAATAGCAGTCAGACATCACTAACCTGATCAATCACTGTTTTTGGTTCAAATTATATTTCTACATGGCAAATAACTTACTAGCCGGTGTAGTAGAGTAATAGAAACACAACAGACCCAACAGTCATGACATGCATGCTGCTGATTCTGTGTAATTACAATCACTTATTGAAAGGGGCATGTTCAAAATAATAGCAGTGTGGAGTTCAATGAGTGAGGTCATTCATTCTTTGAAAAAGAGGAGGCAATTATTGCCCTTATTTAAGGTAAGAAGGCAGCAAATGTTGTACATGCTGGTTACAGTTCCTTTCTCTCTGAAATTATGAGGAAAATGGGTTGTTCCAGACATTGTTCAGAAGAACAGCATACCTTGATTAAAAAGTTGATTGGAGAGAGGAAAACATATAAAGAAGTGCAGAAAATGATAGGCTGCTCAGCTAAAATGATGGCAAATGTTTTAAAATGGCAACCAAAACCTGAAAGACGTGGAAGAAAGCAAAAAACTACCATTCGGATGGATAGAAGAATAGCCAAAATGGCAAGGACTCCGCCAACAATCAGCTCCAGGAAGATGAAAGAAGGTGTAAAGTTACCTGTGAGTACTGTTACTATTAGAAGACGCCTATGTGAAGCCGAGCTATCTGCAAGAAGCCCCCGCAAAGTCTCACTGCTGAGAAAACACATGTGCTGAAGAGCTTACAATCTGCCGAAGAGCTCATTGACGGCCTAAAGAGACATTCTGTGGACTGATGGAAGTAAGATGGTTCTTTTTGGGTCTAGTGGCCGGAGACAGTTTGTCAGACGACCCCCAAACACTGAATTCAGCCCCAGTACACAGTGAAGACAGTGAAGCATGGTGGACAAGCATCATGATATGGGGATGTTCTCCTACTACGGTGTTGGGCCTATTTATCGCAGACCAGGGATCATGGATCAGTCTGAATCCATCAGAATACTGGAAGAGGTCCTGCTGCCTTATGCTGAAGAGGAAATGCCCGTGAAATGGGTGTTCCAACAAGACAACGACCCCAAACACCCCAGTAAACGGGCAACACCTCGGCTCCAGACCAACAAGATTGATGTTCTGGAGCGGCCGGCCCAATCCCCGGATCTTAATCCAATAAAAAACTTGTGGGCGACATCAAAAATGCCGTTTCTGAGGCAAAACCAAGAAATGGAGAAGAACTGTGGAATGTAGTCCGATCCTCCTGGGCCCGAATACCTGCTCACAGGGGCCAGAAGGTGGTGACTCCGAGCAGCACAGACGTCCAGCAGGTCTCAGAGACAGCGGGTATACAACTATTAGTGAAGGGATTCAAAGGAAAGAAAAATCTTCAAACATTTTCCAGTTTATATAGTGAATGTTTGAGTTTGTAAAGAAGAATACAAACACTGCTATTTTTTTGAACAGTCTAATCACTTTTCTTCCATTTTTTTTAGAGGAACGACACAAATTTGATATATTTTTCTTCATGTTTTGATTTGGAATAGAATGTGTAGTGTTCCCCATGCATCTGTGTGTATGGAAATAAAAGCTATTAGAAGGATTTTGAGCTTTATTCACTTTTTTAAACACACTGCTATTATTTTGAACACAACTGTATAACATCATACTGCACTATGCAGGTCCCCGATCACATGGCTACTGAAAAAGTTTGTAAGCTTCAGACACAGTACTCATGGTATTGGCTATTATTTTTAACACAACTGTACATATATAATATGGGGACCCTAGACAGGACAGTGAGGATTCTGGCATATTCAGTTTATCCGGGCTTGAAAATAGGCTGGGCTCATGTTAACCCTGCCCAGGTGGTGGCGAGTTTGGGGCAGGGCTTAAATGCCAAAATTTTACCAACAAAAATGTTGATAGGTATGAAAACTGCATATAAACCACAAATAATACTGCCATATAGTGTCTAAATACTAAAATATGCATAACACTGCCATATAGTGCTACAATAAAACCGACATATACAGCCCACATAATACTACAATATAGTGTCATAATAATACTAACATATACAGCCCACATAATACTGCCATAATAATACTAACATATACAGCCCACATAATACTGCCATAATAAAACTGACATATACAGCCCACATAATACTGCCATATTAATAGTAATATACTGCCATATAGTGCCATTTTATTACCATATACAGCCCGCATAATACTGGCATATACTGCTATAATAGTGATATATACAGTCCACATAATAGTGCCATATTAATACTGACATATAGAGCCCACATAATTCTGCCATATAGTGCCATAATAATACTGACATATACAGTCTATTTAATACTGCTTTACAATGCCTTATTAGTACTGACATCTAGATTCCACATAATACCGATATATAGTACCATAATAATACATGCACAGCTCACATAATGCTGCCATATTGGGCCATAATAATACTAACATATACAGCCCACATAATATCAGCATAAAGTATTCAGTATCCAAATATTATGCACTACAATAAAGCACATAATACTGCAATCCGGTTTCCAAATAATACCACCATACACTGCTAAATAAAGCTGGGTGATTTCAGGGTTCATTTTAATCTATTGGCAAGAGTGCTCATTCTGCCCAATTGCTGGAATTGGGGGCCATGGATAACTGCCCTGTTTGCCACTCCTTAATTGGGGAAACATGGGATCCCGGGCTGTTAATCGGACACACATATCATGCCTATATAGCGGTATATCTGCCAGTATGTGTTTGTCACTCTGCACTCCTTCTATCTTAGTGTGTCACTATCTCCGTACTACTGACAAACAGCGTTAGGTCCACTTTAGGCCTCCTGCACACGACCGTTGTGTGCACCCGTGGCCGTTGTCCCGTTTAACGTGTTTTTCTGCGGTCCCATTGACTTTCAATGGGTCCGTGGAAAAATCGGAAACTGCACCGTTTGGCAGCCGCGTCCGTGATCCGTGTTTCCTGGCCGTGAAAAAAATAGGACCTGTCCTATTTTTTTCACGGCCAACGGTTCACGGACCCATTCAAGTCAATGGGTCCGTGAAAATCACGGATGCACACAAGATTGGCATCCGCGTCCGTGATCCGTGTCCGTGATCCGTGTCCGTTTTTTCCTATCATTTCAATGGCAAACTTGACTTAGATTTTTTTTTCATTTTTCATGTCCGTGGATCCTCCAAAAATCACGGCAGACCCACAGAAGAAAAAACGGGCACGGATCACGGTACAACGGAACCACGTTTTGCGGGACGTTAAAAAATACTGTCGTGTGCAGGAGGCCTTAGGAGTGAGCAACGAGAGACGACAGATGGTCCATGACTGTATAAATATACCGTATATGGTGTGCCGCTCCACTGAGACACCCAGTCTATAGCGTGGCTTCTGTGATGTATATAGCAGCGTTGGTGCCAGGCAGCACATAGGTGATGACTACCGCCCGTAAAAAAACCTATAAGTGGCTCCTAGTGGCAAGAAGACCACCATCCTGGGGCCACGCCATCCAGCGGCTCACCTACAGAGCCCTATAATATGACCGCCACAGTCTCTACCACATGGAATGAAATAGCGGTCACTTGGACTGGAATGTAAACCTACACGTTACGTGTACATATAACAGACATGAAATCAACAAAGGTATGTCATACTAATGGAACAGTGCGAGTATTTACTGTAGAGGGGGTAGGATTTAAAGAGCACCTGCCAGCAGGATCAACCCCATTAAACATGACCTACAGTACTGCCTGAATGTACGAGTAATGGCCTAATTCACGACCCCTTCCTGCCCTTGTCACGGCCATTTTTGAAAAAGTGGCGAGGACAGCGTTAAAAAAAATGGCACTTGCGACATATTTTGCAACTTTATTACCCCTCTTTTCTGGCGCAGGCGTGACAGGTTTAATAGGGTTGATCCTGCTGACAGGTGCTCTTTAAGGAATTGTACAGGATAAAAAAATAATAATAAAAAAAACATGACTGCTTCATCCATAAACAGCGCCCCCCTCTGTCCACAGGTTGTGCCTGGTTTTGCAGCTCTGCCCCATTCTCTTTAGTGACTAGGAGCTGTTATACCGGATGTAACCTGTGGACAGAGGGTGGCGCTGTTTTTCCTGTATAATCCCTTAAAATTTAAGCGAAGCTCGTTTTCGGTCATGCTGCAGGTATAACGGTGTAGCGACATTACGCCGGGTGTTCTGGTGTCGACTGAATGAACCCTCGGTATATCGCCCTATCCCTCCCCGTCGCCGCCTTTTACTGTGTGGAGAAATTCATGATAATGACTCTATAAATGCGTTTCGCTGCTTGTCAGGGATGGCCCTCGGTGTAATATTTCCGCTATCTCTAGACCATACAGAAAGGGGGCTCTCCTGGTTACCGTGGCAACCACATCGCATAACCATCCACATAAAAGAGCGTCCTTTGTTACAGCTATTTGGGGAGCCGAGGATACAGCACCGAGCCCCCTCCTGTACTTGGCGCGCGGCGTCGTTACCTAGAATACCAGGGAGCATAGAAGCAGCCGTCAGAATCCATGTTTATCAGGTTATGACTGCACAATGTTCGAAAAATCAGCCTAATAACAGTATAATAATAAAATCATATAATACCGCCATATAGTGCCTAAGCAATACCGCCATACAGGGCACAAAGAATAGCGGTGGACGATGTTGGGTTGGTCCCCCGCCAATCAGATCGCAAAATCCTGGAAAACCCTCTTTAAAGGGGTTATGCCATGTTTAATGTAAAAAAAAAAAGTGAAATCATGACAATCTCCCAACAAAGCTAGAACCAGCCCTGCACCTCACATGGATCCAGAGATCTCCCCATATTGTTCTGCTAGATCATCTTCAGCCTGGCAGCTCAGGGAGCGTGTCCTTTCTGCAGGAGCTCTCTCCTTGTAATGGCCACAGCTTCTGACAGAACATATGGCTGGTGGCAGTTGGAGATTTAAACTGAGCATGTGCGACCACCTCAGTGAGAAGGAAAATAAAAAAAGGACGAGAACAAACAGCAGGTGGCGCTGTACAGATACATTTTATTGAATAACTCGGTGGTTTTACTGAATTTTTAATTCATTGCAATTACAAAAGTATTCAGAACCAGGTGCTGGTTTGAAAAATGTAGAATATGTTTTGTGACACATCCCCTTTAAGAAAACATTTTTTTTTTGTTTTGTTTTTTTTATGGTGAGCTGTATTGTTTATTTATTTACCATTCGATAGTACGTAAGATATTTAATTCACTTTTTATTGCATTTTTTTGTTGGGGGGGGGGGTATTGAGGTGACCAAAATACATCAATTCTGCCAGTTTATGCTTTTTTTGTGTTTTTTCGGCGTTGACCGCGGGTGATAAATAATAGTTCGGGCTTTTATAGAAGTAGCGACACCATTACAATTTTTTTTAATAAATCGATTTTTTTTATTTTTTAATTGTTGTGTTTCTTTACATTTAGACTTTTTTTTTTTGTAACTCATCTGTACTTTTTGTCTTGAGGACTTGAACATGCGATGGCTTGTACGACACACGGCAGTACTTCCTATCGATCAGGGTATCTGGACTGGTGTTACCATATGGCGGTATGTTGAGGATCAGGCTTTCAGGGCATCGTGTGTGGAGATTTTTATTACAGGCTCATCGCCCCTTACCATGATAAGGTCCGGTGTTTTATGTCCTACATACATCACGTGGCCACACAGATGCTGCAGAGGCAGCGAGGACCCCCCTGTCTCAGGATGGGAGACTTGAGACTATCCGCTCCATCTGCTGCTGCATTTCTTCATCTGGGATTATGTAGACGGTATCATCGGAAGCATCTGAGATTACCGGGCCAGGATGGATCAGATTAAGAACAGGGGATACAAAGCACTTGTTAGCACTTGGGGGGGCTGCTCCCGGCCCCCCACAGATTGCAGCCATCCATGTATGATTTCTTATCCACGTATGTATTTTAGGAATATAATGTCAGAACTACAGTAAAGACTGGAAAATATTATTTGTGCACTATATGGCAGTATTATGTGACCTACTTTGAGGGTATTATTTATATACTTCATATTATCTGGGCGCTATATAGCAGTATTATATGGTCTATTTAAGGAACTGGAGAGTATTTGTCTTACGTGTAATTTTGCTTTCCTTGAGTCCTCAGGCAGTACAGAGCGGTATGTGGGTGCTGCCTGAGAACGATGAGGAAAGAGAAATTTGTCGTACGTGTAATTTTTGCTTTCCTCGAGTACGAAGACAGCACATGCATCCTTCTCTGTGCTGCCTGAGGACGATGAGGAAATTTGGATACAGCATATTATTTGAGCACTATATGGCAGTATTATGTGTCCTATTAAAGGGAATATTATTTGGATACAGCATATTATTTGGGTACTACATAGCAGTATTATGTTCCCTACTCAAGGAATTATTATTTGGATACGGCATATTATTTGCACACTATATGGCAATGTTATGTGTCTTCATAAAGGGATATTATTCTATAACGCATATAATTTGGATACCATATGGCAGTATTATGTTCCCTGTTTTAAGGGATTCTTGAGTAAGGCATGTTATTTGCACACTATATGGCAGTATTATGTGCTCTATACTAAGGAATGTTATTCTATAAAGCATATTATTTGGGCACTCTATAGCGGTATTATGTACCCTATTTTACAGAATATTATTTGGATAGAGCGTATTATTTGGGCGCTATATGGCAACATTCTGCGGTCTACATAAGGGAATATTATTTGGATATGGCATATTATTCACATACTATGTGGCAGTATTATGTGGACTACATAAAGATATTTTAATACAAAGCATATTTTTGGGATACTATATTGCAGTATTAAGGATGTATTTTTTTATTTTTTAGACTCGTTTTAGTGAAGCATAACAAGGAAGGCACGGCACAGGTACATACTGATCAACATCGTATCAAATAATGTAACATGTACATAAAATAAAATCCAGTGTAGATTCCTGGTATAAAACGTTATACATCAATGTGAGCGCGGCTTTATACTATAACCTCAATTCAATAAAGTTAACATCTTTATTCATTGAAGTATTCTCCTTTCCATATTGTGCCAGATATCATGTGGGTGGTCGGTTTGTATACATGTGAAGGTTAGATAACGTCAATGGTGATGAGCACCAACTTCCCCATACTTTCCGGAATTTTTCAGGGCATTTCCTATTTTGGAATATTATATTCTCTACAGGGATGACCTGGTTTACCAAAGATTTCCACTGACTCACCGTCGGCGGTCTACCTGCCATTCATCTGAGCGCTATTGCTTTCCTAGCAAGGAATAATACTAGTGTGGTGCGTCCATATCTCATCCTCCAATATCCGTAGTAAACATATTTTGGGGCATACCGACAATGGATTTGGGACCACCGTGGATAAGACATTTATCATTTTCTGCCAATAGTATTTAATGTAGCTGCAGTCCCATGTAGCTGCAGTCCCATGTAGCTGCAATCATGTGCCGGAAATCAGCGTTTGCTTGTGCACACCTATGACATCTGTTATGAGGCAGCCTGCCCATGTTGTATAGTCCGGTAGGGGTCAGATAACTCCTATGTAGCATAAGGCTGGGTTCACACGGCCGTCCCGGGTGCATTGCGGCAAACCCGTGCGGGTAGGTACCCAATTGCAGTCAGTTTTGACTGCGATTGCGTTCCGTTGTTCAGTTTTTATCGCTGCGGGTGCAATGCGTTTTGCACGCGCGTGATAAAAAAAACTGAATGTGGTACCCAGACCCGAACTTCTTCACTGAAGTTCAGGTTTGCGTTCGGTGTTGTGTAGATGTAATTATTTTCCCTTATAACATGGTTATAAGGGAAAATAATAGCATTCTGAATACAGAATGCATAGTACAAGGTCAATTGAGGGTTAAAAAAGAAATACAAATTAACTCACCTCCTCCAATTGATCCCGTAGCTGCCGGTCTCCCGTTCTTTCTTCAGGACCTGTCAAAGGACCTGTGGTGACGTCACTGAGCTCATTACATGGTCCAATCACATGGTCCATCACCATGGTGATAGACCATGTGATTGGACCATGTGATGTGACGTCACCACAGGTCCTTTAGCCGGCAGCTCATGATTAAAGAAGTAAGAAGAGACCGGCAACTACGTGATCAAGAGGAGGAGGTGAGTTATTATTATTATTTTTTAACCCTTAATTGACCTTCTACTAAGCATTCTGTATTAAAGAATGCTATTATTTTCCCTTATAACCATGTTAGGCACCTTTCACATGAGCGAGTTTTCCGCGCGGGTGCAATCCGTGACGTGAACGCATTGGACCCACACTGAATCCGGACCCATTTATTTCTATGGGGCTGTGCACACGAGCTGTGATTTTCACGCATCACTTGTGCGTTGCGTGAAAATCGCAGCATGTTCTATGTTCTGCGTCTTTCACGCAACGCAGGCCCTATAGAAGTGAATGGGGCTGCGTGAAAATCGCAAGCATCAGCAAGCAAGTGCGGATGCGGTGCGATTTTCACGCGCGGTTGCTAGGAGACGATCGGGATAGGGACCCGATCATTATTATTTCCGCGCAATAAAAACTGAACAACGGAACGCAATCGCAGTCAAAACTGACTGCAATTGGGTACCTACTTGCGCGGGTTTGCCGCAACGCATCCGGACCTTATCCGGACACGCTTGTCTGCAAAGGGCCTTAATCTATTGCTAAGCGATGGTGAGACTCCTATGGGCGCTTCCGATGCCTCCCCCCACTCTTCTGAGGTAAGTTGGGGAATGCACGCTCTCCATTTAGCTTCCACAGCCGGTGGGTTCAATGCCATTCGGATGCCCAGGAGATGTGTGTACAGGGCAGATATGATGCCTTTTGGACCTTGTGTATTGAGTATACCTATTAGTGGATATGTGGAAATAACTCGCCTGGGGCTCTGAAATTGTGCTTGAAGAGCGTGCAAATATCTAAAGAAATGAGTATGATCCCATATTTATCCTGCAGCTGAGTAAATGAGCATAATGTCCCTTTGTCATGTATGTCCTTTAAGGTAAGTATCCCATATTCTTCCCATATTAATACCCCCTCCGGTGTTTGTAGGTGCGGAAACAGCGGGTTGTCCCACAATGGTATGGCATCCTCCCAGTCCCTATATCGTTGGAGTTTCGTAGCATTCCATACCTGGTGTGCAAGTCCATGTATTTGTAGAGCCTGTTTGGGGAACAGTTTTATATCTTCCAATATCGGCCGCATAGTGGTAAGATGCAAGTAATGTTGTAGCATTTGGTAGCATAGTCTGTGTCACTCAGGTTTTCAAAAATCTTAACTGTCCAGCTAAAAAATATAAATAAAAGTCAGGCAAAGCTGCATCCCCTGGTTGCCATGTTCTCTGTAAAGTACAGGTGAAACTCGAAAAATTTGAATATCGCGCAAAAGTCCATTTATTTCAGTAATGCAAACTAAAAGGAATTGCGATAATGCAGCTTAAAATTTGAATTTTCTGCAAAGGTTCAATATTCTAGGCTCACAGTGTCACACTCTAGTCAGCTAATTCATCCCTACCCCCTGAGCAAAGGGTACCCGAGATTGTGACTTTGCGGTTTCATAAGCTGTAAACCATAATCATCCAAATTATAACAAATAAAGGCTTGGAATATCTCGCTTTGCCTGTAATGAGTCTCATGTGTTAGTTTCACCTTTTAAAGGGAGTCTGTCATCAAAGTTTCACCTTTTTAACCCTTCCCATAGCTTTCTAGCAGCCTTAGGCCTCATGCACACAGTTTTTTTTTTAAGGTCCGCAAAAACGGGGTCCGTAGGTCCGTGATCCGTGACCGTTTTTTCGTCTGTGATTTTTGGAGGATCCACGGACATGAAAAATAAAAAAAAAATCTAAGTCAAGTTTGCCATTGAAATGATAGGAAAAAACGGACACGGATCACGGACACGGATCACGGACACGGATGACAATCTTGTGTGCATCCGTGTTTTTTCACTGACCCATTGACTTGAATGCAGAGAAAAAAGGGGGTCAGTCAGCACATCCCAAAACGCAGGGGCACGTTGCTATGGCTGAGAACAAGACTGTTAAACAAAACAAGGAATGCAACAGCTCACTGCAAACCAAATTGACTTGAATGGGTCCGTGAACCGTTGGCCGTGAAAAAAATAGGACAGGTCATATTTTTTTCACGGCCAGGAAACACTGATCACGGATGCGGCTGCCAAACGGTGCATTTTCCGATTTTTCCACGGACCCATTGAAAGTCAATGGGTCCGTGAAAAAAAACGGAAAACGGCACAACGGCCACGGATGCACACAACGGTCGTGTGCATGAGGCCTTACAGTTAATAAAAACGTTACCTTTATGAGCAATCCTGGACTTATAAAACCGGCAAAAAACATCTTAGTAGCATATGCAAATGAGGGCTCACAAGTGCCCAGGGGCGGCGTTACCCTCGTAGGTGCCCAGCTAGCTCAGCCTTATTGTCGCTTCCCCCCGCCCATCCTTTCCCTCTAACCGCCCATCTACTTACTTCTTGTTTCGCCGAGATCCCTCGCCTGCGCACTCAGTCCGTCGGACAGCGCATGCGCACTGCAATGCCCATTCCTTGTACGGCATCACAGTAATTAGTGCGCATGTGCCGGCTAACGGCGCGAAAACACCACAAAGGAGGCGGTCCATCGGCGCATGCGCATTAATTACTGTGATGCCGTACAAAGAATGGGCATAGCAGTGCGCATGCGTCGGCCGACGGACTGAGCGCGCAGGCGTGGGTTCTCAGCGAAACAAGAAGTAAGTAGATGGGCGGTCAGAGGGAAAGAATGGGCAGGGGAAGCGACAATAAGGCTGAGCTAGCTGGGCACCTACGAGGGTAACGCCGCCCCTGGGAACTTGCGAGCCCTCATTTGCATATGCTACTAAGATGTTTTTTGCCGGTTTTATAAGTCCAGGATTGCTCATAAAGGTAACGTTTTTATTAACTGTAAGGCTGCTAGAGAGCCATGGGAAGGGTTAAAAAGGTGAAACTTTGATGACAGGCTCCCTTTAAGGGTAGGTTCACACTAGCGTTATGGAGTCCGTTATGGCTTTCCGTTATAACAGGGTTATAACAGAACATAACGGAATCCATAAGATGGAAGGACAGATCTGTTTTGCTGCCCATAGACCTGCATTATTGCGAAAATGCAAAACGGACGCCTTTAACCCCTTTAGGACACAGCCATATTTCAAGCAAATCTTGAAATTTTTCCGAAATTTTTCAAAAACCCACTTTTTAGGGACCAGTTCAGGTCTAAAGTCACTTTGTGAGGCTTACATAATAGAAACCACCCAAAAATGACCCCATTCTAGAAACTACACCCCTCAAGGTATTCAAAACTGATTTTACAAACGTTGTTAACCCTTTACCCTAAGTTCACACCTGAGCGTTTTACAGCGCGTTCCTACGCGCTGTAAAACGCTCAACAAGGAGAAACCAATGCTTCCCTATGGGAATGGTTCTCACCTGGGCGTTTTACAGCGCGTACGATCGCGCTGTAAAACGCCCGACGCTCAAACAAGTTCTTGAGCTTTTTTGGGGCGTTTTGTCGCGCGTTCCCGTACATAGATATTCGGGAACGCGCGACAATGTGTGTTTGCCTGTCTCTGTATGCGCAATTGTAAACGCCGGTACAATCGCGCATACAGAGCGCTCCTTTCGGAACGCTCAGGTGTGAACCCAGGGTAAGGTGTTCCACAAGAGTTAATGGCAAATGGTGATAAAATTTCAGAATTTCGATTTTTTGCAAATTTTCCATTTTAATCCATTTTTTCCAGTAACAAAGCAAGGGTTAACAGCCAAACAAAATGCTATATTTATTGCCCCGATTCTGTAGTTTGCAGAAACACCCCATATGTGGCCGTAAACCGCTGTACGGGCACACGGCAGGGCGCAGAAGGAAAGGAATACCATACGGTTTTGGAAGGCAGATTTTGCTGGACCTGTTTTTTTGACACAATGTCCCATTTGAAGCCCCCCTGATGCACCCCTAGAGTAGAAACTCCCAAAAAAGTGGCCCCATTTTAGAAACTACGGGATAGGGTTGCAGTATTGTTGATACTCGTTTAGGGTACATATGATTTTTGGTTGCTCTATATTACACTTTTTGCGAGGCAAGGTAACAAGAAATAGCTGTTTTGGCACCGTTTTTATTTTTTGTTATTTTCAACATTCATCTGACAGGTTAGATCATGTAATATTTTTATAAAGCAGGTTGTCACGGACACGGCGATACCTAATATGTATACTATTTTTTTATTTATGTAAGTTTTACACAATGATTTCATTTTTGAAACAAAAAAATAATGTTTTAGTGTCTCCATAGTCCAAGAGCCATAGTTTTTTCAGTTTTTGGGCAAATATCTTGGGTAGGGTATAATTTTTGCGGGATGAGATGACGGTTTGATTGGCACTATTTTGGGGTGCGTATGACTTTTTGATCGCTTGCTATTACACTTTTTGTGATGTAAGGTGACAAAAAATAGCTTTTTTTACACCGTTTTTGGGCGATTATCTTAGGTAGGGTCTCATTTTTTGCGGGATGAGATGACGGTTTGAGTGGTACTATTTTGGCATACTTACGACTTTTTTGATCACTTTTATTACCTTTTTTGAGAAGTAAGGTGGGCAAAATTTCAATTTCATCATTGCTTTTTATTTTTTATTTTTATGGCGTTCGCCATAGATCAGGTCGTTACGGACGCGGTGATATCAATTTTATTTTTTTCATTTTTAATCAGTGATAAATGTGTTTTTTGATTTTTACTTTTTTTCCCACTTTTTTTTTAACTTTTTTTGGTTCTTGAAGATCCAGTGGGTCTGATGTCTGTATAATATAGTACAGTACACTATATAGTGTATTGTACTGTATTTTACTTACACTTTGTCTGAACAGATCTATGCCTTTAGGCTAGCACAGACCAGTTCAGCACCATGGACAGCAGGATGCCTGAGAAGGCATCCTGTTGCCATGGGAACCTTCCCCGTCTGCCACAACTGAGCAGACGGGGAAGGGGAAGGAGGGGAGCTCCCTCCCTATGTGACCCCATCCTGTCTGGGGGCTGCAAAGGCACAGCAGCCCCCCGATGGGAGAGGGAGGGAGCTCCCTGACTGTTAACCCTTTCCATACAGCGGTCCGTACAGACCGCGGTATGGAAAAGGTTAAACGGCTGACATCGCAGCACAGATCCTAATAGAAGTCTATGGGAATCAAAACGGATCCGTCTGGTTCCCGTTATGCAAGACGGAAAACAAAGTCCACAGGACTTTGTTTTCCGTCTTGCATAACGGGACCCAGACGGATCCATTATGTTTTCCCATAGACTTCTATTAGGACGGATCAAAACGGGATGCCTTTTAAAGGTTTCCGTTTTGCACTCCATCCTATGGATTCCGTTAGGTTCCGTTATAACCATGTTATAACGGAAAGCCATAACGGACTCCATAACGGTAGTGTAAACCGACCCTAAGTTGCATTACTGAAATAAATTAACTTTGCACAATATTCAAATTTTTGGAGTTTCACCTGTACACAATGCTAGTTTCCGTCTCTCCTTTGCCCATACAAGCATGTAATCATTTAAAGAAACTGCGAGGGATGGGTGTACATGCGTGCTCTAAGAGATATAGACCCTTAGGTAGCAAAATCATTTTGATTAGGCTTAGTCTCCCCATGACCGGTAGAGGGGGAGTTTTCCAGGTCTTTTGGTAAGTATTTTGTAATCTATGTATGACAGGGAGATGGGCCTGTAAGATCCACATTCCAGCGGGTTCTTGTCGGGTGTTAGTAGTACTACTATTGATTCAGGGAGATGGCCCTGTTTTTTTGTACATTTTATGTAATTGCAGTCCCAAAATGTCTATGTACTTGGAGTACACTTCCAGAGGGATACCATCTGGGGCAGGAGATTTTCCCAGATTCAGCCCTTTAATGTCCTCCTTAACCTCCTCAAGCGTTATCTCTTCATCTAGGAGTTCTCTATCCTGAATGCCTAGCTGCGGGCACATTATCTCTAAGTCTTGGTAAAATTCTTTGAATCTATTTAGTATACCATTAGCTTCTTCCACTAGCTCTCCATCTGCAGTGTTTATACGCAACACCGACGGAGCCGCCATATTTCTACGTATTACCAGTACTTTCCCTGCTTTGTTACCTAGCTCAAATGTTTGCTGTTTGAGAAAGAACATTTTACATTCGCATTTTTCTTTAAGGTACAGTACAGACCAAAAGTTTGGACACACCTTCTCATTCAAAGAGTTTTCTTTATTTTCATGACTATGAAAATTGTAGATTCACACTGAAGGCATCAAAACTATGAATTAACACATGTGGAATTATATACATAACAAAAAAGTGTGAAACAACTGAAAATATGTCATATTCTAGGTTCTTCAAAGTAGCCACCTTTTGCTTTGATTACTGCTTTGCACACTCTTGGCATTCTCTTGATGAGCTTCAAGAGGTAGTCACCTGAAATGGTCTTCCAACAGTCTTGAAGGAGTTCCCAGAGATGCTTAGCACTTGTTGGCCCTTTTGCCTTCACTCTGCGGTCCAGCTCACCCCAAACCATCTCGATTGGGTTCAGGTCCGGTGACTGTGGAGGCCAGGTCATCTGGCGCAGCACCCCATCACTCTCCTTCATGGTCAAATAGCCCTTACACAGCCTGGAGGTGTGTTTGGGGTCATTGTCCTGTTGAAAATTAAATGATTGTCCAACTAAACGCAAACCGGATGAAATAGCATGCCGCTGCAAGATGCTGTGGTAGCCATGCTGGTTCAGTATGCCTTCAATTTTGAATAAATCCCCAACAGTGTCACCAGCAAAGCACCCCCACACCATCACACCTCCTCCTCCATGCTTCACGGTGGGAACCAGGCATGTAGAGTCCATCTGTTCACCTTTTCTGCGTCGCACAAAGACACGGTGGTTGGAACCAAAGATCTCAAATTTGGACTCATCAGACCAAAGCACAGATTTCCACTGGTCTAATGTCCATTCCTTGTGTTCTTTAGCCTAAACAAGTCTCTTCTGCTTGGTGCCTGTCCTTAGCAGTGGTTTCCTAGCAGATATTCTACCATGAAGGCCTGATTCACACAGTCTCCTCTTAACAGTTGTTCTAGAGATGTGTCTGCTGCTAGAACTCTGTGTGGCATTGACCTGGTCTCTAATCTGAGCTGCTGTTAACCTGCGATTTCTGAGGCTGGTGACTCGGATGAACTTATCCTCCGCAGCAGAGGTGACTCTTGGTCTTCCTTTCCGCATGTGAGCCAGTTTCTTTGTAGCGCTTGATGGTTTTTGCGACTGCACTTGGGGACACTTTCAAAGTTTTCCCAATTTTTCGGACTGACTGACCTTAATTTCTTAAAGTAATGATGGCCACTCGTTTTACTTTACTTAGCTGCTTTTTTCTTGCCATAATACAAATTCTAACAGTCTATTCAGTAGGACTATCAGCTGTGTATCCACCTGACTTCTCCACAACGCAACTGATGGTCCCAACCCCATTTATAAGGCAAGAAATCCCACTTATTAAACCTGACAGGGCACACCTGTGAAGTGAACACCATTTCAGGTGACTACCTCTTGAAGCTCATCAAGAGAATGCCAAGAGTGTGCAAAGCAGTAATCAAAGCAAATGGTGGCTACTTTGAAGAACCTAGAATATGACATATTTTCAGTTGTTTCACACTTTTTTGTTATGTATATAATTCCACATGTGTTAATTCATAGTTTTGATGCCTTCAGTGTGAATCTACAATTTTCATAGTCATGAAAATAAAGAAAACTCTTTGAATGAGAAGGTGTGTCCAAACTTTTGGTCTGTACTGTATGTATATATTGTCTCCCTCCATATATCCACTCCCTCCTATTATCATCCGTAGGATCAGAGGTAAAGCGGTTCTCCGCTTCTTTGCATTGGCCACTTAACTCATTCTCTTTACGCTGAGTAGTTTTTTTTATATATAGGATATAGATGATTTATGGCATCCTCGCAGATAAGCGTTCAGAGTCTCCCATATTAGTAAGTCGTTCGTCTCGTCCGTATGTATTTCCAGAAACACATTAAGTTGGTCTGGAATACGATCGTTGTTTGTCATTAAAGTCAACCAAAAGGGATGTATACGTATCTTATTACTGCGTGTCACCGTATTATCAGATAACGTCCGTTTCATTGTCACCGGCGCATATTGCGGCTCATATTGTATTTCCATCAAATCTAAATATGTGTTTTCAGTACCAAATATGTAGTCTATCCTTGATAGGGCACCCCTTGACGGAGTAAAGCAGGAACACTCTTCTCGTCCAGGGTTTTTCTCCCTCCACGTGTCTATCCACCACATTTCAGCAGCAAATCTTGCTAAGATGGTGCTGGACGACCGCAGACTGGACTGGCAGGACGGGTCTTGGAATCTGTCTAACCGATCATTCATCACCATGTTATAATCCCTCATACATATCATCCTAGCATGAGCCGCTTCAGACATGTTGGCAGGTGGTGGGTTCTATATGTTCATCACAATATATGGAATACCATTGACATGTGCAAAGACATATCGGCCTTGAGAGGCTATCACCGTTTGGTGTGCCTCCCATCTAATAGCTCGGTGTATTATCAATGACACCCCTCTGGAATAGGAGTTTCCATATGCATTTTCTTTCCATTGTACCCAGGGTTTTCCCATCCTCCCTCCAGTATCTGCCGCCAGATGCGTCTCCTAGAATGTGAGGGTTATACTTGCGAACATGTGCAAATACCGCCATTCTTTTTCTGGGACCTCCCGGGCCTCTCACATTCCAGGACATTATAGTTAGGGCTGACATGATCGCTGCTTTATATCAATTACAGGAGAAATGCTGCTTAAGATGCTCATATGATTCAATACAATGTCCCACATCAAAAGTTCTGTGTCTTCTATGCCCATTCTATGCCCAATATCCCACATCAAAAGTTCTGTGTCTTCTATGCCCATTCTATGCCCACTATGCCCAATATCCCACATCAAAAGTTCTGTGTCTTCTATGCCCACTATGCCCAATATCCCACATCAAAAGTTCTGTGTCTTCTATGCCCATTCTATGCCCAATATGCGCAATATCCCACATCAAAAGTTCTGTGTCCTCTATGCCCATTATAGTTGTGCCATGCCTTACAGAACAGAAAAATAAACAGATAACATAACAAAGATAACCAATACCATCAGTACTGTGTCTGAAGCTTAAAAACCTTTTTCAGTAGCCATGTGATCGGGGACCTGCATAGTGCAGTATGATGTTATACAGTCGTGTTCAAAATAATAGCAGTGTGTTTAAAAAAAGTGAATAAAGCTCAAAATCCTTCTAATAGCTTTTATTTCCATACACACAGATGCATGGGGAACACTACACGTTCTATTCCAAATCAAAACATGAAGAAAAATATATCAAATTTGTGTTGTTCCTCTAAAAACTGGAAGAAAGTGAATATTAGACTGTTCAAAAAAATAGCAGTGTTTGTATTCTTCTTTACAAACTCAAACATTCACTATATAAGGCTACTTTCACACTTGCGTTCGGGGCTCCGCTTGCGAGTTCCGTTTGAAGGCTCTCACAAGCGGCCCCGAACGCATCCGTCCAGCACTAATGCATTCTGAGTGGACGCGGATCCGCTCAGAATGCATCAGTCTGGCACCGTTTGTCCTCCGCTCAGCAGGCGGACACCTGAACGCTGCTTGCAGCGTTCGGATGTCCGCCTGGCCGTGCGGAGGCGTGCGGATCCGTCCAGACTTACAATGTAAGTCAATGGGGGCGGATCCGTTTGAAGGTGACACAATATGGTGCAATTTTCAAACGGATCCGTCCCCCATTGACTTTCAATGTAAAGTCTGGACGGATCCGTCTGAATACAAATTGTACTTAGACTTTTTTCTGAAATATAATGCAGACGGATCCGCTCCGAACGCAAGTGTGAAAGTAGCCTAAACTGGAAAATGTTTGAAGATTTTCTTTCCTTTGAATCCCTTCACTAATATCTCGTTGTATAACCGCTGTTTCTGAGACCTGCTGGACGTCTGTGCTGCTCGGAGTCACCACCTTCGGGCCCCTGTGACCAGGTTTTCCAGCCCCGGAGGATTGGACTACAGTCCACAGTTCTTCTCTATTTCTTGGTTTTGCCTCAGAAACTGCATTTTTGATGTCACCCCAAAAGTTTTCTATTGGATTAAGATCCAGGGATTGGGCCGGCCGCTCCATAACGTCAGTCTTGTTGGTCTGGAACCGAGGTGTTGCCCGTTTACTGGGGTGTTTGGGGTCGTTGTCTTGTTGGAACACCCATTTCAAGGGCATTTCCTCTTCAGCATAAGGCAGCAGGACCTCTTCCAGTATTCTGATGTATT
Source organism: Bufo gargarizans (assembly GCF_014858855.1). Classification (NCBI taxonomy): domain Eukaryota; kingdom Metazoa; phylum Chordata; class Amphibia; order Anura; family Bufonidae; genus Bufo; species Bufo gargarizans. Next base: position 178,071,581 of record NC_058087.1, on the reverse strand, counting down.
CAGACTGATCCATGATCCCTGGTCTGCGATAAATAGGCCCAACACCGTAGTCTGAGAACATCCCCATATCATGATGCTTGTCCACCATGCTTTACTGTCTTCACCGTGTACTGGGGCTGAATTCAGTGTTTGGGGGTCGTCTGACAAACTGTCTCCGGCCACTAGACCCAAAGAGAACCATCTTACTTCCATCAGTCCACAGAATGTCTCTTTAGGCCGTCAATGAGCTCTTCGTCATATTGTAAGCTCTTCGGCACATGTGTTTTCTCAGCAGTGGGACTTTGCGGGGGCTTCTTGCAGATCGCTCGGCTTCACAGAGGCGTCTTCTAATAGTAACAGTACTCACAGGTAGCTGTACACCTTCTTTCATCTTCCTGGAGCTGATTGTTGGCTGAGTCCTTGCCATTTTGGCTATTCTCCTATCCATTCGAATGGTAGTTTATTTCGCTTTCTTCCACATCTTTCAGGTTTCGGTCGCCATTTTAAAGCATTTGCGATCAGTTTAGCTGAGCAGCCTATCATTGTCTGCACTTCTTTATATGTTTTCCCCTCTCCAATCAACTTTCTAACAGTCTGATGAAGGTGTGATGGCACCGAAACGCGTCACTACTTACTGTATATGTGACAATAAAGCAGAAGAATAATCATCTACAGCGAGTGCCGGTCTTTTCTTCGGTATTTTATTGGGAACCGCGATCTCAGCAGCAGTGCCGACCTGCAAACACTACAACTTTTTAATCAAGGTACGCTGTTCTTCTGAACAATGTCTGGAACGACCCATTTTCCTCAGAATTTCAGAGAGAAATGCACTGTAACCAGCATGTACAACTTTTGCTGCCTTCCTTCCTTTCTTAAATGAGGGCAATAATTGCCACCTGTTTTTCAAAGAATGAATGACCTCACTCATTGAACTCCACACTGCTATTATTTTGAACATGCCCCTTTCAATTTGTGAGTCATTTACACAGAATCAGGAGCATGCATGTCATGACTGTTGGGTCTGTTGGATTTCTATTACTCTACTAAACCGGCTAGTAAATTATATGCCATGTAGAAACTCATTTCTACCAAAGACAGTGATCGATCAGGTTAGTGATGTCTGACTGCTATTATTTAGCTTCGTATTATGTAAGGTTGCAAGCATATTACTATACTAGAAGTCCCTTCTGCATAGTGTGAGGGTCGGCATACTTGTTGCTCTGTAAGTCCTTTGTTAAGGAAAGGCGATGCGAACCCCTCTGAGGTCCCGGTATCTCTCAAATAGGAGGTGATCTTCTTGGCCGCGTTCATATCCTTTCCTCAGCTTCACGAGGGTTAGTGAAGAATAGTGATGTCCCGCCATTTACCACTCGCAGGTGTGCCGGGTACGCCATGGAATATTGCAGATTAAGTTCCCTCAAGCGTCGCTTGACAGCTGTAAAGGTAGTGCGTTTCTTCTGTAAGGCTCCAACGTGTTTTGCGGATCCACAGAGCCGCGGATCCGCAAAACACGGACAGCGGCAATGTGCCTTCCGCATTTTGCGGACCGCACATTGCCGGCATTATAGAATATGCCTATTCTTGTCCACAATTGCGGACAAGAATAGGACATGTTCTATTTTTTTCGGGAACAGAATTGTGGACCCGGAAGTGTCCGCAATTCCGTGTCCGTGCAGCACATCGTGCTGCTCCATAGGAATGAATGGGTCCGCAATTCCGTTCCACAAAATGCGGAACGAAATTGCGGACTTGCGAATGGACCCTAATTCTGCTGAGAAATCTGGGAACAGCGATGTGTCCGCATTGCCTAATGTGATGGTTGGCTTGTTTCTCGCTTGGCTTAACATACACTACGTGCAGAATTATTAGGCAAATGAGTATTTTGACCACATCATCCTCTTTATGCATGTTGTCTTACTCCAAGCTGTATAGGCTCGAAAGCCTACTACCAATTAAGCATATTAGGTGATGTGCATCTCTGTAATGAGAAGGGGTGTGGTCTAATGACATCAACATCCTATATCAGGTGTGCATAATTATTAGGCAACTTCCTTTCCTTTGGCAAAATGGGTCAAAAGAAGGACTTGACAGGCTCAGAAAAGTCAAAAATAGTGAGATATCTTGCAGAGGGATGCAGCACTCTTAAAATTGCAAAGCTTCTGAAGCGTGATCATCCAACAATCAAGCGTTTCATTCAAAATAGTCAACAGGGTCGCAAGAAGCGTGTGGAAAAACCAAGGCGCAAAATAACTGCCCATGAACTGAGAAAAGTCAAGCGTGCAGCTGCCAAGATGCCACTTGCCACCAGTTTGGCCATATTTCAGAGCTGCAACATCACTGGAGTGCCCAAAAGCACAAGGTGTGCAATACTCAGAGACATGGCCAAGGTAAGAAAGGCTGAAAGACGACCACCACTGAACAAGACACACAAGCTGAAACGTCAAGACTGGGCCAAGAAATATCTCAAGACTGATTTTTCTAAGGTTTTATGGACTGATGAAATGAGAGTGAGTCTTGATGGGCCAGATGGATGGGCCCGTGGCTGGATTGGTAAAGGGCAGAGAGCTCCAGTCCGACTCAGACGCCAGCAAGGTGGAGGTGGAGTACTGGTTTGGGCTGGTATCATCAAAGATGAGCTTGTGGGGCCTTTTTGGGTTGAGGATGGAGTCAAGCTCAACTCCCAGTCCTACTGCCAGTTTCTGGAAGACACCTTCTTCAAGCAGTGGTACAGGAAGAAGTCTGCAAGGTAAGAAAAACATGATTTTCATGCAGGACAATGCTCCATCACACGCGTCCAAGTACTCCACAGCGTGGCTGGCAAGAAAGGGTATAAAAGAAGAAAATCTAATGACATGGCCTCCTTGTTCACCTGATCTGAACCCCATTGAGAACCTGTGGTCCATCATCAAATGTGAGATTTACAAGGAGGGAAAACAGTCCACCTCTCTGAACAGTGTCTGGGAGGCTGTGGTTGCTGCTGCACGCAATGTTGATGGTGAACATATCAAAACACTGACAGAATCCATGGATGGCAGGCTTTTGAGTGTCCTTGCAAAGAAAGGTGGCTATATTGGTCACTGATTTGTTTTTGTTTTTGAATGTCAGAAATGTATATTTGTGAATGTTGAGATGTTATATTGGTTTCACTGGTAAAAATAAATAATTGAAATGGGTATATATTAGTTTTTTGTTAAGTTGCCTAATAATTATGTACAGTAATAGTCACCTGCACACACAGATATCCCCCTAAAATAGCTAAAACTAAAAACAAACTAAAAACTACTTCCAAAAATATTCAGCTTTGATATTAATGAGTTTTTTGGGTTCATTGAGAACATGGTTGTTGTTCAATAATAAAATTAATCCTCAAAAATACAACTTGCCTAATAATTCTGCACTCCCTGTAAGGTCTCTGTCTTTCCAGTTAAGCATACGGGCCAAGAGGGGTCTAGGGGGTGCCCCTGGTGGTGGGGGCCGCGCTGGGACATGGTGGACTCTCTCCACTGCATAAGCCATTAAGAAGCTTGCATCTGGGAACGTGGACTTAAACCACTGTTCCAGAAATGTGGCTGGGTCTGATCCCTCTGCTCCTTCCGGCATACCTAGCATCCGGACATTATTTCTTCTGGCTCTGTTCTCCAGATCGTCACGTTTCTGCCTCCATAGATGGGTGCCATATGCATCCACCTAGCCTCCATATACATCCACTGAGCCTCCATATACATCCACTAAGCCTCCATATACATCCACTGAGCCTCCATATACTGTACATCCACTGAGCCTCCATATACATCCACCGAGCCTCCATATACATCCACCGAGCCTCCATATGCATCCACCGAGCCTCCATATGCATCCACCGAGCCTCCATATGCATCCACCGAGCCTCCATATGCATCCACCGAGCCTCCATATACATCCACTGAGCCCTCGATGGCCTGTACTCAGGGGGTCTGGTGAGGTCTTCCAGGGCTGAGACCCGCTCTTCATTATGGCGAACTCTTTCTCTCAGTTGCTGGACATCATGGCGCAGAAGTCCCAGGTCGACTCTCTCCTCTTCTATTCTGCCAGTCAGCGATGAGCGGCATGCTGATATAGCCGCCATCAGTTGTTACAAGATGAACTCCGGTTCTGTGGCATCCTCCATCAGAGTTTGCTGCGCTGATTGGCGATCGAGTGTGAGGAGCACGAGGTGAGGCAGGCCGCAGCGGCGCCATGTTGGACCTCCTGCCTGGCATATTCTTTCAGGCGCTCCGCTGCTGCCTGCAGCTTTACCAGGGCTCATGTCTTGCCTCCTTGATTTCCTCCTTCTGTGGTACACTGACCAAGCTATGGTGGTAGGTAAATATGTACCAGGATGGCGCTGGATGATAATCGGGAGCTGGAGAAGACCTTAGATGAGTCCAGTCATGGCGGCAGTTGGCCCCCATTAAGGATGTAGTTAAGGGAATATTATTCAGATATGGCATATTATTTAGGCACTATATGGCAGTATTATGGCTGTATTTAAGGGAATATTCGGAATATGGCCTATTATTCAGACACTACATGGCAGTATTATGTTGGCTATTTAAGGGAACATAATTTGTATGCGACATATTAGGGCATTGTATGACAGTATTATGTGAGCTGTATATGGCAGTATTAGCCTGACATTTTATTCCTTACATTACGGATTTAGACACTGAGGTTCCTATTCCGAGGGTACCCTATGATAACTCACCCAGTGGTTGGCATGGGGGCACCATGCCATATCATACGATCTATATTTTTTTTTACGTATCTGGATGCTATATGACGCCACACCATTGTAGACAAAGTAGATTTTCTTTATGCATGAATTGTCTCTACTCACATGGGAATTACAGGCAAAAGAGGGAGACTCACAGAGGGCATGGATGTGGCACAGAGGGACGTAGGCTGGCACTGCCTTCTCCTTCAAGTGCAAACAGAGCGGTTGGCAGGACAGTGTATGTGTGGGAGAGGACAGCACTGCTGCCGCCCCGTCTGTACCTGTTCTGTACACAAGAGAGGAGAGAATCTGGCAGGGCAGTACGCGTGGGAGCTTGGCACTGCTGCTGCCCGCGCCATACCTGCTATGTGATCAGAAGGTTCTGTTCATTCTGTGCAAATGATTTAATTACCTCTGATAAAGCGGCTGCCGCAGCGTTCCTCCGCCTGGGAAATATCGGATGGATGTGCCCCACAAGCTCGCCAGCCGAGGGGGGATGTGACCCAGATTTTAAGGGACATTAAAGGTAAAACGTGGTGCTGCAGCCAGAGAGGATCTTCCCGGTGTGTAGACACAAAAGCGGCGTGATCACGAGAACAATACGCTTTTGTGCTCTGAGCCTTTACTGCGAAGAATCCTTCTCAAGGTCAGAAGCGGTTTACCTCTTTGTGACCAAGCTCGTTATCATGACCGGGTGCTGTCCCTGTGGTTTTGGGAATGACTTAGGACTCATGCACACGAATGTATGTATTTTGCGGTCCGCAAAAAATGGATCCGCAAAAAATACGGATGACGTCCGTGTGCATTCGGTATTTTACGGAACGGAGCAGCTGGCCCCTAATAGAACTGTCCTATCCTTGTCCGTAATGCGGACAATAATAGGACATGTTCTTTTTTTTTTTTTGCAGAACGGAAATACGGACACATGGAAACAGAATGCACATGGAGTAACTTCCGTTTTTTTTGCAGACCCATTGAAAAAAACGAAACAGACACGGAAAGAAAATGCGTTCATGTCCATTGGGCCTTAAGGCTTATTGCACATGAAAACGTGTGCACTCCGTGGCCGTATTGCGGACCGCATTTGCGGATCCGCAATACACGGGCACCGTTCCGTGTTCATTCCGCTTCACGGATGCGGATCCATTCACTTCAATGGGTCCGCAAATCTGGAGATGCGATGCGGAACTGAACCACGGAACAGAAGCACTACGGAGTGCTTCTGTGGTGTTCCGTTCCGTGCTTCCGTTCTGCAAAAAAATAGAACTTGTCCTATCTTTTTGCGGAACGGACGGATCGCGGACCACATTCAAGTAAATGGGGTCGCGATCCGCATGCGGCTGGCCCACGGTCGGTGCCGTGCATCTCGGACTGCATGGGTTTTCTCTAGGGGGTTCTATGAATCCCTGTGTCATGCTCCGCCTCCTCAGGATTTGTGTATTCGTTTAAAGGGGTTGTCCAATATTAGAAAAACATGGCGGCTTTCTTCCAAATCAGCACCACCCCTGTCCACAGGTCGCGTGCGGTATTGCAGCACTGTCCCATTGACACCAATGGACCTGAGCTGCAATACCAGACACAACCCATGGACAGGGGGTGGCACTGTTTTTGGAAGAAAGCAGCCATGTTTTCTTAAATCCTGGACAAGGCCTTTACGGAGCTACGGACAAGTGGGTGCCCAGGACCTCACAGACACCCTGCTGGATCAAAGTCATCGAGCTCACATTATAACGTCTTGGAGAAGAAGGTTAAATGGAGGACGGCCGCTCCATCAGTCTCATACATTAACAGATTAAAAGCCTGGGGTCCCCTGTGGGTACATGGAGACACAGCTGGAAGGCTCCGCGCAAACGCCCGGAGGACTTGTAACCATGACGACGTGTGTCCCTGCGTGACAGCAGAATGGTTTCCCTGCACCGGCTCCTTGATGTCCGATATCCTGCTCTTACGAGAGTCTCGTCATCTCACGCAGGGGCATAGCTATAGGGGGTGCAGGGGTAGCCGCCACCGGGCCCAAAGACCCTTGTGCCACCACAAAAGAAGACACTGGCATTATAGAAAGTGCAGGTAAGGTTACACCTCTGGTTGGAGGGAAGGGGTGAGGTCAAGAATTTGGCTCGGGGGAGGGCAGCACGAAGGCTATGTGCTTCTTCCCTGCCCATGGCTACAAAGCACTGAGGGAAGGGGGGGCCCAAGCTGAACTCTTGCACCAGGGCCCATGAGTAGAGATGAGCGAACTTCTGTTTTAAGTTCGGCGTCTAAAGTTCGGGGGCGGGTTAGCGGAGAATCCCGATCTGGAACCGGATATGGATTCCGACTTCCGTTGTGGTCCGTGGTAGCGGAATCAATAATCGGCCATTATTGATTCCGCTACCACGGACCACAACGGAAGTCGGAATCCATATCCGGTTCCAGATCGGGATTCTCCGCTAACCCGCCCCCGAACTTTAGACGCCGAACTTAAAACAGAAGTTCGCTCATCTCTACCCATGAGCCTTTGGACTCATGCACACGACCGTATGTATTTTGCAATCCATAAAAAACGCATCCGCAAAAAGTACGGATGACGTCCGTGTGCATTCCGTATTTTGCGGAACGGAACAGCTGGCCCCTGATAGAACAGTCCTATCCTTGTCCGTAATGCGGATAATAATAGGACATGTTCTATTTTTTTGCAGAACGGAAATACGGACATACGGAAATGGAATGCACACGGAGTACCTTCCGTTTTTTTTGCAGACCCATTGAAATGAATGGTTCCGTATACGGTCCGCAAAAAAAACGTAACGGACATGGAAAGAAAATACGCTCGTGTGCATGAGCCCTTTAGCTACACCATAGTGGAGATCCTATTGCAAAGTAGTCACTGATTTTTGCTTAAAGGGCATCTCCATCCACAATATATGGTTACCACTGGTAACATAATGCTTTGTGGCAAACGTCTCACAGTGTGGGAGGACTAGAACTACTCAATGCGATTGTGGGCTTAAAGGGGCTGTCCAGAATTAGGCCTAGTTCACACGAACGTATGGCTTTTATAGTTTTTTGCGGTCCGTTATTCACAGATCCGTTGTGTTTCCGTTTCCTTTCCGTTTTTCCGTATGCCATGTACAGTAATTACATAAAAAAAATTGGGCTGGACATAACATTTTCAATAGATGGTTCTGCAAAACTGGAACGGATACGAAAACATACGGATGCATTTCTGTATGTGTTCCGTTTTTTTGCGGACCCATTGACTTGAATGGAGCCACGGAACGTGATTTGCGGGCAATAATAGGACATGTTCTATCTTTCAACGGAATGGAAAAACGGAAATACGGAAAGGGAATGCATACGAGTACATTCCGTTTTTTTTGCGGAACCATTAAAATGAATGGTTCCGTATACGGATAACTAAAAAACGGCCAGTACACTCGCAAAAAAAAAAACATTTGTGTGAACTAGGCCTTACAAAATGGTTTTAATTTTTTTAAGAAGCAGCACCACTCTTACTCATGGGCTCTTCCTGGTATTGCAGTGATCCCTTTAAGTGGCTATGCCATGATTAGTGTAAAAAATGAAAATCAGACGTCATATAGTACATGTGGCGGTGGCGAGTGATTGGCTGCAATCTCTAGAGGTGCAACATTCAGTGCCAATTAATTTCCTAATATATGGAAAAAAAATAATTCTGACACAAAGCTCCAAATCTTCTGCATAGATATAGAGTTCAATAGTGAAATTCTGTCACCACTAGAGGGAGATTATGAGCTCACTGCATGCTGATGATACACTGAACCCAATAATAAAACAGTATGCAATAAGCTCCCTCTAGTGGTGGTTGCAGGCAGCAAGAATTTCATTATTCAGCTGTATGTCTACGCAGGAGATTTGGAGCGTTGTACAAGAAAAAAAACTGATACCCAACTGCTATAAAAAAAAAATATATATAATAATAATATATATATTTTTACACAAAGCTCCAAATCTTCTGCATAGATATACAGTTCAATAGTGAAATTTTGTCACCACTAGAGGGAGCTTATGAGCTCACTGCATGCTGATGATACACTGAACCTAATTATAAAACAGTATACAATAAGCTCCCTCTAGTGGTGGCTGCAGGCGGCAAGAATTTCATTAATCAGCTGTATGTCTACGCAGAAGATTTGGAGCGTTGTACAATAAAAAAACTGATACCCAACTGCTATAAAAAATTTAATAAATAAAAAAATATTCATATATATATATATATATATATATATATATAAAATTATTTTTTTTAAAAGCTCCATATCTTTTGCATATACAGTTCAATATTGAAATTCTGTCACCACCAGAGGGAGCTTATGAGCTCACTGCATACTGATGATACAGTGAACCCAATAATAAAACAGTATGCAATAAGCTCCCTCTAGTGGCGGTTGCAGGCAGCAAGAATTTCATTATTCAGCTGTATTTGGAGATTTGTACAAAAAAACAAAAACTAAAATAGATACATAACTACTATAAAGGTATGCTGTTTTCTGACCCAAAGCTCCAAATCTGCTGCATAGATATAGAGTTGAATAATCGAATTCTGTCTGTCACCACTAGAGGGAGCATCTGGGCTCATTGCATAATGTATACAATAAGCTCCCTCTAGTGGTGGCAGCAGGCAGCGAGAATTTCACTATTCAGCTGAATGTCTACGCAGGAGATTTGGAGCTCTGTATCAGAAAAAGAACAGATACACAACTGCTGTAAAGAAATCACTGAATTGTACAGAATGTCGGCCATATTGTCAGCTAACCCTCACAAGACGTGAATTTACTAAGATCCGGTGTCACCAGTGCAGGGCTGATGTCACTGCCTCCATGTGATGCATAATTTCCATTGTGGTGAATGACAGTCTGATGACGTGTGCAGGTTTATTAGATCAACACAGAAATAAATACAAAGTTTCACATGAAATATTAATAAATAGGAACAGGATTCGTTTCTGGTCTTTGCTGTACAGCGATGGGCGCGGGGCTCTCCAGACGCCCATCCCCCACTGAAATCTGGATATTGATCTTTGATCTGTTTTATATTATGGATTCATCTATCATCTTCTGCGCTGTACTTTACTTTACGCTTTTTGTTATTCTGCTGGGGGGTGGAGAATGTTTTATGCACGTCTGACATGTGCGGTGCCCCCCTTTATAACCGCTGTTCTATGAAAAATACTGGTAAAACAATGCTACCCCGGAGGTAGTATAGGAAAATCAAGGGTTAATAGGGGAGACCGTTATGGGACCTTATGGCGTATTATGGGACTTTTGGACTTTATTGTAACCCTCCCCATCGGGGGGAAAAAAAAAAAAAAGCTACATGGTACCAATTACAAATGGTTCTTTGGTTGTAGCCCCCTGAGCATTAAAGGAAGCCCATGCATTTAGACCCTTCAGCAGTACCTGTAACACAACTACAACTCCCAGCTGCAGGCATGTTGGTAGCTGTAGTTTTGCAACAGCCACAAGTTAAAGACCACTGCTCTAGAGTCTACAAACTATATACATTATATACATAACACCGTGCCAAACTTTGCCAACACACAAAAATGCTTCAGCCCCCAAGTGGGGTGGACATACCGCCTGTGCCACCGTCTCGGCCACACAGGGGGCCAAGCGGAGAGGGGGTCCCTCCCAGCTGTAGGGCAGTGGTAGAGATGCCCAGGCAGCGCTGCTGAGAGTGGGGCGGAGCTTAGTGCTATGATGGGGTGGGGCTTAGTGTTATGAAGGGGTGGAGCTTAGTGGTGTGAAGGGGTGGAGCTTAGTGGTGTGAAGGGGCAACCAGACGTCACTTTGCTAGGTGCCTCTGAAATGCCAAATCTGGTCCTACGTAATACTTTAGGGAGTATAAAAGATCTTGTCCTGTCATCTGTTCCCTGCAGGCTGTTATACTGCAATGTCTTAAAGGAATTGTCCATAAGAAAAAAAAAAGGCTGTTTTTATCCTCTCCCGAAACAGCGCCACTCTATTCCAGTGGCCGTATCTGGTATTGCAGTATTTACTTTGAATGGGACTAAGCTGCAATATCAGGCACAGCCTGTGGATAAGAGTGGCACTGTTTTTAGGAAGAAAAAAAAAGAAAAGCAGACCCTTTTTTTTCTAACCTTGGGACAAACCCCTTTAATATTAGGAAGAAGGGTAAGATATTGGAAGGAAGGCGTGGATTTCACAATACTGGATGAATAGAATGTTCCTCCAGACCCTAGCTGAAGCCTGCAGTTGCTGGGAAGTCCTGAAGGGGGCCACAGAGAGTTATTCTCAGTATAGACACCCGGGCGGCCTCCTTTGACTTTGAGAATAAGCTTCCTTGGCTGTCTGCTTGTGTAGTCAGAGACGTCTTACATAGGAAGTTCATAAACCACTGCAAAGAAGTGAGCGCCCAGTGTCCACTACGTCCTGATATCCTACTGCGGGACGGGACTACACAGCGTCTGTTTGTAGTACAAAACATTGGGGCAGATTTACTTATAGTGCCGTACATTACACTAAGAATACGAATCGCAGTCTTAGGCCTCATGCACATGACCGTTGTTCGGGTCCGCATCCGAGCCGCATTTTTTGTGGCTCGCATGCGAACCCATTCACTTCAACGGGGCTGCTAAAGATGCGCACAGCACTCCGCGTGCTGTCCGCATCCGTTGCTCCGCTCCATGGCCCCGTACAAAAAAAATAAAATAAAATCCTATTCTTGTCCATTTTGCTGACAAGAATAGGCATTTCTATAATGGGCGTCCCGTTCTGTTCTGCAGATTGCGGGATGCACGTGGGCGGAATCCGTATTTTCCGCAAAGCACGGCGCGGTCGTGTGCATGTAGCCTTATTGTTAGACAAATTTACTATTCTGTCGTAAATCCTGCACCAGATTTATGCTATCATTTTACCCATGTGCCAAAAAATTGTCTAGTGTAAGTTTATACCACCCAGTTTTACCCCAAAATTTTGTGACACAATCTTGACCGTTTCCCCATTGCTAGTGAAACCACGCCCATTCTGCTTAAGTCACGCCCCCTTATTATATGAGGCGTAAAAAGCTTAGAAAAAGGTGTAAAACAGCTAGTAAATGTGAATCAAAGTATGCACGCCAGTTATTTTTGGCGCAAAATTTTCATTAATAAATCTGCCCCATTGTTTCAGAAGAGGAGCATATCCTTTAAGATCCAAAATCAAGCAGAACCTGCTCTCTTAGTTTTATCTGCAGTGTACTTCTTTGGGTGACCAGGTTTTACTTCTTTCCTATGGCACATGATGGCCCTTTGGTTCACGTGAATTCTCAAAATAATGGCTCCTGCTTCTTCCTCTAGGTGGCGCATCCTATCTATCTAAGGCCTCTTTCACACGACCGTCTGGCTATTTCAGTGTTTTGCGGTCCGTTTTTCATGGATCCCTTGTTCCGTTTTTTTGTTTTCGTTTCCTTTCCGTATGGCATATACAGTATACAGTAATCACATAGAAAAAATTGGGCTGGGCATAACATTTTCAATAGATGGTTCTGCAAAAACGGAATGGATACGGAAGACATACGGATGCATTTCCGTATATGTTCTATTTTTTTGGGGGACCCTTTGACTTGAATGGAGCCACGGAGCGTGATTTGCAGGCAATAATAGGACATGTTCTATCTTTCAACGGAACGGAAAAACGGAAACGGAATGCATACGGAGTACATTCCGTTTTTTTTGCGGAACCATTGAAATGAATGGTTCCGTATACAGAACGCAAAAAACGGCCCGCAAAACGGAAAAAGAAAACGGTAGTGTGAAAGAGGCCTAAATCCAAAAAACGAGGCAGCACTCCGACTTCAGGTGAAAAGGTGATGACCCAATTTATTTCCCAGGCAACGTTTTGGCCCACTCAATGAGGCCTTTGTCTGCCTATCTATCTTCATATATCGAGCCTCAATTGGAGTGGTGTTAGGATTGACTAGCGCCACCTAGAGGAGAACGTGGGAATGTGAAAGGACTGGATCATCAGTGCTTTGTAGAAAAAGGCACAGCTTTAGTGTAGTGCAATATTGCAGGCAATCTGGAATTTGAGGTCTTAGAGTTATAACTGAAGAGTTCATAGAGGCCGTTAGATCAGAGTCCACTAGAGATGAGCAGCTGAGTCCTTCTCGCTTTAAGGAACATGTCTTGTGTCATCGCCTGTGAAGGAGGCAGCAGAGATCGGCTGTATATCCTCCAGCGAGGCTTTCAGAAAATCTTCATATTTCTAAGGGTTAAGTTCCATGAGATTGTCCCCCCGAGAGGCTGTCAGGGTGCTATTGAGGCTCGTCATTAAAATCAGTGAACTCGCACCTCTCCTCTTCTCAGGAGGCTTCAGGCACAATTTGGTGAATGCTGTCAGGGGTCAGCGACTCAAATAAGGCGCCGATTATCTTGGAGGCCTAAAAAGAAAAAAAAATATAGAAGGATGGAAGGCGTGAAGATGGGACAGGGAGCGTGCGGGGAAGTGATGGAGAAGACAATCCAGCGTCAGCACATCCTCCTCTTATCTCACAAGTCCCAAAGGTCCAAGGAAGAATGTAATTCACTTCTGCTAAATGAAATCAACAATATAAATGCAATTCTCCACCACCTCCTGGCATCTGGTTTGTGTACTCCATGTATGTGTCATCACTGAGTCAGTGGAGAAGCGAACGCAGGACTTACCTGCCGCTGGCTCTGAGGGCTCAGGAGGAACACCATGCTCTTCTGGTCTCTCTGCAGGTTGTCACTGCTACAAGGGAAATACGAAATATGAAATAATAACTAAGGGCAGGGCTACAATGTGCCACACAAAGCATAAAAAGGTAGGTGGCCATTCTAAAGGGTGTCCGAGAACAGGGTTCTCAGCGTTTCCATCCAAAATAACATCAAAAGTACTCCGTGATCATAAGCTGTGCTACAGAACAAGAATCTCCTAGAGACCTCAGGACCTAGTAAATAGATCTTCTTTCCAATGGTGGTCCTAGCAGTAGGTGTCATAGAAGGTAAGTGTACATTCGATTGGATGCCCTAGAAGGTATATATTCTAAAGGGGGTCTTAGAAAATGTGTCCTAGCTGGAGGGCGTCATAGAAGGCAGTTGTCCTTTTTAATGGGTCTTCATAAAGGTAAGTGTCATGGAAACTAGGTGTACTTTCTAGAGGGTGTCCTTGAAAAATGGCAAGTGTGCATTTTAATGGATGCCCTAAAAAGCAGACTTTTATTCTTAAAGGGTGTCCTTTCTAATGGGAGTCCTTGCAGAAAGGTGTCATAGCAGGTAAGTGTCCATTTTAAAAGGTGTCCTAGAAAAAAGGGGTCTATTCTAAAGGGTGTCCTTTCTAATGGGAGTCGTTGCAGAGAGGTGTCATAGCAGGTAAGTGTCCATTTTAAGAGGTGTCCTAGAAAGAAGGGTGTCTATTCTAAGGGGTGTCCAAGAAAAGTGGTTTCCTAATGGGTGTCCTAGAAGGCCAGTGTCTTCAATAGAAGATGTATTTTTCAATGACCGTCCTTGAACAGGGGTGTCTTTTTGAATGGGTGTCCACTCTAAAAGGTGTCCTGGAAGGAAAGTGTACATTCTAACGGCTGTCATATGGTAAGTGTCCTAGGTGGTACCTGCCTATTCTCAAAGATGTCCTACAAACAAGGAGTCATAGAAAGTAAGTGTCCCAGATGGTATCTGCCTTTTCTAAAGGGTGTCCTTAAAGGAATGGGTCATTCAAGGAACGTGCACTAGCTGGTAGCTGCCCATTCTAAAGGGTCTCCTTAAAGATAGGTATGATAGGAGGTAGGTGTCCTAAACTGGAAATATCCTTCGTAATCAGTGTTCTAGAAGATAGGTATCTATTCTAACTCGACCTTATAAAAATCCTAAACTCAGCAATGGCCCAGGTGGTGCATTTGACCAAAAAGTAAGCAAAAATTAATCACGCCCTATAAATCCTCAAAATAACTCGCTGAAGAAGTGATTTTCGGCAAGGGAACCGGAATACTTCACTGCCGAAAAAAATCCCTTGCTTGGGTTTTGCATGATTTCAATAGACTGCTTTAAACTCCGTCTGGCCTAGTTTTCTTGTGCAGCTGGCTATAACTCATGGTTCTGAGGAGAGCGGTGCTGGAACATCAGAGATAAGAAGGCAGAGAGCCGAGGGGTGGGGGGCATCTCAGGCGCTCCTGTCACCCCCTCCCTTCCTCTGACAGAGAGGAAGAAATCAACACGGCTCCCCGCTGGGACTGACACGGCCTCCTGTCACACAGGCTGCTCCCTGCTGCCTCTTGAATTAGAAGCAGGTACGCTCGTGTCACATACACACGTGTGTGCGGTACATATACATGTGAGCTCACCTGCCTGCTGATCAACTGGGAAACAGGAAAATTAGGCTGGCCCTAAAGTAATGGTTCCTTCTTGATAGAAGATGTCAAGGACTACCTAGATATGTTGACTTGCCGCAGGGTAAATGTGCCTTCTTGATGATGCCTAGAAGGCAGCAAAGCTCAAGCTAAGGCCATGACTACCCAACCCCCCTGCATATCAAGGACTACCTTCTCTGCTGGTGGTTTACATTAGAGACCAGCAAAGTTCAAACTAAGACCAGAACTTCCTTCTGCAGATCAAGGACTCACTTCTCTGCAGGTGGTGTCTATTAGAGGAACCATGCTGAGATGGTGGACACTACTGCTCTGATTCACCTGGTTGGCTTGCATGGGTCCCTAAATAGATGTTAATACTGGTTGGGATGAGAACAAGACCCAGAACAACCATCGCCCAGCACAAAAGTCAGGATGACTCTCTAGAGACAGTGGTGGCTTTCTAAGGCGACATCCTGCCCAACATCAAGGCAGCTCTACTGCCCACAGAGACTATAATAAGCTGTCACAGATGGCAGTCTATGAACCCAAAGAGTCACCAAGTATAAATTGGCGTTCTCTTTTGAGAGGTTTTGGTTTTGCCTTCTTCTGGATCCATGGAAGCATGATGTACAACACTTCTCAACGAACTGTCTTCAGCCTCAGACTCTCGTGCCCCTGGCTATAGGTTAATAGTCAGCCTACATAACGGGAGCAAGAATACAAGGACTGAGAGAATGAACCTGCTCTGTGCCCTTGGCAGAGTGTGAAGGTGCCCTCCGCTCGGTCAACATACGGGCAGCTCCGCGACATCTTTTAAGTCATGGAAATCCTGACACGCCAGCTAATCTGTGACATAACAAAAGCCTTCTATAAACGGATTTTCCCGAGACGTAATCCATCAGAGGAAACTGAACCGTCCGGGCTTCAATCGCCCAAATCCTCTCTCCGTGACTCTCCTTCATTGCCATGTGTGGTTTAACCCCTAACTGCCCAGATTTCGACAGCTGGCCATTAACTAGGGTCATAGATATACACTCACCTAAAAAATTATTAGGAACACCTGTTCTATTTCTCATTAATGCGATTATCTTGTCAACCAATCACATGGCAGTTGCTTCGATGCATGTAGGGTTGTGGTCCTGGTCAAGACAATCTCCTGAACTCCAAACTGAATGTCAGAATGGGAAAGAAAGGTGATTTAAGCAATTTTGAGTGTGGCATGGTTGTTGGTGCCAGACGGGCCGGTCTGAGTATTTCACAATCTGCTCAGTTACTGGGATTTTCACGCACAACCATTTCTAGGGTTTACAAAGAATGGTGTGAAAAGGGAAAAACATCCAGTATGCGGCAGTCCTGTGGGCGAAAATGCCTTGCTGATGCTGGAGGTCAGAGGAGAATGGGCCGACTGATTCAAGCTGGTAGAAGAGCAACGTTGCCTGAAATAACCACTGGTTACAACCGAGGTCTGCAGCAAAGCATTTGTGAAGCCACAACACGCACAACCTTGAGGCGGATGGGCTACAACAGCAGAAGACCCCACCGGGTACCACTCATCTCCACTACAAATAGGAAAAAGAGGCTACAATTTGCACGAGCTCACCAAAATTGGACTGTTGAAGACTGGAAAAATGGTTTCTTGAACATGACAATGAGTTCACTGTACTAAAATGGCCCCCACCAGATCTCAACCCAATAGAGCATCTTTGGGATGTGGTGGAACGGGAGCTTCGTGCCCTGGATGTGCATCCCTCAAATCTCCATCAACTGCAAGATGCTATCCTATCAATATGGGCCAACATTTCTAAAGAATGCCATCAGCACCTTGTTGAATCAATGCCATGTAGAATTAAGGCAGTTCTGAAGGCAAAAGGGGGTCCAACACCGTATTAGTATGGTGTTCCTAATAATTCTTTAGGTGAGTATATATGCCCCCATAGCCCAACACTAAAGCCGATGATCCTTAATTATCATGCTGAAAGTAGGAATGTTAGATGTTCAGCATATCGCAAGACGAAAATGTCATACTAGGGGGGCGATAGATGGTGCACGGGGGTCTTCTACTAGTGCCATTTCTCACAGTGGCTGCCAGTTACTGAGTGAAACTTTTATAAAACCAGTTGGCCTTGTATAGACTGACTATCCATAGGGAAAACATCTCTCAGGAGGAGGGCGAGCTCATCTACTGCTATCCATGCCCACTTTACTTTTCTGCTCCTTGATCCAATGGACCACGAAAACTGACCATTTACAGGCAGCGGGAGTCTGATCATGGTAAAAAGTATTAAAGTTCCCATATCTGGACGCCCATCTAACAGCCAGAGCTGAGGAATTCTGTAAAGTAGGTCTCCCCTTATGGAATCTGCAGAGATCAATGAATGACATAGACGCTGTAAACAAAAGAGAGGGGGTCCGTACGACAAGATGACACTTGGCCCCCTGTTATAGTGCTGTGTTTTGCCACAGAGGAGCCTGGTGTTTGTTTCCCCTACTCCACACCCTTGGCACACTTCCATACTCCTTGTCTGCTAACCATGCAGTTCCTCTGGGGTGGGGAGTCCTGCACAGGTTATAGCTACCTAATAGCAAAAGTGATAGGACCAGCAGAGGTTCCTCTATGTCCTTGACATTCATTGATTTCAACAAACACTATGTAATCCTTTGCTTTTCTTGAGTAAGGTTGACAATAATGGGATCTCAGGGGGAAGGAAAGCTGTGGGACCGCCCATGAGGAGACAGTAGGCAGGGAACCTGCCTCAGAGGAAAGGGTTGACATCCCTCAGACATTTGCCACTTTATCAGCACAACTAATTGCAGCCGGTCATATTGGTTTCACTGTCTGTGCCTCCATACACAGTTTGACATATCAGAAGGTTCCCAGGGCCTGGCATCTACTCCAGATCTGATGCGTTTGAAGACTGAGAATCTACGTTACGACAGCTGTACTACATAAGAATGCTCCAAACACTTAGAAGTATGACCTATATCTTATGCCGAGGCGCTTTAAGATGTACAGAATAAAAAAAATCTATCTATGGAATTATCTGCCCCATTTTATTGTGGTGATGTCAATGGATCGAATCCATAAATACAGGACCAACCTGGGCAAGGTTAATTAAACATGTATTTACAAATGCCTATGCAGGCAATAGAAACCTATCTTGGCCCGGGTTATTTTAATACTTCACTTTTATTAAACACATTGTTAAAAAGTGTCACTGTTCATTGTGAGTCACATTTGAAATGACACAGACAAAAACACAAAATAACTGCTAAGGTGTTAAAAACACAGTTGTGGCCCACCACAAAAGATACTGTATGTCATCAATAGGAGGCGATATACTGGATCGCTCACTCCAAGTATAGGGAGAAAAGCAGAATCAATTCCATATACCCACAAGGGGTGATATTAGTTATTGCCGGCAAGGCATATTTGATGATGGCAAATGTCAGTAGTGGGAGACTGATGTCATCATACCACTTATGTACTGATAGACTATTTGCCAATTTACTGTTTGCCAGCATATAGGGCTCTTATCATATATGCCCTGGACTGGACTAAAAGGGTATATGGTCCTGCTAGTGCCAAGACACTTCCTGTGAACCAAACACAGCCACTATTATTTGTTAGCAGAGTGGCTGACCACGTGTCGGTGTACTGTTGACAACACCAATTGTTTGGCAACAATAAGCGACAAATCGCACAGATTGTTGCACCTTAGATGTGTGGGGGGATTTGTGGCAACCACCCTCTATACAACTAGGCATACGCTAAGGTAACTAACACTTAAATGATGGCATTGTCTGTACTGTTAGTTAGTGGGATATACAAACTGCTGGTGAGTGCCAGACTGTCCAACCCAGCACAGTTAGAGCTCACTGCTAGTGCCAATAAGTTGCCACTGAACGAGCCCAGCCACTGCTTGTTGCTGGCTAGGTGCGTTCCCACGTGTCGGGATACTGTTACCAGCAAAGGTGGTTAACAACACCTGAGGCGGCAAATAGAGCAAAATACTGCCCTTTGTTGAGGAGGATTTATGACATCCACCCTCAATACAGCCAGAACGTAATCATGGTGCAGTTAATCCCTAACCAAAGGCGATCGCTGTACTGTTATAACCTAAATGTACAGGTTGCTGATGAAACCAGCCATTTAATGTCAGTGCAGTCAGACTGATGTGTTCGGTGTCTACCTACAAACACCGCCTGTTGGTGCTGTCAGACAAATCAGATGGTATACACAGGGCTGGCAGGACTGCTGTCCTCCTGTAAGTGTGACCAGTCATAGACAGAAACCGGGTCACTAATAGTGATTAACAGGTAGGGGCCACTAGTCTGCTAATTAAAACCTAAAACTGCCCCCCAACATGTTTCGCCAGTCTCGCTGGCTTCATCAGGGGTAACGGGCAGCAATGAATGAAACTCTGTACCGGAAGGCTAACGCTGGGTTCAGACCTGAGCGTTCTGAAACGAGCGCTCTGTATGCACGATTGTACGGGCGTTTACAATCGCGCATACAGAGACTGGCGTTCACACATTGTCGCGCGTTCCCGAATTTCTATGTGCGGGAACGCGCGACAAACGCCCCAAAAAAAGCTCAAGCACTTGTTTGAGCGTCGGGCGTTTTACAGCGCGATCGTACGCGCTGTAAAACGCCCAGGTGAGAACCATTCCCATAGGGAATCATTGGTTCTTGCCTGTTGTGCGTTTTACAGCGCGTAGGAACGCGCTGTAAAACGCTCAGGTGTGAACCCAGCCGTAAATGGTGTCCCCATGATTGACAGAGACGGCTAGCCAATTAGTAATGGAGGCAACACATTCCAGTAACCAATCACCATGAGCGGAGCCGGCTGACGTCATCTCCCTGTGCCTAGCCTCTCCATTAGCGTCATCACGGCGTCACAATGCCACAGAGGGCATGCGCCGGAACTCCGACATGAGAACTTCACTAAAGCGGCTCAATGCGCATGCGCTGCGCAGCGAAAACATGCGCACGAACTCTGAGTGAACCGGGACTCCCCGCAGGGCTCAACTATATCATATCTGCCATCACGAAGGTGGGACATGGTTATGTCTGTCATTGTAGAAAAGATAAGAGATAATTCTCTATTAGATGTTGGGCTAAAGATGTGCTGTTAATTAGTATCAATCAAAACACATCTTTTTAGTGAGAGAGGAAGATAAGTAGGCAAAGGGGAGAGGAACCAGACCCCCATGCCAGCGAATAACTCCTCACAAATCTATTTATGAATATTATTGACCAACATGACAGTAATCACTTAAATTGAGACACAGGGAGCATCTTGCCACTCCAGAACATAATATAATTGGTTACTTAGCAGTATAGAAAAAGGGAAGAACTGATAATTCTCATGATTATAGACAGTGTTGTATACACATTTTCATCTTAATACTTAGATACGGTGCAGAGAATTCAAACTTATTATTCTAATATTATGTCTGTGCATAAATATAGATTCTACTGATAATCCAAACACTTAATGGTAGTTGGAATAATTGAAAATCTGATCAATTCCAAACAATTATTAATATTTTCCAGTATTTATAGAAAGGCAGTAAAAGCGAATCCTTCGTTCAATCCCTTTGGATTCAAGCTGTCAAGGCGATAAATCCACCTGGTTTCCTCTTGTAAAAGAATGGCGTCCAGGTCACCTTTCCTTGCTCCTAAAGTTTTTTTGCAAATGCCCCAAAACTTCAGGACCTTATGATCTCCCCCATGATGACTTCTAACATGTTTCGAGATGGATGTGTCTGCAAGGGTGTTGATACTACTAATGTGTTGACACATCCTTCTCCTAAATTCTTGGGATGTCTTACCGACATAAATTTTGAGACAAGGGCATTGGATGGCATAGACAATACCTTTGGTTTTACAATTGATGTATTGTCTAATCTGATATTCTTTTTTGTCAACAGGATTTACGAAGGACCGACATTTTTTCACAAGCGGACAATAGACGCAGTTCCCACAAGGGTAAGTACCAGTAACATTTAATTTTAACCAGGTTGTCTTTGGTGGTTCTGGACGAAAGAAACTATGGACTAATACGTCCTTTAGGTTTCTTCCACGACGGTAGGTTACACTGGGATTAGCTGTAATGACTGTCCTCAAGTCATTGTCAGCCCATAGGACATGCCAATGCTTCCTAAGGATCCCAAACACTTTTTTATTTTGTGCATCAAAAGTGCCAATACATCTGACAGTAGGCATCTTTGAAGCCTTAGATGGATTAGTCAGAAGCTCCGTTCTGCTAGTCCTGCTTGCCCGGGCATAGGCATGATGCAGGACTTTTTTGGATAGCCTCTGGCTCGGAATCGATCGTATAAGATCTTACTTTCTTTTTCAAAACTGACTTCGTCGGAGCAATTCCTACGGGCCCTGATGTATTGCCCTATGTCAATGGATCGGAGTACAACGGCTGCCCACCGGAGGACTCTCCGAACTGTTCTTCACATGGAGGTTCCATGTCTGAGCAGCGAGCGCAGATCAATGCGGCCCTAATAAATTATTCACTTAATTTCCTTAGCTAATTATTCTCAGGAGTTATTTTTTTCCTTGACAGAAATACACTGGCGCTTACCTGGCCATTAGCGAGTGGAAACAGGTCACGGCGTTGTCCCTCTGGGCGGCTACCAGCAGACAGGGGCCTGCGATTTCAGCCTTGAACTGCAAGTATTAGAAATACATTATCGGATCAGTAATCTAAACTGATGACGAGGCAGATCTGTCATTCGGGAGTCTGGGAAAGCTGGGTGATGATTAATATGGCTGCCATAGGGGGTAGATGATATGGGATAGGGAAGTTATCACTGCATAATTAGGAAGATCTGCCATTCAGGAATCTGGGAAAGTTGGGTTGCCAACGGTGGGATTTTATCGCAGCCAGCCTGGAGAACCACGCAAAAAAAATCCTGACTCGCTGGGAAAGCGGTATACATGAAAATCCATTTCCCAGAATCCCGTGGGAAAACGGCTTAGCGCCAGACGTGGCGTTGGCCTGGTAATGAGGGGATCGTGGCTGCTCTTTTACGTTTTCCTGGTGACCAGCGTTAGGGGGCAATGGGGCTGACAATGCAATGAGGATCCCGGGGGTTATCAGCGTTATGGCATCCTTCTCTTATTCCTCCTGGAAATGTATGGCTAAATTGACAAGGGGAATAGTAACACCTAGTTTTCAATTGAGCCATACATAGATAGATAGATGGAATAACAGAGGACCAGTGCCAGGCTTTACCACCATGCAATCCAAGCAAATGGCTGAGAAATACAACTCAAGGAGCGGACATATCGCCTGTGCAGCTGGTACATGTACACAGGGGGTAGGGGACGCTTCCCAAATGTAGGGCAATAGGAGTAGTGCCGAGGCTGCATTAGTAAGCGGAGAGTGGCGCTCAGTGGGCTGACAGGGGTGGAGCTTAATTAGCGGACAGAGGCGGGGCTTAGTGATGTGATGGGGCAGAGCTTAGCGGTGGGGGAGTGCGTGTCCACAGCTAGTCATACCTCAGCAGAGAGGCTATCCTGTAGGCTGTACAGCTCCGCGACAAACTGGGCCTGCGATTGGTCAAACACGGTGAGCCTCGCTGCGGTGATGCGGAACGCTCTGCTGCTCAGCTGCTCCAGTCCTTGGATGTACGCTGGCGAAGAGCCCCCTAGTGCGCGAGAAGGGAACAGCAGGCAGGTGGTCTGGCACAAGGCGCTGGTGAGCAGCGAACCTGCAATACAAAACGCAGGAGGAAATCTCACACGTCTCGCTGCGCGTGTCAAAGTCAGATACAAACATGACTTAATGCAGCCGTGTAATAACGTAATTGTTTTAATTGTGCGGCGTCTTCCACAGTATAATGGGATTTATGAGGTGGTGTCACTCCACCTGTCTGTCACATGTAATTTATAACGTGATTACGGAGCGCCGCTTCTGATTATTATATGTTAAATATTGACATGACTATATAATTATTCAGTGGAAAATAAGATGATGTGCGCACGGTGGAGGAACAATAGGAGAGGATCAGATTCCCGCGACACATTCATTCTGCCTGAGTTTAGGTTCTGCTATAACGACTGTGAGAGTCGGCACCGCCGCGGGTTATACCATGGCTGCTATAGCATTATAGGTCATGTGTAACCTCCCCATCAGCACCAGCCTGGGACTGCAATGTGCCTGACAATCCTGCGATCCCTGCGGAGACACCCAATTACGACCTCAGGGCAACTCTATAGATCGACATCTCTGCACAAGGTACCGGTCCAAGAACACAACACAAAGAAGTAACAGGGTACCACTGGACACAGCACCAACCTGTAACCTCTAAAATGTGTAATCCTTAGCATACTGCACCAACCTGTAACCTTATCCTTAGCATACTGCACCAACCTGTAACCTTATCCTTAGTATACTGCACCAACCTGTAACCTTATCCTTAGCATACTGCACCAACCTGTAACCTTATCCTTAGTATACTGCACCAACCTGTAACCTTATCCTTAGTATACTGCACCAACCTGTAACCTTATCCTTAGTATACTGCACCAACCTGTAACCTTATCCTTAGTATACTGCACCAACCTGTAACCTTATCCTTAGTATACTGCACCAACCTGTAACCTTATCCTTAGTATACTGCACCAACCTGTAACCTTATCCTTAGTATACTGCACCAACCTGTAACCTTATCCTTAGTATACTGCACCAACCTGTAACCTTATCCTTAGCATACTGCACCAACCTGTAACCTTATCCTTAGCATACTGCACCAACCTGTAACCTTATCCTTAGTATACTGCATCAACCTGTAACCTTATCCTTAGTATACTGCTCCAACCCACAACCTTAGCATAGTGCACCAACCCACAACCTTATCCTTAGTATACTGCACCAACCTGTAACCTTATCCTTAGTATACTGCATCAACCTGTAACCTTATCCTTAGTATACTGCACCAACCCACAACGTTGTCCTTAGTATACTGCACCAACCTGTAACCTTATCCTTAGTATACTGCACCAACCTGTAACCTTATCCTTGGTATACTGCACCAACCTGTAACCTTATCCTTGGTATACTGCACCAACCTGTAACCTTATCCTTGGTATACTGCACCAACCTGTAACCTTACCCTTAGTATACTGCACCAACCTGTAACCTTATCCTTAGTATACTGCATCAACCTGTAACCTTATCCTTAGTATACTGCACCAACCCACAACGTTGTCCTTAGCATACTGCACCAACCTGTAACCTTATCCTTAGTATACTGCACCAACCTGTAACCTTATCCTTGGTATACTGCACCAACCTGTAACCTTACCCTTAGCATACTGCACCAACCTGTAACCTTATCCTTAGTATACTGCACCAACCTGTAACCTTATCCTTAGTATACTGCACCAACCTGTAACCTTATCCTTAGCATACTGCACCAACCTGTAACCTTATCCTTAGTATACTGCACCAACCTGTAACCTTATCCTTAGCATAGTGCACCAACCTGTAACCTTATCCTTAGTATACTGCACCAACCTGTAACCTTATCCTTAGCATACTGCACCAACCTGTAACCTTATCCTTAGTATACTGCACCAACCTGTAACCTTATCCTTAGCATAGTGCACCAACCTGTAACCTTATCCTTAGTATACTGCACCAACCTGTAACCTTATCCTTAGCATAGTGCACCAACCTGTAACCTTATCTTTAGTATACTGCACCAACCCACAACCTTAACCTTAGCATACTGCACCAACCTTAACGTCAAACTGTAACGTAAACCTTAGCACCAACCCACAGCCTTAACCTTAGTATACTGTACCAACCTCTAACCTTAACCCCAGCATACTGCACCAACCATTAGCTTTAACCTTAGCATACGGCACCAATCTGTAAACTTAATGTTAGCATAGAGGACCAATGTGTAACCTTAACCATAGGGTACTGCACCAACTCTTAACCTTAGCATACTGCACCAAGCTGTAACCTTAGGAATAGATATAGTACCAACCTGTAATTTTAACCATATCATACTGCACCAACCTGTATACCTTTCATCAACTTAGGTACCGCACTAACCTCTGCACCAAACTGAAATCCTTTCTGTACTCCAAAAACCTGTAACCTTAACACATTGCATCAACCTGTAACCTCTGCACCAGCCTGCAACAATAACCTTATTTTAATGCACCAACCTGCAACCTTAACACACTGCACCAATCTTTAACCTTCGCATTCTGCCTCTACATCTTTTGCATCTTGCACGAACTGTAATCTCTGCACAACGACCTAGCCTGTTACCCCAGCATGCTGCCCTACAAAGCATCACCCTGTGTCTCCTGCACAGTGGACCAGTCCACGACCGCACCCGGTCCAGTGCGGTCTGTGACTCCAGTATACTGCACACAGCACCAGTCTGTAACGCCTTGCCGGCTGCCCCAGACTATTCCTCCAAACCATCGTCTTCATCCGCCATTTGTCATGTCATGACAGTTCATTTCAGCGAGACATCTCCTGTGAGAGAGAC
The DNA here is from genome assembly GCF_014858855.1 of Bufo gargarizans. Classification (NCBI taxonomy): domain Eukaryota; kingdom Metazoa; phylum Chordata; class Amphibia; order Anura; family Bufonidae; genus Bufo; species Bufo gargarizans. Next base: position 178,046,014 of record NC_058087.1, on the reverse strand, counting down.
CGCACGGCAGCGCGTTTTCATCACAACACCACAAAATGTAATTTCATTTCTGAACGTTCATCTCCTCAATGTGGAGCACCGAAAGGATTTCATTACGCCAGTTTCACATCTCCCCTAAAAAACAGCTGCGGGTGCCCATGTCGCCCCGAGGCATTCGAAGGAAACCGCGCCAAAGACTTTCCATTGTTGTTGACACACAAACACAATTCTACTAATCCGCTTGATACGTGGAACCTAGTTAACTGCAGCCAGGATTAGTTCAGAAACTCAGATGTGTCTGCGTGCTGAAGGAGAAGTCCTCCGCCTGCTGGGAGTGAACGGGTTAATGAAACGTGGGGTCTGATTGCGGCGGAAGTGTCGGACAGCTGCGTTCCTGTGCAGGGATGCTGACACCAGCGTGCGTCATTAGCCGAGCACACGTGCCCCTGTGTATGTGACTTGCATTTTCCATATACTTGCACTATAAGCTGCACGCACTTGTCGCGGATGGTGCCCGTACGATTAACCCCGAGTGTGACAGATCCCTGCTCGCTGTAGGTGCTTGCGCTGGGTTTTTAGACCCACTGCTCACTTTGCCCAACCTATCCCCAAAACAGACAAACGAGTGTGCGGTAATTATTTGCGTGCCTTTGATAGAACAGATTCTGTGATGTGGACGCCTCCGTGGTGCGGTCGGGGGAGGGATTGAAATACATTTTCTGTCCCAGAATTTTTTTATGTTTTTGTTTTTTTTTTCCTGGAGGAAGCAGGGGTAAGACCAGTGACCCGGAAGGGTAGAGGAGGTGGCACATGTGATGCTGGAATTTTTCAGGCCCCTTTATACACCTGCTTGCACAGTAGGCCCTATGCCCTTTAAAGGGGTTTTCTGGGATTTTACTATGGATGACCTATCCTCAGGACCAGTCCTCAGGATAGGTCATCAGTGTCTGATTGGTGGGGGTCCGACATCTGGAACCCCCGCAGATCAGCTGTTTGAGAAGGCACCGATGCCCCTGTGAGCGCTGCTGCCTTTTCTCAGATTACAAAGCACAGCGCCGTACTTTGTATAGTGGCTGCGTTTGGTATCGCGCTCGGCGCCATTCACGTCTACGGGGCTAAGCTGTGCCTAGGCCACGTGACCCATGAACGTGACATCACTGGCCTAAAAAAAAGCTGAGAGAAGGCCGTGGTGCTCAGGGTCCAGGTGTCAGACCCCCTCCAATCAGAGACTGATGACCGATCCTGAGGATAGGTCATCAGTATTAAAAACTTGGAAAACCCTTTTAAGGATTTGCTTTGACGGTCACGTTTAACATAGGCCCCACCCCTTTGACTCCTGCCAGTGTGTGTTTGGGCACTGGGAGTCATGATGCCCATCCCAGTGCCACTCGCAATCAGGGCAGCGCTACAGGAGGCTTTTCCAGCACCCAGGAGATATGCTGCCTCTCCCTGGAGTCGGGGGAGGTCTCCCCTTTTTCCAGGAGGGTTGACAAGTATGTTCAGGCTATATCTCCATGTGTCCAACCCAATGTCATAAAGCGGAGCAGACACATTAGATCTATGTCAGCTGGACCTACCACGTAATGTGTATGGGGCCTCTCACTGGAGGAGGACCGGGCCATTACCTGTACTCTGTGATAGTCCGCCATTGCAGAGCGGATTCTTCAGGGCTTGCCTTTGTGTTCTGCTGTTAAATATGACGTCCCGTCTCATCCTGGGGATCTGAAGAGAGAAAACTGAACGTGAGATTCATATTCCCTGCGTAGTTTAAACTCTCAGATGCCGCATTCAACACTGATCGAGGCATCTGAGAATCACAATCAGGTGCTCAGGGGGTTAATAAAAATAAATAAATTATACTCCCCTCATCCACTTGATCGCGGAGAGGCCGTCCGCTCACATCTTGAGTGAAAAAAAAAAAACGCCAAAGGACCTGCGGCGAGCGTAATGACATCATCATGTGATCATGCTGGCCACGTAGTGACGTCACTGCGCGCGCCGAGCTTGATCACGTCTGATGTCTTCACGCTCGCCGCAGACCCTTTGTCGGGTTTTCTTCAATCGATACGTAGCAGACGGCCTCTCCGCGATCAACAGCTTCCAAAAATGACAAGTTGAGGGTTTAACTCTGCAGTGCATATGCCCCGTGCGGACGTACCCCAAAAGCTCTCGTCCCATACTTTAGGCATCTCGTTAACCAGAAGTCTTGCAAGTTGGCACCAGTCTGTGATTGCGAACATCGTGACTCCTCAAAGCATATCATTCTCAGTCCCTTTGTAGTAAGCCACTAGTAAGTACATCAGAAAACGAGCCTCGGGATGCGCCGCGGCAGTGAAGGAAGCCAAGACAGCGGATTAGCCCTTACCCTGGAGGCGCCCGGAAACTGGGACTTTTTACAAAGGAAGCTGGATGCACCGAGAGACCCAGTTCTCCAATAAACCACAGTTACAGTCGTCTCAGTTACACACTGCAATAAAAAAACTGAACGAAAAGACTAAGACTACTTTCACATAAGAGTTTTTTGCGGATCCGTCATGGATCTGCAAAAATGCTTCCGTTACCATAATACAACCGCATGTATCCACCATGAACGCATCCGGTTGTATTATGTCTTCTATAGCCATGACGGATCCGGTTGTATTATGTCTTCTATAGCCATGAACGGATCCGGTTGTATTATGTCTTCTATAGCCATGACGGATCCGGTTGTATTATGTCTTCTATAGCCATGACGGATCCGGTTGTATTATGTCTTCTATAGCCATGACGGATCCGGTTGTATTATGTCTTCTATGGCCATGACGGATCCAGTTGTATTATGTCTTCTATAGCCATGAACGGATCCGGTTGTATTATGTCTTCTATAGCCATGACGGATCCGGTTGTATTATGTCTTCTATAGCCATGAACGGATCCGGTTGTATTATGTCTTCTATAGCCATGACGGATCCGGTTGTATTATGTCTTCTATAGCCATGACGGATCCGGTTGTATTATGTCTTCTATAGCCATGACGGATCCGGTTGTATTATGTCTTCTATAGCCATGACCGGATCCGGTTGTATTATGTCTTCTATAGCCATGAACGGATCCGGTTGTATTACATCTTCTATAGCCATGACGGATCCGTCATGAACACCATTGAAAGTCAATGGGGGACGGATCCGTTTTCTATTGTGTCAGAGAAAACAGATCCGTCCCCATTGACTTACATTGTGTGCCAGGACCGTCTTGCTCCTCACCACATCGCGGACAGAAAAACGCCGCTTGCATCGTTGTTCTGTCTGCGATGGGAGCGCAACCAAACGGAATGGGACGCATTTTGGTGCATTCCGTTTTTGTTCAGTTCAGTTTTGTCCCCATTGACAATGAATGGGGACAAAACTGAAGAGTTTTCTTCCGCTATTGAGATCCTATGACGGATCTCAAAAGCGGAATTGAAAACGCAGATGTGAAAGTAGCCTAAAATATAAGAATATATAATATATCAATAAAAAGGAATGCTATATATGTTCACATGTATAAATATGTGCCATTTTTGTTTATGTACAAATTTTTTTTAAGAGAATTTTAAAAAAATAAAAAAATAAAATAAAAAGGAATAATCATCAAGCTAATATTAAGGTATAACAAACGCTCCAGGTATGGACTGGCGTGATGTCTGGGGGTCTGCCTGCCTGGACACATATGAATTGCATAGAACTCAACTCCCTAATATATAGGAATTATCTGTACAAGCGGGCAAGATCCGATAACAGAACACAGGCTGCTGTTTATGGTAGCCTGTATCCTCCCTTTGAGACCTTAGACGACTCAAGATGGATGCAAAGGAATGCAGCTTCTGAGCAGGGCATCGTCACAAATTTTTAACAGTGCCACTCTTGCCCACAAGTGGTGCCTGGTACTGCAGAAACCCCTTCTTGAGATCAGTGGGGAGGTGTCAGCATTTGCCCCACAAAGTCATATTTCTAGTCTCTTTACCAGGCACTAATTTAAAGCAATGTTCCCAAGCCCGTTCAAAAACTACAACTCCCATCATGCTCGAACAGACTGCAGCTATCAGGGCATGGTGGGAGTTGTCATTTTTGCATTAGCTGGAGAGCCCCAGCTTGGACATCGGTGACTTAAAGCCTAGCTTCCTATAAGTGACACTACATAGACCAGGCATCCTCAAACTGCGGCTCTCCAGCTGTTGTAAAACTACAACTCCCACAATGCCCTGCTGTAGGCTGATACCTGTAGGCTGTTCATTTTTTAGAATGGTCTTATTCTGGATATAAACAGTTAACGCCTGTTTAATGATTTGAGAAGTCCCCTGGGGGTGTAAGGGTGAAGGATGCGTCAGTGTAGATGTTCGCAGCCGTTCTGCGCAAAGTGTCACCCTGTCACATGTTCTTCTGTGAAATCCCAGGTTAATGGCCTTCTATGAAGGAGAGGACGTGTGGATTCAGCATGTAAATAATCGCCCTTCCTGCACAATGACATATTCCCCAGCGTTAATGTCCCCCGGGGACATCACTACGCGGGCGCAGCTGTAAATGACATATATGTTCTGCCTGCGCAACCGTCTAAAGACTACCAAAAATATCAGCATACGCCTTGTACTTTCATGGTGGCTATTTTGGGCAAAAGTCTCATGGCGTGTTCCGAAAAGCTGTGCAGTCTGTCTGGTAGCCCAATTCCCGGCCAAATTTTCTTGTTAACTCTTCCTGGAAATTCGTTTATAGAAAGAAAATCAATGGGGTTTATCGAGTGCAAGTCTAGACATGGAGGCATCATTGGAGGCTCGGTCACCTGTGAAGCCATCAGTCAGATCTGTGCCATACATGTGTATACGTACAGACTCCACGGACAAAGCCAGGATATTACTAAAGTTGGACCAGGGTCAAAAACTTAGGGGCACATTTTTTTAAGACCGGCCCCTGAGCTGGCGGTGGATCGGCGAAGTTATGTAGAGGCGCCGGCCTCTACATACCTTCGGTGTATCCACCGCCGATTCTGAATATAAGACAGCTGCCTTGCTGTCGTACATTTAGACCATTTTTTATGCTTAAACCAGGAGTAGAAAATGATGAGTGAGACCCGTCCCCTTCCCCGCCACGTCCCCTCTTTTAGAAGAAGTCGCAGATTCTGGTGTGCAACAGAACTTGCGCCAGATATACGACACAAATGTGGCCTATATCTGTTCATAAATGTCCCCCTTAGTTTTTTGGGGGGTTGAATTATCCTGCCATTAAATATACACATTATGATAAATTTAGCAGATTTGCCATGGACATGCTGTTAAAAAAAATGCTCCCATGAAGTACATTCGCATAGTATGGTACCACCTGGTGGTCAACATGTATAGCAATGTGCACAACCATCCACTGAGCTGGGTGCTGGTGGTCGCACATGCTCAGTCACTCTCCCTACTCCCAGGTCTCGGCATAGTGATCCGCAGTTCACTGTAGGCCAGCCAACAGAAATAACTTTCTGCCCAGCTTGTCAGGAAGGAGCAGAGCCTCCACAGTAGTATGGCGGTGGAGCTGAGAAAACTGCTGCCAGAGGGTGAAGGAGACTGATTCTGTCCAGTGCCGGTCCCCAGCAACACCAAGGGGAACATGTGAGAACAAAAAATTATGAAAAGGGTATTTTTTATTCTGATGTGAAAATAACTTATGGCTCTTTGCAGTCCACGGATTGACTTTGTGCAGACAGCTTCATGTGAAAGAGAATAAATGCAGAAGCGTAACGTGTAGCTCCTGGGTCCGGGGAAACCCGCCATCCCCCCAACCACTATCCCCCCTCCTATCATGCTTCATTTACAGTACTGGTCTTCATGTATGGGGAAGATAGACCCGATGGGCCCTGACCAGGGTCATGGGCCCCGTTAAAACACCACCCTCTGCATCCCCTATAGTTACCCTCCTGCAAGACTAGTATCGTCTGCAATGATATACCGCAGTGATGAGCCCAGGATGTGCCCCACTGGCATGCACAGGGTATGCTCACTCTAAGTATGGTATAGGTAGGTGAAGGTCAGGGAGGACAAAATTAAAGTGCAGGAGCTGGTGATCCCTGCCCTATTGCTGCCCAGAATTGTGCCCACCTATTTCTGCCAAACAGCTCAAAGCTTCTCCGCACTGGCAGAAGTACTATGTAGCAGAGATGTAAGAGCCAGGGTTGTCGTCACACCCGCTGCATACTGTGGGGCCGAGTTCTCATCACAGAGCTTTTCCATGCCAAGGACCACTACATCCTGCAGAGCAGCGACTGTGCCCCTTGGAGAAGCCACCACGATGGGACCCTGGCCTACCCAGGTCAGGGTACATTAATACATGGGGCAAAAATAAGTTACAAAGGCAGCAGGGGCAGGCACAAAAGTGTTGGGGACAGGAAGAGGATGTGCCCCTGCAGGACAGCTGTCAGAGGAGCGGGCACATCCTTGTCCTGAAGTTACCCATCACATGGTGCCCCCAGCCATTTTCTAGGCAGAGGAAGCCTTCATCCTACGAATACCATAAAAAGTACAACTACTGAGGCTTGAGGCACAGCATCTATCATACCTCATATGGTTAGAACTCATAGTGATAAATTTTTGTCCATTGTGTGGGGCCTGTTAGATTTCAAGATGGGGTCAATGTCAGAATTAAAAGGTGTCAGTCCGGCTAAGTCTACTTTCACACTCACGTTTGGTGCGGATCCGTCATGGATCTGCACAGACTGATCCGTTCAGATAATACAACCGCCTGCATCCGTTCAGAACAGATCCGTTTGTATTATCTTGAACATAGCCAAGACGGATCCGTCATGAACACCATTGAAAGTCAACGGAGGACGGATCCATTTTCTATTGTGTAAGATTGTGTCATAGAAAACGGATCTGTCCCCATTGACTTACATTGTGTATCAGGACGGATCCGTTTGGCTCAGTTTCATCAGACGGACATCAAAACGCTGCAGGCAGCCTCCAGAGCGGAATGGAGACGGAACGGAGGCAAACTGATGCATTCTGAGCGGATCCATTAGGGCAAAACTGATCCGTTTTGGACAGCGTGTGAGAGCCCTGAACGGAACTCACAAACGGAAAGCCAAAACGCCAGTGTGAAAGTAGACTAACTTGGCATGGATCCCGGATAGGGGATTTTCAGGACAGAAGGGCATTTACCTGTTCTGCTTCTAGAACAATGGACTGGTGGTCGCAGACGAGACCGTCGGGGAAAAAGCGCTTTATTTCTCGGATGGCAGTCTGGTACGAGGTGGAACCTGGAGAGCAGGAGACAATGGTGAGCGGTCAGGAACACACACAACACTTACTGTAGAGAATCCCTACCTACACTGGGCTACCTCATCCTGCTTGTTCTGTAGGGGCGGACGGTGCCTGGAATCATATACGGGTCAGATTTCCTCAGTTATTCTTCCAGGAAACCTATAAATAAACTGACAACTGGGCGCTAACATTCCTTTTGTACGATAGTCGGAAACGGTTTAATCAGCGCTGACAGTGTGCGGAGAGACCTCCCAGTTGTCAATTTATTTTTACATTTCCAAGTGGAATAAGAGAGGAACTGCACAATAGCGAGTTCTAAGAAAAGATGCTCCAGAAATTACTATTTTATGGAGTGGATTTAACTACAACAGACCTGGAAGCAGGAAAAGCATCAACAATGGGCAGGCTCCATGCTGACGGTTTCCAGTAAGTGGGATAGATGGACTGACAAGGGGCTTCATAATGATCCTCGTCTGTCCTCTCCAAAACGTTCAGCACTCACCCTCTGCTCACTGTAAATGCTGCGTTTATGACTCATGGCGTAATATTATAAGGCGAATGATCATCTTATAAACTAAAATTAGTTATCAAGTGGCGGTAAAAGCAGGACCTCAGGGGGGGATCCAAAACGGCAAAGGAAGGCGCTGAATGTTGATGAGGACCATTTTCCCGTACATCATGCGCAGCATGCATATTTAATACGCGGCACACGTGTCATATAGTAAAACTGTATTATACGTGATCATGCGCTGTGCTGTCCGTGCAACATAAAGGGAAGGTATCGATGCAGTGACATCTAGTGGTCATCGGCGGTACTGGACTCCCCCAGAAATAGTTCCGCCTCATAGAGACTATACAGGTAGGGCTCTGTTCATACCAGAATCATAGCTTCCATTATTACAGTAACTATGGATGGATCTCAATGATCTATAAAAGGTGCACCAGCAGCACTTAGTTGCACTGTCTAGGCTTCTTTCAAACCAGCTCTACTTACAGGCTATGACAGGAATTTTTCTTATTTTTTTTTTATGTTACCTTCAGATAAAAAAAAGTTGCACCAAGTTTCAGTCTTCAATCCCCTTGATATACAGTTTACAAACTGCTGCTAACTTTCAGTCTTTTCTTATGTGCTCATGTTCTCCCAGTAATACATGCTGGATGTTCGGTCTGTGTGACCTGGATGCTTTTGTCTTCACTAGCTCTCATTCGTGGAGTGAATCCTCCTTCTATAGCTCATAAGGGATCTCCCCTTCCTTTCTACAAGTCACTGATGGAGTATGTGATTCCTCCTCCCTCTCCCTGTATAGTATGCTGTGGGTGATCTGCTTTCTCTCTACACTTGTACACAGCCTACACGATTCGCCCCCACCCCCCTTCCTGCAAACTGCCTTGTGTGTGCTCTGTCCTCTCTGGATCCTCTCTCCTTCTCCACACTTGAATTTGTCTCCTCCCCCTCCCTGCTGCTATCTCTCATACTGAAAGAAAGAAAGGAGAGAGCAGAGAGCTGTAACAGACAGGAGCAGAGCTCTGACAGATTTAGGTCACATTCAGCAGCACCAGCAGCTAGGTGAAGGACTTATACACATTCAGCAGCATCAGCAGCTAGGTGAAGGACTTATACACACTCAGAAGTATCAGCAGCTAGGTGAAGGACTTATATACATTCAGCAGTACCAGCAGCTAGGTGAAGGACTTATACACATTCAGCAGCATCAGCAGCTAGGTGAAGGACTTATACACACTCAGAAGTATCAGCAGCTAGGTGAAGGACTTATATACATTCAGCAGTACCAGCAGCTAGGTGAAGGACTTATACACATTCAGTAGCATCAGCAGCTAGGTGAAGGACTAATACACATTCAGCAGCATCAGCAGCTAGGTGAAGAACTTATACACACTCAGCAGCATCAGCAGCTAGGTGAAGGACTTATACACATTCAGCAGTACCAGCAGCTAGGTGAAGGACTTATACACATTCAGCAGCATCAGCAGCTAGGTGAAGGACTTATACACATTCAGCAGTACCAGCAGCTAGGTGAAGGACTTATACACATTCAGCAGCATCAGCAGCTAGGTGAAGGACTTATACACACTCAGAAGTATCAGCAGCTAGGTGAAGGACTTATATACATTCAGCAGTACCAGCAGCTAGGTGAAGGACTTATACACACTCAGAAGTATCAGCAGCTAGGTGAAGGACTTATATACATTCAGCAGTACCAGCAGCTAGGTGAAGGACTTATACACATTCAGCAGCATCAGCAGCTAGGTGAAGGACTAATACACATTCAGCAGCATCAGCAGCTAGGTGAAGGACTTATACACACTCAGAAGTATCAGCAGCTAGGTGAAGGACTTATATACATTCAGCAGTACCAGCAGCTAGGTGAAGGACTTATACACATTCAGCAGCATCAGCAGCTAGGTGAAGGACTAATACACATTCAGCAGCATCAGCAGCTAGGTGAAGAACTTATACACACTCAGCAGCATCAGCAGCTAGGTGAAGGACTTATACACATTCAGCAGTACCAGCAGCTAGGTGAAGGACTTATACACATTCAGCAGCATCAGCAGCTAGGTGAAGGACTTATACACATTCAGCAGTACCAGCAGCTAGGTGAAGGACTTATACACATTCAGCAGCATCAGCAGCTAGGTGAAGGACTTATACACATTCAGCAGCATCAGCAGCTAGGTGAAGAACTTATACACATTCAGCAGCATCAGCAGCTAGGTGAAGGACTTATACACATTCAGCAGCATCAGCAGCTAGGTGAAGGACTTATACACATTCAGCAGCATCAGCAGCTAGGTGAAGGACTTATACACATTCAGCAGCATCAGCAGCTAGGTGAAGGACTTATACACATTCAGCAGTACCAGCAGCTAGGTGAAGGACTTATACACATTCAGCAGCATCAGCAGCTAGGTGAAGGACTTATACACACTCAGAAGTATCAGCAGCTAGGTGAAGGACTTATATACATTCAGCAGTACCAGCAGCTAGGTGAAGGACTTATACACATTCAGTAGCATCAGCAGCTAGGTGAAGGACTAATACACATTCAGCAGCATCAGCAGCTAGGTGAAGAACTTATACACACTCAGCAGCATCAGCAGCTAGGTGAAGGACTTATACACATTCAGCAGTACCAGCAGCTAGGTGAAGGACTTATACACATTCAGCAGCATCAGCAGCTAGGTGAAGGACTTATACACATTCAGCAGTACCAGCAGCTAGGTGAAGGACTTATACACATTCAGCAGCATCAGCAGCTAGGTGAAGGACTTATACACACTCAGAAGTATCAGCAGCTAGGTGAAGGACTTATATACATTCAGCAGTACCAGCAGCTAGGTGAAGGACTTATACACATTCAGCAGCATCAGCAGCTAGGTGAAGGACTTATACACACTCAGAAGTATCAGCAGCTAGGTGAAGGACTTATATACATTCAGCAGTACCAGCAGCTAGGTGAAGGACTTATACACATTCAGCAGCATCAGCAGCTAGGTGAAGGACTTATACACACTCAGAAGTATCAGCAGCTAGGTGAAGGACTTATATACATTCAGCAGTACCAGCAGCTAGGTGAAGGACTTATACACATTCAGTAGCATCAGCAGCTAGGTGAAGGACTAATACACATTCAGCAGCATCAGCAGCTAGGTGAAGAACTTATACACACTCAGCAGCATCAGCAGCTAGGTGAAGGACTTATACACATTCAGCAGTACCAGCAGCTAGGTGAAGGACTTATACACATTCAGCAGCATCAGCAGCTAGGTGAAGGACTTATACACATTCAGCAGTACCAGCAGCTAGGTGAAGGACTTATACACATTCAGCAGCATCAGCAGCTAGGTGAAGGACTTATACACACTCAGAAGTATCAGCAGCTAGGTGAAGGACTTATATACATTCAGCAGTACCAGCAGCTAGGTGAAGGACTTATACACATTCAGCAGCATCAGCAGCTAGGTGAAGGACTTATACACACTCAGAAGTATCAGCAGCTAGGTGAAGGACTTATATACATTCAGCAGTACCAGCAGCTAGGTGAAGGACTTATACACATTCAGCAGCATCAGCAGCTAGGTGAAGGACTAATACACATTCAGCAGCATCAGCAGCTAGGTGAAGGACTTATACACACTCAGAAGTATCAGCAGCTAGGTGAAGGACTTATATACATTCAGCAGTACCAGCAGCTAGGTGAAGGACTTATACACATTCAGCAGCATCAGCAGCTAGGTGAAGGACTAATACACATTCAGCAGCATCAGCAGCTAGGTGAAGAACTTATACACACTCAGCAGCATCAGCAGCTAGGTGAAGGACTTATACACATTCAGCAGTACCAGCAGCTAGGTGAAGGACTTATACACATTCAGCAGCATCAGCAGCTAGGTGAAGGACTTATACACATTCAGCAGTACCAGCAGCTAGGTGAAGGACTTATACACATTCAGCAGCATCAGCAGCTAGGTGAAGGACTTATACACATTCAGCAGCATCAGCAGCTAGGTGAAGAACTTATACACATTCAGCAGCATCAGCAGCTAGGTGAAGGACTTATACACATTCAGCAGCATCAGCAGCTAGGTGAAGGACTTATACACATTCAGCAGCATCAGCAGCTAGGTGAAGGACTTATACACATTCAGCAGCATCAGCAGCTAGGTGAAGGACTTATACACATTCAGCAGTACCAGCAGCTAGGTGAAGGACTTATACACATTCAGCAGCATCAGCAGCTAGGTGAAGGACTTATACACATTCAGCAGCATCAGCAGCTAGGTGAAGGACTTCTACACATTCAGCAGCATCAGCATCTAGGTGAAGGACTTATACACATTAAGCAGCATCAGCATCTAGGTGAAGGACTTATACACATTCAGCAGCATCAGCAGCTAGGTGAAGGACTTATACACATCAAAGGAAATATTTGTGGAATATTTGTGGAATATGTAGCAGATTCACATACCATACATTGCGTTTCGAACAGAACTAGTGCCATATTGGGCTCTCCAGAGGAACTGGTCTTGAGCTTTACACACTTTTGGATCTTCTGGGCCCAGGAGGTCTAGAAGTTTGAGAATTGCATTGTTCCTCTGGAGACACAACACAAGGGCCGGGGCTGAGGTCAGGTAGTCACAGTGGGCTTGGCACAGATCCTTGTCCTGTGGAGATATTAACAGCTGCATGGTAAGTATTTGTGAAGTGCATTTCTGGTAATTACTAGCTTGGAAAAAAAAAGGGCTGTTTTTCACACAAACAGTGCCTCCCTCGCCCGGGGGCTGTGCCTGGTATTGCAGCTTGATTTCATTCACATGAACACCAGACATAAGCCATACACAGGAGTGGCATACCGCAGATCCATGTGTGGTACAACCCCTTCAATGCATACATGCCTGTTTTTTTTTCTTATCACAGCGCCACTCTTGCCTATGGGCTGTGTCTGGTACTGCAGCATTCACATGAATGTGACTGAGCTGTAATACCAGACACAGGCTATGGACAAGGGTGGGAAAAATGCAGATAACCCCCACTTTTAGGAGGAAGCCAACCCTCAAGTCAGGAGCGTAACTTGGAGCTTCAGGGCTCCAATGCAAAACCTGTAGCAGGACCCCACCTACCCCATGTGCCATTTATAATACTGTCAAGTTTTCTTATGTGGTAGAGGGGTCCTCTGAAGATCCAGGGCCTGGGTGTGACTGCTACCTCTACACCCCTGCCTCATGCTACACCATATTCCATAGGAATCCCTGTCCCAGCAAGAGTGACACCCCTCAGAAGACCATAAAGTTGCAAGCTGCTAGTGTCAACTTTAAAGGGGATCCGCCTGAAATAAAGAAGTGGTAAGTACTTACCTGACAGATCCCATGCAGCTGCTCTGGTTCTCCTGGCTGGGCTCTACTTACCTGGCTGCAGCACTGTTGCCATAATGACAACATGTGAACGCTGCAGCCGATCACTGGCATCAGCGGTAAACCCAACAAGACCGGGAAATGCCAGTGATTGGCTGCAGTGGTCACATGTTTTCAGGTAAGTACAGCCCAGTGAGGAGAACCGGAGCAGCTGCATGGGATCTGTCAGGTAAGTACTTACCACTTCTTTATTGCAAGCCGATCCCCAAGGTTGTCCTGTTTCCACCACACATATTCCTCAACTCATATGACACATGGCAGTGCATGGGGCAAGGTCTACAGCAAAATGGACGCCTCACCTCTCTCGCCTCGGTGGGGATGACCTGTAGTGCATCTTCTGTGCTCAGTGTCACCAACTTCATTGCCACCAAGACAAACCTCTGCAGCTCAATCCTGCGCAGGATCTTCCCCAGGTTACTGCTCCAGGATCCCGGTTTAAGGAGAAGAACTGTGTACAACAGAGGAGGACCTGGGAAAAAGAGCGAGGACAAAACAACTTCTAACAAGAGCTAATGCTGCCATGATTCTGTAGCCTGAAGTAATTAGGCCACCGAGACCCAAGAGGCCAAACAGAGTGAAATCCTGTGGCAGGATCCGTCCATGTGCTGACAGCCTTAATCCCAATCTGATATTCGGCCAATTTCCCACCAGTCATGTCGTGTCCTCGGTCTGTTCCTTGGCAAAAACCTGGAGCTCAAATTACCAGTGGAGGAGCCGCTCCAGAAGGTCTAAGATAAGCGGCCATTGTTCAGGGAAAATCGGCAATAAACCCAGAAATGAGTCACAACCTCCTTTCATTGGGTATTCGCGATCCCCTCCTATTTTTGGCTGAGAAGGTGCGCGGCTAAGGCTACTTTCACACTGGCGTTTCTGGGTCCGCTTGCGAGATCCGTTTCAGGGCTCTTATAAGCGTCCCAAAACGGATCAGTTTAGCCCCAATGCATTCTGAATGGAGAAGGATCCGTTCAGAATGCATCAGTTTGGCTCCGTTGCGCCTGTATTCCGCTTTGGAGGCAGCTTGCAGCGTTTTGATGTCCGCCTGACGATACGGAGCCAAACGGATCCGTCCTGACTTACAATGTAAGTCAATGGGGACGGATCCGTTTTCACTGACACAATATGGTGCAATTAAAAACGGATCCGTCCCCCATTGACTTTCAATCTAATTCAGGACGGATCCGTTTTGACGTAGACTTTTTTTGAAAGAATAATGCAAACGGATCCGTTCTGAACGGATACAAGCGTTTGCGTTATCGGTGCGGATCCGTCTGTGCAGATACAAGACGGATCCGCACCGAATGCAGGTGTGAAAGTAGCCTTACCTAAAGAAGAGGTGGTATCTGGCCTGGTCTCCATGGAGGTGTCCAAGTCCAGCACCGCTTTTACATAAGGGAAAGATCATGGAGCTGGGATTGTGTGGCCTGCCATGGCTGATAACAGGGAACATATGTCCCTCTAATGATCTATTTTTTGCACATTCTACAACCTTCGAGATCACGTTCATTCCCCAGACTGTTGGAATTCCTTATTTCTGTCACAGTAAATGACATGAGGTACTTACCCGACAGCATGTACGTGAATATGGACTCCGTCTGCGCCCTGTGCTCTCCCCCTCCTGGCAGAAGGACACAAAATGCTATTTTGGTAGGGGACACACATTGGTAGTAGTGCAGTCTATAGTCCTATGATAATCAGCTATCATCGATGGGGGGAAATCCTAGTACGTGCTCGATGCCTCTACAGGAATATGAGGCGTTACACTTACATCGATGGACTGCTTGTATAATGCATGACAGTGCTCCAGAGTCAAAGACCCTCCATGTGGATGCTGCTCTCTCTGAACAGGAAACCCCAATTGGGCTAAAGGGGTTATGCCACCACACATCATATAGTACATGACAATATCTTTCTAACAAAGCTAGAACCAGCCCTGTGCCTCACATGGATCTAGAGATCTCCCCATTCATTGCTCCAATTGCTCTGCTAGATTATCTTTAGCCAGGCAGCTCAGCGAGCGTGTCCTTTCTGCTGCAGCTCTCTTCATATCACGGCTCAGAGTGGGGGGGTCCTTGCAGCTGCAGCTTTCTCCCTGTAACTGCTACAACTTCTAACAGAAGATATGGCTGGTGGCAGTTGAAGATTTAAACTGAGCGTGTGCGACCACGGCAGTGAGGTGGACAAGAAATAAGGAACAGAATAACCAGCAGGTGGTGCTGTACAGTTACATTTTGTGGAATAGCTCAAAGGCTTTAGCAATTTTTTAATCACATGAAATTACAAAAGTATTCAGATCCAGGTGGTAGTTTGAAATATGCAGAATATTTTTTTGTGGCAAAACCCCTTTAATGAAAGCCATATATCATATTCTGGGTTAATAAAGGAAGAGGGGTCCTCTGTTCAGGATGCTCATCTCCTGGCCAGAGTGGGGAGCTGTTATAAAGAGTGACTCTTGCTCTGGAGGACCTGTCCTGTCCTGCATTACACAGACAACCCACTGTTTCGAATGGACAATGTGTAATGCCTAATTTCCCCTGTGGTGGCGCTGCATAAAAATTGCACACTTACTGCCACATTTCCTCAGAGATGCCTGGAGATCACTGGATGTCTCAGGAGGAAAACACTTTGTGACCAGCTTATTGTTGTTGGACACTTATAACAAGTAGAGATTGTCTAAAAAAAGAGAACCCCTAGGGGCCAGACTATCGAAGGGGATAAAACTTACCTGATCCCTGCCACTTGATTCCGGTTCCTTTGCTCCCTCACTGCTGGAGATCTTGGCTCTCCCAAGATCTGATTTGACGCAGGTCACGTGGCTGCTGCAGCCAGCAACTGGCTGCAGTGGTGAGATCCTCCATGCATCACTTGACCTATTGACATGACGTATGGGAGACACGCCACTGCTGCAGTCAGTCATTGGCTGCAATGGCCACGTGACCACCGTCAAACCAGATGTTGATTAGGGGAGCTGCAGTGGCCATGAAGTGAAGGAGCTGGAACTCAGAGGTGAGGATCAGGTAAGTATAATTCCCTCTGCAGGTCCTACCATGCCGGAGGGTCTGCCTGAAAGGCCCCCAGAGGTAGACCACCATACAGTACAAGGTGAGTGAAGCAGTAAAGGCCAAGGTCTCAGGTAGAGAATGGGTTCACCACAGACACACGTACCTTCTGACCTGCTTTGAATCCTGGGAGGAGCAATATATTTCAAAACTTGTCGTCTTTGGGAATCTAAGGAGTAGAACATTACCATAAGGACACATCACCTATACAGCATGCCTGCTAATGGATGCCCCATGAACTTCTTAGAGGGGTTGTCTACCCCCTATGGACAACCCCTGTCCTTTCTGTGTGATAATGGCTGGTAACGGTGAATAACAGATGTCATGAAAGCTGAATTAATCCCCTCTAGCTAGATGGTCAGTATGGAGACCCCTCACAACTATGGGGGAACCCAAGGAAAGGGGAATCAGCTGGAAGAAAGAGGGTAGGTGACATGTTGCTTACCAGAAACCAGGTCCTTATCTGTGAAAAAGTGGACAGCCTGACGAAAAGCAACTTCAGGAGTGGCAGACATGATGACCTTGGCTTGTCGCTTCCCCGTCACTGGCACAAGCTCTTTGATGGTGTCTGCTAGGGTGGAGAAGGCTTGGACACGTCGTAGGGCACACACGAGAGCCTGGTCAGAGGCTAGCTGGTCCACGCTCTGCTGCCAGAGATGTTCTCCTACCTCAAACGGGGTGATTGCAGTAGCCTGGGCCCAACTCAGGGAAGGCATCCACTTCAGACCCAGGAGCTCAAAACCTTGAAATCCAGTTCCTACTGGGGGAAGAAAATAAAAATAAATCACATTTGACCCACAAAATTCAGAAACAACTCATTTCATAATACAGTACGTTGGAGAAGGTCAACCACAGAATAACAGTAAGGGGATCACATTCTGCGGTGCCTGCAGGTGCCACTAGGGGGAGCTCACTGCATACAGCTCTCATTAGCCCATGTCCTGGATTAGAAAAACATGGCTGCTTTAGTCCATTAACAATGGTACACCTGTCCACAGGTTCTTTACAATACCGGAGCTCAATCTCATTCAGACATGGCCCATGGAGCAGAGTGGTGCTGTTTCTGAAAGAAAGCAGCCATCTTTGCAAATCCTCAACAGCCCCTTTAAAGCTGCCCCTATTGGTGAAAGACGTTTATAAATCTCTACGTTTCAGTGGACATTTCTGGAAAGTAACCAAAGGGTGGAAAGGGGGTGAAGAGACAAGAAGCCCTGGGCTTGGCCTCTTGGGGTGTGATGGCATGAGTAGGGGACCCCATTCTGTTTGTCATATGGAGCCCCTTTTAATCTATGTACAAAAGTGTGTCAGCAATTATACTCCATATACAGTTGCAAGAAAAAGTATGTGAACCCTTTGGAATGATATGGATTTCTGCACAAATTGGTCATAAAATGTGATCTGATCTTCATCTAAGTCACAACAATAGACAATCACAGTCTGCTTAAACTAATAACACACAAAGAATTAAATGTTACCATGTTTTTATTGAACACACCATGTAAACATTCACAGTGCAGGTGGAAAAAGTATGTGAACCCCTAGAGTAATGACATCTCCAAGAGCTAATTGGAGTGAGGTGTCAGCCAACTGGAGTCCAGTCAATGAGATGAGATTGGAGGTGTTTGTTACAGCTGCCCTGCCCTATAAAAAACACACCAGTTCTGGGTTTGCTTTTCACAAGAAGCATTGCCTGATGTGAATGATGCCTCGCACAAAAGACCTCTCAGAAGACCTACGATTAAGAATTGTTGACTTGCATAGCTTTATGCAAGGGTTATAAAAGTATCTCCAAAAGCCTTGCTGTTCATCAGTCCACAGTAAGACAAATTGTCTATAAATGGAGAAAGTTCAGCACTGCTGCTACTCTCCCTAGGAGTGGCCGTCCTGTAAAGATGACTGCAAGAGCACAGCGCAGACTGCTCAATGAGGTGAAGAAGAATCCTAGAGTGTCAGCTAAAGACTTACAAAAGTCTCTGGCATATGCTAACATCCCTGTTAGCGAATCTACGATACGTAAAACACTAAACAAGAATGGATTTCATAGGAGGACACCACAGAGGAAGCCACTGCTGTCCAAAAAAAACATTGCTGCACGTTTACAGTTTGCACAAGAGCACCTGGATGTTCCACAGCAGTACTGGCAAAATATTCTGTGGACAGATGAAACCAAAGGTGAGTTGTTTGGAAGAAACACACAACACTATGTGTGGAGAAAAAGAGGCACAGCACACCAACATCAAACCTCATCCGAACTGTGAAGTATGGTGGTGAGGGCATCATGGATTGGGGCTGCTTTGCTGCGTCAGGGCCTGGACGGATTGCTATCATCGAAGGAAAAATGAATTCCCAAGTTTATCAAGACATTTTGCAGGAGAACTTAAGGCCATCTGTCCACCAGCTGAAGCTTAACAGAAGATGGGTGTTGCAACAGGACAACGACCCAAAGCATAGAAGTAAATCAACAACAGAATGGCTTAAACAGTAGAAAATACGCCTTCTGGAGCGGCCCAGTCAGAGTCCTGACCTCAACCCGATTGAGATGCTGTGGCATGACCTCAAGAAAGCGATTCACCCCAGACATCCCAGGAATATTGCTGAACTGAAGCAGTTCTGTAAAGAGGAATGGTCAAGAATTACTCCTGACCGTTGTGCACGTCTGATCTGCAACTACAGGAAACGTTTGGTGAAGTTATTGCTGCCAAAGGAGGTTCAACCAGTTATTAAATCCAAGGGTTCACATACTTTTTCCACCTGCACTGTGAATGTTTACATGGTGTGTTCAATAAAAACTTGGTAACATTTAACTCTTTGTGTGTTATTAGTTTAAGCAGACTGTGATTGTCTATTGTTGTGACTGAGATGAAGATCAGATCACATTTTTTGACCAATTTGTGCAGAAATCCATATCATTCCAAAGGGTTCACATACTTTTTCTTGCAACTGCAGTATCATCTATTACCGCCAACAGTAAGTGGCTTGGGCTTGGCTGAGCATGCAAGTATTCTCAATGAGAAGAAGGGAGGACACTGCTGCCAGACACCTCTGGAGATGGCTTATCTCCAGTGAGAACAAGTGGGTTAAACATCTGCCATAAGGGTAGAGTCGCGATACCCCCATATACATACATTGTTGGGTTTGGCCGATATTCATCTAATGTCTAGACAGCTTAATGGGGCTGTCCAGGATTTTAATATTGATCCTCAGGATAGGTAATGAGTATCAGATTGGCGGGGTCCGACACCTCGCACCCCCGCCAATCAGCTGTTTCAGAGTAGCATTAGTGTCGGATCTAGACAACTTGGTCCATTGTGGACGGAGCTGGTAACTGCAGTGCAGCTCCCCCAACACAGTGAACAGAACTGTGTAGTGCCGACACTACCGTGAAACAGCCGATTGGTGGAAATGTGAGTTGTCGGACCCCCACTGATCATATACTGATGCCCTATCAATATTAAAATCATGGAATAACCCTTTAAGAGATGGGTTAACAGGATTTTCAGGAATTTTTTTAATGGGGCTGAGCTGCGCCTAGACCATGTGACCGATGAACGTGGCATCACATGGCATAGGGAAAGCTGTCAGAAGGACACGGCGCTACCGCGAGTGCTGGTGCCTTCGCGAACAGCTGATTGGCGGGGGTCCAGGGTGTCGGACCCGCACCGATCAGATACCAGAGGATAGGTCATCAGTTATTAAATCCTGAAAATCCCTTTAATAAACAAATGCAATGATTGGCGGCTGACAATAAAAACATGGAGAACCCAGTGGGAGTCACAGACCCGCCCACACCACAGGAAGCCTAAATTCTGTACTTTGCTGCAAAGCATCATGGTCCAGTTTTAAAGGTCACTTAAAAAGGCATTTGGTAGCAGTTTATCCTTTTTTTCTCCATTAACGCACGTCCAGTCTACACGTTTGTCGGATCCGTTTAATTTTTAAAGAGTCTTTTCCCTTAAAATAAACAGAACTAAATATAAATTATTCATTTGTCCCCTACCGTTGAGCTGAAGAAACCTCTATCCCGCCAGTTTTGTGAGGAAGGGTCCGGATTCTGTAGGTGACCACCCTGCGTCTCTATGAGACCTCTGGGATCGGGCTCATAAAGCCCTGTTCCAGGAGACGCCCCGTGATCCCCTTCTCCCTCCGGCTTCATCAGGACGAGCGACATTTGCAGCAGGGAGCTCGGTCCTTACCAGACGACACCAATGGGGAAGCCCTTGGATTCCTATTTATGGAGATACCCAAAAATAGAGGACTGTCAAATTTGGAGGAGCCGATGGCGAAGCCTCAGGCAGTATGTGCCCATTAAGGAGGGCGAGCCGGGGGAGATGGGGGGTGACGTGCGCGGTGGAGGCCGAGGATTCTGTAATGAGGAGAACTGCAGGAAAATCCTTGACACCCGCTGTTCTAGGCCGAGGGGAAAGCACAAATATATGGGCACCTCTGATGTCAGCAGTCCAAGCTTAAAGGGACAGGATCGCCTTAATGCTGGAGCTTATTACATATAACGAAGTGTAATCAGAACAAAGTATTCATTCAGTTCTATTCTTCAGTCATGTTACATTCATTTAACCCCTTCAAGACCAGGCCTATTTTCATTTTTACATTTTACATTTTGATTTTTCCGTTCACATAGCTATATGAGGGCTTATTTTTTGCAGGACAAAATACATTTTTTAATGCCACCATTTAATTTACCATGTCTTGTAAAAAATGAATTCCACCAAGGATTTTGGGGGTTTGACATCACAGCGTTCACTATGCACTAAAAATGACCTGACGTTCTTATTCTGCGGCTCAATACGAATGCGGCGAAACCAAACTTGAACAGTTTTTGTTTTACTACTTTGAAAAAAATGAAAACCTTTAGGAAAATAAAAATTTTCTTTGCATCGCTATATTCTGACAGCCAGAACACTTTTATTTTGCGGTCTACAGAGCTTCATAAGGGCTTGTTTTTTGCGTAACGAACTGTAGTTTTCATTGATGCCCTTTTTGTAGTATATACAATGTTTTGATCACCGTAATTATTTAAAAAAATTTAGGACAAAATGACAAACAAAATGGTAAATCGCGTGTTTTTCAATTTTTTTCTGTTACAGCGTTGACCGCACAAGATTTTTTTTAAAATATTTTGATAGTTTAGACATTTTCGGATGCGGCGATACCCAATATGTTTATTTTTTTTATTGTTTATGTATTTTTATATGTAAAATTGGGAAGGGGGGCAATTCTGACTTTTAATATATTGGTGTTTTTTTTTTACTTTTTTTTAACTTCATTTAACTTTTCTTTTTACAACAATTAGCCCCCATAGGGGCCTTGTACATGGGATCTTTTGATCCCCTCTCCTATTCACTATAATAGAGATCTATTACGGTGAATTGCATTTTTACACACTCCATTCAGCGCTGTGCCTCGTGCATAGCTCAGTATGGAGAAAGCCATGGCAGACCTGGATCGCTTCAGCAGCGTCCAGGCTGCCATGGCAACCAATCGGAGCCCCGCGATTTCACTGCGGGGGCTCCGATCGGAAGGAAGATGGAGCCGCATCACTTCACAGGTGCCGCGATCAGCCTTGATCGCGGTACCTGAGGGGTTAAATGGTAGGGGCGGCGCGATCGCACATATGGAGGGGGCTCATGTAATGCGTGAAGGGGTTAATGTTTAGGATTCTTTGTTTATATTTATTGACTAGCAGAAGGACGCGGGTATATTTCATCTATTTCATTCAATGTTTCTGTGTGTCGTTAAAAGATATCGACAGTATCCCCCATAACAGTGACCTCTACAGCACCCCGTCCCTTTAACAGTGAACTCCGCAGTCCCCCACCCCTTAACACTGACCCCCCCCCACAGTGCCCGCCACTTTAAAATGGGACCTCCACAGCAGCCCATCCCCTTAACTTTGACCTTCGCAGCAGCCCGCCCTTTTAACAGTGAGTTTCACAGCACCCCACACCCTTGACAGTGACCTCCATAGAACCCTGCTGCCTTAACAGTGACCTCCACAGCAGCCCATCCCCTAACTTTGACCTTCACAGCAGCCCGCCCCTTTAACAGTGTGTTTCACAGCACCCCACACCCTTGACAGTGACCTCCTCAGTGGCCCGCCCCCTTAACAGTGACCCCCATAGTACCCTGCTGCCTTAACAGTGACCTCCACAGCAGTTGCACCTTTAATAGTAGCCCCTGCCCCCTTAACAGTGACCTCTACAGTGTCCGCCCCTTTAACAGTGACCTCCACAGCGCCCTGCCCCTTTAATGCTAGGGCTACACAACGACATTTGTCGCGCGTCATTTTGTCTCAACAATTTTTATAGTGATAGTCTATGGTGTTGCACTGCGACATGTGACATGCTGGAACTGCAACACGACATTGCAAAAAATCCATCCAAGATGGATTTTTCTGCGACTGTAGCATCTCAGTCGCAGCGTGTCACATGTTGCAGTGTCTATCATTATAAAAATTATCACGCGACACATGTAGCAGTGTAGTTGTGCCCTATGTGTCGTGCGACTTATTGTCGCCGTGTAGCCCTAGCCTAAAGCTGACCTACAGTTGTTATGGAAACCTGGAGTAAAACTGTGTGTATGTGGAGACTAAGGGCCTGCGAGCTTCTATTGGCTGATAAGGGACATGTGACCGTGTGTATGGCAGTTGGGATATGAAGAGAAAGACTTGCAGGCTTGTATTGGCTAATGCAGGTATTTTTTTGGGAATATCTCAGGAACGGTATGTCCTAGAGACCTGAGACCCGGTCTAAAACCTTCCTGGACACCTGATGCACCTGTGTTTCAAATTGGGTGAAGATCGGTCAAGTCGTTTGGTCGCGCATAAAGAACAGACAGACAGAAACTCATTGTGTACCGGCCTGTTACCTCCACAGTATTCTTTCCCAGATAGTAAGTGATATGTTACCAAGTTTAGTAGAAATAGTTCGAAGAGTTTTTGAGTTACAGAGCAATATGTGTGCAGCAAAAACAGTTGGAGCTCCATGCAGCTGCTGTGTAGGGGCGAATGACCCCCACAAGATTTCTTTCCAGGTAGCAAGGGATGTGTATACCAAGTTTCGTTGAAATCGATGGTTGCGTTTTTGAGTGATCGCGGATCATACATACATACATACACACACACATAAATATATACGTCCTTCTTTATATATATAGAAGAAAAAGATATCACCTTCCTGTCCCAGATAACCCCACCCCTTATTCAGTGACATCACCTTCTTGTCCCAGATAACTCCACATCTAACTCAATGACATCACCTTCCTGTCTTAGACAACTCCCCCTCTTACTCAGTGACATCACCTTCCTGTCTTAGACAACTCCCCCTCTTACTCAGTGACATCACCTTCCTGTCTCAGATAACTCCACCTCTTACTCAGTGACATCACCTTCCTTTCCCAGATAACTCCACCTCTTACTCAGTGACATCAGCTTCCTGTCCCAAATAACGCCACCCCTTACTGAAAGACATAATCTTCTTGTTCCAGATAACATTGCCGTGACTGAAATCACCTTCCTTTCTCATATAACTCCACCCCTTACTCAGTGACATCACCATCCTTCCCCACATAACGCTCCCCCTTCCTCAGTGACATCACCTTGTTGACCCACAAAACTCCACCCCTCCCTCTGCAGACACATCATGAGCCTTCACTGTAGACTGTAAAACATGATGTTTTTTTATGTTATTTGTCCACTAGATGGCAGCACATGCGGAAACAGGCATTTTTCATAGTTTCATAGTATAGTTTTCATATAGTTTCATGAAAAGAGAAAAGTATTATACACACAAAGCGCCTTCATCACGTGATGAAAAATTATGTCGCTTTATAATATAAATTTGCCTTTCAATTTATTGTTTTCAAGATGCCTGCTTCCCGTCAGTGAACGGAAATTAGCGCAGGACTCGTATCTAACGAAACCTACGTGATTGGCAGGGATCTTCAGGCAGACTTAACGTTCAGGAGCAGCGAAAAGCTGAGTGCGGCACTATGATAGGAGCCATGCTGGTGGCACCCAGCTCTTCCGGAAACAGATGAAGCGTATATGCATGGGCGAGAGGACGACTCGAAGATGTGGATAGTGATACAAATGAGAGAAAACTTGCATTAGTGAAGCTGACGTTCATTTTAGTGTCCCTCGGGGGTGAAGGACGGGAGCACGGGGGGGGGGGGGGGAGCAGAACAGACACAGCGGGGGGCTGGGTATCAGTGGACGCTGGGCATCCCCGCAGCTGCTGCTCTGTACCTATGATGTCAGCAGTGTCTGCAGCCCGGCCAGATGTGTCTATGTCCGCAGAAATCTCACAGCGCAAAAGCTGTTCCTACCCAATCCCTGGTCCCCGGGGGCCTGACTCCAAATTATCGCACCGCTGACTCATCCCTGCCGGAGTACTGTGCCGCGCTCGCTTCTGTTTGGAAGCAGTGAAGTGTTGCCGGCTCTTATTAGGGCACAGGTGGTTCCAGAGATGGTCTGCACCGATCTGCAGAGCATCGCACCACAGCACAGAAGTGCCCGCGAAGTGGCTGGTGCACACAATGAGACCACTGGTCTCCAGATCGTAATCGCCTTTTGTTGCGTCTTAAAGGGAAGTGGACGGAGCTGTTTACCATTCATTTCAACGTGACCAGCTCCGTCCGCTGCACACCCTGGGTGATTCCGCTCAAGAACAGCTGCTGCGTGGTGGTGCAGGGTGCCCGACCCCCGCCAATCTGATACAGATGGCCTGTGCTTAGGATCAGCCATCAATAATAAATTCCTTACAAGGGGTTGTCCCGAGATTTTCAGGATAGGTCATCAGTATCTGGTGGGGGTCTGACACCCGGGACCCCCGTCGATCAGCTGTTTGAGAAGCCACCGCCGCTCCTGTGAGCACCGCAGCCTTCTCTCTGCTTTTCTTAGTCCAGTGACGTCACGTTCATTGGTTACGTGGCCTAGGAGCAGCTCAGCCCCATAGAAGTGAATGGAGCTGAGCGCAATACCAAGCACGGCCACTATACAGTGTGGGGCGCTGTGCTTGGGGAGCAGGGAGAAGGCAGTGGAGATCACAGGAAGGCCTGTGCCTTCATAAACAGCTGATCGGCGGGGGTCCTGGGTGTCGGATGCCACTGATCAGACACTGGTGACCTATCCAGAGGGCAGGTCATCAGTATAAAAATCTCAGAAAACCTTTCTAAGGGAAAAATAACATTTTAATTCTACAGTTGGGGTCGTTATAATACTACTATATGAATTATGAAGTTTTAAGTTTTTAAAATGTTTCCACAGTAAAGCATTTTACAAAGGAAAATATTTTTTTTTGTTGCACTTTTGGGATTGCTAACATTTTTCTACAAACAGTGGTCTTTATTAGATTTTTTTACTCCCTCTGTGGGACTTGAATATCTGATCTCCTGATTATTACTACACAGTCGAGTCACATTATTATGACCACTTTCGATGAAGCTCATGAAGGCAGTCCCGTGTGCTGAGCTGGCTCGGTGGTTATATAAGGTGTGCTGAGCTGGCTCGGTGGTTATATAAGGTGTGCTGAGCTGGCTCGGTGGTTATATAAGGTGTGCTGAGCTGGCTCGGTGGGTATGTAAAGTGTGCTGAGCTGGCTGGGTGGGTATATAAGGTGTGCTGAGCTGGCTCGGTGGGTATATAAGGTGTGCTGAGCTGGCTCGGTGGGTATGTAAAGTGTGCTGAGCTAGCTCAGTGGGTATATAAGGTGTGCTGAGCTGGCTCGGTGGGTATATAAGGTGTGCTGAACTGGCTCGGTGGGTATATAAGGTGTGCTGAGCTGGCTGGGTGGGTATATAAGGTGTGCTGAGCTAGCATGGTGGGTATATAAGGTGTGCTGAGCTGGCTCGTTGGTATATGACAGTGATGGCTAACCTTGGCACTCCAGCTGTGGTGAAACTATGACTCCCAGCATGCTCCATTTATTTCTATAGAGTTCTGAGAGCAGCCAAGCAAGGGGGGCATCTTGGGAGTTGTAGTTTTACCACAGCTGGAGTGCCAAGGTTAGCCATCACTGGTATATGAGGTGTGCTGAGCTAGTTGGGTGGTTATATAAGGTGTGCTGAGCTGGCTGGGTGGGTATATAAGGTGTGCTGAGCTGGCTGGGTAGTTATATAAGGTGTGCTGGGCTGGCTCGGTGGTTATATAAGGTGTGCTGAGCTAGCTCGGTGGTATATGAGATATGCTGAGCTGGCTCTGTGGGTATATAAGGTGTGCTGAGCTGGCTCGGTGGGTATATAAGGAGTGCTGAGCTGGCTCGGTGGGTATATAAGGAGTGCTGAGCTGGCTCGGTGGGTATATAAGGTGTGCTGGGCTGGCTCAGTGGTTATAGAAGGTGTGCTGAGCGGGCTCGTTGGTTATATAAGGTGTGCTGAGCTAGCTCGGTGGTTATATAAGGTGTGCTGGGCTGGCTCGTTGGTATATAAGGTGTGCTGAGCTGGCTCGGTGGGTAAATAAGGTGTGCTGAGCTGGCTCGGTGGGTATATAAGGTGTGCTGAGTGAGCTCGGTGGGTATATAAGGAGTGCTGAGCTGGCTGGGTAGTTATATAAGGTGTGCTGGGCTGGCTCGGTGGTTATAGAAGGTGTGCTGAGCGGGCTCGTTGGTTATATAAGGTGTGCTGAGCTGGCTCGGTGGTTATATAAGGTGTGCTGAGCTGGCTCTGTGGGTATATAAGGTGTGCTGAGCTGGCTCTGTGGGTATATAAGGTGTGCTGGGCTGGCTCGGTGGTTATATAAGATGTGCTGAGCTGGCTCGTTGGTATATAAGGTGTGCTGAGCTGGCTCTGTGGATATATAAGGTGTGCTGAGCTGGCTCGGTGGGTATATAAGGTGTGCTGAGCTGGCTCGGTGGGTATATAAGGTGTGCTGAGCTGGCTCGGTGGGTATATAAGGTGTGCTGAGCTGTCTCGGTGGGTATATAAGGTGTGATAGGCTGTCTGCTCCCCTTGTTGCTGTCATGGGTAAAAAGGGGATTTTTCAGAATTGCAAAATTGGATGTTTATCGGCTTTTGGGTCCCGGGTGGCGGAATTTGTGAAACTGCACAGTGTGAACTGTTTTCGTGCTGCTGTGGTGATAGTGTATGGAGGGTGGACAAATGGCCCCATTGTGAATAAGAGACGTGGAGACAGCAGAGCACCATGTGCCATTGATGTGAGAGGTGAAAGTCTACAAAGGTGCGCAAGATTTGAACGACCGCTACAGTGGAGCAGCTGCATCACCAAAGTGAACCACAGGCACCAGACGTGTGTCTGACACTACAGGTCAGAGGTCCTACTGTATATGGGGCTCCGGGGCAGACGGACGGCCACTGCTCCTCAGCTAACCGAGTTACATCAGCAGAAAAGGCTTCAGTTTCCGCGGCAGTATGGGAATCGGACCTCCGCTGATTGGCAAAGGGTCGTCTTCTCTGACGAGTCACATCTTCTGCTTCATGGAACGGATGGACTGTTCGCGTCAGAAGAGGAACGTCAGAGAACAACAAACACCCTGCAGCCATTGCTGGAGGAACACAAGCTGGCGGGGGCAGCGTTATGGTCCGGGGAAGGTTTTCCTGCCATTCTCTGGGCCACTCATCCATGTGGAAGGCGCTCTAAGGCCCCTTTCACACGAATAAGTTTTCCCGCGTGAGTGCAATGCGTGATGCGAACGCATTGCGCCCGC
Organism: Bufo gargarizans; assembly: GCF_014858855.1. Classification (NCBI taxonomy): domain Eukaryota; kingdom Metazoa; phylum Chordata; class Amphibia; order Anura; family Bufonidae; genus Bufo; species Bufo gargarizans. The sequence goes on along the minus strand of NC_058087.1, from coordinate 178,018,118 downwards.
ACTGAATCTGGACCCATTCATTTCAATAGGTCTGTGTACACGAGCGTTGTTTTTCACGCATCACTTGTGCGTTGCGTGAAAAATCGCAGCATGTTCTATATTCCGCGTTTTTCACGCAACGCTGGCCCCCATAGAAGTGAACGCAATCAAGTGCGGATGCGATGCGTTTTTCACTGATGGTTGCTAAGAGATGTTGTTTGTAAACATTCCGTTTTTTAGCACGCGCGTGAAAAACGCATCAATGCGCATTTCACCCGCCCAAAAAAAAAAAAACTGACTGCAATTGCTTGCGAAATGGTGCGAGTTTTCCTGAACGCATCTGAGCCTAATCCGTATCGTTCGTGTGCAGGAGGCCTAACCGATTTGGGTAGGAATCCTTTCTTGCAGATCACGTACACCCATACATGCGGATTGTCTTCCTTGGGGCGGATGGGATCTTCCAGCAAGACAATTGCGGCATGTCACATAAGTAGAAATGGCCGGAAGAGCATGACCAAGACTTCCAACTACTATCCTGACCCTAATACCCCACACTGGAAGACAACTGAGCCTCCGCGGGACCACCTCGATCATCGTGTCATGCTCTATGGATTCCCCCACCGGCCCCCTCCAGAAGCTGTGGGATAGACTGCAGTCAGCATGGCTCCAGATACCTGCGACAACCTACCAGGACCTTATGGAGTCCCCCCCCCAGCCCGTCTAGACTCGACGGTGTATAATACACCGCACTACTCCTGAATTATGCCCGTCAGTTTTACATTCATAGGCGGCCTATTAGGTCGCGCCTCGCCACTGGCATGGCAGACCCAGGGGGCCTAACAATGCCAACCCATCGGCGCTCGGCAACCTCGTCTGTGGGGTGCCGGTGGTGTGACACACCCCTTTTGTAAAGTCAATTATGTGCTGCAGTCGCTATTGAAAGCAACTGATCAGTTAGAGTGGGTGTCATATAATACCGCCAGCGCTGTAACGTTATGGCCCACTCACCATGACGCACCCATTCCGGCGCCGAGGGTGGAAAGGGTTAAATGCGCTGCTGCCACCGCGCCAGTCACTCGGCGCAGATTACATCTATGCAATATATTTATAGCGGAGAATGGCAGACTCGTCTGATTCCCAGAGATGACAAATGACTTGCGTCCGTCTGGCAAGGACATCGTTGATGGGAACTAACTTTTTTTCGGCTATTTCAAAGCAGTCCAAGGTTATGACAGCATTTACGATGTCTGGGAAGCATCTGATCGCGCCGGGGGACGGCGACGGGTACAAATCCACAGAACATGTGCTGATCTCTAACTTCTTGAAGGTTACATACTCTTCTAGGACTGTTTGATCATTCAGAAAATCTGATAATCTGGCAGCCATTGGGTTTTTTGCACTAGCCATGAGCTGGACCCCTGTCTACTGCTAGAGTAAGGTGGTCCCGGTGTCACGCCCATTTAGGTTTGGTTCAGAAATCATCTTAAAGGGGTAATAAAATAAAATAAAATTAATCTGACATCATATAGAACATGACAATCGATTTCCAATAAAGCTAGAACCAGCCCCGTATCTCACACGGATCCAGAGATCTCCACATTCGCTGTTGCAATTGGTCGGCTAGATTTAATTCAAGCGCAGGGGGCATGTCCTTTCTGCTGCAGCTGAAGGACGGAACTGTGAGCTGGACAGAGAATTTACAAAAAAGGCAAACAGCAGGTGGCGCTATACAGATAGATTTCAGTGAATAATTCAGTGGCTTTTTACATGCAATTAGAAAAGTGTTGGTCTGAAAAATGTTTCGTGGGACAACCCCTTTAACGTTTATATGGGCCAGTAATAAGCCATTCCAGTCCCGTTCATTCAGGTGGGGGCCAGTATGTCAGACGGGGGACCTGGAGAGAAAGCCGAAGCTGACGGCACTCATTGCTTTGGTGGGACCATCCTGCAATCCGGACCACAAGGAGTTATGCAAACCCATCCATAAGTTAGCTTTTTGAGGACGTTCCTGTGCGTTTGGGGCTATTTCCAGGGTAGGCTTCAAAATGTCCCAATTATGGCAATTAGTCAATCATGATTCATGACATGAATGTTCTGCATGTGACATCCAGGCCCCCAGCATCCAGAAGAGAATGCATTTATTACAATGTGTCCGCTGCCATCTAGTGGCAGCTTTCTGAAATGACACACTGTGCGTTTGCTGGTAAGCCGGATATTCCATTATCACCAATCATGTTATGGATTAGAAAACCTACCGACCGATCTGCAGCCAAGAGAGAGAGAGGAAGGAATACAATACCATTTATCCTTAAGGACACGGCGTACTATGAGCGAAGGAGACGACAGAAGGAAGAAATCTATTGCTTTTCTGTTTAGTAGAGGCCAAATAATGTGGGAAAAATCTATTCGAAATTGCCCAAGAGTCCTGTAAATGCGGTTACGGCTGTGTCAATAAGTCAATACGGGGGCGTCCACATGGGATGGAGAAAAAAAAAAAAAATGACTGTAGATTTGCAATTCCGTACAGAAAATGCACAGCGTATCCGTTATCCATAAATGCACTCTGCAATCGGTAAAGGGAGCCTGTCACCAGTTTCAAAGTAAGCATACCGCCATGTAGTGTAGGTGCCCAGAAACATAGTAACACCTGCCAATACCTTACCATCCTCTAAGGCTCCATTCACACGTCCGTGGTGTGTTGCGGACCTGCAAATTGCGGACCCACAACACACCCGCCCCCCCTATAGAAAAGCCTATTCTTGTCCGCAGCTGCGGACAAGAATAGGACATGTTCTATCTTTTGCGGAGCTGCGGACCCGAAGATCGGGGCAGCGCTCAGCAATTGCGGATGCAGACAGCACACTGCTGTGCTGTCCGCATCCATTCCGTCCCCATAGAGAATGAATGGGTCCGCACCCGTTCCGCAAAATTGCGGAACGGATGCTGACCCATTTTGCGGACGTGTGAATGGAGCCTAATCCTGAGAAATGCTTCATTTTTATGAAAATAAGGTTTTCGGTGCACCGTGGGCGGGGCGCTCTGTTTGGTGCACCATCGCCCCACCAGAACTCCAACCGATGCAACTTCTCGTCTTTGATTAACAGTCCCTGAGATTTCCGAGGCTGTCATGATGACGGAGTGGAAGCCGGCGGCACAGAACGGAGCGGCCCCATCCATGTTGCGATGAAAACATTTCTCAAGATGAAAGAACCGGATGTCACAAGAACGGTATGGTTATGTTTAGGAGCACCTACCCTATAAGGCAGTATGCTTACTGTGATACTGATTTTGGAGGTGACCAACTGCCTTTCAGGGCTTCGGGTGGACACTTGTAGGTGTATTGTATACGTAAGCTGCATTGGGGTTTTCTCTATCTACACCCTCGGCCTGGGACAGCTCATAGAGTCCCATGGCTTTCGGTATAACTCCTATGCTGACGACACACACATCTACCTCTCTGGTCCAGACATCACCACCTTACTATCCAGAATCCCACAATGTCTATCTTCCATATCCTCCTTCTTCGCCTCTCGCTTTCTTAAACTTAACATGGATAAAACAGAACTCATCATATTTCCCCCATCTTGCTCAACCCCCCCACAGACCTATCTATCATGATCAATGGCTGCACACTCTCCCCAGGTCAACCAAGTCCGCTGCCTTGGAGCGACCTTGGATTCTGCCCTCTCCTTCTGACCGCACATCCAAGCCCTTTCCACCACCTGCCGCCTCCAACTCAAAAACATCTCCTACATCCGCGCTTTCCTCAACTTTGAATCTGCGAAACTGCTTGTACATGCCCTCATCATCTCCCGCCTAGACTACTGCAACATCCTCCTCTGTGGCCTTCCATCTAGCACCCTCGCACCCCTCCAATCTATCCTCAACTCTGCTGCCTGACTAATCCACCTCTCACCCTGTTACTCCTCTGCCTCTCCCCTCTGCCAATCCCTTCACTGGCTCCCCATTGCCCAGCGAATTCACTTCAAAGTACTAACAAATACATACAAGGCCGTCCACAACCTGTCCCCTCCCTACATCTCTGAGCTACTTTCCCGATACATCCCCACACGCACTCTCCGATCCTCACAAGACCTCCTTCTCTCCTCTCCTCTAATCGCCTCTTCCCACAATCGACTCCAAGATTTCTCCCGTGCATCCCCCATACTCTGGAACTTGCTACCCCGACATATCAGACTCTCACCTACAGTGGAATCCTTCAAAAGAAACCTGAAAACCCACCTCTTCAGACAAGCCTACAACCAGTGACCCTGCTGCCTCTATACCGCCATGACCAGCTTCACCCGCACCTACTGTGTCCTTCTCCCATACCATGTAGATTGTAAGCCCATCACGGGCAGGGCCCTCTCTCCTTCTGTACCAGTCTGTAACTCGTCTTGTTTATGCTTAGTGCAATTGTCTGTATTATGTATGTGCACCGCTTCTCATATGTACAGCGCTATGGGATGAATGGCGGTTTAATAATTAATAATAATAATAATACATTGGGGTATGTTCACACATGGAAGCAGAGAACTGCACAGAAGTTGTGGTTTCACTTTGGTGGTTTTAATTGTATGCATTTTTGTTGTGCTTCAACCCTGTTTTTTTATTTTTTATTTAAAGGGGTTTTCCAAGATTTTTTAACTGATGGTCATCAGTATCGGATTGTTGGGGGACCCCCGCTGATCAGCTGTTTGAGAAGGCACCAGCGCTCGCAGTAGCGGCCATCTCGCAGCTTTGCTGAGACCATGTGATGTCACGTTCATCGGTCACATGACCTACGCGCAGCTCCCAGTAACGGTGAATGCGGCTGAGCTGCGATACCAAGCACAGCCACTATACAATGTACGGCGCTGTGCTTGGTGAGCAGAGAGAAGGCTTTGGCGCTACTGAGAGCATCTTTCTTAAACAGCTGATCGGCGGGGGTCCAGGGCGTCAGACCCCCACCGATCACACACTGATGACCTATCCAGAGGATAAATCATTAGTTCGAAAATCTCGGAATAATTATTTTCCCCCCAAAAAAAACATATTTAGGGTCCATTCACACGTCCGTTTTTTCTTTCCTGATCTGTTCCGTTTTTTGCGGAGCAGATCTGGACCCATTCATTTTCAATGGGTCCTGAAAAAAATCGGACAGCTCAATGTCTGATTTTTTTTCAGGACCCATTGAAAATGAATGGGTCCAGATCTGCTCCGCAAAAAACGGAACAGATCAGGAAAGAAACAACGGACGTGTGAATGGACCCTTACTGTAAATTCTATGCGGTTTCTGGGGAGGTTTCATCCAGTCATGTAACAGGGTCAGACTGCACATAAAAAACACACTTAAAGCGCATCTAAAATCAATATAATTAAAGGGATTTTCCAGGCATAGGAAAAACACGGCTGCTTTCTTCCAAAAACAGCGCCGCACCTGTCCACAGGTTGTGTGTGGTGTTGCCGCTCAGTCCCATTCACTTCCAACAGAGCCGAGTCGCTGTACCAGGAAACCACCTGTGGACTGGTGTTGCGCTGTTTTTGAAAGAAAGCGACCACGTTTTTTCAAAAGTCTTTTAAATGGACTCACCTGCCACTGAGTCTTGAATTTTCGGCTTTGGTCTAAGGATCTGACGGAGGAAGTGTCCGGCTTTCTGCAGGGCCTGTCTCCCGCTGATAGTCAGGATTACGACTTGCTCGACTTCAGGGTCCAAGCTGAACGGCTGCCTGGACTGCATGTGCCATACGGTGCCGGAGTCTGGCACGGAGTGCAAGTTTCCGCCTGACAGAAACACAGACATTTTTGGGGTTGTGTCAGGTCAGAATGATGAAGCCAATCAGACTGCGAGAATGATGGCGGCAGCAGCAGGGGAGGAGTGAGCTGATCTCGGGGAAGGCAGCGACCTGACCACCAGCTCTTCCCTTCCCTGTTTTTACCCTTACTTTGGTGGGCTTTCCTGCAGAGCACAGATCCCATGGTGCTCTGCACAGATCTCTCAACCAATCATATGTCTCCTTACTTCAGCTCCCCCACCCTCTCTCACACCATGTAGTTTCACAGGCACACATTGAGAAGGAGACTGCAGCTGCACACCCCTCCTCCCCATCACGTTACCATGTCCTGAACATACGGAGACCATGGTTTACCTAGACTTTGTAGGAGACTGTCAGAAAAAGCCACTGCATGAAAACACATATTGTGATCCAGATCCTCAGGATGATGCATGTTGGTCCGGATTTCACCCAGGAGACCCTGCTCAGCCAGATCACCCATTAATCCTGGAGGAGAGAAGCAGTGATTAGTTATTGATGTGTCAGCTACAGATTGTCTGTTGTAAAGTGCAGCTTTACCAAAGAAGAAATGCAGGTGGGCACAACATATTGCTCAGTGTATACAGCTCCTCTGCAGACCTATCTATCTGCATGGTAACAGACTACAAACAAGCCCTGTGTAGTCAGATCCTGCAGCCACACTTCCTTTGGTCCACTATTTAAAGGCTATGTACCAGGCTATGTATTTTTTTTAATTATTATTATTATTATTATTGCATTCTACTCATTTTGGGCTAAAAATCATTTTTGCAATTAGTCTTTATTAAAAATATTCAACAGTTTTTATGATACAGGGGTTAAATTTCAGTCTATTTCCAGACTGTCACTTTCTGTCCCATGTAGGATCATGTAGAGCTCTTATCGCTGATCTCCTGACCTCATTAACCATTATTATAGCTAAACTGTTACCAAACTGATAAGAATTTGGCTTAAATCGGGAGATCAGTGATAAGAGCTGTCATGGGACTCAAACAGGAAGAGACAGTCTGCTAATGTAACCCCTGTATCACAAAAACTGCAGAGAATTTTTAATAATGACCAAATGCAACAACTATTTTTTAGCCCAAAATGAGTAGAATGCAATAATAATTTTAAAAAAAATTGCCTCCAAAGGGGTTCATAGCCTTTATGACAGATGGACATTCAATTTATACTAGATTTTCCCTCTAATTCTACACCCCTTCAACTTGGCGTCACTGCTATCCCTCTGCTCGCTCTGCTACTGCCTGTAGGTGACCAAGAAAAGGCCACAGAGGGACGAGTAAAACCTGACTGCAGGATCAGACTACAGGGGTTTATTAGTAGTCTGTTACCATAGAGACACATATGCTTAGGACCTGTATACACAAAACGACATTGCCTGTTTGAGTCGCCACATTCTAGACTGGTTACAGGACTCTCAACATTATTCCAACACTCCATTAGCGGAAGCATTAAAACGCTCCAGAAAATCTCAAAAGTCTCTTACACACAAAATACACCTACTGGCCGACCATAGCAAAGAGATCAATAGTCCTAAGAGACACATTGGTAACATGGAAAGAAATCCGAAAAATTCACAAACTACCGTAACTCTTTTATCTAAACACATGCCGCTATGGAGCCACGTAGACTTTACTCCTGGAAAAGTCAGCCCATTATTTAAAGAATGGAAAGAAAAGGGAATTCACACAGCGGGTCAACTAATGCACGAATCTGACAAAAGAAGGCTACAGAAAAAGAAATAATAATGAAATATAACCTAAAAAAAAATAACCAGTTCCTCACCTACGCGCAAATATCCTCTTTTCTCCAATCTAGATAAAGAAGCTACAGAAACAACATTTGATCTTTTACTGAAAACACCTCAAAATCATCCATCAATTTTAATCCTATATAAAAACTTACAAAATTTCTATTCACATACACACATCCAAAAACTTTTTAGGACATGGGCCCTTCAACTTTCAGATCAAAGCCTACAAAAAAAAATATTAGAAGGATGGTCAAAAAAGTCAAATAATGCACATACAGCGAAAGATGGAAAGAAACATTCTTCAAAATAATACATAAAGCATCTATAGGATTTAACATCCCAAAAAGGATAAAAATCCCAAAAGAATAACAAACTGTCCTAAATGTAACTCCTCAAACACAGACCTATGGCGCGGATTATGGACGTGTAACAACGTTCAAAACTTCTAGCAAAACATCCAACAATATATAGAAGCGCACTGGAAAATAAATCTACCGCTAGACCCGATATTATATATATTTCATTACAAAGAACAAGACGGGAAAAATCAAACATCACAAATCCCACAAATAATTATAATCCATTCTGTACTATTAGTAGCTAAAAGATGTAACATGAACGCCTGGATACACCAGAAAACCCCCACAACTTCAGAAGTGATATCCCAAATGACATACATGATGTGTATGGAGAGAATAGATACACTGAATAACAGAAAAAAAACCACATAATTTCTTTTTAAAAAAATGGAAAACCTTTATTAAAACACACTCACGAAAAAGAAAATCTGATGACTCCATTCCAACACACAGAATGGTATAATGTAGAAAAATAAAAAAACACCCTAAGGAAACTAAATATTTAAAACATTTATATATCCACAGATCCCCCCATAACAGTGTCATCCACAGATCCCCCCATAACAGTGTCATCCACAGATCCCCCCCATAACAGTGTCATCCACAGATCCCCCCATAACAGTGTCATCCACAGATCCCCCCATAACAGTGTCATCCACAGATCCCCCCCATAACAGTGTCATCCACAGATCCCCCCCCATAACAGTGTCATATATATCGTATTTGTCGCCCTATAAGACGCACCTGCCCTATAAGACGCACCTAGGTTTTTGAGGAAAATAAGAAAAAAAATATTTTGAACCAAAAGGTGTGCTTTTGGTGGGTTTTAAACTGATAGTGGTCTGTGGATGACACTATTATGGGGGATCTGTAGATGACACCGTTATGGAGGGGATCTGTGGATGACACTGTTATGGGGGGGGGATCTGTGGATGACACTGTTATGGGGGGGATCTGTGGATGACACTGTTATGGGGGGATCTGTGGATGACACTGTTATGGGGGGGATCTGTGGATGACACTGTTATGGGGGGATCTGTGAATGACACTGTTATGGGGGGGATCTGTGGATGACACTGTTATGGGGGGGATCTGTGGATGACACTGTTATGGGGGGGGGATCTGTGGATGACACTGTTATGGGGGGGATCTGTGGATGACACTGTTATGGGGGGGATCTGTGGATGACACTGTTATGGGGGGGGATCTGTGGATGACACTGTTATGGGGGGGATCTGTGGATGACACTGTTATGGGGGGGATCTGTGGATGACACTGTTATGGGGGGATCTGTGGATGACACTGTTATGGGGGGGATCTGTGGATGACACTGTTATGGGGGGATCTGTGGATGACACTATTATGGGGGGGATCTGTGGATGACGCACTGTTATGGGGGGGATCTGTGGATGACGCACTGTTATGGGGGGGATCTGTGGATGACACTGTTATGGGGGGGATCTGTGGATGACACTGTTATGGGGGATCTGTGGATGACACTGTTATGGGGGATCTGTGGATGACACTGTTATGGGGGGGATCTGTGGATGACACTGTTATGGGGGGGGTCTGTGGATGACACTGTTATGGGGGGGGGTCTGTGGATGACACTGTTATGGGGGGGGTCTGTGGATGACACTGTTATGGGGGGGGTCTGTGGATGACACTGTTATGGGGGGGTCTGTGGATGACACTGTTATGGGGGGATCTGTGGATGACACTGTTATGGTGGGATCTGTGGATGACACTGTTATGGTGGGATCTGTGGATGACACTGTTATGGGGGGGGGGGGTCTGTGGATGACACTGTTATGGGGGGATCTGTGGATGACACTTATGGTGGGATCTGTGGATGACACTGTTATGGGGGGGGTCTGTGGATGACACTGTTATGGGGGGATCTGTGGATGACACTGTTATGGGGGGATCTGTGGATGACACTGTTATGGTGGGATCTGTGGATGACACTGTTATGGGGGGGGTCTGTGGATGACACTGTTATGGGGGGGATCTGTGGATGACACTGTTATGGGGGGATCTGTGGATGACACGTATATAACATCTTATGCTATATATGTGTCATCCACAGATCTCCCCCATAACACTGTCCTTGTGTAAATAGTGACCCCCCAATACAGGGGGTGGAGGCCGGCAATTTGTGTTGGAATCGCGGCGGGGCCCGGTGCAGTCACTGTTCTCTATTACACCGGGCCCCGCACACAGTAGTATTTATTAAGTTAAGTCATAGTACTCACTATGAAACTCCCGTAGCAGGCAGGGCGGCCGGCAGCGTAACGTCACTCACTCTGTCACGCGCCTGCTCCGCCTGCTTTATTCATAAAGTGGGAGGAGCATGCGCGTGAGGAAGTGATTGACCGGCCGCTCTGCCTGCTACGGGAGTTTCGTAGTGAGTACTACGTGCGCTACAGCTGCAGAGGATTGCTATACCTTAACAAAGCTATACCCATGACTTCACTTAATAACTACTGCTGTGAGCGGGGCCCAGTGTAATAGAGAACAGTGACTGCACCGGGCCCCGCTGCGATTCCAACACAAGTTTCCGGCCTTCAGCCCCTCCTCTCTCTCCGCTGATACATCGCAGGCTGCGCTGTGCAGCATCGCAGCCGGCGATGTATCAGTGCAAAGTAAAAATGGCAGCCTTCGCCCCATATGACGCACTGTCATTTCCCCCCCACTTTTGGGGGGGAAAAAGTGCGTCTAATAGGGCGAAAAATACGGTATATATACAGTATATTGTGGGGACTCGCTCTGGTAGACAGGATTAGCGGACTCAGTATAGAGGCAACAACAAGTTCTTTGGATCAAACAGTTCAGTGTTTTATTCACACTTTAGGGTACTTTCACACTTGCGTTTTTCTTTTCCGGCATAGAGTTCCGTCACAGGGGCTCTATACCGGAAAATAACTGATCAGGCATATCCCCATGCATTCTGAATAGAGAGTAATCCGTTCAGTTTGCATCAGGATGTCTTCAGTTCAGTCGTTTTGACTGGTCAGGCAAAAGAGAAAACCGTAGCATGCTACGGTTTTATCTCCGGCGAAAAAAACTGAAGACTTGCCTGAATGCCGGATCCGGCATTTTTTTCCATAGGAATGTATTAGTGCCGGATCCGGCATTCAAAATACCGGAATGCCGGATCCGGCCATCCGGTCTACGCATGCGCAGACCTTTAAAAATGAAAACGAATGAAAAAAAAATGGAAAAAAAAACAAAAACAAAAAAAAAAACGGATCCGTTTTGCCTGATGACACCGGAAAAACGGATCCGGTATTGCAATGCATTTTTCTGACTGATCAGGCATTTTTTAGACTGATCAGGATCCTGATCAGTCAGAAAAATGCCTGATCAGTCAGAAAAAATGACATCCGTTTGCATACAGTTTGCCTGATCAGGCAGTCAGTTCAGGCAACGGAACTGCCTGCCGGAATCAAACAACGCAAGTGTGAAAGTAGCCTTAGGCAAGTGACAAAACAAACAGTCATATTCAAACAAAAAGTCACCTTGCGGTGTTGGTGGTAATTCACACCATGCGGCAATTCTGCCTCAAAAAGTCCTTGCTGATCGCAGCACCAACCTGTTTTTTTACGCCAAACAAGTAGCAAGCCTTCATCCAGACACAAGGCTCCCAGATCCCAACACAGAGACCCGCTTTCTGAGCCCAGCTGCCTATTTAAGGACAGCCAGGTGCTGTCAAAACCCAGACCGGCACTTAAAGGGACTCTGTCACCAGTTTCTGACCCCCACTTTTAAAAATATGGTTCTGTGCATGGAGCCCTTGTGATTCCTATTGTGGTCTTATAAGCTAAATCTGCTGGCTCATTTAGTTAAAAAAAACGTTTTATCTAACCTGTCAGTCATCTTGTTAAGGTGCCCAGGGCGTTGCTCATGGCTTGAAGATGCCGCCCGCCGCCGTTCGTGCCCAGCTCCTCCTCTGCTCTCATCAGCGCCGCCTGAAAATACTTAGATACGCCTCCGGCTCTCCCTCACTCCCCCCTCCTTCTTTTCTAAGATCCCGCGCGTGCGGCAGTGTTCGCATTATCGGGAGGTTGAGCGAAGTGCCCGCGCATGCGCACTTCGCTCAATGAGGCTGAACGGAAAAGTCCGCACGGGCGCATCAAGCACAGGCCTGTGCGCACGCGCGGGATCTTAGAAAAGAAGGAGGGGGGAGTGAGGGAGAGCCGGAGGCGTATCTAAGTATTTTCAGGCGGCGCTGATGAGAGCAGAGGAGGAGCTGGGCACGAACGGCGGCGGCGGGCGGCATCTTCAAGCCATGAGCAACGCCCTGGGCACCTTAACAAGATGACTGACAGGTTAGATAAAACGTTTTTTTTAACTAAATGAGCCAGCAGATTTAGCTTATAAGACCACAATAGGAATCATAAGGGCTCCATGCACAGAACCATATTTTTAAAAGTGGGGGTCAGAAACTGGTGACAGAGTCCCTTTAAACTCCGGTCCGGTATTTGACCTCACCTGGCTGGAAACCAGCCCAGCCGCACATGTTGGGAGGAAAATACCTGCCTTCCCAGACAAAACCCCTCACTGTGTCACAATATATATAAGTAGCAAAAAGGCAGCACTCCAAAATTAGTAAAAAAATGAAGAAAAATGCTTTTATTCACCCATGTGGATACGCAACATTTCGGCTCAACACTAGAGCCTCTATCAAACTGCTTGAGAAAGGCTCTAGTGTTGAGCCGAAACATTGCGTATCTACATGGGTGAATAATAGCATTTTTCTTCATTTTTTACTGATTTTGGAGTGCTGCCTTTTTGCCACTTTGTGTATTGGGCAATAGTCTAGTCCCTTCGGGCGTGCACCCTTTTTTGTTCAAGTTGGATGTAGTGCTGCCAGATTTTTGCTTTATACATATATATATATATTGATGATATTGATGATCTATCCTGAGGATAGGTCTTCAAAATAAAAGGACTGGAAAGCCCCTTTAAAAATAGAACATAATTATAAAATTACAAAAATCAGATTCTGAGAAGCTAATTCTTAAAGGGTTTCTACCACTTGCTGTGGACACATTTCGTTTTCAGACACTAGCGATCCGCTAGTGTCTGATGTACCATACAAGCCAAGTATTATATTCCTCCGTTCCGCCATTTTCTTTAAAAAAGCACTTTTCTATTTATGCAAATGAGCCTCTAGGTGCTATGTGGGTGTCTTTTCAGCACCTAGAGGCTCCGTCTACCTTCATAAACTGCCGCCCAGCTCCTCGCTCCAGCACGCCCATCTCCTAGTGAAATCGATCCTCCCCCTGCTTCTGGCGTCCGAAATCTCGTGCCTGCGCCGTTCGTCTCTGCATTCGGCGGCATTCGGCGCAGTCAATGTCTGAGCGGTCAGACATTGACTGCGCCTGCGCCGAATGCAGAGACGAATGGCGCAGGCACGAGATTTCGGACGCCAGAAGCAGGGGGAGGATCGATTTCACTAGGAGATGGGCGTGCTGGAGCGAGGAGCTGGGCGGCAGTTTATGAAGGTAGACGGAGCCTCTAGGTGCTGAAAAGACACCCACATAGCACCTAGAGGCTCATTTGCATAAATAGAAAAGTGCTTTTTTAAAGAAAATGGCGGAACGGAGGAATATAATACTTGGCTTGTATGGTACATCAGACACTAGCGGATCGCTAGTGTCTGAAAACGAAATGTGTCCACAGCAAGTGGTAGAAACCCTTTAAGTTACAATATGGCTGCACTTCCTTCTGTTGCCAAATAAAATGTAAATTTAAAAGGTTATGTACAACTTTGGTGGAAAATATTAGAATGATTGCATTTTACTCACTTTGGGCTAAAAATCATTTTTTTTAAAAGGTCTTTATTAAAAATATTGAGCCGTTCTGTCACAAAGGTTTAACTGTTTTCTAGCTGTATGAATCCTACTTTTTACTTTATGTCATCTAATAACCCTCATCTCTAATTTAGTAAGTCATAAACACCTATTTAAGCCACATTCTCATCAGTAAGATAAGAACTGAGCAATAATGAGCGTTTATAAGGTCAGAGAGCAGAAATAAAGAGTCCATCAGCTCCCTGCCTGATGGAAAAGAGAGACAATTCAGATTCCTCTATTAGAGCATCTCAGCCCTGTACAGAAAAAAAGGCTCCATATTTGTAATAAAGACCAATTTAAAAAAATGATTTTTAGCTCAAAATTAGTACAATGCCACCAAAGGAGTACATAGCCTTTAATTGCTGAACTGTAAAATGTAAGGACATTCTGCTACACTTTTAAGGACTTTACCTTGGAGGAGAGCTGGTGTATGGTGCTCTGCGTTCTCCTTCCTGAGGAGCAGCAGCAAGCAGTGGAGGGGCGGTTCAGGAGCGGAGAGGTCCAGCTTCTCCCCTGGGTGGGCTGGTGGTTTATTGGGGCAGAAGACAGACACCTGCAATGAAGTGAGAAGGTATACAGAGAAGGCATGTCACAAATTAGCACGAGTTGGGGTCTTAGAGCGGAGAACCCTACCAGTAACCAAAAGGAAACGTTCTGCAGTGCTCTGCTCTGTCTTAAAGGCGATGTGCAGGTGTTTTTTAAGTTCCCTCTATCTAGTGGTACCTGTGAAGAAATTCTATACTAACCTGCTACCCAATACTGTATTCCGAATCCAAGGCTCCCGGGCTGTCATCAGTGGACTTACCGCCCCGCCAGTTTGTCAACTTCCACATGGACGCGGTCATTGGCTGCAGTGGCGCATGTGACCCCCATCTGTCTGAAAGTTTACAGGCTGGGGACTGGAAGATCACTGAAGGGAGCCAGGGGACCGGAACGGAGAGGAATAGGTGGGTGTCAGTTTTTCAGCAGTTATAAGGTACTTTCATACTTGCGGCAGAGGATTCCGTCGCCGGAACTGCCTGCTGGATCCGTCAAAACGTATGCAAACTGATGGCATTTGTCAGACAGATCAGGATCCTGGAAAAAACGTATCCGGCATTTATTTTTATCACATTTTTTGCCGTCTGAGCATGCTCAGACCGCAATGCCGGATCCGTTTTGCCGGAGCACTCGGGCATTATTGCATTTCAATGGGAAAAAATGCCGGATCCGGTATTCCGGCAAGTGTTCCGGAATTTTGGACGGAGATAAAACCGCGGCATGCTGCGGTATTATCTCCGTCCTGAAATGGCAAAAAGACTGAACTGAAGACATCCTGATGCATCCTGAGCGGATTGCTCTCCATTCAGAATGCATTAGGATAAAACTGATCAGTTCTTTTCCGGTATTGAGCCCCTAGGACGGAACTCAGTGCCTGGAAAAGAATAACACTAGTGTGAACGTACCCCAACACATTGCTAAAGAGTCCAAAAAGCCAAATAATCCCTTTAAGGAAACAGCAATTTTTTTTACATTTAACTTTTTTATTTTTCCACTGATGTAGTGACAGGAAGACTTTTACGTTGTTGGCACCATTTTGGGGTACTTATGATGTACAACTTTCATTTTCCTTCTTTCCTAATTTCTCTCAGTATGATTACAGAGATACTTATTTTTCCATCTGCAGAACTTTATGAGGGCTTGCTCTATAGTGGGATGAGTTGCCTTTCTTATACTTTAAGTTGTTATGGATGCAGCATTACCAAATATACTGTATATAGTTCTTTTTTTTTCTTTTTTTCCCCTTAATATTGTATTTTTACGAGGAACATCTTTACTTGAAATTTTTCTACAAACATTGATCTTCTTACAATTTTTTTTTCACCCCATTATAGGACCTGATCATGCAATTGTTTGATCACCTGTAAAGCAGTGTATGATACCTGTCAGTGACACACACTGACAGGCAGCCCAGTAGGTCCTGTGTTGGGCAGGGACTAATAGGCAGACCTGGAGGCATCATTGTTAGGCCCCTGTCTGCCATGACAACCCATTCATTGGAGCAACAGAAGAAGCTGCTTCCATCTATCTAACCACTTAGATGCAGGTCAGCACTGACCCTGGTATCTAGGAGGTGAAACTGCCGGGATTGGAGTTACCTCTGATCCTTGCTATTAGATGTAAGTGCCAGCTCCTATGCCGTCACTATGACTTTACTAATGTGGAGGAAAGGGGTTGATACATACAATTCCTACAGAAAAGGCCAAGAGGCCTGAACACTATACCTGGGCAGCAGACAGGTTAAACATGGCTCCTCGTTTAGCAGAGAGACGAAGGCGCCGGATGCCATGAATGGAGAATCCTCGCTGGCAGCATGTGTCTATTACATCTCCATAAGCACGGGGTGGCACAGTAGGCGAGACCACCAGAAAGACATCACCTGAAGGGGCCGGGAAACACATGAATAGTGTGGAAGTGGAGGGCCGCACACTGTAGTTGCTGGTGCCCGCAAAGACTGAACAGTCGTAATCAATGTAAATTGCGGCACAGTTGGTAATTGCAGTTTTGGTAATTTTATTCATGCGATATCATACAAAATTCATGATCCAGTTACATTATAAGCTCAGTTAGACGACCACTCTTGATAATGATGATGACCGGACGTTTCGGTCCAAAAACGGACCTTCTTCAGCGGTCTTATTATCTGTGATAGTAATAACACAGATCACATTAATAATGTCATTTCTCATTTAAAATGACTAATTCTCATTTATTTTCTATTATTTTTCCTACACTATCTGGTTCAGATCTCCTGCTGTAGTAATGCACGTTGATGTTTCAGGTGCACATCTTACTACCCCGTGATTATCTTCATACAGTTACATATTTCTTTTCTCGTCGTCCATATCTAACATGTTCACACACTGCCATCCCCCATCCATAGTTTATTCACCGAACACCACATTCCATATCCATTTTTATCCATTTTCATTTATTATCCTTAAGTTCTCCTCTGCATTTGCCTCCTAAATGTGTGGGACGCATAGCACTACTTGCTATGTCACATGATGCTGCTGTGGAACGCACGCTCGCGCCACCGACGAAGCAGCCGCCGGCTCACTGCGCACAGTGCTTCTACTTCCGGCGGCTGCTTCATGAATTATTATCACAGGGATCGCAGGTCAGTGGATGTAACGGAGCATTAGATTGCATAGAAAGGGGGAATATAAATGTAATTTTAACTCCTAAGACTCCTGTGCCCAGCCTTCTGTCTCCCAGGGAAGCACAGCGTCTGCACAGCCCTTAGCAACGCTCTTTTGAAGAGTGCTTCTAAGGGCCATTTCAGCCCCAGTTTTCTACCAAAAATAAAAGTTTTGGCTAAATAAAGTCTATTGCAAAATTGTTACCTATCACTTGCCCTACACTTTAGCAAAAATAAATAAAAATATGACAGTTATCCTTTAAGTATTATCTTTTTAATTCAAGCATCATCTTCTTCCAACCTCCTTATTCAGCCCTGTAATTTACCTTGCCCTGTAAGCACCCCAGTGGCTATCCCCATATGCATTCCCCTTGCAGTACACAGACCCCTTATTCCCTAGAGACTATATACTCCCCTCCTATCTTCATTTTCATTGTAAATCCCTATCAACATCTATTCCTCCTACATGCTGTATCTCTATAATTTCTCAATAATTTTCTAGAAATTTCTTAGAGATTCTTAATCATGTCCGTCTGGCTACATCATTAAGGTGATCTGTGTTATTATATCACAGATAATAGGACCGCTGAGGAAGGTCCGTTTGGACCGAAACGTCCTGGTCATCATTATCAACAGTGGTCGCTTAACTGAGCTTATAATGTAACTGGATCATGAATTTTGTATGATATCGCATAAATAAAATTACCAAAACGGGAAACAATTGAAAAATGCCACAGTGACAAGACAGATCTGTCCTGGGAGACAACAGAGCGGTGTTTTATCTATACTGCAGCGTTTCAAGTCTCAAGGACCAATTATAGGAGTCTTAAAGGGGTATTCTGGTAACAGGAAGTTACCTTCCTATGCACAGGATGGGGGTCAGACTTGCTGCCCTGCTGTACTCGGCTATCTCTAGCAGTCCCATAGACTTTGAATAGAGCAGTAGTGAGCATGCTCGACCATTGCTTATTCAAACAGGGTCATGGGACACCCGATCTTGTTCCGGCAGTCAGACCCCCACCATCTAACAGGTATCCCCTACCAGAATTCTGTCTCTAAATGGTAATTCTACTGTAGTAACTGTACTAAAAGATTTCTCTAAGTGCCATACAAGGCTTGCAGCTCTGCAGCACTTACTAAAGGTGAATGAAGGGTGGTCGCAGTTACCTGAGTGCACAAAGCATTGCGTTACCTACCCCTAGTGGTCGCTGTGAGCAGAGCAGGAGGACTGGCAATGACTTTCTGTCGGGCTCTGAGATCTAATATCGGGAAAAGATACGAATGACAGAAAGAAAATACTAACGATGAAGAACTTAATAAGTGAAAAGTTACACTTATTACCTGAGTGGCAGGCTCCTTCCTGATGGATCCGAAATTCGAGTGTTCAGGACCCCATTGCTGGGAATTCTACCACCAAACCAATGACTGAGGTCCCTCAATATGTTCCCTGAGGTGCGGGAATAATGCAGGAGCGGAGATTCTCTTGTGAGACCATAGAGGGCGCTCAGGGAGTTCTGGTCTGTCTGACGGGCAAGCTGTGGATCACAGGGGCCCGATATGCTTTCCCATGTGCTGCCTGCGTGGGACCCCCGCAAGGCCATAGCCAGGACTGGTAGGCTTTTCATGTCTCCTTCGGCATAGGAAGGAGGGATGGTGTCTGAAAAAGAAGGGTAAAACCAATTTTGACAGTATTACATATATATATATATATATATATATGTACATACACAGTCAGGTCCATAAATATTCGGACATGGACATAATTCTAACATTTTTGGCTCTATACACCACCACAATGGATTTGAAATGAAACGAACAAGATGTGATTTACCTGCAGACTGTCGGCTTTAATTTGAGGATATTTACATCCAAATCAGGTGAACGGTGTAGAAATTACAACAGTTTGCATATGTGCCTCCCTCTGGTTAAGGGACCAAAAGTAATGGGACAATTGGCTTCTCGGCTGTTCCATGGCCGGTGTGTGTTATTCCCTCATTATCCCAATTACACTGAGCAGATACAAGGTCCAGAGGTCATTTCCAGTCTGCTATTTGCATTTGGAATCTGTTGCTGTCAACTCTCAAGATGAGATGCAAAGAGCTGTCACTATCAGTGAAGGAAGCCATCATCAGGCTGAAAAAACACAACAAACCCATCAGAGAGATAGCAAAAACATTAGGCGCGGCCAAAACAACTGTATGGAACATTCTTAAAAAGAAGGAACGCACCGGTGAGCTCAGCAACACCAAAAGACCCGGAAGACCACGGAAAACAACTGTGGTGGATGACCGAAGAATTCTTTCCCTGGTGAAGAAAACACCCTTCACAACAGTTGGTCGGATCAAGAACACTCTCCAGGAGGTAGGTGTATGTGTGTCAAAGTCAGCAATCAAGAGAAGACTTCACCAGAGTGAATACAGAGGGTTCACCACAAGATGTAAACCATTGGTGAGCCTCAAAAACAGGAAGGCCAGACTAGAGTTTGCCAAACGACATCTAAAAAAGCCTTCACAGTTCTGGAACAACATCCTATGGACAGATGAGACCAAGATCAACTTGTACCAGAGTGATGGGAAGAGAAGAGTATGGAGAAGGAAAGGAACTGCTCATGATCCTAAGCATACCACCTCATCAGTGAAGCATGGTGGTGGTAGTGTCATGGACGTGGGCATGTATGGCTGCCAATGGAACTGCTTCTCTTGTATTTATTGATGATGTGACTGCTGACAAAAGCAGCAGGATGAATTCTGAAGTGTTTCGGGCAATATTATCTGCTCATATTCAGCCAAATGCTTCAGAACTCATTGGACGGCGCTTCACAGTGCAGATGGACAATGACCCAAAGCATACTGCAAAAGCAACCAAAGAGTTTTATAAGGGAAAGAAGTGGAATGTTATGCAATGGCCGAGTCAATCACCGGACCTGAATCTGATTGAGCTGCATTTCACTTGCTGAAGACAAAACTGAAGGGAAAATGCCCCAAGAACAAGCAGGAACTGGGACAGTGGCAGTGGAGGCCTGGCAGAGCATCACCAGGGATGAAACCCAGCGTCTGGTGAGGTCTATGCGTTCCAGACTTCAGGCTGTAATTGACTGCAAAGGATTTGCAACCAAGTATTAAAAAGTGAAAGTTTGATTTATGATTTAGATTCTGTCCCATTACTTTTGTTCCCTTAACCAGTGGGAGGCACAGATGCAAACTGTGGTAATTCCTGCACCGTTCACCTGATTTGGATGTAAATACCTCAAATTACAGCTGACAGTCTGCAGGTAAAGCACATCTTGTTTGTTTCATTTCAAATCCATTGTGGTGGTGTATAGAGCCAAAAATGTTAGAATTGTGTTGATGTCCCAATATTTATGGACCTGACTGTATATAGAGTCATAGGACACCCTTTTATTTCAGAAACAAAAGGGAAAATGAAATATCTGAATACCCCAGCAAATATTGGGTGAGGGGGCCTATCTTTGAAGCTATGTCCAGAACATGGCCACCATCTTGGTTCATGGGCAAATATTTCCAATGGGAAGGGGGTCATCTAGCATATCAAATAATTTTCCCAGAAGTCGATTGCCACAATCAGATTTCCAATATCTTTTGTGGTTCAAAAGTTATCAACACAGAAACGTGCAACAACATCCGGGAACGTTCCCTGTGATGCACAGCTATTTGACGTGTTCAATGTGTTGTCCCTGGTGCTGAACACAGAACTGAAGGCTCAAAAGTTTTGAACTTTCTGTTATTGTTATTAACACAGAAAGTTAAAAACTATTGAGCCTTCAGCTCTGTGTGCATCACCAGGGACAAGACGCTGAACATGTCAAATAGCTCTGCGTCACAGGGAATGTTCCCGGTGTTGTTGCACCTTTCTGTGCTGATAACTTTTGAACCACAATAGATATTGCAATCGATTTCTGAGAAAATTATGATCTTCTCTGATATGCTACATGACCCCCTTCCCTTGATCCAATATGTCGGCTGACAAGATGGCGGCCATGTTCTGGACATTGCCTAAAAGATAGCCCCCCTCACCCATTACTTGCTGGGGTCTTCAGATATTTCAGTTTCCCTTTAGTTTCTGAGATAAAAGGGTGTCCTGCGACTTTTGACTCACCCTGTATGTATAACTTTATGTATAAAAACACACACGTACATATGTTAGGACGCAGAGCGGAGACTTCTGGGTATAGCAGTCTTACTCCGCATACATCCAGCCCGGCTGTGAGGATGAGGTGTAAGGCATGGTGAAAAGCAACAGAATCATGGAGGAGGGTATCGTACATTATGATAGGGACCACCTATGGAGAGAAGAAAAAAGGAAGGCTCCTAAGAACCACAGAAATAGAGATATATATTGGATTGTTGGGGGTCCCTCTGATCACTAGCATGAGGGTCTCATGCTAGCATGTGAGTGAGCATGCACGCCACCGCTCAATTCAAAGTCTACTGGACTTACTGACATGTATAGGACTCGCTGACCCCTCATTGCCATAGACTTTGAATGCAGCAGTAGAGGGCATGCTCGACCACAGCACCATTCAAAGTCTATTGGAATGACTGACATGTATAGGACTCAGCCAACCCGTCATTACCATAGACTTTGAATGGAGCAGTAGCGGGCATGCTCAACCACCACTCTAGTCAAAGTCTATTGGCTGACTAACATAGCATGTATAGGACTCAGCCGACCTGTTATTACCATAGATTGTGAATGGAGCAGTAGTGGGCATGCTCGGCCACCACTCCAGTCAAGACTATTGGGCTGACTGCGATAGCATGTATAGTACTCAGCCAACCTGTCATTGCCATAGATTGTGAATGGAGTAGTAGTGGGCATGCTCAACCACCACTCTATTCAAAGTCCTCCACGCTGCAGTCATGAAAAGGGGCATTGGGATCCATCTGTCTTAGAGATCAGGGAGACCCCTGCAATCAAACATTAATCTCCTATCCTGTGGACAAGTTATAAATGTCAGATGCTGCATGAGAACCACTAATTGAAAGCACAGAAATGGGTTGTCACCCAAGTTCCCTAGAGGTCTGGGCAGGATATCTCTAGTCATCTAGCATTACAAGACTAGATGATGTATTAAAGGGGCTGCACATGATTAGAAAAACATGGCTGCTTTCTTCCATAAAACAGCGCCTCCCCTGCCACAGGTTATAGATGGTATTGCAGGTCAGCGCCATACACTTTAATAGAGCTGAGTTGCAATAACAGACACCACCATGGACAGGTATGGTACTGTTTCTTGCAGAAAAATGATCTCACCGTGTACAACTCCTTTAAAGGGGTATTCCCATCTCAGAAACAGTGACCCGCACCTATCTCTAAAACGAAGTCTAACATAAGGCCGGCGGTGTTGGGTCCGGCCACCACCAAGCCTTCCTATTGGCCTGCCGAAAATAGCCGAGTGGCACGCTCCCATTTATTTCTTTGGGGCCGTCGGAAATAGCAGAGCCAGACCTTGGCTATTTTCAGCGGCCCCATATGAATGAATAGAGGGCAGCCGTGCATGCGCTGTGCACCCTCCAGGACTTTGCCCGTTCCGTTATCGATATAAGTGCGGGACCCAGAGGTGGGACCTGCACCTATCAGCAGCGACTGCCCCCATTGTCTGAGAAGACACAACCCCTTTAATGCTTGACTAAACGGATTTACTCCATCAAGCTGACATAAAAGGAAAACGCAGCGTTTGATAGAATTAAATTACCGGATTTATCTGTCGAACTGTAAGATTCTTACCTCAATTTCCCCATCCTTGAAGAATTCGGGGGCCAGAGGACTCAGCTTCTCCTCAGTCTCCAACGTTTGCCAGAAAAATCCAGAGGGTGAGGAGAAGACCTTCTCCACCGCCTGCAGAGGGGAGAGAATGGGAACAGATCACTGTAGTAAACCAGATATGTGAAAATAGCAAAAATTATAATTTCTCATCCGTATGATGATTGGGGGACACAGGCTTGACCGTGGGTATAGCTGTTGCCACTAGGAGGCGACACTAAGCACAAAAGGTGTGAGCTCCTTCCGTCGGCTATACCCTTCCTACAGGTTTAGCTTAGTGTCTGTAAGAGCACACGTTTGCCTCTTCTGACGCTTCTCTGGGGCGTAGAGTTTTGCAGACGGTGTGTCACAACCAGACAGCTGAGAAGCTCTGACAGAGGCCTTTCAGAACCTCCTCCTTGAATTTCTGTGTTGTGGTATTCAGCTCCTCCTCTCGTCAGCCTCTCTCAGCTGTCATGTCTTAATTGCTTCCCTTTAAATGCCTCCTCAGAATGCTTTTCTGGGCGGCTTATATTTCCTCCTGGAGTGTGTGTGCACGCTGTTCTGTCCTCCTGTTTGCTTCAAAGCTAAGTGTACTTTTATATGTTTATATCTGTTTGCTGGATCCCAGATGACCCTGACTCCCTCCGTGTCTTGTGTAGGGAGCCGGTGGTCGTGTCCCCTCACTATTGTAGGGTGCTCAGGGCTTTATAGTCAAGGTTCGTGGATATGCAAACCTCCACCATTAGGATCTTTGCATAGGCTGAGCAGCCAGGGAAAGTGCCAGGTCTTCTGCAGGGGTCTCCCTTGGTTCCTTAGTTTTTGGATCCAGCGAGTCGTTTATACATGTTGCTTTGCCTTGTTACCTGTACACATTCCGTGACATTATAAGCCGCCGAAACCGTCTTAAGCATGGATCCGGTTTCACTTTTGGCTGAACGCTTCCAGGGTCTTTCATTGGAGGTAGCTGACCTCCGTAAGACTTTGTCTCAGCTTCAAGTGACCGGTTCAGCTTGCGTTCATGGAGCTTGTTCTGAGCCTAAGATCTCGCTCCCGGATACGTTCTCCGGGGGTAGTGAGAATTTTGTGCGTTTTAGAGAGGCTTGCAAACTCCATTTTCGCCTTCTTCCCCATTCTTCTGGTGATGAGGAACGGAGGGTGGGGATCATTATATCGCTGCTCAGGGGTAACGCTCAGTCCTGGGCCTTTTCGCTGCCGGAGGGGGCACGGCCCCTCCGTTCAGTGGATGAATTCTTTTTAGCCCTGGGTCAGATATATGATGATCCGGATCGTATTGCTCTGGCGGAGTCTAGACTACGTCTCCTATGCCAGGGTAAACAATCCGCAGAAATATACTGCTCAGAATTTCGGAGTTGGGCAGCTGATACTGGTTGGAATGATGCTGCACTCCGAAGTCAATTTTGCCATGGTCTTTCAGAGGGATTGAAAGATGCATTTGCCTTTCATGAAAGGCCTATTTCTTTGGACTCTGCTATGTCTCAGGCCGTTTGTATTGACAGGCGTCTTAGAGAGAGAGGAGAGATCTCTCCTTCCTGTCATACTCGGTCCCAGGACTGTGCAGCGGTCCCATTCTCTGCGCAGGGGTCTCAGTCGCTGTCAGCCCCTTCTGAGCAGGAGCCCATGCAGCTGGGGTTGATTGCTTCTGACAATAGAAGATTCAGCCCGCATGGGAGGGTTTGTTTTTGTTGTGGAGGTATTAATCATTTGGCAAATATTTGTCCCTCTAGGAGATTCAGGCAGTTCTCTGGGTATAATAAAGAAACAAAGAGGAAAAAATCTTTGAAAAATGTTCCGTCTGTTACTATTGGCAGGATTGAGGCGGAAATTGAAGATTTTCCGTTTGCTTGTAGTTCCCGTTTTGTCCTGCCGGCTAGGGTGGCGCTAGAGAGCAAGAACATTTTTTGTGAGATTTTTGTGGATAGTGGAGCAGCGGTTAATCTCATTGATAATCACTTTGCGATAACTCATGGTTTCCAGGTGTGCGCTTTGAGAAAGGATATTCCTGTGTTTTCTATCGATTCCGCTCCACTTTCTCAGAAGTCATTAAAGGGCATAGTTCACAATATCCGTTTAATTGTGAGTGATGCTCATGTTGAGGATGTGTCATGTTTCGTCCTTAGCGGTTTGCCGACTCCTCTAGTGTTGGGGCTACCCTGGCTCACTAAACATAACCCCACCATTGAGGCAAATAAATGGTTGGAGTGACTTTTGCAGAGAGAATTGCCTCACGACATCTGTTTCTGAGGTTGCTACTAAGACTGTACCATCTTTTCTCTCTGAATTTTCGGATGTCTTCTCTGAGAGTGGAGTTCAGGATTTGCCCCCGCACAGGGAGTACGATTGCCCTATTAATCTCATCCCAGACGCCAAGCTGCCTAAATCTCGTTTATACAATCTTTCCCAACCTGAGAGGATCGCTATGCGTACTTATATCTCTGAGAGTCTGAGAAAGGGACACATACGACCCTCAAAGTCACCTGTTGCCGCTGGTTTTTTCTTTGTTAAGAAAAAAGATGGTTCTTTAAGACCTTGTCTGGATTTCAGGGAGCTGAACAATATCACAATTCGTGACCCTTATCCGCTTCCTCTGATCCCGGACCTGTTTAACCAGGTTGTTGGGGCTAAAGTCTTTTCTAAATTAGATTTAAGAGGGGCATACAACCTGGTCAGGGTCAGAGAAGGGGACGAATGGAAGACGGCCTTCAATACCCCTGAGGGCCATTTTGAGAATTTGGTTATGCCTTTTGGGTTGATGAATGCCCCAGCCGTTTTTCAGCATTTCGTGAACAGCATTTTTTATCATTTGATGGGAAAATTTGTATTGGTGTATTTGGATGACATTTTGATTTTTTCTCCCGATTTCAAAACTCATAAGGAACATTTACGTCAGGTCTTGCTCATCCTGCGGGAGAATAAACTATATGCGAAACTGGAAAAATGTGTGTTTGCGGTTCCAGAAATTCAATTTCTGGGGTTTCTTCTCTCCGCTTCTGGTTTTCGCATGGACCCCGAGAAGGTCCGCGCTGTGCTTGAGTGGGAGCTTCCTGAGAATCAAAAGGCGCTGATGCGTTTTTTGGGCTTTGCCAATTATTACAGGAAGTTCATTTTGAATTATTCTTCTATTGTTAAACCACTCACTGATATGACCAGAAAGGGGGTAGATTTTTCTTCTTGGTCAGTAGAGGCGCGTAAGGCCTTTTCTGATATCAAGGAGAGTTTTGCTTCCGCTCCCATCTTGGTGCAACCTGATGTTTCATTACCCTTCATAGTTGAGGTTGATGCTTCTGAGGTGGGTGTGGGGGCGGTCTTGTCTCAGGGTTCCTCTCCTGCCAATTGGCGACCGTGTGCCTTTTTCTCAAGAAAACTCTCCTCCGCAGAGAGAAATTACGATGTGGGAGATAGGGAATTGTTGGCCATCAAGTTGGCTTTTGAGGAATGGCGCCATTGGCTAGAGGGGGCCAGACACCCTATTACCGTATTTACTGACCATAAAAATCTGGCCTACTTGGAGTCAGCCAAGCGTCTGAACCCGAGACAGGCCAGATGGTCGTTGTTCTTTTCTAGGTTTAATTTTGTTGTCACGTTCCGCCCTGGAGTTAAGAATGTGAAGGCAGATGCCCTGTCACGTTGTTTTCCGGGAGGCGGGAATTTTGAAGACCCGGGTCCCATTTTGGCTGAAGGTGTGGTGGTCTCTGCTCTTTTTCCTGAATTGGAGGCAGAGGTGCAGGCAGCCCAGTCAGAGGCTCCTGATCTTTGTCCTCCTGGGAGGTTGTTTGTGCCTCTCGCTTTAAGACACAAGATTTTTAAAGAACACCACGATACGGTCCTTGCTGGGCACCCGGGGGTAAGAGCCACACTGGATCTCATCGCTCGGAGATTCTGGTGGCCTGCGCTTCGTAAGTCGGTTGAGGGTTTTGTGGCAGCCTGCGAGACTTGCGCTCGTGCCAAGGTCCCTCATTCACGGCCATCAGGTCCTCTCCTTCCCTTACCCATTCCTTCCCGTCCTTGGACACATCTGTCCATGGACTTTATCACGGACCTGCCTCATTCCTCGGGGAAGACTGTGATTCTGGTGGTGGTGGACCGTTTTAGCAAAATGGTGCATTTCATCCCTTTTCCTGGTTTGCCCAATGCTAAGACGCTGGCGCAGGCATTTGTTGATCACATTGTCAAGTTGCACGGTATTCCTTCAGACATAGTCTCTGATAGGGGCACGCAGTTTGTTTCCAGATTCTGGAAGGCTTTCTGTTCTCGCTTGGGGGTTCGGTTGTCATTCTCTTCTGCTTTCCACCCGCAGTCGAATGGCCAGACAGAGCGCGTCAATCAGAATCTGGAGACATATCTGCGTTGTTTTGTGGCGGAGAATCAAGAGGATTGGTGTTCTTTTTTGTCCCTTGCTGAGTTTGCTTTAAATAACCGTCGTCAGGAGTCCTCTGATAAGTCACCATTTTTTGGTGCATATGGGTTTCATCCACAGTTTGGGACTTTCTCGGGAGAGGGGTCTTCTGGTTTACCTGATGAGGACAGATTCTCCTCGTCTTTGTCATCTATTTGGCAAAAGATTCAAGAGAATCTAAAGAGCATGAGTGAGAGATATAAGCGTGTGGCTGATAAGAGACGTGTGCTTGGTCCGGACCTGAATGTTGGTGATCTGGTGTGGTTGTCTACCAAGAATATCAAATTGAAGGTTCCCTCCTGGAAGTTGGGTCCTAGGTTTATTGGGCCTTACAAAATCCTGTCTGTCATCAATCCTGTTGCATACCGTCTTGATCTTCCTCAGACTTGGAAGATCCATAATGTTTTTCATAAGTCCTTATTGAAACCTTATGTTCAACCCATTGTACCCTCGCCTTTGCCTCCTCCTCCGATTATGGTTGATGGGAATCTTGAATTCCAGGTCTCTAGGATTGTGGATTCTCGTCTTGTCCGCGGTTCTCTTCAGTACCTTGTTCAGTGGGAGGGGTATGGTCCTGAGGAGAGGATGTGGGTCCCAGTGACGGACATTAAGGCCTCTCGTCTCATCAGGGCATTCCATAGGTCCCATCCTGAGAAGGTGGGCTCTGAGTGTCCGGAGTCCACTCGTAGAGGGAGGGGTACTGTCACAACCAGACAGCTGAGAAGCTCTGACAGAGGCCTTTCAGAACCTCCTCCTTGAATTTCTGTGTTGTGGTATTCAGCTCCTCCTCTCGTCAGCCTCTCTCAGCTGTCATGTCTTAATTGCTTCCCTTTAAATGCCTCCTCAGAATGCTTTTCTGGGCGGCTTATATTTCCTCCTGGAGTGTGTGTGCACGCTGTTCTGTCCTCCTGTTTGCTTCAAAGCTAAGTGTACTTTTATATGTTTATATCTGTTTGCTGGATCCCAGATGACCCTGACTCCCTCCGTGTCTTGTGTAGGGAGCCGGTGGTCGTGTCCCCTCACTATTGTAGGGTGCTCAGGGCTTTATAGTCAAGGTTCGTGGATATGCAAACCTCCACCATTAGGATCTTTGCATAGGCTGAGCAGCCAGGGAAAGTGCCAGGTCTTCTGCAGGGGTCTCCCTTGGTTCCTTAGTTTTTGGATCCAGCGAGTCGTTTATACATGTTGCTTTGCCTTGTTACCTGTACACATTCCGTGACACGGTGGTTCTCCGATTGGCCGGAGGGTTCTTGTTTAGGCCCACCCTTAGAACTGCTCTGTAACATCCCATGGTCAAGCCTGTGTCCCCCAATGATACGGATGAGAAAACTAGAATTTTTTTGCTTAGTGTCTGTAGGAGGCAGACCTCTCTGCTTTGCAGGTGTGATAATTTGCTTCCTTTTTTTAAATTTTTTTTCTTTTTTCTTTCCTTTTAGCAGGATTTCAGGTAGTCCTGGCTGCCTGCATTCCCACCCAGGAGACGGGAGATCAGGGGGTCCCCCAAACCCGCTGCTGGTTCCCGACCTCCAGAAGTCAAGGAGGACCAGAGGTTCTTAAAGCCTCTGCATCCCGCCAGCCTTCGGATCACCACGGACGCCCACCACAAGTCCCCTCTGTTTGCGGTGTAGCGGCCCTTCCCAAGGGGCCGCACACTGAAGGTGGTGATCCGGCTGGAGCCAGGGGGGCGGGGGGCAGAAGACGTTGGACGGGTGCGCTCCATCTGCAGGCCATTCCACCTTGTTACGGCATCCGGTTCGGGGCTCCACCGGGAGGCCCCGGCTCTTTTGCTGCCTACTCCCGTGTCCCCCAATGAACGGAAGAGAAACAGATTTTACAGTAAGTACAAAAATCTAGTTATATCCCACAATTTCATGAGACATCACCAATTACAGAATGTGCACACCCATGCACCCACCACTAGGGGGAGCTTGTTGAATACTCAATTTTTTACTATTACCCTGGATACCAATGGCAGCTTACTAGGCTGGATAGCGGTCAGGGGAATCCTCGCTGTGGAGCAGGGTGAGGGTCCCATAGGTGGGACCTGCATCTATCAGACATTTACTGCATAGCCTGAGGATGAGAAAACCTCGCCTCCTCCTTGAACTTAATGGATGTCAATGCAGAAGAAAGTGACAACACTGGAGCCGTCACTTGCAAATCCATTTGCATATTTAGCTTTCTGTGCACTGCCGCTGGGTCACTGGTGCCCCCTGGGCACTTATGGTACTGATGCCAGGAGCATTAAAGCTTAGATTTTTTGATCATACAAGAGGCATAACCATTATGTATACACTGCCCCACCTGTTGTCTACATAAGCTCTGTCAGCAGTTTTGAGGGGTCATAATTCCCTTGAAGACCGGATTTCACTCCATTCAAACTCCCTTCACTTTGTGCAAACCAATATGGCCGCCATTAGCTTTTTTTTTTTTTGGGTGGGATATGGTTCATTTTTATATAAAACAATTCTTAAAGGGTTTGTCTTTCATCGGTATCTAATCAGTGGGGGTCCGACTCCCAGGAACCCCACAGATCGGCTGTTTGGAGAGACTGCGGCCTCTTCCTAGGCCAGCGACGTCCTATTCAAGGGAACGAGACTGAACTGCAATACCAAGCACAGCCACTATACACTGTATGGCGCTGTGCTTGGCGAGCTGCTCGAACAGCTGGTCAGCGGGGGTGCCCGGCGTCGGACTCCCACTGATCAGATATTGAGGACCTATGCTCTGGATAAATCATCAATATTAAACACCCGAAAAACTCCTTTAAAAATCCCCCAATCTACCTGTAAGACGTGTGGCTTTGGTTACCTGTGGGTCGGGGTTCAGCATTACTATGCTGCTTAGCTTCACGACCGGGACCTCCAGGTTTAGCGGGAATAGTTGCCCCTGCAGCTGCTCCATGACGCTCTCTTTCCAGGGGGCGACGCTCTGCAGAGTGTGGTTCGACAGGAACCGGGAAACCTGTTGGTAAAAACTTGATGTCCCACGGAAGTCTTCTTTGCCCTGTGTTAGTGAATGAAACAGTAGCACAGGCTCTATGTCAGGGAATTGCTTAAAAAGTTATTCCCAAATATACTGTATCTGGTAACTCCTCATCATCACTTGATATCGACATTACCAAGAGGAATAATAGAGGAAAGCCACAGCACAGAGTTGTCAGAATAGTTATTTTATTTCATCACATCTTTCCCACCTTGTGCTTTCGCGCCTTGGTACTTTTAAGGGCCGACGCTTCCCGAGGTGAGACGCAGGCATAGAGCGCCAATCCTTCCTCCCGCCACATCTGTTGAAGTCCTAGCACCTGGAAGGGGGCATCGCCCTCGTAGTGGAGATTTAAAGATGCGACCTAACATAAGACATTAAGAGATGAGGACAATGGCCGCTGCATCGAGTATGCAGGAGGAGAGTGCAGTCAGACTCACCAAGGAGAGAAGCCAGGCGAGAAGAGCGTTGTACGCGTTGGCCATTAAGAGCGCTGAGCGGCTGATGTGCTGTCCTGGCGCGAGAACCTGCCCGCAGCGGGACAGACGGATAGTGAGGAGTAAAGCCTCCACTCTGCCGCTCGCTGGCAATGTGTCCATCTCAGGGCCGTACGAAGCTTCCTGTGAAGAGGATCACGGTGGGTCACACACAGAGACATGGTTACCCCTGTGCGCTAAAACGTATTGGGACGTGTTCACAAAAAAATGTCTGGACGGCGAAAAATTGTGCAGATTTTTACTGTTTGTTCACAATTTTTAGAAATACCCGTATAACTTGGCTACGAGTACCATACATGCCATTAATTGTACTAGATGTACCAAAGGGCAGCAGTAACATGCAAAGCTAATCAAGGGTTACTAGAATATGCCATCACTTTATGACCCCCACCGATCCCGAAAATATGGACGCCTGGGCATCTCAAAGTGAGAGGCTACGTTCACACGACAGCCACTAAAAACAGACGCATTGTCATTCTGCATCCACGTGTGGATCCGTTTTCTGGCCGTGTGTCCATTTTTAATGGCCGTTTTGCATCCGGTTTTAAAATGGATGAATGTCATTGTGCGTTTGTTATTTTCTGAAAAACCCAACCCCTGCAGTGCCCTCAGTATATAGTATACCCCCCCACAGAGCCCCCAGTATAAAAAACAGCCACCATATTTCCCCCAGTAGCTATAATGTGCCCCCAGTGTCTATAATGCCCCCAGTATAGAAGGCCCTCCCAAAATGTCCCCCCAGTATAAATATTGACCCCCAATAGTGCCCTCCATTAAGATAGATACGGAAAAAAAAGATAAAAACCCTCACCCCATCCACTTGAACATGAGGGAACACTCGCTCTGGAAGGGAGCAGGACCTGACGCTCCCACCAACACCATGCCACCACGTTGGGAGACTCAGGTCCTGCTCCCTCCGGTGCACAGCGAGTGCTCCCTCACGTTCAAGTGGATGTTTTTTTTGAAAGGCACTTTTACTTGTTTTTAGCGTCTGTTAGACAGGTGCACTCCTGCCTGAACAGCTGTTAAAAACGGAGCCATTGATTTCAATGGGGTCCCATCTGGTCGTGAAAACGGCCAAAAATAGGATATGTCCCAGCTGCTATTCACTGGCCAATAAAAAAACGGCCATGTGAATAGCCCCTAGACTTCTATTAGTTCTGAAAATTGCCATTTTCCTGTTCACTATGGATTTAAAATCTTCACCACGGGTCCGGTTCCTCTACTTTGCGGGTGCTGTAACAAGGGGTGCATTTACCGCACACAAATCGGCGATGGCAATATCCGTCCCGTGCGGACAGATATGCTTCCCCCAAGTGCCATCTTACAATACGTCATACACAAGTCAGTGGCACGAATGTCTTACCAGATGGAACAGCACTGGCGTTTGCTCTGCCGCTGTCTGCCGGCCGCGCACCGAGCTCCGAGGTCTCATCCCCTCCAGCTGGCTCTGCATCGTCTGCCTGCTCTTCTTCTCCCTGTGCCGCTTTTCTCTCTGTGATTGCTCCTCTGTGCTGCAGTGACAAGAGAGACTGGTATTTACCCCTCCATACACGTAACAGAAAAGTGAGCGAACTCCCGATTTCAGCAGGACGGGTTGGCGATGGGTGGGTCCTCCCAACGCTTTCCTGACGGATGATGCCAGGGGAGGAGACGATCAGGCATGTTAAATTATAATGCCCAATCCTTTTGTTCTCTGGTATTGGCTTATTCACCTATCCCCATTGAGAAAACATGCACGCTTAGCCAAACCGAGTGTGCATGTGTATAGCAGAACGGAGAGGAATAGTTGTTGGCCAAGCAAGCGTTTGGCCGAAGGTTTCTGAAGATGTGTGGCCACCTTTATGGTCTCCATGCGTCATTATCTTGGTACCCACACAGGTTGGCTTTCAGGGGTATTCACTGCAGCAAAGTCCATCACCCATTACCTGCGGCTTTCCTGAGCTTTCCTCGGTTCCTCGCTCTTTTTCCTTGGACTTTCTTCTTTGGTATCCTTCTCTGGGATTTCTTCTTTGTTCTGAGGGCTGCATGAACCGACCTCCACCTTGGTGTTCAGCCCCTGCTCCTGAGGGGATGTGGTCTTTTTGGGGGGCTCTGGACTGCTGATGACGGGCCGCTGGGGATCACGGTCCGGTGGCGAGCGAGATCTCATCTTGCTGTTGCGCAGCTGTCGCAGTAATGCACTTTTACCAGTGTGCACTGACCTGCAGGATCAAGGTGCAATGGTCACAATGAACGAGAGCTGTGTGTGTGTTCTGAAAGGCGAATCAGTCTCACATTCATCTGGAATATTTTTTACATGCATTATATCGGATTGATTATGTTTTATTAACTGTTTACTGCACTGTCATTATGCCCCTTAAGGCCAATTATAGC
Organism: Bufo gargarizans; assembly: GCF_014858855.1. Classification (NCBI taxonomy): domain Eukaryota; kingdom Metazoa; phylum Chordata; class Amphibia; order Anura; family Bufonidae; genus Bufo; species Bufo gargarizans. The sequence continues at coordinate 177,985,151 of NC_058087.1, read as the reverse complement.
TACCTTTTTACAGCTCCATCCAAAAATCTAAGTTGTTAATAGTCTTCAGCTCCTATGGGTCTCCATGGTTACAGACTACAAACAAACCCTGTGTAGTCAGAACCTGCAGTCCTCTTCTGTTCTATCTGTCCTCTACTTCTTGCTGGCCCTTACTTGGTAGGTTAGCACGGAGCAGAGGACAAAAAGAAGGGGGGGGTGACTGCAGGATCTGACTACACAAGGTTTGTTTGTAGTCGGTAACCATGGTGACGTATAGGAGCTATAGACGGAGAATGATACCCTTTAACTTTCCATCACATGTAAGAACTATGCATTTCCCACAAACTGACATAATAGTACATCACAGCGATGGCGCAGGCACAGAGGCTGCACCCACGCCATCACCTGCAGGCTTCGGCTGTATCATACATCTGTCACCATACTCTAATGGTTAAGAATAGAGTTTCTCCAATCCTGCCCATTTAACACTTTAGATGTTGTGGTCAATATGGGGTATGGATGGTTTGCTATGGCAGCAGGGGGCCTAAAAATGGTCCCCAGGTCTGCTCAGAGGCAGGGCCTAATAGGGTGGCTGTCAGCATTATGCAATTCATAGGGTCTGAAATTAAATGTAAAAAAAAAAAACATAAAAAAAACAATACACAATAGGTATTGCTGCGTCCGTAACAACCCGAACCATAAAATTATCATGGAGAACAAAACTGCAATGCCACCAATGTCCATGAGATGGCGATGTAAGGACACTCTCTGCACAGTATACAATGTAATCAGTAGGGATCACATACTGGTGGAGAGGTAGATTCCCATTACAATATATGCCATCTATTCACTACAGATCCATTACTTCCGCATTATAACACAATAATGGTCCTGCCTCTTCTCTACACGTCTGAATTAATATTTGTCGTCCTCCGTCTGGTTCCTCTATCAATAGCCTTGTGTCAATGTCAGTCATGTTACATCATCCACCATGGGTGATCAGTCTGTGACTTACACATACTGTGGCACATCTGCTCTCCTCGGGATCTTCTGAACTGGTTCTCCACCACCACCAGTCATCAGGTTTGGAGTGGAGGACGTCACTCTCAGGTCTATGAAGACTGTGGGGTTATTTTCCGTGCCTCGCCTTTGATGCACCATTTTCATTTTCTTCTCGTTCCCATTTGGTCTGCTGAGGACAACAGGTTCTGAGTGATTAAAGGGGCTTCGAAAGATTTAAACCTCTCCCCTATCTGCAGGACTGCTGGGACCCCCGCCGATCACTGGACCCATATGAATGAAGTGGTGGTCTGACTACTAAAAGTACAGCGTTGTGCTGTACGGAGCATTGTGAACAATCAAGGGGACCTGCTGATCCCAGACATTGGTGGCATATCTCTAGGATATGCCACCATTGTCAGATAGGAGTGAGTCCCATCTCTGGGACCGGTTCATATCTCCAGAAGCTAAGGAGAACACATCACTCATGTGCGGCATGCTTTCTGTTCACTTCTATGGGAGTTTTGAAAACGGCCAAGCATGTTCGGAAGTCCTATAGTGGTAAATGAGGGTGGACACGTTGTGAGGTGCACTCTCCTTCACTTTGGGGGCCCCGTTCTGGAGATAGGAGTGGGTCACAGAAGAGGGACCTGTATCTATCCGACATTGATGACATATCCTACCAATATGCCACCAATGTTTGAGATGAGAATACCCCCTTTAATGTTGGTGGCTAATCCTATGGACAAGCCATCAACTTTAAAGAGGCAGAGAACCCCTGAAAGGGCGCTGAAACATGGTTAAAAGGGTAGGTTCTGCTACCCACATCTCTAGTGACTGGAACATAACCTTACTAAAGCTAACGTCAGTAAACCTGTTGCCACCCATGACCTAGCCAGGCTTGTTGTAGGCTCTTACCAGAGCTGTAGGTCGTCTTTCCTTCACCCACAGTAAAAGCTAAGTTCATTGCACTCACCCTGTATCTACCTGCAGCGCCTTGTTGGTGCAACCCCTGGCATCCAACACCTGGAGAACATGCCCCGGTTGCCCTCCCCAACCTCTAGCGACACATCTGGCTCTTGTCTCCCACCAGGATACCTGTTCCAACTCTCAGAGTTGACCACCTCGTTGTCTACGTGTTCTCCTTTAAGACACTGATGAGGACTCCTGGCCTGTGACTGCCTGGCGCTTAATTCACCCAGCTGCTCCATGATTTGCTCTTGCCGTTTCTTTGTGGTGTTCTCCATAGATGGTATGGACGGGGGCAAGGCTTCTTCTGTGGACAGCAAGGAGGCCACATATCAACATACGCATCCATGTGTGACCCACAATATCCCACATTATCTTATGGTTCGTTGTCATCCAGGATATGAAACCTCTAGGAGGGCGGAGGTTCAGGTGCCGGGATACTGGACGTGGTGTGGGCATCTATACGGAGCTCACCTGGATGCTTTGCGGAGATTGATAATTTAACCTCGTCTGTCAGACGTTGAAGGATCGTCTCCAAATCCTCCTGATCTATCAGCTGCAAACAAGTGGGAAAAACATTTTACGACCAGCAATGATAGTAAAAAGTGAAAAAAAAAAAAAAAAACAGCTGATGGGCAAGGGGTGCCGGGTGCCGGGAGCCGGACCCTCTCTAATCTGATATTGATGACCAATCCTGAAGATCAGTCATCCATATCCTGAAACTGCACAACCCCTTTAAATAGGCGCGCTGTCCACTGGCGCCACCTTAGGTTGGTTTAGTGTATGACAGGCGGCTTTGTATTTTCTGTTACTGTGAATGAACCTTGACCAACAATTTCTTCGCAGTACTTTGGGTCTTGTGTTATGGACGCTCAGTGAAAACCACCTTTTATTTTGGTGATGTGTAATGTGTCGTGCTCAATACTGGTAGCACGATAAGAATTAAAGGGAGGCTCCAGCTAAAGCTTAAAGGGGTTGTCTCACCTCGCACATTGGTGGCATATGGCTAGGATATGCCACCAACGTCAGATAGATGTGGCCCCCACCTCTTGGACCTGTACCTATCCCTAGAACGGGGCCCCCTAACTGAAAGAGAGCGCGACACGGCGTGCTCTCCATTCACTTCTATGGCACTGCCAAACTGCCCGAAATAGCCCTGACAGCGCTCGTCTATTTTTGGAACTCCCATAGAAATGAATGGAGGGCAACTGCGCATGCGCTGTCCGCTCTACTTCACTTTGTGGGCTCCGTTCTAAAGATAAGTGCGGGTCACAGAGGTGGGACCTGCACCTATCTGACATTGTTGGCATTTCCTAGCCATATGCCACCAAGGTGAGACAACCCCTTTAACAGTTAGAAATCAATCCTTAAAGGGGTTGTCGATCAGGTTACGTGTCAAGTGGGACCACAAAGCAGAGACAGGGGAAGGGCGAAGGGATCAGGGAGGTAAGTATCATTCTTTTTCAGTTTTTTATTTTATTTTTATTTTTTGTGCCTTTCTGGCTCTTTTTGTAAGAATGGACCCCTTTAAATTCTTAATTGTTAACATTTCTGTTCTGCCAATTCCTCCGTACGTAGGGCCCCTGGGTGACATGGCCGACGTCCTGCTCAGGCATTAGAGGTCTCTATGGAAGCTTTAAGGGGGGGTGGAAGTCTCACTCACCTGTAGGGATGGCAAAGGGAACAGTTCCACCCCTGCCTCATGGGAGTTGTAGTCTTTTTGACCATTCTTAGGTTTTACAAGGCGATCTACAGCTATTCTTTCACGATTGTCCAGCTCTGCAGTGATCTGAGAAGGAGCTCCATGTGTTGGGTCTTCTCGGGTCTCATCCATGTTAGAGCAGGATACCGCAGGACAATCTGATGGAGAGCCTGGCGAATCTGGGGGATTTAGGGATCCAACGATATCAGATAGCACAGCGCCACCACCGCCTGTCTGGCCGATCTCTGGTGCAGGCAGAACCTAAAACAGAAAGAAGAACCAGATGAGCACAGGGCACCATTCACCAGGACGGGCCACCTCACAGCATATCCACCTGACCCCTTTAAATAGGTCTAGGGGCTTAGGTTCTCTTCTTACACGGGTCCAACCGCTACACCCCTAACTGCACATCCCCCGATCACTGTAAGGGCGAGTACTTGTGGATGTGTGGTCACTTCTCTGCCAGGAACACGCACCCCCATGTTTAGGCTTCGCTGGAGGTTCCAAGGGTCCCTGCTCCCTGATCCCACTTTAATGATGACAGTGTTCAGTGGGTCCATCTTGGTATGACGTTCCCTTTAAAGGGGTTGAGCCAAGTATAAAAGTTATCACCTAGCCACATAACCAAGTGAACAGTGGGGGTTTGACCGCTGGGACCCCCACTGATTCTCAGAACAAGGGTCCCATGTTCCCACCCTGTTGAAGCATCAGGCTGCGCATGCGCCATTCCGCTCCATTCATTTTCTATGGGACTGCTGGAAATACCCAAGAGCTGTACTCGCCTATCTCCGGCAGTAACCTAGAGAATGAATGGGAGCGGCATGGCGCATGCTCAGGATGGAAAAATGGCATTCGCGTTCTCTGGATTGGAATGGGACCCAGTGATCAGACCTCTTCCCCCCCCTATTAGTGGCACAACATGCACGTGATGAAGTCACATGTCAAGCCCCCCAAATTTTACATGAAGGCAGACTACAAACCTATAAGGCTGGGGTCAGCAACCTGTGGCACGCCAGCGGTTGTGAAACTACAACTCCCAGCATGCACACTTGCTACAGCTGCTTTTGAAACTCCCGTGGAAGTGAATGAAGCATGTTGGGAGTTGTAGTTTCACTGCTGCATTATAATATCCAAATCTGGGGCCATTATAAAAAAGTAGTATTGACAGGTCACTTCTGGGGTCAGTCCGCACTGCATCAGATGGATTTGCAGATGGATACCCTTTGACGTGTGCCACTGTACAGGAATACGTCACCCATGGTTAAAAAAAAACAACGTATACCGCGCAGTATAAGGAACGACACGGTGGACTAGGCTGCTCCATACAGCAGACATCCACCAGCCCACCAGGACACTCTCCGTTCAGGTAAATCTGGCCTATGGTTATGTCTACTGTATGGGCCAGGTACGCGAACGTAGCCTCACCTTCACCCTCTTTTACACCTCTGGAAAAGGTTTTTCTCACCTTAATTATAGAGTCATCATCCTCATCACCCGACACATCAGACAGGTGGCAGTCATCCCTCTGGAAGACCTCCAGCTCCTCCAACTCAAGGTCAGACTGTGGAAAGAATGACGTGTTTAGGACCGGTAATCATATCCACAATGAAGAGAAGACTCCGCATAGGAGGACGGGATCTGGGAATGTCTCCAGACCCGCAGCCCTTACATAGGGGACTCACCAAGGAGCTTGTGTCAGAATCCAGGGACGGCGCCGTCACAGAGGAAAGGAACAGCTCCAACTCATGAGCTCCTGGTCGATTTCTACTGGAGGCCATATTGGGAGTCTCACCTGTGTGCAGAAGACCCTCATGTTACAGGTATACATATATACTGAGCCGCCCCCTGTGTATCCCCCTACAGTGACAGCATTCAGCGGTATCTGTATAATGGAGAGTTCACACCCATGTACGACCACCGGGAATGAGGGACCAGACATCACCCGTCTTGGAAATGCTGGGGGTGAGATGTGATGTACGTCCAACTGATATCCCAAAAATGTCAATAGAGAGAAAAAGAAATTAACGCACCAGTCACGGTAATGTCATATCCCGGCGGATGAACACTATGGGGCACATCTATTAGGACGGACGTTTTAGATGCCGGTCTTAATAACCCCTATAGGTGACGGTGTATCCGCCGGAGTTATGAAGAGGCGCCAGCCACTACATAACATTGGTGTATCCAGCGCAAGTCTAAATGTAAGAAAGCTTCCTCACCGTCTTACATTTAGACCATTGTCTACGCCTAAAACAGGAGTAGAAAATGCTGCATGAGACGGACCGCCGGCCTGTCCTTCCCCACTTTTTTTTTAGACCTGCCGTGAGCGGGGAAGAAGTCGCAGATTCTGCCGCACCATGGTGTGCAACAGAATCTGCGCCCAATGTACGCCACAAAAGTGGTATATATCTGGTCGTAGATGACCCCCCATGTGTTATTTTCCATCACTGTGTTTATTATCCCTGTACTGTGACATCACTGTGTTTATTATCCCTGTACTGTGACATCACTGGGTTTATTATCCCTGTACTGTGACATCACTGTGTTTATTATCCCTGTACTGTGACATCACTGTGTTTATTATCCCTGTACTGTGACACCACTGTGTTTATTATCTCTGTACTGTGACACCACTGTGTTTATTATCCCTGTACTGTGACATCACTGTGTGTATTATCTCTGTACTGTGACATCACTGGGTTTATTATCCCTGTACTGTGACATCACTGTGTTTATTATCACTGTACTGTGACATCACTGTGTTTATTATCTCTGTACTGTGACATCACTGTGTTTATTATCTCTGTACTGTGACATCACTGTGTTTATTATCCCTGTACTGTGACATCACTGTGTTTATTATCTCTGTACTGTGACATCACTGTGTTTATTATCCCTGTACTGTGACATCACTGTGTTTATTATCTCTGTACTGTGACATCACTGTGTTTATTATCTCTGTACTGTGACATCACTGTGTTTATTATCCCTGTACTGTGACATCACTGTGTTTATTATCTCTGTACTGTGACATCACTGTGTTTATTATCCCTGTACTGTGACATCACTGTGTTTATTATCTCTGTACTGTGACATCACTGTGTTTATTATCCCTGTACTGTGACATCACTGTGTTTATGATCTCTGTACTGTGACATCGCTGTGTTTATTATCCCTGTACTGTGACATCGCTGTGTGTATTATCCCTGTACTGTGACATCACTGTGTTTATTATCCCTGTACTGTGACATCACTGTGTTTATTATCCCTGTACTGTGACATCACTGTGTATTATCTCTGTACTGTGACATCACTGTGTTTATTATCCCTGTACTGTGACATCACTGTGTTTATTATCTCTGTACTGTGACATCACTGTGTTTATTATCTCTGTACTGTGACATCACTGTGTTTATTATCTCTGTACTGTGACATCACTGTGTGTATTATCCCTGTACTGTGACATCACTGTGTTTATTATCCCTGTACTGTGACATCACTGTGTGTATTATCTCTGTACTGTGACATAATTGCTCTGGAGTATAATACAGGATGTAACTCAGGATCAGTACAGGATAAGTAATGTATGTACACAGTGACTGCACCAGCAGAATAGTGAGTGCAGCTCCGGAGTATAATACAGGATGTAACTCAGGATCAGAACATACAAGTGAAGTCTCTGCTTACCTTATACCAGCAGATCCCGGCTATACACAGTAGTCACAGATCAGATCAGCACTCCTGTCAGCGTACCTGTTTCCATGGAAACCACGTCTACATGCACAGTCTCTCCCAGCTGTGGCTCCTGTAATTGCACGTCTCCCGAACCTAATCCCTATATCGCGGAAGCTTCCCCTCCAGCTCCGAACATTACAACCAACGACCACCGTAAAACCGGCTGTCACCTAACGCGTTCCCTTGGTCTAACCGGGTACTGCCCCGCCCACCTAACCAGGACACGCCCATCTGCTCAATAACTACAGGTACAGGAGGATGCCGCGCCTAGATTCGTTAGAGGGTGGGGCTTCCAGTTGTCAAACCACGCCCATCACATGGTGTATACTGCTTCACCAATCAACAACGTCCATTCTATAGTCACGCCCATAACGTTCCTTTGCGTCTCTCACGTTCTTGGTCACCTAGGCAACCGGTTTAGGTTCCGCCTCTCGAGGTCCGGGCAAATCGACAGAGCACAATTTATACTACACTGTTTTCTAATTGGCCAGTTACTTCCGGGGGCCCCAAGAAGGGCCACTGATATACAACCAGATAATTACTTGACTGTTCATAACATTTTATGCAATTTCTATTACGAAGGCTTGTGTTTATTTAGTACTTGTACTATACAGCGGATAGAACATAGGTTGCATCGTTACTATTGGCTGATTTACCAGACACCCTTCATGTATCCTAAAATTTGATTGGTTAACTCTGTTGTCAGTCAGCCAATGGGCGGCTCGTGTTGCGAAGCACGCTGGGAATTGTAGTCAGCAGAAAGTCGCAAGTTAGAAGTTACTTATTAGAAGAAGACTACAGATTCCAGAGTCCTGAGCGAGAAGAGAAGACCCCAGCCGGGAGGATACAGCCTGTTCACACCGAGGGCGAGGAGCGGTATTATCTACTGCTCTGTGTATAGGAGAGGTCCGTGCCCTGATGTCTGTGTATTAGGAGGAGGAGAGGTCCGTGTCCTGATGTCTGTGTATTAGGAGGAGGAGAGGTCCGTGTCCTGATATCTGTGTATTAGGAGGAGGAGAGGTCCGTGTCCTGATGTCTGTGTATTAGGAGGAGGAGAGGTCCCTGTCCTGATGTCTGTGTATTAGGAGGAGGAGGAGGAGAGGTCCGTGTCCTGATGTCTGTGTATTAGGAGGAGGACAGGTCCGCGTCCTGATGTCTGTGTATTAGGAGGAGGAGAGGTCCGTGTCCTGATGTCTGTGTATTAGGAGGGGGAGAGGTCCGCGTCCTGATGTCTGTGTATTAGGAGGAGGAGAGGTCCGTGTCCTGATGTCTGTGTATTAGGAGGAGGAGAGGTCCGTGCCCTGATGTCTGTGTATTAGGAGGAGGAGAGGTCCGTGTCCTAATGTCTGTGTATTAGGAGGAGGAGAGGTCCGCGTCCTGATGTCTGTGTATTAGGAGGAGGAGAGGTCCGCGTCCTGATGTCTGTGTATTAGGAGGAGGAGAGGTCCGTGCCCTGATGTCTGTGTATTAGGAGGAGGAGAGGTCCGTGTCCTAATGTCTGTGTATTAGGAGGAGGAGAGGTCCGTGTCCTGATGTCTGTGTATTAGGAGGAGGAGAGGTCCGTATCCTGATGTCTGTGTATTAGGAGAGGTCCGTATCCTGATGTCTGTGTATTAGGAGAGGTCCGTGTCCTGATGTCTGTGTATTAGGAGGAGGAGAGGTCCGTGTCCTGATGTCTGTGTATTAGGAGGAGGAGGAGAGGTCCGTGTCCTGGTGTCTGTGTATTAGGAGGAGGAGAGGTCCTTGTCCTGATGTCTGTGTATTAGGAGGAGGAGAGGTCCGTGTCCTGATGTCTGTGTATTAGGAGGAGGAGAGGTCCGTGCCCTGATGTCTGTGTATTAGGAGAGGTCCGTGTCCTGATGTCTGTGTATTAGGAGGAGGAGAGGTCCGTGCCCTGATGTCTGTGTATTAGGAGAGGTCCGTGTCCTGATGTCTGTGTATTAGGAGGAGGAGAGGTCCGTGTCCTGATGTCTGTGTATTAGGAGGAGGAGAGGTCCTTGTCCTGATGTCTGTGTATTAGGAGGAGGAGAGGTCCGCGTCCTGGTGTCTGTGTATTAGGAGGAGGAGAGGTCCTTGTCCTGATGTCTGTGTATTAGGAGGAGGAGAGGTCCATGTCCTGATGTCTGTGTATTAGGAGGAGGAGAGGTCCGTGTGTCCTGATGTCTGTGTATTAGGAGGAGGAGAGTTCCGTGTCCTGATGTCTGTGTATTAGGAGGAGGAGAGGTCCGTGTCCTGATGTCTGTGTATTAGGAGGAGGAGGAGAGGTCCGCGTCCTGATGTCTGTGTATTAGGAGGAGGAGAGGTCCGTGCCCTGATGTCTGTGTATTAGGAGAGGTCCGTGTCCTGATGTCTGTGTATTAGGAGGAGGAGAGGTCCGTGCCCTGATGTCTGTGTATTAGGAGAGGTCCGTGTCCTGATGTCTGTGTATTAGGAGGAGGAGAGGTCCGTGTCCTGATGTCTGTGTATTAGGAGGAGGAGAGGTCCTTGTCCTGATGTCTGTGTATTAGGAGGAGGAGAGGTCCGTGTCCTGATGTTTGTGTATTAGGAGGAGGAGAGGTCCTTGTCCTGATGTCTGTGTATTAGGAGGAGGAGAGGTCCTTGTCCTGATGTCTGTGTATTAGGAGGAGGAGAGGTCCGTATCCTGATGTCTGTGTATTAGGAGGAGGAGAGGTCCGTGTCCTGATGTCTGTGTATTAGGAGGAGGAGAGGTCCGCGTCCTGGTGTCTGTGTATTAGGAGGAGGAGAGGTCCTTGTCCTGATGTCTGTGTATTAGGAGGAGGAGAGGTCCGCGTCCTGGTGTCTGTGTATTAGGAGGGGGAGAGGTCCTTGTCCTGATGTCTGTGTATTAGGAGGAGAGGTCCTTGTCCTGATGTCTGTGTATTAGGAGGAGGAGAGATCCGTGTGTCCTGATGTCTGTGTATTAGGAGGAGGAGAGGTCCGTGTCCTGATGTCTGTGTATTAGGAGGAGGAGAGATCCGTGCCCTGATGTCTGTGTATTAGGAGGAGGAGAGGTCCGTGTCCTGATGTCTGTGTATTAGGAGGAGGAGAGGTCCGTGTCCTGATGTCTGTGTATTAGGAGGAGGAGAGGTCCGTGTCCTGATGTCTGTGTATTAGGAGGAGGAGAGGTCTGCGTCCTGATGTCTGTGTATTAGGAGGAGGAGAGGTCCCTGTCCTGATGTCTGTGTATTAGGAGGAGGAGAGGTCCGCGTCCTGATGTCTGTGTATTAGGAGGAGGAGAGGTCCGCGTCCTGATGTCTGTGTATTAGGAGGAGGAGAGGTCCGCGTCCTGATATCTGTGTATTAGGAGGAGGAGAGGTCCGCGTCCTGATGTCTGTGTATTAGGAGGGGGAGAGGTCCGCGTCTTGATGTCTGTGTATTAGGAGGAGGAGAGGTCCGCGTCCTGATGTCTGTGTATTAGGAAGAGGAGAGGTCCGTGTCCTGATGTCTGTGTATTAGGAGGAGGAGAGGTCCGTGCCCTGATGTCTGTGTATTAGGAGAGGTCCGTGCCCTGATGTCTGTGTATTAGGAGAGGTCCGTGTCCTGATGTCTGTGTATTAGGAGGAGGAGAGGTCCGTATCCTGATGTCTGTGTATTAGGAGGAGGAGAGGTCCGCGTCCTGATGTCTGTGTATTAGGAGGAGGAGAGGTCCGTGTCCTGATGTCTGTGTATTAGGAGGGGGAGAGGTCCGTGTCCTGATGTCTGTGTATTAGGAGAGGTCCGTGTCCTGATGTCTGTGTATTAGGAGGAGGAGAGGTCCTTGTCCTGATGTCTGTGTATTAGGAGGAGGAGAGGTCCGTGTCCTGATGTCTGTGTATTAGGAGGAGGAGAGGTCCGTGCCCTGATGTCTGTGTATTAGGAGGAGGAGAGGTCCGTGTCCTGATGTCTGTGTATTAGGAGGAGGAGAGGTCCGTGTCCTGATGTCTGTGTATTAGGAGGAGGAGAGGTCCGTGTCCTGATGTCTGTGTATTAGGAGAGGTCCGTGTCCTGATGTCTGTGTATTAGGAGAGGTCCGCGTCCTGATGTCTGTGTATTAGGAGAGGTCCGTGCCCTGATGTCTGTGTATTAGGAGAGGTCCGTGTCCTGATGTCTGTGTATTAGGAGGAGGAGAGGTCCGTGTCCTGATGTCTGTGTATTAGGAGGAGGAGAGGTCTGTGTATTAGGAGGAGGAGAGGTCCGTGCCCTGATGTCTGTGTATTAGGAGGAGGAGAGGTCCGTGTCCTGATGTCTGTGTATTAGGAGGAGAGGTCCGTGCCCTGATGTCTGTGTATTAGGAGGAGGAGAGGTCTGTGTATTAGGAGGAGGAGGAGAGGTCTGTGTATTAGGAGGAGGAGAGGTCCGTGCCCTGATGTCTGTGTATTAGGAGGAGGAGAGGTCCGTGTCCTGGTGTCTGTGTATTAGGAGGAGGAGAGGTCCGTGCCCTGATGTCTGTGTATTAGGAGGAGGAGAGGTCCGTGTCCTGTTGTCTGTGTATTAGGAGGAGGAGAGGTCCGTGTCCTGATGTCTGTGTATTAGGAGGGGGAGAGGTCCGTGTCCTGATGTCTGTGTATTAGGAGAGGTCCGTGTCCTGATGTCTGTGTATAAGGAGGAGGAGAGGTCCGTGCCCTGATGTCTGTGTATTAGGAGGAGGAGAGGTCCGTGTCCTGATGTCTGTGTATTAGGAGGAGGAGAGGTCCGTGTCCTGATGTCTGTGTATTAGGAAGAGGAGAGATCCGTGCCCTGATGTCTGTGTATTAGGAGGAGGAGAGGTCCGTGTCCTGATGTCTGTGTATTAGGAGGAGGAGAGGTCCGTGTCCTGATGTCTGTGTATTAGGAAGAGGAGAGATCCGTGCCCTGATGTCTGTGTATTAGGAGGAGGAGAGGTCCGTGTCCTGATGTCTGTGTATTAGGAAGAGGAGAGGTCCGTGTCCTGATGTCTGTGTATTAGGAGGGGGAGAGGTCCGTGTCCTGATGTCTGTGTATTAGGAGAGGTCCGTGTCCTGATGTCTGTGTATAAGGAGGAGGAGAGGTCCGTGCCCTGATGTCTGTGTATTAGGAGGAGGAGAGGTCCGTGCCCTGATGTCTGTGTATTAGGAGGAGGAGAGGTCCGTGCCCTGATGTCTGTGTATTAGGAGGAGGAGAGGTCCGTGCCCTGATGTCTGTGTATTAGGAGGAGGAGAGGTCCTTGTCCTGATGTCTGTGTATTAGGAGGAGGAGAGGGCCGTGTCCTGATGTCTGTGTATTAGGAGGAGGAGAGGTCCGTGTCCTGATGTCTGTGTATTAGGAGGAGGAGAGGGCCGTGTCCTGATGTCTGTGTATTAGGAGGAGGAGAGGGCAGTGTCCTGATGTCTGTGTATTAGGAGGAGGAGAGGTCCGCGTCCTGATGTCTGTGTATTAGGAGGAGGAGAGGTCCGCGTCCTGATGTCTGTGTATTAGGAGGAGGAGAGGTTCGTGTCCTGATGTCTGTGTATTAGGAGGAGGAGAGGTCCGTGTCCTGATGTCTGTGTATTAGGAGGAGGAGAGGTCCCTGTCCTGATGTCTGTGTATTAGGAGGAGGAGAGGTCCCTGTCCTGATGTCTGTGTATTAGGAGGAGGAGAGGTCCCTGTCCTGATGTCTGTGTATTAGGAGGAGGAGAGGTCCCTGTCCTGATGTCTGTGTATTAGGAGGAGGAGAGGTCCCTGTCCTGATGTCTGTGTATTAGGAGGAGAGGTCCGTGTCCTGATGTCTGTGTATTAGGAGGAGGAAAGGTCCGTGTCCTGATGTCTGTGTATTAGGAGGAGGAGAGGTCCGTATCCTGATGTCTGTGTATTAGGAGAGGTCCGTATCCTGATGTCTGTGTATTAGGAGAGGTCCGTGTCCTGATGTCTGTGTATTAGGAGGAGGAGAGGTCCGTGTCCTGATGTCTGTGTATTAGGAGGAGGAGAGGTCCGTGTCCTGATGTCTGTGTATTAGGAGGAGGAGGAGAGGTCCGTGTCCTGATGTCTGTGTATTAGGAGGAGAGGTCCGTGTCCTGATGTCTGTGTATTAGGAGGAGGAGAGGTCCGTGTCCTGATGCCTGTGTATTAGGAGGAGGAGAGGTCCGTGTCCTGATGTCTGTGTATTAGGAGGAGGAGAGGTCCGTGTCCTGATGCCTGTGTATTAGGAGGAGGAGAGGTCCGTGTCCTGATGGCTGTGTATTAGGAGAGGTCCGTATCCTGATGTCTGTGTATTAGGAGAGGTCCGTGTCCTGATGTCTGTGTATTAGGAGGAGGAGAGGTCCGTGTCCTGATGTCTGTGTATTAGGAGGAGGAGAGGTCCGTGTCCTGATGTCTGTGTATTAGGAGGAGGAGAGGTCCGTGTCCTGATGCCTGTGTATTAGGAGGAGGAGAGGTCCGTGTCCTGATGCCTGTGTATTAGGAGGAGGAGAGGTCCGTGTCCTGATGTCTGTGTATTAGGAGGAGGAGAGGTCCGCGTCCTGATGTCTGTGTATTAGGAGGAGGAGAGGTCCGTGTCCTGATGTCTGTGTATTAGGAGGAGGAGAGGTCTGTGTCCTGATGTCTGTGTATTAGGAGGAGGAGGAGAGGTCCGTATCCTGATGTCTGTGTATTAGGAGAGGTCCGTATCCTGATGTCTGTGTATTAGGAGGAGGAGAGGTCCGTGTCCTGATGTCTGTGTATTAGGAGGAGGAGAGGTCCGTGTCCTGATGTCTGTGTATTAGGAGGAGGAGAGGTCCGTGTCCTGATGTCTGTGTATTAGGAGGAGGAGAGGTCCGTGTCCTGATGTCTGTGTATTAGGGGGAGGAGAGGTCCCTGTCCTGATGTCTGTGTATTAGGAGGAGGAGAGGTCCCTGTCCTGATGTCTGTGTATTAGGAGGAGGAGAGGTCCCTGTCCTGATGTCTGTGTATTAGGAGGAGGAGAGGTCCCTGTCCTGATGTCTGTGTATTAGGAGGAGAGGTCCGTGTCCTGATGTCTGTGTATTAGGAGGAGGAAAGGTCCGTGTCCTGATGTCTGTGTATTAGGAGGAGGAGAGGTCCGTATCCTGATGTCTGTGTATTAGGAGAGGTCCGTATCCTGATGTCTGTGTATTAGGAGAGGTCCGTGTCCTGATGTCTGTGTATTAGGAGGAAGAGAGGTCCGCGTCCTGATGTCTGTGTATTAGGAGGAGGAGAGGTCCGCGTCCTGATGTCTGTGTATTAGGAGGAGGAGAGGTCCGCGTCCTGATGTCTGTGTATTAGGAGGAGGAGAGGTCCGCGTCCTGATGTCTGTGTATTAGGAGGAGGAGAGGTCCGTGTCCTGATGTCTGTGTATTAGGGGGAGGAGAGGTCCGCGCCCTGATGTCTGTGTATTAGGAGGAGGAGAGGTCCGCGTCCTGATGTCTGTGTATTAGGAGGAGGAGAGGTCCGTGTCCTGATGTCTGTGTATTAGGAGGAGGAGAGGTCCGCGTCCTGATGTCTGTGTATTAGGAGGGGGAGAGGTCCGTCTCCTGATGTCTGTGTATTAGGAGGAGGAGAGGTCCGTGTCCTGATGTCTGTGTATTAGGAGGAGGAGAGGTCCGTGTCCTGATGTCTGTGTATTAGGAGGAGGAGAGGTCCGTGCCCTGATGTCTGTGTATTAGGAGGAGGAGAGGTCCGTGCCCTGATGTCTGTGTATTAGGAGGAGGAGAGGTCCGCGCCCTGATGTCTGTGTATTAGGAGGAGGAGAGGTCCGCGTCCTGATGTCTGTGTATTAGGAGGAGGAGAGGTCCGCGTCCTGATGTCTGTGTATTAGGAGGAGGAGAGGTCCGCGTCCTGATGTCTGTGTATTAGGAGGAGAGTTCCGTGTCCTGATGTCTGTGTATTAGGAGGAGGAGAGGTCCGCGTCCTGATGTCTGTGTATTAGGAGGAGGAGAGGTCCGTGTCCTGATGTCTGTGTATTAGGAGGAGGAGAGGTCCGCGTCCTGATGTCTGTGTATTAGGAGGAGGAGAGGTCCGCGTCCTGATGTCTGTGTATTAGGAGAGGTCCGTGTCCTGATGTCTGTGTATTAGGAGAGGTCCGCGTCCTGATGTCTGTGTATTAGGAGGAGAGGGCTTTGTTCTGATCCTGGGTAATAGTCAGGTAATATTACTTTGCGGTTGCGTGTGCTCATACCTGTGTTACATATATGTGCAGTGATAGGAGGAGCTGTGATTCGTGTAAATTGACTCCTTACTTCTTGCAGGACGTTGTGACAGTTGTCGGGGACATGGCGGAGCTCAGTGATGACGCCAGCGAGACGGAAATGCTGAGCTGCAGTCTGTCCATGTGGTATGGCGAACCATCGGGTGGCCAGGAGTTGTCGTTGGACCTTCACACAGCGGCCTCTATTGGTCAATGTGAGGTAGTGCAGAGCTGTGTGCGCAGGTGAGACTACATTGCCCAGGGTGATGGTGTTTAGTAACCCTTTTATTGCTGGAGGTCTATCCTTTTAAGACTGGGGATATGTCCCAGTGTCTATGATGAGACCCCATATCCTTTGAGTTGTATTAACTGGTCGTGTTTTACTTTTTTTAGGGGTGTGAATGCCCTTTAACCCTCCCCACTGCCCGGTTGGGGTCTGTCGGTGCTGTGTGCCCCTGGTAACTGATGCTGCATGTTTTGTCTTTGCACAGGAGGGATGTGGATCTGAATCAGCCCAACCTAGGAGGATGGACGGCGCTCATGTACGCCTCGTACATCGGCCATGATGCTGTGGTCAGCCTGCTGCTGGAGGCGGGGGTGGATGTGAATTGCAGAACGCCCAGCGGGCAGACCCCTCTTATGCTGGCAGCCAGCTGTGGGAATGAAAGTGCAGCTTACTTCTTGATCAAGGTATAACCCCCCCCCCCCCCGGGCAGCGGGTCGCAACGCCTTGTTCACGCCCGCCTGGTATTGCAGTTTTCACGCAGCTCACGTGTCTGTTTTATCATTGCAGCAAGGAGCTGAGATTGAGGCAAGAGATGCCCGTAGCTGGACCGCCTTATTCCACTGCACCAGCGCCGGGCATCAGCGGATGCTGCGATTCCTGCTGGAAAATGGAGCCAATGCAGATGCAAAGTAAGAGTGCGAGATGGTCATGGGGCTTTCTGTACCAGAGCGCGCTTATAATGAGCCCTGTACCTGGTCAGAAGGACATAATCCGACTGGTGCCTGGACTGTGAAGGGGAACGTGATTGTATCCATTCACTGACAGCAAGTAGAGTTATTTAAACTGTGACAAACCAAAACACAAATGAGAAAGTTATTTAGAAATATTAAAGGGGTTGTCTCACCTTAGACCTAGCGATTTTGCCCCCAATTTCTGATAGGTGCGGGTCCCAGGGGTGCGTGACCGCCCTCCTTTCACTCCAAAAATAGCCGAATGCTTGCTTGGTTATTTCCGTCAGCCCCAATAGAATTGTATGGAGCGGTGGCCACATTTGTACGGCGCGCTTACCATAATGGGTCTGCCGAAGAATGCCGAGTGCGCCTCTCAGCTACTTTTGGCGCTCCCATAGGAATGAATGGAGGGGGCCACACATGCGCAGTGCGCCCTTCTTCACTTTGTTTGCTCCGTTCTAAAGATAGGTGCGGGTCGCAGCGGTGGGACCTGCACCTTTCAGACATTGGGGGCATATCCTAGCGATTTTCCCCCAATGTCTGAGGTGAGACAACCCCTTTAAGACAAAAATGCCCGACAGTAATTTAAAGGGAAACTCCACTTAAAAACCACCCCCTCAACTAGCGCAAGCAGTGTACAGTGTGACGCAGAGTCCGGTTCTGTAATTTTTATCTTCACACTCGCTTGCATTCAGACACTGTGCTCCCACAAACCAGCAGTGAAATGCATCGAGTCCTCTGCATATGTGCAGGAGCCCAGGAGGCCTCTAAATGCATTTTACTGCTGGTTTGTGGGAGCACAGTGAATGCAAGTGAGTAGACAGTGTAACTGACACTATACACGACTTACCCTAGTTTGGGGGGTGTTTCCTAACTGACAGATTCTCTTTAATGTTTACTTGAGTTACATCCTGTATTATACTCCAGAGCTGCACTCACTATTCTGCTGGTGGAGTCACTGTGTACATACATTACTTATCCTGAGTTACATCCTGTATTATACTCCAGAGCTGCACTCACTATTCTGCTGGTGCAGTCACTGTGTACATACATTACATTACTTATCCTGTACTGATCCTGAGTTACATCCTGTATTATACTCCAGAGCTGGACTCACTATTCTGCTGGTGCAGTCACTGTGTACATACATTACTTATCCTGTTCTGAACCTCAGTTACATCCTGTATTATACTCCAGAGCTGCACTCACTATTCTGCTGGTGGAGTCATTGTGTACAGACATTACTTATCCTGTACTGATCCTGAGTTACATCCTGTATTATACTCCAGAGCTGCACTCACTATTCTGCTGCTGCAGTCACTGTGTACATATATTACATTACTTATCCTGTACTGATCCTGAGTTACATCCTGTATTATACTCCAGAGCTGCACTCACTATTCTGCTGCTGCAGTCACTGTGTACATACATTACATTACTTATCCTGTACTGATCCTGAGTTACATCCTGTATTATACTCCAGAGCTGCACTCACTATTCTGCTGGTGGAGTCACTGTGTACATACATTACTTATCCTGTACTGATCCTGAGTTACATCCTGTATTATACTCCAGAGCTGCACTCACTATTCTGCTGCTGCAGTCACTGTGTACATACATTACATTACTTATCCTGTACTGATCCTGAGTTACATCCTGTATTATACTCCAGAGCTGCACTCACTATTCTGCTGGTGGAGTCACTGTGTACATACATTACTTATCCTGTACTGATCCTGAGTTACATCCTGTATTATACTCCAGAGCTGCACTCACTATTCTGCTGGTGGAGTCATTGTGTACAGACATTACTTATCCTGTACTGATCCTGAGTTACATCCTGTATTATACTCCAGAGCTGCACTCACTATTCTGCTGCTGCAGTCACTGTGTACATACATTACATTACTTATCCTGTACTGATCCTGAGTTACATCCTGTATTATACTCCAGAGCTGCACTCACTATTCTGCTGGTGGAGTCACTGTGTACATACATTACATTACTTATCCTGTACTTAGATTTACAGTATCAGGCAGTGAAAACATAATCAAACCTGGCCCTGGCAATCAAAGTGCAGCAGTTGCAATGAGAACAGAGCCTCTAGGTGTAATGACAACGCCCCCGTTGCTCCTAGAGGCTCATTTGCATATAATAAAACTTCATTTTTCTCAGCAATGCGGGCACATATGTACATGGGACCAACACAGATGCACATGTAGCAGGTCAGCCAGCGTCATAGGCACAAAACTGCTGACAGATGCCCTTTAAGCCTGATGTAACATGCAAAAATATACGAGGCATTAACTGCACTGGAATGAGGGGGTTCATTTGTGTGAATAGACCCCTAACTGGAAAACTGCTCTAATCCTTCTAGGGAACCGGTTTATGGTTTCACTCCCCTGATGGAGGCAGCAGCATCTGGACATGAGATCATAGTGCAGCATTTACTGAATCATGTAAGTCCCCAAACTAATCATCTCCCCTTAAAGGGGTTGGCCAGGATTTGTATATTGATGACCCATCCTCCTCACTATATGATCTTGGTGGTTCACCTCCCGGCACCCCCTGCCAATCAGCTGTTTAATGCAGCTCTCTGGTGAGAGCTGGGGCCAGTGACGTCACGTTCATCGGTCACATTCAAGTGAATGGGATTGAGCTGCAGTACCAGGAACAACCACTGTACAATGGACGGCGCTGTGCTTGGTATACTGTGAGGAGGCTGCAGCAGTGGTCAGAGCTGATTGACGGAGGTGCTGAGAGTCAAGCTCCCCAATAATCAGATACGATGACCTATTCCAAAGAGAGATGATAAATACTTAAAATGGGTTGTGCCACTGATATAAATCTATCCTGCCCAACAGATATCTGTTATATCACTTTCTCCAAATACCACCAATTAGCAAAACTGCCTTAGGCGTCATGCACGCAACTTTCATGGGTCCGTGTTCCACATTTTGAGGCCAAGCATTGGACATGTTCTATGTTTTGCAGAATGGACATACGGACACAGAAACCACATGGATCATGTCTGTTCCTCAAAGAGATATAACATGTCCTATACTTGGCTGCAAAATGCCGACCATGGACCCATTGAAATCAGCGGGTCGGCAAAAAAACTGATGCAACACAAGGACCTATTCTGCGGATCCGGTTTTGAAGACTGCAAATTACATAGATATATCCATGCGTCATTGGTGAGAACAAGGGGCGTGGTTAGTGTCACATGATCTGCTGATGTCAGCTGACCTCTCAAAGTCATAAGGCATGATGGGACAGCAGACACATGGCAGACCAGGAAGTAGGATTCAAGCATGGGGGATAAGAGTAAACTACAAATGAGGTAAATTTGAAAGGGAAAAAAAAAACAATCCAAGGAAGATTGGGAGCTTGAGTAATTGATGAAAATACACTTTAGAGTGAAAAGTAGTTCATGGCACAACCCCTTTAATGCCTGAAAAATCCCTTTTCAGACTTTTTTTTTTATTTTTTTTCGTTTCTGGTTGATTGTTGTGAACTTGATTTATTTTCAAAGGGGGTTAAACTTACTGAGACAGACCACAATGGAGATACCGCCCGCATGTTAGCAGCCAGATATGGCCATTCTAGGATAGTGTCGCTGTTGGACTCCCATCGTGCCAAGGGGGGTCGGACTCACAGCAGAGGATCAGGTAAGATGTGGTCCGTCCTAAAGGTCCTCCTCAGTCATGAAGTATTGGGTTATATTACATTGTGTTCATGGTTCCTCAGCACGTCATGAAGATCTCAGCTCATCTGACGAGTCCTCCTCAGCTCCCCACCGACCACGGCACCAGCGTAAACCTAAAGGGCCCAGTATTCATGATGGTCCCCAAGCCCTGGCCAAGATAACGGGTGGTGGGCCCAGCTATGGTGAGTTCAGCTAAACATTGGTCCTCTCCTACATCTGCAGGCATTGACCTGTAGTGTATCTATAATGTGTGCATGTTCCCTCGTCATCTTCACGCTAGGCGGTCAGCTCCCCCCTCAGGGTTACGTTACCTTCAATGATGTGGACTATGAGACTGGAGGTTCAGAAGATCTAAGATATCGTGATGTCACCTCACCGATCAATGAGCGCGATGTGGAGAGTAATGGCAGCAGTAAAGGTAGGTGCCACATAAGATACCTCCCCGATGGTGTCAGTCACATGACTTACAGTATCTTCTGTATTTCAGTGGAGGGGTACACAGGTAGACAGCGGAGCAGCAGCAGTGAGGGGATCTGTATCAACACCGGCATGAGCAGCGAGGCTTCCCTGGAGAGCAACGAGGTACGCATGTCCGACATGGTAAGCTCGACTGTGCTCCGGACGTCACTGCAATTTAACATTTTTAAAGGTGTTGCCCACCTTTTTATTAAGAGATTGCCCATCCTCAGGATAGGCCGTCTCTAGTTAAATGGTGGGGGTCCGACACCCTGCATTGACGCTGATCAGGTGATGCGCCAGCTCCGTCAATTTTGTATCGGACTGAGCTTATCACTGCAGCGCTGCTGCCATTGACTTTAACACATTTAAAGGGCATCTGTCAGCAGTTTTGTACCTATGACACTGGCTGACCTGTTACATGTGCACTTGGCAGCTGAAGGCCTCCGTGTTGCGCCCATGTCCATACCGTATGTAATAAACATTTAATAAGGAAGGTGCACTACGGTGGATGCAAACAAAGAAGTCTGACTAAACCCTCAAACTGGTGATAAAATTGAGAATTTAGCCAATATATCCTTATATGAAGGACATATCTGAGCCCGAGCACCGCGCCAAGGTATCTCCAGTAGCTCGGGACCTAACGCTAACCTACCTGTGCCGTATGGGCAATACCAGGAGCCAGTGGGCGAATTACAGGAGCGTAAGGTCCGACTCACAGCAAACTCCCAGTTACCTCCAGCCATGCTTTCAATGGGAGGAGGGAGGAGGCTGTGAGTCCCACCCAAGACTGACTGATAAGGCGCAGGCCTCACGGGTGCACCTAAATGTTGCCTGTGGATGAAAATCGGGCACATTTAAATAAGGAGTTTATACACCTCCAGGTATCTCTATATACAAACAACAAAAATGGCGCAGTGTCAAAAGGCAGGACGTGCTCAACCCCATATGCAGTTGTGCATCTATACCCAGGGGAGCAGATCCTGCACGTGTGGCCCGTTGCTAATAACGATCCCCAGCAAAAATGCATACAGTGGAGGATGCCCGCAGTGGACCACAAGTACCACATCCTCCACTATATGCATTTTTGCTGGGAATCGTCATTAGCAACGGGCAACACGTGCAGGATCTGCTCCCCTGGGTATAGATGCACAACTGCATATGGGGTTGAGCACTTCCTGCCTTTTGACACCGCGCCATTTTTTTGTTGTTGTTTGTATATACCCATGTTCATATGTGCCCGCATTGCTGAGGAAAATGATGTTTTAATATATGCAAATGAGCAACGGGGGCGTTGCCATTACACCTAGAGGCTCTGCTCTCTCTACAACTGCCGCACCCTCTGCACTTTAATTGACAGGACCTGCGGCTAAAAAGATAAAAAAAAAAAAATTACATGATCTCTTTTTCATCTTTGACCATGTCTGCAAAACGCAGATCCCGGCCGTGTGCGCCACCCTTTTTTTTTTTTTTTTTTTCTTCAAACTCCTTTAAAAATGTCCTATATTTGACTGCGAAACGGACAAGACTAGGATGTGTTCTATCTTTTTTACGGGGCCAAGGAACGGACAGCACACAGTGTTCTGTACGCAGCCCAATTGAAATGAATAGATCCGCATCCGATACGGGGAAAAAAGGCAAACCAGTACACGGTCATGTGCATGAGACCTTACGCCAAAGCTTATCTTCTTCTTTAGGACTCGGATCCAGCGTTAGAAACCGCCAACAGGAAACACAACAAATCATTTGGCAAAGGGAGGCAGCGCAATGGTGACGCCCATACCGGCCCTGGACCCTCACACTGCAGGACGTCCAACACACTGGCAGAACCAAACATCCCACCGTATAACGGGCCCAAGGTACAATACATAAACTTTGTATGTGGCTATTTCCAACATATGCCGGTTCAAAAGCTAGCCTGACCCCTGACGTGACTGCAGGCGGTTACAGTGTATTTTTATACACCCTGTTAGTGTTAATAGAGGGGTCCTCTCTCCAGGGTCCTCAGCTCTTGGCCAGGTTGGAGGACAGTTACAAAGAGCGTCTCCTTCTCTGGAGGACCTGTTTTGTCCTGAATTACACAGGCAATGCATTGATTTCAGTGATCACCGTGTAATGCTTAATCTCTCCTGGGGTGGCGCTGCAGGGAAATTGAGCACTTACTAGCAGCCTTCCCCGCAGAGTACAGCAGATCAATGGAGGTCCCAGCATGGGGACACCTTGTGGTCATCTTATTGCCCAGTGATCCTTCTAACAAGCAGGGATTGTCCACAGCGGAGAACCCTTTTAAGATGAAGACTGGTCACTTGACATATACTCGTGGACAGGGTTTGAATCATGTCCTGATCTCCATGTTTCTCAGTGGTGTATATTCTCTCCTCAGGACCTGGCAGAGCTTCTAGAGCAAATCGGATGCTCCAAGTACCTGTCCGTCTTCCAGGAGCAGGACGTCAATCTCCGAATCTTCCTTACCCTTACTGAGATCGACCTGCGGGAAGTGGGCATCACGTAAGTGAAGGGAAGAGGGTGGCGACATTGCGGCTGCACAAAGGTAGAGGAAGCATCAGCTATACTGTAACTGAGATCTGAAAATCCTACCACCCCATCGAAAGAGGTTCTGCAGCAGCTGAGCCAAGGGTTAGCAGGTATAATGTACGTGGCAACTTCTAATATCATTTACTTGAACACTATCTGACGGTTTTATCTTGCAGCTTATTTGGACCAAAGCGAAAAATGACCTCCGCCATTGCCCGCTGGCATAGTTCTGCCCGCCCTCCAGGAGATGCGCTAGAACAGGCCTACGCCGATCGCCTGGAAGCCGAGATGCAGGAACTGGCCATACAGCTTCATAAGGTATGGGCTGTTGGTACCGTCCTCCTCGACCTCCCCTGTACTAGGTGGCGGGTCTATATCGCTTCTCTTTCCTCCACAGAAGTGCGAGGAGACGGACACCTTGAAAGGACAGGTGGACCAGGAGAGAGAGCTCCGAGCTGTAGCCGAGGGCTGCCTCATGGAGCAGGAAACTAAATGGAGGGCCTTTTGCGGCCAGCTGGAAGCCACTAGCAACCTGGCTGCTGATGCACAGCGGGCACTCGCCCAACTCAGGTACTTCCAGCAGTCAGTGGTGGGCTAAAATGCTGTGTAGCCATAATGAGCGCGGACGGCAGTTTTCTTCTTTTTTTTTTTCAATCTTCACCATAGGAGCTGCCAGGAAGAGCTGTCGCTCCGGCTGGGCAAAGTTAACGCTGCCAGGACACAGACACCTGCCAGTAGGCCTGCAGGTAAGAGGCTGGGTGGAGAGCAGCGAGAATATGATGTCAGGTAAAGCAGTATTTCCATGGTATGATGTCATAACCTATCGCTAGGATATGCCATCACTTTATGATCGCTGAGGGTCCGACCTCCGGAAGCCCCACTAATCCTGAGAATTAAGGGGCTGCAGACCTGAATTAGCATGACGTCCCCTTTGCTGTTTCTGCCTGCACAGCAGCGCCCGGGTCACCTGCTGTCCAGGGAACTGTAGCATATTGAATGTGGTCGGCTGCAGCTAACTGCACTGATTGGGGTCACGCCCCCAACGATCATAGTTATGGCATATTGTAGCCGTATGTCATCGCTTTATGAGATGGGATGGCAGCTGTTAAAGGGGTTGTCCCATTTGGACAGCTCCTTGTTTGAATTAAAGGGATTAGTACATGACAATAACTTTCTAACAAAGCTAGAACCAGCCCTGTACCTCACATGGATCCAGAGATCTCCCCATTCACTGCTCCAATTGCTCTGCTAGATTCTCATAAGGCTGGAAGCTCAAGGGGTGTGTGCTTTCTACTGCAGCTAAGTGGGCAAGTTCTTTGTGATGCAGCTCAGGGGGAATGTCCTTTCTGCAGCATAAATGACAAGTAGTTTTACTGAGTCTTTTCCCTTAAAACGACATACCAATCTGCTCCTCCAGCTCTAGAACATGCTACCTGTAGAGCACACTGCATTTTTGGGGGGACAGGTCCTCTTTAAAGGTCTTTATTACAAATATGGAGCCCTTTTTTCTGTACATAGCTGAGAAGCTCTAATAGAGGGATCTGAATTTTCTCTCTGCTCAGTCAGCCGGCTAAGGCTACTTTCACACTTGCGTTCGGGGCTCCGCTTGTGAGTTCCGTTTGAAGGCTCTCACAAGCGGGCCCGAACAGATCCGTCCAGCCCTAATGCATTCTGAGTGGATGCGGATCCGCTCAGAATGCATCAGTCTGGCAGCGTCTGTCCTCCGCTCCCCTCAGCAGGCGGACACCTGAACGCTGCTTGCAGCGTTCGGGTGTCCGCCTGGCCGTGCGTAGGCAAACGGATCCGTCCAGAGTTACAATGTAAGTCAATGGGGGCGGATTCGTTCGAAGGTGACACAATATGGTGCATTTTTCAAACGGATCCGCCCCCCATTGACTTTCAATGTAAAGTCTGGACGGATCCGTCTGAGCTACTTTCACACTTAGATTTTTTTCTACAATATAATGCAGACGGATCCGCCCTAAACGCAAGTGTGAAAGTAGCCTAAAATGACGGGCTCAAAGCGAAAGTAAAGAAGTATGATTCACATAGCTAGTTAATCTGTTGTGACAGAACGGCTCAATATTTTTAATAAAGACCAATTGAAAAAAAGATTTTTAGCCCAAAAAGTAAAATGCAATAATACAAAAAAATTGCCTCCAAAGTTGTACATAGCCTTTAAAGGGACACTGACAGGCCCAATTAGCATATTGAGTTATATATATCACAGTACAGGTCATATAAAGTGTATTAGAATCATGTAAGTATCCCCCCTGCCCACCTTATAAATACGGAAATATAAAGTTTTATAACCTGCTTGTCCGGTCTCCAATCTGCCCAAGGGGCGGCGTTTCATCTGAAAATGCGCCCAGCCAGCCGCTCCCAACTGCCGTTCTGAAGCCCCGCCCAGCTCATCAATATTCACTTCGCTGGGCGGCGGCTACAACTCTCCAGGTCACGATCCTGCGCATGGGCAATCGAATCCTCCTGGCATCGTTCG
Source organism: Bufo gargarizans (assembly GCF_014858855.1). Taxonomy (NCBI): domain Eukaryota; kingdom Metazoa; phylum Chordata; class Amphibia; order Anura; family Bufonidae; genus Bufo; species Bufo gargarizans. The sequence continues at coordinate 177,959,518 of NC_058087.1, read as the reverse complement.
TGTGTAATCTTCTGCGCCTGCGCCCCGCCGTGGTTAGATCGCGCCTGCGTACACACCCTGCCTGCGTCCCCGAGCCTCTGCCTCATGCGCATGCGCCAGACACTGTTCGTAGCAGCAGCGCTTCATGCGCATGAGGCAGAGGCTCGGGGACGCAGGCAGGGTGTGTACGCAGGCGCGATCTAACCACGGCGGGGCGCAGGCGCAGAAGATTACACACGAACGATGCCAGGAGGATTCGATTGCCCATGCGCAGGATCGTGACCTGGAGAGTTGTAGCCGCCGCCCAGCGAAGTGAATATTGATGAGCTGGGCGGGGCTTCAGAACGGCAGTTGGGAGCGGCTGGCTGGGCGCATTTTCAGATGAAACGCCGCCCCTTGGGCAGATTGGAGACCGGACAAGCAGGTTATAAAACTTTATATTTCCGTATTTATAAGGTGGGCAGGGGGGATACTTACATGATTCTAATACACTTTATATGACCTGTACTGTGATATATATAACTCAATATGCTAATTGGGCCTGTCAGTGTCCCTTTAAGTACTGGAAAGCCCCTTTAAGTCATCCACAGCGGTAGACCCCTCTCCATCACCTCTATGTTGGAATATAGGAAGGGATTGCCTGGATGGGATTACCGCTTGTTTAATTTGGAGGGGCGGATGGATAATGTGAGTAATGTGGATCTCTGGTGGTAACATGTCTGTTTCTTTTGTTAGCTCCTCAAGGAAGTAATGCCGCCCCACTGAAGTCTCAGAGCGTGCAGGAGCTTTCAACATCTCTGGAGGAAAGCTCAGTGGTGTTAGGTAAGCCGCATTGTAATGGACAGGATAAGAGGCGCTATAGCCATAGAAGAGTACAGACTAAAATGATTTGTGTCCCTGCAGAGAAGGCAGTGAGAGCGCTGCAGGATAACCTGGAGAAGATGAGAACTTCAGACAAGGGGAGACATAAATGGCCTGATCCTTGAGGAACCAGGTACGAGAAGACCGGATTTGGTCATCCCATGCTTTCATATTTTTCACGTCGGACTCTTTGCTTAAAGGAGTTGTGACAAGTATTGAAGTTATGCGCTGTCCACAGGATAGAGGATAACTAACTGATCGTGCGGATCTGACCACTGGGCTTCCCAGTGCTCCTGAGAATTTGGGGTCCAGTTTTTTATCTTTTCTCATGAAGCAGCTGGTCAACTTTGTGTCCTGCCAGCCCATTATTTTATTTTTTTAACTGCCGAAGTACAGCACAGGGGATAACTTCAATAATTGGCACAACCCCTTTAAGTGTGGTATGCGGTTATGGTCAGTAATGTAGGAAGATTCAATATCAAGATGTCCAGGTAGTGACCCAAAAGTCACTAGTATCTGGGGCCACACTCTTAACTGAGTTTTCAAAAAAAGTTTGCCTAATGGCTGTGCTTCTTTGTACACTCATAACTGTAAAGGAACAGTTATATTTGGGCTTCCCTAATGTCTCTTTCAGCCATATTATTCCCTGTTTCATCTGCAAAGCTAGATGCATGTCTCTCAGAAGCAGAGGCAATCTCCCTTCTACCAGTATTGTATGCAGTGACCTCACTTACCTTACTTCCCACTGTGTTTGTTTTCTTCTAGGGAGCTCAGAAAGCTGATAAGGAGGGATAAATCACAGTTACATAAAGCCAAGACGCTCCTGTGTATTCAGAAGGAGTGTAGAAACAGTTGTTTCATCAGACTCAGAATCTCAGCTAGCTCTGACATGCCCCCACTTCTTCTCAGCGTCTTCTGAGTCTCTGTTACTAGTAGTGTTGAGCGAAGCGAGCTTCGGATGCTTCATCCGAAGTCGCTTCGTTCAAAACTTCGGAATAATAATACTGTACGGAGATCTATCTCCGTACATTATTAGAATGTATGGGCTCCGATGAGCCAAAGTTAGTTATTCACGAAGTCGCGCGTGACTTCGGTAGTTGATTTTTAAAGTGGAAAACCACTTTAAAACTGAACTCTCCTTCGGTTCCAAGGTACTAGTCGGCGCTGTACACATACATCTTATTGAATAGCTCAGCTGGCCATACTAAAATTTTAATTACATGCAATTACAAAAGTAGTCAGTCATATCCAGTTGCTGGTTTGAAAAGTGTAGAATATTTTTGATAGGACAACCCCTTTAAGTCTTTACCCCTGAGTATTTGATAACGCTAGTGGTTTTCCCTCTTTCTAGGAGACGCTTTGACCATACCTCAGACGGTGGGTGAAACTTTCCACCCCGAAGATGTTCCGATCCTAGATGGCGCTGCCCCCTGCCCTTCTCTGCTCGGATGACCACACAGAAGGGTCTTTCCGTGCCCTCTCTGGGCTGATGGTGTCGGAGGCAGACTGCAATACCTAGTGATATTCTACTGATCCCTTTTTGCAGAAGGTGCGAGAGGGAAGGTGAAACTTTGATGCATCCTTGATGAAGAAGCCGTTGCGAAGCCTTTTATTTTATTGGAGGGGTTGAACTGATCATGGTTTAGACGCCCATCAATGATTCTTATTTTAACAGAAGGATGTAATAGGTCGGCTGGAACGATGGCGCTCAGCTGAACGTTTATGTACTCTCAATAAAACTATGAAATATGCCGCTTCCGTTTTCTTTGGCAAAGTGATGATAGAATAAAGACCTGGTGAGGGGGCAAAGATGGCGCCTATAGCAACCAACCCACTTGGCAAAGTTATGAGTTGATTAGTAACTATAGACAACATCTCCATTATGATTGCCCTCCCCCCCCATCTCCCAATATTGACGCTCCAGGACACTCTTTTACTGATGGATCTCATGTGCCCTGTGGGCCGCTGTTACGTCAGTACTTTTACTTGAAGTCTAGTATTTTAGCTCCGATTACAAGTTCATCATACACCCAGATCTTGGTCAGTGCAGGCACAGCAGAGACGAGCCGTCCATTTTCCACATCTGCCACTTTTTCTGTATTTCATACTTTACCTGAAAATAAAGAGGACAGAATTAGATCTTCAATTTACCCCTATATACCGTACGTGTGTTTATATTTAAAGGGGTCATGCAGACCTCATGGCGATCAGCAGAATGAAGTTGCCATATTTTGGCTGTGTTTGTTACAGCAGCTCAGAGCTATTCAAGAATACGGGACTGAGCTGCAGTACCAGGCACAGCCACAAGTTCAGGTGCAGCACTGTCCCTGTGTACACAAAGAAGGTGACGTGACACTCCAGCCCCTTCATTCTGCTGATCGCTGGACCCCCACTAACCAAACCCTGATGGTCTAAGTACAGGAGAACCTTAATATGTAGATCCTTGATGAACCTAGTAGGTGTATGCCGTTACAGTCCCTGATCCCTAAGGCTAGGGCTGCGCGACACATAGGGCACAACTACACTGCAACATGTGTCGCGCGACAATCTTTATAATGATAGTCTATGGTATCGCAATGCGGCATGCTGTGACACGACAGTCGCAGAAAAATCCATCTTAGATGGATTTTTTGCAACTGTCGTGACGCAGTCGCAGCATGTCGCTATGGCCCCAAAGCTGGAACACCGATGAGCCTGGTAGGATGTTTCAGTGTTAGGCCTCATGCACACGACCGTATGTATTTTGCGGTCTGCAAAACATACGGATATCGTCCGTGCGCATTCAGTTCTTTACGGAACAGCTGGCCCCTAATAGAACAGTACTATCCTTGTCTGTAATGCAGACGATAGTAGGGCATGTTCTATTTGTTTGTGGAATGGAAACAAAATGCACACGGAGCAACTTCAGGTTTTTTTTGCAGAACCTTTGAAATGACTGGTTCCGTATATGGTCCGCAAAAAAAAAAGGAATGGACACAGAAAGAAAATACGTTCATGTGCATGAGGCCTTACGCCGTCAGTGATTTCCATCAGTGATTGTGAGCCAAAATCAGGAGAGGAGCCTCCACCGACATCAGGTATAAGGGAAAGATCTGCACCTGGTTTTGGCTCAAAATCGCTGATGGAAAACACTGACTGTGTGAATAAGGCATTAGGGTGCCTTTGCACATGGCAAAAAATTCCACGACTAAAAATCAGTTCTATTCAATTGAATGGGGCGACAAGCACATGGATATCTGCAAGCCCTATTAAGGTGAATGGAACCGATTTTCAGTGGCAGAATTTTCTGCCACGTGTGAAGGCAACCTTACACTGACCGACATAACGCACAGCAATTCAGAAGTATTGCAGTGTATTAGACAAGAGATAAAGCAATCGCATGGTCAAGCCCCCTAATGGGACAACAAAGTGCACATTAATAGGTATCTCCTTGTCCAAAATGATCCCAACTATGAAATAATCACGTTATTTAATCCATATTGCGAGTGCCATAGTCAGACCCCCACCAATCAGATACTGATGACCTTTCATTAGGATAGGCTATACATATCAAAACCCCTTTAAGTTTATTATACAAAAGTAGTAAAATAAAACAAATTCATGGGTCAATTGCTGGAGTTTTATTTTACAATATATATATATATATATATATATATAGTTGTAGTTTTGAAAGGATATGTGTGTGTGTGTATATACAGTGGATATAAAAAGTCTACACACCCCTGTTTAAATGTCAGGTTTCTGTGATGTAAAAAGATAATTTCAGAACTTTTTCCACCTTTAATGTCACCTATAATCTGTACAACTCAATTGAAAAACAAACTGAAATCTTTTAGGTGGAGGGAAGAAAACAAACAAAAAAATAATAACGTGGCTGCATAAGTGTGCACACCCTCTTATAACTGGGGATGTAGCTGTGTTCAGAATTAAGCAATCACATTCATAATCCTGTTAAGTAGGAGTCAGCATACACCGGCCATCATGTAAAGTGCCTCTGATTAACCCCAAATACAGGTCAGCTGCTCTAGTTGGTCTTTCCTGAAATTTTCTTAGTCGCCTCCGACAGCAGAAGCCGTGAGAGCTTCCAAAGCTTCAGAGGGATCTCACTGTTAGAAGGTATCAGTCAGGAGAAGGGGACAAAAGAATTTCCAAGGCATTAGATCTACCATGGAACACAGTGGAGACAGTCATCATCAAATGGAGAAAATATGGCACAACAGTGACATTACCAAGAAATGGACGTCCCTCCAAAATGTATGAAAAGACGAGAAGAAAACAGGTCTGGGAGGCGACCAAGAGGCCTACAGCAACATTAAAGGAGCTGCAGGAATATCTGGCAAGTCCTGGCTGTGTGGTACATGTGACAACAATCTCTCGTGTTCTTCATATGTCTGGGCTATGGGGTAGAGGGGCAAGACGAAAGCCTTTTCTTACCAAGAAAAACATCCAAGCCAGGCTACATTTTGCAAAAACACATCTGAAGTCTCCCAAAAGCATGTGGGAAAAGGTGTTATGGTCTGATGAAACCAAGGTTGAGCTTTTTGGCAATAATTCCAAAAGATATGTTTGGCACAAAAACAACGCTGCACATCACCAAAAGAACCCCATCCCCACAGTGAAGCATGGTGGGGGCAGCATCATGCCAAGGGGCTGTTCTTCTTCAGCTGGAACTGGGGCCTTAGTTAAGCTAGAGGGAATTATGAACAGTTCCAAATATCAGTCAATATTGGCACAAAACCTTCAGGCTTCTGCTAGAAAGCTGAACATGAAGAGGAACTCCATCTTTCAGCATGACAACGACCCAAAGCATACATCCAAATCAACCAAGGAATGGCTTCACCAGAAGAAGATTACAGTTTAGGAATGGCCCAGCCAGAGCCCTGACCTGAATCCGATTGAAAATCTGTGGGGTGATCTGAAGAGGGCTGTGCCCAGGAGATGCTCCTCGCCATCTGACAGATTTGGAGTGTTTTTGCAAAGAAGAGTGGGCAAATCTTGTCAAGTCAAAATGTGGCATGCTGATAGACTCATACCCAGAAAGACTGAGTGCTGTAATAAAATCAAAAGGTGCTTCAACAAAGTATTAGTTTAAGGCCTCGTGCACACGGGCATGCCGTTTTTTGCGGTCCACAATCCGCGGATCCGCAAAAAACGGAAGCCGCCGTGTTGCCTTCCTGCAATTTGCGGAACGGAACGGGCGCCGGCAATATAAATGCCTATTCTTGTCCGCAAAGCGCAGACAAGAATAGGACATGTTATATTTTTTTAGCTGGGGCCGCGGAACGGAGCCATGGATGCGGACAGCACACGGAGTGCTGTCTGCATCTTTTGCGGCCCCATTGAAGTGAATGGGTCCGCATCCGAGCCGCCAAAACGGCGGCTCGGATGCGGACCCAAACAACGGTCATGTGCATGAGTCCTAAGGGTGTGCACACTTATGCAACCATATTATTTTATTTTTATATTTTTTTCCCTCCACCTAAAAGATTTCAGTTTGTTTTTCAGTCGTACAGTTTATAGGTCACATTTAAGGTGGAAAAAGGTCTGAAATTATTTATCTTTGTCTCATTTTTTTACATCACTGAATAGTGTTGATCACGAATATTCGAATTGCGAATTTTAATCGCGAATATCGGCACTTCGAGAATTCACGAATATTTAGAATATCGCTAAATATATTCGTTATTGCGAATATTCAATTTTTTTGAAAATACCAGCGAAAATTTGTATGCGAATTTTATGCGAATTTTCGCAATCAAAAAAAATCATGCCTGGAGAGTACGAATTCGCGAATTCTCGAATATATGGCGAATATTCGCCCAAATATTCGCGAAATATTGCAAATTCGAATATTGCCCCTGCCGCTCATCACTAATAATGAACGGAGATTAAACCTTGGTGCCGGTACCAACCTACTGTATATACTTACCTCTTTATTGGCAAAACAGTATAATACCGCCACGAGGAAACCCTATAAGACATAACAACAGGAGTTTAAAGTGTTTGGATGGCTTTTGCTGTCCACAGGTGAGATGGGGGTATTGTAGGGGAGAATATTTAGTGTCTCCTTAATGAAGGTAGAAGGAGGAATGACTGTAAAAGAACTGTACGAATTGATATTGTCTATAGAAAAATGTGGATCTGTACCTTTTAGGGTACATGCACACCGGACGTAGTTTGCTGTGGCATGCATTATGTGCGGATTTCATCTTATCGTATCAATTCCTTACTGTGTTAAAGGGGTTGTCTCATCTCAGACAATCGCTGGGACCTGCACCTACTGTATATAGAGAATGGAGCCTAGAAAGTGGTGGAGGGCGCACTGCGCATGCGCAGCCGCCCTCTGTTCATTTCTATGGGGCCACCGAAAATCTCAGGCTATTTCCATCAGGCCCATAGAAGTGAATGGAAGCGGTGGCCGGTCATGCCCGGTACACTCCCATTCACTTCTATGGGGAGAGCGCTTGGTGGTGGCCGGACCGGAGTCCCCCAGCCACCACTTTGCTCGCTCCGTTCCAGATATAAGTTCAGGTCCCAGCGCTGGGACCCGCACCTATCAGACAATAGGGGGGCATATCCTAGCGATATGCCATTATTGTCTGAGATGACACAACTCCTTTAAAGGGGTATTCCCATCACAGACAATGGGTGCATATCGCTAGGATATGCCCATATTGTCTGATAGGTGCGGGTCCCACCTCTGGGACCCACACCTATCAGACAATGGGGGCATATCCTAGAAATCCCCCCATTGTCTGTGATGGGAATACCCCTTTAAGATCTCTGCTTGCTGTGAGTGAATTGGAACTTTTATGGTTACTTCCAGAGGATGAAAATGAGTCCAGGTCCTGTGATGGCCGACCACACGAGGCAGCTCTGAGAACTGCACTGTAACAAGCCCTTCAGCTGTGTGGTCATCACGAGACCAGGACAAGTTGCTCAACATTCAGCATACGCTGGGGATCATTTATTAAGGAATTTGTGACTATTTTAGTCATAAAATTAATTGCAAGTCCATTTTTTGACCGGCCTTGCAACAATATTTAGGCACATGGCCGGTTTTACACCGTGTCTGGCAGTTGAGTGGGTCAGAGGTGTGTCGGGGCCTGGACTCTGGCCCTGGCAAATTTACTAACATTTACATTGGAAACACGCCTCGTCATAAATTAGGAGAGGCAGAGCAGGGGGGAATCTAAGACCAGCGTAAAAAGACTTTCTTAGTAAATGACCCCCAGTAAGTAGGGTTTACTTGGAATCTGAAACCCCATTGTCTTACGTTCCTAAGGTCTCAAGCATTTGACTTTAGCTGTTTCTCCTTTGTTCCTATACTGGAAGTTGATCCCTATGGAGGTAATATGTCCTTTAGCAGAGGCTGTCTCCAACTTAAGACTCATAGTAAGGTCTCCTTAACATGACCGTATCCATTTTGCGGTCCACAAATATGGACGCGGTTCATGTGTTTCCCACAGTTTTCGCGGGAACCACTGTTTAAAAAAAAAAACTATCCTTGTCAACAAAACAGAAAAGAATAGAACAGGTTCTATAAGTTATGGCATGAATGACATCCGTGTGCTGTACTTTTTTTGGGGACCTATAGAAATGAATAGGTCCGTGTGCAATCCGCAAAAAATGTGAATCGGACACGGACCAAAAACATGATGGTGTGCATGAGGCCTAAAGGGGTTGTCTCATCAGAATGCCGCCCCTGGGTATTCAGCAGATCGCCTTGGGTTCCACTCCTGGCAATCAGCTGATTTTAATCACCAGAGGCCATGGTCAGCCACGGGGAAATAAGGTACTACATGGCGGTCATACAGATAAAGGGCCACCCTTGTAATAAGAGAATTGCTGATTTGCTGGAACGGAAGCTGTTCGTACACAGCACCTCTCTGTTTTGGTTTGCAGAGTGCGGAACCCCTTCTATGATGTCCACATACCCTAATAGGACTTATCAACAGGGGTTGTCTTTAAAAGCACACTTAGCTATGTTACTTGGATTAGTGAACCAAAACCATGTTAAAGAGGAGCTGACACCACTCCTGGCATGCTTGTTTTAATAGCTACATGCATTCCCTATGTAATAACAATTCTGGAGCATCTATTCTTCTGGCTCCATGTTGTGCCATCACTTTTATTATTTCAACTTGAAGTTATGAAAGACTTGCTAGCAGTCTGCAGTAAGGGTACAGAGGGGTGGTAACCAGTAGGGGGGGTGTACCTTCACAGAGTCACTCTATCCAATCAGTGCTGCCATTTTCAGACTGTGCAGGTACACACCCCCTACTGGTTGCCACCCCTCTGTACCCTTACTGCAGACTGCTAGCAATTCATTCGTAACTTCTAGTAGAAATAATAAAGGAATGGCACAACATAGAGCCATAAGAATAGATGCTCCAGAATTGTTATTGCATGGGAAATGCCTGTACCTATTAAAACTGGCATGTCAGGAGTGGTGACAGGTCCTCTTTAAGGTTATATTAATTAGTTATATTAAGCAGTAGGGATGAGCGAACTCGAACTGTATAGTTCGGGTTCGTACCGAATTTTGGGGTGTCCGTGACACGGACCCGAACCCGGACATTTTCGTAAAAGTCCGGGTTCGGGTTCGGTGTTCGTCGCTTTCTTCGCGCTTTTGTGACGCTTTCTTGGCGCTTTTTGAAAGGCTGCAAAGCAGCCAATCAACAAGCGTCATACTACTTGCCCCAAGAGGCCATCACAGCCATGCCTACTATTGGCATGGCTGTGATTGGCCAGAGCACCATGTGACCCAGCCTCTATTTAAGCTGGAGTCACATAGCGCCGCCCGTCACTCTGCTCTGATTAGCGTAGGGAGAGGTTGCGGCTGCGACAGTAGGGCGAGATTAGGCAGATTAACTCCTCCAAAGGACTTGATTAACTGATCGATCTGCAGCTGTGGATCATTGAGCTGCTGATCCTCAATTGCTCACTGTTTTTAGGCTGCACAGACCGTTTGTCAGTCTCATTTTTCTGGGGTGATCGGCGGCCATTTTGTGTCTTGTGGTGCGCCAGCACAAGCTGCGACCAAGTGCATTTAACCCTCAATGGTGTGGTTGTTTTTTGGCTAAAGCCTACATCAGGGTGAAGCTGTCACACCAAGTGCATTTAACCAGCAATAGTCTGTTCATTTTTTGGCCATATACAAAATCAGGGGCAAGCTGCGCCTGTCACCAAGTGCATTTAACCCTCAATGGTGTGGTTGTTTTTTGGCTAAAGCCTACATCAGGGTGAAGCTGTCACACCAAGTGCATTTAACCAGCAATAGTCTGTTCATTTTTTGGCCATATACAAAATCAGGGGCAAGCTGCGCCTGTCACCAAGTGCATTTAACCCTCAATGGTGTGGTTGTTTTTTGGCTAAAGCCTACATCAGGGTGAAGCTGTCACACCAAGTGCATTTAACCAGCAATAGTCTGTTCATTTTTTGGCCATATACAAAATCAGGGGCAAGCTGCGCCTGTCACCAAGTGCATTTAACCCTCAATGGTGTGGTTGTTTTTTGGCTAAAGCCTACATCAGGGTGAAGCTGTCACACCAAGTGCATTTAACCAGCAATAGTCTGTTCATTTTTTGGCCATATCCCAGTCTAATTCTGTCACTAAATCCATACCGGTCACCCAGCGCCTAAATACTAGGCCTCAAATTTATATCCAGCTAAATCTGTCCCTAGTGCTGTAGCTGGGCGAGTTATTTAGTGTCCGTTCAAGCACATTTCTTGTTCTGGGTTGAAATACAATTCCCAATTTAGCAATTTCATAATTTAGTGGTTCCTGCTATATCAGAGCTCTTTGAAATCTATCCCAAAAAGGGTATATAATATTGAAGGTGCACATAGGGTCATTCAGAGTAACTTCACACACACCCGCTACTGTGTATTTCCAAGTCTAATTCTGTCACTAAATCCATACCGGTGACCCAGCGCCTAAATACTAGGCCTCAAATTTAAATCCCTCTAAATCTCTCGTTACCCACCGCTGTACTGTTGTTGCTGGGCAAGATATTTAGTGTCCGTCAAAGCACATTTTTTGTTCTGGGTTGAAGTACAATTCCCAATTTAGCAATTTCATAATTTAGTGGTTTCTGCTATATCAGAGCTATTTGAAATCTATCCCTAAAAGGGTATATAATATTGAAGGTGCACATAGGGTCATTCAGAATAACTTCACACACACCGCTTCTGTGCATTTCCAAGTCTAATTCTGTCACTAAATCCATACCGGTGACCCAGCGCCTAAATACTAGGCCTCAAATTTAAATCCCTCTAAATCTCTCGTTACCCACCACTGTACTGTTGTTGCTGGGCAAGATATTTAGTGTCCGTCAAAGCACATTTTTTGTTCTGGGTTGAAGTACAATTCCCAATTTAGCAATTTCATAATTTAGTGGTTTCTGCTATATCAGAGCTATTTGAAATCTATCCCTAAAAGGGTATATAATATTGAAGGTGCACATAGGGTCATTCAGAATAACTTCACACACACGCTTCTGTGCATTTCCAAGTCTAATTCTGTCACTAAATCCATACCGGTGACCCAGCGCCTAAATACTAGGCCTCAAATTTAAATCCCTCTAAATCTCTCGTTACCCACCGCTGTACTGTTGTTGCTGGGCAAGATATTTAGTGTCCGTCAAAGCACATTTTTTGTTCTGGGTTGAAGTACAATTCCCAATTTAGCAATTTCATAATTTAGTGGTTTCTGCTATATCAGAGCTATTTGAAATCTATCCCTAAAAGGGTATATAATATTGAAGGTGCACATAGGGTCATTCAGAATAACTTCACACACACGCTTCTGTGCATTTCCAAGTCTAATTCTGTCACTAAATCCATACCGGTGACCCAGCGCCTAAATACTAGGCCTCAAATTTAAATCCCTCTAAATCTCTCGTTACCCACCGGTGTACTGTTGTTGCTGGGCAAGATATTTAGTGTCCGTCAAAGCACATTTTTTGTTCTGGGTTGAAGTACAATTCCCAATTTAGCAATTTCATAATTTAGTGGTTTCTGCTATATCAGAGCTATTTGAAATCTATCCCTAAAAGGGTATATAATATTGAAGGTGCACATAGGGTCATTCAGAATAACTTCACACACACGCTTCTGTGCATTTCCAAGTCTAATTCTGTCACTAAATCCATACCGGTGACCCAGCGCCTAAATACTAGGCCTCAAATTTAAATCCCTCTAAATCTCTCGTTACCCACCGCTGTACTGTTGTTGCTGGGCAAGATATTTAGTGTCCGTCAAAGCACATTTTTTGTTCTGGGTTGAAGTACAATTCCCAATTTAGCAATTTCATAATTTAGTGGTTTCTGCTATATCAGAGCTATTTGAAATCTATCCCTAAAAGGGTATATAATATTGAAGGTGCACATAGGGTCATTCAGAATAACTTCACACACACGCTTCTGTGCATTTCCAAGTCTAATTCTGTCACTAAATCCATACCGGTGACCCAGCGCCTAAATACTAGGCCTCAAATTTAAATCCCTCTAAATCTCTCGTTACCCACCGCTGTACTGTTGTTGCTGGGCAAGATATTTAGTGTCCGTCAAAGCACATTTTTTGTTCTGGGTTGAAGTACAATTCCCAATTTAGCAATTTCATAATTTAGTGGTTTCTGCTATATCAGAGCTATTTGAAATCTATCCCTAAAAGGGTATATAATATTGAAGGTGCACATAGGGTCATTCAGAATAACTTCACACACACGCTTCTGTGCATTTCCAAGTCTAATTCTGTCACTAAATCCATACCGGTGACCCAGCGCCTAAATACTAGGCCTCAAATTTAAATCCCTCTAAATCTCTCGTTACCCACCGCTGTACTGTTGTTGCTGGGCAAGATATTTAGTGTCCGTCAAAGCACATTTTTTGTTCTGGGTTGAAGTACAATTCCCAATTTAGCAATTTCATAATTTAGTGGTTTCTGCTATATCAGAGCTATTTGAAATCTATCCCTAAAAGGGTATATAATATTGAAGGTGCACATAGGGTCATTCAGAATAACTTCACACACACGCTTCTGTGCATTTCCAAGTCTAATTCTGTCACTAAATCCATACCGGTGACCCAGCGCCTAAATACTAGGCCTCAAATTTAAATCCCTCTAAATCTCTCGTTACCCACCGCTGTACTGTTGTTGCTGGGCAAGATATTTAGTGTCCGTCAAAGCACATTTTTTGTTCTGGGTTGAAGTACAATTCCCAATTTAGCAATTTCATAATTTAGTGGTTTCTGCTATATCAGAGCTATTTGAAATCTATCCCTAAAAGGGTATATAATATTGAAGGTGCACATAGGGTCATTCAGAATAACTTCACACACACGCTTCTGTGCATTTCCAAGTCTAATTCTGTCACTAAATCCATACCGGTGACCCAGCGCCTAAATACTAGGCCTCAAATTTAAATCCCTCTAAATCTCTCGTTACCCACCGCTGTACTGTTGTTGCTGGGCAAGATATTTAGTGTCCGTCAAAGCACATTTTTTGTTCTGGGTTGAAGTACAATTCCCAATTTAGCAATTTCATAATTTAGTGGTTTCTGCTATATCAGAGCTATTTGAAATCTATCCCTAAAAGGGTATATAATATTGAAGGTGCACATAGGGTCATTCAGAATAACTTCACACACACCGCTTACTGTGCATTTCCAAGTCTAATTCTGTCACTAAATCCATACCGGTGACCCAGCGCCTAAATACTAGGCCTCAAATTTAAATCCCTCTAAATCTCTCGTTACCCACCGCTGTACTGTTGTTGCTGGGCAAGATATTTAGTGTCCGTCAAAGCACATTTTTTGTTCTGGGTTGAAGTACAATTCCCAATTTAGCAATTTCATAATTTAGTGGTTTCTGCTATATCAGAGCTATTTGAAATCTATCCCTAAAAGGGTATATAATATTGAAGGTGCACATAGGGTCATTCAGAATAACTTCACACACACGCTTCTGTGCATTTCCAAGTCTAATTCTGTCACTAAATCCATACCGGTCACCCAGCGCCTAAATACTAGGCCTCAAATTTATATCCCGCTGAATTTGAATACAATACATTGGGCCAAATAATATATTTGTTGTTGTGGTGAACCATAACAATGAGAAAAACATCTAGTAAGGGACGCGGACGTGGACATGGTCGTGGTGGTGTTAGTGGACCCTCTGGTGCTGGGAGAGGACGTGGCCGTTCTGCCACATCCACACGTCCTAGTGTACCAACTACCTCAGGTCCCAGTAGCCGCCAGAATTTACAGCGATATATGGTGGGGCCCAATGCCGTTCTAAGGATGGTAAGGCCTGAGCAGGTACAGGCATTAGTCAATTGGGTGGCCGACAGTGGATCCAGCACGTTCACATTATCTCCCACCCAGTCTTCTGCAGAAAGCGCACAGATGGCGCCTGAAAACCAACCCCATCAGTCTGTCACATCACCCCCATGCATACCAGGGAAACTGTCTCAGCCTCAAGTTATGCAGCAGTCTCTTATGCTGTTTGAAGACTCCGCTGGCAGGGTTTCCCAAGGGCATCCACCTAGCCCTTCCCCAGCGGTGAAAGACATAGAATGCACTGACGCACAACCACTTATGTTTCCTGATGATGAGGACATGGGAATACCACCTCAGCATGTCTCTGATGATGACGAAACACAGGTGCCAACTGCTGCGTCTTTCTGCAGTGTGCAGACTGAACAGGAGGTCAGGGATCAAGACTGGGTGGAAGACGATGCAGGGGACGATGAGGTCCTAGACCCCACATGGAATGAAGGTCGTGCCACTGACTTTCACAGTTCGGAGGAAGAGGCAGTGGTGAGACCGAGCCAACAGCGTAGCAAAAGAGGGAGCAGTGGGCAAAAGCAGAACACCCGCCGCCAAGAGACTCCGCCTGCTACTGACCGCCGCCATCTGGGACCGAGCACCCCAAAGGCAGCTTCAAGGAGTTCCCTGGCATGGCACTTCTTCAAACAATGTGCTGACGACAAGACCCGAGTGGTTTGCACGCTGTGCCATCAGAGCCTGAAGCGAGGCATTAACGTTCTGAACCTGAGCACAACCTGCATGACCAGGCACCTGCATGCAAAGCATGAACTGCAGTGGAGTAAACACCTTAAAACCAAGGAAGTCACTCAGGCTCCCCCTGCTACCTCTTCTGCTGCTGCCGCCTCGGCCTATTCTGCTGCTGCCGCCTCGGCCTCTTCCTCCGCCTCTGGAGGAACGTTGGCACCTGCCGCCCAGCAAACAGGGGATGTACCACCAACACCACCACCACCACCTCCGTCACCAAGCGTCTCAACCATGTCACACGCCAGCGTTCAGCTCTCCATCTCACAAACATTTGATAGAAAGCGTAAATTCCCACCTAGCCACCCTCGATCCCTGGCCCTGAATGCCAGCATTTCTAAACTACTGGCCTATGAAATGCTGTCATTTAGGCTGGTGGACACAGACAGCTTCAAACAGCTCATGTCGCTTGCTGTCCCACAGTATGTTGTTCCCAGCCGGCACTACTTCTCCAAGAGAGCCGTGCCTTCCCTGCACAACCAAGTATCCGATAAAATCAAGTGTGCACTGCGCAACGCCATCTGTAGCAAGGTCCACCTAACCACAGATACGTGGACCAGTAAGCACGGCCAGGGACGCTATATCTCCCTAACTGCACACTGGGTAAATGTAGTGGCAGCTGGGCCCCAGGCGGAGAGCTGTTTGGCGCACGTCCTGCCGCCGCCAAGGATCGCAGGGCAACATTCTTTGCCTCCTGTTGCCACCTCCTCCTTCTCGGCTTCCTCCTCCTCTTCTTCCACCTGCTCATCCAGTCAGCCACACACCTTCACCACCAACTTCAGCACAGCCCGGGGTAAACGTCAGCAGGCCATTCTGAAACTCATATGTTTGGGGGACAGGCCCCACACCGCACAGGAGTTGTGGCGGGGTATTGAACAACAGACCGACGAGTGGTTGCTGCCGGTGAGCCTCAAGCCCGGCCTGGTGGTGTGTGATAATGGGCGAAATCTCGTTGCAGCTCTGGGACTAGCCAATTTGACGCACATCCCTTGCTTGGCGCATGTGCTGAATTTGGTGGTGCAGAAGTTCATTCACAACTACCCCGACATGTCAGAGCTGCTGCATAAAGTGCGGGCCGTCTGTTCGCGCTTCCGGCGTTCACATCCTGCCGCTGCTCGCCTGTCTGCGCTACAGCGTAACTTCGGCCTTCCCGCTCACCGCCTCATATGCGACGTGCCCACCAGGTGGAACTCCACCTTGCACATGCTGGACAGACTGTGCGAGCAGCAGCAGGCCATAGTGGAGTTTCAGCTGCAGCACGCACGGGTCAGTCGCACTACAGAACAGCACCACTTCACCACCAATGACTGGGCCTCCATGCGAGACCTGTGTGCCCTGTTGCGCTGTTTCGAGTACTCCACCAACATGGCCAGTGGCGATGACACCGTTATCAGCGTTACAATACCACTTCTATGTCTCCTTGAGAAAACACTTAGGGCGATGATGGAACAGGAGGTGGCCCAGGAGGAGGAGGAGGAGGATGAGGAAGAGGGGTCATTTTTAGCACTTTCAGGCCAGTCTCTTCGAAGTGACTCAGAGGGAGGTTTTTTGCAACAGCAGAGGCCAGGTACAAATGTGGCCAGCCAGGGCCCACTACTGGAGGACGAGGAGGACGAGGATGAGGAGGAGGTGGAGGAGGATGAGGATGAAGCATGGTCACAGCGGGGTGGCACCCAACGCAGCTCGGGTCCATCACTGGTGCGTGGCTGGGGGGAAAGGCAGGACGATGACGATACGCCTCCCACAGAGGACAGCTTGTCCTTACCCCTGGGCAGCCTGGCACACATGAGCGACTACATGCTGCAGTGCCTGCGCAACGACAGCAGAGTTGCCCACATTTTAACCTGTGCGGACTACTGGGTTGCCACCCTGCTGGATCCACGCTACAAAGACAATGTGCCCACCTTACTTCCTGCACTGGAGCGTGATAGGAAGATGCGCGAGTACAAGCGCACGTTGGTAGACGCGCTACTGAGAGCATTCCCAAATGTCACAGGGGAACAAGTGGAAGCCCAAGGCCAAGGCAGAGGAGGAGCAAGAGGTCGCCAAGGCAGCTGTGTCACGGCCAGCTCCTCTGAGGGCAGGGTTAGCATGGCAGAGATGTGGAAAACTTTTGTCAACACGCCACAGCTAACTGCACCACCACCTGATACGCAACGTGTTAGCAGGAGGCAACATTTCACTAACATGGTGGAACAGTACGTGTGCACACCCCTCCACGTACTGACTGATGGTTCGGCCCCATTCAACTTCTGGGTCTCTAAATTGTCCACGTGGCCAGAGCTAGCCTTTTATGCCTTGGAGGTGCTGGCCTGCCCGGCAGCCAGCGTTTTGTCTGAACGTGTATTCAGCACGGCAGGGGGCGTCATTACAGACAAACGCAGCCGCCTGTCTACAGCCAATGTTGACAAGCTGACGTTCATAAAAATGAACCAGGCATGGATCCCACAGGACCTGTCCGTCCCTTGTCCAGATTAGACATTAACTACCTCCCCATAACCATATATTATTGGACTCCAGGGCACTTCCTCATTCAATCCTATTTTTATTTTCATTTTACCATTATATTGCGATGCTACCCAAAGTTGAATGAACCTCTCCTCTGCCTGTGTGCTAGGCCTAAATATATGCCAATGGACTGTTGCAGTGGTGGCTGACATGAAGCCTGATTCTCTGCTATGACATGCAGACTAATTCTCTGCTGACATGAAGCCAGATTGTCTGTTACGGGACCTCTCTCCTCTGCCTGGGTGCTGGGCCTAAATTTATGACCATGGACTGTTGCAGTGGTGGCTGACGTGAAGCCTGATTCTCTGCTATGACATGCAGACTGATTCTCTGCTGACATGAAGCCAGATCGTCTGTTACGGGACCTCTCTGCTCTGCCTGTGTGCTAGGCCTAAATATATGCCAATGGACTGTTGCAGTGGTGGGTGACGTGAAGCCTCATTCTCTGCTATGACATGCAGACTGATTCTCTGCTGACATGAAGCCAGATTGTCTGTTACGGGACCTCTCTGCTCTGCCTGTGTGCTAGGCCTAAATATATGCCAATGGACTGTTGCAGTGGTGGGTGACGTGAAGCCTCATTCTCTGCTATGACATGCAGACTGATTCTCTGCTGACATGAAGCCAGATCCTCTGTTACGGGAGCTCTCTCCTCTGCCTGGGTGCTGGGCCTAAATTTATGACAATTGACTGTTGCAGTGGTGGGTGACGTGAAGCCTGATTCTCTGCTATGATATGAAGACTGATTCTCTGCTGACATGAAGCCAGATTGTCTGTTACGGGACCTTTCTCCTCTGCCTGGGTTCTGGGCCTAAATTTATGAAAATTGACTCTTACAGTGGTGGGTGACGTGAAGCCTGATTCTAGGCTATGATATGAAGACTGATTCTCTGCTGACATGAAGCCAGATTGTCTGTTACGGGACCTTTCTCCTCTGCCTGGGTTCTGGGCCTAAATTTATGAAAATTGACTCTTACAGTGGTGGGTGACGTGAAGCCTGATTCTCTGCTATGATATGAAGACTGATTCTCTGCTGACATGAAGCCAGATTCTCTGTTACGGGACCTCTCTCCTCTGCCTGGGTGCTGGGCCTAAATTTATGACAATGGACTGTTGCAGTGGTGGCTGACGTGAAGCCTGATTCTCTGCTATGACATGCAGACTGATTCTCTGCTGTCATGAAGCCAGATTGTCTGTTACGGGACCTCTCTGCTCTGCCTGTGTGCTAGGCCTAAATATATGCCAATGGACTGTTGCAGTGGTGGCTGACGTGAAGCCTCATTCTCTGCTATGACATGCAGACTAATTCTCTGCTGACATGAAGCCAGATTGTCTGTTACGGGACCTCTCTCCTCTGCCTGGGTGCTGGGCCTAAATTTATGACAATGGACTGTTGCAGTGGTGGCTGACGTGAAGCCTGATTCTCTGCTATGACATGCAGACTAATTCTCTGCTGACATGAAGCCAGATTGTCTGTTACGGGACCTCTCTCCTCTGCCTGGGTGCTGGGCCTAAATATATGCCAATGGACTGTTGCAGTGGTGGCTGACGTGAAGCCTCATTCTCTGCTATGACATGCAGACTAATTCTCTGCTGTCATGAAGCCAGATTGTCTGTTACGGGACCTCTCTGCTCTGCCTGTGTGCTAGGCCTAAATATATGCCAATGGACTGTTGCAGTGGTGGGTGACGTGAAGCCTCATTCTCTGCTATGACATGCAGACTGATTCTCTGCTGACATGAAGCCAGATTGTCTGTTACGGGACCTCTCTGCTCTGCCTGTGTGCTAGGCCTAAATATATGCCAATGGACTGTTGCAGTGGTGGGTGACGTGAAGCCTCATTCTCTGCTATGACATGCAGACTGATTCTCTGCTGACATGAAGCCAGATTCTCTGTTACGGGACCTCTCTCCTCTGCCTGTGTGTGTGCTGGGCCTAAATATATGCCAATGGACTGTTGCAGTGGTGGCTGACGTGAAGCCTCATTCTCTGCTATGACATGCAGACTAATTCTCTGCTGACATGAAGACAGATTCTCTGTTACGGGACCTCCCTCCTCTGCCTGGGTGCTGGGCCTAAATATATGCCAATGGACTGTTGCAGTGGTGGCTGACGTGAAGCCTCATTCTCTGCTATGACATGCAGACTGATTCTCTGCTGACATGAAGCCAGATTCTCTGTTACGGGACCTCTCTCCTCTGCCTGTGTGTGTGCTGGGCCTAAATATATGCCAATGGACTGTTGCAGTGGTGGCTGACGTGAAGCCTCATTCTCTGCTATGACATGCAGACTGATTCTCTGCTGACATGAAGCCAGATTCTCTGTTACGGGACCTCTCTCCTCTGCCTGTGTGTGTGCTGGGCCTAAATATATGCCAATGGACTGTTGCAGTGGTGGCTGACGTGAAGCCTCATTCTCTGCTATGACATGCAGACTAATTCTCTGCTGACATGAAGACAGATTCTCTGTTACGGGACCTCCCTCCTCTGCCTGGGTGCTGGGCCTAAATATATGCCAATGGACTGTTGCAGTGGTGGCTGACGTGAAGCCTCATTCTCTGCTATGACATGCAGACTAATTCTCTGCTGACATGAAGACAGATTCTCTGTTACGGGACCTCTCTCCTCTGCCTGGGTGCCGGGGCCTAAATATCTGAGAATGGACTGTTCCAGTGGTGGGTGACGGGAAGCCAGATTCTCTGCTATGGGACCTCTCTGCAATTGATTTTGGTTAATTTTTATTTAATTTTTATTTTAATTCATTTCCCTATCCACATTTGTTTGCAGGGGATTTACCTACATGTTGCTGCCTTTTGCAGCCCTCTAGCCCTTTCCTGGGCTGTTTTACAGCCTTTTTAGTGCCGAAAAGTTCGGGTCCCCATTGACTTCAATGGGGTTCGGGTTCGGGACGAAGTTCGGATCGGGTTCGGATCCCGAACCCGAACATTTCCGGGATGTTCGGCCGAACTTCTCGAACCCGAACATCCAGGTGTTCGCTCAACTCTATTAAGCAGCAAAAAATCCATAGTTTCTCCCCATAGTCTTGCAAATTAGCTCTTTACCTATAGGTGGCACTAGAGAGACAGTTTTCTTCCTTCTGGAGGAGAGCTAATTTGCATACCTTTTCCCAAGAAGCA
Source organism: Bufo gargarizans (assembly GCF_014858855.1). Taxonomy (NCBI): domain Eukaryota; kingdom Metazoa; phylum Chordata; class Amphibia; order Anura; family Bufonidae; genus Bufo; species Bufo gargarizans. Next base: position 177,938,960 of record NC_058087.1, on the reverse strand, counting down.
TTGTCTTTAAGACTCCCTATAGAGGCTGGATCTCCACAAGGAGAACCAGTCCAGTCCAAATGTACTTGTGATTTTCTCACCTGGAAGGAGCTGAAAAAGAGGTTAAAGAAGACCTTGATATACCGAAGGATCCCTGATGTCTGCTCATCCGTAGCAAAGATGAATACTACCTCGTGGATTCCGAATAGCGGGATGAGAGTCAGCGTCGCCTTAGCCAGTCTACAGAGACAGAAGCACATTTCTGAATACGGGGCCTGTGTTCTAAGCATTGTATGGCACTGGGCGCAAATATGTAATGGTCAACTGGAGGACAACAGTGTGAGCCCCAGAATGGTATTGATGTCTTCAAATCCTTTTCCAGTGGTAGCCCATCCACGGATCTTTCCATGGGCACAGTTTTTACCTTCATTAACATTTATTTACCTCTTATTCCCTTTTTGTAAAAACTTTAATTCATCTTTCCCTGCCGTGTATGTCAATTACAGGTAGTATGTAACCAGGGCTGCTTGTTCCATTCACTAACCCCCTCCTCCTGGCTCATGATGGACGTCTGGGTCACTCCTCCTAATCATGTTCGTCCTCTTTCACACGTCAGGGAACCATGGACCGTAACGAGATGTGATTTTCTAAGGAACATGGTAGCACCATGAGAGCATGCCTTATTTTTGTCCATGATTATAGACCCCTTGTGCACATGATAGTCTATGGGTCTGTGAAGACCACGGAGACAACCCAGACGGCATCCGTGGTTTTCACTGATCGTTGCTAGGATATATTTTCTGGAACTTAAAGGGGTATTCTGGTTATAGAAAGTTATCCCCTATCCACAGCACAACAAACTTCCAACCTGCTCCTCCGTCCATTTTAGGTGGGCTTTATGGGGTACCAGTCCCCCGTTCTCCTAATGCTGGGACCCCCGCCAATCTGATAGTTATCCCCTATCCTGAAGAATAGTCATTTCTAGTGATGGGAGTGAGAAAAATACTCATTGTTCACGGATCTGTGGTTTGTGGGCCGCAATACGGACACGGTAATGTGCATGAGGCCTAATGAATATTGCTAATGTGCTGGGGGCCACACCTGCGAGACCCATCTTATTCATATGAATATTGGACTTATTTATAAAAACTAGAGTTGAGAAGACATGAAGGTGCCACCTGCGGCAACCACATTTTAGTATGAGCCATTTGGCCCATACTTGTCAATATCTGATCAGTAGGGGTCTGTCTCCCAGCACCCCTGCCGATCAGCTGCTTAAAGGGGCATACCAAGAACAGCACCATCCATTGGATAGAGCCCGTGCTTGGTATTGCAGCTCAGCCCCATTCACTTGAATGGGACTGAGCTGCACATAGGTCACGTGACCGATGTGAACATGATGTCATCGGCCTAGGAAGGGGCCACAGAGCTCACCATGGTGTCTTCAAACAGCTGAATGGCAGGGGTGCTGGTAGTCGGACCCCAGTGATCTGATATTGATGACATCCTGAGAACAGGTCATCAATAATCTACTTCCAGAAAACCCCTTTAAGTTGTCAGCGTGCAGGGACCTTTAAGTGACTCTCACCTCAGTTTGTAGTCCGCAAAACCTTTCTGGTTGGCTCTCAGCTTAGACAATATCATTTTCAAGATTCTCATAAAGATCACAAGGTTAATCTGAGGAGAAGGAACGACAGGTGAGGTCAGGGGCAGGCCACCAGGACAGCGGTGAGACATATAAACCAATATTATACTGCATGATGCACTAGGTCTCATTCAGGCGGCCATATTGTGGGCCTACTATAGCGCCCAGATTAAATTCCCAACCGTGGTTCTCATGATCCAAGTTTTCAGCATCATAGGCTTATGTGATGCTGTACATTTGGGTTGTTAAACCCGCGGCTGGAATGTAACACAAATGTCAGTGCTCACCACCGAGGCCAGCAGGATGGGAATCCGGATAATCCACCAGTAGGCCATGTTGTCATTTAGGGCCCAGCATCTAGAACCAATCAGAAAGGGGAAAGTATGAAGGCCTCTCAACTAAGGAGAAATAAAAGATGCCAAATCAATGAGAAGAAGCTGGTCATCATAGTATGGCATTGTCACTCACTCTTTGTTCTCCTTGAGATACTTCAGCGTCATCCAAGGAACTACAAATAAAACCGGCGTCCCTGCAAAGTAATGGGAAACACATATGTCTAAATGAAGAGGCACCCGTCCATTCTGTGTTGTTCTGAGAACAGCCAAGCAAGTGTACATCTTGGGAGTTGTAGTTTTACCACAGCTGGAGTGCCGGCGGTTAGCCATCACTGGTCAAGTGGCCTTGCAACTGCAAGGTTCATGGTGTTCTGACTAGATCATTCACTTACCCCATCCAAGATAGAGGTAGAGGGTGTAATTGTTCTTCTCGGAGAAGACTGCACCAATAAGCAGCTTGTATAGGTAGACCGCCTCGACCACAAACCAGTAATGATTGGCCAGAATGCAGTACTGCATTATCACCTGCGCCGTGCGACATCCAATGGCGGCCTGTATAAGATATATTAATAACACACATGGCACTGTTAAAGGGGCCTGTATATAATACTCATTGTCTACAGCTCCCCTCAAAAGCTCTCAATTAGAACCCCGATCCAGGAGCAACAAGGCCCAAACAGTGCTGTCCACAGATGGGTGACTCTGGTTTGACCGATAACTCGTGTTTCAAGGCTCTTTAAAAGCAATTTTTGCTCTGAGGGCAGGCCTGGGGTCCTTTATTAGGCCAGGGTGCCAATGGTCAGAGAGAAGAGAGAAGAGTTCCCCTACCTCTGTCAACCACTGAGATGCAATAGTCTAAGGCAGGGGTGGCCAACCCGTGGCTCTTTGCTTCTTCAAGTGCGGCTCTAGCAGTCAGGCGGCTCACTCTCCACCCCACGCTCAGATCTCCTTTCCTGATCGGACACTGTTGCTACTTTGCAGCTCCAGCTCACTCTCCACTACATCCTGATGCACATAGTGTGAGAATGTACCACGTGGAGACACGGACTATGACCTGACGTTGTGCTCATCAGGTCACAGTGGAGAGTGTGTCAGACCTGCAGAGTAGCAGGTGCCCGAGCAGGAGCCCAGTGCCTGATCAGGAGAGGGAAGAGATGTTTTTAAATTATAGAACTGAGCATGGGGGGCTGATCTAAGCATGGGAGGTTCTGATCTGAGCATGGGGGATCCTGATCTGAGCAATGGGAGTCTGATCTGAGCAATGGGGGTCTGATCTGAGCATGGGGGGGGGGGTCCTGATCTTAGCAATGGGGGTCTGGGGGGGAGAGATCTGAGCATGGGGGGTCTTGTTTGAGCATGGGTCAGATCTGAGATCTGAGCATGGGTGGGGAGATCTGACCATTGGGGTGGTGGGGATCTGAGGGTCTGACACTGGGAGTCTGATTTGTGTTGTCTGATCCGAGCATTGGGGGTCTGATTTGAAGGTCTGATTAGGTTTGAGGATCTTATTTTAGGTCAGATGAGGATTTGTGATCTGATTTAGGAGTCTGATCTGAGGTCTGATGAAAAATATATTTTAAATTTTTTTCTCTGCTAATACAAAATAAGACATATTTTTTTTTATCAGACCTCAGATCAGATGAAAATATTTTTTTTCTCTTATTTTTCTTTGTTAAAACCCAGGTGCATCTTGTACGGCGAAAAATACGGTGACTCGTGTGTAAATGTATAGCTTGTGGCTCCTGGTAGTCATAAGTTTTTCGAGACCGCGCCTGCTGAAGGGTGGGGTTTGACCTATTTCAAGCCGAAGCGCGGGCGGCCGGTACGGCCATCACAGCGCCGAAATACTGCCAGTCCGCACGCTACTATGTGCGTTTGATAACACTTGCTACTGTTAATATCTGCTCCTGATGACGTGCAGGGTCACTCTTGCACAGAAATGCGTTGAGCGGTAGAAAGATACAGACACAGCATAGGGGACGAGCGTACCAGGAATAGATGTCAATGAGAGGACACTAGGTCATTTATGTAGACCACACTATCTTAGTTCTGGTTAAAACTAGCTGGTCCCTCTAGCTGTTTCTCTAATAGGCAGTGAAGTGCAGCAATTCTACTTACCGGCTCCATACAGTGACGGCTATTGGAATATTTGTGCTGCAACAACATTGTGACTTCTACAGTGTAGTCCAATGTTGAATGCTATGGGTACATGGCTGCTGTTACGGGCTGATGTAGTGTAACCCATGTTTTATAGGGTATATGAGGTGCACTCGAGCTATACACAATCCAGTGAGCTTGAGATAGAAAGCATAAGAGCTAAAATTCACTACACCTCTCCCCACCGTCTGGGGTTATACCCTGCCTGAATAGTGGAAGTATAACATCCCAGAGTTTTGTTACTAAACTCTTTTTCCCCGCTACTATTTGTTGGTAACATGTGCCTTGTCATCTAATGTGATTTTACATAATATTCCTCACAAGTGTGCATTTTCTAAGCCTGTTGAATGTATTTGCTGTAATTTCCATGTCCACCAGCAGGTGTCAGCAATATGTCAGCAGAGCTTTAGTTCAGTTTAGCATATCTAGACTGGAATAGTACATTCCAGTTTAGCTCCCTCTCTGTGAGCAGAAGTGGGCTGGCCGATATCCTGCCTCATGGGGATGAAAGGAAGTTATAGTTAGAGTGTGCCAGCCACCCCGGCTAGGGGAAGGCTGTGTTGGTAGGAGCTCCCAGAAATAGGGATCCCAAGCCAGGACCTTGTCTCGGTTGAGACCAGAGAGCATTCCCAGTCTGAGCCTTCAGCCTCAACTGGTGTCAAGCAAGCAGCCACCTCCAGATCTCCCTGGGAAGAGCCATTCCCTGTGAGCATAACTGTGAGTAACTATCCAGAGACCAGGAGAAGCCACATTCCTCCTCAGCTAGTTAGGCCCATACACAGCAGAAGATAGACAGAGCAGAAGATATAGATTCCTGCCATATTCTCCAGGCACATGATAGATGCAGAAGAGATATTGATCCCTGCCATACATTGCCACTACCTGCTGGGACCCAAGACTATTGCTATAACTCATATGGATTAATGCTGCCTCCAGTAAAGACAAGTTGAATTATATTCCAAGTCTGGATTTCATTAATTACTACCAAGTTCCTCAATTACTCCTACTAGCAACACTCATTTATTGCAAGTGAGCCAGGATCCAGAAGTCCAGCCGTACCAAGGTAGGAGACACCGTTGACACCATTACTGCTGCTATACAGAGACATTACACCACTCTGGCATTCCTCACCTGGTACGTGAGTTGCAACACCTTAAAGGGCCCTGAGACTGTACCCTGCGCACGCTGCAATAGGCGTCACGAACAAAAACAATAGACTTTTATATCCCTATCCGGACCCACTGCATAATTTGGTTTCGGCATAACCGTACCACGGTCCTGCTCATTGCAGAAGCTATAAATGAGAGGTCGTGACTCCAATTTTTAAGTGTAACATTTAATAAAGATTTGTTATTTTCTTTTTAACGTCCTAATCAGGCAAGTTTACTTATGTGAATATTGTGGACGTATACGGTTTCATATTTTCGATAGTATTTGGATATGTATCTATAGTTACTGAAAACCAGCAAGTGTGCATTGGTGATCCAACCTCCAATCCAGGATGGACAATCCTAATGATTTGCCATTCATTTTATTAGTCCCGAAGAACCCCTTTAACTACTTTCACACTTGCGTTCGGGGCTCCGCTTGTGAGTTCCGTTTGAAGGCTCTCACAAGCGGCCCCGAACGGATCCGTCCAGCCCTAATGCATTCTGAATGGATGCGGATCCGCTCAGAATGCATCAGTCTGGCACCGTTTGTCCTCCGCTCCGCTCAGCAGGCGGACACCTGAACGCTGCTTGCAGCGTTCGGGTGTCCGCCTGGCTGTGCGGAGGCAAACGGATCCGTCCAGACTTACAATGTAAATAAGGCTACTTTCACACTAGCGTTCGGCTGTCCGCTCGTGAGCTCCGTTTGAAGGGGCTCACGAGCGGACCCGAACGCAGCCGTCCAGCCCTGATGCAGTCTGAATGGAGCGGATCCGCTCAGACTGCATCAGTCTGGCGGCGTTCAGCCTCCGCTCCGCTCGCCTCCGCACGGACAGGCGGACAGCTGAACGCTGCTTGCAGCGTTCGGGTGTCCGCCTGGGCCGTGCGGAGGCGTGCGGATCCGTGCGGATCCGTCCAGACTTACAATGTAAGTCAATGGGGACGGATCCGTTTGAAGATGCCACAATATGGCTCAATCTTCAGGCGGATCCGTCCCCCATTGACTTTACATTGAAAGTCTGGACGGATCCGTACAAGGCTATTTTCACACTTAGCTGTTTTTATGCTAAAATAATGCAGACGGATCCGTACTGAACGGAGCCTCCGTCTGCATTATTATGATCGGATCCGTTCAGAACGGATCCGATCGAACGCTAGTGTGAAAGTAGCCTAAGTCAATGGGGACGGATCCGTTTGAAGTTGACACAGTATGGCTCAATTTTCAAATGGATCCGTCCCCCATTGACTTTCAATGTAAAGTCAAAACGGATCCGTTTGCACTATCATGAACAAAAAAAAAAAAAAAAAAAAACATTTTTTTTTTTTTTTTTTTTTGTTAATGGTAATGCAAACGGATCCGTTCTGAACGGAGCCACCGTCTGCATTAATATGAGCGGATCCGTTCAGAACGCTAGTGTGAAAGTAGCCCAAAATAACTTTACTATCTGAACTTATAAGGCTTAAAGGTGGATGGTTGTATACCCTCTCTTACCTTATTGCTGATGAGGAGCTCCCAGTCTGTCACCTCAATGATCTGCATGCCCCATCTCTTCTCCATTAAAACGTCCTTTACAATGACTGATACTCCACGCAGGGCAAAGGAGAAGAACAGATTGGCGTGGATGTAATTCCTGGTGCAGCGCAGCTTCCTGGAACGATACAAGGACTTGTCTGGTAATAATCAGGAACCTGCCGAGTCTTTGTTGAATGCAGATCAGAAGAAGTCATGGTCTACATCTAGAGACAATGTTGACCACCCCATTCTGTATGCTAGTAGGTTGTGGAGGAGGCTTGGAGAAATCCAGAAGACGTTTTGATAGGACTGATGTCATGTCATGCAACTTGAAGACCCTTTCTTTAAGTTTTTACCAGGGTCCTCCAACCTTCTACAGTGGTCTTTAATTATATGGCCTTTAAGCCTTCTCAGACACAAGGTCCATGCCCCACCGCAACCTCTGCCTCCCCCATAGCTACACCTCTAATGTCATAGGGTGTATTTATAGGGGGTGCACATAGATTCAGCAGTTTGAGAGACACATGGTGTAGGGGTCATCTACCTAAAGATAGGAAACCGTTTACTGATGTCACAAGTCTACACTGACTTGAGTTCAATGGGTTTGATAAAACAGTTCATCAATGACCACCATGATGGGTGAAGGCTGCCAAAGTGGCTTCTACAATTGAAGGTGTCCAAACCAGGTGCCCATCCTTCTTGTCTTAATTAGTTTAGGAGGAAATAAACCACCAGTCTCTGATCAGAACACATTATAGTGACATGAGCCACTACCAGTAGGGGGGCCCCATTTGAATTCTGCTATATGTCTATCCCTGACCCACATAACAATGCAGACTTGGCAGGAATGGTATAGTGTACAGATGGGTAATATAAAAGTGCCCATGGTAGCCTCGGCAGAGTGCTTAGCCAGGGGTGCGTGTAACCAGAAGAGATATTTACCTACACATGGTTAGGATCAGTAGGGATGACAGGAGGGCCATCAATGACACTGAATAACCCACAGTGTACAGAGCTCTGAAACTCAGCAGCAAATCCTTTGTCCCTACCTAAGAAGACATAGACACAAGGTATTAATGCTGAGGATCTAATGAGTTATACATTGAACTCAAAAATACCCCTGTCTGCAGTGAGCTCCCCCTAGTGGTGGAAAGAAAAGTAGTATCTTCAATCCATAGTTCCCGCAGGGGCTACCCGCTATATTTCTATATCTAGTACTCATATGGAATAAAAATATGCCACATAATGATGGTTTCACCTCTTTCTCCATCATATCCATCTCCTCCTCGTCTTCACACTGTGATGAGTTCCTCCAGGGTTGTGTCCCATTGATCGTCACCCAGTGGCCGTCTAGCCCACAGAGTCGAGATACCTGTCCATTTTTAACTGCCAAGACACAGAAAGCATTAATACGGATCATAGGTACATGGCCAGTACAGAGATAAGAATATCTACATGACAGCCCACGTGCACCTTCTCTTAAGGCCCCTTTGGCGTCTTTCCCTGCGCAGCGCTGCTCCCGATCAGGTGCTGTGCAGAGAACTACAATTTAGTAAATGGGGTTGAGAAACAGCGTAGCACAGCCCACCCTGGCTGTGTCCATGTGTCCAGCCACCTCTGTCTGCCGCATCCAGGTGAGACAGGGTCAGGGCCCTGTTCGAGAAACAGGTGTAGGTTTTGGAGGTAGAATCTAAATCTACCAGACAATTGTGCTACAAATGTTTTAGATGGGAATACCCCTTTAAAAACTGCAAAGACCAAATAATAGACCTGATTCTATTGAAAACCATATTGCAATATTGCCTTTTTATAACTTCCAAAAATCAGAGATTCCCCTTGAGGGGATTTAACTTCAATGTAATATCTGAGCTGCCAAAACTAAGCAAAAATGCTACATGTGAACAAACCCTCAAGTCTGGCTGCCAAGTCTACTTTTAAGGTTGCATTTCTCATAATCACCACTAGAGGGCACAAGAAACGCTATATTCCATTTATATGGCTGTGTTAGCCTGTGACCTCCCTGGCCCCTACATCCTAAATATTACCTGTAAATTACCATCAGTACTTCATTACCTTTACCGCTGGGGAATTTCCAAGAAAACACTTCATTATCATGGACTATTAACTGCAAAATAAAGTCTGTTCTCGAATAATGTCTGTTTTTATAATTTACACAGTCTGAAGTAGTCCCCCCAGAGCTAGTGCCCTTCATGAGGCCTGCAGCGCCTCCTGCCTCAAGGGTCTGACTAGTTCCTAAAGAACTGATACAAAGCAGTCTACGTCATCAGTAATTACTGAAAATTACCTTTCTGGAACCAAGGAAGATAATAAGGACAAGACACGCTGGCGACCGTTCCGGGTGTGCCATCTGGCCAGCAGGCATACATGTCAAAAGTGCGGTTGCAATGCAGACCTACCAAGAGAGGAGGGAAAATCAAGAATGTCAAAAAGATATAAAGTTTATCGATAGGAACCCGGAGAATTAGGGTTCAGCTACACAGCAATTTTTGGGCGTGACACGTGTTACACGCCCAAGTATCGCAGTGTAGCAGGGCAGCGATAGAAATGAATGGGGTCACTTCGCGACTCGCACATTTGCCGCTACCCCAGAATCTGATACTGCGATTCTGGCAACGCAGTCCCATTCATTACTATTGCTGCCCTGCAACACTGCAATGAGGCGCACTACATGTGTCAGATCCAAAATCACCATTTAGCCGAACCCTTAGGGTGTCGGGTCACCCATTGCTGGCGGACAGGTGGCAGTCACTCTCCAGTATGGTAAGTGGGTGACATAAGCATAGCTGAGCGTGCCCACTCAGCCACCTCTCCATTCAGACTGGTGAGTGGGACACTCACTGAATGTGTTTAATGGGTAACCCAGCCCCCCTGGCAGTTCTACTGAACTGAACATACAGTACCATAGATCCCTACGAGGATCCAGACTACATGGGAACCAGTGGTGTACCTTCAGTGGAAGAAGACCAGGGCCCGGGGTGGGGTGGGGGGCTTGGCGCTGAACTCCTTCTTCTCTGTCTGATGTGAAAACACTTAATTTTCATGCAGCCACCACTAGGGGGAGCTCAGTACAAACAGATGATTGCAGCTTCCATTTCAGTCAATGGTAACTGCATAAATTCCTATGCACTGAGCCCCCCCTAGTGGTGGCTGCAGGCAGCCAGATTTTTAATCGAAGGAAAAGCAGGAGATTTTTCAAAGTATTTAGGCCAGCTGTCTGGTGTGAATACATTGAGAAATATGGTGGTCAGAGTGAGCTGGTCTACTTTACTAACATAGAAATGTAATTAAGTGGGTGAAGCTGAGAGTGACTTATTATATATTTTTTTTTATTAAAAGTTTTCCCACTTAAAGGGGTTCTCCGGGAAGTAATTAAATAAAATTACTGAAAATACTTAAATAATGCTAGGAAACTGTGTGGGGCAGGAGGGGGCCCATACTAAGTTTTGCTATGGAGCTCTATGAGATCTGTGTACGCCCTTGATGGGACTATATGCAGCCTTACACACATAGCAGAACACTATGGGGTCATTTACTAACTGATATACGCCAGTTTTCTGGCGTCTATCTGTCTCAGATTTGCGCCGCAATCTGCTACTTTTCCCTGCTCACGCCAGGTCTTAAAAAGGAGGGCAGGGAAGGGGACGGGTGTAGAAAATGTTCTAAATCTAAATCAGCAAGGAAGCCGATGTAGATTCAGACCGGCGGTGGATGCGTCTAAGTTATGTAGAGGCCGGCACCTCTACATCATTTCGGCGGATCCACCTCCAGCGCAGGGGTTATAAAGACCAGCGTCTAAAATGCCGTTCTTCATAGATGACCCCCTATGACTATACAGTATAGAGGGGCTACATGTACACTTGCTGGGGCTGTCTAATCCATAGGCTGCACTGTTCCCATAGGTTTTCTGAATGAGAATATCCTATAAGTGAACATAGCTGGTACGGAAAAACTGATTGCAAGCTCTGTGTCACACATATTGTAAAGATGAAGACAGATGCCATAGGAAGAGTTATTTCCTTGTGCTGGACATCGGGTCAAATGTCAAAAGGCTTTCCGGTCAGAGACCCTTCTCTGGAAATTGAATGTTCACCTGCCCTGCAGCAATGGGACACAGGAAACTATGTGCGACTGATGAAGGCTGACAAATAAAACTCGATTAATGTTACCCCTAAAATAAACAAAATATAATTTCCATAGTTTATCATTTATGATGTTTTTATGTCCAAAATTCTGCGCTGATCCATTTCATAATATATTGCTATAGCGGTCGGAGCTTTATTTTTCTGATACACTGGACCAAATCCCCTGCACAAACCTACATAACATGCTGACTGCCTATTGCCACCACTAGGGGGAGTTTCATTTTATTTGCAGCCACCACTAGGGGAAGCTCAGTACAAACAGTTGATTGCAGCTTCCATTTCAGTCAATAGTAACGGCATAAGTTCCTATGCAAGGAGCTCCCCCTAGTGGTGGTTTCAGGCAGCCAGCTTTGTAATAGATGGTAAGCAGGAGATTTATCAGTGTATTTAGGCCAGAATACATTGAGAAATATGGTGGTCAGAGTGAGCGCCATATTTATGAAGCGCCTGCTCTACTTCTCTGACTTATTAGTTTTTTTTTGTTTTTTTTTATTAAAAGTTCTTCCACTTAAAGGGGTTCACTGGAAACTGTACAGCACTATGCAGTAAGCTCCCCCTAGTGGTGGCTGCAGGCAGACGGGATGTCATCATCTAGTACTATATCTATGCAGTAGATTTGGAGCTCTGGACTAGAAGAAGGTGGCTACAAATCTGCGAAAATAGTCTGCGGTTTTCAGCGGATTCGAAATGATATCTGGTTCTTGGAAAGCTGTGTGGCTGCTATTATAGCTCCCATAGTTGTCGTCCAGCTTTCCCAGGGTCCTGAATGGAAAATACCTAGTTACACAGCAACATATTCGCAAATTCGACCATTACACCGGATTTCCCTTTCTCCCGGAGCCAGCTAGGACTAAAAGCGGATACCATATGGGCACGCCCGTTACCATATGGCAGCATGGCCAGATTTGGTATTCGGATTTGCTATGTGACAGACTTCTTGTTGTAATGGCGGCCATATTGGCTGTCACTCAGCTTTCCGTGAAACAGATATAACTAGGAACCAGACGGACGGATGCTGAGGATCAATAGCTTCTATTTATCGTGATTTATGCGGTATGTATTCTACAGAAATGCTCCTTAATGTATAATATTAACACGCGCACATGAACCCTCCATGGCCTCACACCAGTGATTCATAGAAATCCCTTCCATTAGCACATTAGGTGACATTTTCTGCTGCCTCTTCATGTATGTCAAGGACTATGCAAACTAGTGACCTGGATCTTATGCATAATTCACAGATTGCGTTAATTATTTCAGGCTTATGCACATGGCCAATCTATGAGGTATAAAATAAATACAGCGTCCATAGATTTCTACAGGCTCCTACAGGCCCTCGGTGGGGGAGATTTTTTCAGCCAATCACAGCGCAGCTTTCATCTGTTATATAGCTCTTGAAAAATGAAAGCTGAGCTGTGATTGGTTGCTAGGGGCAACAAGGACAGTTTTTCTTTTAGACAGTCTCCTTAGCTTTTTTGCTATCATGGATTCCATAACAATGGAAAAAAATGGTGGCAGGACCACCCACGTCAGAGGGATTCACCCCTAGAAGCACCACCTCAGGGGAAATATGGTGCCTGAGGACAAAGATTATGAATTGATTTAGGGATCACCTATAACTGACCAAAACTACACTGCGAAAGTGATCCAAAATTATTGTAAAGTTAAAACATTTCAATGCTGGCCCTATCCTATCCTTTCCCTACATGCATGTTTTGCTTTTAGATGAAGAAAAAAGGCTCATCTGGGGAAACATATAAGTACCGGGCATAAAAACCAAATAAAAGGTACATGGATAGATGCATTTGAGCAGCCGTGTGGCTATTAGGGTCCATTCACACGTCCGCAAAAGGGTCCGCACCTGTTCCGCAATTTTGCGGAACGAGTGCGGACCCATTCATTTTCTATGGGCCCGGAAGTGAAGTGGAGAGCACACTATGTGCTCTCCGCATTTCCGGTCCGCAGCTCCGCAAAAGATAGAACATGTCCTATTCTTGTCTGCAGCTGCGGACAAGAATAGGCATTTCTATAGCGGGTGCCAGCCGGGTGTGTTGCGGATCCGCAATTTGCGGGTCCGCAACACACCACGGACGTGTGAATGGACCCTAAATCTGTAAACCACATGCTGGTATGCTCAAAAGAAAAAGGGCAAAACTTAGCCAATGATGTGGTCTAAATTTGCATAACGAGGGTAATAAGAGGGAAGGTAGCCATAGATGGAGGCCCCGTTCCCCTGTTGGCAGTAATCAGATACAAGCCGCCGGCGATGTTTGGCGATGGTAATAAGAGGGAAACTATCGCCAAACATCGCCGGCGGCTTGTATCTGATTAATGCCAACAGGGGAACGGGGCCTCCATCTACGGCTACCTTCCCTCTTATTACCCTCGTTATGCAAACTTAGACCACATCATTGGCTACATCAGTCCAGTCCAGTATATCTTCCATGTACTTTATAATTTAGCTATAATACCCTGGGCGCATACAATGGCAGGAAAAGTCTAAGACATATTGGTACACCTTAGACTTTTTCCAGGGTGCGGGGGCCCACAGAGAGGGTTCTGAGTGCCACCTCTGGCACCCGTGCCATAGATTTGCCACCACTGGCCTAGACTGTTGGCTGGCAGCATTGACTTGCATGTAGATGGCACATCACACTTCCAGTCCACCTGAAGAGGAGAAGGAGGAAGCTCAGTGCTGGAACGTCAATTTTTTTTAATCCCCGCACCCTGCCTGGCCATAACAAAAGGGGTTCCTAATCTCGGAGAACCCCTTTAATGACAACTGCTATGGTGCCATTGACAGAGATAATGGAGGTGGTGACCTTGAGGATGCGGCGTGCTTGTCATCCATTTGTAGCAGTCTTCTTTATATCTTATCCATTCTTCAATCGTTTTCTCCAGAACTTTTCCTGCGACACTCTGCAAACACCAAAGAGAAGGAAACAAGTGAGAACCTGAGCAACGATTTAGATGATTCATCTAAACGATGAGAGTTAGGCCGCATTCACACGACCATGTGCCTGTCGTGTCCATTTTACAGACTGCAAACCGCGGATCCGCAAAGCACTGGCACCGCTCGTGTGCACTCTGCATCCCGGACCCACTGACTTCAATATATCTGCGATCCGCAATATGCGGCCAAAGATAGGACATGTCTTACTTTTTGCAGCGGAGGCACAGACCCGGAAGCACATGGAAACACATGGAAGCTCTTCCGGATAGCATATGTCCTATCTTTGGCCACATCTTGCAGATCGCAGACCCGGTCAGCACTACGTGTTTAGTCCTCTACAGAAAGTTTCAATTTTAAAAGAGCTGAGAGAAGGGTAAATATTATAAAAATTCGCAAATTGTTGTGCAAGGTTAGCGTCCACCAAAATTTGTGACTTTCTTTCCGCCAGAATACTGGCACAAATGGAATGATAAATTGAATGATCACGAGAAGAGAACGGGGGATCCGTGTCCCCGATTGCATGGAGTGCTGGACGAGTATGACACTACCGCTCCGTTCAATGTCTATGGGGCGACAGCTGTACTCGGCTATCTCCGAAGTCCCATTGAAAGGAATGGAGCGGTGGGAAGAGCGAATAAGGGGAAAATAAGTGAGAAGAAGAAAGGAAGGAAGATGCAGTGGGGACCAATCTGATATTTATAGACCTAAATCAACCTTTTTTAGTATCCTAATCGGAAATCATATAAGATGAGATTGTAGATAATGAAAAGAGTAAGGTGGCTCTCTGTCGCCTGTGACTATGAATGGGTGCTACTAAGCCTAATGACTCACCCAGTCAAAAGGAAATTATAATGTATATAGAGAGGCTGAGCACTCTCCCAATGGACCACACAAAGACTATTCAAAAATGATTATATTTATTACACCAATATATAGATAAAAATATATAATAAACAAAATACACAATTAAAAATATATTCTATAAAAAATATACATAAAAGTAAAACTATTCAGATTAAAAGTCTAATTGAGTAGCGGTGGCATACAAAAGATTACTATATGCAACTTGGAAGAAAAAGTATGTCCTGATTGGAGGAGAAGAAGATCGATAACACCTCAATACTTTTATCTTCAACAATATACAAGAAAATTTTCGACAATATGAAAATAAATTTTATGTAGATAAATTTTCGGATAATTGTCCAGGCTTAAATTCGATATTTAATTTCGATTTTTTATCGATTATATTCAATCAATATTCCTTGTATGGCTGTCACGACTGTGACTGATCCAGACAGGTCTGGGAGGAGAAGGTCGCAGCGACTTGCTACTCGCGATAGCTTGTGAGTTTGCTCCGTGGTTCAGGGTATGTCATCCGGGTTTTGCCTTGTGAACCTTTTTGTCCTGTCTACCACTCCCAGCTACTATATTAGTTTCAGTTTCACTTGCAGTCATTGCCAGATATAGTCCTTACTTCCAGTGCTATTCTGACCTTTGAAGGAGATCGTTTGAAGGTATTGCTGTGGAGCTCTCGTCTGGCGTGGACTGTCGTCGTTGGGATCACCTTCTCTGCTCGTGACTGGAAAAGTCTATCTCTGTTATAGATTGTTTGTTTGTTGCTGTCTTCCCCTGTTGTTCTCCTAGACATGAGTGATGGTGACTAGTGCTCCCATCTGCCTTTCCCCAGTCTAGTCTTGCTAGGGTGACTGAGGGTTTAGGCATCCTGCTCGCCGCACGGGTTCACACCCCGTCTAGGGTATCAGGGCAGACAGGTGCCAGCTTAGGGTTAGTCAGGGGTGGCCGTTCTATCTCCCATCCATAGATAAGGGTCCCCCTTCCCCTCCGTCTGGTACGACACGACTGCTGCTGGGATAGCGGTCGTGACAATGGCAAAATACACACTGTTGTGAAGGTGCTGTCTGACTATAGCACACAGTGGCGTCCCACGTGGCTAATGGAGTCAGATTCAGCGGTACCTGTTAGTAGCGGTTCAGCAGGAGCAGTGTGAGCGAAGTGGCCCTCCGTGTAGAGATTCTCTGATGAGAAGACTTTGATTATAGCTCTATCCGTTCAAGGGTCAAAAACTTCGCTGTATGCCAGAAAAGTTCATCAGGGTAATAAAGTCGATTTAGATTGTTGAAGTCAGGACGTCCATCAGCTGATGTGCGGGTCTTTTGAAACCAGATGCTTTTCGGGGTCTTTTCCTAGCCCCTTCCCAGCACCTTCACAACAGTGTGTATTTTGCCATACAGGGAATATTGATTGAATATAATCGATAAAAAATCAAAATTAAATATCGAATTTAAGCCTGGACAATTATCCGAAAATGTATCTACATAAAATGTATTTTCATATTGTCGAAAATTTTCTTGTATATTGTTGAAGATAAAAGTATTGAGGTGTTATCGATCTTCTCCTCCAATCAGGACATACTTTTTCTTCCAAGTTGCATATAGTAATCTTTCGTATGCCACCGCTACTCAATTAGACTTTTAATCTGCATAGTTTTACTTTTATGTATATTTTTAATAGAATATATTTTTAATTGTGTATTTTGTTTATTATATATTTTTATCTATATATTGGTGCAATAAATATAATCATTTTTGAATAGTCTTTGTGTGGTCCATTGGGAGAGTGCTCAGCCTCTCTATATACAAGATGAGATTGTGTTGGAAAGGAAGGTCATTAGGATTAATAAATGTAATTATAGAAAGCTCGTCTTGAATTAATTGTGCCTCCCCCGCAGGTCGCTGAAAAGCACAGTTGTTCAAACACATGACAATCAAGTATAATTAAACTGGTAAAAGTTAGCTCTTCTAATGAGGCTAATTACATCAATTCATGTCAGCTATCAAAATAATGCCAAGCTCATTCCATGTTATGGAACGAGGCCTATAATAGACATACCTTAGAGACACCATGGGGGCCGTTGATTTGGAATTGATCAGAGGTGTGGTATTTTTGGACGACAGGAATACGACATGCCTTAAAGCGGTTGTCCCATCTGAACATTTATGGCATATTGCTAGGATAGGCCAGAAATGTCAAAATGATTTGAGTCCCACCTCTGGGACCCCCTCCTATCTCCAGAACAGGGCCTCCTGAAGTGATGGGAGGGCAGCCGCACATGCCTGGTCATCCTCCATTCACGTCTATGGGCACTTTGACTCCTACAGCAGTGAATTTAGAGGAATCCACCACCTGTTCTCCTTTACTGGGCACCCCATTCTTGAGATAAGACAGGGTCCCAGAATTGGTATTTGGACCTGGCATTTGTGGCATATCCTAGTAATATGTCATAAATATTGACATTGGACAACCCTATTATAGTAGGTGTCCGCCTTAGGAGCTGACAACTACAATGGTCCTAATCTGTATTGTACCAAATTGAAAAGAAAATTGGTTGTCTGCAGTCCTGCTGTTCCTGTGCTAGTGCCCCGTTCCAGGCCCCGTTGGAGAAGAAGTAGTTTGGCCCTGTAATCGTTGTGGCCAATCATTGGTCTCAGTGGTCACATGTGCTAGAACAGCACCTAACTAGCAGAAAGGAGGTATATGCACACAGCAGTGTAGTTTAGGCTGATTTTTTCATAGCCAGGGGTTCTCCGGGCTACAGATATGGATGACCTATCCTCAGGATAGCGCATCAATATCATACTGATGGGGGTCCGATACCCCATTGTTCAACTGATTTCGACTGCCACTGCGCTGGGTCGATATAGTGGCCTTAACTGGAAGCAGAAGGCTCCATACATTGTGTAGTGGCCATGCCAGGGTGCTGCAGCTCAGCTGCCACTCAGTTGAATGGGAGCTGTGCTGTAGTACCCCAACATGACAATTACACAGAGGATTGATCATCAATATCTGTAGCCTGGAAAATCCCTTTAATTTCACTACTTTCAATTTTTGAGACGTGGTGCATTTTATATACCACCTATATAAAGGCTGAATGGCAGGGTATGAACCTAGAGGCTACCTTGGGCCATCAGTTCTGCATAAAGCCCCAACTGGATTAGAAGAACTTCCTGGACAGGAAGGTGATGGAGGCCCCAAGTACCCTCCATGTAGTGGTTTGAACACATGATCCCCATCATGCTCAATTACAACCAAAGGTTGCCCAAAAGTGTGATTTTTTTTAGATTACCCCTAAGAAAAGTCAAGAAGATCAACAGTCCCCTCAAAAATTTGATAATGGCCAGCAAGAGGTCCATGCATTTCTTTTGCTTGGGGCCCTTTACTGTCTGTCTCCACGCATGATTCCCAACTACATAGGTCAGGTAGATTTATGTATGCTCTGGTACTTGCATATACTACACACTGATGATGGTGCCTGTCAGGCTGCTCAGCCATGATGGCATATCATAGGCAGGATTGCATCATTGCCATCTATTGTAGAGCAGCGTAGTCAGGCCCCATCTCCTCACCTTCCTAGGCAGCTCTGCAAGTGGAGGCAAGCAGTCCTGTTCCAATTCATTCCCAAAGAACCTCTTTAACCTCCCCCCGACCGCCAAACGCAGGGATGCGTCCTGCGGGCGGCCGGGTTATTCCTCCTAGACACATCGGTGCGTCATCTCGCGAGAGGCAACGCTAAGCTGAGAAGTTGATCTACAGCCTGCCAGCAGCGATCATTCGCTGGCAGGCTGTAGATGAAATTTTTTTCACCCCAAAAAGGTATATTAGACGCTGTTTTATTAATACCTGCAATTGCGGACAAGAATAGGACATGTTCTATAGGCGCTACAAAAAAACGCAGTGTTCGCCCGATCAGGCCTGATCTTGTGCGCACACTTGCGTTCAGTCCGCCCCACCGCAGTGACAATTTTTTTTTCTGATCACTGCAAAAACACCGCAAAATCGCTGCGGCGCTATAAAGATCACTTTTGAGGGGCATGGCGAGTTCATAGAAGATTCTTTTTTTGGGCACAAGTTAGCGGAAATTTTTTATTTTTCTTACAAAGTCTCATATTCCACTAACTTGTGACAAAAAATAAAATCTTACATGAACTCACCATACCCCTCACGGAATGTGGAATATGAGACTTTGTAAGGGGAAAAAATAAATAAATAAAATCATTTTCCGCTAACTTGTGCCAAAAAAAAATAATATTCTAGGAACTCGCCATGCCCCTCATGGAATAACTTGGGGTGTCTTCTTTCCAAAATGGGGTCACATGTGGGGTATTTATACTGCCCTTGCATTTTAGGGGCCCTAAAGCATGAGAAGTAGTTTGGAATCCAAATGCGTAAAAAATGCCCTGTGAAATCCTAAAGGTACTCATTGGAATTTGGGCCCCTTTGCGCACCTAGGCTGCAAAAAAGTGTCACACATGTGGTATCGCCTTACTCAGGAGAAGTAGGGCAATGTGGTTAGGGGTGTATTTTTACATATACCCATGCTGGGTGAGAGAAATATCTCTGTAAATTGACAACTTTGTATAACAAAATGTAAAAAGTTGTCATTTACAGAGATATTTCTCACACACTGTATGGGTATATGTAAAAATACACCTCAAAACACATTTCCCTACTTCTCCTGAGTACGGCGATACCACATGTGTGACACTTTTTTGCAGCCTAGGTGCGCAAAGGGGCCCAAATTCCAATAAGTACCTTTTAGGAGGGCATTTTTAGACATTTGGATTCCAGACTTCTTCTAACGCTTTAGGGCCCCTAAAATGCCAGGGCAATATAAATACCCCACAAGTGACCCCATTTTGGAAAGAAAACATCTCAAGGTATTCCGTGAGGGGCATGGCGAGTTCATTTAAAATTTTATTTTTTGTCACAAGTTAGTGGAATATGAGACTTTGTAAGGGGAAAAAATAAATAAATAAAATCATTTTCCGCTAACTTGTGCCAAAAAAAAAAAATATTCTAGGAACTCGCCATGACCCTCATGGAATAACTTGGGGTGTCTTCTTTCCAAAATGGGGTCACATGTGGGGTATTTATACTGCCCTTGCATTTTAGGGGCCCTAAAGCATGAGAAGTAGTTTGGAATCCAAATGCGTAAAAAATGCCCTGTGAAATCCTAAAGATACTCATTGGAATTTTGGCCCCTTTGTGCACCTAGGCTGCAAAAAAGTGTCACACATGTGGTATCGCTGTACTCAGGAGAAGTAGGGCAATATGTTTTGGGGTGTATTTTTACATATACCCATGCTGGGTGAGAGAAATATCTCTGTAAAATGACAACTTTGTATAAAAAAAAATGGGAAAATTTGTCTTTTACAGAGATATTTATCTCACCCAGCATGGGTATATGTAAAAATACACCCCAAAACACATTGCCCTACTTATCATGAGTACGGCGATACCACATGTGTGACACTTTTTTGCAGCCTAGGTGCACAAAGGGGCCCAAATTCCAGGGCAGTATAAATACCCCACATGTGACCCCATTTTGGAAAGAAGACACCCCAAGGTATTCCGTGAGGGGTATGGTGAGTTCATGTAAAATTTTATTTTTTGTCACAAGTTAGTGGAATATGAGACTTTGTAAAAAAAAATTAAAAATAATAATAATTTTCCGCTAACTTGTGACAAAAAATAAAAACTTCCATGAACTCACTATGCCCATCAGCGAATACCTTAGGGTGTCTACTTTACCGAAATGGGGTCATTTGAGGGGTGTTTATACTGTCTGGGCATTGTAGAACCTCAGGAAACATGACAGGTGCTCAGAAAGTCAAAGTGCGTAAATTAATTTCTTTGCACCATAGTTTGTAAACGCTTTAACTTTTACCCAAACCAATAAATATACACTTATTGCATTTTTTTTTTATCAAAGACATGTAGAACAATAAATTTAGCGAAAAATTTATATAGAAATTGAGTTTTATTTGAAAAATTTTACAACAGAAAAGTGAAAAATGTCATTTTTGGGCGGTCAATTTTGATTAATACCAAAAAAAGTTAAAATGTCAGCAGTAATGAAATAACACCAAATGAAAGTTCTATTAGTGAGAAGAAAAGGAGGTAAAATTATTTGGGTGGTAAGTTGCTTGACCGAGCAATAAACGGTGAAAGTAGTGTAGTGCCGAAGTGTAAAAAGTGTTCTGGTCATTAAGAAGGTTTAAGCTAGGGGGGCTGAAGTGGTTAATTATTTTAGACATAATGTTTTTTTTTTAATTTCTTTATTTTAGCTGTTTTCATGATTTCTGTCCTCCTACTGCTTCTCGAGAATAGCAGCTCCCTGGGGAGAAGAAACCAGTATGTTCTCCAGTCAATAAAATAGCACTTAATGGAAGGAAGGCACAACTAGATAGACGTTCCGTGTCATCCCATCTACCTGATGTACTTCTTCTTTGTCTTGATCAATATGACACGCCAAGCTCGCTGCCTACACACATACGACCAGCTGTCTAGCAATAGGTTCTCTACTAATCTTTGCCAAGCGAAGGAATAACTGGCACGTAATGTATCATGCATTTATTTATAGCGTAACCCAGCAGTTTATTTCTCCATTAAAAGGGGTTATCTGGGGATTTATTTATTTTATTAAAATCTCATCTCGTCCACATTGGCGAGTTCAGCAAGAATTGCATTATGATAAACATCTTTACCTTACGCTCCATGGTCTAATGTTGCAGACACATCCGGGATCACGTGCCGTACATAGGGCATTTGATCCTAGCCCGGTTTCAACCCACAATGTACTAGGGTTGCATCTGTGCAGTCAGTTAGCATTGGGCGCTGTGAGCTGTCTGCACCAGAGGCTGCCTGTCTGCGCAGAAGCAACCCGCGAACATTGTGGGATGAAACCAGGCTAGGATCAAGTGTATGGCACGTGTTCCCGGAATTGCCCGCAACATAATTAGACCACGGAGCACAGCGCTCACCCGTTATGGTTAAAAAATGAATTGTAGTACAATTATTGTAAGACTCGCTGCTGTGGGCAAGAGGAGATAAAAAAAAAAAAAAGCTAAATCTTTTAAAGGGGTTGTTCAGTCTTACAAAAATAAAGCTTAATGGGGATGTATGGTTTCTAGTGGGAGCCAAATGCTCCATCCGCTGAGTAGTGGCTACTGCAGCATATAAGTGAATGCTAGCTGAGTTGCAGTACAGCGGCACGGCTCCTACATAGCTAGAAACAAAATTAAAAAAATACAATGCAACAGCACTCTGCAAACCAAATAAAGTACAATAATGCCATAGTAATAGTAAATATTCTGGTGCTAATGCTACGCTTATTTTGTAAATTAGAATTTCTTAGCAAATACATTTTGTGCAAAATTATTTTGAGCCCTGTCTGCCACACGTCAAGGCGATCTCTGTAAGACGGGAACCTAATACTAAATGCTACCTGTTATGTGCCATAACTAGGGATGAGCGAAGCGTACCTTGGAACCGAACCCGAGTTCGGGAAATGTTTTTTTTCTACAGTAGAAATAGATTTATGAAGTTATTATGCGAGACTTTGCGAAAGTAATAACTTTGGCTCATAGGAGCCAATACATTCTTATACTGTACAAAGCTCCTGCTCCGTACACTATTAGAACAAATTATTATGCGAATCAACTTCGGATATCTCATCCGAAGTCGATTGGCTCATCCCTAGTTATGGCACATAACAGGTAGCATTTAGTGTTAGGTTCCCGTCTTACAGAGATCGCCTTGAAGTGTGGCAGACGGGCCCAAATAATTTTGTACAAAATGTATTTGCCAAGAAACTAAAATTTACAAAATAAGCATAGCATTAGCACCAGAATATTTTTTATTACTATGGCATTATTGTACTTTATTTGGTTTGCAGAGTGCTGTTGCATTGTGTTTATTTTTTTCTTACGGCTCCTACATAGTGGACAGAGCTTTCAGCTTCTAGCTCCATCCACTGTCGGCTGATGAAAACATAGGCGGCGGTACAGGGTGTCGGACTGCCACAATCAGATATGGATGATCTATCATGAGGATAGGTTATCAATATCTAAAATCCAGAGGAACTTCTTTGTCCAGGTGATCATTCCATCTTCTTGATCACCTGTGATTGCTAGGGGAAGCTCTGGCTGGCTATAAATTTTTCCTACAGCGGCCAATACATTATTGCATGTTGGTTAGGCTACTTTCACACTTGCGGCAGAGAGATCCGGCAAGCAGTTCCGTCGCCGGAACTGCCTGCCGGATCAGGCAAAATGTATGCTAATTGATGGCATTAGTAAGACTGATCAGGATCCTGATCAGTCTTAAAAATGCCTGATCAGTCGAAAAAATGCATTGAAATGCCGGATCCGTCTTTCCGGTGTCATCCGGCAAAACGGATCCGGCATTTATTTTTTTCACCTTTTTTTTAGTCTGCGCATGCGCATAACGGAACGACGGATCCAGGCATTCCGGTATTCTGAATGCCGAATCCAGCGCTAATACATCCCTATGGGAAAAAATGCCGGATCCGGCGTTCAGGCAAGTGTTCAGTTTTTTTGGCCGGAGATAAAACCGTAGCATGCTGCGGTTTTCTCTTTTGCCTGATCAGTCAAAACGACTGAAGACATCCTGATGCATCCTGAACGGATTACTCTCCATTCAGAATGCATGGGGATAAAACTGATCAGTTCTTTTCCGGTATAGAGCCCCTGTGACGGAACTCTATGCCGGAAAAGAAAAACGCAAGTGTGAAAGTACCCTTATTCATATAAAACAGGGACCAGCAATCTTCGGCTCTCCAGCTGCTGTGAAACTACAATTCCCAGCCTGCAAACTTACTCGGCTGGTCTTGTAACTCCCTCAGAAGTGAAAGGAGGATTCTGGGAGTTGTAGTTTTAGAACAGCTGGAGTGCCGGAGGTTGCTGATTCCTGGTATAAAAGGTCTACCCTGTTATATGTAAATGGAACAGATCCACCAGAAGGAGAGTTGCTCTATGTCACCACTAGAGGGAGTTGCAAACTAACATATTATTGAGTTACACGGGAGCGCCCTCTGGTGGCAGCTGCAGACAGTCAGAAATTAATAATTAAATAGATGGCGATGTGACATTTAATAAATACTTGTATTTGTGTAGGGAGGGTTGAATCTTTCCTATTTTAAGGGCTATTTCATAGCTTGACAGCTATGGCTTTACAACCACTGGGAGGAAAGTCCATTATGTAGATCTACATATGATAAAATGTTTACATTATTAGAGTCTGGGTCACTAACCAGAGTCCAACAGGATTAGGCCTCTTGCACACGACCGTATGCCCTCCGAGACATACGGTACGTGAGCGGGCCATATGTGCCGGAGCGGCATTGATCGTGCGCACGGGAGCACACAGCACTATAGATTACAATGATGCTGTGGACGTCGGGCCGCCCGCGGGGCTATTGTCCCGCACTCATATGATCTTATGAGTGCGGGACAATAGCCCCACGGGCGGCCGGGCGTGCACATCATCATTGTAATCTATAGTGCTGTGTGCTCCCGTGCGCACGATCAATGCCTCGGAGGGCATACGGTCGCGTGCAAGGGTCCTTATAGGTAATCTAGGAAGTTATTTATTAAGACGTGGAGCACTATTAGAGATATGCTGGGAATAAGGGGATCTCTTCACTGTACGCTCGTTTGGCATAATTATTATTTACAGGAGTTGGATGATCTAACTGAAGATAAATACTGGCAAAAATAAATAAAAATCTGTATGTTGCGCAAGTAGTGAGTAATGGAGATATACCGTACTTACTTTTTGGGAGTTGACACAAAGAGAGCATATAATAAATTTATCTTGGTTTAGATATTTCCAGTTACGTTCGGCACTTTGTAGTGTAAAAGGGGAAATTTTTGTTACCGATAGAAACTTGTACACCTTTGAATGATTTCATGGGAAATTTGGGGCAGAAGTTAAACATTTCTAAACTTTATAAATTGCTTCTTGAAGCACTCTTTAATGGTATACATTCCCCCAGACAAAGGGCTTGAGGATCTGTTTTAGAAGATCCAACCAGATGATTGGGGGGAAATAATGACTTAAAGGGAACCTGTCACCTGGATTTTGTGTATAGAGCTGAGGACATGGGTTGCTAGATGGCCACTAGCACATCTGCAATATCCCAGTCCCCATAGCTCTGTGTGCTTTTATTGTGTATAAAAACCAGATTTGATACATATGCAAATGAACCTGAGATGAGTCCTGTCCCTGACTCATCTCACATACAGGACTCATCTCAGGTTCATTTGCATATGTATCAAATCTGTTTTTTTTTACACAATAAAAGCACACAGAGCTATGGGGACTGGATATTGCTGGATGTCCTAGCGGCCATCTAGCAACCCATGTCCTCAGCTCTATACACAAAATCCAGGTGACAGGTTCCCTTTAAGATTAGTGTCACAATGTTTTGGTTCAATTTAATATCATACATAGAGTATATGTTACACCAGTTTGGCTTAATAAATGTGGGGTGAGAAATACGTCTAATTGTCCACGGTGCGATTCACACGGGGATGATTATTTACACATGTTTTGGTTTTGTACACAACTTAGGCTTTCACACTGGCGTTTTGTTTTCCGTTTGTGAGATCCGTTCAGGGCTCTCACAAACGGATCAGTTTTGCCCTAATGCATTCTGAATGGATAAGGGTCCGCTCAGAATGCATCCGTTTTTGCCTCCGCTCCACCTCCATTCTGCTCTGGAGGCTGACACCAAAACCCTGCTTGCAGCATTTTGGTGTCCGCCTGACGATGCGGAGGCAAACGGATCCGTCCTGACACACAATGTAAGTCAATGGGAACTGATCCGTTTTCACTGACACAATGCAAAACGGATCTGCCCCCCCCCCCCCATTGACTTTCAATAGTGTTCAAGACGGATCTGTCTTGGCAATGTTAAAGATAATACAAACGGATCCGTTCTGAACGCATGCATGCAGTTGTATTGTCGGTGCGGATCCGTCTGTGCAGATCCAAGACGGATCCGCACCAAACGCGAGTGTGAAAGTAGCCTAACAGAATATTGGGAGGCAATATATAAACTTATCACCCAGAAACAGAAAATAGTGGTTCCATATACAGTGGCATGTCGGATCCTGGGTGATTTTTCCAAAGTCAATTGTGATAAGTATAAAAAAAGTCCTCTTGATTAAAATACTGTTCTTGGCGAGACTTTTAATTACCCGAGGATGGTTTTCACGAAATTCTCCCAGTGTGTATATATGGTTAAATCTGGTCAATAAGATTAAAGTATAACTGTCTTTTTTTTTTTTTTTTGGGAGTATTGGATTGTGGTGATTAATATCTCCTTGGTGGCCCTATTTCAACTTTTCACTGTGTATTCAATTACCCCTTAATTCCACAGTTTTGTTCCCTGTACTGCCTGCTTTTACCTGTGCTTAAAATCAGGCTGCTAGGCAGGGTCGTCTATGTGTTGAAGGACGGAGGACGCAGAAGCACGCAGCCTGCAAGGTCAGATTACAGACAGCCAGGGACTGTAAGTAAATGATTACAGCCAGGTCCTCCCTAGCAGCTGATAACAGTGCCTGGGCTGTGTGCACTTCTCCCTGCCCCTGCGCTTGGCAGACGCTCCCTCACTCAGTAGACTGGGACAATGCAGAGCTGAAGCAGCGCAGAGCAGGGAAGGGAGATCTGCCGTCTGCTCAGTGTATAAATGAAAGCAACATGTGGTAAGAGGACCCCTTTGTGCTGCAGGAAATTAACCCTTTAGGGGGAGGGCTGTGGTTACTGACACTTTTGGGGGGCTATTGTTACTGGCTAGTGAGGGCAGGCGGGATTAGCCTCAGGGGGAGGGCAGTGGCGGCCATCTTAACTGAATAGTGAAATTGCAGTTTTATGCAGACTGGTTGCTAAGGGCTGAATCTTATTAAATATGGGGTGAGTCAGTAACGGATTCTGGAATATCATGTTATTAGTAACTACATATATGAAAATTGAAATTAGGGTGTAAGTGTGACAGTTATCCTTTAAGAGATATGAAAAAATCCTATATAAACAAAGAAATGTTGAGGACAAATGGAATAAGGTATGGGGGATTTGGAAGTCTTAAGTCTTTCTGCTTTCACCCCGCCGTCATCCCTACTCCGCTCTAGTGACGGCGGGGATAGGAGACGCATCACAAGGAAGGGGGAGGGGGGGAGTTCTGGGGCAGGGTTAATGTGGTTAAAATGAGAAATTTAATAATGTTGAAGATTAAGTTGTTTGGAAAATACTTTTGTATTCCTTTTTGTCAATAAATAAATGAAAGTAAAAATAAATAAATACTTGTATGAAATAACAATTCTGAAACATCTTTTCTTATAATGCTGCATTCCGCCGTTCCTGTATTATTCCTCCTGAAAATGTATAAATAACTTGACAACTGGGCATCACCCTCTCCTTGTCTGTACACAGTCTGACACTTTCATTGGACCCTGTAGGGACATACGCCCAATTGTCAATTCATCTATCAATTTCTAGTAATAATAACAGAGGAATGGCACAACACAGAGATGTAAGAAAAGATGCTTCATCATTAGTATCTAATGTATATGGTAAATAAAATTATGGATACCCCAGAAAATTATCTGCCAAGCCTGTCTAGAGTAAACCGCACTTACATTGTCGGCTCCTCACCTTATACATCCGGAAGTAATGGGAACATTTATATTTAATCATAGTAACATAGTAACATAGTACATAAGGCCGAAAAAAGCCCTTCGTCCATCCAGTTCGGCCTGTCATCCTGCAAGTTGATCCAGAGGAAGGCAAAAAAAAAAACTGTGAGGTAGAAGCCAATTTTCCTCACTTTAGGGAAATAAAAAATTCCTTCCCGACTCCAATCAGGCATCAGAATAACTCCCTGGATCAACGACCCCTCTCTAGTAGCTATAGCCTGTAATATTATTACGCTCCAGAAATACATCCAGGCCCCTCTTGAATTCCTTTATTGTACTCACCATCACCACCTCCTCAGGCAGAGAGCTCCATAGTCTCACTGCTCTTACCGTAAAGAATCCGCTTCTATGTTTGTGTACAAACCTTCTTTCCTCCAGACGCAGAGGATGTCCCCTCGTCACAGTCACAGTCCTGGGAATGAATAGATGATGGGATAGATCTCTGTACTGACCCCTGATATATTTATACATAGTAATTAGATCTCCCCTCAGTCGTCTTTTTTCTAAAGTGAATTACCCTAATTTTGATAATCTATCAGGGTACTGTAGTTGCCCCATTCCAGTTATTACTTTAGTTGCCCTCCTCTGGACCTTCTCCAGCTCTGCTATGTCTGCCTTGTTCACAGGAGCCCAGAACTGTACACAGTCCTCCATGTGTGGTTTGTAAAGTGGTAGGACTATGTTCTTATCACGGGCATCTATGCCCCTTCTGATGCAACCCATTATCTTATTGGCCTTGGCAGCAGCTGCCTGACACTGGTTTTTGCAGCTTAGTTTGCTGTTTATTAAAATTTCTAGATCCTTTTCCATGTCAGTGTTACCGAGTTTTACCATTTAGTATGTACGGGTGACTTGCATTATTCCTTCCCATGTGCATAACCTTACATTTGTCAGTGTTAAACCCCATCTGCCACTTATCTGCCCAAGCCTCCAATCTATCCAGATCCTCTGTAGTATATATATATATATATATATATATATATATAGTATACTGTCCTCTGTAGTATATACAGTATACTGTCCTCTTCCGTGTCAATTACTTTACACAGTTTAGTGTCATCTGCGAAAATTGATATTTTACTGTGCAAGCCTTCTACAAGATCATTAATAAATATATTGAAGAGAATAGGGCCCAATACTGACCCCTGAGGTACTCCACTAGTGACAGTGACCCAATCTGAGTGTGTACCGTTAATAACCACCCTCTGTTTTCTATCACTGAGCCAGTTACTTACCCACTTACAGACGTTTTCTCCCAGTCCGAGCATTCTCATTTTATATACTAACCTTTTATGTGGTACAGTGTCAAATGCTTTGGAGAAGTCCAGATATATACGACATCCATTGATTCACCGCTGTCAAGTCTAGAACTTACCTCCTCATATAAAACTGATTAAATTAGTTTGGCATGACCGATCCCTCACGAAGCCATGCTGATATGGCGTTATTGCTTATTTCCGTCAAGATGCTCTAAGATCGCATCTCTCAGAAAACC
Organism: Bufo gargarizans; assembly: GCF_014858855.1. Lineage (NCBI taxonomy): Eukaryota > Metazoa > Chordata > Amphibia > Anura > Bufonidae > Bufo > Bufo gargarizans. Next base: position 177,909,995 of record NC_058087.1, on the reverse strand, counting down.
TTCAAACAGTTTACCCACAACAGATGTTAAACTTACCGGCCTATAGTTTCCAGGCTCTGTTTTTGGACCCTTTTTGAATATTGGCACCACATTTGCGATGCGCCAATCCTGTGGGACATTCCCTGTCAGTATAGAGTCCGCAAATATCAGAAATAAGGGTCTGGCTATGACATTACTTAATTCCCTTAGGATACCGGGGTGTATGCCATCCGGTCCTGGCGATTTGTCTATTTTAATCTTTTTAAGTCGCTGTTGTACTTCTTCCTGGGTCAGACAGGACACTTTTAATGGGGAATTTATTTTTACATTCAGCATTTCATCTGACAGTTTATTTTCCTCAGTGAATACATTGGAGGAAAAAAAAATATTTAACAGCTTTGCTTTCTCCTCGTCGCTCTCTGCGACTTCCCCCTCATTACTCTTTAAAGGGCTGACACCTTCAGATTTATACTTTTTAACATTTATATAATTAAAGAACATTTTAGGGTTAGTTTTACTCTCTTTGACAATTAATCTCTCGGTCTCTAGTTTGGCCGCTTTTATTTGTTTTTTACATGTTCTATTTTTTCCATATAGTTTTTCAGTGCTTCCGTGCTACCCTCCTGTTTTAGTGATTTATATGCTTTCTTTTTGTCATTTATTGCTTTCTTTACAGTCCTTAACCTTTTATTCCCATACGGTATGTACCTCTCACAATGAGATTTTAGGATGTTTTTAAAGATATCCCATTTTGTGGCTGTATTTTTATTTTTGAGGACTTTGTCCCAGTTAGTTAGGCCTATGGCCTCTCTTAGTTGGCAAAATTTAGCTTTTTTGAAGTTTGGTGTTTTTGTTTCTCCCTGTAGAAACGCTCTTTTGAATGATAATTGGAAGGTTATTACTTTATGGTCACTATTTCCCAGGTGTCCCCCAACCTGCACGTCTGTTGGTTAATACTAAGTCCAGTATGGCCGTCCTCTAGTCGGGTCCTGAACCAGTTGGGAGAGGTAATTGTCTTTGGTTATTGCCAAGAACCTGTTTCCTTTATGAGATATACAAGTTTCAGTTTCCCAGTCTATATCTGGGTAGTTGAAGTCCCCCATAAAAACCACCTCATTATGATCTGCCGCCTCGTCAATCTCATTTAGTAGTAGATTTTCTGTGGACTCTGGTATATTAGGTGGTTTATAGTAAACTCCTATTAGTAATTTATTGTTGTTTTTAGCTCCATGTATCTCTACCTACAGTGACTCCACATGTTCATGTCCCTCACTTATATCTTCACGGAGTGTGGGCTTTAGACAGGACTTTACATAAAGGCAAGTCATTTTAATATTTTCTACACAATCTCTGGGTGTAAAATGTACTGGAGGAATAAAATGAAACAAGTGTCGCCTCCCACAGGTCCAGTGGTTTCAGTGACTGGAGGGCCCCAGGGAAATCAGAGCGGAGCCCTCGGTAAAGAGCACAATGGCCTTATCTCTTACCTGTGAGTGACAGAGGGCGCAGAGGCTGAGAAAGGGGAGCAGAGGAGAGGGCCTCATCCAGCTGCGGCAGCAAAAGAGATAAAAAGGTATCAGAAATCTTTACAATATTAGTAACATCACTGCAAACTGGGTCTGCAGAGCATTGCATGAACTGTAACGTACTACATATAAACCTGCAGAGCATTGCATGGATTATAACGTACTACATATAGACCTGCACAGCATTGGGTAGACTTTAACGTACTACATACACACCTGCAGAGCATTGCATGGGCTATAATGTACTACATATAGACAAGCAGATCATTGCATGGGTTATATGTAATGTACTACATATAGACCTGCAGAGCATTGCATGGGATACAATGTACTACATTTAGACCTGCAGAGCATTGCATGACTATAGCATGCTATTTATAAATCTGCAGAGCATTGCATGACTTTAACAAACTACATATAGACCTGAACCGCATTGCGTGGACTATAATGTACTACATATAGACTTGCAGAGCATTGCATGACTGTAACATACTATTTATAGATCTGCAGAGCATTGGGTGGACTATAACGTACTACATACAAATCTGAAGAGCATTGCATGGACTATAGCTAACTACATGTAGACCTGCTGAGCATTGCATGGACTTTAACATACTACAAATAGACCTGCAGAGCATTGAACAGACTGTAACGTACTACATATAGACCTGCAGAGCATTGCATGGACTATAGCTAACTACATATAGACCTGCAGAGCATTGCATGGACTATAGCTAACTACATATAGACCTGCAGAGCATTGCATGGACTATAGCTAACTACATGTAGACCTGCTAAGCATTGCATGGACTATAACTTACTACATAAAGACCTGCAGAGCATTGCATGGACTACAATGTACTACATAAAGACCTGCAGAGTATTGAATGGACTGTAATGTACTACATATAGACCTGCAGAGCATTGCATGGACTGTAATGTACTACATAAAGACCTGCAGAGTATTGAATGGACTGTAATGTACTACATATAGACCTGCAGAGCATTGCATGGACTGTAACATACTACATATAGACCTGCAGAGCATTGAATGGACTGTAATGTACTACATATAGACCTTCAGAGCATTGCATGGACTGTAACATACTACATATAGACCTGCAGAGCATTGCATGGACTGTAACATACTACATATAGACCTGCAGAGCATTGCATGGACTATAACTTACCATAGACCTGCAGAGCTTTTCATGTACTATAAACGTACTACTTTCATATACATATGAAAAAAAAATGCAAACTAAATAATTGTTACCAACCAAGTTATTAACCTGTAATTTCACCTTGCCCTTAATTAATAAGATTACAATCTAAAGATGCATTTGTGTGCGGATAATTCTCAGAAGAGCCCTGAAGAACTGATTACATATTACACAATCTCTCCTACTCCAGGAGTGGGACTCTCATAAATGAAAATCCAGAGCAGACATGTAACCTCAATTATTGTTATAATTAATTCACAAATGTCTCTGATGCAGGAGGCTGAGTTCTATAATAGTTACTTACAGCCAGGTCCATAAATATTGGGACATGGACACAACTCTCACATTTTGGTCTCTATACACCACCACAATGGATTTGAAATGAAACAAACAAGATGTGCTTTACCTGCAGACTGTCAGCTGTAATTTGAGGGTATTTACATCCAAATCAGGTGAACTGTGCAGGAATTACAGCAGTTTACATCTGTGCCTCCCACTTGTTAAGGAACCAAAAGTAATGGGACAGAATAATAATCATAAATCAAACTTTCACTTTTTAATACTTGGTTGCAAATCCTTTGCAGTCAATTACAGCCTGAAGTCTGGAACACATAGACATCACCAGACGCTGGGTTTCATCCCTGGTGATGCTCTGCCAGGCCTCTACTGCCACTGTCCTCAGTTCCTGCTTGTTCTTGGGGCATTTTCCCTTCAGTTTTGTCTTCAGCAAGTGAAATGCAGCTCAATCGGATTCAGGTCCGGTGATTGACTCGGCCATTGCAGAACATTCCACTTCTTCTGGAGAGTGTTCCTGATCTGGCCAACTGTGGTGAAGGGTGTTTTCTTCACCAGGGAAAGAATTCTTCGGTCATCCACCACAGTTGTTTTCCGTGGTCTTCCGGGTCTTTTGGTGTTGCTGAGCTCACCGGTGCGTTCCTTCTTTTTAAGAATGTTCCATACAGTTGTTTTGGCCGCGCCTAATGTCTTTGCTATCTCTCTGATGGGTTTGTTGTGTTTTTTCAGCCTGATGATGGCTTCCTTCACTGATAGTGACAGCTCTTTGCATCTCATCTTGAGAGTTGACAGCAACAGATTCCAAATGCAAATCGCAGACTGGAAATGACCTCTGGACCTTGTATCTGCTCATTGTAATTGGGATAATGAGGGAATAACACACACCGGCCACGGAACAGCCGAGAAGCCAATTGTCCCATTACTTTTGGTCCCTTAACAAGTGGGAGGCACAGATGCAAACTGTTGTAATTCCTGCACCGTTCACCTGATTTGGATGTAAATACCTCAGATTACAGCTGACAGTCTGCAGGTAAAGCACATCTTGTTCGTTTCATTTCAAATCCATTGTGGAGGTGTATAGAGCCAAAAATGTTAGAATTGTGTCCATGTCCCAATATTTATGGACCTGACTGTATATACGTATTCTGGGTTGGATGGCAGTTTAACACAGAAGTAACACGTGACACATCTGTGATGACATCAGTGACAAGATGATCAATGATGAGATGTTGGTGAAGAATCTGTGTTTGGTCGGTGTGTCTGTTTTTTGTCCTTTCATATGTCATCCATATTCCGCAGACACTGTTAGGCTAAAAATTCATTTCTAGAGCATGATCTAGCAACGATATATGAAAACCATGGACCAAACAGCCGTGTTTTGTCCGTGGTTTTTACAGACTCATAGACTATAATGTGCAAAAGGGATCCGTAATCACGAACACAAATAGGGCATGTGTCCATGGTGTCACCACAGACCCAAGGTCCGTGGAAAACCACTAATGTAATGTGTCAATAGATTACAGGTGCTGTCTGTGGAGAACATGGACAGCTCACGACCGTGATTCACTGATGTGTGAAAGAGGCCTTATTTCACATGGTGAAGTGTTGGACAAAACTAATGAACATTAATGCTATTGCCAAGCGTCAGAGGTGCACCATCCATGAGGTAAGCTGAGATCTTTGCTTCAGGTAACAGAGTGTTCTTGACTAAATTGGAGTTTTCCCTTCTATAATTTGGGGAAAAAGAGGGAGTGTCAATTCACTTACACAAGCTTATCTTCTGGGCCAGTCTACTGGTCCTATCGGACCACCAAGAAATGACAGGTCCCAGTGGTAGAACTGTCACAATACTCGTGCTTCTGTAAATGGACCAGTAGTGTGAGAATTGTGTCTGAGAGATTGACCCCTTCTTATATTACAGTCCATCCACTTGAATGGCTGCGCTGTCATACCACATTTCACCTGTAGTGGCCACTGCAGGGAAAAGGTATAGCTGGCTGCAACTTCCTCCAGAGATAGCTGCTGATCGCCTCTTTGACAAGCTGTCTGGCCAACTTCAGTACAAAACGGGGTTGTCATGGTTTTTCATTGACTTGACCACTACCGTTATAGTGAGTGTCCAACAGAGTAAGCTTCTAATGGAGCTATGAGGCCTGATGAGAGATGGTCCTATTGTAAGGGTGTAAGCATTGTTTACTAATGCTATTGAATGTGAAGTGTATTATGCCTGCAATGTCTCTCTTCTGCCAGTAGAATGGAGTTGTTCAGTATAGAAAGAATGTATATATGTTTTGCATTTTAAAGTTCAAATAATGCTAGTTTAGGGGCTTAGTAAGACCCTCAGAAGGAGGGTAATGAACTGTAAATGCAGTTTTGAGGCTGCACTTAGAAAATGACTTGCTGCATCACAGTCTCCCTGTGTAGGAGAGGGGTTTCCTGGCAGAGCAGGAAGGGACCAGCCGAATGAATGCTGAGGACGTCAGGAGAGAACCTCTGTGGAGCCTGGAAGAGGATTCACGTCTCACAGTGGAGTCTGGCAACCGCACCAAGGAAATATTCGCAGCAATGATTCCGGGAATCACGTGACTGTATGGTCCAGTTCGGGAGTGGACAAGTGTATCAGGAAAAAGCATCAAGAGACTGCCAAGAGCTGTAAGTGCGGTTTTGCTGCTTCACATCACACGACACGTTACCAGTGATATTTTGGATATACCAGAAAGCTACAAGACACATACTCCACTTTCCTTTGTATTACAAATAGTATTGCGCAATACTTAGGGTGCTCCCCAACGAGAAGATCGCTCAGGAACATTGAGGAGCAGCTACACTGATTTATGGACTTTGGGGGACATTTCGCAATAGCTGATTTAGTGTTAGGCAGTATTATCCCTTACTGTGTGTTCATGCTCTGTTACCATTCTGTTTATGTACGCTCAGCTACTTGTTCACAATAACTGTTCAGTAAACGCAAGTGTTGTAAAAGAACTGCTGTCTGAGTCTGTGTGGCATTGTGTACCCTCTGAATCTGTGGGCCCAGCCCTCGGTCTTCTTTCACTATTTCCATTACTCTTGTCCATGGGTGAAATCAACCTAAGCAGGTCCCTACCTTTCCATGTACACCATTAACATTACTAAACAAGAGAGGGGGTAACTAACTCCTACAAGACCCATGGTCTGATGGCTTTCCTGTAGTAGATATGAGCAGTTGGAAATGAGCTTGTAATGGGTCAGTCCTTATGAAAGATCTTTTTGGCCAGTGAGTGGTTAGGTGACTCCCTAGGGCCAGTGCAGTGAAAGGCAAGGGCATACCCTGATTCTGGGGCTCCTGTCTAACTGGTAGTTTAGGTGCCCATGGTGTTATGTGTTTGGATGCAAGGCAGGGTTGTGGTATGTAATGGCTGGTGTACAGGTGTAATAGTCAGAAAACCAGGCCAGTTCCAACTGTACACAGTGCAATTCTCTCCCTGATAGCGAATGTATGGATTTAGGCAGGGATGGTAGTTATGGCCCTCTTCCCTCTATCTTGCTAAAGTCTTTTCCAGTAGAACACATGGCGGGCAATATTACCATGGCAATAATGGATGTAGTGTTTTACAGGGTTTTGAAGGCATGTCTGGCCAGGTCATGTTCAGGTACGAAGGGTGTCTTAACAGTGTCCCTCACAGCAGTAAAGTCTTAGCAGCTTTTGGTAGCAGGTTACTTTACTGTCTCCTATGCTCAGCCATACAAATTCTAAGTTCTCCAGTTCTCTCCTTTGTCATACTCCTTCTGTAGATCATGCAGAGATCGACGAGTCTCTGTAGCTTTTTTGGCGTAAAAAGAGGAAGCATGTTGAGGCAACAGCTTCCGCTCTCTTCCAAACTCTCCACAAAAACTAACTGATCCTGGATCCCCACCCAACCTCTTGCAAGGGCTGAGCCAGGATTGTTAACCCTGGCTGTGCCATCCATACATAGCTATACTGGGTATATAGCATAACAATATATTTCATAGCAATACAATACTTTGAATAAAAAACCATTTACAGATAGCCCCACTCTGGGGTACTGCATATACTCTCCAGGTGGTGCACACTCTATCCAATCATACCAACAAGCTGCGGCTCATCTCCTTGCAGCATATACACAAGCCCACAGACCTCAGGCAAGACACAGCTATCAGCACTTGCTGTCTGCCTCAACCCTCTACTTAGCAGTTCCTCTCTGGGGCAAGCTGGCTGGTCTGTTCAATCTGACTTGGTGCATGGACTAGGACGAGCTATGGTCAGCTGCCCTTGCTTAACGCTTCTCTCTGTTGCAGGTTTCGCTGCTCCAACCTCTATCTAGGTCCCTAGGGCAGTGCACCAATTTGCGAGTGTCACTAACCCCCACTTGCTAGCTAACTACCAGCAGCTGCAAGGTTCTCCTGACCTCTACTTTTCCACTACAGGAATGTGCTAAACAGCGTGGGGCTGTCATAAGCGTAACCCACAGGCAGACCCATGATTCAGCCTTGCCTACATGGCAATTAACCCCGTCCTTATAGGCACATGGCAACAATACACAATGCAGTTTAGATCAATTACAGTTCGGTTTCACACATACGTATTTATAGCATACATCTACATACCGTCTGACGGTACATGGCTCCCATGGGTGTCATCCCAATTTCACAGGCCACCTGTGACATTTACCACTCACGATACACATCTTAATCATGGCATGAAAACAGACTGATTTGCCGAATGTGGTGCAAACAATCACTTATTATTACGCCGGCATCTCGCAATGGCAAAAGGCACATTAAATGCTGCATCATGCAAAACAAAGCAAGATACTATACAGTGGGGGAAATAATTATTTGACCCCTCACTGATTTTGTAAGTTTGTCCAATGACAAAGAAATGAAAAGTCTCAGAACAGTATCATTTCAATGGTAGGTTTATTGTAACAGTGGCAGATAGCACATCAAAAGGAAAATCGAAAAAATAACTTTAAATAAAAGATAGCAACTGATTTGCATTTCATTGAGTGAAATAAGTATTTGAACCCTCTAACAAAAAAAGACTTAATACTTGGTGGAAAAACCCTTGTTTGCAAGCACAGAGGTCAAACGTTTCTTGTAATTGATGACCAAGTTTGCGCACATTTTAGGAGGAATGTTGGTCCACTCCTCTTTGCAGATCATCTCTAAATCCCTAAGGTTTCGAGGCTGTCTCTGTGCAACTCTGAGCTTGAGCTCCCTCCATAGGTTTTCGATTGGATTAAGGTCCGGAGACTGACTAGGCCACTCCATGACCTTAATGTGCTTCTTCTTGAGCCACTCCTTTGTTGCCTTTGCTGTATGTTTTGGGTCATTGTCGTGCTGGAACACACATCCACGACCCATTTTCAGTTTCCTGGCAGAGGGAAGGAGGTTGTCGCTCAGGATTTCACGATACATGGCTCCGTCCATTTTCCCGTTTATGCGAATAAGTTGTCCTGTGCCCTTAGCAGAAAAACACCCCCAAAGCAAAATGTTTCCACCCCCATGCTTGACGGTGGGGACGGTGTTTTGGGGGTCATAGGCAGCATTTTTCTTCCTCCAAACACAGCGAGTTGAGTTAATGCCAAAGAGCTCTATTTTGGTCTCATCAGACCACAGCACCTTCTCCCAGTCACTCTCTGAATCATTCAGGTGTTCATTGGCAAACTTCAGACGGGCCTGCACATGTGCCTTCCTGAGCAGGGGGACCTTGCGAGCCCTGCAGGATTTTAATCCATTGCGGTGTAATGTGTTTCCAATGGTTTTCTTGGTGACTGTGGTCCCTGCTAATTTGAGGTCATTAACTAACTCCTCCCGTGTAGTTCTAGGATGCTTTTTCACCTTTCTCAGAACCATTGACACCCCACAAGGTGAGATCTTGCGTGGAGCCCCAGAGCGAGGTCGATTGATGGTCATTTTGTGCTCCTTCCATTTTCGAACAATCGCACCAACAGTTGTCACCTTCTCTCCCAGCTTCTTGCTAATGGTTTTGTAGCCCATTCCAGCCTTGTGCAGGTCTACAATTTTGTCTCTGACATCCTTGGACAGCTCTTTGGTCTTTCCCATGTTGGAGAGTTTGGAGTCTGCTTGATTGATTGATTCTGTGGACAGGTGTCTTTTATACAGGTGACTAGTTAAGACAGGTGTCCTTAATGAGGGTGACTAATTGAGTAGAAGTGTCTAACCACTCTGTGGGAGCCAGAACTCTTAATGGTTGGTAGGGGTTCAAATACTTATTTCACTCAATGAAATGCAAATCAGTTGCTATCTTTTATTTAAAGTTATTTTTTCGATTTTCCTTTTGATGTGCTATCTGCCACTGTTACAATAAACCTACCATTGAAATGATACTGTTCTGAGACTTTTCATTTCTTTGTCATTGGACAAACTTACAAAATCAGTGAGGGGTCAAATAATTATTTCCCCCACTGTACATGTGATAGTCAATAGACACATAGCGTTAACAAGGGTGGTATTACCACCGCAGCAGGGGGAGTCAGAAGCCTGATTTGGGATGATCAGCTGCTTAAAAGGGTTTGTCTGCGATAAGACAACCCCTTTAAGAAGTTGAGTAGACCATCAAATGCCTATTGATGTGCAGTCCAAGGATGGATGAGGGTTGGGGGGGGCTGGTAGCTGGAGTCTCAAATGTTAGTTTGGCTATTCTGCACTGTCCTTTGTATGTGTTGAAATGAATATCTATCTATCTACCTGAGCTGTTGGAGAGACATGTATGCATGCAGCCTATAGGAGGATAGCTTTACTAAGGATACATGCATACAACCCTATTACAACAACGGCCACTGGTCTATAGCTTTCCACTGTACCGCCATATACCTCTGTATTCCTTTGTAAGTATGCAGAATAGGAGGCATTCCCAACACATGCTGTATTATGGAGATATTCTCCTCTAGAAGCATTGCTACATGCAGAATCCATGACATATAAGGCCCCTTGCAGACGAGCGTGTCACGATTAGGTCCGGATGCATTCAGTAAAAAATGAGCGATTTCGCAAACAAGTACATTCAGTTTTGTTTGCGATCGCGTTCAGTTGTTCACTTTTTTTCCGTGTGAGTGCAATGCGTTTTAACGCATTTTGCACACGCGTGATAAAAAGCTGAATGTTTACTAACAACATCTCTTAGCAACCATCCGGGTTGCTTGCAGATGCAATGCGTTTTTCACGCAGCCCCATTCACTTCAATGGCGCTGAATATATAACATGCTGTGATTTTTTAACGCAATGCATAAGTGATGCGTGAAAACCAACGCTCATGTACACAGACCCATTGAAATTAATGGGTACGGATTCCGTGCGGGCGCAATGCGTTCGCATCACGCATTGCACCCGCGCGGCATACTCGCTTGTGTGAAAGGGGCCTAAGAGAATCATTCATGGAAATCACAACTAGTATGGTGTGGCGGGTTTACCAGTAATAATACTCATTGTTATCTACCTGTAACTGTTCAGACCTTGTACTTATCACACCTCCTGGGGTCAGCCGCCATCAAGTCTCCCGGCCGCTGCTTCTCTATTAAGTAGCTCCAGGTACCTTCAAGCTGTCACTTATAGCACCATGTGCAGCAATTGGAGCGGTAGGAAACTCTCAGGGACACGGGAATTGTGAAGATGTATAGGCAGTGGCAATAGACAAGTGGGTATGATTATCGTTAATTTCTAACGATAATTTGTTTTCCCTTAGTCCTAACAGCAGCACAACTGGGTTATTACTGCCCCTGTGGACAATCAGGACAGGTGTAAATTGTATTAATTAAATCAAATAAAGTGGTAATTAACCAGATGGGCCCCTATAAAGCCCTCCTCCAACATACATTCCGTGCGAACTATAAAGTACTGCACAACAAAAACACTAGAGGGAGGGAAATGTGTGTGTTGCTGTTAGGACTTAGGGAAAACAAATTATTGTTAGAAATTAACGATTCCCTTACGTCCAAACAGCAGCACAACTGGGGACTTAGCAAGAAGAAAACCTATGAGGGAGGGTCTTCCAGCTGAACTGAATTCAAGACAGACCTGCCAAAAGCGGTGTGTTCTGAACTCCTTAAGTCAAGCTTACAATGTAGAGTGGGAACTCCATGAGATAGCAGCACAAATGTGCTCCAAAGGCACGAGTCTCCTCTCAGCCACAGAGGTAGCTACCGCTCGGGTAGAATGAGCAGTGAACAAAGGCAGGGGGCACCAAACCCAAAAGCTACTCTGATGGCCTCTTTGATCCAACAGGCTTAATGTTGGTTTAGAAGCTTTAAGACCCTTGTTTCTTGCGGAAAACAGAATGAAAAAATTCTCGGACCTTCGAAAGTCCTTAGTTCTTTCTAGGTAGATTTTCATACTTCTGACAACATCTAGGGTCTGAAGGACCAGCTCTTCTTACGACACTAGAGATGGATAAAAAACAGGTAAAGAAATGACCTAGTTTAGATTGTGGAAAGAAGGTACCTTAGGCACGAAGGTAGGGTGAAACCGCAGAAGGACTCTATACAGTAAAAATAAAGTATAAGGCTCCACAGCCGCCAAGGCCTGCAATTCTCCGATTCTCTTTGCTGAAGTAATGGCCAGCAAAAAACAGGTCTTCCAAGACAAGAACTTTAAATCCACGCTCTGAAGAGGCTCAAAGGGGGAGAGAGCATAACCCCTGAGCACGACTGACAGATCCCACTGAGGTATAGGGCTCAGGATCCTAGGTTGCAGTCTTTCGGCTCCTTTAAGGAACCTTTTGATTAGAGGGTCCTGAGAAAAAGGCTTGCCCAAAACTGCAGACAAAGCTGAGGTATGTACCTTTAAGGTTATAGGTTTGAGACCCTTGTCTAAACCATCCTGTAGGAACCGAAGAATGGAAGAAATAGGGGGATCCACAGAGGACACCACATTTAGGGCACACCACTGCCGAAAAGTCTTTCAGATCCTGGAGTAAGCTTTGTTGGTAGATATCGATCTGGAATGGGATAAAATCTTTATGAGCTGGGTGAACCAAGACTTCTTCGGCTAGAAAGGTTTTATGGCGATCACTGAGGTCTGGTCTTGCCTGAGTTTCATCAATACTGTTGGTATCATGGAAACTGGAGGGAATATGTAGGCCAGCCTGAACCTCCACGGAATGGACAGAGCATCCACCGCCCAAGGATTGTCCTCCCTGTATATGGAGCAGAACTTGTCCACCTTGGCGTTGCACCTTGTCGCTATAAGATCGATCTCTGGCGTTCCCCACCATTGCGAAATCTGATGGAAGACTTCCTGGCTTAGAGACCACTCGCCTGGCACCGGAAGATCTCGACTTAGGCGATCCGCCACCACATGGAGAGATCCTCTGATGTGAACTGAGGTCAGGTGGGCAAGGTTCTCTTCTGCCCAAGACAGGATCCATCCCATTTCCTGGAGTAGAGGTTGAGATCTCGTTCCTCCCTGTCTGTTTATGTAGAATACAGTCATCATATTTTCCGAGCGAACTCTCACTACTTTGCCCTGGACTTGAGGCGCGAAATGTAGGAGCGCCAACCGGATCCACTCTTAATTCCCTTAAATTTGACGACATTTGGCTCTCCTGAGGAGTCCAAGTACCCCGTACTGGCACTTCTTCCAGATGGGCTCCCCAACCTAGAAGGAGTGCATCTGTGGTCAACATGATCCAACGGGGTTGAATCAAGGACCTCCCATCTTTCAGCTGCATCCACCACCTGAGGGAGCAGCATACCCGAGGAGACAGGGAGCGTTTCTTGTCTAACCCAGTTGGGTTGTGGTTCCACAGGCCCAACACTTCTGACTGAAGAGGGCGCAAGTGTGCTAGGGCCAAAGGGACTGCCTCTGCAGTTGCTGACATGTGGCCCAACATCTTCATCAAGGTTCTGATGGAAATCACACAAGGGACCATTAGAAACTCTACGGCTCTGATTACCTTCTGGCGTCTCTCCGGAGTGAGGGAGAGAGTCATCAGAGAGGAGTCTATTATGAACCCTAAGAATCTTCTTGATGTTGCCGGTACGATTTTGGATTCTCCCAATTTATTATCCAGCCTAAATGCTGGAGAAAAGTAAGAGCCCGATGAAGATGGTTCTGCAACACCTCTAGAGATGCGGCTTTTAGTAGCCAGTCGTCTAGGTAAGGAATAATTTCTAAACCGTCTAGCCTCAAGGCTGCCACTATAGCAACCACAACCTTTGTGAAGGTGTGGGGGGCAGAAGAGATTCCAAAGGGCAGGACAGCAAACTGAAAATGTCTGACAGTGCCCCTGAAAGAGACAGCAATCCGTAGGTATTTTCTGTGATCTGGATGAACGGGTACATGCAGATACGCATCTTTGAGGTCTATGGTGACCATGAGGTCCCCTAGTTGTAGAACTTGTATGACCGAGCGAATTGTCTCCATTCTGAACCGCCTTTGAGTTAAAAAACGGTTTAGATAACGGAGATCTATTATCATCCACCAACTCCCGTCCCGCTTAGGGAACAAGAAACACTAGGGAATACACTCTGGATCCTTTCTCTGCAGAGGGTACTTCTTCCAGCGCCTGTTTTTGTAGGTAAAGAAGGATGGCCTGTTCTAAGCACATCTGTTTTACACGAGAGAGGATAGAGGTCTTTACGAATCTCAAAGGAGGAGGAGCTGAAAAACCTTTTACTGTACCCAACTCTCATTATTACTTGAAAGACCCACTGGTCCGAAATCCTGTGTTCCCAATTTTTTGGGAAATAGCGGAGACGTCCGCCTACAGGAGTGAGCAAGCCGGGGGGAATAAGCGGGTCTAGTACAAGATCTGCCAGAGGAGTAGAGATGGCGTCAAAGGCTTGACTTCTTCTCCCTCGGGTCCTGGGTGCGAGGATATCCTCTCCCGTGAGAGCCCTGACCTCGGCAGGATCTCTGGTAGGATTGGGATCTGGATCCCCTAAATTGCCTACCTCTCCCCCTAGAGGATTGTTGAGGGAGACACGTTCCTTTTTTGTCAGAGAGTCCCTCCATAATCTTATCTAGTTCAGACCCAAATAGTCTCCCTGGTTCATAAGGGAGGCCACAGAGATTGTACTTAGAGGCATTGTCTGCCTTTCAGGGTGTGAGCCAGAGGGGCCTCCTAATGGCCACAGACAGAGCCATAGACTTGGAAGCCAACCTCAGCTGTTGGAAGCCAACCTCAGCTGCCTCACTCAAAAAATCCGCACCTAAGTGGGCAGACTTGAATTGGGAATTGATATCAGCCAGAGTTTAAATTCGTCTGGATTTCCAGGAGCTTCTTCCTGAGAAAATTAGCAACCTCTGGGATACCACTGCAACTTAGGCGGCTGCTTTAGAATAGCCTCTTCTTAAAGTGCCAAAATTATGAAACAATCTCAGTGCACTCCAATCGAACGTGCCGAGGTATAGCGTCACACTCCCAAAACAATTACTTTGTGGACAGGGTATCCTAATCTAAAATGTAACTTTTACTAGATATGCCATAAAACACTGAATCAATAAAATTGAACATAACACAAAAAACTGTGAGCAAATCAAAAAAGACTGAATCTAGTATCAACACACCCTACTGTTGTCTCGTCATAACATGAGATCCAATCTTACCGCCTAGGACAGATCACAATATTAGTAAGATACAGTCTTGCCGCCTCCAGACGTGTAGATTGCAGGTAGGCATCGTGTGTGATAAAAGTGTATCCTTAAAATGCAGTGGCCAAGGATATTGAAGACAGGTGCTCTGGTTGTGAATGTAAAGAGCAGCTACACAATAGTGTTCCTAGTTATTATTCCCTCACAGGTGGTTAAAAGGAGGGGGGCTAATACATTAGCTGCCTAGCAGACACAGAGCTCCCACCCCGATAGTGGCGACCCCATACGGAACCTGTCCCTAGTTAAGGGCCTATGCCCTATGCTTGCCCTCACTATATCCCTAAATGCCAAGTTTCATCCTTGCTACGGGACTCATCGGGTGAATATATTTAATGAAGTTCGATACGTCCGACAGTGGTCCCGCTGTGTCTAGATGTGGGGAAGTGTCCCATACATCTTGCCACCTCACCGTTAAAGTGCATTCAATTCTTCTATCTAGTGGATCCTGGAGATTAGAACCATCCTCAGAGGGAACCACAGTGCATCTTGACAGCTTGGATATGGCTAAATCCACCTTGGGAGGAGGACCCCATTGTTCCAGTTGACTTTGGACTAGGGGGTATAAAGTTTTGAACCTCTTAGATATTACCGGTCCCTTTTCTGGAAGTTTCCATTCAGTTGTCATCAAACTTTTGAGCGACTTATCCACTTTACATGCCTTGGGCCCCCTAGAGGTGGATACAGAAGCTTCCCCTTGATCAACATCCTGGTCTGTTGACCTGATGGATCTCAATAGTCGCTGAACCTTTTACAGCGGGAATATCTGGGTGGCAGTGTTCTAGTCTTCTCCACTATCTGAAGCTGAGGAATGGGCTTCATCAATAATCATCAGGTCTTCTCCAAAAGATGAAGATCTCCTAGGAGAACTTTGAGTAGGCCTTTTCTGGGCTAATGCATCCGCTATAGATTTGCTCACAAATTCCTTTACCCAGGTTATCATCTCCATAGACTGGGGCGCAGGATCTGGAGGGGGGGCGACAACTCTGACATTTACTATAAAGATAGTCGTCAGGCAGCTAGGTGCCACGGCCCCAACATGACAAGTGCCTGCGCTTGGAGGCGGACTTCCTTCCAGAAGAGGGCACCTCCCCGGAGCCCGGGGAAGACATTTCAGGCTAAAGAACACAAAGTGAACAGAGAGACAGCTGAAGGAATAGCACTTCTTAAATAGCCCAGCGAGGAGGAGACACCAAATTCATCCGCCTTTTTTTTTTTCGCATCCAAGTAATAGTGTTGAAAGAGACTGTTAGGTTGCAAAATGGAGTGGAAGTACAGAAAACAATGTTTTCTATCTGGAAAAAAACATAACTGTAATTGTACAGCATACTTCCCGTCCAAAGCCGGACCGGAAGTTCGGCAGTTCCCTGCCAAACGACATCTAAAAAAGCCTTCACAGTTCTGGAACAACATCCTATGGACAGATGAGACCAAGATCAACTTGCACCAGTGTGATGGGAAGAGAAGAGTATGGAGAAGGAAAGGAACTGCTCATCATCCTATGCATACCACCTCATCAGTGAAGCATGGTGGTGGTAGTGTCATGGCGTGGGCATGTATGGCTGCCAATGGAACTGCTTCTCTTGTATTTACTGATGATGTGACTGCTGACAAAAGCAGCAGGATGAATTCTGAAGTGTTTCGGGGAATATTATCTGCTCATATTCAGCCAAATGCTTCAGAACTCATTGGACGGCGCGTCACAGCGCAGATGGACAATGACCCAAAGCATGCTGCAAAAACAACCAAAGAGTTTAAGGGAAAGAAGTGGAATGTTCTGCAATGGCCGAGTCAATCCCCGGACCTGAATCCGATTGAGCTGCATTTCACCTGCTGAAGACAAAACTGAAGGGAAAATGCCCCAAGAACAAGCAGGAACTGAAGACAGTTGCAGTAGAGGCCTGGCAGAGCATCACCAGGGATGAGACCCAGCGTCTGGTGATGTCTATGCGTTCCAGACTTCAGGCTGTAATTGACTGCAAAGGATTTGCAACCAAGTATTAAAAAGTGAAAGTTTGATTTATGATGATTATTCTGTCCCATTACTTTTGGTCCCTTAACAAGTGGGAGGCACAGATGCAACTGCTGTAATTCCTGCACCGTTCACCTGATTTGGATGTAAATACTCTCAAATTAAGGCCTCATGCACAAGACCGTTGTGTGCATCCGTGGCCGTTGGGCCGTTTTCCGTTCTTCTGGAAAAATCAGAAAATGCACCGTTTGGCAGCCGCATCCGTGATCCGTGTTTCCTGGCTGTGAAAAAAATAGGACCTGTCCTATTTTTTTCACGGCCAACGGTTCACGGACCCATTCAAGTCAATGGGTCCGTGAAAAATCACGGATGCACACAAGATTGTCATCCGCGTCCGTGATCCGTGTCCGTTTTTTCCTATCATTTCAATGGCAAACTTGACTTCGATTTTTTTTTTCATTTTTCATGTCCGTTGATCCTCCAAAAATCAAGGAAGACCCACGGATGAAAAAACGGTCACGGATCACGGACCTACGGACCCCGTTTTTGCGGACCTTAAAAAAAAACGGTCGTGTGCATGAGGCCTAAAGCTGACAGTCTGCAGGTAAAGCACGTCTTGTTCGCTTCATTTCAAATCCATTGTGGTGGTGTATAGAGACCAAAATGTGAGAGTTGTGTCGATGTCCCAATATTTATGGACCTGACTGTATGTTGGAGGAGGGCTTTATAGGGGCCCATCTGGTTAATTACCACTTTATTTGATTTAGTTAATAACATTTCCACCTGTCCTGATTGTCCACAGGGGCAGTAATACCCCAGTTGTGCTGCTGTTTGGACGTAAGGGAATTGGAAAGATACACAACATCGCCCCAGGTGCATGAACTTTTTCGCGGGGAATAACAATATGGTGTTTTTTGCTATAATGTGGCTTTCCTGATATATGGTGCTATTATACATACCTTCAATTATTGCTACTTATGCTGCTGTTATAATTAGGTGGTGGGTGCCCCATCTTGTTTTGCTATAGGGCTTTATAAATTATACTTACGCCCCCGCCTCCATCCCATGATCTCTCATATACAGTATTCACAAACATAGACAACATCAGGGCTGCAAAAGGATCAACAGAAAAAAAAAAATGCCAAGGGCCATTAAAGAGCTGAAATAATTTATTTATGGCTGTCTGTAGCATTCATGCATAAATGGAGCACTATGGCTAATGAAAAGGGAAAAAAATGCTTTCCTCATTGATCTCCATCACTCAAATTGAAAGGGTCTGTAAACGTTTGCAACAATTTCTGTATCCCACTGCAGCTAAATGTACAAAATGAAGCAAAAAATAAAAAAATGTATATATATATTTTTATTTATTTATTTATTTATTTTCTATTATTAAATAAACATCTACCGACGTATACAGCCATTATGCATGCCTATGTCTCCATGACTACAGATTACAAGCAAATCTTGAATCGTCTGCCCCTTCTTCTTGTTCATCAAGCAACAACTGGAAGAAATTAAATTTAGGACTGCAGGATTTGACTGCACAGAGTTTGTTTGTAGTTGGGAACCGTGGAGGAGCTGTTGACACAAAACCGTAGGAGATTCTTAAAGGGGTTCTGCAGTTTGTTTAAACTGATGATCTGATATCCTCTAGATAGATCATCAGCTTCTGATCGGCGTGGGTCCGACACCTGGGACCCCCGCCGATCAGCTGTTTGAGAAGGCAGCGGCGCTCCAGCAAAACCAATATTTATCCCCTATCCACAAGAATGGTGGGCCGGCTGTGAATGGGGCGACTACCATTTAACTGCGACAGTCCCATGGAGTTGAATAAAGATGCAGCAGGTAAATGCGACTGGAGGTGCATTCATGATTGGTAGGGGACCCAGCTTTTGGACACTAATCACCTGTCCCGTCTATAGGGGATAACTGGTGGTTGTAGGAATTCCCTTTAACCCCTCAACGCATAATGCTGTACATGTACGTGATTGCCATTAAGGGGTGGTGCTCGCTGCTTATATGGTGGTTGCCAGCTGTATAATACAGCAGACACCTTCCAGCAGTGACTGGGATCAGTGATGACACCAATCCTGGTCATTTAACCCCTCAAAAGCTGCAGCATCTGTGGGGTTAGACAGAGGGAGGGGTCTCCCTCTGTCCTCCAATCGAAGCCCCCGGCAAAATCGTGGCACTCTGATTGGTTGCGTGGCTTCTCAGAAGAGGTATCAGAATCCCATAGACTGCAAAAGTATTCTATTACAGTCTATGGGACAAGAGATCAGAAGACTGCATGTAGAAGTCCCCTAAGGGGACTAAGCGTAAAAACATAAAAGAAAAAAAAAAAAAAAAAAGAAAGAAAATATTTAAAAATATTATTTTCTAATTTTACATATAAAAAAAATACATAAAACATAACAGGCATCACCACATCCCAAAAAGCCCAAACTGTTAAAATATAGAAATATTTTTCCTGCATCGTAAATGCTGTAATAGAAAAAAAATTAAAATCCACGATTTGCCACATTCTAGTCACCTTGATTCCCCTCCCCCCCAAAAAAAATTAAATAAAATGTGATCACAAAGTTGTACGTACCCCAAAGTTCTGGATGTCAGAAAATGGTGATGCAAAGAATATTTTTTTTTAGAGCAGTAAAACAAAATAAAAACTATACAAATTTGGTATCGCTGTAATCGTATTAATCTAAGAACATCATCTTGTTTTAAGCACACAGGGAACACCATAATATCAAAACCTCAAAAAAACTTGTTGATAGCTTTTAAAAATAGTTCAGGATCTTGGGAGGCGCTGCCTGGACTCAGATGAAGAAAACTTCAGGATCGATGTTTATAATAAAGATGATCTTTATTTGATAATAATCGACGCGTTTCTGGGGCTGGATTGCCCCCTTCGTCAGGACTATATACATAAAAAGTTTCACAGCACATTTAAAACGAAGTTTTTTGGCACGCAGGCCGAGGAGAGGATCCGGTTAATTGACATTTCTCTCGTGTGGTGTCACATAGCGCTGATTTGTGTGGGATTTTATGAACATTGGCATCGATAAATAAATAAATAAATGAATAAGGCCTCATGCACACGGCCGTTTTTTTGGTCCGCATCCGAGCCGCAGTTTTGGCGGCTCGGATGCGGACCCATTCACTTCAATGGGGCCACAAAAGATGCGGGCAGCACTCCGTGTGCTATCCGCATCCGCTGCTCTGTTCCGTGGTCCGCAATTTTTTTTTATAATCTGTCCTATTCTTGTCTTCGTTTTGCAGACAAGAATAGGCAGTTATATTAATGGCTGTCCGTGCTGTTCCGCAAATTGCAAATTGCGGACCGCAAAACACACAACAGTCGTGTGCATGAAAAGAATAAATAAATAAATGAATCTGTTATCGCTCTATATGAGGGCTTTATTTCCTTGGAGCGGGGATCGCTCTATGACTTTGCTGGCAGACAGGGATGCGGGTGGGGAGGGTGCCGGCAGGGGGAAGTGATCCGCGCGGCTCTGCAGTGTATAAGGTGCTGACTGTGTTGCAGCATGATGTGTCACTGCCTGTTATCGTTGGATACTGTATACAATCTGGCGGCAGCGCGAAATACGGGCTGGGCGCAGCGATGTAGCGGCCGTCGGATATTTCAGATCTCTCGACTGGCTCCACTCATTTTTGATTGAAACACCTTTATTACAATCAGTCGTCATACATACATACGTTAGTACTGTGTCGCAGCACAGGCCACGAGTCAGTACATAATAAATTACTTACAGTCGTCTTTGCGAGCATGGCATTGTTATGTAAAGCACAGGCTACCCTACACTATACATCGCAATGAATGCTACACTAGCATACCTATTCAATCACAAAACCCCCAAACAAAAGCGTTTAGACAGTGATGAAGACTGGCTCCACTCATGTCGTATCTGCCAAGTGGGGGTACTCAATCCCCTCTAGCGGACATCCGATGCGCTCACTGGGGATCTTCCCGGGTCTCTCTACCAGCTAGGGGTGACATAAGATTGACAATGTAATATAGTATGAATGTGTGTGTTTGTTTCTTGGTGTTAAAATGAATAAATAAATGAATAAATACATAGGTAGAATAAATCATTTACTTCGTGGAGAAGTATCCACTTAATGGATTGTGTAAACACAGGATAGATGGTGGGTGAGGTGGTTATTATTCATAGAGCAGGGGCTTCCATAAGGAGCCGTTGTCAGTGTTGGGACTCCTATGTTACAGGCTATTGTGTTTCATTCTAGAGGTGCTGCTATTTCTTTGTTCACAATGTTATTAATAGTTCAGTTGTAGCACATTGTGCGCTATTATTTGGGTCACTCGGGGCTATCCTCTTCTGCCCTGGTTATAGGGGGGTGGGGTGCACGCTATCGTCCTCGTTTGGCTCAGATGTATATATATACTAATATGTCTACTAAATTACTGGGTGCATATATATGTATTTACATACATAGTTACATAACCATATGTGTGGCTTGCAATCATGGATCTTAAAGGGAGTCCGTCACCAGCATTTCACTTTTTTAACCCTTCCCACAGCTCCCTAGCATGCTTACAGTTAATAAAAACGTTACCTCTGGCATCAATCCTGGACTTATAGAACCATCAAAAACGATCTTTATAAGATATGCAAAGGAGGGCTCGCAAGTGCCCAGGGGCGGCGTTACTCTCTTAGGTGCCCTGCTTGCTCAGCCTTTTCATTGCGTCCACCCGCCCCTTCCTACCCTCCGCCCGCCCATCCTTTCCCTCTGACCGCCTTTCTACTAACTTGTTATTCTGCCGATATCTCGCGCCTGCGCACTCATTACTTTGGCCGGCGCATGCGCACTGCGATGCCCATTCCCTTGTACGGCATCACAGTAACTATTGCGCATGCGCCGGCTAACAACGCGAAAACACAGCAAAGGAGGCGGTCCATCGGCGCATGTGCAATAGTTACTGTAATGCTGTACAAGAGAATGGGCATCGCAGTGCGCATGCGCCGGCCAAAGTAATGAGTGCGCAGGCGCGGGATATCCCTTTAAGTAGTGACTTTCTGATGGCTAGTTAATATAGTCTTGGTTTTATACGGGTAAAAAGGTAAAAGTTGTCCATGTTGTTGGGCTAGTTTTATCCAATTATATACTATTATGAGGGAGGTATTGTTGATAGTGGGGTATGTTAGTCATACTTGAATAACAATGGTATTTTAAGGTCAGTTGTACCATATTGGTGTTCACTAAGTACGGTATTTACTGGGTGTACCGTATGTGTGATTTTTTTGTGTATGTAATTTTGGGTATTTGGACAATGTGCACTTTTATGTGTGTATCACCTTATTTTACATAATGATGTTATTATTTCATTTATTTCGTTCAGGCCGTGGAGGGTGAGTGCGTTTCACTGGTAAATCCAGTATACCTCTCGTTTTTGTAGGAGGTCAAATCTATTGTATGGGTTGGGGGGGTATGAAATCTATCGGAGTGATTTTGATAGGGTGTCGTTCTTTTTCAGGAGTGGTGGCGCAATGCCCGGATAAACTGTGTTTGGCGTACTGTTTTTGCATATTGTGGCGGTGTTGGTTTAAGCGACAATGTAATGCTTGGGTTGTGCGTCCTATATATTGTAGACCGCATTGGCGTTCAATCCTATAGATAAGATATGAAGATTGGCATGTTAGGGCTCTTTCACACTTGCGTTGTCCGGATCCGGCGTGTACTCCATTTGCCGGAATTACACGCCGGATACGGAAAAACGCAAGTGAACTGAAAGCATTTGAAGACGGATCCGTCTTCAAAATGCTTTCAGTGTTACTATGGCAGCCAGGACGCTATTAAAGTCCTGGTTGCCATAGTAGTAGTGGGGAGCGGGGGAGCGGTATACTTACCGTCCGTGCGGCTCCCGGGGCGCTCCAGAATGACGTCAGAGCGCCCCATGCGCATGGATGACGTGCCATGCGATCACGTGATCCATGCGCGTGGGGCGCCCTGACGTCACTCTGGAGCGCCCCGGGAGCCGCACGGACGGTAAGTATGCTGCTCCCCCGCTCCCCGCTACACTTTACCATGGCTGCCAAGACTTTAGCATCCCGGCAGCCATGGTAACCATTCAGAAAAAGCTAAACGTCGGATCCGGCAATGCGCCGAAACGACGTTTAGCTTAAGGCCGGATCCGGATCGATGGGCCTTGCGGCAAGTGTTCAGGAATTTTGGCCGGAGCAAAAAGCGCAGCATGCTGCAGTATTTTCTCCAGCCAAAAAACGTTCCGGTCCTGAACTGAAGACATCCTGATGCATCCTGAACGGATTTCTCCCCATTCAGAATGTATTAGGATAAAACTGATCAGGATTCTTCCGGCATAGAGCCCCGATGACGGAACTCTATGCCGGAAGAGAAGAACGCAGGTGTGAAAGAGCCCTTAGATGGTGTTTGATAATGAAAGAGGTTTCATTTGCATTTGAAGAGAAGACGTTTTGTTGGGTGTGATGGTTGTGCAGCAGAGGCAGCGTGGGGTGTTGCATTTGTAGCTTCCCACTTTGCTAGTATTTGTGGGGGCATGTCCTTTCTGGTGATGTTTTGGTTTACTGGGCGCTAATAGATTTCGGATGGTGGGGGCACGTCTGTATGCGATTCTTTTTTTTTTTGGAAGGTGCTTTTTGAGATATGGATCTTGTAGTAGGATGTGCTAATGTTTTTGTAGGATCTGCAAGATGATGGAGTTTGACGTGCTGTACTGTGTAATGAAGTGGAGTTTTTTCAGAGTGGTTGGTTCTTTTGTACTTGGTTTGAGACACTCTGCTTGTCTTAGGCTACTTTCACACTTGCGTTCGGAGCGGATCCGTCTGCATTATATTTCTGAAAAAAATCTAAGTCTAATTGTTAGTCAGACGGATCCGTCCTGACTTTGCATTAAAAGTCAATGGGGGACGGATCCGTTTGAAATTGCACCATATTGCGTCAACGTCAAACGGATCCGTCCCCATTGACTTATATTGTAAGTCTGGACGGATCCCTTTGGCTCCGCACGGCCAGGCGGACACAGAAACGCTGCAAGCAGCGTTTGGGTGTCCGCCTCCTGAGCGGAACGGAGGTGAAACGGAGCCATACTGATGCATTCTGAGCGGATCCTTATACACTCAGAATGCATTGGGGATGTACATATCTGTCTGGGGCGGACCCCGAACGCAAGTGTGAAAGTAGCTTTAGTCACAGGCTTTTTTTGTATGCATCACGTATAATCTTCAGTTGTTGTGACTCCTCACAACGGCATCCGGTAAGCACATCCTTACCTTTTAACCTGACACAAAACAACTGATACCGCACATGTGGCGCCCTATTCTCCCCATTTTTATTTTCACTCAAAAAACATGTTGGAATTGTTTTGTTTTTTGTTGATTAAATTTTACCCCACAAAGAATTTTTTCTCCTTTTCCAATTCAAGACATGTTAAATGAAATGGTGCCATTAACCCTTAGTGACCACCCATACGTGCTTTTACGGCGGTCACTAAGGGGCCTTGGGCTGGAGCGCCGCCTTTTTACGGCGGCACTTCAGCCCAAGTTAGCGATAAAACCAAGAGAGGAGAGAGAAGTTCAAATTATGCCCCGATCGGGTTCCCCAGCACCCCAGATGTGTTAAATAAAGTTATTAGGGCGCCCCCCACATCTAAATACAAAAAAAAATAATTTTTTTTTTAAGTGCAGCCAAAATAAAGTAAATATGTGGAAATATATTTCTGATAAAAATATTGAATAGTATTTATGTATGTATGTGAAATATTGCAGTTGAAAATAGGAAAAATGTGGCAATTTTTAAAAATTTTCACTTTTTAAATAAAGATACGCATATTTTATCGGTAGAATTTTACCACCTAAGTAAAGTACAATATGTGACGAGAAAACAATGTCAGAATTACTTTGATGTGCAAAACCGTTACAAAGTTATTCTAAGCTAAAATGACACATGTCAGATTTCCAAAATTTGGCTTGGTCATTAAGGCCCAAACAGGCTTGGTCACTAAGGGGTTAAAAACACAATCAGCCCTCATATGCCTATGTGAACGAAGAATTCAATATGTAGTGACTTTTGTAATGTACAGAGTGAAAAAAAAGGCAAAATCAAAAATTGGCTTATCCTAAATGGGGTTAAGGAAAAATTCTTAATACTATAATGTTATTGGCGCTGTCTTTAAATTTGTGCCCCCCATTAACACTTTGGGGGGAGATTTATCAAAACTGGTGTAAAGCAGATCTGGCTTATCTGCCCCTAGCAACCTATCAGATTCCACCTTTCATTTTTCAGTGCTTCTTTGGAAAATCAAAGATGGAATCTGATTGGTTGCTTGGGCAACTGAGCCAGTTTTCCTTTATACTGTAGCAGTTTTGATAAATCTCCCCCTTTTAACCCCTTACGGACACATGACGTACCGGTACGTCATGGGTTTAAATCGCGATTGCGGCGCGGCAGGGGTTAATCGGAACAGGATGCCGGCTGAAATCATTCAGCCGGCATCCTGTCACAACGCCAGGGGGGTCATGTGACCCCCCCCCCCCCCCGTATTAGCGATCGCAGAAAACCGCAGGTCAATTCAGACCTGCGGTTTGCTGCGTTTCCGGTCCATTCGGGTCTCCGGTGACCAGATGAACCGGAAAAGACTGATCGGTGGTGTGATTACACACCACCAATCACAGTCCGTGCATTTGGAGAGGCAGTGCTGGCCCTGGTGCTGAATGCTGCTGTCCAGGGTGCTGATTGGTGCAGGGAGAGAGGTGCGAGATTCAAACTTCCAGCGCTCCTCTCTCCCCTCCTCTTCCTGTTCAGCACCTGCAGCACCGTTCTGCACCAGCTCCCGCGATTCCTCCATCGGCACCCATCACCCTCCTGCACCCATCACCCGCCAGGTAGGTTAGGGTCAGTGAGGGAGAGGCACCGTTAGGCAGGGATAGAAGGGAAAAGTTAGTTAGGGGGGAAAAAAAAAAAAAAATACTTTTATCTAAACTTTTATTTTTTTCAGCTTTGAGACCCTAGACCCCCCCCCCCCCTGCCACTTGCCCCCCCCCCATCACCAGTAAGGGTTAAAATTGAAAATTTTCCAAAAATTGAAATTCCAAAATTGTTTCTCCATCTGCCATTAACTCTTGTGGAACACCTAAAGGGTTAACAAAGTTTGTAAACCCAGTTTTGAATACCTTGAGGGGTGTACTTTCTGAGTCGCTTTTTTGAAATTTCTATTCTAGGGGTGCAACGGGGGGCTTGAAATGGGACATGGTATAAACAAAACCAGTCCTGCAAAATCTGCCTTCCAAAACCATATGGTGTTCCCCTCCTATGTCCTCCCTTTTGGCCAAACAGTAGTTTACGACCACATATGGGGTGTTTTTGCAAACTACAGAATCAGAGCAACCCATATTGAGTTTTGTTTAGCAGTTAACCATTGCTTTGTTCCTGGAAAAAATTGATTATATTGGAAAATTTTCAAAAAAATCTAAATTCCTACATTTTATGTCCATTTGCCATGAAGTCTTGTGGAAGACCTAAAGGGTTAACAAAGTTTGTAAAATAAGTTTTGAATACCTTGAGGGGTGTAGTTTCTAAAATGGGGTCATTTTTGGATGGTTTCTATTACGTAAGCCTCACAAAGTGACTTCAGACCTGAACTGGTCCATAAAAAGTGGGATTTAGAAAATTTCTGAAAAATTTCAAAATTTGCTTCTAAACTTCTAAGCTATGTAACATCCCCAAAAAATAAAATATCATTCCCAAAATGATACAAACATGAAGTAGACATATGGGGAATGTAAAGTCATCACAATTTTTTGGGGTATTACTATGTATTACAGAAGTAGAGAAACTGAAACTTTGAAATTTGCTAATTTTTCCTAATTTTTGGTAAATTTGGTATTTTTTGTGCAAAAAAAAAAACTTTTTTTGACCCAATTTTAGCAGTGTCATGAAGTACAATATGTGACAAAAAACAATCTCAGAACGGCCTGGGTAAGTAAAAGCGTTTTAAAATTATCAGCACTTAAAGTGACACTGGTCAGATTTGCAAAAAATGGCCTGGTCCTTAAGGTGAAATAGGGCTGTGTCCTTAAGGGGTTAAAGGGAACCTGTCACCGGGATTTTGGGTATAGAGCTGAGGACTTGGGTTGCTAGATGGCCGCTAGCACATCCGCAATACCCAGTCCCCATAGCTCTGTGTGCTTTTATTGTGTAAAAACAACAATTATATACATATGCAAATTCACCTGAGATGAGTCCTGACCCTGACTGATCTCACATACAGGACTCATTTCAGGTTAATTTGCGTATGTATCAAATCGCAATAAAAGCACACAGAGCTATGGGGACTGGATATTGCGGATGTGCTAGCGGCCATCTAGCAACCCATGGCCTCAGCTTTATACACAAAATCCCGGAGAAAGGTTCCCTTTAAGTAGAAGACTATCACTATAGCATCACCTTGGATCTGAACACACAATAAATAATTTATAATGTCATCTGGTTAACTCTTTGTCAGCCAGGAACAGAGATAATTATGGGACAAAGACAAGCTCTACAAATTGCGGTTATTGATTTCCCCACTTGTCCAGAAAATATTTTTGTGTTCTGAATCTCAAATGAATAAAAGACTGGAGGTTTATGAAACTGTCTAAAATGGACAGGGCCTTAGTTGCCCATAGCAACCAATCACAGCACAGCTTTCATTCTCTATTCTGCTTTTGAAACATGAAAGCTGCACTGTGATTGGTTGCCACCGGCACCAAAGGCCTTGCTTCTTTTAGACAGTTTAATAAACCTGCCCTTCTTAGCTATATCTGTTCCTGGGAAAGCTGGGTGGCAACCAATATGGTTGCTTTTACAGGTGTTGGCATCCAACATCTTGAACAGCAAATCTGCCCCCTTCCCCTTCGTTCTAATACATCTGATTTAGCAGGCAGATTTACCATTCAGGAGTTTAGGAAAGCCAAGTGACATTCCATGTGGGAGTTTTATAGGAGGCCATATTAGTTGTCACCCAGCTTTCCCAGAAACAGATCTATGACATAGGGTGGGACTGTGCCATTGCGCAGTTGCCTACAGTCCCAAATTTGCAGGGACTGTCCTTGCAAATTCAGGCTGTCCTGGGCAGGAAGATGGAAGGGACTTATATAACCCCCACCCACAAGTAGGTGACCCTACGCTATTTAGGGCATTCCAGGGGGGAGCCTATTTGTCCTGAATTTACCAACTGCAATCTTGGTAAGTATTCCATCATCCTTCGGAATAAGCCTGGACACATATAGTGGCCACCTGGACTAATTTGAAAACTGCCAAGAAACGGGGGCGTGACTAATTTAAATGCACCAAAGTTATTAAACTGTGCACAATTTGTTGCTGCAA
Organism: Bufo gargarizans; assembly: GCF_014858855.1. Taxonomy (NCBI): domain Eukaryota; kingdom Metazoa; phylum Chordata; class Amphibia; order Anura; family Bufonidae; genus Bufo; species Bufo gargarizans. The sequence goes on along the minus strand of NC_058087.1, from coordinate 177,882,003 downwards.
AATACCGCCCTACATGTGCAGCATTCTTGCATGAAGAAGAAATGGTATATAACGGACCATGATAAATTGATACATCCTATGACAATGCTGAAAATATAATAATATGGCAATTTTGAAGTAATATAATGCTAAATAATGGAGTAGCAGCGCTGAGTTTGTCATCTGTACCCGTGTTTCCAGCTGTAAGCTCGCCACATCAAACGGTCGCGTCGGCTATGTGTGATCAGCAGGGGTCTAGTGACAGGAACCCCTCCTAATCACAAAAATGAAGGGATCCAGCCCTGACAGGTTTCTCCAGGGTTTGAAAAGGCAGTAAGTTTACCTGCATTCCTATGTAAAACACATTGGGTTGGAATGAGTGATTCAATTTCCAGCAGGATTCCAGTGGGGAAAAAAGTTGCACATTTTGGAAATTTGCTAATTTTTGTTCACTCTCGTTCTTATCACTTTTCAGAAGTGGCTGTAAAAAGTGGGCAGGACTAGCTATGTTAATAAGATGTACCCCCCCAAAAAAGGCGCACTTGTAGTCCTGGAGCAACATCTGTAGACAAAAGCGTTAGCTTCAAAGATGCACCAAAAAACGTGCCACGGTGCTAATTACACCAACGCAGACTCAAAAAGAACTGATTTAAAAAATTCACCCTGTATGATAAATTCCACCGCAAATTGCATTTTGTCTATTGAACCCCTCGCCATTCATAAATCAAAAAAAATTGGGCTGCAGAATTCTACTTCTGAAATCTAGGAAGCTGAGATTCAAGGAGCTGTTTGACAGACACCCCTCACTGGATACCTGATGGTCACTAATGATTTTCTTTCCTAAGCTAACAAAACAGGGTAAGACGCAGTGCCAGGACCCTGCAAACAGCCCCCTATAGCTTAGCTTCCTAAACTCCGACATACATGATTTATTGGGGCTTTTTGCATTTGCACCTGAATTCTTTAGAATTTAGGGGGTTTGATTTCCAAATAGACATTTCCCCTCTTGCAGCAATGCAGAAAGGTGACCTACAGCTAGATATTAGTAGAATGCCATCCTATTAGCTGGCACTGTGGCTTACCTGGTATAGAAAGGAATGGGCAAATGCAACCAGTCCTGTGCCCAGGTCATCCCCCAGCAGGTGCCCGATGATGTGATACTGGTTTCAAATGCAGAAGTCTTTATTCTCCAAGTCTAGGGCTTTCTTCTCTACAGACCCATTTACTTTCCTGCTCTTAAACTCCTGCTTAGCGATGTCTCTGGCAAGGATATCCATCTGCGCCCCCCCTTTACTGTGCATCCCTCCCTGAAACCCCCCCTCCCTCTTCCTACTCCTCCTCTCATCCTCCTTGTGTCTGTATCACTACCTATATTCCTTCAGCCTTGGATTTTTTCCCCCTTTCTTAGGATTTATTCCTCGGGCATATACACCTGCACCTAGGTTAAACATCTGCTGAAAGCTGTAGTTCCATCATACATGGAGAGGTAGAAGCTTAGTCATCCTTCAACCTTGTGATCAAAGTGGTTGAAAGCTATGCTCATGGGAGTCATAGTTCCACACCGTCTGGAGATACAGAAGCTACAAAGTCTAAGTACAAAATAAGGAAAAGACATGGCGGTATCTAGTCATAAAGGAGCACACCGCACCTGTTCGCTATTTTGGGGTGGCTATTTTGGGAAGTCCCATAGAAAAGAATAGAGAGCGCACTGCGCAGGCACTGCCACCTCTCCATTCATGTCTATGGAGCTGCCAGAAATAGCTGAGCTCCTGTTCACTTTGGAAGCTCCACTCTAGAGATAGGTGGGGGTCCCAGAGGTGGGACCTAGCGTAATGCCACTAATGTTTGAGGTGAGACAACCCTTTTAAAGAGGTTCTCCACCACTTTTATATTTTAAGGATAGGTGATCAATTCCAGATCGGTGGCGGTCTGACTCCAGCACCCTGCTGATCAGCTAATTTAAGGGGCCGCAACTTACTGGAACTGGTCACAGCTCTGTATGCTTACAGTGGCCATTTCTGGTTACAGCAGCTCTCCCCATTCATTCATATGCAGCTGAGCAGCTGTAACCAGGCACGGCCTCTGCAAGTGTACGGAACTGTGCTTGATTATGAAGTGCTGCAATCTGATATTGATGACCTAGGTCCTAGAGACTAAGGACAGCTTATCAAGATAAAAGTATTGGAACATCCCTTTAATAAAGTCTAATCATTGTTACGTTAGTTCTAGACCCCGGTGACAAGTGGTCACCTCCCAATTGGGTTGTCTTCTGCTGGATCTATGGGGCCCATCACTGTGTCAGACCCTAAGCTGCTGATTTTTTTTCACAAGGGTGCCAATAAGATTTCTTAAAATCTCATCCTGTCACCACCAGACATCTGAGAAGCTCTGACAGACGTTCTTCAGAACCTCCTCCTTGAGGTTCCTTTTGTTTTGCTTTCGTTTTCTCATCTCGTTAGCCTCTCTCAGCTGTCATGTAGGTGCACTGATTGCATCCCTTTAAATCCCTTCCCATACTGCATCACTTTGCGGTTTATACAACTTCCTGGAGTGTGTGCATGCTGGATGCTACTACTGAGTCTTCTACAGATAAGTTTGGTCATTCATTTGTATTTTCCTGTTTGCTGGATCCCAGGTGACCCTGACTCCCTCCGTATCAAGTGTAGGGAGCCGGTGGTCGTGTCCCCTCACTATTATAGGGTGTTCAGGTGTTATACAGTCGAGGAATGAGGATATGCGATCATCTACCATTGAGATTTTTGCATAGGCTGAGCAGTTAGGGAGAGAGCCAGGTCTGTTGCAGGGCTATCCCTTTGGTTCCTTAGTTTTGGATCCAGTCAGTCGGATCTTCATTTTGTGTCTTCTAGTTTTCTGTACACCTTCCGTGACATTATAAACCGCCAAAACCGTCTTAAGCATGAATCCGGTTTCAACCTTGATTGACCGCATGCAGGGTCTTTCACTGGAGGTAGAAGATCTCCGGAAAACTGTCTCTCAGTTTGAGGTGACCGTTTCTGCTTGCGTTCATGGAATTTGTTCTGAGCCTAAAATCTCGCTTCCGGATACGTTCTCCGGGGGTAGTGAGAATTTTGTTTGTTTTAGAGAGGCTTGCAAACTCCATTTTCGCCTACTTCCCCATTCCTCTGGTGATGAGGAGCGGAGGGTGGGGATCATCATCTCGCTGCTCAGGGATAACGCTCAGTCTTGGGCCTTTTCGCTGCCGGTGGGGGCACGGCCCCTCCGTTCAGTGGATGAATTTTTTTTAGCCCTGGGTCAGATATATGATGATCCGGATCGTATTGCTCTGGCTGAGTCTAGACTACGTCTTTTATGCCAGGGTAAACAGTCCGCAGAGATATACTGCTCAGAATTTCGGAGATGGGCAGCTGATACTGGTTGGAATGATGCTGCACTCCGAAGTCAATTTTGCCATGGTCTTTCAGAGGGATTGAAAGATGCATTTGCCTTTCATGAGAGACCTACCTCCTTGGACTCTGCCATGTCTCGGGCCGTTCGTATTGACAGGCGTCTTAGAGAGAGAGGAGAGATCACTCCTTCCTGTCATACTCAGTCCAAGGACAGTGCGGCGGTCTCATTCAGTGCACAGGGGTCTCAGTCGCTCTCAATCCCTTCTGAGCAGGGGCCCATGCAGCTGGGTTTGCTTGCCTCTGACAATAGAAGATTCAGCTCTCATAGGAAGGTTTGTTTCTGTTGTGGAGGTATAAATCATTTGGCAAATGTTTGTCCCTCTAGGAGATTCAGGCATTTTTTTTAGAGTAATAAAGAAACAAAAAGAAAAAAATCCTCTAAAAACGTTCAATCTGTTACTATTGGCAAGGTTGATGCGGAAATTGAAGGTTTTCCGTTTGCTTGTAGTTCCCGTTTTGTCCTACCTGCCAGGGTGGCGCTAGAGAGCAAGAACATTTTTTGTGAGATTTTTGTAGATAGTGGAGCAGCTGTCAATCTCATTGATAATCAATTTGCTATAACTCATGGTTTCCAGGTATGCACTTTGGGAAAAGGATATACCTGTTTTTGCTATTGATTCCAGTTCCACTTTCTCAGAAATCGTTAAAGGGCATAGTTCACAATATCCAGTTTGATTGTGAGTGATACTCATGTTGAGGATGTGTCATGTTTCGTCCTAAGCGGGTTGCCTACTCCTCTAGTGTTGGGGCTACCCTGGCTCACTAAACATAACCCCACCATTGATTGGCAAGCGAGGCAAATAAATGGTTGGAGTGACTTTTGCAGAGAGAATTGCCTCACGACATCTGTTTCTGAGGTTTCTACTAAGACTGTACCATCTTTTCTCTCTGAATTTTCGGATGTGTTTCTGAGAGTGGTGTTCAGGACTTGCCCCCTCACAGGGAGTACGATTGCCCTATTAATCTCACCCCAGGCGCCAAGCTGCCTAAATCTCGTTTATACAATCTCTCCCAACCTGAAAGGGTCGCTATGCGTGCTTATATCTCTGAGAGTCTGAGAAAGGGACACATACGACCCTCGAAGTCACCTGTTGCCGCTGGTTTTTTCTTTGTTAAGAAAAAAGATGGTTCTTTAAGACCATGTCTGGATTTCAGGGAGCTGAACAGTATCACAATTCGTGACCCTTATCCGCTTCCTCTGATCCCGGACCTGTTTAACCAGATTGTTGGGGCTAAAGTTTTTTCCAAGTTGGATCTAAGAGGGGCATACAACCTGGTCAGGGTCAGAGAAGGAGACGAATGGAAGACGGCCTTCAATACCCCTGAGGGCCATTTTGAGAATTTGGTTATGCCTTTTGGTTTGATGAATGCTCCAGCCGTCTTTCAGCATTTTGTGAACAGCATTTTTTATCATTTAATGGGGAAATTTGTATTAGTGTATCTAGATGACATTTTGATTTTTTCTCCTGATTTCAAAACTCATAAGGAACACTTACGTCAGGTCTTGCTCATCCTGCGGGAGAATAAATTGTACGCTAAACTGGAAAAATGTGTGTTTGCGGTTCCAGAAATTCAATTTCTGGGGTTTCTTCTCTCCGCTTCTGGTTTTCGCATGGACCCCGAGAAGGTCCGCGCTGTGCTTGAGTGGGAGCTTCCTGAGAATCAGAAGGCGCTGATGCGTTTTTTGGGTTTTGCCAATTATTACAGGAAGTTTATTTTGAATTATTCCTCTGTTGTTAAACCACTCACTGATATGACTAGAAAGGGGGTAGATTTTTCCTCCTGGTCGGTAGAGGCGCGTAAGGCCTTTTCTAATATCAAGGAGAGTTTTGCTTCCGCTCCCATCTTGGTACAACCTGATATTTCTCTACCCTTCATAGTTGAGGTTGATGCTTCTGAGGTGGGTGTGGGTGCGGTCTTGTCTCAGGGTCCCTCTCCTGCCAAATGGCGACCGTGTGCCTTTTTCTCGAAGAAACTCTCCTCCGCAGAGAGAAATTACGATGTGGGAGATAGGGAGTTGTTGGCCATCAAGTTAGCTTTTGAGGAATGGCGCCATTGGCTAGAGGGAGCCAGACACCCTATTACCGTGTTTACTGACCATAAGAATCTGGCCTACTTGGAGTCAGCCAAGCGTCTGAACCCGAGACAGGCCAGATGGTCTTTGTTCTTTTCAAGGTTTAATTTTGTTGTCACGTTCCGCCCTGGGGTTAAGAATGTGAAGGCGGATGCCCTGTCACGTTGTTTTCCGGGAGGTGGGAATTTTGAAGACCCGGGTCCCATTTTGGCTGAAGGTGTGGTGGTCTCTGCTCTTTATCCTGAATTGGAGGCAGAGGTTCAGGTAGCCCAGTCAGAGGCTCCTGATCTTTGTCCTCCTGGGAGGTTGTTTGTGCCTCTCGCTTTAAGACACAAGATTTTTAAGGAGCACCACGATACTGTCCTTGCTGGGCACCCGGGGGCAAGAGCCACAGTGGATCTCATCGCTCGGAGATTCTGGTGGCCGGCGCTTCGTAAGTCGGTTGAGGGTTTTGTGGCAGCCTGCGAGACCTGCGCTCGTGCCAAAGTCCCTCATTCACGGCCATCAGGTCCTCTCCTTCCGTTACCCATTCCTTCCCGTCCTTGGACACATCTGTCCATGGACTTCATTACGGACCTGCCTCGTTCCTCGGGGAAGACTGTGATTCTGGTGGTGGTGGACCGTTTTAGCAAAATGGTGCATTTCATTCCTTTTCCTGGCTTGCCCAATGCTAAGACGCTGGCGCAGGCATTTATTGATCACATTGTCAAATTGCATGGTATTCCTTCAGACATAGTCTCTGATAGGGGCACACAGTTTGTTTCCAGATTCTGGAAGGCTTTCTGTTCTCGCTTGGGGGTTCGGTTGTCATTCTCTTCTGCTTTCCACCCGCAGTCGAATGGCCAGACAGAGCGCGTCAATCAGAATCTGGAGACATATCTGCGCTGTTTTGTGGCGGAGAATCAGGAGGATTGGTGTTCTTTTTTGTCCCTTGCTGAGTTTGCTTTAAATAACCGTCGTCAGGAGTCCTCTGATAAGTCACCATTTTTTGGTGCATATGGGTTTCATCCGCAGTTTGGGACATTCTCTGGAGAGGGGTCTTCTGGTTTACCTGATGAGGACAGATTCTCCTCGTCTTTGTCATCTATTTGGCAAAAGATTCAGGATAATCTAAAGAGCATGAGTGAGAGATATAAGCGTGTGGCGGATAAGAGACGTGTGCCTGGTCCGGACCTGAATGTTGGTGATCTGGTGTGGTTGTCTACTAAGAATATCAAATTGAAGGTTCCCTCCTGGAAGTTGGGTCCTAAGTTTATTGGGCCTTACAAAATCTTGTCCGTCATCAATCCTGTTGCCTACCGTCTTGATCTTCCTCAGACTTGGAAGATCCATAATGTTTTTCATAAGTCCTTATTAAAACCTTATGTCCAACCCATTGTACCCTCGTCTTTGCCTCCTCCTCCGATTGTGGTTGATGGTAATCTTGAATTTCAGGTCTCTAGGATTGTGGATTCTCGTGTTGTCCGCGGTTCTCTCCAGTACCTCGTTCATTGGGAGGGTTATGGTCCTGAGGAGAGGATGTGGGTCCCAGTGACGGACATTAAGGCCACTCGTCTCATCAGGGCTTTCCATAGGTCCCATCCTGAGAAGGTGGGCTCTGAGTGTCCGGAGTCCACTCGTAGAAGGAGGGGTACTGTCACCACCAGACATCTGAGAAGCTCTGACAGACGTTCTTCAGAACCTCCTCCTTGAGGTTCCTTTTGTTTTGCTTTCGTTTTCTCATCTCGTTAGCCTCTCTCAGCTGTCATGTAGGTGCACTGATTGCATCCCTTTAAATCCCTTCCCATACTGCATCACTTTGCGGTTTATACAACTTCCTGGAGTGTGTGCATGCTGGATGCTACTACTGAGTCTTCTACAGATAAGTTTTGTTCATTCATTTGTATTTTCCTGTTTGCTGGATCCCAGGTGACCCTGACTCCCTCCGTATCAAGTGTAGGGAGCCGGTGGTCGTGTCCCCTCACTATTATAGGGTGTTCAGGTGTTATACAGTCGAGGAACGAGGATATGCGATCATCTACCATTGAGATTTTTGCATAGGCTGAGCAGTTAGGGAGAGAGCCAGGTCTGTTGCAGGGCTATCCCTTTGGTTCCTTAGTTTTGGATCCAGTCAGTCGAATCTTCATTTTGTGTCTTCTAGTTTTCTGTACACCTTCCGTGACACATCCACTTTGCTGCTACTGTACAACGCTGCAGACAAGTTACCGCACACAAATCCACAGAAGCAAATCCTTCCCAGGCGAACATCACCCTGAGGAGGTATCTGTGGCAGAACCTATGTTGCGTGTGGCCATTGAAACCAATCTGATTGCTTCTTTCATGTTCCCAAAGGCCCCTTAAAAATTAGAGCTGCAATCTAATTGGTTGCTGTGGACATCTACTGTGACCAATTTTGATAAACCTACCCCAATGTCTTGTATAGCGGAATTACAAACCGGATTCCAAAAAAGTTGGGACACTAAACAAATTGTGAATAAAAACTGAATGCAATGATGTGGAGATGGCAAATGTCAATATTTTATTTGTAATAGAACGTAGATGACAGATCAAAAGTTTAATCCGAGTAAATGTATAATTTTAAAGGAAAAATACGTTGATTCAAATTTTCACAGTGTCAACAAATCCCCAAACAGTTGGGACAAGTAGCAATAAGAGGCTGGAAAAAGTAAATTTGAGCATAACGAAGAGCTGAAAGACCAATTAACACTAATTAGGTCAATTGGCAACATGATTGGGTATAAAAAGAGCTTCTCAGAGCGGCAGTGTCTCTCAGAAGCCAAGATGGGTAGAGGATCACCAATTCCCACAATGTTGCGCAGAAAGATAGTGGAGCAATATCAGAAAGGTGTTACCCAGCGAAAAATTGCAAAGACTTTGCATCTATCATCATCATCAACTGTGCATAACATCATCCGAAGATTCAGAGAATCTGGAACAATCTCTGTGCGTAAGGGTCAAGGCCGTAAAACCATACTGGATGCCCGTGATCTCCGGGCCCTTAAACGACACTGCACCACAAACAGGAATGCTACTGTAAAGGAAATCACAGAATGGGCTCAGGAATACTTCCAGAAACCATTGTCAGTGAACACAATCCACCGCGCCATCCGCCGTTGCCAGCTGAAACTCCACAGTGCAAAGAAGAAGCCATTTCTAAGCAAGATCCACAAGCTCAGGCGTTTTCACTGGGCCAGGGATCATTTAAAATGGAGTGTGGCAAAATGGAAGACTGTTCTGTGGTCAGACGAGTCACGATTCGAAGTTCTTTTTGGAAATCTGGGGCGCCATGTCATCCGGACCAAAGAGGACAAGGACAACCCAAGTTGTTCTCAACGCTCAGTTCAGAAGCCTGCATCTCTGATGGTATGGGGTTGCAAGAGTGCGTGTGGCATGGGCAGCTTGCATGTCTGGAAAGGCACCATCAATGCAGAAAAATATATTCAGGTTCTAGAACAACATATGCTCCCATCCAGACGTCATCTCTTTCAGGGAAGACCCTGCATTTTTCAACAAGATAATGTCAGACCACATTCTGCATCAATCACAACATCATGGCTGCGTAGGAGAAGGATCCGGGTACTGAAATGGCCGGTCTGCAGTCCAGATCTTTCACCTATAGAGAACATTTGGCGCATCATAAAGAGGAAGGTGCAACAAAGAAGGCCCAAGACGATTGAACAGTTAGAGGCCTGTATTAGACAAGAATGGGAGAGCATTCCTATTTCTAAACTTGAGAAACTGGTCTCCTCGGTCCCCAGACGTCTGTTGAGTGTTGTAAGAAGGGGAGATGCCACACAGTGGTGAAAATGGCCTTGTCCCAACTTTTTGGGGATTTGTTGACACCATGAAATTCTGATTCAACATATTTTTCCCTTAAAATGGTACATTTAAACTTTTGTTCCGTGATTTATGTTCTATTCTGAATAAAATATTAGAAGTTGGCACCTCCACATCATTGCATTCAGTTTTTATTCACGATTTGTATAGTTTCCCAACTTTTTTGGAATCCGGTTTGTATATACTTATTTCTTATATATATAAAAATGAGTCTGTCTGTCTGTCTGTCTAGACGTCTGTCTGTCTAGACATTCTTCATGCGCAACCAAATGACTGGACCGATCTTCACCAAATTTGGAACACAGGTACATCAGGTGTCCGGGAAGGTTTTAGACCGGGTCTCAGCTCTCTAGGTCGTACCGTTCCTGAGATATTCCCCAAAAAATACCTGCATTAGCCAATAGAAGTCAGCAAGCCTTTCACTTAAATCCGGAATACCATACACACAGTCACATGTCCCTTATTAGCCAATAGAAGCTCGCAGGTCCTACTCCAGGTTGCCATTACAACTGATCACAGGTTTTAGCAGTTCGCAGGTCCTTAAATATTCAGTCATATGACGTATGACAACACAACTACACTGCTACATGCATGGGGGGCAGGAGCCGCTAATAAACGGACGGGCGCTGTGGAGTTCACTGTTAAAGCGGCGGGCACAGTGAAGGTCACTGTTAAAGAGGCAGGCACTGCGGAGGTCACTGTTAAAGGGGCGGGCACTGCGGAGGTCACTGTTAAAGGGGCGGGCACTGTGGAGGTCACTGTTAAAGGGGCGGGTACTGTGGAGGTCACTGTTAAAGGGGCAGGTACTGTGGAGGTCACTGTTAAAGGGGCAGGTACTGTGGAGGTCACTGTTAAAGGGGCAATCAATATTAAAGGGACGGGCAATGTGGAGGTCACTGTTAAATGGGCGGGCAATGTGGAGGTCACTGTTAAAGGGGTGGGCACTGTGGAGGTCTCTGTTAAAGGGGCGGGCACTGTGGATATCACTGTTAAAGGGGCAGCCATTATAAGGTCACTGTTAAAGGGTGGTCACTGTTAAAGGGGCGGGCACTGTGGAGGTCATTGTTAAAGAGGCGGACACTGTGGAGGTCACTGTTAAAGGGGCAGGCATTGCAGAGGTCACTGTTAAAGTGGCAGGCACTGTGGAAGTCATTGTTAAAAAGGCAGGCACTGTGGAGGTCACTGTTAAAGGGACGGGCAATGTGGAGGTCACTGTTAAAGTGGCGGGGACTGTGGAGGTCACTGTTAATGGGTCGTTCACTATTAAAGGGACAGGCAATGTGGAGGTCACTGTTAAAGCGGCGGGCACTGTGGAGGTCTCTGTTAAAGAGGCAGGCAGTGCGGAGATCACTGTTAAAGGGGCCGGTACGGTCGTAGTCACTGTTAAAGGGGCAGGTACTGTGGAGGTCAATGTTAAAGGGGCAGGTACTGTGGAGGTCAATGTTAAAGGGGCAGGTACTGTGGAGGTCATTGTTAAAAAAGGCAGGCACTGTGAAGGTCACTGTTAAAGGGACGGGCAATGTGGAGATCACTGTTAAAGGGGCGGGCACTGTGGAAGTCAATGTTAAAGGGGTGGGTACTGTAGAGGTCACTGTTAAAGGGACGAGCACTATGAAGGTCACTATTAAAGGGGTGGTCAATGTTAAAGGGGCGGGCACTGTGGAGGTCACTGTTAAAGATGAGGTCACTGTTAAAGGGGCAGGCACTGTGGAGGTCAATGTTAAAGGGGCGGCTACTGTGGAGGTCACTGTTATGGGGGAAACTGTTGATATCTTTTTACGACACGCGGAATCATAAAATGAAATAGATTAAAGGGAACCTGTCACCGGGATTTTGTGTATAGAGCTAAGGACATGGGTTGCTAGATGGCCGCTAGCACATCCGCAATACCCAGTCCCCATAGCTCTGTGTGCTTTTATTGTGGAAACAAAAACGATTTGATACATATGCAAATTAACCTGAGATGAGTCCTGTCCCTGACTCATCTCACATACAGGACTCATCTCAGGTTAATTTGCATATGTATCAAATCATTTTTGTTTCCACAATAAAGCACACAGAGCTATGGGGACTGGGTATTGCGGATGTTCTAGCGGCCATCCAACAACCCATGTCCTCAGCTCTATGCACAAAATCCCGGTGACAGGTTCCCTTTAAATATACTTGTGCAAAGCCGGGTCCTTCTGCTAGTCTCATATATATAAAAATGAGTTTCTGTCTGTCCCGAAGTCTGTCTGTTTGTTCTTTATGCGCGACCAAACAAATGAACCGATCTTCATCAAATTTGGCACACAGGTACATCAGGTGTCCGGGAATGTTTTAGACTTGGTCTCAGCTCTCTAGGACATACTGTTCCTGAGCTATTCCCAAAAAATGACCTGCATTAGCCAATACAAGCCTGCAAGTCTTTCTCTTCAAAACCCAACTGCCATACACACGGTCACATGTCCTTTATCAGCCAATAGAAGCTCACAGGCTCTTAGTCTACACATACACACAGTTTTACTCCAGGTTTTCATAACAACCCAGGGCCATACACACGGTCACATGTCCCTTATCAGCCAATAGAAGCTTGCAGGCTCTTAGTCTACACATACACACAGTTTTACTCCAGGTTTCCATAACAACCCAGCCATTTTTCTTCACTGCTGTAAGTCAGCTTTAGGTTAGGGCTGCACGACGACATGTGTTGCTTGACAATATGTCACACGACACATAGGGCACAACTACACTGCGACATTGATGTTGCACGACAATTTTTATAATGATAGTCTATGGTATTGCACTGCGACATGCTGCGACTGTGACGCGACAGTCACAGAAAAATCGTTGTGTCATGTCGCAGTGCGAAACCATAGCCTATCATTATAAAAATTGTTGTGCGACATTGGTGCGAAATGACACATGTCATCGTCTAGCCCTAGCCTTAAAGGGGCAGGGCGCCGTGGAGGTCTCTGTTAAGAAGGCAGGGGCCACTATTAAAGAGGCAGCTGCTGTGGAGGTTACTGTTAAGTCAGCAGGGCATTATCAGGTCACTGTTAAGGGAGCGGGGTACTGTGGCAGTCACTGTTAAAAGGACAGGTACTGTGGGGGTCTCTGTTAAGGGGGCAGGGAACAGTGGAGGACACAGATAAGGGGACGGTCCCCTATGAAGGTCAGTGTTAAGGGACGGGGTGCTGTATAGGTCACTGTTAAGGGGGCAGGCCCCCGAGGAGGTCAATGTCAAGAGTGTGGGGTGCTGTGAAACTCACTGTTAAAGGGGCGGGCTGCTGTGAAGGTCAAAGTTAAGGGGATGGGCTGCTGTGGAGTTCCCATTTTAAGGAGGCGGGGCACAGTGGGGAGGGGTCAGTGTTAAGGGGCGAGGGGCTGTGGAGTTCACTGTTAAGGGTGCGGGGTATTGTAGAGGTCACTGTTATGGGGGATACTGTCGATATTTTTTAACGACACACAAAAACATTAAATGAAATAGATGAAATATACCCGTGCAAAGCCGGGTCCCTCTGCTAGTACAGTCAGGTCCATAAATATTGGGACATCGACACAATTCTAACATTTTTGGCTCTATACACCACCACAATGGATTTGAAAAGAAACGAACACGATGTGCTTTACCTGCAGACTGTCAGCTGTAATTTAAGTCTATTTACATCCAAATCAGGTGAACGGTGCAGGAATTACAGCAGTTTGCATATGTGCCTCCCACTTGTTAAGGGACCAAAAGTAATGGGACAATTGGCTTCTCATCTGTTCCGTGGCCAGGTGTGTGTTATTCCCTCATTATCCCAATTACAATGAGCAGATAAAAGGTCCAGAGTTCATTTCCAGTCTGCGATTTGCATTTGGAATCTGTTGCTGTCAACTCTCAAGATGAGATCCAAAGAGCTGTCACTGTCAGTGAAGCCATCATTAGGCTGAAAAAACACAACAAACCCATCAGAGAGATAGCAAAAACATTAGGCGCGGCCACAACAACTGTTCTTAAAAAGAAGGAACGCACCGGTGAGCTCAGCAACACCAAAAGACCCGGAAGACCATGGAAAACAACTGTGGTGGATGACCGAAGAATTCTTTCCCTGCTGAAGAAAACACCCTTCACCACAGTTGGCCGGATCAAGAACACTCTCCAGGAGGTAGGTGTATGTGTGTCAAAGTCAACAATCAAGAGAAGACTTCACCGGAGTGAATACAGAGGGTTCACCACAAGATGTAAACCATTGGTGATCCTCAAAAACAGGAAGGCCAGACTAGAGTTTGCCAAATGACATCTAAAAAAGCCTTCACAGTTCTGGAACAACATCCTATGGACAGATGAGACCAAGATCAACTTGTACCAGAGTGATGGGAAGAGAAGAGTATGGAGAAGGAAAGGAACTGCTCATGATCCTAAGCATACCACCTCATCAGTGAAGCCTGGTGGTGGTAGTGTCATGGCGTGGGCATGTATGGCTGCCAATGGAACTGCTTCTCTTGTATTTATTCGTTTCATTTCAAATCCATTGTGGTGGTGTATAGAGCCAAAATGTGAGAGTTGTGTCGATTTTCCAATATTTATGGACCTGACTGTATGTATATATATATATATATATATATATAATGGAAGGACAGGAAAGAAATCTATGTTCCTTTACTATATTGTACCCAGCACAGAGACGACAATATAGATCTTGACGTGACATAGGGATATAATTCCCAACCACTCGTTGTCATAACTTAATGATGGTACCATTAATGGGACCAGCAATCCTGCACCAGTAGACATATAACAGACATGCTGACACCTCCTGACAACTGTCACGTTCTAGGCCTGGGCGCTCTATTATAAATAACATCCACGGATTCAGCTCTACACGGTTTTCTCTTTTATTCCATCAGATCTCTACCTCATCTGACAGGTCCCTGTGATACCTCGGCTTCAGCCATTAATATCTTCTCCTCTACCCCCTTTATGTCCTGTCCGGATCTCTTGTCCGTCATCTTCTCCGGTCTCTGCTAATACAATTAATTATAATACGACAAGACTCCTAATCTCATGGCGGCTCTTACTTCCCGACAGGTTCTGCTGAAATGAGAGGAATAGCGTTGCTATCAGAACATGGAAAAGGACATCTTTATAGGGCAAGTATAACCCTCATCCTCCATTCCTCAAAAGCAAAGCAGTCTATGTAATCAGAAGCTGAGTTAAAATTTTTGATTGGGAGTAGTCACAAATGCTAATTTTGGTTGTCTAACAGCTGGGATGAGGGGAAGGCAGAGTAGTCCTCTGCCTAGGGTCACATTGAAAGGGAGTGGGACACAAAAATCAACTGTCTTTCTCCAAAAGGATTGTCCAGGACCAGGAAAACATGGCTGCTGTCTTTCTTCCTGAAACTGTGCTGCACCTCTCCGTACGTTGTGTCTGTTATTGCAGTTCAGCTCCATTGAAGTGAATTGGACTAGGTTGCAATACCTCGCACAACCTGTTGATCTTGGTGGTGCTGTTTTCAGAAGAATGGAGCTATGTTTGATATGGCTGATGGCGTGTGACACACGGATGGATGTCACACACACATATTTTTATACTGTAAAGTCTATGGAGGTTAGGCTGGGGCTACATGGTAATACCCACTGTTCGGTCAAAAATCGCTGTTGCCAGAAATGCCTGCCGGATCCGGAAATCCGTATGTTTACGCATTTGTTTACTGATCCGTCTAACAAATGCATTGAAATACCGGATCCATCTCTCCGGTGTCATCCAGAAAAAAGGATCCGGTATTTATTTTTTTCCCATTTTTAAAGGTCTGCGCATGCGTAAATTTTAATGCACTAATACATTTCAATGGAAATGAATGCCGGATCCGGACATTCCGGCAAGTGTTCCGGAATTTTGGCCGGAGAAAAAACTGCAGCATGCTGCAGTATTTTCTCCGTCCAAATACCGTGAAGGGACGGAACGGAAGACATCCTGATGCATACTGAACGTGTTGCTTTCCATTCAGACATTAGGACAAACTGATGCGTTTTTTTTCCCCGGTATTGAGCCCCTAGGACGGAACTCATTACTGGAAAACTTTAACGCTAGTGTGAAAGTACCCTGACAGGCATGTTTTACATTTTCGAATGTGTGCGTATTATAACACAGATTTACTGCATTGCAAATGGCGCCAATCCGCAGCAACGCCTGGTTACCCGTTATCGGGCATGCTGGGAGTTGTAGTGCTATAGCAGTTGAAGAGCGACAGGTTGGAGACAGAGGTGCACCACCAATGAGGCCAGGTGAGGTGATCGCCTCAGGCAGCACCAGGTAGGGGCAAGAGGGGGGCAGCAGAAGGGCCATGGGCAATGGGCACTTTTATTGTGGCAAAGGGGTTAGGTTAAGAAATTGGCATTGGGGGGGGGGCCTATTTCAGTTTTTGCCTCAGGCAGCAGAAAGGCTAGGGGCACCCCTGGTTGGAGTTCGCTGCTCTCGACAGTCACCTGCATTGTAATATCTATGGCCAGGGCTACACTGGAAATGCCCCTAGTAAAGAATACATGAAGATAACACAATATTATAGGTCTTACAGCCATTGACCCGTAGTCCTCTACAGTCCCAGCCAATTACTGGCATTGTGTTTGGATGAGCACCTCTTGCTATATCCACATCTAAGCATCTGTCTTTCAAGGACAATCTGTCCCGGGGAGTCTGGCCGAGCATTGCCTGCCAGATGCGGGTCATCTACTCAATGGTATAGAGACGATTTTCTCTTTTATGTTCCACTAGGCAATAAATCATCTGGTCGAAGGTTCACTGTGAAGTGGGAACATGACGTCCTCCGCTATAGATACTTAGAATGAATGTGATCTATAGCACCTGAGGTCCCCAATTCATGAAAACGTAGCTTGTACAGACCTTACCTGTAGTCACATCAAAGGATTAATCTGGGAGTATGTCACTAGGAAATGCACTATTAAACCAGGCACAGTGTAGGGCTAGGCTCAGCTGAATGTAATGATGCCTTTCACTTGGTGATCCATTGCTTTATTCTGGATAAAAAGTACTTTTAATCCATAAGCAATTTAGCAGTTAAGTGCACCGAGGGCGGGATCTGTGCACCTTGTGCACCCTTGCTACTCCTGCTTTGTCTGCCAGTTCCTTCCTGCCAGAGCTAGGTTCCTGCAGTTACCTTCCCTGCCCCTGTCAACCAAGAAGGAGAGGTGCAGTAGCAGGGTTTGGGGTGGCCCCAACTCTACATTGGGTCCCCCTCGAGGTGTCACCACGTGTTGCTGCTCTCCAGAGGCGTGGTGCACCCCAATGTGAAATAAGAAACAAAGAGTCAGGGCCTGCAGTAAACCAGTGTGATTCTTTACTGGAGGAATTCAGGTGTTAACAATACAGGCGAGGCACTGGGCTGGCTTCTCCAGTCCCCTCTGGCAGAAGAAGGGTTTGATGCCTGAGCTAGCTGTTCCTCTCTCTCTCTCTCAGAAGACTGGTACCCTGGTCAAAGGCTGGAGGGCCATGGTCTGAGGCTCAGTAGTCTGGCTGGCTCCTTGGTGACAGGGCTGGTGACCCATGGTCTGTGGCTCAATATCCCCATCTCAGCATCTTCCTCTGATCACCCATGCAGTCTGGCAGAGTCTCTTCTTCTAAGCACCAATCCCTAACTACTGAACACTAGGGGCTCTGACTGCTCTACAGTCTCTAGCTGAACTGGAAACTTCTAGAGGGAGAGGTGGAGTGGAGAAACTCAGCACAAACAAATACAATGTTACAACTCCCGTCTCTCATAGACTTGCATCAGAGCTTCAATGATACTCAATAGGAATGACCCACCAGTTTTTCCAGACAAAAACTGGTTTTCAGACATAATAACAGAGCTAAACCAGACATTCAAAGGTTCAGACTGTCTGGTTTTGGTGGTAAACAAGTCCTGATTTTTCCCCTCTTTGGTAGCTGTGGAAAATTACCAGCTTCTCATTATTAGCTAGAAAGTCCCTAAAGCCTCTCAGTGTTCATAAACCCCTTCCACAGTGTCATGCAAACACAGTGCAAATGAACTGGATATATATCACAACCTACATATAAAATGTAGTTAAACAGTATAAAGCAATACAAATTAACCCTTTAAAGTGAAATAAAGTAAAAGGTTGATGACTAAAATGTCCACAAATGTTCAGACTTCAAAGTACCTGTGCTCCACGGCACTACAGAGGTAGGGCCTGGCAGAGGAAATAGGAAAAGGGTGCACAGAGTGGCATGGGCCCATCCTTGGCGCACTTAAAGGGGTTGTGTCACTTCAGCAAGTAGCATTTATCGTGTAGAGAAAGTTAATACAAGACACTTTCTAATGTATTGTGATTGCCCATATTGCCTCCTTTGCTGGACTGGATTCATTTTGATCGCATTACATATTGCTTATAACCAGTGGTTACAGACCACCCTGCAATACATCAGAGCTGGCCGTGCTTGCACACTATAGGAAAAAAATGTCGGCCTCTCTGGTGGCTGTAACTGCAGAAGTGTGCCTAGTCCATTGCTTTTTCCTATAGTGTGCAAGCATGGCCACCGCTGCTGGATTGCAGGGTGTTCGTAACCATGGAAACGAGCGGTGTATAATGTGATGGAAAAATGAACCAATCCAGCAAAGGAAGCAATATGGATAACAACAATACATTAGTAAGTGCCTTGTATTAACTTTCTTTACATGATAAATGCCACTTTCTGAAGTGACAACCACTTGAACTGCTCATTTGCATATGCAAACACTGGTACAAAATCCTCTATGTGAAAACACCATTAAAATAGGCATTTCATACTGAAGAAAAAAAATGGAGGTCCATAGGGGAAAAGGAGATAAAAAGGGGGAAAATGGCCAGAGCATGCTGTGATTTAAAAACAAACAAAAAAGCCATTAACTAAAAATAAAAAATAAAAGGTTGAAAAAAACCACTACAAACACAAGTTTTTTTAAATATTCCCCATAGAATTCTAAGTAACATGTGGAGCTTTTTTATTTGCCTAAGGGCTCGTTCACACGAACGTTTTTTGTGTTCCATATACGGGCCGTATTTTGTGTTCCGAATACGGAACCATTCATTTCAATGGGTCCTCAAAAGATGCGGACAGCACTCCGTGTGCTGTCTGCATCCGTTGCTCCGTTCCGTGGCTGTTTTGCGGAAAAGAATAGGCATTTCTATAATGGGGCTCCTGTTCCGTTCCGCAAATTGCAGAAGGCACACGGGCAACATCCGTGTTTTGCGGATCCGCAATTTGCGGACCGCAAAACACAGGCACGGTCGTGTGAACGAGCCCTAAGGCATCATGCACACGACTGTTGTTTTGGTCCGCATGCGAGTTGCAGTTGTTGCGGCTTGAATGCAGACCCATTCACTTCAGTGGGGCCGCAAAAGATGTGTCTCCGCATCCGTTGCTCCGTTCCGTGATCCGCAAAAAATATATAACCTGTCCTATTCTTGTCCGTTTTGTGGACAAGAATAGGCAGTTATATCAATGGCTGTCCGTGCCGTTCCGCAAATTGCAGAACGCACACAGACACCATCCGTGTTTTGCGGATCCGCAATTTGCGGACCGCAAAACACACAACGGTCGTGTGCATGAGGCCTAACGCTGCTAAAAAAAAAAACACAGCAGATACCTCAAAACACCTCAAAAACAAACAAAAAAACACTAGCCCTAGACAGTTTATATATATATCTGTCCCATCCAATGGTTAATTACTGACTGACACTCTTCATTGATGTAGAGGCCGTTGCCTAGTAACCAGATATGCAGGGAATGGGTGGCACAGCTGACTCTCCACGTTTCTGTGGAGATGTGATGGTGTCACCCGCTGTACTAGTGGAGGGCAGGGGACAATCTCACTAGGACTTTTGGACACCTGTTGCCCAAGACAGAATATTTCATCATAATGTAGAAGAGATATATTTGCCTTAAAGAAATATTTCTGACATAAATCATACACTACGCTAAGCGTAGGCGAGAGCTGCAAGCCGGGATTCTGGTCAGGTTACCTGGAGACACTTAGGCCTGCACAAGAGCTGTATACACAAAACGGTGGGGTATTTTTAATTAAAGGGGCTTTCTAGGAATCCTGTATGCATTGAATCACTATACCGTGCTGCCCATAATTATTCATACCCCAGACAAATTTTGACTTAAAGTTACTTTTATTCAACCAGCAAGTGATTCTTTGACGGTAAATGACATAGGTGTCTCCCAAAAGATAATAAGACGATGTACAAGAGGCATTATTGTGGGAAAAAACATTTCTCAGCTTTTATTTACATTTGAGCAAAAAGTGTCCAGTCCAAAATTATTATAAATAAATCGACAGAAAAGCCTTTATTGGTTACTACAGCAATCAAACGTTTCCTATAATTGCAGACCAGCTTTTTGCAGGTCTCCACAGGTATTTTTGCCCATTCATCTTTAGCAATGAGCTCCAAATCTTTCAGGTTGGAGGGTCTTCTTGCCATCACCCTGATCTTTAGCTCCCTCCACAGATTCTCAATTAGATTTCAGTCTGGACTCTGGCTGGGCCACTCCAAAACGTTCATGTTGTTGTCTGCTAACCATTTCTTCACCACGTTTGCTGTGTGTTTTGGGTCATTGTCCTGCTGAAATGTCCACTGGTGCCCAAGGCCAAGTTTCTCTGCAGACTGCCTGATGTTGTCGGTGAGAATCCTCATGTATTGCTCTTTTTTCATGGTGCCGTTTACTGTGATTAGGTTCCCTGGTCCATTGGCTGAAAAACACCCCCAAAGCATTAGGTTCCCACCACCATGTTTGACAGTGGGGATGGTGTTCTCTGGGTTGAAGGCTTCTCCTATTTTACACCAAATGAAGGAAACATCATTGTGACCAAACAATTCCATTTTTGTTTCATCTGACCATAACACAGAAGACCAGAAGTCTTCTTCTTTGTCCAGATGAGCTTTTGCAAAGGCTAAGCGAGCTTTTGTGTGCCTTATCTGGAGAAGTGGTGTCCTCCTTGGTCTGCAGTGTGCAGTGTCCGTTGGATTGTCTGCCTTGAGACATTGCCACCAGCAGAGCCCGGATTCACCAGGATGGCCTTGGTGGTGATCCTTGGATTCTTTTTCACCTCTCTAACTATCCTCCTGGCCAGCACAGGTGTCACTTTTGGCTTCCCACCACGTCCTCTGAGATTTTCCACAGTGCGGAACATCTTGTATTTTTTGCTCAAATGTAAATAAAAGCTTAGAAATGTTTTTTTCCCACAATAATGCCTGTTGTACATCGTCTTATTATCTTTTGGGAGACACCTATGTCATTTCCCGTCAAAAAATTACTTGCTGGTTGAATAAAAGTAACTTTAAGTCAAAATTTGCCTGGGGTATGAATAATTATGGGCAGCACGGTATTTCAAATGTTATCAAAAAGTAGATTGCCGGTCAGAAGAATAGTTAGGCTACTTTCACACTAGCGCTTGATCGGATCCGTTCTGAACGGATCCGATCATATTAATGCAGACGGAGGCTCCGTTCAGTACGGATCCGTCTGCATTAATAACTTAGAAAATTTTCTAAGTGCGCAAGATGCCTGAGCGGATCCGTTCAGACTTTCAATGTAAAGTCAATGGGGGACGGATCCGCTTGAAGATTGAGCCATATGGTGACCTCTTCAAGCGGATCCGTTCCCATTGACTTACATTGTAAGTCTGGACGGATCCGCACGCCTCCGCACGGCCAGGCGGACAGCTGAACGCTGCAAGCAGCGTTCAGCTGTCCGCCTGTCCGCGCGGAGGCGAGCGGAGCGGAGGCTGAACGCCGCCAGACTGATGCAGTCTGAGCGGATCCGCTCCATTCAGACTGCATCAGGGCTGGACGGAGGCGTTCGGGTCCGCTCGTGAGCTCCTTCAAACGGAGCTCACGAGCGGACCGACGAACGCTAGTGTGAAAGTAGCCTAAGACAGTAACCAAATTATTCTTATTAGTTTTTGTTGTTGTTGTTGTTGAATGAATCAAGGAGCTGAGACCATAAAGGTCTTGAATCTGTCATGCATATTCTGTACCGGATAACATATTTGTATATTGATGTGGGACTGTTAACTTTGTCAATAAAGACAGTTTAAAAAAAAAAAAAAGGGGCTTTCTGAGATTTTAATACTGATGATCACTCGTCCTGAGGCAAGCCCGCAATTCTACTACGAGTGCTGATGCTTTCTCAAACAGCTGATCGGTGGGGGTCCCGGGTGTTGGACCCCCACTGATCAGATACTGATGGCCTATTCAGAGGATAGGTCATCAGTATTAAAATCTAAAAAAAAAACTTTTAAGACTATTTGCAAAGTGGCCTAAATTTCTTATAGTACAATGCATTGGAGCAATAAAAATGATTGCATCAGTTTGTATATTCTTCAAGGTCATTTTAACTGCAGCGAAAAGCTACTGATAACAAATTTAGCTCTGCTACATCTGTTAGAAATGTTCTACATTTAATGCTCTAGAATGGCTTCTATGTAACGCTCCAATTACTAACCGATGTAAAAACTGAAATGTAATTTTTTATATGGGTAAAGAATGCCAGTTTGTGAAGTTACATTACCATCTAAATTCTGTATCTGATCTCATCACAATCAGTAAACCCTGCCTGCACAGTGCTTCCTCATAAGAACTGCCTGCACAGTGCTTCCTCATAAGAACTGCCGGCAGAATGCTCCCACATCAACACTGCCGGCAGAATGCTCCCACATCAACACTGCCGGCAGAATGCTCCCACATCAACACTGCCGGCAGAATGCTCCCACATCAACACTGCCGTCAGAATGCTCCCACATCAACACTGCCGGCAGAATGCTTCCTCGTAAACACTGCTATCAGAATGCTTCCTCGTAAACACTGCCGGCAGAATGCTCCCACGTAAACACTGCCGGCAGAATACTCCCACATAAATACTTCTAGCAGAATGTTCTCTCAAAAACACTGCTATCAGAATGCTCCCACATAAACACTGCTGGCAGAATGTTCTCTCATAAACACCGCCAGCAGAATGCTTCCTCGTAAACACTATGTGACGGTCATGTACACTACACACAGGGGGGAGAATAGTGACCACTGCGCTCCACCCTCACCCCTGGCCCTGCCTACTTGCCTCGCAAGTCCTAATGACAGGGGACAACTAGACGGCAGTCCCTAACTTAGGATACATGCTGGGAAGACAGACAAGACAAATAACGGAACGTGAACAGACCGGGTCAATACCTAGAGAGCTACGCAGTACTAAGAAATGAGCAGAGAATAGTCAGGAAAAGCCGAGGTCAAATACCAGGATAGAAACAAAGTACAACAGGAGTCCGCAAAGAATCATCAGGTGGAAGCCGGGGTCAGGATACCAGGAGAGACGCGCAGTACAGGAGGAGCAGGCAAAGGATCGTCAGGGAACAGGGTCAGGTAGTATTCAGTAGTCCAACTAAATGCCAGGAACCTAGAATTAACAGGCAACCTGTGGCCAGCAGGCTGCCTGTATTTATAGTGGGGAGTGAGGGTCATGTGACGTGGCCAGCGTCACATGACCGACAGACCGACCAGTCGAGCACCGAGTGATCAGCTCGGCGCTTAAGGCAGACCTAGGAGCAGGGAGTCTCCCAGCTAGAAAAGCCGCCCTGGGAACGAGGTCAAACACAGATCCTCGCTCCCAAAGCTAAGCAGCAGGTCTGCGGCTGATGGGAGACCGAGTACGCCTTCGGCACCCCGTTACAGTACCCCCCCTTTTACGAGGGGCCACCAGACCCAAGACTTCAGGCGAACCTCCCTGGCGGGTATCCAAGATCTCTCTTCAGGTCCATACCCCTTCCAGTGAATCAGGTACTGTAAGGAATTGCGCGCTCTCCTGACATCCACTATCTGAGACACCACATACTCGACAGCATCACTAACAAGAACCGGCGGAGGCGAGGCTTTCAACGGTACAACAGGTTACAAAATACTTTTTAAGTAGAGATTTATGAAATACATTATGAATGTGGAACGACTCGGGCAGCTCCAACTTAAACGATACCGGATTAATCACCTCCGTTATCTTATACGGTCCAATAAAACGAGGAGCAAATTTTCTAGAAGCTACCTTGAGAGATAGATTCTTGGAGGACAATTATACTTTATCCCCAACCTGAAAGTTCACCCCCTTGGAACGTCTCCTATCGGCCTTGAGTTTTTGAGAACTTTGAGCCTTTTCTAGGTTCGATTTAACCTGGGCCCAAACTGTGCACAGTTCAGAGGAGAGTTTATCTGCTTCAGGGATAGAGGAGGAGACGGACGACCCAGAATGAAAACGGGGATGAAAACCATGGTTACAAAAGAAAGGGGAGACCCCATCAGAAGAATTAACACGGTTATTCAAAGCAAATTCAGCCAACGGAAGGTATTTAACCCATAATTGCTGGTCATCAGCAACATACGACCTCAGGAATTGTTCCACAGACTGATTAAGGCGTTCAGTCTGCCCATTACTCTCAGTGTGGTAGGCGGAGGAAAAAGACAATGAAATCTGACATCTTTGACAGAAAGCCCTCCAAAATTTGGACACAAACTGCACACTCCTGTCAGATACAATATTTTCCGGGATACCATGTAACCGTACAATTTCTTTCACAAAAATAGATGCCAGGGTCTTGGCATTCGGGAGTTTAGACAGAGGAATGAAGTGAACCATCTTGCTAAACCTATCGACCACTACCCAAACAACAGTCTTACCCACCGCCGGCGGCAGGTCAGTAATAAAGTCCATCGAGATATGGGACCAGTCTACTGGGAATGGGTAGAGGTCGTAGGTTACCAACAGGGCGAGTCCTAGGTGTCTTAGACCTAGCACAAACCTCACAGGCTGACACATAGGACTTGACATCCCTAAATAGAGTGGGCCACCAATAAGATCTAGAAACCAGCTCTCTAGTGCCCTCAAAACCAGGATGTCCACAAAAGGCAGAATCATGACACTCACCCAACAGCTGGAGACGAAATTGTATGGGGACAAACAACTTAACTGTTGGGGTGGTTGCCGGTGCCAGATGTTGTTCAGCCTTAATGAGAGCCGAGATATCTTGGGTTAAGGCTGCTACGAAGATATTTGCTGGTACGATGGATTCAGGCGGTGCCTCTGTAGGCTGAAAAGCATGGAAGCTCCGAGATAATGCATCAGCCTTCACGTTTTTACTTCCAGGCCTGAAAGTAATGGAGAATTCAAAACGAGTAAAAAACAGTGCCCATCTAGCCTGACAAGGATTCAACCTCTTAGCAGATTCGAGAAACATAAGGTCCTTATGGTCAGTGACAACAGTTACACAATGCCTTGCCCCTTCCAGAAAATGCCTCCACTCCTCAAATGCCCACTTAATGGCCAGCAACTCCCGATTCCCTATATCGTAGTTTCTCTCGGTGGAAGAAAATTTTCTGGAAAAGAATGCACACGGTCTCAGGTTAGTTAGACTAGCAGGACCTTGTGAAAGGACAGTTCCTGCGCCGTCCTCAGACGCATCCACCTCCACAATAAAAGGTCTCTCCTGATCTGGCTGGATCAGAATAGGAGCGCTACTGAATGCCTTTTTTAGTGTTTCAAATGAAGTAATGGCATCAGTAGACCAGTTCTCCAAATCCGCTCCTTTCTTAGTAAGGTCGGTCAACGGTTTAGCAATTACTGAAAAATTCTTAATAAATTTACGGTAGTAATTGGCAAAACCTAAGAACCGTTGTAAAGCCTTTAAGGATGAAGGCTTTACCCATTCCTTAATAGCTAGTACCTTACCAGGATCCATCTTGAAGGCGTGAGGGGTCAGGACATGCCCTAGAAACAGTATCTCCTGTACACCAAAGACACATTTCTCTTTTTTAGTAGACAACTGATTCTCCCTCAACACCTCTAATACTTGTCTAACATGAGACACATGAGATTTGAAATCAGGAGAAAATATAAAAATGTCGTCAAGATAGACAATTACAAATTTACCTAAAAACTCTCTAAGAATATCGTTCATAAAGTTTTGGAACACAGCGGGGGCATTGCTGAGTCCAAAAGGCATAACCTGATATTCAAAGTGTCCTGCCGGAGTATTGAACGCAGTCTTCCATTCGTCTCCCTCCTTGATTCGGATTAGATTATATGCCCCTTTCAGGTCAATCTTAGAAAACCAGGTTGCCCCCAGAACCTGGTTAAATAAATCCGGAATCAATGGGAGAGAGTATCTATTCTGGATAGTGATCTTATTCAATTTCCGGTAATCGATACAAGGCCTAAGACCACCATCCTTCTTCTTAACGAAGAAAAACCTCGCTCCCATAGGAGAGACAGAAGGTCTAATGTGCCCCTTACCAAGGCTTTCCTTAATATAATCCTCCATGGCCTTGTGTTCAGGCTTAGAGAGATTATAAATACGCCCCTTAGGAAACCTGGCACCTTCTACTAACTCTATGGCGCAATCATAAGGTCTATGGGGTGGTAGAACCTCCGGGGTAGGTGATGAGAACAAATCAGAATATTCCCTAATGACCGTGAGTAATATATCAGATTCTACTGAGACCCCAGCTTGTACCACAGACAAGCACGAGTCACACTTAGGTCCCCATTTCACCAACTCCCCCCTGGACCAATCAATAGTAGGGTTGTGTAATCGGAGCCAAGGCAACCCTAGTACCACCTCGACCGGTAAGTTCTCCAGGACTAAGAGGGAACATTTCTCAGAGTGGCACACCCCCACGGTTAAAGAAATCTCTGAGGTACATGACCTCACCATACCACCTACCAGGGGAGTGGCGTCAATAGCCATGACATGGATAGGTGTAGGAAGAGAAAAAACTGGAATACCCAGTCTAATGGCGTACTCAGAGTCAATAAAGCTGGCCGCTGAACCAGAGTCAATAAAGGCCTTACCCGGCCATTTATTAACCCCCAGAGATATTGTTATAGGTACCAAAAGCTTACATTTCGTAATATCAGGGTGTACCTGGTCTTTATGTTGCCTTGGGAGACTTAACAGAGAGGGCCTTCTTAGGACACTGGTTGATCCAATGGTCAGGATCTCCGCAGTAAAAACACACTCCACGTCTGCGGCGCAGATTCCCTTGAGTAATGCCGACCTGCATGGGTTCTTCGGTAGAGACCTCAGCGTTATTTCTGGGATAGACCTCAGGCTGAACCACCACCTGAGGAGAGAACTGTCGTTCCTGTCGTCTCTCTCTAACCCGTCGGTCAAGTCGGACTACAAGGGTCATCATCTCCTCTAGAGTCTCTGGAAGCTGATAACTCACTAGAAGATCCTTTAAGTTATCAGACAGACCTGACCTGAACTGACTCTTAAGTGCTGGTTCATTCCATCCTGAGGGAACACACCGCCTTCTGAATTGGGTGCAATACTCCTCCGCAGGTAGATTGCCCTGAACCAGAACCTTTAGAGCAGTCTCGGCTACCAGTGTCCTGTCTGGTTTATTATACAGGGTACCCATGGCCTGAAAAAAAACCTCCACTGATGTTAAACAACTGGCGTCAGCAGGTAAAGAAAATGCCCAGTCCTGGGGATCACCCTGTAACCGGGAAATGACAATGCCCACACGTTGACTCTCGGGGCCAGAGGATACGTGGCGCAAACGGAAAAAAAGTTTAAAATTTTCTTTAAAGGAAAGAAACTTCTTCCGATCTCCAGAAAAGGGTTCAGGAAGCTTAATCTGGGGCTCTAAATGCGGACTGGAGGCCTGAGGGATGGAAGTACCTTGTCCTAGCTCAAAAGAACAGAGTTTCTCCCCTAGCTCCTGCACCATCTGCGTCAGGTTAGAGACATGGTCAGTCAGGGTCACCAGAGGATTCATGATACAGTGGTTAGGTTATGGCCTGTTAATCTGTGACGGTCACGTACACTACACACAGGGGGGAGGATTGTGACCACTGCGCTCCACCCTCACCCCTGGCCCTGCCTACTTGCCTCGCAAGTCCTAATGACAGGGGACAACTAGACGGCAGTCCCTAACTTAGGATACGTGCTGGGAAGACAGACAAGACAAATAACGGTACGTGAACAGACCGGGTCAATACCTAGAGAGCTACGCAGTACTAAGAAATGAGCAGAGAATAGTCAGGAAAAGCCGAGGTCAAATACCAGGATAGAAACGAAGTACAACAGGAGTCCGCAAAGAATCGTCAGGTGGAAGCCGGGGTCAGGATACCAGGAGAGACGCGCAGTACAGGAGGAGCAGGCAAAGGATCGTCAGGGAACAGGGTCAGGTAGTATTCAGTAGTCCAACTAAATGCCAGGAACCTAGAATTAACAGGCAACCTGTGGCCAGCAGGCTGCCTGTATTTATAGTGGGAAATGAGGGTCATGTGACGTGGCCAGCGTGACAGACCGACCAGTCGAGCACCGAGTGATCAGCTCGGCGCTTAAGGCAGACCTAGGAGCAGGGAGTCTCCCAGCTAGAAAATCCGCCCTGGGAACGAGGTTAAACACAGATCCTCGCTCCCAAACGTAAGCAGCAGGTCTGCGGCTGATGGGAGACCGAGTGCGCATTCGGCACCCCGTTACACACTGCCAGAAAAATACTTCTTTATAAACACTGCCAGCAGAATGCTTCCTCGTAAACAATGCCAGAAAAATACTTCTTTATAAACAATATGTTTACATGGATTCCAACACATATTCTGTGTTGCAATCTATATGAAATCTGCTTGTATTCTGCCTCCTATTGTATGCAATAGGATTTTTCAAACATT
Source organism: Bufo gargarizans (assembly GCF_014858855.1). NCBI lineage: Eukaryota > Metazoa > Chordata > Amphibia > Anura > Bufonidae > Bufo > Bufo gargarizans. The sequence continues at coordinate 177,853,997 of NC_058087.1, read as the reverse complement.
AAATTCCTATGTTCAGCCCATGTTGGGCTAAATATATGTTGATATATTGTTTTCCTAAGACAGCGCAGTTGAGGAGCATCCCGGATGTAAGTATTTGTCTATCAATATGATAATCAATGTTCTGCAGCTCTCCAAGAAATGTTTTCTGGAAGACGGTCGATATTCTACCATTGAAGATGATGGAAGTTATTTCAAGGGAAAGTAATACTTGAAATAAAATGTGTGAGGTAAATAACACTCACGACATATACACAGAATGTAGTCACACATGCAGCATCGCTTACTTGTGATAATTACATTTGGATTGGCATACCACCCTCCTCTATCTTCTGACTGGTGGCACCAGCTCTTCCTGATAGTCAGTACAAATAGTACTGCCTCCCTGTCTTTCCCTGAAAATTATCTAGGTACAGATAGTACTGCCTCCCTGTCTTTCCTTGAAAATTATCTAGGTACAGATAGTACTGCCTCCCTGTCTTTCCTTGAAAATTATCTAGGTACAGATAGTACTGCCTCCCTGTCTTTCCTTGAAAATTATCTAGGTACAGATAGTACTGCCTCCCTGTCTTTCCTTGAAAATTATCTAGGTACAGATAGTACTGCCTCCCTGTCTTTCCCTGAAAATTATCTAGGTACAGATAGTACTGCCTCCCTCTCTCTCCCTACGAATTATGTAGGTACAGATAGCACTGTCTCCCTGTATCTCTCTGTAAATGATGCAGGTACAGATAGTACTGCCTCCCTGTCTCTCTCTATAAATAATGTAGGTACAGACAGTACTGCCTCCCTGTATCTCTCTGTAAATGATGTAGGTACAGATAGTACTGCCTCTGCATCTACCTATAAATGATGTAGGTACAGAAAGTCCTGTCTCCCTTTATCTCCATGTAAATGATATAGATACTGAAACTACTGCCTCCCTGCCACTACATAAACATAATGTAGGTACAAAAAGTCATGGTTCATTGTCTCTATCTATAAATGATGCAAGCACAGATAGTACTGCCTCCCTGACTTCCTATAAAAGATGTAGTCACCAATACTGCCTGTCATTCACAGCACTGATAAAGCAACAACTTGATGATAGAGAAGAGAGAGAAAGAATAACATGACTGCTGGACTCTTGAATTTAAAGGCTATATACACTTCTGGGGGCAATTTTTTATGATTACATTTTACTCCTTTTTGGCTAAAATATTTTTTTTTCAATTGGTCTTTATTAAAAATATTGAGCCATTCTGTCACAAAGGGTTAATAGTTTGTCTAGTTGTGTGAATCCTACTTAATAACTAATAGCTCAAAAACACTTATTAAGGTGTTGTCCCATTGCTGTGCATAAGAGCTACAGTACCAGCGTAGCACAGCAAGCTCTGCTGTTCTCTGGCCGACCGGTGGTCAAGATTGTGTCTCATCTTACATTAGTAATGGCGAGATGAGACAACTCTTTAAGACACATTCTTACCAGTAAGATAAAAAATAAAGCTAAAATTAGTGTTTAGGAGGTCAGAGATCAGAAATTAGCCGTCATCTGAGCTGCCTGACACACAATTACGACTAAGAACATAAAGTTTGAAACGCGTCAATTGTGTAGGAGTGCAGGGATGTGTCCATATATGTAAAGCTGTTTGGAAATAAAGACTACGCTACAAAACTATATACAAGTGCTGGAACCCTTCTTTTTCGTTTTCCTACAATCAAAGAACTGACCTGGTTTGTTCCGTGCATGTGGGCAAAGACAAGGGTGAGCTGGAGTTTTGCATAGACTGAAAATTCAGATCCTGCTACTAGAGAATCTCAAGGCTGTACAGAGAAAGAGGATCAAAAATTGTAATAAGTTGAAAAAAAATATTTTTAGTCAAAATGAGCACAATGCAACAATGAAAAATGCGCACATAGCTTTTAAAGATAGAAATTTAAAGTACCGTAGTGATAAGCGGCAGGGGCAATATTCGAATTCGCAATATTTCGCAAATATTTTGTAGAATATTCGTCATATATTTGCGAATTCAAGATTATATTCTTGATTGCGAAAATCTGCACTGTATTATTCGCGTAATGCGCGCAAAATACCGGCGTGGGTCACTTATGCTACATTTTTCACGCTGGTATAAGTTTCCTGAGACTGGAGAAAATGGTTGACACGGCAGAACATTAGAATAGCTTTATATGCAGATAGAGTGCTCCAATATATTTGCGCTTGCGAATTTTCGGCAATTTATGATGCGCATATTTTTTCGCAATACGTGCAACTTGTATAGTAAGGGGCAGGCAACTTTTCTATTGGTTGCTAGGGATGTTTCTAAGCTGTGACAAAGCCTTCCCATTGGCCCACGAGCTAGAAGAAGGGAGGGATGATCACCTGATGTGTACTGTGTTAAAAGAAACACGAATATTCGTCATTACAAATATATAGCACTATATTCTAAATATTCGTGAATTCTCAAAGTGCTGATATTCGCGATAAAAATGTGCTTTTCGAATATTCAACAATAATTTTAAAATATAAGTGGTTATTGATGTATATAAGAATGGTGGATTATATATAATCATCTAGCAGGTAACTGAGCGTTTTTCTTCCAGCTGTTCTCCACGTCCTCTCCATGTGACGTCTACACAGAACATCTGATTCCTGGCACTTCACTGTCTCCTCTCGATATAACCCGTTATGGGTCGTATTGCAGACAGAGGTAAATGCTAGAGTATCCAGGCAACTGTGAGCTCCGATGATGAACATTTATTGAAACCCAGGGCACACTACCATGAAGGTCACTGATATAAACATCATGAAAGATGCCACCTGCAGTGGCCAGGACTGGGTTGTTAATGTTCTGTATTTGTCGTGACGCCAATTGCAGCGTGCGCAGGGTACTATCCCAGGGCCCTTTCAAGCTGTTATAACGCACGTCCCAGATTAGGAATGTCAGAGTGGTGTAATGGCCTATAATGTCTCTATAGGTGGTGATAGTTGTGTCACGGTGTCTCCTACCTGGGTACGGCCGGACTCCTGGCTCACTTGCAATAAATTTGAGTGTAGTGATAGTAGGAGTAATAGAGGAAATGATCTCCAGACCTTGAGATGAAGTTCAACTTAGGATAAGAGGAAATGAGCTCTGGGGTACCCAATGTAATACAAAGTGCTGCATGAGATACACATAAAGACATACAAAGACAAACACATAACGGCTACCCTAAGGTTCCTGCCCGCATGAGTAGGGTGTCTCATTAACAGTTTCTCTCTCGGTATAACCAGTGAACCAACGGTCTGCACTAAGCAATCACTACTGACTGACTTTGAAGTATTGTCCACTGATACCAAAGAAAGCATTGGGGTGTCTTTACTATGTAGTCCCACCATTGTGTAATGGAATGTCCGCAAATAGAAGGGTGGCTTTATCCTGTATTCCCTTCTCTGCACCAAAGCCTGAAAATAAGGCTTGTAGCACGATCACTATGGTGACTAAGGGTAGCAAAGTGGCTCTAAGGCGGTGCACTAGGCCTAAGGCAAAGGCACAGAAGGTGGAGGAGTATAGTTCTCCCAATACTTCTGGCAATATCACCGGAGGAGGGTATAATAATCCCATGGAACTCCTGGAGACAACCCAGGATGGGGGTTTAGTAGTCCCATTACCAATCCTGGCACATATAACAAACAGGAAGGAGCGGTATATTACTCCCCTAGCCATTCCCGAAGCAGCGGGGTTACCCTTGTAGTTGCTGGACCTGACCACTTGTCCTACCCGCGCACCAAGAGTAGGCCACTAGTATTAGCGTCCACAAAAGGCAGTCCGTTTAAATAGAACAGAGCTGTAAAGCAAAGTGACACAAAAGAAAGGTGCTACAGATCTGGCTAAGTGCAAAGGTAAGTGCAATTTCACAAAAAAAAGTGCATAGATTCACATTGCGGCACCTGTAAAGAATACACACAATGGGCATAAGTGCTTGAACGTTGCTCAACCTGTAAATTTGAGTGCAAAAATATAACAATAGAGATGACAAAGAGCTCAGGTACACGTTTGAGTCCTTTTTTTGGGTGCTGGCTTGTAACGTTGCATGACTGGTAACAGGTAGGAAAAACTAAAAAATCTAAAATAATTTGTAATCCAACATGAGGTATGGCTTGGCCGATAGATGGAGTCCATTAAGTCCAGGCGCAAAAAGGTTAGATGAAAAAGGCCAAAATGTAAACCATAAACAGGTGGCAATGTTCCTTACCAGTAAAAATGTGTCCTTGGCTTGGCTCCTATAGTCTAATGGATGGTTCTCCTCACAGCATGAGGTCTCTTACAGGAAGCAATGGAAGTCTTCCTCCAGGGTCCCATTCTTGGGGGCGCAAAAGTCCTTCTTTAAGCTGTGTGACATCCTCATCACTGTGATTGCTAGCTCTGGTGCTTTCTGCAGCTGTAACTATGGCAGAAACTTCATCTGTGATCTCCTGGTGGCTTTCTGTGGCAGAACTTGGAACTTTCTCTAGAAAATCCCCTGTAAGCCTTGGCCTTTTCCTGGTAGGTGACAGATTCTCCGGACAGCAACAAAAGGATAGACCCTTAGGGTGCATTCACACGTCTGTTGTTTCTTTCCTGATCTGTTCCCTTTTTTGCGGAACAGATCTGGACCAGTTCTGTACCCATTCATTTTCAATGGGTCCTGAAAAAAATCGGACAGCACAATGTCCGATTTTTTTTTCAGGACCCATTGAAAATGAATGGGTACAGAACTGGTCCAGATCTGTTCCGCAAAAAACGGAACAGATCAGGAAAGAAACAACGGACGTGTGAATGGACCCTTAGTCTTTCTTAGCAAGGAGCTCCAGATTTTCTGGTGGTTCCGGAGGGCATGGAGCAGTATCAGTGGACGCCTCCTTATTAGGGATCGACCGATATTGATTTTTTAGGGCCGATACCAATACCGATAATTTGTGAACTTTCAGGCCGATAGCCGATAATTTATACCGATATTCTGGGAATTTTCATTTTTGAAAAAAAAAAAAAAAATTCCCACAAATCTGCTGAAAATTAATGTTTATTGTTAATGTGTATTTTTTTTTTGTAAATCTTTCTTTTTCATTTATATTTAATATTTTGGTGTTTTTATTATTTTTTTGGTAACTTTTTTTTTTTAACTAACTTTTAGCCCCCTTAGGGACTAGAACCCTTGTCCTATTCACCCTGATGAATAGGGGGAATAGGAGCTCACACTGTCCCTGCTGCTGTGTGCTTTGTGCACACAGCAGCTTGGAGCTTACCATGGCAGCCAGGGCTTCAATAGCGTCCTGGCTGCCATGGTAACCGATCGGAGCCCCAGCATTACACTGCTGGGGCTCAGATCGGAGGAGTAAGGGAGAGGGGATCCTGTGGAGGGGCGCACTGCGACTGGGGTGGGGGGGCCCTATGCGCCACCACTGCCTAATACTGGGGGGGCTTGGGGGGGAGGCGCACTGCGCCACCAATGCTTAATACTGGGGGGGGGGGGGGGTTGGGGGGGGGGCGCACTGCGCCACCAATGTCTGATACTGGGGGGCTTGGGGGGGCGCACTGCGCCACCAATGAAGCTTAATCTCTAATTCATTCATATACAGGAGGCGGGAGCTGGCTGCAGGATCACATAGCCGGCTCCCGACCTCTATGACAAGTAGCTGCGATCCGCGGCACCTGAGGAGTTAACTACCGCGGATCGCAGCTAGTACCGCTCATAGAGGCCGGGAGCCGGCTATGTGATCCTGCAGCTCCCGCCTCCTGTATATGAATGAATGATAGATTAATCTTCATTGGTGGCGCAGTGGCCATAGCTCCTCCCCTCCTCCTGTCCCCTGTCCTCATTGGCGGCAGCGGCAGCAGCAGCACAGGGGGGGAGACACTGCTCCTTCTCCCCTGTGCTGCTGAGGGAACACGGAGAGCGCTGTCAGCAGCGCGATCTGTGTTCCCATACACTATCGGAATATCTGCAAAATAGATGCCGATACCGATAGTGTTCAAAATCCTGAATATCGGCCGATAATATCGGTAAATCCGATAATCGGTCGATCCCTACTCCTTATCCTCGCAAACCTCAGGGCAGTGCTCCTGTTTGGCGGGCTCAGGCTGTACAGCAGTAGCAGTAGTAGTAGTAGGCCCCGAGATGTCTGTAGTGGCAGTGATAATAGCCACAGACTTGCTCTTTTCTGGCTCTGCTACTCCAGTAGCTACTCCTGGCAGATGGCCCGCTGCTCCCTACCAGAGGGACTGGAAGACTTCTTCGCTGTTGTTGCAGCAGTTGAAAGTCTCTTGTGGCAATGACAATGGCCACAGAGCAGTCCTTCTCTGACTCTATTAATGTAATAGTTAAAGGCATGTCGCATGTGGCTGCAGCTGCTGCATCACTGTAGTCTAAGTGGGTGTTATCTTCGTTGTCAGACATGGCCCTTGAGACCCAGTACCAGATTGGAGGGATCAGTATTGGCTACAATGCAGTTTAGATGCAGGTTGCTATGGGCGACCGCAGCAGAATTGGTGCGTGGCTCCTTTGAGAATCGCTGCAGCTGCTCATTTTCGGAAAGTATAGTGGCAGACAGATTATAACCCTTAACAGTCTTTAGCAAGGTTATTTTCACAGTAGTACTCACTCAGATCCACGGTTGATGTTTCTCCAACATCCAAGGCAGAAAAGACTGTATTTTCCCTTTTTTAAGATGGCCGCCGCTTCCCTTCCTGTATGGGCAAATGCAGCAATTTCTTTGTCCTCCTGGGAACTTGTATTCAGCACTTTAGTTCCTGCTGCTGTAAGACTGGTTTCTCTGTGGAGGCGGGCTGTTTGGTTCCCTCCCCAATGCTGGGTGGATGTATCTAAGATGGCCGATTAACCCCTGCTCTGCCACTTTCCTGCAACTGATGCAAACCCACACTCTTCAGCAATAAGTACATGCAATAAAATTATAAAAGTCTCTTTTTCTGGGGGTTTGGTGATTACTATAGCCTGTAGTGTATAGGCACAAAGGTAAATCCTGTTCACTGACGCCACTTTTGCAGTGGCCAGGACTAGGTTGTTAATGTTCTGTATTTGTCGTGACGCCAATTGCAGCGTGCGCAGGGAACAATCCCAGGTGTTATAACGCACATCCCAGATTAGGAATGCCAGAGTAGTGTAATGGCCTATAATGTCTCTATAGGGTGGTGATAATTGTGTCACGGTGTCTCCTACCTGGGTACGGCCGGACTCCTGGCTCACTTGCAATAAATTTGAGTGTAGTGATAGTAGGAGTAATAGAGGAATTTTGCAGAGTAAAGCCTCATGCACACGGCCGTTGTTTTGGTCCGCATCCTTTTCAGCTGCTGCTGTGTACTGTAAAACATAGAATCTGCAGAAGCCAAAAGAACCAATATCTTTAATTAAAACCTTATTGCAAAAGCTCTTTTTTAGCCCAAGTAAAAGAAAAAAAAAAATGGCTCCAAATGGTGTCCATAGCATTTAAAGGGGTTGGTCCATCTCATATGCCCCCAATGTCTGATAGGTGTGGGTCCTATCTCTGGGACCCGCACTTAGCTCTAGGAGCTCTCAGCTAGTTTCAGAAGTCCCATAGAAATGAATGGGAAGCACACTGCGCAAGCGTGGCCACTGCTCCTTTCACTTCTATGGGGCTGATGGAAATAGCCAAGCCAGTGCTTCGCTATTTTCGGAAGTCCCATAGAATGGAGGGTGGCTACGCATGCGTGGTCTGCTCTCCTTGACTTTGCAGGCTCCATTCTAGAGATAGTTGCAGCTCCCAGAGGTGCGCCTAGTGATATTCCCCCCAAATGTATGAGATGAGCCAACCCTTTTAATGAAAGTATCATATGTATGTAATTGGCTTTGTGCCAGCTAAAAAATGTGCAGAATCCAGGTTGGTCCATCTCATACTTCGGGGGCATATTGATAGGATATGCCCCCAGTATCTGATAGGTGCGAGTCCTATATCTGGGACCCTCACTTATCTCTAGAACGAAGCCTGCTAAATGAAGGAGCTCTCGGCTATTTTTGTAAGTCCCATAGAAATGAATGGGAAGCGCACTGAAGAAGCGGGGCAACCTGTCCATTCACTTCTTATGGGCCTGACGGAAATAGCCAAGCCAGTGCTCAGAGATTTTCGGAAGCCCCATAGAAATGAATGGAGGGTGGCTGCGCTCTCCTTCACTTTGCGGGCTCCATTCCAGAGATGCAGTAGCTGCAGGTCCCAGAGGTGGGACCCGCACCTATCAGATATTGGGGGCATATACTAGTGATATGCCCCCTTTAATGAAAGTACCATATGTATGTAAATGGTTGTGTGCCAGCTAAGAAATGTGCAGAATCCAGGTTGTTCCACAGCTGTACGTATTCTGAAGAGACTGTACATGACACTGGCATCTTTGGACCATTTATTAGGACTTACAGGAAGATGATATATAGAGACCCCCTCCCACCCCAGGGTGCCTCTTGTCAACATCATAATGGAAGCCCTGAGATAAGTGGCGCAGACTGGGTCTCCTGCCAGCTCAGTGCCCTCTGGCTACATCCCTGACGTCGCTGTTACAATGAGAACACTTTACATAATTTTAATGGACCGATGATTTTATGCCAAAGGCAAGGCTTTCTGGCCCCATCTATATCGCTAAGACAAAGCGAACTGGAATCTGCATGCTAACATAATACATCTTACTGTGACTTTCCGCAGCGCTTACATGAGATGACAAACAATACAAGGGCTGTCTGGTCTGTAAAACCCCTTTTTGGATTATTCCCTGATACCCCATGGCACCATCCTGACATCACTTGGCAACGATGCCGGGAGGCAACCTGATCATCATGGGGGAGGAATGACATAATTGATGCAAAATATGCCTCAACCTTGCAGAGCAGTCACGTGCACTGTTTTATTACAGTATCAAGTACCATTACAAAGTACAGCAATTGTGTCCTGTACCGATCCTGAGCTACATTCTGCATCATGCTTCAGAGCTGCCCTCAGGATTCTGCTGCTGGAGTCACTGTGTACATACATTACATTACTTATCCTGTACTGATCCTGAGTTACATCCTGTATTATACTCCAGAGCTGCACTCACTATTCTGCTGGTGCAGTCACTGTGTACATACATTACTTATCCTGTACTGATCCTGAGTTACATCCTGTATTATACTCCAGAGCTGCACTCACTATTCTGCTGGTGGAGTCACTGTGTACATACATTACATTACTTATCCTGTACTGATCCTGAGTTACATCCTGTATTATACTCCAGGGCTGCACTCACTATTCTGCTGGTGGAGTCACTGTGTACATACATTACATTACTTATCCTGTACTGATCCTGCGTTACATCCTGTATTATACTCCAGAGCTGCACTCACTATTCTGCTGGTGGAGTCACTGTGTACATACATTACATTACTTATTCTGTACTGATCCTGAGTTATATCCTGTATTATACTCCAGAGCTGCACTCACTATTCTGCTGGTGGAGTCACTGTGTACATACATTACATTACTTATCCTGTACTGATCCTGAGTTACATCCTGTATTATACTCCAGAGCTGCACTCACTATTCTGCTGGTGCAGTCACTGTGTACATACATTACATTACTTATCCTGTACTGATCCTGAGTTACATCCTGTATTATACTCCAGAGCTGCACTCACTATTCTGCTGGTGCAGTCACTGTGTACATACATTACATTACTTATCCTGTACTGATCCTGAGTTACATCCTGTATTATACTCCAGAGCTGCACTCACTATTCTGCTGGTGCAGTCACTGTGTACATACATTACTTATCCTGAGTTACAACCTGTATTATGCTCCGGAGCTGCACTCATTACTCTACCCCTAACAGCTTAGCTAAGTTCCTTTAATGCATTGGGAAAGTTTTTTTTTCTCTACAAGACTGTACAACGCATGGTGTGAAGGCTACACTTCTTATAATGCCAATGACCAGCACGGGCTGAGAAATCCCAGCTCTGAAGCCTGCAGAATCCAGATAATAAATAATACAGTAAGAGGTTATTCTTTATGCTGAGTAACAGGACCTGTATGTAGACCTCTTCTTTCTCGTGGCGCAGGCGGTGTAGACTCTGTCACTTCGCTTCTGTAGCCTTGACTCTCAAAGAATAAATCATTTAGAAGTTTCTCTCGCAAACTGTGAATGGAATATGTTTATTACCTCTTATATTTTGGCCTTGATGATAACCGCCTTTATTGACTGTGGATGCGCTCTGTCTGAAGAACGAGACCACCTAAGGTGAACATGTGGTAATGGGGGCGTTATTACACCTCATCAACCTCCTGTGTCCTCCAGCGGCCACTACAGGGGAGACGTAGAATTACATGCAGCCAGTAGTTCCTCATTCTCATAGTCGCCAACAGTCCCATATTTGCAGGGAGTGTCCTTTATGTTCAGAGACCGTTCTGGAAAATTTGGGCTGTCCATGGCTGAAACTTATGTAAATTCTGCCCATAAGTGGGCGTTCTTAGGTACTTTTGGGGGGGCAGACTTATATGTACCAACTAGAAGGTTGGTAGGTATGCACTCAAAGGGCCAGTTTACATCTCATTGTGGCCCTACACTTGACTATATGCCTGGCACATACCCAGGGCTTCATTTGCCTAACGGAGGCCAAAAGAGTGTCCTTTTGGCTTCTGCCGGGCCGGTACACAGCGGTGTAACTATAGGAGTCGCAGCATGTGCATTTACAACCTGATTTACAAGCCATACATAGGGCTCATAGGTCACACGAGGGTTAATTGTACAATTGTACCTATGTGATCTCCTTCTGATGTCTGGGATGAAGGTGACGGACCGTACAGGGATAATACACACAGTGATGTCACCGTACAGGGATAATAAACACAGTGATGTCACAGTACAGGGATAATAAACACAGTGATGTCACAGTACTGGGATAATAAACAAACACAGTGATGTCACAGTACAGGGATAATAAACACAGTGATGTCACAGTACAGGGATAATAAACAGTGATGTCACAGTACAGAGATAATAAACACAGTGATGTCACAGTACAGGGATAATAAACACAGTGATGTCACAGTACAGAGATAATAAACACAGTGATGTCACAGTACAGAGATAATAAACACAGTGATGTCACAGTACAGGGATAATAAACCCAGTGATGTCACAGTACTGGGATAATAAACAAACACAGTGATGTCACAGTACAGGGATAATAAACACAGTGATGTCACAGTACAGGGATAATACACACAGTGATGTCACAGTACAGGGATAATAAACACAGTGATGTCACAGTACAGGGATAATAAACAAACACAGTGATGTCACAGTACAGGGATAATAAACACAGTGATGTCACAGTACAGGGATAATACACACAGTGATGTCACAGTACAGGGATAATACACACAGTGATGTCACAGTACAGGGATAATAAACACAGTGATGTCACAGTACAGGGATAATAAACACAGTGATGTCACAGTACAGGATAATAAACACAGTGATGTCACAGTACAGGGATAATAAACACAGTGATGTCACAGTGCAGGGATAATATACACAGTGATGTCACAGTACAGGGATAATACACACAGTGATGTCACAGTACAGGGATAATACACACAGTGATGTCACAGTACAGAGATAATAAACACAGTGATGTCACAGTACAGAGATAATAAACACAGTGATGTCACAGTGCAGGGATAATACACACAGTGATGTCACAGTGCAGGGATAATAAACGCAGTGATGTCATCATAGTACAGGATAATAAACACAGTGAGGTCACAGTACAGGGATAATACACACAGTGATGTCACAGTGCAGGGATAATAAACACAGTGATGTCACAGTACAGAGATAATATACACAGTGATGTCACAGTACAGGGATAATACACACAGTGATGTCACTGTACAGAGATAATAAACACAGTGATGTCACTGTACAGGGATAATAAACACAGTGATGTCACAGTACAGGGATAATAAATAAAGTGATGTCACAGTACAGAGATAATAAACACAGTGATGTCATCATAGTACAGGATAATAAACACAGTGAGGTCACAGTACAGGGATAATACACACAGTGATGTCATCATAGTACAGGATAATACACACAGTGATGTCACAGTACAGGGATAATAAACACAGTGATGTCACAGTACAGGGATAATAAATAAAGTGATGTCACAGTACAGAGATAATAAACACAGTGATGTCACAGTACAGGGATAATACACACAGTGATGTCACAGTACAGGATAATACACACAGTGATGTCACAGCACAGGGATAATACACACAGTGATGTCACAGTACAGGGATAATAAACACAGTGATGTCACAGTACAGAGATAATAAACACAGTGATGTCACAGTACAGGGATAATAAACACAGTGATGTCACAGTACAGGGATAATAAACACAGTGATGTCACAGTACAGGGATAATAAATAAAGTGATGTCACAGTACAGAGATAATACACACAGTGATGTTACAGTACAGAGATAATACACACAGTGATGTCACAGTACAGGGATAATAAACACAGCGATGTCACAGTACAGGGATAATAAACGCAGCGATGTCACAGTACAGGGATAATAAACGCAGCGATGTCACAGTACAGGGATAATAAACGCAGTGATGTCACAGTACAGGGATAATAAACACAGTGATGTCACAGTACAGGGATAATAAATAAAGTGATGTCACAGTGCAGGGATAATAAACACAGTGATGTCACAGTACAGAGATAATAAACGCAGCGATGTCACAGTACAGGGATAATAAACGCAGCGATGTCACAGTACAGGGATAATAAACGCAGTGATGTCACAGTACAGGGATAATAAACACAGTGATGTCACAGTACAGGGATAATAAATAAAGTGATGTCACAGTACAGAGATAATAAACACAGTGATGTCACAGTACAGGGATAATAAATAAAGTGATGTCACAGTACAGAGATAATACACACAGTGATGTCACAGTACAGAGATAATACACACAGTGATGTCACAGTACAGGGATAATAAACACAGCGATGTCACAGTACAGGGATAATAAACGCAGCGATGTCACAGTACAGGGATAATAAACGCAGCGATGTCACAGTACAGGGATAATAAACGCAGTGATGTCACAGTACAGGGATAATAAACACAGTGATGTCACAGTACAGGGATAATAAATAAAGTGATGTCACAGTGCAGGGATAATAAACACAGTAATGTCACAGTACAGAGATAATAAACGCAGCGATGTCACAGTACAGGGATAATAAACGCAGCGATGTCTCAGTACAGGGATAATAAACGCAGTGATGTCACAGTACAGGGATAATAAACACAGTGATGTCACAGTACAGGGATAATAAAGTGATGTCACAGTGCAGGGATAATAAACACAGTGATGTCACAGTACAGAGATAATAAACACAGTGATGTCACAGTACAGGGATAATAAATAAAGTGATGTCACAGTGCAGGGATAATAAACACAGTGATGTCACAGTACAGGGATAATAAACACAGTGATGTCACAGTACAGGGATAATAAAGTGATGTCACAGTGCAGGGATAATAAACACAGTGATGTCACAGTACAGAGATAATAAACACAGTGATGTCACAGTACAGGGATAATAAATAAAGTGATGTCACAGTGCAGGGATAATAAACACAGTGATGTCACAGTACAGAGATAATAAACACAGTGATGTCACAGTACAGGGATAATAAATAAAGTGATGTCACAGTGCAGGGATAATAAACACAGTGATGTCACAGTACAGAGATAACGCAGAAAAATAACCACATAGGATGCAAACAGCAAGCCTAATTTTATTAGGAACTGTTGCCGGCATTGTTATCGGGGCACTGCAGAGGTTTTGGCTTCATACTCAGTTCCTGCATCCCCGCCTGCAGGCGACCAAACTTCACTACCATAAAGAAATAATAATAATAATAATAATAATAATAATAATAATAAAAATTATATATATATATATATACACACAATGCGCATGCTCAAGCCTTCGCGCCGCTGCTTTCTGGTCTGAGGGCGCATCCGTACCCGCATTAGTTGTCATGGCAGCGAAACGCCTCCACCTGGTAACGGCCTAGTCGCTGCAGTCATCTTATCGTGGAGCGGGACACGGCACCATGTCTTACCGGGATCTAAGGAGTAAGAGCTGCGTCTTATCCTCTTTTCTACCTAGCCTCGCTCTATAGCTATAATTCACGCCATCCTGGGCGCCTCAGATACAGCGCTGAGGGTGGATGACGTCACAGGAGAGCGCTCTGATGATGTTTCTTGTTTGAGAGGCCACCAATCAGATCCCTGCTCTCTGCTTTGCTTGATGAAAGCCGCAATCTGATTGGTTGATAGGGGCCTGAACTATTTGCCTGATATGACTCCTATGTTGTGACTGGTATTTTTTTTTTTCTGCTGTGACACTCCGACCCCCAGCATGCACACCTTCTAGTGTTAATGCTGGGAGTTGTAGTTTCTCAACAGCTAGGGTGCCTGAAGTTGCTTTCCCTATATAAAACATATCCTCCAATATATCAGTCTCTCTCTTAGCAGTCATGCATTACCAGGAGCAGCACAGGTTTGTCACATTAGCGTCGTCATTGTCCTCCATGTTCCCGATAGTAAGCCACAGAACCTACCAACAGTGCCCTTTAATTGTCCTAAAATAGTCCCTGGTGCCGCCTGTGCCCCCCAAAAATGGCTTCCTTAGATGACCTGTTAAATTGCCCACCTCAGACTTTTGTAAAATGCCCCATAAGTGGCTGTCTCCAGTGTCCTTGTAACATTCGCCATACGTGCCTCCATCCGGTGCCACAGTAGGTGGATGGCCCAGGTGTTCTCCTAAAAAAAAAAGTGCCCAGCTTAAAGGGGTTGTCTTCAGCAAATGGCATTTATCATGTAGAGAAAGTTAATACAAGGCACTTACTAATGTATTGTGATTGTCTATGTTGCCTCCTTTGCTGGCTGGATTCATTTTTCTATCACATTATACACTGCTCGTTTCTAGGGGTCACGACTAGTGATGAGCGAACCTCTGTTTTAAGTTCGGCGTCTAAAGTTCGGCTTCCGGTTAGCGGAGAATCCCGATCTGGATCCGGATATGGATTCCGACTTCCGTTGTGGTCCGTGGTAGCGGAATCAATAATCGGCCATTATTGATTCCGCTACCACGGACCACAACGGAAGTCGGAATCCATATCCGGATCCAGATCGGGATTCTCCGCTAACCGGAAGCCGAACTTTAGACGCCGAACTTAAAACAGAGGTTCGCTCATCACTAGTCACGACCACCCTGCAATCCAGCAGTGGTGGTCGTGCTTGCACACTATAGGAAAAAGCACCGACCTATGTGCACTCCCACGGTCCCAACTACCAGAGAGGCCGGCGCTTTTTCTTATAGTGTGCAAGCACGACCACTGCTGCTGGATTGCAGGGTGGTCATAACCCCTGGAAACGAGCAGTGTATAATGTGATGGAAAAATGAATCCAGCCAGCAAAGGAGGCAATATGGACAATTACAATACATTAGTAAGTGCCTTGTATTATTATTGTCTACATGATAAATGACTTCTGCTGAAGTGAGACAACCCCTTTAAGTTCCTCTCAAAAATGGGAGCATCCTTGGAAAAAACTTGCTTCTGGCCTCTATATGTAATATATATTCATGGGGCTACATTCACCTGAAGGGTGTCCCCAGGTAGGTAGGTGTCGGCATACCTATCTGTCAACCCACTGCAAAGGTACAGTATGCAGTATGGACCCTATGGGCGACATATGCCTGTCTTCCTGATATACTACAATGAGAGTTTAGGACGTAGGAGAAGCGTACTTACCTGCTCTCCAGCGCTCGCTTCCAGCTCCATCGCTGCACTTCGGGCACGGAGGGGAATCACATGTGCCGCTTGGGGACCCCGTCCATGCAGAAAGTTTACTTGCAGGGATTGGAGTGCAGTGAGGACAGCCCGGGACCAGTGGAGCTGGTTCATTGGCAAGGGGCTGGTATTTAAAAATTGTGGACATCCCCTTTTAAGAGCCAGATCAATAAAGAAAAAGTTACCCACCTCTTCCAAGCAGCATGTTCCAGGGCTGAGGGGCCCATACCTGCTGCTAGTCCCCTGTGGTCCAGAACTGTGACGTCCAGTCAGTTGTCATGTGGACCACCGCGGTCCTTAACTGGCCTCGGCGGTGCACATGATGGGAAAAAAATGTCTGAAAAAAATGTTGAGTGACTAGAAAATGCCACATCAGATATGTGCACAGCGGTTTTTTACAAGCCCAAAAAAAGGCAATAAAACAACACAGTGTGGTATAATGAATGATCATAATGGCATCAGAAGCATATACTTATAATCTCCTTGATGGCTGTAGTATATGACATGGCTGCAGGCCTTCTTGACATCGCCATTCTATCATCTCCACAGCTGTAGTGTATGATATGGCTGCAGGCCCCCATGACATCACCCTTCTATCATCTCCACAGCTGTAGTGTATAATATGGCTCCAGGCATCCATGACATCGCACTTCAGTCATTTCCTCTACAGCTGTATTGTATGACTTTGCTACAGGCTCCCATGACATCGGCCTTCAATAATCTCTTCTATCTCTTTCACATCTGTAGTATATGACATGGCTGCAGGCCTCCATGACATCGCCCTTCTATCATCTCCACAGCTGTAGTTTATGACATGGCTGCCGGCCCTCATGACATCTCCCTTTAATAATCTCCTTCACAGCTATAGTGTATGACATGGCTGCAGACCCCCATGACAGCACCCTTCAATAATTGCTTCCACAGCTGTAGTTTATGACATGACTGCGGGCCCCCGTGACAGCACCCTTCAGTATTCCTCCACAGCTGTAGTGTATGACATTGCTACAGGCTCCTATGTTATCGCCCTTTAATAATCTCCTCCACAGCTGTAGTTTATGACATGGCTGTGGACCCTCATGACAGCACCCTTCAATAATCTCCTCCATAGCTGTAGTGTGTGACATGGCTGCCGGATGCCAAGGTAGCACCCTTCAGTAATTCCTCCACAGCTGTAGTGTATGAGATGGCCGCGGGCCCCCATGACAGCACCCTTTGGGATTATGATTTTTATAGTGGAGGGGAGGGGGTTAACACCTTGCACGTTATTATTGGAGTCCTTGAACGGAGAAAGTTAAGTGTATATACAATTCTTCAGGGTGATAATTATGGCTGATTTACCGCACATCGGAGGCTCGCCGGTGCAGTGGAGGAAAAGCACTTTACGTATTTTCCACATGGAGAGAACGTTCTGCGGTTTACATTAATGAACTCCTCCCTCTCATTATAACGAGTGCATTAAAGAGTATTATGGCGCTCGCCATCCGAGAAGGAGTGAGAGCCAAGCAGTGATGATGGAATCAGACTCTGACTGCTGCTGTAAGCGGCAGCCTGTATTCTGCTGATGGGTTTTCAGGGCCAGGGGGATAAATGATCACTCTCCAATGCCCTGCTCTAGTTTGAGATCACTCCGCTCATGACTACACCTGTTCTGATAAGAGGGGCCTCAAGGAGTTCTGCATTCTGTATTGTTCTCCAGTGTGTTGTAAATAAAGTTTATTGAAACATGTACAAGCATGCATGTAATCTATGCGTTTTCTCCTCTTTCCTCAGATTTCACAGAAATGATGCGGGCGCTTGGCTACCCTCGCCTCATCTCCATGGAGAATTTTCGCAGCCCCAACTTTCCTCTGGTCTCCGAAGTGCTTATTTGGTTGGTGAAAAGGTACAGAATATATATTTTTTTAATATAGCAGCCAATCACAGTTCAGCCTTAAAGGGGTATTCCAGGATTTTTATATTGATAGGCCATTGGTATTAGATTGGTGGGGGTCTGACACCCTGCAACTCCTCCTAATAAGACGAAGTCTTTGCTGGAACTACACCGCAGATATTTAAAGGCTATGTACACCTTTGGGGGTAATTTAAAAAAAAATTTATTATTATCACATTTTACTCATTTTGAGCTAAAAATCATTATTTCAATTGGTCTTTATTAAAAATGTTGAGCCCTTTTCTCTGTACAGCCTTGAGATTCTCTAGTAGCAGGCTGTCTGTTTTCAGTCCGGTATCTGACAGGCTCCTTATCTCTGCTCTGACCTTATAAACAGTCATTATAGCTCAGTTCTTATCTTACTGATACGAATGTGGCTTAAATACGTGTTTATGACCTTTTAGTAATTTAGAGGTTTATTAGATGACCTCACAAAGTGAAAGTACCAGTCACACATCTAGAAAAAGTTAACCCTTTGTGACAGAATGGCTCGATATTTTTAATAAAGACCAATTGAAAAAGAAAACATGCAATCATAAAACAATTGCTCCGTTAAAGGGGTTGTCTCATCATGGACAATGGGGGCATAGCGCTAGGATATGCCCCCATTGTCTTATAGGTGCGGGTCCCACCGGTGGGACCCGCACCTATATCGAGAACGGAGCCCCGCAAGTGAAGAAGTGAAGGAGGGCACACCGCGCATGCGCAGCAGCCCTCCATTAATTTTCTATGGGGTTGGCGAAAATAGCCAAGCACTGGCTCGGCTATTTCCGTCGGTCCCATAGAAAGGAAGATTAATGGGGCTGCGCATGCGCGGTGCGCTCCCATTCACTTCTATGGGGAGCCGGCTTGGTGGTGGCCGGACCGGAGTCCTCCAGCCACCACCTTGCAGGGCTCCGTTCTCGATATAGGTGTGGACCTGCACATATAAGACAATGGGGGCATATCCTAGCGATATGACCCCATTGTCCATGATGAAACAACCCCTTTAGGGCCCATCCTGAGGATAGGCCATCAACATCAAAAATCCTGGAAAACCCCTTTAATTTTTAACTCCACTATATTGTCTTTTCTGATTGGCCGCAACTAAACCGCCTTTCAATTTATTTCACCTTATTTTCATAGTTGCTAACAGTTGCAGATTTTGTTGAGATTGTCCCAAATTTGTAGAGACAAATTCGGCATACCCTGGTCCCAGAAATGGGTAGGACGTATGTAAACCATGCCCATAAGTGGGTGTTTCTGATTAGGTTTGGGGCGTGTCCTGCGGGAATGCCCCAAATTGACCAACACAAATGTTGGTAACTTTTTAATTTTTTTATTTTCCTGGTTTTCCTTCTGTCCTTAGTTATTTCACAATTTAGCCTTGAGACGTGGGACTTGAGACAAGCTGGTTGCTATGGATGTACGTATGGATTTTGCGGTCTGCAAATCACAGATCCACAAAATACGGATACCGTATTGCGTCCGCATTTTGTGCGGCCCTGTTAACTTTAATGCTTTGCATTGTACAGCCGAGAGTAGAGGACAATTGAAGACATCCTTCTGCATCCATATGTCGTGTGCACGGTTGTTAGGCAGTGCGTCCCTAGCAACCAGACTGTCAGACGTGTGCAGTTGGATGGGCGCTGAGCCGCCGTTAAAGAAGGAGGAGCAGTCACGTCAGGACGATCTCCAGCTAAGGCATTAATGAGGTTTTCTATAAATGGATCTGTAATTATTCACTTTTAGGGCTGTTTCACACGAGCGGATGCCGTGCGTGACATCCGCTCCGTGAAAGACAGCCAAGACCCGATGCAGACTGCAGAGGCACGGAGCATTAACATGACTGATAACGCTCCGTGCCTCTCTGTGACCTCTTTACTACGAAATCACAGTGAGATAAAGTTATCGCTGTGATTTCGTAGTAAAGAGGTCACAGAGAGGCACGGAGCGTTATCAGTCATGTTAATGCTCCGTGCTTCTTCTGTCCATCGGGTCTTGGCACTCTTTCACGGAGCGGATGTCACGCACGGCATCCGCTCGTGTGAAACAGCCCTTAGGCTTCTTGTTAGAAAGTGAAAAGGCGTCAATCACTTCCCTCTTCTTACTTCTGATTTCTGTCGCCGGAGTTTTTGAAACTGTCATTGGGTTCAATGTTCTGCTTTTCAGATGCGATGAGAATCTGCTTATTCATAAATGCAGTTTCATAGCCTCTTTCCACCTGTCGTGGCGGAAGTGGCAACCAGTTAGTATATCATGCTCCTACAGCACAATGCTGAGTATCCGGAGCTGCACTCTCTATACTGCAGCCTTTGGAAATGAAATCTCCCAGGCTGCACAACTTATTTGCATTTGGGGATATATCCTACTGGGATCATTACAGTATAAGTAATGTATGTACACAGTGACTCCTCCAGCAGAATAGTGAGTGCAGCTCTGGAGTATAATACAGGATGTAACTCAGGATCAGTACAGGATAAGTAATGTATGTACACAGTGACTCCTCCAGCAGAATAGTGAGTGCAGCTCTGGAGTATAATACAGGATGTAACTCAGGATCAGTACAGGATAAGTAATGTGATGTATGTACACAGTGACTCCAGCAGAATAGTGAGTGCAGCTCTGGAGTATAATACAGGATGTAACTTAGGATCAGTACAGGATAAGTAATGTAATGTATGTGCACAGTGACTCCTCCAGCAGAATAGTGAGTGCAGCTCTGGAGTATAATACAGGATGTAACTCAGGATCAGTACAGGATAAATAATGTAATGCATGTACACAGTGACTGCACCAGCAGAATAGTGAGTGCAGCTCTGGAGTATAATACAGGATGTAACTCAGGATCAGTACAGGATAAGTAATGTATGTACACAGTGACTCCACCAGCAGAATAGTGAGTGCAGCTCTGGAGTACGATGCAGAAGGTAGATCAGGATCAGTACAGGACGTAATTGCTGTACTTTGTAATGGTACTCGATATAGTAAGGTCCACCCCACACTTGTGATAAAACAGTGCACGTGACTGCTCTGCAAGGTTGTAACTCGGGATCAGTTCAGGATAAGTAATGTATGTACACAGTGACTTCACCAGCAGAATAGTGAGTGCAGCTCTGGAGTATAATACAGGATGTAAATCAGGATCAGTAATGTAATGTATGTACACAGTGACTTCACCAGCAGAATAGTGAGTGCAGCTCTGGAGTATAATACAGGATGTAACTCAGGATCAGTACAGGATCAGTAATGTATGTACACAGTGACTGCACCAGCAGAATAGTGAGTGCAGCTCTGGGGTATAATACAGGATGTAACTCAGGATCAGTACAGGATAAGTAATGTATATACACAGTGACTGCACCAGCAGAATAGTGAGTGCAGCTCTGGAGTATAATACAGGATGTAATTCAGGATCAGTACAGGATAAGTAATGTATGTACACAGTGACTGCACCAGCAGAATAGTGAGTGCAGCTCTGGAGTATAATACAGGATGTAACTCAGGATCAGTACAGGATAAGTAATGTATGTACACAGTGACTGCACCAGCAGAATAGTGAGTGCAGCTCTGAAGTATAATACAGGATGTAACTCAGGATCAGTACAGGATAAGTAATGTAATCTATGTACACAATGACTCCACCAGCAGAATAGTGAGTGCAGCTCTGGAGTATAATACAGGATGTAACTCAGGATCAGTATAGGATAAGTAATATAATGTATGTACACAGTGACTCCACAAGCAGAATAAAAAGTGCAGCTCTGAAGTATGATGAATGTAGATCAGGATCAGTACAGGATAAGTAATGTATGTACACAGTGACTGCACCAGCAGAATAGTGAGTGCAGCTCTGAAGTATAATACAGGATGCAACTCAGGATAAGTAATATGAGGCATTTATAAAGCTGCTCAGAGCTAGACGTGGATACTGTATATAGTTAAACTACGTTGTGTTGACATTTCTATCACTTTGCTTATATTGTCTCCTATCCAGGTATGAGCCTAACATGACCTTACCTGTGGATGTGGACACGGAGCAGGACAGGGTTTTCTTCATTAAGGCGGTCGCACAGTCCATGGTAAGGTTATTGTCACTCTCTGGTCTGATTGTAATAGATTTTAATTTGTGCCCCCTGTCTCCTAGATAAGCCTTATTTATATGACTTTTCTGCATTGTAAAACTGATGCACGTCAGATAGCACCCTGTGCACGTGTTCCTCCCTCATGGGGGGGCTGCATGTACACATCAGTGACTTTCGTCATGACCCCGAGATGTTGGACCACATTGCTTTACGGTACTTTACAAGCTTTGAACATGTGTGTTCAGGTCACTTATAAGTTATCTGTGCTTATATAATGTCATGAATATAGAAGAGAGCCATTATTCTGATTTGCTGCATGGATTCACATTCCCTACTGTTTGATTCTAAGGCCATCTATTGAGCAGCCTTACCAGTCTATAAATGGCGCCCCGGGGAATCAAAGCTTCTCATGTCCGAGAATGCGTCCGAGCAATTAGCTATCATCAATATCATATCTTGATAAGAACTTCTGGATGATTGAGCCGTGTGCGTCACCTTCTCTACACTGAAATACCAAGATGCTTGTTTTATTTCAGTTCTTTGGTGAAGAAGTGTCTGATGTGTGGTCGCTCCCTCTTAGTTTTCTCACTCTACTAAGATCTATAGTATTTGTCATCTGATTGATCAGTGTGGATCTTAAAGGGGTCACTCGTCCCCGTCACCTCCTGCCATTGGCTGCTCCCCTGACACCGGATGTTTTCACCCGTGCACGGGTAGAAGCAGCAGCAGCGGCGGTGCACGGACCAGCAGTGGCGCAGGGAGCGGGGACCCAGGTAAGTATATTCAGCGTGGGGGGCCCAGCATAGGGTGGGGCTTTTATAGGATTGGATAACCCCTTTAAGACTAAAGGGGGCCTCAGCACTTCAGCTCCTTCGCATTGTCTACCCGCACTGCCACCAGGAGCTTGCACAGATATCGTACAGCCCCATAGCAAAACTTAGTATGACCTCCGCCCTGTGCACTCTTTCTCCCCTGTTTACACCAGACAGCTGGCATAAATAAACTGGTAAATCTCTCCCCCCATACTATTCAAAATCTCCTACTTCACACATTACATGATAAAACTGGCTACCTGCAGCCACCACTAGGGGGAGCTTGGAGTATATATACAGTTACCATTGAACTCCATAGAAACTGTAAAATCTGTTCACACTGAGCGCCCCATAGTGACGACTGCAGAGAGAGAATGCCTGGAAGCGAGAGAAGGACTTAATGGGTTTCCCTGGGATTTATATATTGATGACCTATCATGAAAATAGGTCATCAATTTGAGATTGGTAGGGTTACGACTACCGGAACCCCTGACAATTAGCTGTTTGAAAAGGTGCTAGCAGTACTGCCGCGGCCTTCTTGCAGCTTACCAAGCACAGCGCCGTACATTATATAGTGGCTGTGATGTGTGATGTTATGTTTTAAGGCTACTTTCACACTAGCGTTTCTATTTTCCAGTATTGAGATCCGTCAAAAACGCTTCCGTTTTGTCCCCATTCATTGTCAATGGGGACAAAACGTAACTGAACAGAACGGAATGCTCCAAAATGAATTCCGTTCCGTTCTCATACCGGAGAGCAAACTGCAGCATGCTGCGGTTTTCTTACCGTCCTGGGATGAGGATCCGTCCCCCATTCTCTTTCAATGGAGTTCATGACGGATCCGTCTTGGGTATGTTAAAGATAATACAACCGGATCTGTTCATAACCGATGCAGAAGGTTGTATTGTCAGTAACGGAAGCGTTTTTGCTGAGCCCTGCCGGATCCAGCAAAAACACTAGTGTAAAAGTAGCCTAATTTATGCAAATGAACCTCTAGGAGCAATGGGGGCGTTGCCATTACACCTGGAGGCTCTGCTCTCTCTGCAACTACCGCCCCCTCTGTACTTTGATTGTCAGGGCCAGGTGTGATGATGTTTTCACATCTGACCCTGTCAATTAAAGTGCAGAGAGCAGGGCAGTTGCAGAGAGCGCACATGTAACAGGTCAGCCCGTGTCATAGGTACAAATCTGCTGACAGATGCCCTTTAACTGCTGAGCGCTCTCATCCCGGTCCCAATAGCAGTTACAAG
The DNA here is from genome assembly GCF_014858855.1 of Bufo gargarizans. NCBI lineage: Eukaryota > Metazoa > Chordata > Amphibia > Anura > Bufonidae > Bufo > Bufo gargarizans. The sequence continues at coordinate 177,830,050 of NC_058087.1, read as the reverse complement.
ATCTGTCTCTGTGGTAGTTACGTCATTGACTGCCCCATACCTGAACTGTATAGAGTCAGGGGGGAACTAACTCTCCTTAGGGAGAGAGCACCTTAATCAGTGTGAGGAGACTTTTATAGGCCATATTTATGGCCTATAAGTATCCTCACACTGATTAAGGCGCTCTCTCCCTAAGGAGGGTTAGTTCCCCCCTGACCCGGACACAGGCCTCTCACCCAGTTAAGCCAGTACTCTCTGCTCTGCACTGATGACGGGCAATCACCTCGAAACAGCTGTCTGCAGATGAGATGCTGGCTTATTTAATATCCAAGTCATGTCTCAAGGCTTATTTTAAGAGCTGAATGTTGACTCATAGGATAGCTGCCTTACATCTGGTGGCATCAGAGGCCGAGCTTGTTAAGAGCTCATTTGCATCCCTTCCCTCCCTGAACTGTATAGAGAACTGCACCAAAACTTCCATTGACCTCAGTCTCTTTACTCTCCAGAACAGTGGGGGTCCCAGAGGTCAACCCCTCCACAGTGCGCCAAGTTAATCAAGGATTGGCTGAGGATTATATGATGATCCCCACTTTAGTACAGTTTAACCAGATAAGCTATAGGCTTCTCCTCCTCGCTGTTTTTCCCAATTTTCTTGTTACACCCCCTTATAGTTCTTCCTCACCTGGATCAGTAGACGGTGCTTCATTGTGTTCATATGAGATTGGAGACCGTGGAGGACGTGAGACCCGCTATCACAAGAGACCAAGTCTGCGTCGCTCAGAATAACATCTTGTGAGAGCGGTATAGTCTGTATCTGTAGTTACTTTTATTACACATCGCCCATATGTAGCCCCCCCAATATTTTCTGTATTTTTAAAAGGGTTTTCGGATATTTTTATACTGATGACCTATCCTATCTGGGACCCCCACCGATCAGCTGTTTGAGAAGGCAGTGATACTATAATGCAATTACATTATATTCAGTGACACTGTAGGAAACGGATGAAGCGGCTGCTGGGCCTTGTCTCTGAGAGCGATCTGGACTAGCCTCAGGAGTGGCGGGTGGCACGGTAGGAGGGTTTTGTGAAGAAGTTTCACAAAAATTTGCTGTGGGGCCCAGTCATGTCTTCAGTAAGGAAGGAGGAAGATGTTTAGATTGGGGACAGTAGAGCTGTCATCTCTTGGTGACAATACCTGTCAGTCTGCGGCGGGGGGTGGAGGGGGTCTTGGTACAATATTACTGCTTTGGATGCAATTAATTTCAATCATTTCGTGATCACCTCATGTAAGTGAGCCATAGCAATTGCTTAAAATTAACGAAAATTGCTGCCATTGTAAGTAAAATCCTTCAAATCTGTGCAGCCGGACGGGCCGAGCTGTGGTACTGCAGCCTTTTAGTAGAGATAATAATCGAAAGACGCCTGGTTCCCAATCATTGTCCCGTGTAAACATGCGGCAGATGACCCTCCAGACGAGCTCACCCAGGTCAACCGCCGAAGATTCAACCCGGAACCCCTAGTGCTACGATATGCTCATTGGCATATGAATAAAAATTCTGAAATCTCTGCAGCTGTGTAGCGTACAGACAAAAGAAAGGTATCGTTTATTCAGCACAATGAGCCCTATCAGGCAGCTCGCCTGGTTTAATAGGGTTGATCATGCTGTTAGAGCCCATTGAACACTCAGAAGTTGTGTGGATCATCCGGTGATGTGACGCTCCTGTTCTGAAAATTCATCTTCCGCTGACGTCCCATGCTTTACCAGATTTCTGACCGGGGCTATGGACGGGACTTCACTTTCTCTGTGTACGGAGCCAGAAGTATTCCTCTGCCTGGTGCATGCGCAGACTCCTGAATCTACCTCATCTGCTCATGCGACAGGGAGAGGCCAACAAAATCAGCTACATTTTTGGTGCCACATGAAAGAAGTGATCAGCTAACAAAACAAGCGTTTGTTCGTCTGCAGGCTGATCTGGGTGAGGGTGAGCTTGTCTGGAGGATGATTTGGGTGAGCTCATCTGTAGGCTGATCTGGGTGAGGGTGAGCTCATCTGGAGGGAGATCTAGGTGAGGGTGAGCTCATCTGGAGGGAGATCTAGGTGAGGGTGAGCTCATCTGGAGGGAGATCTAGGTGAGGGTGAGCTCATCTGGAGGGAAATCTAGGTGAGGGTGAGCTCATCTGGAGGGAGAGCTAGGTGAGGGTGAGCTCATCTGGAGGGAGATCTAGGTGAGGGTGAGCTCATCTGGAGGGAGATCTAGGTGAGGGTGAGCTCATCTGGAGGGAGATCTAGGTGAGGGGAGCTCACCTGGCGGGTGACCTAGGTGAGGGTGAGCTCATCTGGAGGGAGAGCTAGGTGAGGGTGAGCTCATCTGGAGGGAGATCTAGGTGAGGGTGAGCTCAGCTGGAGGGAGATCTAGGTGAGGGTGAGCTCATCTGGAGGGAGATCTAGGTGAGGGTGAGCTCATCTGGAGGGAGATCTAGGTGAGGGTGAGCTCATCTGGCGGGTGACCTAGGTGAGGGGGAGCTCACCTGGCGGGTGACCTAGGTGAGGGGGAGCTCACCTGGCGGGTGACCTAGGTGAGGGGGAGCTCACCTGGCGGGTGACCTAGGTGAGGGGGAGCTCACCTGGCGGGTGACCTAGGTGAGGGGGAGCTCACCTGGCGGGTGACCTAGGTGAGGGGGAGCTCACCTGGCGGGTGACCTAGGTGAGGGGGAGCTCACCTGGCGGGTGACCTAGGTGAGGGGGAGCTCACCTGGCGGGTGACCTAGGTGAGGGGGAGCTCACCTGGCGGGTGACCTAGGTGAGGGGGAGCTCACCTGGCGGGTGACCTAGGTGAGGGGGAGCTCACCTGGCGGGTGACCTAGGTGAGGGGGAGCTCACCTGGCGGGTGACCTAGGTGAGGGGGAGCTCACCTGGCGGGTGACCTAGGTGAGGGGGAGCTCACCTGGCGGGTGACCTAGGTGAGGGGGAGCTCACCTGGCGGGTGACCTAGGTGAGGGGGAGCTCACCTGGCGGGTGACCTAGGTGAGGGGGAGCTCACCTGGCGCACTGCTTTTGTAACACCCCTGTGCTCTGCACGCTCTTCCCCTTGTTTGACAGGGCTAGACATCAGCATGCTGAAGGCAGCGTTGTGTGCTAGAGCTGTGTCCTAGCATGTACATATCATGTACACTACGTACTGTAGCTTTACCATAATGAAAGGAGTCGATTTCCATGTCTTAAGGTACTTTCACACCAGCGTTATTCTTTTCCGGCATTGAGTTCCGTCCTAGGGGCTCAATATCGGGAAAGAACTGATCAGTTTTATCCCCATGCATTCTGAATGGAGAGCAATCCATTCAGGATGCATCAGGATGTCTTCAGTTCAGTCTTTTTGCCTTTTCAGGATGGAAATAATACCTCTGCGGTTTTATCTCCGTCCGAAATTCCGAAACACTTGCCAGAATGGACCTGGCATTTTTTCCCATTGAAATGCATTAATGCCGGATCCGACAAAACGGATCCAGCATTGGGTCAGTGCATGCTCAGACCGCAAGAAATGAGAAAAAAAAAATGCCGGATCTGTTTTTCCGGATGACACCGGAGAGACGGATCCGGTATTTCAATGCATTTATCATACGGATCAGGATCCTGATCCATCTGACAAATGCCATCAGTTTGCATACGTTTTGACGGATCTGGCAGGCAGTTCCGGCGACAGAACTGCCTGCCGGAATCCTCTGCCGCGAGTGTAAAAGTACCCTTAGAAAGCTAATATACATATCACTGCTTTATTTATAGGCACAATATATGATTATAAAGAATTCAATATGTATTAGCTTTCTAAGTATAGAAAAAAAACATTCTTCACCATATGGTAAGGCTTGCATGTAGAGATCGTTAGTTCAAGTCATAAGAGACTTTTATATATGTTTTTTTCTGTTATTTTTTTGGCTCCCTCATTTAACACATTATTAAAGCCTAGCCTTACTATATTAAGAATAGTGTTTTTCTATGCTTAGAAACAAAGCATACAACATATTGCTGGTTTATTCACAGGCACAATATATGATTATAAAGAAACTAGCAGTATGTATTAGCTTTCTAAGTATAACAAGTTTTTTTTTCAATATGATAAGGATATAGACTTTCACTACAGCCTTACCATATTGAGGACTGTGGGTTTTTCTATACTTAGAAAGCTAACACATATTACTGGTTTCATTATAATCCTATATTGTGCCTATTATTAAAGAAGGAATATGTATATTAGCTTTCTAAGCATAGAAATCCCCTGTCCCCGAAATGGTGAGGCTACAATAAGTAGTGTATATGATATGTACATGCTAGGACAGAGGTCTGCCCGCAGCATGTTGATGTCTAGCCCTATCAATCAGTTGGAGGCGCGAGTGACAGTGTGTTACAAAAGCAGTGCTCCAAGGATACAGCCCTGCCCTCTGGGGCTCCAACTTGTTAATTTGCATATGAATAAAAACGTAGATATCTCTGCAGCTGTTTAGCATGCAGACAAAAAAAAGTTGTTGTTTTAATCAGCATGATGAGCCCTACCAGGCAGTATGCTTGGTTTAATAGGGTTGATCGTGCTGACAGAGACTCCTTTAAGTATATTACAGGTTTTCTCCTACAGACGTGTACTGTGTAATTAGGGTGGGTTTGCAGGGCCCACTGTGTCCCAGAAAACCCCTTTAAGAATGGCAGGCTGTACTGAGAAAGATCCAGCTGTCAAAAACGTGCAGGAAAGACATCCAGATCAAGGATGAAAGATCTAGGAAAGCCTTCAAGTGTAATGAAAACATTAAAAACTAAGGAGATGGTATTTACTGAGGCTCGGTACGGATGAGGGAACTGAAGAGTAAAGAAACGAGGCAGAAAAAATATTGCTTCCAGCATGGAGAAAGTCGCTCTTCAACGTGAGGCAGAGATGATCAGGGAAGAACCAGGTCATTGGACAAGTGGAAAAGTAATTATTTTAGAGGGTTAAGGTGGGCATGCACTTTAGATGAGTGTCAGCCAAACCTGCCAATTTTCGAAGGACTGACTAGCCGTTTAATGTGTATGGTGGTGTTTGAACTCTCCCCTGACAGAAGATGTTGGAAGGAAAAAGGGATCGGGCAGTTGGATTTCAACATGCCCAATTCTTTGTACTGACAAAATGAAATAAAATGGCCATCAGATTTGACTGCCCGCAACTTACTCCTCTCTCCATATGGAGTACTGTTTTAACGTGAATTTGATGATTTGAGAATAAATAAGCTTAAACAGGCTAAGTGATAAAAATATTTACCAAGTGTGATTAAATATATATATATATATATATATATATATATATATATATATATATATACAGATAAATCGCATACAGAATAGTAAAGGTAAATAATATTCAATCAAGTGGCAATACAATGCAATAAGGGGGAGGGGAGCTCATGCCGCCATGTTGTAGCACACACTTAGGCCTCTTGCACACCACCGTATGCCCTTCAAGACATACGGTCCGTGAGCGGGACATATGTCCCGGAGCGGCATTGATCGTGCACACGGGAGTACACAGCATCTGTTGTCCCTCACTCATATGATCTTATAAGTGCGGGACAATAGCCCCGCGGGCGGCCCGACGTCCACAGCATCATCGTAATGTATGATGTTGTGCGCTCCCGTGCGCACGATAAATGCCGCTCCGGGACATATGGCCCGCTTACGGACCGTATGTCTTGGAGGGCATGCGGTCGTGTGCAAGAGGCCTAAGTGTGTGCTTCAACATGGCAGCATGAGCCCCCCCCCCCCCCCATTGCATTGTATTGCAGGTCACTTGATTGATTATTATTTACCTTTACTATTCTGTATGTGATTTATCTGTTTATATCTATTTAATCACACTTGGTAAATAATTTTATCACTTAGCCTGTTTGAGCTTATTTATTCTCAAATCGTCAAATTCACGTTAAAACAAGTACACGTGTATGCTTGGCTGAGCCTGTGTATGCTGAGGTTGGGAGGTTGGGGCAAACTAGGGCTTGGCTGATGGCTATTTAGGTTGCACAGCCACCTTTTATGGAAAGAGAGAAGGGCCATCAGCAGCATGGAGGGGCGCTATCACCGCAATCAAGGTTTTTCCATTAGGAGCATCCTTGTCAGTTTGTCCATTTAGAGCATGTAGGAGACTTAGAGAGAGGTCCACACAATGAACCAGAAATGGTGGCCACAACTCCAGATCTGGAGGACCCAACCTGATCACTCCATACTACTATGTATATTACATTTCTCCTGAAGCGGCCACTGGAGTTTTCAGCTGTCAGACATATGGGGATAACCTGACAACTAGAGATGAGCGAATTTCCGCTTATGAAATTCGTTCACGCTTCGTTTACTGGTAAAAGGTGAATTGCGTTATGGATTCCGTTACCACGGACCATAACGGAATTTTACGACGCAATGCCTTTAGAGGCATTCCGTTATTCATTCCGTCATAATAGAAGTCTATGGGCTGCATAACGGATCCGTCCAGTTTCCATTATGCAGGAGAGGACTCCCCTGCATAACGGAAACGGACGGATCCATTTTGCAGCCCATAGACTTCTATTATGACAGAATGAATAACGGAATGCCTCTAAAGGCATTGCGTCATAGAATTCCGTTATGGTCCGTGGTAATGGAATCCATAACGCAATTCACCTTTTACCAGTAAACGAATCGTGAACGAATTCCAAAATATGAAATTCGCTCATCTCTACTGACAACCAATGGATCCCCAGTTGGGACTAACCCTTTAGAAGAAACACAGTCCATATGGATGAGTCAGAATCAACTTGATGACAAGAATAATAGTTATTTGGACTATAATATCCCGGTCGGATAAAGCCACTTGTCGAAACTGATATATGGACGTGTGGCTTCTTCAAGAAGAACATTTGGGTCACCTCACAAAACATCAAGATCCATTTCGTGGTACACACCACTTAGTGTTTTAGGCCTTCACGGTGGACCTGGAACCATCTTAATGAAGAGATGTTCTCTAGGCTATAATATACTATCTGTTATAAAGTGACCCTTATAAATTCTAGCTGAGGGAAGATCGCTTGCCATGTCCGTCATCATGGAGCTGGTTTTCTGCTTCTCATTCACTGGATGTTGTATGAAGACTTTTTGATCTTGGGCATTTATATATATTATACACCCATGCTTTAATGTAGTCTTGTGTGGCAGGTTGGCCCTTGACATCCTTAGCATTCTTGGATCACATATAATGACTCTATCACCGGATGATCAAGATACAAAGCTATATGTACAGTTTGTATATCTTAAGTTACATTTCTAAGGAATCCGTTGTAGGCCCTATATTCCCCTATAGAGTTCCTACATCGATTAATCAGAGTCTTCCTGAGCAATTACGTACGGGGAAAAAAAGAGAGATGATTAGTTTTGATGTTTGGGGTCTCATTATTATAATAATTGCCGATGTCTCACAGTCCATGCACCTTTTAATCAGGAGGACGCGGTGATCCTGTGGCTTCTCTTTGTGTGCGTATGACATTATGTTCTGTGCATCCGCCGAAACGTTCGCTTTTAAGGCAAATCAAAGGAGCCAGGTTAAAAATTCTACATTTGATTTTAATATTTTTTTATAAAAAAAAAAAAGAAAGAGAAAAAAAAGCAGTTTTAGATGTAAGGATCTCGTAACTGCTGGTGGCCCTATTAATTTTGAGCCCCCCTTAACGTGAATGACTAATGTGTACTTATTCACTAATATATCTGCACAGCAGTCTGATACAGAGCTCCAAATCCCCTGTGTTACATCAGTGACCTGTGTCCGTTACTGCCCTGTTACTTTTTTTGGGAACATTTTTTGTTGAACTAGTGCGATTTCTTTACTTGACCACCACTCCCCTCCTCTCCTTGCTCTGTGTACAGTTGCCCGGCTGCTTCTGCTGTAAATGCTGCTCTGCCCTCTCACTCCGTGCCTGAGCTTAGGTTCCTAGTTTACTAGTGAAGGTTTGCTATTCTGGCTGTCTGCCTGTATACCAAACTTTTGCCTGTTAACTGACTCTGATTCTCTGCTGCCTTCCCTGACCTCAGCCTATCTACTGTACTGAACCCTTGCTGCTTCCTCTGACCTTGGATAGTTTCATGGATTTGCATAAACAATGCCTGCCCTGACTCCTACCTGTTTACCGACTGCGAGTATTGCCTGACACCCTGGTGCTTCACACTCTGTGGCGGCCTGGTGGATCCCCTGCAGCGAAGTCCAGATCCCTGTAGGGATTCAATGGTGAATTAGGACTAGCCCAAAGTCAAACTGTCCAGGTGCCACTTTACAGCACCATACTATGGTGACATGCATGAGCCCTAATTCAGAAGTACACAGTGAGGTTCCTCTCTCACTTTTTTTTTTCAGGCCACAAAAGCTCACATCAAGCTGAACACCAAGAAGCTGTACCAGGCCGACGGCTACTCTGTGAAGGAGCTGCTGAAGGTCACCACCGTGTTGTACAATGCAATGAAAACCAAAGGCATAGATAACATTCAGATTGGGGAAGAGGACACGACCACCTTCAAGTTTGACTTAGGAACCAAAGTGAGTATTGTTGGATTTTCTAGTGGAGAGGGGGTCATGACAGTGTGAACTGTAATGGTGATCACATTGGCCCTGGAGTTGAGAGCAGTTGCAAAGAGCATCTCTTGCCCTGGAGGACCCGTCCTGTCCTGCATTACACAGCCAGCTCACTCATTTGAATGTAATACCTAATTTCTCCTGTGGTGGTGCTGCAGGGAATTTGTACACTGGCTACCAGTTTGCCTCGCTGATCGCTGGAGGTCACAGCATAAGGGTCCTTTTATAGTCTGTTTATTGTCAAGGAACCCTTCTAACAAGCTGCAATTGTACAATTCGGAGAAACCCTCTGAAGGCTATGTGCACCTTTTGGGAGCATTTTTTTTTATGATTTGCATTTTACTAGTTTTGGGCTAAAAATCATTTTTTTCAATTGTTCTAGAAAATAGTCCTTCTGTCACAAAAAGGTTAACGGTTTGTCTAGCTGTGTGAATTGTACTTTTACTTTGTGCTGGACATCTAATAATCCTTATCTCTAAATTACTAAAGGGTCATAAACACTTATCAGTAAGATAAGAACTGAGCTACAATGAGTGTTTAGGATGTCAGAGATAAGGAGCCGTCCGTCTGCTGAGCTGCCTGACAGAACACCGTGAAAATACAGAGCCTGCTATTAGAGAATCTTAAGACTGTACAGAGAAAGGGGCTCAACATTTTTAATAAAGACCAACTGAAAAAAAGATTTTTAGCTCAAAATAGGTACAGTGCAATAATAAAAAAAAATTGCTCCCAAAGGTGTACCTAGACTTTAAGTTTATTCGCATCACATTGTTGTGTCCACACTTAACATGTTGCTGTTGGCTCCGGGTGTTATCGGTCACAATTATCACTGCATGTCACCTTTTTTCTTCAGATTACTGACTTGAAGATGGCCCGACAACTTGCATCTGAAATCACCTCGAAGGGAGCATTGCTGTATGACATCTTGGGCAATGAGGCTGACCTGCGAGTAAGTAATGAACTCCATTTTCGGAGACAGTGGGATAGAAATATCGATATGTCAGAAATGAAAGGCTGGTTTAAAAGAGTGCTGAAAACCTTTCCCTTGTGACCCCAGGTAATTTAGGGGTTAAAGGGGTTTTCCGGGAGTAGAATATTGATTGCCTTTCACCAGGATAGGTTATCAATATCTGATTGGTGGGGGTTCTACCCCCGGCACCCCGGCTGATCAGCTATTGAAGGAGGCCGCAGTGCTCCATTGAGTGCTGCAGCCTCTTCTAAGGCCAGTGATGTTACATGGCTTATGTGCAGCTCAGTCCCATTCATTGAATGGGCTGGGGTTTAATACCAAGCACGTCCACTATAGAATGGATGGCGCTGTTCTTGCTATACTATGAGGAGGCTGCAGCGCTCACTGGAGCACCACAGCCTCTTCAAACAGCAGATCGGCAATGATGCCAGGATTTGGATCACATATTGACATATCTTGAGGGTAGGTCATCAATATTATACTCCCAGGAAAACCCCTTTAATGATGACATTTTTGTGGTTAGGTACTATATGCATTTTATTCCTAGTGCTTTAGGCTCGTGATGGGGTCACTTGTAGTTCGGTTAATAACATCCTTGGTAAAGAGCTTAATTATAGCATACTTGATAGTCTAGGGTGGCAAATGGGTTAAAGGGGTATTCCTGGAATTATTGATGACATCCTCAGGATGGCTTATCAATATCTGATAGGTGGGGGTCTAACTCCTGGCACCCACGCCGATCAGCTGTTTGAAGCAACCTCTTCATACCACAGCGCCATACATTGTTTAGTGACTGTTTTTGGTATTGCAGCCCAATCCAATTCACTTGAATAGGATTATTCTGATGAAAGCCCATGTGACCGATGGACCTGGTGACACAGGCTGAGTAGGATGCCTCACCTTAGCGCCGTGACCCCTTTCAACAGCCGACCAGTGGGGGTGTCGGGAGTTGGGCCCCTACCAATTAGATATTGATGACTCTAATATCTGTGGACCCCACATATCAGCACCTCTGGTCATAGCTGTGTAAGTCTACTTTCATACCGGCGTTTTGGCTTTCCGTTTGTGAGATCCGTTCAGGGCTCTCAAACGCGGTCCAAAACAGATCAGTTTTGCCCTAATGCATTCTGAATGGAAAAGGATCCGCTCAGAATGCATCAGTTTGCCTCCGTTCCGTCTCCATTCCGCTTTGGAGATGGACACCACAACGCTGCTTGCAGCGTTTTGGTGTCCGTCTGATAAAACTGAGCCAAACAGATCCGTTCACAATATAAGGCTACTTTCACACTTGCGGCAGGACGGATCCGACAGGCTGTTCACCATGTCGGATCCATCCTGCGGCTATTTCGCCGTGCCGCCGGACCGCCGCTCCGGCGCAGCACGGCGAAATGCCGCCGGACTAAAATTACTGCATGTCAGGCTTTTTAGTCCGGCGGCTTTCGCCGTGCAACGCCGTGCTGCGCCGGAGCTCCGCCCCCGTCCCCATTATAGTCAATGGGGATGGAGCGGCGGTCCGGCGGCACGGCGAAAAAGCCGCAGGACGGATCCGACATGGTGAACAGCCTGTCGGATCCGTACTGCCGCAAGTGTGAAAGTAGCCTAAGTCAATGGGGACGGATCCGTTTTCACTGGCACAATAGAAAACGGATCCGTTCTCCATTGACTTTCAATGGTGTTCAAGACGGATCCGTTTTGGCTATGTTTAATACAAACGGATCCATTCTGAACGGATGCAGACGGTTGTATTATCTGAACGGATCCTCGCAAAACGCGAGTGTGAAAGTAGCCTAATATATTTACCGATTACTTCTTTTTTTTTTTTTTTTTTGCACCTGCCGAGGTGACACAGACTAGCCACGTGGTGATCGGTGGCATACATGCTTATAATTAGCTATCTGACGCAGTGTATGCACACAGTGACTGCCATGGTGCCACCGTGAGCCCATTACTCACACCTGCAAATGAGCTGTACCTTGGTGTGATGGATTGCATTGCTCACAGTACCGAGCACCGTGATGCTCCCCTTCCCCCATTCCTTACGCTCAGAGATTTAAATAGCCAGTGCTGAGAGCTAACAAGTCCTGAAGAACGTCAGATGAAGGTGGAGGCCTGTAAGACTGCAGATCGTCTTAGTATGTGCAGGGGCCATTGCTTCTTGTGGGATCTTAGACGGCATATTCTACCCACCAGTCCTGTATTATGTCTGATTCCCATAGCCTAGACCAGGGATGGCCGGCAGGTATGTCTGTCAGCCTTACAGCCAACCTAGGTGTAACCTCAAGTCCAATGTTGTGAGCCCAGTGCCCAGTGATGCCCCCAGTAAAATGCTCCAATCTCCTACATTTTCCATGCCGCTTTCTGTACTGCCAGGCATCAGTGCTGCAGTGAGAGTACCGTGACTAACACTTGTCTCTCTCGCTCTGGTGTTTAGTATAGGGTGGTGGGGATGCCGCTGTGAAACTAAAATCTATGCAGAAATCTGGGTTAGAATATATTCTACATTTTTCAAACCAGCACCTGGAGGCACCGCATTTTTCAATCCATAAGACTTGCCGGACCATAAGATGCACCTATGATAGGACCCCTAGCTCCATCAGACCTCATATCAGACCCCTATCATACCCCCATTCCTTCTCAGACCCATCCTCAGTTCAGACCCCTATCAGACCCCCATTCCTCCTCAGACCTCAGATCAGACCCCTAAGCTACATCAGAGGAAAAAAAAAGAACTTGCCTCTCCTTCTCCAGATGGCGCTGAAACTCACCGCTCCCTGGTCTTCTGCCAGCCTAGCGCTGTACGGTCACCTGACATTGCACAACATCAGGTCATAGCGCTCGCCTACGTGCACTACGTCCTGATCTATACACAGTTAGGACACGTATAGTGCGGCGCCCGGAGGAAGACCAGAGAATGGCGAGTACAGCCAGCGCAGCGCTACACTCACCGTTCCTGGCGCATTCTGCATACTGATGACCGCTTCCATAAGGAAGCGTTCATTACTATTCACTCCATAAGACCCACTGCCACTTTCTCCCCCACTTTTGAGGGGAAGGAGAAGTGCGTCTTATGGAGTGAAAAATACGTGGGATAAGTGCAATACACAGAGGAAGGAAAAAGGAATTTTGTTTAATACCAGTAATTCAAAGTCCACAAAGAAATGACGCCAGAAGTCCTGTGGGAGGCAGACTGAGAAGGTTCTTGGAGCCCTGGAAGGAAACCCCTTCAAGCTCTTGGTTTTTAAATATCTTGTCTTAAGGTTCCAAGATTACATTCTTAGGAGATTCTCCCACAAATTTCATACCTAAGGCAGTTCAAAACTCAGAGATGTTACAAAACAATTACTGGAAAAAGCAATATTGGATTTGGTAGACATGGAGGTATTGGTTCCTGTTCCCTAAGATCAGATAGGTACAAGATATTACTCTACAGTTTTCTTGGTTCGCAAGCCAAATGGAAAATATAATTTACGGTAATAATAAACGTAAGGTAATTAAACAAGTGGCTGAGTTACGAGAAGTTCAAAGTGGACTTCGTAAAGTCAACAGTGCATGTTGTACATGTCCTACAGGAGGGGGTGTTCATGGCTTCTCTGGACCTTAAAGATGCGTATCTCCATATCCTTATCCTTTCTTCTCACCAGACGTACTGATGCCATGTTGGCTAGTAGAAAAGTGACAACATGTCAGATATAGCATAAGATCCAAATGAAGTATTTATCCTGGTGTAGGTCTTCTGTAGAATATAAGATACATATCCCCTCAATTTTAGATTTTTTACAGCAAGGATTTAATAAAGGTCTGAAGCCCATTACATCAAAGGTTCAAGTATCTGCTCTGGGCGTCGTGTTTTATGAGAAGATAGCCGATAATCCTTGGATAATAAGATTCTTGAAAGGTACGGATTGACTCAGACCCAGAATTAGACCTTCTGTATCCCCTTGGAGTTTGAATCTTGTTTTATCCAGATTGACTCTTCCGGTCTTTGTACCATTGGTGGAGATTGGGTTAAAATATTTAACCTTTAAGACTGTGTTTTTGGTAGAAGGGTAAACAAAATCCAGGCTTTTTCAGTCAAGGAACCCTTCTTCACTCTTAGGGATGTGATAGGGTGATCTTAAAATGTGATTATTCTTTCTTACCTAAAGTAGTGTCAGATTTTCACAGATGAGAGGAGGTCGTTCTTCGTTCTTTTTGTGAAAACCCGAAAACTGAGATGGGGGTGGAATTCTTTCATAAATTGAATGTTAGAAGATGTGGTGTTCTTTAATAATTTGGAGGCCACTAAATCTTGGAGGAAATCTGAAAGTCTCTATTAAAATCCAAGGAAACAAGAAGGGATGAAGGCATCTAAATCATCGATTGCTTGATGGATTAGGTTAGCCATTTGTGAGCCTTACAAAAACATGGGGAAAGATGCACCAGGGAGTCTGAAGGCTCATAAGGTGCTGTCATGGAGGATGAAAAGAGAACTAATTAGTCTCCCCGGTGATTCCTTTTTCATGAGACCTCCACGACGAACCATCTAATTTACTTAATAAATAGAAGGTATATAGTTAAAATCTGAGAGAGAGAATGGATGGTTGCATGCTGCAAGGTTTTAGGTTCTGTCAGGTATGGAAGACACTGAAGAGAAGATGGAGCAGGGCCCTATTTAACCTTTTGCCTTCCTTTGCACGACTCTACGTTGTGGCGGCTAGGCTTTTAACTGTAACCTGACGTATATAAGTGTCCAGTTACACTGTGATCTGCCAGCGCCCTCCCTAGAGTTGCGGTCACAGTAAGTATGCCTGAGACCAGCAGAAGCGGTCTCGCTGTGTGGCATCGTAGTAACTGGGTACATACCATTGTAAATTGAAAAAGCCGACAGGGGAACGCTCTTCTTCCTCTGAGAGCACTCCCTGCTGGCTGTAAAATTAACTGAACCTGCAGACTGTGAATTGTGGCAGAAAGGGGTTAATTAGCTTTTTTTCATTTAAAAAAAAGAAATAAAAAAAAGAAATAAAAAGCAAATTTTTTTTTTTTTTTTTTAAATTAAATAAACTAATACAAAATTAAAGGGGTTTAGAGCTGAACTCGGTCATAAGTTCCCATTCACTCATTTACCTTGTCTAAATGGAGCATCGGATACCCGACTTCCCATGGGTATGCTAGGCGGAGACTTCCACCTAACAGTGAGCCCAGTGACATCACCGGCACAAATGGGTGGGTCTTTAGGCTCTTTTAGAGGCCGGGGCAGCGCTAAAGACCGCCCATTAGTGCCGGTGACGTCACCAGGATCACTGCTAGGTGGAAGCCTCCACCTAGCAAGCCGGGTACGTCACCAGCTCTTGTCCTGCGCTATGCAGCGCAGAGTAAGGGGGAGCATCGGAGCTAGAAATGTTCCGATGCGCCACTCATACGGGCTAAATGAGTCAAGGGGAGCTTATGTCCCGGTTCAGCTCTGAACCCAGACAATAAAAAGTGAAATAAAGAAAATTAAAAAAAAAATCTAAAGTTCTAGCTATAGTTACTAGTTTGAGCAATAGTATAGTAGACTGCGGACACACACATTTTCCACCTTTTTCATTCATGAAAAAATAAAATAAAAAAATATTAGTTTTAGCAATAGTATACCAGACTTTGTGTGTAAAATATACAAACATACACACGTTTTTTTTCCTTTTTTTAAAAAAAATTATTTTTTTTTTAGAAATGTTTGATAGAAAACAGAAAAGATTGATAAGAAAGGAAAAATATTTATTTTTTTCATAATTTTCACAGTTTTTAGGTTAGATAGGCCCATTGCTAAACCTGAAAAATTAGCTTGGTAAGGAGGGGGGATAAACACTCTGGAAATGAAGCGGTTAAGCTTCCTGCCCCTGCCCCTGCCCGGCGGGAGCTGCATCATCCTATGTTTAAGGTGCCGTCGTGGAGGTCTCGTGAAAAAGAAATTACCGGTAAGATTAATTTGGTTTTCCTCCAGAAACAGCATCACTCCTGTCCACTGGTTGTGTGTGGTATTGCAGCTAAACTCTATTTGAATTGAATGGACGGAGGTGCAATACTACACACCACCTATAGACGGCAGTAGCATTGTTTTTTTATTTTTATTTTTTTATAAAAGCATCCATATTTATCTAAATCCCTTTTAAAAGCGCTCAGCCAATCAGCAGCCGCATGTTGCGTTCCAGTACAATGCCTGGAGTCCAGGACGATCTCATTCAGTCTTAGGTGCTTGTTTCAATTCTGATTAAGCCTCGTGGCCTGGCGTATGTGGTTCCTCAGCTACACCTTACCCATCCTGGGTCTAAGGGCTCATGCACACGACCATATGCCCTCCGAGACATACGGTCCGTGAGCGGCATATCATAGGTTACTAGGATGCTGTGCGCATCGGGCCGCCCGCGGGACTATTGTCCCGCACTCATATGATATTATACAATAGCCCCGTGGGCGGCCCAACATGCACAGCATCATATTAATGTATGATGTTGTGCGCTTCCGTGCGCACGATGTATGCCGCTCTGGGACATATGGCCCACTCACGGACCGTATGTCTCGGAGGGCATACAGTCGTGTGCATGAGCCCTAAAAGACACAGAAGCTGATTTTCTAAGACTAATCTTAGCTCAGCCAAAGCTTACACCATCCTCCAATTAATCACATTATACTTTTAAAAGAAGCACAGAGTATTTCAGGGGATATATTGATCTTGCCAGAGACCTCTTGTCATTAAGACTACCTATGTAACTAGCGCTATCACAGTGTATTAAAAAAATAAAAAGTCCAACCATCCAGCTGGAGAGCGCTGCCGTCCTGTGCTTGGCCTAGATTACTGACTGTAATACATACGTGTCCGCCATGTATGATGCAGTGTAATAGCTGCTGCCCCACCAGGAGCTCCGGTTTTATCCTTCAATAAATCTTTTGACGAGGATGATAAGAAATGCGGAAAGTGCACATCTAATGAGCCTTCTGATCCCATGGGTCTCACCCTGACAGGGGCCCTCCATTCAGTGCAACCCAATTTATAATTAAAGGAGCCAAGTCATAGCTGTTCCATACCCATATGATGTCCGACTTTATTTGTATGTGACTATATATATAATTACACACACTCCTCAACATTGAAATTGCTACACCAAGAAGTAAAAGTCATGGAGCTATGGAAATCACTGGATGGATAGACATGTTTATAATATGCAAATAATAAAACAAAAAATAAAATAAAGCATCTCAATTTATTCAGTATTGAGTATGAGCGTCAACTTGCAGAAATAAAGGGGCACATTTAAGACCGGCGTTTTAGACAGAACCGCATCCAGTGCCAGTTCTAAATGTAAGACAGATTCCGAGCTGTCTTACATTTAGGGTCCATTCACACGTCCGTTTTTTCTTTCCGGATCTGTTCTGTTTTTTGCGGAACAGATCTGGACCAGATCTGGACCCATTCATTTTCAATGGGTCCTGAAAAAAATCGGACAGCACAATGTGTGCTGTCCATATCCGTTGTTCCGTTCCGCATGTCCGAAAAAATATAAAACATGTCCTATTCTTTTCCGCAAAAATCGGATCCTGGTACAATACAAAGTCAATGGATCCGAAAAAAACGGAAGACATTCGTATGTCATTACGTATGTCATCCGTTTTATGCGGATTCCGTTCCTGGAAATTAAATCCTGCAAACAGAAACTTTTTTTTTTTCACTTTTTTTTAAAGAAATCCAAACAACTTTATTTGCTTATTGAAATTTATACATGACACACGGATGACATACGGAAACATTTTCAGGAACAACGGATCCGCAAAAAACGGACCGAAATTCGGGATATAGAAAAATACTGACGTGTGAATGTAGCCTTAGACCATTTTCTACGCCTAAAACAGGCGTAGAAAATGGTGAATGAGACGGGCCTGCCGCCCCGTCCGCTTCCACGTCACACCCACAATTTTAGAGCTGGCATGGGTGGGGCGAAGTTGCAGTCATGCCACCATCTGCGCCAGAAATGCACCTAATTAAGGCCTATTTCAGCATAGTAAATGACCCCCAAAGTGCTTTGGCATGCTATTAATGAGGTTATTAATGGTTGCCTGAGGAAGGTTCTGCCATGCTGTATGCACTTAAGCACGCAAATCATCAAGATTTGCTGCTGGCGCTTCTCTTCCCAAGTCCGGAGACTCTACAGGCCACGGTAGCACGTTTAAGCCACACAGGCTGCTCACAATAGCATGAACAAAATGCGGCCTGGCATAAAAAACGGCTCCTGGGACACTTTGTAGAAATAGCCGGACCACTGATTCCTCAATTAAATCAATGTAAAGTCGGGTGGTTAGTGTACCTGAAATGAAGACTCTAGGAGGGTCTGGCTACCATACATTATGCCACCCCACACCATACTCCCAGGGAGTAGGACCAGTGTGACCTTCCCTTGTGAAGGCCTTTTATGGTCTGCAGACCAATCTCCGGCTATCATTACGTCTGAGACAAAAGCAAGACTCGTCTCTGAAGAGGTTAGACCTCTATTCCAGTGTCCACTGCTGCCTTGCTGTGCACCATAATAACCATTGAGATTGGTGACGTGAGGTCAGTGGCACCCCTGTAGCTGGACGTCTGGCTCGTAGCCGTATCTTGTGCAGACGCCTTCTGATGGTTTGTGTAGACACTGTTTGCCGCCCCAGGCTTGGGATGTGACGTCTCATTTTACCTGCAGTACAGAATGTGTCACTACACGCGATTTTAATCAGACGATCCGTCCGTGCAGAGGTTCTCCCCTGTGCACCTCTTGCTGTCATTCCAGTTCCTTGTTGTTCTCCCAACCATCGGGACACGCAACGTTAACCAGCGCTGATATCTCGGCCTAGGCACGTAGCGATCTACCGGAGTGATAAACCAAGGTCTCTCAATTCAATTATTTGTCCCTCTCAGTCGATGTACAGGAGGCATCAAACAAACATCCCAAACGACTTGATCTGATTTTTCAGCATTCATATGGCTAACAAAATGTTGCTTTCAGTCTGGCTTTTATGTCGCTCCCACATGCTACAGATTGGAGCTAGGTGCTTGAAAATGTCTTCATCTGCTGCGTCCTCGATTTGCATAACGTTACGACTTGTGCTTCTGTGTCGCAATTTCAATGTTGAGGGGTGTGTGTGCGTAATCTATCTAATGTGTTTGGCCAGCGTAAAGGGCCTTTACGTCCTCAATATCATACGGGAAGGAGGGGGGGGGGGGGTTACGACTTTATTGCGGCCACTACATTGTTTATATCAGTACTCAATGGGACAGAGCCATAGCACCCTTCCCACCACTACTAAAAGCACAGCGGGTGCAGGACAAGAGCGTCCAGGACTGATGTATGTGAGGACGAGGCTACAGCTCACACACAAGCACCTTGGCCTCTCCAAAGAGCTGATCGTCTGGGGTGTTGAGACTGAGACCCCCACCGATTCTCTGGGAACGTCTCCTGCCCTGGCAATCCTTGCTGTCAGCGGGGCACTGACGCCCTAGAGGGTTTATCTAGGAGCCAGTTTGTCATTAGATTGCAGAAGCCAAGCAGACTGCCCCAGATGAGCGCCTGGTGAACACACCCCGAGGCCAGCGCTGCCAGGATGCCATCTGCCAGTCTGAGCCCGTCTGTTCGTCACACGCTAACAGGACTATAGTCTATTCCTAAAAATGCCATGCTGCGGAGCGCAATCAGCGGTTCCATAGGGCTAACATCCCAGCGCTGTCATTTCTAGGTTTGCCTCACACGCCTGCTGTTTTTACATGCGTGGCAGGGGACATCTTCCCTTTGTGAATCATAACTCCGCCGTTCTTCAGTTTCTCTATCCATTGTACGAGTGCTCTATAACATACAGCGACAGGTCTGTAATGAGATCTCCAGCTGAAGAGGCGTGCGACCAATCACCGGCAGGCTGCCACTACATGCGTAATATGGCTGCGAATTAGTAAGGGCAGCGGAGATACTGACGAGAGGACAAAGCCAATTACCCCAGGTTATTGTTTTGTGGAAATCCTGCAACGACAACCGAGAGGACGACATATGAAGAAACCTCATCCACACACATTCTCCGTCCAGTAATTGGCCTGCAGTGTGGCTTTTTATATCTGCAGCGTCTCCCGTCCCCTTTCCTTGTCGAGAGGTAAAATCGGGTGGGTGAACCTTCTGGAAATCCGAAGCAATGGCTGCATGTAACACGAGCAGAATTTCCTGTGGATTTCCCATGGATTTTAGTGAAATCTTGAGGCAGATTTGCTTTGGATAGTTCCGCCATGTGTAGACATACCCAAAGGAGTATCTCAGTTTTAAGGGTCTGTTCCCACCATGGACTTGCAGGGAGCTTTCCCAGTGTCGATGTCAGATGGACACTGCAGTGTGAATTCAGCCTGAAGGCCCCTTTATGTGGCCTGATGTAATGAACGATTGTCAAGAAGGAAACCTTTACAGCAGGGCGCTGTCTAGGCGGAGCGATCGGCTGCCGGCAAAAGATGAATTAGGTGACGGCACCAGCAATGTATTAACAGATGGAGGAGTGTTTCACTCATTCGTCGGGTAATCGACGGCACCTTTACACTGGCAGATTATCGCTAATGATCGTCGGTATGAACGCCGGTTAGCGATGATCTGCCCGAACATCCGGCAGTGTAAAGGGCCCTTAGTGACTTAAATGTTGCACAATGAAAGGTGCCATACAGGTCCAAGATCGTGGCACGGTATGTGTGTCTTGTCTAGGCAACTCACTATGAGCTGTTCTGGCTCCAGGCCTGATGCATCTTCTGGTCCATTCACACGTCCGCAGGTGTTCCCAAATACGGATCCGCAAAACACGGCACCTTTTGCATACCGCACATGGCGAGCCCTATGATAGAAATGCCTATTCTTGTTCCGTGGCTGTGGACAAGAATAGGACATGTTCTATCTTTTTTTGCGGGGCTGCGGAACGGAACTATGGATGTGGACAGCACACTGTATGCTGTTCGCATCTTTTGCGGCCCCATTGAAATGAATGGGTTCGCACCAGTTCCGCAAAATTATGGAACGGATGCGGGCCCATTCATACAGTAAACAGCTGTACACTCATTATTTGACAAAGGCACATGTACGTGCCGAAACGCGCGTCACTGTATTCATGAGTGACCAATAAAAGAATCGTTCAGCAATCCATTGGAGTGCCGGTTTTCTCCTTATCCGCTTATCTGGGATGACACCCGCTGACCGAGCACCCACAGTCTAACGGAGTGCCGCCCAAAATCTTAACATAACCATTCATACTGACGTCTTAATGGACCCTTACTGTATGTTAATGCCTAGACTTTGACAGCAAGAGACCACCACCAGGGGGAGCAAACGGAAGACTGATTTACATAATTGTATTCACCTAAATACTGTACTAACTATATAACTTCATCCCCACCTCCCTACCCTATATATGTATACAAGTGAAACTCCAAAAATTTGAATATCGTGCAAAAGTCCATTTATTTCAGTAATGCAAATTAAAAGGAATTGCATTAATGCAGCTTAAAATTAGAATTTTGTAAAAAGGTTCAATATTCTAGGCTCAAAGTGTCACCCTCTAGTCAGCTAATTAATCCATACCCCCTGAGCAAAGGGGACCTCAAAATTGAGACTTTGGGGTTTCATAAGCTGTAAGCCATAATCATCCAAATTATAACAAATAAAGACTTGGAATATCTCGCTTTGCCTGTAATGAGTCTCATGTGTTAGTGTCACCTTTTTAAGTTGCATTACTGAAATAAATGAACTTTGCACGATATTCAAATTTTTCAAGTTTCACCTGTATATATTTATTTAGTCCCTTGACAATATGCGAATCGCAGATTGTCCTCCCGCTGGGACCTCCAGCGGTCTGCTGTAAACTGTGTAGTAATTGCTCAGTTTCCTTGCAGCTCCACCGCAGGATAAATTAAGTATTACACATTGCCCTTTCATATTGAGGGGTTATCTGTGTAACGCAGGACGATTCCCACATAGAGAGATGTTCTTGGTAACCACTCTCAAGATATGAGGATCCAGAGCACAGGACCCCACTTCCCCCTCTATAAACTGGACAACCCCTTTAACCTCTACAGGACCGCCGTACGCAGGATTGCGTCCTGCCGGCGGCCCTGCTCTTCTGGGTGGACGCATATACGCGTCCTCCCGCGAGAGCCGAGATTTCCTGTAAACGCGCACACAGGCACGCGCGCTCACAGGAATGGAAGGTAAGCGAGTGGATCTCCAGCCTGCCAGCGGCGATCGCTCGCTGGCAGGCTGGAGATCTGATTTTTTTAACCCCTAACAGGTATATTAGACGCTGTTTTGATAACAGCGTCTAATATACCTGCTACCTGGTCCTCTGGTGGTCCCTTTTGTTAGGATCGACCACCAGAGGACACAGGTAGGTCAGTAAAGTCGCACCAAACACCACACTACACTACACCCCCCCCCCCCGTCACTTATTAACCCCTTATGAACCCCTGATCACCCATGATCACCCCATATAAACTCCCTGATCACCCCCCTGTCATTGATCAATGACAGGGGGTGATCAGGGAGTGTATATGGGTGATCACCCCCCTGTCATTGATCACCCCCCTGTCAGGCTCCGTTCAGACGTCCGTATGATTTTTACGGATCCACGGATACATGGATCGGATCCGCAAAACACATGCGGACGTCTGAATGGAGCCTTACAGGGGGGTGATCAATGACAGGCGGGTGATCACCCATATACACTCCCTGATCACCCCCTGTCATTGATCACCCCCCTGTAAGGCTCCATTCAGACGTCCGCATGTGTTTTGCGGATCCGATCCATGGATCCGTAAAAATCATACGGACGTCTGAATGGAGCCTTACAGGGGGGTGATCAATGACAGGGGGGTGATCACCCATATACACTCCCTGATCACCCCCTGTCATTGATCACCCCCCTGTAAGGCTCCATTCAGATGTCCGCATGATTTTTACGGATCCATGGATACATGGATCGGATCCGCAAAACACATGCGGACGTCTGAATGGAGCCTTACAGGGGGGTGATCAATGACAGGCGGGTGATCACCCATATACACTCCCTGATCACCCCCTGTCATTGATCACCCGCCTGTCATTGATCACCCCCCTGTAAGGCTCCATTCAGACGTCCGCATGTGTTTTGCGGATCCATGTATCCATGGATCCGTAAAAGATCAATGACAGGGGGGTGATCCGGGAGTCTATATGGGTGATCACCCCCCTGTCATTGATCACCCCCCTGTCATTGATCACCCCCCCCCCCCCCCTGTAAGGCTCCATTCAGACATTTTTTTGGCCCAAGTTAGCGGAAATTTTTTGTTTGTTTTTGTTTTTGTTTTTTCTTACTAAGTCTCATATTCCACTAACTTGTGTCAAAAAATAAAATCTCACATGAACTCACCATACCCCTCACGGAATCCAAATGCATAACATTTTTTAGACATTTATATTCCAGACTTCTTCTCACGCTTTAGGGCCCCTAAAATGCCAGGGCAGTATAAATACCCCACATGTGACCCCATTTCGGAAAGAAGACACCCCAAGGTATTCCGTGAGGGGCATATTGAGTCCATGAAAGATTGAAATTTTTGTCCCAAGTTAGCGGAAAGTGAGACTTTGTGAGAAAATACAAAAAAAATCAATTTCCGCTAACTTGTGCCAAAAAAAATAAAAATTCTAGGAACTCGCCAGGCCCCTCATTGAATACCTCGGGGTGTCTTCTTTCCAAAGTGGGGTCACATGTGGGGTATTTATACTGCCCTGGCTTTTTAGGGGCCCAAAAGTGTGAGAAGAAGTCTGGGATCCAAATGTCTAAAAATGCCCTCCTAAAAGGAATTTGGGCACCTTTGCGCATCTAGGCTGCAAAAAAGTGTCACACATCTGGTATCGCCGTACTCAGGAGAAGTTGGGCAATGTGTTTTGGGGTGTCATTTTACATATACCCATGCTGGGTGAGAGAAATATCTTGGCAAAAGACAACTTTGTATAAAAAAATTGGAAAAGTTGTCTTTTGCCAAGATATTTCTCTCACCCAGCATGGGTATATGTAAAATGACACCCCAAAACACATTCCCCAACTTCTCCTGAGTACGGCGATACCAGATGTGTGACACTTTTTTGCAGCCAAGGTGGGCAAAGGGGCACATATTCCAAAGTGCACCTTTCGGGTTTCGCAGGCCATTTTTTACACATTTTGATTGCAAAGTTCTTCTCACACATTTGGGCCCCTAAATTGCCAGGGCAGTATAACTACCCCACAAGTGACCCCATTTTGGAATGAAGACACCCCAAGGTATTCCGTGAGGGGCATGGCGAGTTCCTAGAATTTTTTATTTTTTGTCGCAAGTTAGTGGAATATGAGACTTTGTAAGAAAAAAATAAAAATAGAAAATCATCATCATTTTCCGCTAACTTGTGACAAAAAATAAAAAGTTCTATGAACTCACTATGCCCATCAGCGAATACCTTAGGGTGTCTACTTTCCGAAATGGGGTCATTTGTGGGGTTTTTCTACTGTTTGGGCATTGTAGAACCTCAGGAAACATGACAGGTGCTCAGAAAGTCAGAGCTGCTTCAAAAAGCGGAAATTCACATTTTTGTACCCTAGTTTGTAAACGCTATAACTTTTACCCAAACCATTTTTTTTTTTTTGCCCAAACATTTTTTTTTTATCAAAGACATGTAGAACAATAAATTTAGCGAAAAATTTATATATGGATGTCATTTTTTTTGCAAAATTTTACAGCTGAAAGTGAAAAATGTCATTTTTTTGCAAAAAAATCGTTACATTTCGATTAATAACAAAAAAAGTAAAAATGTCAGCAGCAATAAAATACCACCAAATGAAAGCTCTATTAGTGAGAAGAAAAGGAGGTAAAATTCATTTGGGTGGTAAGTTGCATGACCGAGCGATAAACGGTGAAAGTAGTGTAGTGCCGAAGTGTAAAAAGTGCTCTGGTCATGAAGGGGGTTTCAGCTAGCGGGGCTGAAGTGGTTAAAGGCTATGTACACCTTTTAGAGGCAATTTTTGTTTATGATTGCATTTTACTCATTTTTGGCTAAAAATCATATTTTCAATTGGCCTTTATTAAAAAAATATTAAGGTGTTCCGTCACAAAGGGTTAACTGTGTTTCTAACTGTGTGACTGGTACTTTCACTTTGTGCCGGTCATCTAATAAACCTAATCTCTAAACTACTAAGAGGTCATAATTTATCATATTTAATCCACATTCTTATCAGTAAGATAAGAACTGAGCAATAATGAGTGTTTCTAAGGTCAGAGATAAGGAGCGCATCAGCTCCCCAACTGACGGAAAAGAGAGAAAAATCCAAAGGCTGATACTAGAGCATCTCAGCCCTGTACAGAAAAAAGGGCTCCACATTTTTTAATAAAGACCAATTGAAAAAAAGAAATAATAAAAAAATTGACCCAAAGATGTACATAACTACACCTATAACACTGTTGCACCATTGAAATGGATATTTGGTACCAGTTATTATCGCACAGATCAATGTCTTTTGTACTTCTGTGTCATTAAAGGGGTTGTTTAGCGCAATATTATTTTTTTTAATATACTCAGAACACTGTAATTTAATAAACTAACCTAAGGATTTTTTTTTATTTTTTATCAGTATCTGATCTGTTGGAGTCTGACACCCAGGACCCCCGCCGATCAGCTGTTTGAGAAGGCATCGGTGCTCGCAGTAGTGCCACGGCCTTCTCTCAGTTTACCCAGCACAGCGCCGTACATTGTATAGTGGCTGTGCTTGGTATTGTAGTTCAGCCCCATTCACTTCTATGGGGCTGAGCTGCACCTAGGTCATGTGACTGATGAACGTGTCGTCACTGGCCTAGGCAAGGCTGCGAGAAGGCCGCGGCTCTAGTATGAGCGCCACTGCCTTCTCAAACAGCTGATCAGCGGGGGTCCCGGGTGTTGGACCTCCACCGGTCAGATACTGATAACCTATACTGAGGATAGGTCATCTGTTAAAATATCTTGGAAAACCCCTTTAAAATTATTTTATAGTATTATGAGCACATTTGAGGAAAAATAGTGTCTGGATGACACCTTGAACGGGCTTACTATCTGGATTTTTTTTAAAGGGGTGTTTATGGTATATTGATAGGATATGCCATAAATGCCCGACCTGTGCAGCCTGCTCCTGTTGAAAGAATGAGGCCCCACAGTGAATGGAGAGCACACTGCGCATGCGCAGCTACACTCCATTCACTGCTATGGGACCTGAAAACAGCACAGCGCACTGGCTCAGCTATTTTCGGAAGACCCATAGCAGTGGATGGAGAAGACTCCCTGAATGTCCCAGGTGCGAATCCCTGTGGGAGGCTCGAAATAAATTGTCTCGTGTCATTCTGATATCAGCAGGTCGCCTGTGGGCTCGCCGATGTCAGTCCACGGATCTCTCCTGTTCATGCCGTCTGTTTCTTGGCGACGTCCTGCACGTGATGACATAGCAGAGCTGGATTGACACCTGATCCTCCAGAAATGGGCCCCAATTCTTCTTGCCCTGATATTATTTGTGTTGTATCCAAGGGCCCGTTTGCCGTTAAAGCATTTGCCTCTCTTTGCAGAATTGACCATTTCTCAGTGACGGTGGCAGGTCGGTTTTATCCGCTGCGTAAGCATTTACATAGTTGAGAGCCCGGAGGAGGTTGCGGCTCTCTCTTTAGAGTTATGCATGATGGGGATGAACCTGTGGTTATTGGTTTAACAATGTTCTTTGCCTCCTTGCAGGATTTGAGAGCTGCCGCTATCGCCCGTCCTCTGGAAATTAATGAGACAGAGAAGGTGCTGAGGATGTCCATCAGAGAAGTCTTGGTAAGTGCTCATCCATGTGATGGCAGTAGTTCTGTCTGATCCGGCTATACACGTGGGATAATCGTCAGCTGAGCATACATACCGCTAAGCCGAGCATGCGTGTGTAGTGAGAAGAGAGAGGCTTATCTCCTAACAACAAAAGGATTGGGCATCTGGAATCCAACATGTCTGATCCTTATCTCCCCTGACATCAGCCGTTGGGACGTTCGGCTGATACACATCTTATGTCTAATGCCAGCTTAAAGAGGTATTGGAGATAAATGCCCGAAAGGTGCGCGTCCCAGCTCTGGGACCCACTCCTATTTCCAGAACAGGACCCCATGCGCAGTGCTCTTTTCTTCACTTTGGAGGCCCTTATTCTGGAGATAGGTGCAGGTCCCACCTCCTAACACCCGTTCCTACCCTAGCGATATGCCATCAATGTCTGAGATGGGTATAACTCTTTAAGGGTCTGTTCCTGCCCTGATAATGAGAACCAGTGCCAGTCTTCAGCTGAGAAGAGTCCAATGGTTACACATTTTCCTTAAAGGGGTGTTATCCAACCTCTATAATTATCGCGCTAATGCCTGGGCCCCTCAGATAGGTTATACTTACCCTGCTCCAACAGGCACCCGCGTTGCTCCTGATGCCCGCACGGTGCATCTTCCCGTCGCGCGGATCAAAACATCATGCGACGGGCGAACCTCCCTAGCATTTCGGGTATCAGGGGGGTCATTATAGTGCTTGGATAACCCCTTTAAGATACACCATAAATGTCTGATAGATGCGGCAGGTAAGGCAATACTTTGAGTGTCCAGTATATCTCCCGTGGAGGAGCCTTGTAAATACAGGTGTCAACCACCCAGCTTTTCTGGATACAGACATTGCGGAGGAGCATTTTCAGTAACCAGACATAAGAGAACACCTCATGCCCTTCTATGGCGGATCGTTCTCTAATCCGTTCTCAATCTCCCCATGCTACTAGATATATACATACTGAGTAGGCGCAGAAAACCGCTCCATGGCAAGTGACTGATTTATTATCAGCGCTCCGTTGGAGCTCATTCTCTACATTTTGCACTTTGTGTGTTTGTACGGTTTGCCCTGGAGGAGCCATCAGAACAGGTGATTATACGGCCTTCCATCTACCGCAGGAGGGGAGAATAATTCAGATCCACCGCTAGCTTGATGCTTGACAAAAAAAAGAAAGAAACCTGCCCACTCAAAGATCGTGCTATATGTGCTTGCAATCAATAATTTAAAGGCATGTATGTGCCGCCATTGTGGTTCAGAAATCCTCCCACTCTCAGATGAATCATCGAGCTGTGATTAGAGGATTTAGGTTCTCTGTATTGATTTATTTTTTTCTTTACAGAAGCACTCCTACAAACATTTTTATTCTCTGACCTGTTACTAAGACACATGGTGTAATCTGTAGTGAAGGTCATCTTCTTACCAGTGACTGTATTTGTGAGTTATAACCTCCCTTCTGATCCTCAGCCGTGTCATGTGACCAACACTCTGCCTCTCCAACTGAGACAGGGCAGGAAGTCAGTTCCTTCTCTATTCATTCCTATGAGACTGACATTGAGGCTCCTATAGGAATACACAGAGACTGACTTCCTGTCCACACATAAGGCTACTTTCACACTTGTGCTTTCCCTTTTCCGTCATTGGTTTTCGCCCGCTATTGAGATCAGAAAGGATTCTTTGACAATGGGGGCAAAGCTGAACTGAATGAAAACGGAATGCACCAAAATGCATTCCATTCCGCTTGGTTGCGCTCCCATCGCGGTCAGAATAACGATGCAAGCAGCGTTTTTCTGTCCGCGATGTGGTGAGGAGCAAGACGGATCCGTCCTGGCACACGATGTAAGTCAATGGGGACGGATTTGTTTTCTCGGACACAATAGAAAACAGATCCGTCTCCCATTGACTTTCAATGGCGTTCATGACGGATCCGTCTTGGTTGTGTTCATAACGGATTCAGACGGTTGTATTATCAGTAACGAAAGCCTTTTTGCTGATCCATGACGGATCTAGCAAAAACGCTGATGTGAAAGTAGCCTAAGATACTGTGTTATTTGGAAAGTCAAGGGTGCTGGATCAGAAGGAAGGTTATAACCCACAAATCCAGATTCTGGTAGGAAGATTCCCTTCACTACAGCTTACATCACGCTCCTTGTTTATATTGGATTAGAGAATAATTTCTTTGTGGGAGTGCTTCTTTAATACTGCAAATCTGATCCATTCTTTTATATCTAGTGCAAGGGGCGGGGCATGACACAGATAAAAAAAAAAAATACCTGTCAGGCCACACCCTCATGTCCTGCAATATGAATAACACCGTACATCAGTTGTGCTAAGTTCCTTTAACACCAACTGATATGCAATCGCTCCGTATGAGCTGTAGATGTGTATTAGATGTAGTGCGCCCCGAAATGTGGGCGGGCTCTTCCTAGTGTGATATAAGATATGCCCTGTATGGTTTAAGCCAATAAGATGCCTCTTTGTGCTGCTCCGCCCCCTCTCTCCTCCAATGCCATTTCAGTGAAACGCTGGTTGACACTGCAGCTGCATCCCCCTCTTCCCCCTCTTCTCTTTGTTTACTGTTTTACACGAGAAGTACTTGTTGGAAGCAGGATTGTGAACGAGCTCCCCATTAATTACCTACAAATGGCTTAGAGCTACCTCCAGCAGTCCCATAGAGCAGTGGTTCTCAACTGGAAATACGTGTACCCCATGAGGTACGTGGCACAGGGTGAAGTGGGTACGTGGGACTGCCCTAGAAATGTTCTGTTTCTGGTTGCTAGAGCCTCTTGATATATATAGGCATCATCAGAACAGCGATACAGTTGAACACTGCGGCAGGACATGTGAGTTGATGCCCTGCTGTTCACGCTCATAGGCCTGAAGCCTATCAGAGAACAGCACAGGGGGCACGATGACATCATCATTACTGCTGTATTCTCCTGTATGTTTGGTAGTGCGGAATGGAGTTTGAAAAGTTGGTCATCCAGCATGGGTCCTAATCTGGAAGCCTGCTGTGCTACTCTTTCTGTCAAATCTGAAGGAACTGCTGACAGAGGCTTAGTAGAGCGCCCATGACGGCGGTGTCACAATAACCTATTTATCACTGATGACTTCCTTGGGCGTACATCTTGTCACTAGGGGGTACTTGGCGTGAAAAGGTTGAGAACCACCGAGGAATGGCGATGGCACAATGCATGTTCAACCAGATGCTCCACTCATTATGTGATATGAGGCCCCACTCGTGAGGTTGGTGGCTAGTCCCAGCAGTTGGACTCCCGTCGATCTAATAATCTGTTATCCTGTGACCCATGAGATACTCTAATGGTGACAAGCCAGGGGGGCAGCATTAAAGGCGTTTTCCAGGACCCAGTTGCCCACCTGAATTCACCCTAACTTGTCTGCAGGAGAGAGTTTCCAATATACTTATCTCAGCCTTGCGAGAATCGGCCGCTGTGAAACCCTGTCACATCGCATCATACGTCTCTTTTAGGAATTCCTACATCTGCTGACGTCTCTTTCATCAGTCAGAATACTGGGTTTCCATTCTGGTCTATGGACGGGCGTGTCACTTTCACAGCTCGGGACAATGGCTGGGGGGGGTGTACAGATGATCAAGAACATGGACAAATGTTTTTTATATGAAGTCCTTCACCCCCATTATACCTGTTACTGCAGGAACAATGTCAGAAGATGAGGGACTTCCTAACAAACGCGTCCTGCGACGAGGTGAACCTGGAGTCCAAAATTGAAAAACGAAAAAAGGAGCTGGAGAGGAATCGAGCGAGACGTCAGACTCTCCAAAGTGTCAGGTTTGTTCTCGGTTTCTCACTGCACTGACCGGTTATGGATCAGTCGTCCTTGTTAACATTGGGCACCATGTCCACCTCTTTACAGGCCGGCCTTCATGGATGAGTATGAGAAGCTAGAGGAAGAGCTGCAGAAGCAGTATGAGATCTACATGGACAAGTACCGCAACCTCTGCTTCCTAGAACAGCAGCTGGAGGACCATCATCGAGTGGAACAGGAGCGCTTCGAGGTGAGGACCACGATTTGGTGCAATGGCTTTGTTCCCAATGGTGTAATGGCTTCTGTTTTATTTTTTTGGCACGGGGTAACCTGGCGCAGCGTGCAGCGATATTCTGACTGTCAGCAACCAAAGTAACCTGATGGAAAAGAACTAACGAGTGTGAACAGAGTATAACACTATTCTCACCTCACGTTCATGCTGTACTTTTAGCGGGTATGGTGGGACAGATGTCCATAGGATTAGAGTAGAAGGATGGAGACCATCTTTTTGGCCTCCGCATGGGCAGTATACGTCTGGTATGGAATGGAGTAGTAGCATAAACATATGCGGTTTCTTACACTAGTAGTAATGGATATCTAAAGAGGTCATAACCATAAAGCCATAGCCGTGATGTGAACAGAGCCTTAGACTTCTCCCACACTGTCACCACCCTGAGTTTACAATTTTTAATAATCCGATCATTAACGCACAGTCTCTATGGGTAAAAAATTTCAAACTGATTGTCCACTTGTAAACACGTCATTTTATTTTTATTTTGTTAGATCTATTTTTTTAGATCCAGGTTCCTGTATGTAACAAATTAATTCAATATGTCTTTTTAGTTTATATAGAAGTAAATGATAAAATTCTGTCTGCCCGCAGCTGCCACCAGAGGGAGCTCAGGAACTCACTGCATACTGTTTATACAGTGAACGCTATAATGAGAGAGTTTTAGTCAACTCCTGAGCTCCCTCTAGTGGTGCCTGCAGGCAGATTGAATTTTATCTTGTCAGTTCTGTGTCTTCGGAGGGAATTCTATGGGGTTAAACTGGAAGAGGAGCGACATGGAATCAGTGAGGTGACCATGTCTCGCCTAACTGATATCTTTCAAATATCTTATTTTTTTTTTTTCGCTGGGCAACCCCTTTAAGGTAGAATGATACCTAATGGTCATTGAGACTGTTCTGCTGGAGCTCTCATCATCTCTGGTCATAAATGTGGACCAGCAAGAACCCAGAGGGTAACAAAGATGGCGGTGTTCTCCAAACCTAACCTGGAGCTGCCCACTCCCTTCGCTGTGCCTGTCCTCCAGGAGTGGGCCAGTCTTTCCACATGTGCGCAGCGCTTCTTCTTAGATCCCATCTGTTCATGTTTTTCTTCTATCACGTGGAGATGGCTCTCCTGAGCCCTGATGAGTTCTTCTCTCCTGATCGTTCCCGGCGGCCATAGATCTGTCACTTTCTGTGCCGTAGTGATGTGTTATTCCGCAGAGTACATTTCGGTAACCCAGGAGCTCATCTACTTGACTCCTGAGTACACGTCCTCGGTATGAGGCTGTCAATCACGCCCGGGTGGATTATGTCACTGCTCATTGAAGCGACGATGCTATGAATAAATGCAGGATTTATACATTATCTTTCTGGAAGGAATTCTGATTGAAGTGTCTCCCCCCATAGATTTATATATGAGGCAATTGTTATTCATATTTATGTATGGCATTAAAAGCAATTAAAAACTTTTTATTTTCCCTGCACGTCTACGTCACATCTCCATTAGTCCGTGACAGCGGACCCACAAATTATCGGCTTTATAGAAAGGTTTTAGGAAATTTAAATAAGGTTTTAAGTGACAAGGATGGTACTACCACAACTCTTATGGGAAAGAAAGACCAGACTAAAGAAATCTCATGGTCACTTGGCTTCTTTTTTTTCCATGCAGACAGGGGTGGACTGGGAACCTAAAGTGGCCCCGGAAAAAAAAATACAAAAACACAAAGTGTCCCCATGTAATGCTGGCCCAAGGTGGGACAACACAAGTAGGCGGGGTCAGCCATACCATAGCGAGAAAATACCGTACCAGCATAACCATAAACCACAGTGCAGCACAATATATTCACCCAAATCTGTCCCTCTATGGTGGCCATCAATAGCTGTCCTCCATCTCCAGTTGTCTCTGATTAAGGGAGCATTCACACGACCGTGTTGGTTTTGCGGTCCGCAAATCACGGATCCGTGTGTTCCGTATGTCTTCAGTTATCTTTCCGTTCCGTAAGTCTGTATAATACGGACGTGGTGCTTCCGTGTGTCATCCTTTTTTCACGGTCCGCAAAAAACTGAAATGGGGTTTCCTAGAATGTTTTCAAAAAACGGTTGACATACGGATGCATTTCCGTGTGCTATCCGTTTTTTACGGACCCAATGACTTTCTATGGGGCCACGGACCGCAATTTGCGGCCAAGTATAGGACATGTTCTAAAATAAAAGGAGCGGACACACGGAACGGACAGCACACGGATGACAATGAAAGGCATTCCGCAATTTTTGCGGACCCATAGAAATGAGTGGGTCCGTGCATTGTCCGCAAAAATTGCGGAACGGACACGGAAGAAAAACACGGTCGTGTGAATGCTCCCTAAGATATGCAGTAGGGGACGTGAGAGGTGAGATGTGGGCCACAGCGCTCGTGCGGATGCTGGTCGGGCTACGTGAGTACATACCTGATTCTTACATACTGGTACTTACATAGTTGATACGGTTGAAAAAAGTCCATCAAGTTCAACCAAGGGATAGGTGGGGATGCAAATCCCAGAAGGAAGTGAGACTCAGATTTCTACACGTTTTCATAAGCAGTAATGTCATTTATTTTTAAGAATTCATCTAAACCCTTTTTAAAACCGCCCACTGTTCCTGCTGTGACCACGTCCCGAGGTCGTCTATTCCACAGATTCACCGTTCTTACAGTAAAGAAGCTTTGACGCTTCTGGAGACTGAACTTTTTCCTCTCCGGTCGGAGGCAGTGCCCCCTTGTCTTTTGAGGGCATTTGACATGGAACAGCTTTTCGCCGTATTTTTTGTATGGCCCATTTATATATCTGTACAGGTTAATCATGTCCCCCCTGACGTCTCTTCTCAAAACTAAATAAATTCAATTATTTTAATCTTTCTTTATAACTTAGACCCTCCAGGCCCCTTAGGCTAGTTTCACACTAGCGTTCGGCTGTCCGCTCGTGAGCTCCGTTTGAAGGGGCTCACGAGCGGACCCGAACGCTTCCGTCCAGCCCTGATGCAGTCTGAATGGATGCGGATCCGCTCAGACTGCATCAGTCTGGCGGCGTTCAGCCTCCGCTCCACTCAGCAGGCGGACACCTGAACGCTGCTTGCAGCGTTCGGGTGTCCGCCTGGCCGTGCGGAGGCGTGCGGATCCGTCCAGACTTACAATGTAAGTCAATGGGGACGGATCCGTTTGAAGATGCCACAATATGGCTCAATCTTCAAACGGATCCGTCCCCCATTGACTTTCAATGTAAAAGTCTGGACGGATCCGCTCAGGCTAATTTCACACTTAGCTTTTTTTTGCCAATATAATGCAGACGGATCCGATCGAACGCTAGTGTGAAAGTAGCCTTATCAGTTTAGTCGCTCTCCTCTGTACTTTTTCCAGCTGCAGTGCGTCTTTTCTATGGACTGGTGCCCAGAACTGGACTGCGTATTCCAGATGAGGCCGCACCAACGCTTTGTAAAGTGGTAGTATTACATCCCTGCCCCGCGAGTCCATGCCTCGTTTCATGCATGCCAATATCCTGGTGGCCTTAGAAGCAGCTGATTGACATTGTCTGCTGTAATTTAATCTACCATCCACAAGGACACCCAAATCCTTCTCTATAAGTGACTCCCCCAGTGTTACATCCCCTAGGACATATGAAGCACGGAGATTATTACTACCAAGATGCAGAACTTTACATTTGTCCACATTGAACCTCATTTGCCATGTTGATGCCCAATCACTCAGAGTGTTCAAGTCAGATTGTAGTTTATGGACATCTTCCATAGGCTGTACAGTGCTACACAGCTTAGTGTCATCTGCAAAAATAGATAATGGTGCTATTAATCCCATCCTCAATATCATTAATAAATAAATTAAATAGAGGGCCCAGCACTGAACCTTGGAGTACAGCACTTATAACCTGGACCATTCTGAATAGGAATCATTGACCACAACTCTCTGGACACGGTCCTTCAGCCAGTTTTCAATCCAATTACAAACTATACTTTCCAAGCCTATAGACCTTACTTTACCTATTAAGCGTCTATGAGGGCAGTATCAAAAGCCTTAGCAAAATCCAGAAACACTACATCCACAGCCGCCCCTCTGTCCAGGCTACTACTGACCTCACTACATCCACAGCCGCCCCTCTGTCCAGGCTACTACTGACCTCACTACATCCACAGCCGCCCCTCTGTCCAGGCTACTACTGACCTCACTACATCCACAGCCGCCCCTCTGTCCAGGCTACTACTGAACTCACTACATCCACAGCTGCCCCTCTGTCCAGGCAACTACTGACCTCCCTACATCCACAGCCGCCCCTCTGTCCAGGCAACTACTGACCTCACTACATCCACAGCCGCCCCTCTGTCCAGGCTACTATTCACCTCACTACATCCACAGCTGCCCCTCTGTCCAGGCTACTACTGACCTCACTACATCCACAGCCGCCCCTCTGTCCAGGCTACTACTGACCTCACTACATCCACAGCCGCCCCTCTGTCCAGGCTACTACTCACCTCACTACATCCACAGCCGCCCCTCTGTCCAGGCTACTACTGACCTCACTACATCCACAGCCGCCCCTCTGTCCAGGCTACTACTGACCTTACTACATCCACAGCCGCCCCTCTGTCCAGGCTACTACTGACCTTACTACATCCACAGCCGCCCCTCTGTCCAGGCTACTACTGACCTCACTACATCCACAGCCGCCCCTCTGTCCAGGCTACTACTCACCTCACTACATCCACAGCTGCCCCTCTGTCCAGGCTACTACTGACCTCACTACATCCACAGCCGCCCCTCTGTCCAGGCTACTACTGACCTCACTACATCCACAGCCGCCCCTCTGTCCAGGCTACTACTGACCTTACTACATCCACAGCCGCCCCTCTGTCCAGGCTACTACTGACCTCACTACATCCACAGCCGCCCCTCTGTCCAGGCTACTACTGACCTCACTACATCCACAGCCGCCCCTCTGTCCAGGCTACTATTCACCTCACTACATCCACAGCTGCCCCTCTGTCCAGGCTACTACTGACCTCACTACATCCACAGCCGCCCCTCTGTCCAGGCTACTACTGACCTCACTACATCCACAGCCGCCCCTCTGTCCAGGCTACTACTCACCTCACTACATCCACAGCCGCCCCTCTGTCCAGGCTACTACTGACCTCACTACATCCACAGCCGCCCCTCTGTCCAGGCTACTACTGACCTCACTACATCCACAGCCGCCCCTCTGTCCAGGCTACTACTGACCTCACTACATCCACAGCCGCCCCTCTGTCCAGGCTACTACTGACCTTACTACATCCACAGCCGCCCCTCTGTCCAGGCTACGACTGCCTTACTACATCCACAGCCGCCCCTCGTCCAGGCTACTACTGACATCACTACATCCACAGCCGCCCCTCTGTCCAGGCTACTACTGACCTCACTACATCCACAGCCGCCCCTCTGTCCAGGCTACTACTGACCTCACTACATCCACAGCCGCCCCTCTGTCCAGGCTACTACTGACCTCACTACATCCACAGCCTGCCCCTCTGTCCAGGCTACTATCTGACCTCACTACATCCACAGCTGCCCCTCTGTCCAGGCTACTACTGACCTCACTACATCCACAGCTGCCCCTCTGTCCAGGCTACTACTGACCTCACTACATCCACAGCCGCCCCTCTGTCCAGGCTACTACTGACCTCACTACATCCACAGCCACCCTCTGTCCAGGCTACTACTCACCTCCTCATAAAAACAAATCAGGTTAGTCTGACAACTTCAGTCCTTGGTAAACCCATGCTGGTTATCACTTATAATATTATTTATAGTCACATACTCCTGTATATAGTCCCTTAAGATTCCTTCGTACATTTTTCCCACAACAGAAGTTAAACTGGTCTATAATTACCTGTGAAGGACCTTGATCCCTTTTTGAATATGGGCACCGCGTTTGCCTTGCGCCAATCACTGGTCACTGTACCAGTACCTAGAGAATCCTTAAAAATTATAAACAGGGGCACAGCAATGACTGAACTGAGCTCTTTAAGCACTCTTGGGTGTAATCCATCTGGACCCGGAGCCTTGTTCACATTTACCCTATTTAACTTCTCTTGGACCATATCTACAGTTAGCCAACTGTGTATATCCCTGGATGTACTAACAGCCTCGGCGCCACAGATATCAGCTCCTTTCTCTTTTTTTGTATCCTGTTGTCTCTCTGGTGACGCTCGTGGCACTGGTAGTATTTCTAAAAACACTACCTTGGAGGTCCTGGACTAGAGCTTCTCACCTAGTTCCCTAAAATCGTTTTTAAGGACCTTCCATCTGCCCCTGACTTTGTCATTGGTGTAAATGTGTACCATGACTTACAGCGTTAAATACCGCCAAGAGCTCATAATGTATCTGGCTAGGGGCAGAGAGGAGGGCTTGGTCGGCCCCCCGGGCATCGGTCCCCTGGAAAATTTCCCTGCAAGGTCTATCGCCAATTCACCCCTGCGTGCAGATTTAGAAGTGTGCAGCATTTCAATTACCGTATTTTTCGCTTTATAAGACTCACCCGATGATATGACGCACCCCAGGTTTAAGAGGAGGAAGATTAAGAATTTTATTTCTTTCATCAGACCTCATATCAGATCCTCAGATCAGACCCCCATAAATATCAGGACATCGGATCAGACCCCCATAAATATCAGGACATCGGATCAGACCCCCATAAATATCAGGACATCGGATCAGACCCCCATAAATATCAGGACATCGGATCAGACCCCCATAAATATCAGGACATCGGATCAGACCCCCATAAATATCAGGACATCGGATCAGGCCCCCATAAATATCAGGACATCACATCAGCCCTCCATGTCAGATCCCCATCAGACCTCAGATCAGCCCACGTTGTCAGACCCCCATCAGACCTCAGATCAGCCCACAATGGTAGACCCCATCAGAAGTCGCGCTCCCCTGTCTTCCCGGCCTGCGCTGCTCCGTCACCTGACTGCATGCAGCGTCAGGTCATAGTGCGCACACTACGTCCTGAGACTGTATGCGGCCAGGACAGTGAAGCGCTGGCCCCAGGAAGGAAGACCGGGGAGGGTGAGTACCACAAGAGCTTTGCGGCGCTCCGCTTCCGGCACCTAATTCATACTTCCATAATAGAAGCGCTGACTAGTATTCGCTTTATAAGACGCACGGCCATTTTTCCCCCACTTTTGGGGGGGGAAAAGTGCATCTTATAAAGCAAAAAATGCGGTCTTTCTGCGGATCTTTTGTGCAGAAAAATCTGTGGCAAAACGCAGAAAATCATAAATAGCTGCAGTTTTTGGTACGAAAACGGATCTTCTGCATGTTAACCTGCACCCGTGTGGAGCCCCCTAAAGCTTCCCATACACTTTCAGTAGCTGCCACTTGACTTGATCCTTCTCTGCCTCATACACCTAAAATTGTTGCACGGTACAATATAGATATACACTGTATATACTGTGCGTTTGTGATGTACTGTATACATCAGTCAGTACATGGACATCCCATGACCACTTACCTGGCTACCATGGCTACCAAGGAATGAGCTGGCGGAGCAGATGTCGGCGGGTCTCTAGTGCACAGTGCAGATTGCTGCTGTTATACGGAAGGCTCGTATTGATCCCATATATCTTTAGAAGCCCTGTCTTCCCTCTTAAGAATCCCCCCCCCCCCCCTCCTGCTCCCATCTGCTGAAGAGGCTTCCTTCATTGCCGAGATGATAGAGTTTAGTGGAGCAAACATCCACTTCACACGAGCCGTAATCGCTCTGCCAGGAAACCACCGCTACCAGTGATTGTGTCAGGAGAGATCAATACATCTGCTGGAATTCTATTCATCTGGTCCGAAAAAAAATAGGACAAGCGCAAATCTGAAACATGGACTATGAGTCCATACGAAGAGAGCGGCTGCCTTTATTCCAAGAATTCCAGTCTTTCTGACGAAGATTGTTGCAGGTAAAACCTACAATATATACTGTGTTAGTACAGAGGCCTGGGGGTGGAGCATGACACCAAAGAGAAGACCCCTTGGTCATGCTCCGCCCCCGACACTGGACATGACCTGGACTGGGCATTCTGTATTGCTGACATTTTTTAAAAGGAACACTGCAGGTAAAACCTACATACTTTGTTAGTTCAGGGACCCTGGGGGGCGGAGCATGACACCAAAGAGAGGACCCCTTGGTCATGCTCTGCCCCCGGCACTGCATTGAACATGACATAGTATCTGTTTGTTCCTTTAAAGGGATTGTGCCACACGAACGACATTTTATCATTTATCCAGAGAACAGGTGATAAATGTATCATTGCCGGGGGTCCGACTGCTGGGACCCTCCCAGGAGAACCTGAGTCCAGTGTATGAATGGAGCGTTGGTGCGCATGGGCCTATGGGACTGGGGAATGTGGCGCTCGTCTGTCTTCACCACACCCATAGAGGTGAATGAAGCAGTGGTCACTCATGTGCACTACCACCGCTAGTCGTGGGCCTAACCCTTTGAGAAATGAGACAATGCTATAGAAGATATATATGTGTGTGTGTGTGTATATATATATATATATATATATATACACACGCCGTGTATAGCTTGTGCACTGGTGGGCCCCTGCTAGGGTGTCCTAGGCTTCCTATAGAGAGGACTCTTCCGGTGCGGCTATAATTCCCCCAGGATTAGGTGCCGGCGAGGGGCTGATCAATATGCAGCTGACAGGAGGCGCTGATTATTTCCCGGACCCTCAGTATGAACGCTGATTATAATGTACAGTTTTCCACCTTGTTGATGTGAAGTAAGAGGCATTTATGTCCCTGTGCCTTCAGGAGGACTCTCTAGATGATTTCTACACGCTGGGCTTTTTTCCTAATCAGACATCGCAATGATCAGCCAGTAACCATTCGCCCGCTGCGCTAATCTGCTGTGTGCTGCGCACGGACGAGGCTCATTTCCACCTTCCAGCCTACAGAGCTACAACCTACTGCATAGAGGTAGGCGTTTTTTGGCCTCCATTTACCATATACGCCATATAAAGCTCCCAACATATACTGTATATGGAGGCTGTGATGGATCGTCACCCACAGACTATAATGGCACCCGTGTAATGTATATGTCATGAGCTGCCCGTTATAGCGTAGGGGTGACAGATGCCACGGTTCACATCACATTTTGGCTCTCCTTCCGCCAGGGCGATGCACTTACTTGAAATCAGGCCTCCAGACTTCGTTTGACCTGCTTTTCCATTTTTCCAGTAGTTTGGTAGAGGACGCCATTGTGTTCGGGATTAGAACAACATGGCTGCTTTCTTCTAGAAACAGCAGCACGCCTGTCCAGGGTTGTGTCCACATGCACTGAAGTGAATGGAGATGAGCCGCAGTACCGCATGCAACCTGTGGACGACAAGTGTGGCGCTGTTTTCGGAAGAGAGCAGCAATGCTTTTCAGATCCTGTACAACCCCTGTGGATTTATCTAAGGACATTGAATTTTCAGGGGTTCAACCAAACCTCACAATTAGTAGGGTCCGTAGCGTGCTGTTGGTGTCCTGTTGCTGCCGTTTTTGCATTTCAGTTCCTATGATGGCAGAGAAAAGAGGAAGTGCAGATGCCAGTGTGAACAGAGCCCTATGGACACGTTTAGTATGTAGTCCAGGGCAATAACGCAGTGTGAGCCCTAGTATTGAGCTCAATGCAGAAATCTATATGCAGATAGCTCCTAAGCACCCCCTAGTGGTGGCTGCAGGCAGAGACGTTTTTATCAAGAAACTGCTTATGCTAAATGATGCAGGAGATTTGGAGCTCTGTATGAGGAACATGGCTCCAGACCATATAATAACATATATGTAATTCGACCAAATTACATATATGCTATACGTCGGTCACGTCTCCTGCCGCCAGTGGGATGTTTCGTTTACCGTGTCACCAGCTGTATTAGTCAGGAATAGCTCTGCCTAACTATGGGTTACTTCGCTCATGTGTCTGGGGCAGATCTTAAGTGCCGGGAATCTTCTCCAGATGAATAAACCTGTCTCATCCGATCCTCAGCCATGCTGCCGAACACCATTCCCCCCGCCCTCGGCACATCTGCTCATCTGAGACCTGTCCGCTTTAGTATGTCTGCAGCGGAGTGTCGCCGGCCCGCGGGGCTTTAATGGAGACGTTTACTCTGCTTTCTAAGTAAATGTGAAGTAATATGGGATTCAGGAAAAAGGGTCTTTTGTCACTTTTATCTTTCGAGAAATTTCTAGAAACCATGTTGTGTAATTCTGCTCCAGAAACCTGAATACAGTGCGTGCAGTGATGTCATTGTAGACTAAAACCAAATACAGTGCGTGCAGTGATGTCATTGTAGACTAAAACCAAATACAGTGCGTGCAGTGATGTCATTGTAGACTAAAACCAAATACAGTGCGTGTAGTGATGTCATTGTAGACTAAAACCAAATACAGTGCGTGTAGTGATGTCATTCTATGCTAAAACCAAATACAGTGCGTGCAGTGATGTCATTGTAGACTAAAACCAAATACAGTGCGTGCAGTGATGTCATTGTAGACTAAAACCAAACACAGTGTGTGCAGTGATGTCATTCTATGCTAAAACCAAATACAGTGCGTGCAGTGATGTCATTCTATGCTAAAACCAAATACAGTGCGTGCAGTGATGTCATTGTAGACTAAAACCAAATACAGTGCGTGCAGTGATGTCATTCTATGCTAAAACCAAATACAGTGCGTGCAGTGATGTCATTGTAGACTAAAACCAAA
Source organism: Bufo gargarizans (assembly GCF_014858855.1). Taxonomy (NCBI): domain Eukaryota; kingdom Metazoa; phylum Chordata; class Amphibia; order Anura; family Bufonidae; genus Bufo; species Bufo gargarizans. Next base: position 177,788,810 of record NC_058087.1, on the reverse strand, counting down.
TACAGTGTGTGCAGTGATGTCATTGTAGACTAAAACCAAATACAGTGTGTGTAGTGATGTCATTGTAGACTAAACCCAAATACAGTGTGTGTAGTGATGTCATTGTAGACTAAAACCAAATACAGTGTGTGCAGTGATGTCATTGTAGACTAAAACCAAATACAGTGTGTGTAGTGATGTCATTGTAGACTAAACCCAAATACAGTGTGTGTAGTGATGTCATTGTAGACTAAACCCAAATACAGTGTGTGTAGTGATGTCATTGTAGACTAAAACCAAATACAGTGCGTGCAGTGATGTCATTGTAGACTAAAACCAAATACAGTGTGTGCAGTGATGTCATTGTAGACTAAAACCAAATACAGTGTGTGCAGTGATGTCATTCTATGCTAAAACCAAATACAGTGTGTGCAGTGATGTCATTCTATGCTAAAACCAAATACAGTGTGTGCAGTGATGTCATTCTATGCTAAAACCAAATACAGTGTGTGCAGTGATGTCATTCTAGGCTAAAACCAAATACAGTGCGTGCAGTGATGTAATTCTATGCTAAAACCAAATACAGTGCGTGCAGTGATGTCATTCTACAGGGAGTGCAGAATTATTAGGCAAGTTGTATTTTTGAGGATTAATTTTATTATTGAACAACAACCATGTTCTCAATGAAGCCAAAAAACTCATTAATATCAAAGCTGAATATTTTTGGAAGTAGTTTTTAGTTTTGTTTTTAGTTTTAGCTATTTTAGGGGGATATCTGTGTGTGCAGGTGACTATTACTGTGCATAATTATTAGGCAACTTAACAAAAAACAAATATATATCCATTTCAATTATTTATTTTTACCAGTGAAACCAATATAACATCTCAACATTCACAAATATACATTTCTGACATTCAAAAACAAAACAAAAACAAATCAGTGACCAATATAGCCACCTTTCTTTGCAAGGACACTCAAAAGCCTGCCATCCATGGATTCTGTCAGTGTTTTGATCTGTTCACCATCAACATTGCGTGCAGCAGCAACCACAGCCTCCCAGACACTGTTCAGAGAGGTGTACTGTTTTCCCTCCTTGTAAATCTCACATTTGATGATGGACCACAGGTTCTCAATGGGGTTCAGATCAGGTGAACAAGGAGGCCATGTCATTAGATTTTCTTCTTTTATACCCTTTCTTGCCAGCCACGCTGTGGAGTACTTGGACGCGTGTGATGGAGCATTGTCCTGCATGAAAATCATGTTTTTCTTACCTTGCAGACTTCTTCCTGTACCACTGCTTGAAGAAGGTGTCTTCCAGAAACTGGCAGTAGGACTGGGAGTTGAGCTTGACTCCATCCTCAACCCGAAAAGGCCCCACAAGCTCATCTTTGATGATACCAGCCCAAACCAGTACTCAACCTCCACCTTGCTGGCGTCTGAGTCGGACTGGAGCTCTCTGCCCTTTACCAATCCAGCCATCTGGCCCATCAAGACTCACTCTCATTTCATCAGTCCATAAAACCTTTGAAAAGTCAGTCTTGAGATATTTTTTGGCCCAGTCTTGACGTTTCAGCTTGTGTGTCTTGTTCAGTGGTGGTCGTCTTTCAGCCTTTCTTACCTTGGCCATGTCTCTGAGTATTGCACACCTTGTGCTTTTGGGCACTCCAGTGATGTTGCAGCTCTGAAATATGGCCAAACTGGTGGCAAGTGGCATCTTGGCAGCTGCACGCTTGACTTTTCTCAGTTCATGGGCAGTTATTTTGCGCCTTGGTTTTTCCACGCGCTTCTTGCGACCCTGTTGACTATTTTGAATGAAACGCTTGATTGTTCGATGATCGCGCTTCAGAAGCTTTGCAATTTTAAGAGTGCTGCATCCCTCTGCAAGATATCTCACTATTTTTGACTTTTCTGAGCCTGTCAAGTCCTTCTTTTGACCCATTTTGCCAAAGGAAAGGAAGTTGCCTAATAATTATGCACACCTGATATAGGGTGTTGATGTCATTAGACCACACCCCTTCTCATTACAGAGATGCACATCACCTAATATGCTTAATTGGTAGTAGGCTTTCGAGCCTATACAGCTTGGAGTAAGACAACATGCATAAAGAGGATGATGTGGTCAAAATACTCATTTGCCTAATAATTCTGCACTCCCTGTATGCTAAAACCAAATACAGTGCGTGTAGTGATGTCATTCTATGCTAAAACCAAATACAGTGCGTGTAGTGATGTCATTCTCCGCTAAAACCAAATACAGTGCGTGCAGTGATGTCATTCTCCGCTAAAACCAAATACAGTGCGTGCAGTGATGTCATTGTAGACTAAAAATTCAGCTCTGGATACGGAGCTTTACATAACCCCAGAATATGTAAGACTGTGCCTGATATCATGTGAACTATGCCCAACAGGAGGCAGAAAACACACTGAGGCTGATGCAGAGCAAGCTGAGGGAGGAGGAGAGCAGGCTGCAGAAGTCAGCAAGTAAGATGTCATTACATACTACCTCTGCTACCTGTACGTCACACACCTGTCATCACATACTACCTCTGCTACCTGTACGTCACACACCTGTCATCACATACTACCTCTGCTACCTGTACGTCACACACCTGTCATCACATACTACCTCTTCTACCTGTACGTCACACACCTGTCATCACATACTACCTTTGCTACCTGTACGTCACACACCTGTCATCACATACTACCTCTTCTACCTATACGTCACACACCTGTCATCACATACTACCTCTGCTACCTGTATGTCACACACCTGTCATCACATACTACCTCTGCTACCTGTACGTCACACACCTGTCATCACATACTACCTCCGCTACCTGTACGTCACACACCTGTCATCACATACTACCTCCGCTACCTGTACGTCTCACACACCTGTCATCACATAGTACCTCTGCTACCTGGTAGCGAATTAATTGTTTTATTTGCTCTTTAGATAGCAATGAAGATTCGGATAGTGAGATCCAGGATGACGAAGGCTCTGATGACATGGAGGAGGAGGACAGGAGACTCGGTAAATTTCAGATGGGGCGCAGCATACCCGTACAAGGTACTGGTCTCTAGTATCTAGGATATTCCTGCCACAGAGTTCTGCTTCTTCAGCTGTGAACATCTATCGGCCCCAACAACTGCTCTCTAGCAGCATTAAAGGGGTTGTCTCACTTCAGCAAATGGCACTTATCATGGAGATAAAGGGGCCGGAGATGCTGAGCCTGCGTGCCTATACGCACTCCCACGGTCCCGGCCACCAGAGAGACAGGTGCCTTTTCCTATACTGTGCAAGCACGACCACTGCTGCTGGATTGCAGGGTGGTCGTAACCATGGAAACGAGCAGTGTATAATGTGATGGAAAAATGAATCCAGCCAGCAAAGGAGGCAATATGGACAAAGACAATACATTAGTAAGTGCCTTGTAGTAACTTTCTCAACATGATAAATGCTATTTGCTGAAGTGAGACAATTACTTTAAACTTTCTTTCTGGTGTGTTTGCAAGGCTAGATCTAGGCAGGTATTAATACTGTGTCTTGTAAGGTTTGCTTGTCACTTACTAAGGACTGGGGCAGCACCGCCATTTTTTTTATTTTATTTTTAGATTGAATTAGACTGATTGAATCTATTGAGTGATCGCTGCAGTTAGTGACATTGCATACAACCCAATGTATTCCATGGACTGTAGCAACAGCTCAATAGTTAAAATCAGTCAGTGGCACTGCTGCAAAAATTATCTGTGTAACCCTAGCCTTTGGGCTCATGCTGTATCTGTTTTGCAGTCCGCAAAATGCGGATACCGGCCATGTGCATCCCTCAATTTCTGCGCTTCTCAAAATGCCTACTCTTGTCCGCAAAACAGACAAGAATCGGACATGCTCTATAACAGGGATGGCCAACCTGAGGCTCTCCAGCTGTTGCAAAACTACAACTCCCATCATGCCCGGACAGTCTACAGCTATCAGCCTACAGCAGGGCATGGTGGGAGTTGTAGTTTTACAACAGCTGGAGAGCCGCAGGTTAGCCATGCCTGCTCTATAATGTGTAGCACAGATGCGGAGAGCACACGCATGACATCCATGTTCTGTCTGCATTTTTTGTGGGCCCATAGAAATGAATGGGTCCGTGTGTGATCTGCAAAAAAAATCTGGTCGTGTGCACGGGGCCTTAATCTAGTCATATCAATTGGTTGCGCTTTTTAGGGAGTGTTCAAACTTTGTGTCCATTGTGAGCCCACGGTGCATCTAAAAACCCCACGCCGACCCAGAGATCAGCCCAGTTTTAAATGTCTGCAGGTAAAAGCGCTTTTGCTTAGCAGCGGGCATTTATAAACCTGCCAGTCTCCATCTGGACGCAGTTTGCGGTCACAACATGTGAACACAGCCTTAAAGTCTCTGTGCAGTTCTAGATCTAAAGGGAACTAGTCACTAAATATGATGTCTGAGCTTTCATTCATTTACGTTCCTGCTCATTCTGGGCTGTGACGTCCCGGGAGGCGGTCCTATCAGTGATTGACAGCCTTCCCTCTATGGCTGTGTATACAGAGAGAGCTGTCAATCACTCAGAATTCTACTGATGGAAAACCCCTTTAAAAATGGCATCAATACAGGAACATCTGCATATAAAAATTGGATGTGTGAATAAAACCAGTTCAGCGTGTAAGCGTGAATGAGCCCCATAACCTTCATTACCGCAGTGTCTCATTTACACATTGTAATGAAATTAATGATAATAGGAAGTATGCGCTCACTCAGAGCGAGAGGCAGATGCGATCTCGCCCCATAGATAATGAATGTGTTGTTACAGGGAGGGGCGCCCGCATTGTGGGGACCATGCAAGGAGGAGACAGCGATGAGGTAAGTGACTGGACAGAGGAGCTTTAACGTATCTATTCAGAATTCAAAGTCTGCCATCGGGTGAAGGTCCGAGACGCAAAAAAAACGGAAGGAGGGACAACACCAGTCGCATTTAGTGCTGCAGCAATTATTTTTTTTGCAATAAGCCACACCTTTAAGCCCACCTGATCCCCATTCTGACGACCCTACAGTAATAGTATCCCCTTAAAGCCTACCCAACAGTAAGAAGGTCTCTCTTGGTGTCACCTAACAATAATGATGCCCACTAAAAGCCACCCTCACAGTGGAATGGCGCTCAAGTGCCCCACACACAGAATTAGGCCCCCTAAAGTGCCTCCAAAGCAAAGTGATGTTCTCTAAGTGCCCCCTTCATAAAGTACAATGCCCCCTGACAGAGTGTTGTCTTCTTAGTGATCCCAGTGTGATGCCCCAGTAGGTGGCCCCTACACAGTGCTGCCTTCTCAAGTGCGCCCACATAGAGTCAAGGCCCCTTAAGGGCCCCCCTACACAGTGATGCCACCGACAGGGGAGTAGCTATAGGGGAAGCAGCTGCTTTGGGGCCCAAACTTAGAAGGGGCCCATCCAGAAGGAGGACTAAAACAGTATTATACAATGACATTATATACAGTGACAATGTGGGAAACGGACAGCTGCTGGGCCTTAGTCTCAGAGAGCAATCGGGAGTGAGGGTTGCACAGGAGAAAGGGGTTATGAGGAAGTTGCTGTGGGACCCAGTCATTTCTAGTTATGCCACTGGCCACCCTCATAGTTATGCCCCCTTTTAGTGGTCCCCTTTACATGGTTACGCCCCCTTAGATGGCACCGCACACAGTGATGCCCCCTTTAGTGGCCCCACACACACACATATATATATATATATGCCCCCCACCTAATCACAGACTTATGCCTCTAGTTTAAATACTCGCCTATCCCTAGCAGAGCACGTCCGCTCCTTCTTGTGCTCTGCCGTCTGTGGCTCAGCATAGGGAATGGTGAAGCTGGGGGCGATCGGTTCCCTGCTTCACCGTTGTATTCAACTGTATCTGCGTCTTCAGGGTGCAGATACATTTGAAGGTGGGAAATGCAGGGTTCCTACCGTATACCAGATCGAGCCATCTATATATACTGCAGCCTAGTGGCTGAGCAAAGAAACTACAATCGCTGCAAATAGGTTTCATTATTATGCATTTATATGGCACCGTCTTTGTCCGTACAGCGGTAGAAGTTTAAAGGGGTTGTCTCAATATGAGCAATGTCCAATGACCGGAGGTGTGACCGCAAGGGCCCCGCACATTGCTAAGGCTAGTTTCTCAGTAGCATTAACACTATCTTGCAGAGGAACAGCCTGCCAGAGTTCATAGCTGGAAAGGGCCGGAGCATCGCCAGGCCCCATTGTTTATAATGGGACCTGCGGGGATCAGGACTGTTTCCGGCATGAGTGCTGGGACTTAGTATTGAGCAAACTTGAGTTTTTTAAGTTCGGCTTACAAGGTTCGGGTTATCGAAGAATTCTGGTATGGATTCCGCCACCACGGACCATAAGCTATGGTCCGTGGTAGCGGATTTCATAACATAATTCTTAGATAACCCGAACCTTGTACGCCAAACTTGAAAACACCAGTTCGTTCATCGCTACTGGGATTCAGTCTGACCAAAAAAATAAAATAAAATGGTGCTTCCTAACGATGACGTAATGAGACAACCACACAAATGCAGTCCAGAGTATTGGAAGTCCAGGCGCCTGCACAGTTTCTTACATCCAGTAATCTGGAACGTTTGGTGAGCCACTAACTGTTCTTATTTTCTGGAATAGTTGGATTTTAATGCATGATGTAGTGACCCCATTACAATCCAAGTACTGTAGACTTAAGGGTTGTCAGGGGGAGGCTTCCATACAGGTGAGAGCATAGTCTGGATACCCACGTTAGACGTCACCAGGTAGACTGCTTATTTCATCCATCCCAGTTCTCCATTTCCCTCATCAGTGACTGGTCGTGTGCTCTCCTTCTCTCCGCTCCTCATATCTCATGTCTTCTTTTTATCTCCTTGCTAGTCATTACATGGAGGCGGGCGACACTCCTGCCATTATAAGTAATACTGAGGCTGTCCGCAGCCACCAGCAGGTTGGTACATGCACCTTACCCGCAGGAGCACCCATAGACCCATCCTTACTGTGGTGTCAGATGAGGCTCAGACCATTGCATCATGGGAGAGATGCTTGTACTAATATTTCACCATCGCTTCTTCACACAGGACGCCTTAGAGGACAGTGAGATGGATGTGGATGATGAAGATGATGAGGAGGACGATGATGAGGACGACGATGATGAGGAAGAAATCATGAGGGCAAGGGGTCCCAAGAGAGACTTGGGAAAGCCCAGCAGACTATTGCGACAAAATGAGTCATTTGTGGAGAGTGACAATGACTTCTAACATGGTGCATGCTGATCACAGCAGTTCTTAAAGGGGTTCAGTCAGCTCTTCTTACATGTCTGTTTCAGTAAAAACCTTGTATTCGCCCAAAAATGTTAACTCTGGGGCATCTTTTCTTAGTTCTCTGCATTGTGCTGTTCCTCTGTTAATCCTCCTAGAAAGGTATGGATAAATTGACACTATCCGGTCAGTGCTGTGCTGGGACACACCCTATGGGGTCAGTTTATTCATCCATTTCCTTAAAGGGGTTGTCAAAGTTATTTTTAATTATAACGTATCCCCAGGATAGGTCATCAATATCCGATCGGCCGGGGTCCGACACCTGGCACACCCGCTGATCAGCTTTTTGAGGAGAGAGGCCGCACTCCATGCTCACATGTTTACCTGCTCGCCGTTGCATCTGCAGCGGTGAATAGGACAGCTTAGGGTCCATTCACACATCCGCAATTTCGTTCCGCAGAATGGAATTGCGGACCCGTTCATTTCTATGGGGCAGCACGATGTGCTGCCCGGATATGGAATTGCGGACCCGCACTTCCGGGTCCACAATTCCGTTCCCGAAAAAAATAGAACATGTCCTATTCTTGTCCGCAATTGCAGACAAGAATAGGCATATTCTATTAGTGCCGGCGATCTAACCGCAAAATGCGGAACGCACATTGCTGCTGTCCGTGTTTTGTGGATCCGCAAAACACACACAGATGTGTGAATGGACCCTTAGGTGTAATTACACCTGATCATCGCTGCGGATGCGACGGCGAGCCGGTAAACAATGAAGAGGAGGCAGTGCTGGCACGGCAAACAGCTGATTGGCCAGGCGTCAGACCCCCACCGATCTGATATTGAATACCTATCCTATGGATAGGTCATCAATAAAAATAACTTGGACAACTCCTTTAAGGAATAACAAAGGAACAGCAACAGTTGTAAGATAAGATGTCCCAGAATTGGGGAACAAAATATGGACCTATCCATTGCTACCCCAGGCACAGGGCCCTGTAGGGTCATGTATGAATTTAATACCCAACGATCCATTGCTTCATTCTGGAGAAAAAATACTTGTAATCCTTATGTAAATGAGCAGTTAAGTGCACTGAGGGCGGGCCCAAGCACTGTGCACCCTTGCTTCCTCTGCCAGCCCCTCCTTCTCCTTGATTGACAGCATCAGGTTGCTGCATAGTCACTTTGCCTGGCCCTGTCAATCAAGGAGAGGGAGGGGCTGGCAGAGGAAGCAAGAGGAGCGCAGAGTAGTTTGGGCCCGCCCTCAGTGCACCTAACTTCTCATTTGCATAAGGATTTAAAGTACTTTTCCTCGAGAATGAGGCAACGGATCGCTAAGTGAAAGGTATCATTACATCCAGATCAGGCATTGTGCCTGGTGTAACAGTGAACTTCCTGTGACACACTCCCTTTAACTGACCAAGTGGGGAAACACTGTTACCTTCCTCCAGATTTCTTGTATTTATTCACCCTTTGTTTATTACCAGTTTGTACACATTTTGTTTAAAAATACAAAAGAAACAAAGAATATTGTGCCGATTCTCCATATTTCCCTATGAAAGAAAGACAAAGGAGAGGACATTCTAGAATATATGATAAGCGGACTCAGTGTGGGGGGGGTGGTGAGGCTACTTGACTCTAGTTCAAAATCTGTAACGGGCCCCCTACCTGCCATGTGTCATATGTAGGACTCGTCTCATGTGTGGCCCCCTCTTGCACCAGCTTTTAGGTGCAACCCCTGCTCTCCATTCCATTGAAGGTCTCATGCACATGACCGTATCCGTTTTACAGATGCGTCTGTGAGCAATCCGCATTTTTGTTGGCGGTTCCATTGACTTCAACGGGTCCGTGGGCCGCATTTTGTGGACATATTCTATCTTTTTGCAGAAAGCACACGGATGATCCTTGTTCTGTATGTCCGTTCTGCACAGAGATAAAACATGTCCTATGCTTGGCAGCAAAACGCGGACCACAGACCCACTGCAGTCAATGGGTCCACAAAAAGGCGGCTGCAGCACGGACAGTATCCATATTTGCAGACGGCAAAATACTAAAGGCTTTTTGCATAAGGCCTAAATATGATAGAACAACCAAGCAATCGTTTTGGAATTTTGTTTATTTTTTTTTGTTGCAAAAATGGAAAATTGTTGAATAATTTAAAAAGGTAAATGCCCAAAAAATGGGGAAAAACGGAACCTTCAGTAGAATTTGTAAGGAAGCGTTTAATGAACTTGCTAATGCTTAGTAGGCATCGTCCTTATGGTTCCTCCAGCGTCCATCATGAGTGATCTCCTCTGGTCAGGTGGCTTCTCATATGTTCACTTGGCAGTGCGGAGCTTCGTTCTTCAGCGTATCCGAAATGACCTTGGCTCCAGATTGGCCAATGTGGTTTCCCTGTAAACTGATTCGATAGAGATATGATAAGATATATCGGAATGGCAGGTGGAATATTTGCCCATGATCATGTCCTTGGCATCTATCTCGTATAGCACCTCACCCCCGCCCCACTGCCGGCTGTCACTCTGTGCCCCCTGTAGCGCCACCACAGCAGAAGTGAAGTATTACCTTACACCAGGGATGTCAAATTCGTGGCCCTCCAGCTGTTGCAAAACTACAACTCCCATCATGCCTGGGCATACTACAGCTATCAGGGAATGATGGGAGTTGTAGTTTTGCAACATCTGGAGGGCCATGAGTTTGACATCCATGCCTTACACAGTTCTCATAGAGCTCCATCCACTTAACGGTGTCCTTTTTACTCCTCCAGCGTAGATTGCACTTTCATACAGATGGCCACCGCAAAAAAAAATCCAGTTCTTACAATTTATTCCCTACCCACAGGGTAGGCGATAACTATGGGAAGGGGGTCCTACTGCTGGAACCCCCACTAAGCACAAAACCTGGGAATTCACGTCTCTACTGTTTCCAGAGCTCCCATAGAGATAAATGGAGCAGAAGCTTGCCTGCTCTGCCTACATTTCAGGAGAGGGGGGGGCTTCTAGGGGCCCCGTTCTCTCCTACTGCTGGGACCCCCTACCAGTCTAATAGTTATCTCCTGTCCTGGAATACTTCTTTAAGCTGGCCATACATGTTAGATGTGTTAGCCTAACCAGTGTATGGACGCCTCCCCAACAGTAGATGGAGGGAGAGTAGGGTCAGGCATGTTCAATTTCAACAAACCCGATCCTTTTGTTCTTGGGGAACTAAGACGCCACTGCATCGGACCATGCCTATGTAGAGGGGGATCGGAAGAGAGAACGGTCAGACCAGCAAGCAGTCAGCTGACACTTGTGTATGGCCCGGTCTCACTGATAGAGGAGAGTCCTGAATTAACCTCTGTTAATTCCACAATACACGGTCATATATGAGAAGACGTACCTGAGGGAAACAAGAGACGGGTTTGCAGAGACTGCACTGGCAATACAGATGGCGCCGTCCATACCTATGGAGTTTTCTTGCAAGCTGGAAAAACAAGATGGCTGTTCGCTATGGTAGGTCTTAATAAGCTGTATGTAGGATCTGTACCTGCCTGCCTCACATTATAGACCTTACTTTAGAATCTGCAGGGTGTTGTTAACCTTCAGCGCAGCCGCCAAGGGCCTTAGCTCCTCGAAGCCCAATATTGTTCCCTCGTAAACTGAAGGTGTAAAAAAAAAAACATTGGAATCCATGCCAAATAATTGGGAGCCACACCCTTCCCAAAAACATGTGCTTCCCCAGAGGTACTCACTCGAGTGTGGTCAGATTCCTATTCACCATTAAGGCCTCTGCTAGGGACTGTGCCCCTGAAGGTCCGACAGCCGCTCCCTGCAGACTGCGACATAAAGAAGAAATGATAACCAGACATGGAAGAGAATATATTGGGCTGAGGTTTAGGGCCCATTCACACATGGCAGATATGTTATAATATGACTGAAAATCAGTTCAGTTCATTTGAATGAAAATTGCATAAATTTTATTTTTCTATTACTGGTCACTGAAGTACACGCAACACACTGACATTTCCTCTAATTGACTTTTTAGTTTTGCTTTGTAGATTGGGACAGAGTCAGCAGAGCCATCTCATTATTAGAGGGATGCATTTAATAACAGCTCTATTCTGCCGGAGGCCTACATAAGGGTAGGTTTACATTAGCAGCAGTTACCGTATCTGGCATAGCCAGACACCGCTGAATCTCCAGTCACCATAATGGGATCTGACGGCTTTCCAGTAAAAATGCTTGCATTCTGTCGGAAACCCGCCGGATCCCATTAAAGTGAATGGGGATCCAGTGGTGCCCAGCAGTGTCCAACTAAGCCGAACACGTTAACTCCAGTCTGCTCCCGTCCCGTCACCGACTACAGGATTTACCTACTGCCGATGTGAACCTACCCTTAGACAGGCAAGATATACAGATAAGGCTCTGTATGCAGCTCCCCTGCCACCTCCAGTCTCTGGGCATTGCGCCACTACTTCCTGGAGACTATATTAGCCTATGGGCTCATGCCCACGACCGTATGCCCTCCGAGACATGTGGCCATATGTCCCGGAGCGGCATACATCATGTCATAGGTTACCATGATGCTGTGCGCATCGGGTCGCCCGCGTAGCTATTGTCCCACACTCATAATATCATATCTCGGAGGGCATACGGTCGTGTGCATGAGCCCTATTGGCTGGAACAGAAACCTCCAGCACTCCAGATGTTCTGAAACTACAAATCCCAGAATGCTCTTTTCACTTATATGGAAGTTACAAGAACAGCCAAGCAAGTGTGTATGCTGGGAGTTGTAGTTTCACAGCATCTGGAGTGCCGTAGGTTGCTGACCCCTAGTCTATGAACATATTTCTGACCATTTACACACATTCATAAATGACACCATGTTGGTTGCTTATTCCGGCTTCTCAGACCTATAATTGGATTTTGAGGCCATGTGGTCACTTTCCCTCACCTCACCATGTCCTCCTTGCCCTCTTCAGGTGCTCCTCATCCTTCTCATGACCATCTGACTTTGTGTTACCCATTCTATGTCATTACTTCCACAATTCTTATTTTGTAACCTGATTCCTAAGACTTACTAAAGAGCAGAAAGCGTACAGTTCTCTTGCAGGGCACTTGCCAGTGCCCCCGTGCCCTCATCTCCAATGGCATTTTCCTGCAAGCTAATCAGAAAAAAAAAATCATCTCCAGTTAAGTAGAAAAATCTTCCTACCTATTCAGATATACATTGCGGTAGATACCTTACTACCCCACCCTAATTTGTCAGGGCCATGACTGAATGAACTTGAGCAGAGGATGTCCTATTTGGCAGCCTGAAATGTGTTGACCAGGTATCCCTTCCCTTCTTCCACTCCACTTAGTGGGTACATTATTTAGCAGGGGCGAAACTGCCAGAGTGGAGAATATGAAATATCTGCCTCGTCCAAAGCATGCTGGGAAGGAAACTCTGAATTAAAAATAGTATTTAAAAAATGGCTGCCTATAGTCTCCAGCAGGGGGAGCTCATGGCATAGAATTTATACAGTGAGATCTGTTCTAAAACTATACAGTGAGCTCCCTCTAGTGGTGGCTGCATACAGTCAAATTTATCATTTTGCTCTATGTGGGGGGATTAGGAGCTTTGGATAAGAAAAAGAATTGAGCTCTGATCCCTATAGGAAATTACTCACCACAAAATAGTGAATGTTGTTGTGAAAGTTGGACAATCACTTTAAGGGGGTTCTCTGGGATTAACATATTGATGACCAATCTTCAGAATAGGTCATTAATATGAGATAGCTGGGGGTCCGACTCGCGACACCCCAGCCAATGCACTCTGGTGAGCAATGCGGCCTCCTCACAGCTTACCAAGCACAGCGCCCTACATTGTATAGTGGCTGTTCTTGGTATTGCAGCTCATTCACTTCAATGGGGCTGAGCTGCGCCTAGGCCATGTGACCGATGAAGGTGACGCCACATGGCCTAGGAAGAGGTCTGAGTGCTGCAGCCTCTTAGTACAGTTGATTGGCGGGGGTGCCGGGAGTTGGAACCCCACTGATCTCATATTCATGATCAATAGGAAAATCTCGGAAAACCTCTTTAAGTGAATAGTTGCTGTCACCTCTGCTCCCTCCTCTTTTCTGGATACTGGTAGAAAACCAGAAGTTCATTTAACCCTTGTTTATTCATGGTGTCTGCGTTTGGTTTCTGTTCATACTTACTGCAAGCAGCGTAGACACTGGTTAACACGAAGGGCTCCGGCAAGTGACCGCGCTGACCCCACCCCCAGAAAATTCCACTGGAGACTGAAGGAGAGAAAATTCACAGTGTAAAAAAGGTTTTCCACAGTGAGAATGAGTTTTTAAATGGCAGAATGAGTTAAAAATGTAAAAAAAAAAAGAAGCATTACTCACCTCACTGATCCCCTCGGATACACCTTTCCCCGCTACTCTTCACTACCTGCTCTCGAATCAACACGCAATAAATATCTGGAGGTGCCTGCTCAGCTAATCACGGACTGAGGCAGGATACTGCTGTGGCCACTGATTGGCTGAGCAGACATCTTCAGTCATTTACTGTGTGTTGATGCAAGAGCAGGAAGTGGAGAGTATTGGGGGATCAGTGAGGTGAGTAATGCAGCTTTTCTTTTCTTTTTATCATTCTGTCCTCTTTTAACAAAAAATCTCCACCTCAGAAAACACCTTTTAATAAGTTGCAACCTACTCTAGGAGGTAGTAGAGACATATAAACACCAGGAGGAAGGGACCCCGGGCATGCTTTCCAGCTTTCTGATACTTCCATAGACATGCAGATAATATATTATATTAGTACTCATAATTTGTGTCTGGCTTTTGATATGTTGGTCCATTAGGACAGAGAGGGGGGCCCCTATCTATGCTGTCCATATGCCCTACCTCTCGAAGAGACAGCTCCTTCAAGAACATGGCCTGAATGACAAAAGCAGGAAAAGGCCAGTTTATGACTGACATCCACTGGGAGAACTTACTGCAGAGACTCCAGACTCCGATTCTCCCTCAACGCTCGTGAAAGAGCCTCCACGCCTTCATCGTGCAGCAGGTTCGCCGTCAGACTGTAAGGGGGTCACAAATATACTGCATTTTAATTTCTGCTTCTTTATCGTACAGGTTAGTACATAAGGCAGGGGTGCAACTTATAAACCTCACGGACATCCCGGGAGGAAAGAGCATGCTCCGTGACCGCACTGGATCCAATATGGCTGAGAATGGTGACAACTTCCTGCAGCTCTGAGCCACATATGGCCGTTCTACCAAGGATGATTCAGAAGCACATTAGATGAGACAAGTTTCTAGAACACATTCATGGAGGACTTTCCCAATGTAGAGGAGGCAGGTGCATTCACCCTCCATGGAAGTCTATGGAGGAGGAGGAAAGTTCCTAGAGCAGACTATGGTGGAAAGTAACCATGTGCACCCCCTTTTATGCACAGTATCTGACATTTGCACCTCCTCATAGGTTTCTATGCCAAGCAATTATATTAAAAAATTATATCCATTTAAAAAGCAATGTAGACACCACAGAGTACAGAGAAAACGTGAACAGGAAGATTTCCTAATTAGTATTAGTATCCCTTTGAGCGGTTGACCATACGTACTCCAAGTGTGTCAGAGTGGTGTTTTTTTGGAGAGACTGTGCCAAGGCCTGAGCGCCCTCAATGCTGATGGAGTTCTCCCTCAAGCTGAGGAACAAGGAGGAGAAGACAATCATATTATGCCGTACATACTAACAAGTCAATGTCTATAGGACTCCGAAACGTGGGAGACTCACTTAAGATGTTTGAGACCGTGGTTGAGGCTCAGGCCGCTGGTCAGGGACTTCAGGCCATGATTACTGATGGAATTACTCTGCAGGCTGAACATAAATGATGAGAAGATCCCTCAGAAACGGGAAATCCACAAAACCCAACATGAAGTGGAAATAAGCAAGAGGGACATGCCACCTCTTTTTAATTGTAGAAACTTAAAGGGGTGTTCCATCTGTACATTTACGGCATATCGGTAGGATACTCCATAAATATCTGATAGATGCAGGTTCCATCTCTGAGACCCGCTCCTTTATCAGGAATGGGGGCCTGTTGCACGCGGTCGGGAATTGAGAGGTGGCTGCTCATGCTCATGCGCATCTTCAATAGCACTTCCAAAAATAGTCAGACCAGCGTTGTCCTATATGGGATACTTATGGCATATCCACATACCCTATAACAGGGTAATTATTTCCATAAATGGCAGCTTATAGGCAGTGTCTGGCATTGCAGTATTCTATTATAGGGGGTTGAGCTGCAATACTAGACACAGCCCCTGCAGAAGAGTGGCGCTGTTCCCAAGAAAGAAAAGATGATCCTGTTTTCCTAACCTTACAGAACCCCTTTAAGGTTTTTCTAAAGTTCTTCCCCATTTCTTCTCCACCCTTCCTTCCATTACTCCCAGGTATGACTTACTCAAGGGTGATTAAACTTGCGTTTGCGGCGAGAGCTTCAGCCAGAGCCGCAGCTCCTCGGTCACCTAGGTTGTTGCTTGATAACCTGTAGGAAAAACCAGAGGAGGTGAAATCAGGAGTGAGCTCCTCAGCACGACGCCACATGGTGGGCAGACAGATCACTGACCACAGCTCCTGGAGGACCTGGTTCTCCTTCAGACTGGAAGCCAGGCTCTCCGCTCCAGCAGCTTCAATGCAGTTCTTCTCAATACTGGAGGGTGACAAGAGAGTTTATCTTTGCTGGATAGATAAAACAAGGATCATAACATGGGACCCCATTGTGGGGGAAGAGCTATAGTAGTTACACTTGGCCCTGTTGCATGAGGGGGTCCTAAAGGCTCCTTGGCCACATAATAAGAAGGCACCAGTATTATTAATTGCACGTGGTAGGTGGGGGCCCAGGAGCTTCACATTACACTTAAACAGGCTTGGACTGGCCCATCGGGGAGGCGGGGGACTCCTGCGCCCAGAGATAAGACAGAAGAGTAATTATTTATCTTGTTTCTCAGGAGAGATAGTTATTGTAACCACTAGGTGGCAGTATACACAGCGATGCAGCCTCCTACTGGTGTAAATTGTTCAGGAGGCCCTGCAGTATCTTCTAAGCTTCCCGGCTGCTGGCATTGAAGGAGGAGAGAACATGTCGGGCCATCCTCCTGCCCTCCCTGCTGTCAGAAAACTGTGGTTGCTGGAGAGAAGGACTCCTCTGCGGTGCTGGGCTGATTTCTCAGGTGTGTGACAGTAGTGAGCTGTCGGAGACTGTAAGGGGGAAATAGGGGATTTGCTTATAGCAGACTCATATCTGTGTATGTGTGCTGCTCTCTGCAGAGTTCAGAGTGGCATTGGGGGGACTCTGCCCTAGGTCCCCTCAATGACTCTGCTTTATGTCCACAGAGGTCCCCCACTCTAAATGCACCCCTAATATTGCCTCTTCTCCAGTTACCCCTGCTCCAGGATCCCCACTATTACCCTGCCTCAGGTGACCCTCTGCTTCAGTTATGACCCTCCGTTTGTGCCCTTTGCTCACGTTGCTCCTCTAGCGCCTTTGCTTGGGCTTTGTTAAAGGTTGTGACCTGCAAAGAGGGTTGGACTTATGCCCAAAAATTCTGCACAGTGCGTCCCATTCTCCAGTATTGACACGTATGGTTTACATGGCGGCAGTGATGATATTCCGTATTTACAGGCATCACTGCTGCCATGTAAAGAGATACTGGTGGTGGAGGATTTAAAGGGGTTGTCCAGGTTTTCAAGTTATCCTCTCCACACCATAGGGCATAACTATATGATTAGTGGGGTCCGATTCTGCGACCCCCACTGATCCCAGGAACGGGTCCCGTTCCCCCTTTTTGATGGTGTGGCAGGCCACGCATACGCCCTGCTGCTCCATTTATTCTATTTGGGACTACTGGAAATAGCCAGCGCTGTACTCCGCCATCTCCAGCGACCCCATAGAGAATGGATGGAGAGGCAGGGCATATACTCGACCTGCCACTCAGTTAAGAAGGGGGATCAGTGGGGGCTCCAATGTTCAAACCCCCACGCATCACTAAGTTATCCCCGATCCTGTGGATAGAGGATAACTAGAAAAGTGGACACAGGCCCTTTACCAGGCGAGCATTTCTATTTTAGTTTGACACATATTTTGGGCCAGATTTTTATTAATTTTTTTTACACCCAAAGAAAACCTTTTAAGGATAGGGAATGTGAAAAGGTGAAACAGCTATGACACGACAGGTGATAAGTGTCTGATTGGTGGGGGTCTGACTGCTGGGACCCCAATGATCAAGGGAACGTGGTCGAGACCCTTGTGTACATAGATTGGTGGTAATGTAATTGAATGTCTCAGGACCCCTTTTTTCATGATCAGTGGGTGTTCCAGCAGTCAGACCCCAGCAATCTGATATTTATTACCGATCCTGTAGATAGGCGATAGGTCATAATAGGTCATTACCCTTTTAATAATAATGTAGATTATGTGCAATCTGAGGAGGTTATGATTTGGTAAATTTCATGCCAGACATTTATGCTTAAAGGGGTTAAAGGGTTTGTCTCACTTCAGTAAATGGCATTTATCATGCAGTTGATACAAGGCACTTACTAATGTATTGTGCTTGTCCATATTGCCTCCTTTCCATCACATTATACACAGCACGTATCTGTGGTTATTACCACCGTGTAATCCAGCAGTGGTGGCCGTGCTTACACACTATAGGGCAAGGCTGGAAGTGTGCATAGGCCAACACCTTTACCTATAGTGTGGATTACATGGTGGTAATAACTACGGATACGTGCTGTGTATAATGTGATGGAAAGGAGGCAACATGGACAATCACAATACATTAGTAAGTGCCTTGTATTAACTTTCTGTACATGATAAATGCCAATTGCTGAAGTGAGACAACCCCTTGAAGTGTGCTATACTTAATAGGGTTAGGCATAAATGTCTTGGTGTGTGTATTGCGTGTTTCCTATGTGTGATTGGTGTGTGCTATATATGTTCTATGTACAGTGGCGGAAATAATTATTTGACCCCTCACTGATTTTGTAAGTTTGTCCAATGACAAAGAAATGAAAAGTCTCAGAATAGTATCATTTCAATGGTAGGTTTATTGTAACAGTGGCAGATAGCACATCAAAAGGAAAATCGAAAAAATAACTTTAAATAAAAGATAGCAACTGATTTGCATTTCATTGAGTGAAATAAGTATTTGAACCCTCTAACAAAAAAAGACTTAATACTTGGTGGAAAAACCCTTGTTTGCAAGCACAGAGGTCAAACGTTTCTTGTAATTGATGACCAAGTTTGCGCACATTTTAGGAGGAATGTTGGTCCACTCCTCTTTGCAGATCATCTCTAAATCCCTAAGGTTTCGAGGCTGTCTCTGTGCAACTCTGAGCTTGAGCTCCCTCCATAGGTTTTCGATTGGATTAAGGTCCGGAGACTGACTAGGCCACTCCATGACCTTAATGTGCTTCTTCTTGAGCCACTCCTTTGTTGCCTTTGCTGTATGTTTTGGGTCATTGTCGTGCTGGAACACCCATCCACGACCCATTTTCAGTTTCCTGGCAGAGGGAAGGAGGTTGTCGCTAAGGATTTCACGATACATGGCTCCGTCCATTTTCCCGTTTATGCGAATAAGTTGTCCTGTGCCCTTAGCAGAAAAACACCCCCAAAACAAAATGTTTCCACCCCCATGCTTGACGGTGGGGACGGTGTTTTGGGGGTCATAGGCAGCATTTTTCTTCCTCCAAACACAGCGAGTTGAGTTAATGCCAAAGAGCTCTATTTTGGTCTCATCAGACCACAGCACCTTCTCCCAGTCACTCTCTGAATCATTCAGGTGTTCATTGGCAAACTTCAGACGGGCCTGCACATGTGCCTTCCTGAGCAGGGGGACCTTGCGAGCCCTGCAGGATTTTAATCCATTGCGGTGTAATGTGTTTCCAATGGTTTTCTTGGTGACTGTGGTCCCTGCTAATTTGAGGTCATTAACTAACTCCTCCCGTGTAGTTCTAGGATGCTTTTTCACCTTTCTCAGAACCATTGACACCCCACGAGGTGAGATCTTGCGTGGAGCCCCAGAGCGAGGTCGATTGATGGTCATTTTGTTCTCCTTCCATTTTCGAACAATCGCACCAACAGTTGTCACCTTCTCTCCCAGCTTCTGGCTAATGGTTTTGTAGCCCATTCCAGCCTTGTGCAGGTCTACAATTTTGTCTCTGACATCCTTGGACAGCTCTTTGGTCTTTCCCATGTTGGAGAGTTTGGAGTCTGCTTGATTGATTGATTCTGTGGACAGGTGTCTTTTATACAGGTGACTAGTTAAGACAGGTGTCCTTAATGAGGGTGACTAATTGAGTAGAAGTGTCTAACCACTCTGTGGGAGCCAGAACTCTTAATGGTTGGTAGGGGTTCAAATACTTATTTCACTCAATGAAATGCAAATCAGTTGCTATCTTTTATTTAAAGTTATTTTTTCGATTTTCCTTTTGATGTGCTATCTGCCACTGTTACAATAAACCTACCATTGAAATGATACTGTTCTGAGACTTTTCATTTCTTTGTCATTGGACAAACTTACAAAATCAGTGAGGGGTCAAATAATTATTTCCGCCACTGTATCAGTGGTGTATGTGCAGTATGTGACATATGCATCAGTGGCATGTGAGCCACGTAGAAGTGTCTTGTGTGCCACATGTGTCCGATGAGTGATCGGTGTGCGCTGCATGTGTCTTGTTTCTGACTGACTTAAGTGCATTGTGCTGTGAGTGTCGGCCATCATACTTCATCTGTAATATTCCTGTTATCACTGTAAGGGCTCATGAACACGACTGTTGGATGCTTTGCAGTCTGCAAATTGCGGATCCGCAAAACATGGATCCCGGGTGTGTGCATTACACATTATGCGGAACAGAACAGCCTCTAATAGAACCGTCCTGTCCTGTCTGTAATGCCGACAGTAATAGGACATGTTCTATCATTTTGCAGAACGGCCATGCGGACAGACAGACACGGAATGCACACGGAGTCATATTTTTGCGGCCCCATTGAAGTGAAGGGAATGGTACAGACATGGGAAAAAAAATAAGTTAGTGTGCAGGAGCCCTAAGGTGGGCCCCCAGAATCAGTTACACTGGTGCACTTTAAGTATACCTAACCTTTCACCAGACTCTGCAATAACCAATAGTACATGAGGAATAACACTAATTCTGGCCATTATGTGACTTGTACCTGGTATTTTTCTAGCAGTTTTCCCCTCTGTGTGCTGAATGTCTAGTTTTCAGCTCTCCCAGTGCTGGTGGGTAGAGAGTAGTTGCCATCCACTGCACACAGAAAGTAGAGGAGAATCTTCTTCCTAACCTTCTTTACTCACTCAGACGTATGCCCCGGGATCATGAAGGACAATACAGAGAGATACCTGTATCAGTTGTAAATTTAACATTATTGCTGAGATATCAATCTCCTGTGTACATGTGTAGTCTCTTTAGTGTCTCTCTGTGAGTCCTGTCTCACCCATGCTGCTGCTTGTCCCCCCCCCTCCCCTCTCCATAGACTTGTTTTGACATGTGTAATGTGAGCCTCTTGTGGAGCTCCTCCGTCTTGAGCTGGAATTCAAAGCATTCTGTCTCAAAGATGGTCGGGGGAGGTAAACAGCTGATAACATAAGAACTAGACATTTCACGCTGATAAAACATATTACAAAGTTTCTTGTGGTCACTTGTGCTATTGATTTATGTAAAGTTGTCTGAAAGTATAGTAACTCTCTAAGGTTCACGTATCTAACATCTCTCCACTTACTTCAGGGACTTCAGCGTGTGGTTTATCCGTAAAGACTGAGCCAGGTGTTGAGCCCCTTCTGACTTGATGCGATTGTTTTGTAGACTGCAAGGAAGATAAAGGCATGACCCGAATTATGTGAGAGTCAGCGGATTTGGTGGTCCAAATTTTTACATGGCCATAAACAGGGCTGGCGTTAGGGGTGTATAACATGGGAACAGGGGGGACCAAGCCTTTCCTGCAAGGGGCGACACCAATGGACTAACATCTAAACAGTGTGACTGCCATTAATCTTATGGTATAGTAGCATCAGACAGCCATTGTGTAGCACAGTTAGTATATTTCTTATCCAAGTCATTATACGTCGGTATTATTTGAGCACTGCAAAGTGGTATTTACTGTCTGGAAGTGTTATTTAGCATTGTTATGTGGGCATGCTCTGTAATGCCAATTATTAGGCATCGTATGGTATAGTTAATTGCACAGTTGACCACAAAGGATGGGCGGAGGTGGATGGCGTAAACTGCAATAGCCTACTCACTTCAGACTTGTAAGCACTTGATTGCTCCTCAGAGTTTCTGCCAAGGCCCGGGCACCACTGGGTCCAATGATGTTGCTGTAAAGGCTACGGGAGGAATGGAGGCAGTTAACAGAACGTAAATCCCTCAGTGAGATGATACAGGTTTTCCACAGATTCATGGTGACTTACTCGAGAGATGAAAGAGTTTGGTTCACCAGTAGGGCTTTCCCCAGCACTTTAATACCACGGTTCCCCAACTGGTTTTCTGCAAGACTGGAAATGAAGAACATTGCGATAGGACACAGATAACGACTGGGGACTACTAACACTAGACTGAGAGAGCTTACAAGTTAAAGGGCATCTGTCAGCAGTTTTGTACCTATGACACTGGCTGACCTGTTACATCTGCGCTTGGCGGCTGAAGGCATCTGTGTTGCTCCCATGTACATATGTGCCCGCATTACTGAGAAAAATGATCTTTTAATACATGCAAATGAGCCTTTAGGAGCAACGGGGGCGTTGCCGTTACACCTAGAGGCTCTGCTCTCTCTGCAACTGCCGTGCCCTCTGCACTTTGACAGGGCCAGGTGTGATGATGTTTTCCATGCCTGGCCCTGTCAATCAAAGCGCAGCAGTTGCAGAGAGAGCAGAACCTCTAGGTGTAACTGCAACGCCCCCGTTGCTCCTAGAAGCTCATCTGCATTTATTAAAACTAAATTTTTCTCAGTAATGTGAGCACATATGAACAGGGGACCAACACAGATGCCTTCAGCTGCCAAGCACACACGGGAATCCACACAGAAATCAATAGAGATATGTCCGCCACAGCAGCCGATTTTGGAGGAAACGCCCAACCACCTATGTATATGGGGGCCTCTCAATTCTACCTCGTAGGGAAAGAAGTCTTGGGCATGTTGGATTTCTAAATGTCCGATCCTATTGTCCTCAATGAGATAAGCTGCTGCCAGAGGTGTCTGACGGTATTTTCTCTCCTCTCCTATTCGGCTGAGCATGCATGATTATAGGAAGGATCAGGAGAGAGAACTGTCAACCGAACGAGCATTCACCTGACAGTTATCTCCTGTGTATGGCTGGCTGAAAACAGGGTTTAGGAATAAAGGACCTGAAGGATTTGAGCTTTTATCTTCAAGTGCTGATACCCTGACCAAGACAACGATAGGTAGGACCAAAAAATTTTTTTGCTCCAATATGGTCACAAATGACACTTAAAGAAGTCTGGACACCATAAAAGTGTGACCCACAGGACCTCTACAGTCCTGAGTCTGACCAGGCCCCAGTCCTTGTGCTTCACAGGGAGGTGGCAAGATATGTAGTCTCTCTCCACTCATGTCAATGGGAGATGCAGTAGTTGGACCCCCAACAAATACTCAATCAGTAAACCTATGTCTTGAGGAGTTCAAGACTCATGTTCTTATTAATTGATGTCTGCTCACCTGATTTTCTGGATGGCGCAGTCTTTATTGCGCAGGATGCTGGACAACAATTCCATGACATTGTCTTTAAAGTTGTTATTCTCCATTCTGTACAAAGAAAGGTATATGAGATGCAAGCTCTCTAGGTCAACGTGTGTAAATGCATGTCGCGGGTAGTTATAGCGATTACCGGAGGTTGGTGCAGTACTGGAGTTGGGGGAGGAAGTCCTGGACTAGTCCATAATTCAGGCACTGGTTGAGATTTGTTTCTTGGGCACAACTGTCCGACACTCGAAGCAAGTATGCAAGAGCAGAACATGTCAATGGGTTCAACTGACCCTTAAGAGTTCCAGCCGTCAGAGCCTCATCCACGGCACTGATCAGCTCGGTGTGCCCCATCTCATGGAGGCAGCATACCAAGTTCACCATCCCACTGGAAATAGTCTTTCCTGCACTCAGCAAGCGCTTCAGGTGATCGATGGCCGGTCCACGTTGGTTGCCTGGCTCCTCTTTACTTGGAAGACATCCAGCTAGGACACGCAGGACCTTGGGTGAAAGAAGCCCAGATAGAAAACGGATAAAAATGGATAACTGGACTCCGTCTGGTTGTAAAGCACGTTGGGTGGCACTTTTATAGTGATTTAGAAAGCCCAACTTGGGCCAAGAGACTCCTCCATCGGCAAACAGGTCAAAGATGGCACGTTTGGCAGAAGAGTGGTAGTGGACAGCTGCCAGGAACTCCTGTAGCAAAATATGGTAGAAGGAGAAAGATGAACATGAGGGGGAATTTTGAAAAACCAGCAATCGAGAACATAGGCTGCCGGGTAGAATAGGGGTTTCAATCCCACAAGATTTCAGATCTGACTCATAAAAAACAGTCCTTTTTTTAAGCAGTCCCTGGAATGCCAGTTTCCCTAAGTTACCAACCGTCCTCCGGGCATTCGTTGGTTGATCTAAGCCTTCTGAGTCACAAAACTGGGCTTTCAAGTACCAGGAAAATATGGCAGACAGCGTATCTGGAAGAGCTTGAGATGTGGAGTCTTGAGCATGTAAGGTAAAGCCTAGAGAAAGTCCTACAATATGGCACAATATAGGCACTGAACATAGGGCCTTCAAGGCTGGATGACATTGTAGGTGACCCCAGACTTTCTCCACGGTGACATTGGTGTCATGTATTAGCTGATCTAGAATGTCCCTGATGTCATTTGGCCCTAAACCAGATACTTCTGTCATCCGATCCACCAGCCCGCCAGGAATCTTCGAAGCTGCTCCTGGTCTCGACGTGATCCAAACGTTGACCTCTGGAAGAAGGTTGCCCCGTAAAATGTTGGTAATGAGACACTCAGGAGAAAGTTCTTTCTGGGGGTCTGTGCTGCCAATAGAGTCTGAGAAATCAAGCGGAGCTCGTAATTCATCCAAGCCATCCAAAATGAGAAGAGAACTTGGCGGTGGTGTGGTAGTACCCGGGCAAGCAATACGTACCAACTTTTCTGCAGAAAGACGATCATAAATATTCAGTTCCCACAGATTCAGAGACAACACAGATTTGATGTGCGTACACAGCTCTCCACGAGCCCACTTTTCCACAAACAGTCTAACGAGGGTGCTCTTTCCAGCTCCTGCCACCCCCACAGTTAGGGTGACACGTGGGGGAAGACTGACTCGAGACAATGGGAGGAGCATTTTTTGAAGAGACAACATTTTGGGTCCTCCTCGCCTAGCCTGCTCTAGTTCTAGCTGTACAATGTCATGATCTTGAAGCTGGGCATCTGTGAGACCTTCCACCATCATCATGGAGCCTAGCTGAGCCAGCAGTGGAGGGTGGTCATCGTACTCCACGCTGTCCAAATGTTTTCGAACCAATGGATCTGGAAAAAAGATCAATGTGGTTGAAGTAGACATGATACAACAAAAACATGATCAACAAAACCCTAGAGCTCACACACAGCACATCACTGACCGTAGTGACGCATGCGCAGGTAAAGGCAGGTGCGACTGTTCTCTATGCAGTGTTGGAGAGCTTGAAGAGGTGTCCTGCCCTTTCCACCTATAGTGTCCATTAGGGTCTCTGCCCGCTTGGGCAATGGTAACTCCTGAAGGCGTTTCACCTCATCTGTGGTTAACATCTGCAGCTCTTGTAGCTTTGTCATGATCTCCTGGAGGGATTCTGGACAGGCGCTGGATGCCAGCTGTCTCCTGTACCGGAGAATCCATAGGCCTAAGAGAGAATTAGTTAAGAAATAACTAGATATCTGAAAAGGCTAAAAACATATATTGGAAAATAACCCATGGACAAAAAAAGAAAAAATCCCAAAGAGCAACTGTCCCCCATTTTGGTTCACAAAGCAGAGGAATCCCCTAGATGACAAGCAAATGCCCTAACAGGACATATGTACACAGGTTGTCTCATATGGTTGTCCTCTTCTGTCAAGTTGTTGTCTAGTTTTTCCAAGATCCCAGAATGACTAATCAGTCTAGTTAAGCAGCAATGTGTCATCTTCTCCAAGTACAGGATATAGGAAGACTGGCTGACAACACTTATTAAGAAGTACTGTCCAAGACATTGGTTGTCACAGCTTTCTACAAAACATGGACCATGGAAAACTCAAGGACTCAAGTTTTATTATGGGGAAACGCTCCTTCAAAAGTCCTAAACTCTCCTAAATAACTTGACGACCAGAGGGTGTAGAGAGCCATGGTGTGTTATGATCATAAAGAGGTTGGCTAAGGACACGTGCCCGCGACTGGCACAATATACTATAAGGCCTATAGGGGGATTTACAAACCTTCCATATCATTGTTTCGACACACCACGAAGCTCCAGGATTCCAAACGTGATCAAGGTCCATGTCATCTCTTCATCTAAACGGAAGGCGGAATGAACCGTCCAGACACAATCCTGCCATAACAAAGTTCACTCAGATCAGTCAGGAGACATGGAATGGAAAAAATAGACATACACATAAAAGACACAAGACGCCTCGAGCATCAATGTCCAAACCTAATTATTAGCCTCGTCCTTCACTGCAGGTTACACATGGCCGAAATAAAAAAGATCAACAGAAATAGGAACCAGCATTCAGCACCTCTATAGTGATGAAAATTAAAAATGTCAGAAGGCAACCCCCATTATAGAAAAAAATGTATTCTATAACCAGCCCCACACCTGTCCGTGGGTTGTGTATGATATTGCAGTCAATGGGACAGAGCAGCAATACTGCACACAACCCGGACAGGTATGGTGCTGTTTTTGGAAGAAAGCAGCCATCTTTTTCTTGTCTTGGAGAACCCCTACTTAATGCCAACATACAGTGACCAAATAACAGTACCCCAGTCAAAAAATGAAGCTTGCCCCTTCTGGGTCTGGCCTGAGGCACAGGGCAGCACCATATATCAGATGTTGTGCACAAGGTAGAGGCCAGGACCGCCGCGGAGCCCCTCCAGCACGTTCCTGCACCTGAATGGATCTCCTCACCCTCCAATGGGCAGTATGGACCTGGGAAGGGCTTCTTGCAACAAACGGGGATGAACCACCTTAGGCCTAGTTCACACGAACGTATGGCTTTTATAGTTTTTTGCTGACTGTTTTTAACGGATCCGTTGTTCCGTTTTTGAGTTCTGTTGTGTCTCCGTTCTGTTTTTCTGTTCCGTTTTTCAGTATGGCATATACAGTATACAGTAATTACATAGAAAAAATTGGGCTGGGCATAACATTTTCAATAGATGGTTCCGCAAAAACGGAACGGATACGGAAGACATACGGATGCATTTCCGTATGTGTTCTGTTTTTTTTTGCGGACCCATTGACTTGAATGGAGCCACGGAACGTGATTTGCGGGCAATAATAGGACATGTTCTATCTTTCAACGGAATGAAAAAATGGAATGCTTAAGGAACACATTCCGTTTTTACTGCAGAACCATTGAAATGAATGGTTCCGTATACGGACAGTATACGGAACACAAAAAAAGTCCCGTACACTCGCAAAAAAAACAATTGTGTGAACTAGGCCATTCATTTCAATGGTTCTGCATTAAAAACGTAATGTGTTCCGTAAGCATTCAGTTTCCGTTTTTCCGTTCCATTGAAAGATAGAACATGTCCTATTATTGCCCGCAAATCACGTTCCGTGGCTCCATTCAAGACAATGGGTCCGCAAAAAAAACTGAACACATACTTAAATGCATCTGTATGTCTTCCATCTATTGAAAATGTTATGCCCAGCCCAATTTTTTCTATGTAATTACTGTATACTGTATCTGCCATACGGAAAAACGGAACAGAAAAACAGAACGGAAACACAATGGAACTCAAAAATGGAACAACGGATACGTGAAAAACGGACCGCAAAAAACTATAAAAGCCATACGTTCGTGTAAACTAGGCCTAAGGTGGTTCATCCCCGTTTGTTGCAAGAAGCCCTACCCAGGTCCATACTGCCCATTGGACGGTACAAACCCCATAGTGTACCCCCTGCCCTAAGGACAATGCTGCAGCAGCTAGACTCAAGCTGGGATGTGCTGCTGTCTTCTCTTACGTATGAGTGGTGGTCTTGTATCTTCACGGCTGGTCTTTCTTCTCAACTTGCTTCATCCAATTGGCGGTGACAGACCGTCACTATTTCTTTGACATTCAATACCTCTGCTGTCACCAGATTGTAATTGGACATCACTGCGCCTCCACCGACAGCCCCAGGTGCATCAGCTCTTCTCCAACCATCCGACCTGTGATGTTGCCTGTGCCTTATGAGCTCTGCTATACGGAGGTGCTCTTTGGTCCACAGAGCTCTGCGTCTTACCTCTTCCTGCTCAGTGTTTCGCCCTCTCTGGCTTCCTGTCTTAGGTCTTGAAACTTCAGTTAGAAGAAAAGAGAATAAAGATCAGCTCCTCGATTGGAGATAATTTACAAAAAGAGCAGAAGAGAAGGAACCATGTCCTAGAAGTGAGAACTGAAGATGCAACATGTCAAAAAAATATATTCCGTAAATTTCCTGCAAGTCGCCATCGGGTAATTCCGAAGGTCTGATAATCAACGGTGGAGCCTGTAACCAGGAGTGTAGAATAGACAGATAGATAGAAAAGATGGATGGATGGATAGGTAGATGGATGCATGGGTAGGTAGACAGACAGATAGATGAATGGGTGATTAGATGGATGGATGGATGGATGAGTAGGTGAGAAGATGAATGGATCAGTGGGTAAATATATGGATGGGTAGATAGAAAGATGGATGAATGGGTGGGTAGATAAATGGATGGATGAATGGGTGGGTAGATGGATGCATGGGTAGGTAGGTAGATAGATGGATGAATGGGTGATTAGATAGATGGATGGGTAGATGAGAAGATGAATGGATTAGCGGGTAAATAGATGGATGGGTAGATAGAAAGATGGATGAATGGGTGGGTAGATAAATGGGTGGGAAGGCAGATAGATATATGGATGGATGATGGGTAGGTAGATGATAGATACACAAAACAAAGTTAGACCAGCACCCCCAAACACTATGAAATAAAGTGCAGGTGCACGCTACCATGGCTGGCATGCAAAGCAAACAAACTCTATATGCAGCAGCACTCTGCTCCGTGTGCCAGGACACATGCCAACACCGGAAACATGGATAAACCTGAATTACATTAGTGCTATACTTATTGTATGGAAATTAGAAGCTCTTTGTGAGCTGGTCTTTGATTTTTGCATTGCACCTATGGGAGATCGGCTGCCTCCATTGAGACCGGGCTTTTAAGCAGAGTATAATATTAGCTGGATTCTACATTGCCCTGAATTTAGTAGGTCTAGGCCCAGAAGAGGCAGGTCTGATAGAGTAGGTCCCATCTGCAGAGGTCACCTTGTCGCTAGTAGATGGGCACTGACACGCTTGATCAATAATGTGCGCAAATAGCTTCTAATTATCTTATAGTAAATCAGATTTAGGGTCCATTCACACGTCCGCATAGGACATGTTCTATCTTTTGCGGAGCTGCAGACCGGAGGTTCGGGGCCGCATTCCGCAAATGCTGGAAGCTGGAGAGCACATAGTGTGCTCTCCGCTTCACGTCGGGGCCCATAGAGAATGAATGGGTCCGCACCCGTTCCGCAAAATTGCGGAACAGGTGCGGACCCTTTTGCGGACATGTGAATGGGGCCTTATCCACCTTTCCAGTGTTTGCAAGTGTCCTTGTGCATGGAGCAGTGGGCTGCTGTATATAGTGTATGTTTGCTTCTAGATATTATATATATATAAATTACCCTGTAATTGTAAAGCAATGTGCAATATGTGGTACTATATACATAAAGATTGAGATTATTATGGATAGGTAGACAGACAGATGATGGATAGATATACAGATGATAGCTATATAGATGATAGGTAGATAGATGCCTTCGACAAGATCAGTGAACTAACCTCCTGAAATACTCTGTGTCACTGGAGGACCCTGCTCCTTCTATTCTCAGTCTCTGACCGCTCTCTCACCTTCATACTGGACACTGCTCCTGTCACATACAGTCCTGTCCCCTCTACTTGTCCCTTTTAACACCTGTGCTTAAATACTCTGCGCATTTGTAACCATCCTTTAAATCTGATGTGTGAACATTTAATCCCTGAATGTACGCGCAGTGATATTAGTGGAACAGACCAGCGTTGTGCACCCATTATACAGTTTCATGCTATAGGGGATGTTGTAGGCTGCGGTCGGGGGTCAGCCTTTACATCCGTATGCTCGGGTGAAAGGTTCTGACATTTTGTGCAATTGATATAAATATATTTCAGGAACAATAGCTGCGCGGCTGAGACAGGTCACACTCAGGATGTAGCAAACCACATGAGGAAGGCGACAGAGCTCGATGTGTATGATCACCGAGCTGCTGCACTGCTGTGTGTGGACGAGGCGGCCGCTGCCAGGACCTCCGATGGAGGGTATTACCCACACACCTGGGTATATAGGACCATGGGTGCCCGCAGCAGACCTCTCAGTCCTGTCCAGTACCATCCTGCTGGAATATTACACCCGCCATCTACTCAAGAACACATAGACGATTTCCTTTTTTTGATATTTATTACAAATTCATTTTAAATAAACTGAAAATACATAATTTACAATGCCATGCACTTTTTTTTTTCCTTTAAAATCTTTACATCTGTACACAGACTCTACTTCACTGATTGGTAATTCCAGCCGCGTCTTCCGCCAAAGTACGGTCAAGGTATCGGGGGGGGGGGGGGGTACCATATCACTGCCTACATCTCTTCCGGAAAGATGCTTTGCAGGAATGGCGTCCGGTGTTGTACAGTTGCCTGGTCAGCCAGACCCCCCCACTCTCTGGGTTGCATTTCCTGCCACAATTTTCGGCAGGTGCCGAGCCTGGAACTACCCCAAGTATTAGGATGCCCCCGTGCGGCAGCAGCAGTCATCTGTGGCCACCACTAATGACATTGTCATGAGAGCTTCCTATGACAACCATACAAAAAAAAAAAAAAAGGCCCAGGGTTGTCAGGATTAGAGATACCCTTGAAAACGTCTCAGTAGCGCTTCCTTGCTTTCCTCCGCGTGTGGCTCTTCTTCTCCTTGCGTGCGGCGGCGGTTGTAAAAGTGATGCAGTGCGAATCTAGAAAGTCAAGCAGCTTCCCGGCCGCGATTCGGATTCCATTTTGCTTGAGGTCTGCATGTAGGGCGGCCAGGTCCAGGGGTTGATAAAGTAAGATCTGCTGATGTAGCTCGGGCTGCGCTTCGATAAACCTCCTCACGGCCTCCGCTGTCAGAGCCTCTTTGCTGGCTGCTTGCGAGGCCGGCACCAGCTCATCGTCATCTTCGTCTGCGAATGCCGTCTCAAACTCATTGGTGTTGGCGCTATGGAGAGACGTAAAAAAAAAATATGTCTGAGAACGGAGAACGTCTGAACCAGATGAGGATTCTGCCCAGTGGCAGCGGCGTGTATGGACAATATAATGCAGTGTGCTGGTTGCTTATAGGGGGGCGAAAATCTGAAAGTAAAGGGACTTGCGGAAGCAGAAGTCGAGCATGCACCATTGTGGTCGTGGGGATCCCAGAAATCAGACATGTATCACCTGTCCGGTCCTTTTCTCACAATTATATTTTCAGCTTCAGTTGCTGTTCTGCTACCAACTGTACAGTCTGAACTGACTCAAGAAACAAGACGTCCATGTCTAAAAGTGGAGGCCCCCAACTTCTGATCACCTCTGATACATCAGTCATATTTAGAGATTTCTGCGCTCATCAAATGCTAGGAAATGTTACGAGACCTTCATCAAAACCTTTCTAACACTCGATCACTCAGTTTCGCCCATAGTAATTACTATGTCAATCTCATGCTGCCCCCTAGAGGCAGGAGACAGCCAATGGTCTCAAAGATAGACAGAGGAGTAGCTGTAGACCCTGCCGTAGGTGCCGTTACCTAATATCATGAGGACCCCCTGCTGTCTGTCCTTACACGTAATGTCATACGACTATCTACTGTATTAGAAGAAGCATGGGACTTCCCCCTACAGCCACAAAAAGGCAACAGGATAACCCCACTATGGCTACGGAGGTCCTGCTCCCACCACTGGTAATGACAGACCCCCTGCAGCTAACTGCCTGTCCACAACATCCAATGAAGCAGATGACCAACAACTCTAAGGGCATGTTCACATGTGACAGATTTAATCCACATACAGTGAGTGCATCTGGAAAGTCTTCAGACCCTTTCAACTTTTTTTTTCACATTTTATGTTCTTGCTCTTTGTGCTAAAATAAAAAAAAATTACGTTTTCCACCATCAATCTGCACAAAGTGAAAACAGAATATTCGAAATTTTTGCTAATTTATTAAAAAGGAAAAACTAAAATTTAAGCTGGACATAAGTATTCAGACCCTTTGCTATGATATTTGACATTTAGATTTGGGTCTCCTATTTCTCATTTTAACAGGCATGCTCAACCTGCGGACCTCCAGCTGTTGTAAAACTACAACTCCCACCATGCCCTTCTGTAGGCTGATAGCTGTAGGCTGTCCGGGAATGATGGGAGTTGTAGTTTTGCAACAGCTGGAGGGCCGCAGGTTGAGCATGCCTGGTCTTTGAGATGTTTCTGCACCTTGACTGGAGTCACCTGTGGTGAATTCAGGTGACTGGACATGATTTGGAAAGATGCAGCGCGGTCTATATAAGATCTCACAGCTGACAATGCATATCAGAGCAAAAACCAAGCTGTGAGGCAGGAAAGAACTGCCTGTAGAGCTCAGAGACAGGACTGTGTGGAGGCACGGATCTGCAGAAGGGGACATAAACTTCTGCTGCACTGAAAGTTCCCAGGAGCACAGTGGCCTCCATAATTCTTACATGGAAGAAGTTTGGAACAATCAGGACTCTTCCTAGAGCTGGTCCCACCAAACTAAGTAATCAGGGGAGAAGGGTCCTGGTAAGAGAGGTGACTGAGAACCCAATGGTCACTCTGGCTGAGCTCCAAAGATCCTGTGTGCAGATGGGAGAAGCTTCCAGAAGGTCGACCATCACTACAGCCTCCACCAGTCTGGGCTTTATGGCAAAGTAGAAAGAAGCCTGTCCTCAGTAGGAGACACATGGAAGCCGCCTGGAGTTTGTAAAAAAATAAATAAAAGACACTAAAGGACTGTGATACTGTGAGACTGTAAATTCTCTGGTCTGATGAAACCAAGATTTAACTTTTTGACCTCAACTCTAAGGCCCCTTTCACACGGGCGAGAATTCCGCGTGGGTGAAATGCGCAATGACGTCAGCGCAGGTCCTGCAGGAAGAAGAAAGAAGACGATGCCGGCTGCGCGATCAAGTGGATGAGGTGAGTTTATATTATTTATTTTTTTAACCCCTCAATGGACATTTTAGTTAGCATTCTGCATTCAGAATGCCATTATTTTCCCTTATAACCATGTTATAAGGGAAAATAATAAAATCAACAGAACACCGAACCCAAACCTGAACTTCAGTGAAGAAGTCCGGGTTTGGGTCTGGGTACCACATTCAGTTTTTTATCATGTGTGTGCAAAACCCATTGCACTCGCACGGAAAAAACTGAACAACGGAACGCAATCGCAGAAAAAACTGACTGAAATTGCGTACCTACTCACGTGGGTTTGCCGCAATGCACATGCGACGCATCCGGACAAAATCCATGACGCCCGTGTGAAAGAGGCCTAAAAGTCATGTCTGGAGGAAACCAGGCACTGCTCATCACCTGCCCAATATCATCCCTACAGTGAAGCATGGTGGTGGCAGCATCATGCTGGTGGGGCAGGGGGACTGGTCAGGGTTGAGGGAAAGCTGAATGAAGCAAAGTACAGAGATATTCTTAATGAAAACCTGATCCAGAGCTCTGGACCTCAGACTGGGCCGGAGGTTCACCTTCCAACACAACGACCCTAAGCCAAGACAACACAGGAGAGGCTGAGGGACAACTCTGTGAATGTCCTTTAGTGGCCCAGCCATAGCCTTGACTTGATCCCAATTGAACATCTATGGAGAGACCTGAAAATGGCTGTCCAACCTGACAGAGCCTGAGAGGATCTGCAGAGAAGAATGGCAGAATATCCCTAAATCCAGGATGCAAACCTCATGGCATCATCTCAAGAAGACTGGAGGCTGTAATTACTGCCAAAGGGGTTTTAAACTAAGTCCTGAGTAAAGGGTCTGAATACTTATGTCAAAGCAAAATTTTCATTTTTCCCTTTCAATAAATTAGTAAAAATTTCTAAAATTCTGTTTTCACTTTCTCATTATGGTGGACTGAGTGCAGAATGATGGGGGGGGGGGGGGAGGTAGATATACAGTGAGGAACAGAAGTATTTGAACACCCTGCGATTTTTCAAGTTTTCCCACTTAGAAATCATGGAGGGGTCTGAAATTCACATTGTAGGTGCATTCCCACTCTGAGAGACAGAATAAAAAAATAAAAAAAATCAGGAAATCACATTGTATAATTTTTAAAGAATTTCTTTGTCTTGCACTGCTGAACAGAAGTACCGTATTTGAACACCTGAGAAACAGCAAGAATTCTGTCTCTCAAAGACCTGTTACTGCGCCTTTAAAAAGTCCACCTCTACTCCACTCATTAATCTAACTTAGTAGCAACTGTCTGAGCTCTGTAAAGACAACCTGTCCACCCCACAGTCAGTCAGACGCCAACTACTACCATGGGCAAGACCAAAGAGCTGGCAAGACACCAGGGACAAAATTGTGGACCTCCACAAGGCTGGATAGGGCTACGGGGCAATTGCCAAGCAGCTTGGTGAAAATAGATCAACTGTTGGAGCAATTGTTAGAAAATGGAAGAGGCTAAAGACAACTGTCAGTCTCCCTCGGACTGGGGCTCCGTGCAAGATCTCACCTTGTGGGGCATCACTGATGATAAGTAAGGTGAGGAATCAGCCCAGAACTACAAGGGAGGAGCTGGTCAATGACATGAAGAGAGCTGGGACCACAGTTCCAAAGGTCACTGTTGGTAGAACACTACGCCGCCATGGTTTCAAATCATGCATTGCACGGAAGGTTCTCCTGCTCAGGTCATCACATGTCCAGGCCCGTCTGAAGTTTGCCAATGACCATCTGGATGATCCAGAGGAGGCCGGGGAGCAAGTCATGTGGTCAGATGAGACCAAAGTAGAACTTTTGGGTCTAAACTTCATTTGTCGTGTTTGGAGGAAAAAGAAGGATGAGTTGCATCCCAAGAACACCATCCCTACTGTGAAGCATGGAGGGGGGGTGGTAGCATCATGCTTTGGGGGTGCTTTTCTGTGAAGGGGACAGGACGACTGCACTGTAAGGAGAGGATGAATGGGGCCATTTATTGTGAGATTTTGAGCAACAACCTCCTTCCCTCAGTCAGAGCATTGAAGATGGGTTGTGGCTGGGTCTTCCAACATGACAACGACTCGAAGCACACAGCCAGGATAACCAAGGAGCGGCTCCGGAAGAAGCATATCAAGGTTCTGGAGTGGCCTAGCCAGTCTCCAGACCTAAATCCAATAGAACATCTTTGGAGGGAGCTGAAACTCTGTGTTGCTCGGCGACAGCCCCGAAACCGGACAGATCCTAGAGGAGATCTGTGTGGAGGAGTCGGCCACAATCCCTGCCACAGTGTGTGCAAACCTGGTCAAGAACTGCAGGAAACGTTCGACCTCTGTAATCGCAAACAAAGGCTTCTGTACCAAATATTAACACTGATTTTCTCAGATGTTCAAAAACTTATGTTCAGCAGAGCAAGACAAATAAATTATTTAAAAATCATACAATGTGATTTCCTGAAATGTGTTTTTTTATTCTGTCTCTCAGAGTGGGAACGCACCTACAATGTGAATGTCAGACCCCTCCATGGTTTCTAAGTGGGAGAACTTGCAAAATCGCAGGGTGTTCAAATACTTCTGTTCCTCACTGTATATATATATATTTTTTTTTTTTTATCACAAGGCCACAACATAACAAAATATGAAAAAAGTGTAAGGGCCTGATGACTTTCAGAAAGTCTAGTATTTACTACAGGATCTTCCAGCAGAAATCTAAGGCAAGCATTCGGATTTCTTCTGTGGATGTGCGGTTTGAAGTGCCAAGAGGATCAGCCCCACTGCCATTAAACGGGGCAAATCATCAGCTTTTCCGCTAGTTATTTCCACAGAGCAGAAATCATATAGAAATTTTCCATAGCATGTGTAGTTGAGGCCACATGCATGGGGTGTGGATTGACTGAATCTGTGCCGAAATCCGACATTTGTGAACGGACCCTAATGCCGCTGTATGGCCGGACTGGCATACATGCATGAAGTTTGATCACCGAATCCTCAAAGCTAATGAGCGCCCTCCAGAGGTCGTACTCTTAACAAATCCAAATACATGATCAGGATAATTATCATCATGTATGAGAATTAATTTTGACCTCAGATACCCCACGGATGACCATCACAGTGCCACCCTGGGTAACAGCAACATTGGTCACCCCCTACCGCTATCAGTACGAACAAAGCAGATGGTTCTGCTCCGCCGGTTCTCATTACCTTTGGGATAAGGAGGACGTGTCGCTTGCACCCATGGAGGACGTAGTAGACTCTTGTGATGCAGTCAGAGGTTGATCATCTTCTGTCTCTACTTCAGGTGCTGCGCACACAGATGGCCCCTTCCTCCCCGACTGGGAGCTGCTTGACCCCTTAGTGGTGTGTTGAGGCTGCTGCTTGTCACCAGTAGGTTTCTGTAAGGCTCGAGCTACACTTCGATGGGGCTGGGATGGAGGGACATCATCCTCAGAGTCCGAGTTCATGACCTGATGTGTGTAGCGGAAGATCTCTTTCAGCTTTAGCACCATCTTCTTTTTGGGGAGTGCCCGTACACCAAACCTAAAGGGACGAGTGAAGTTCATGTTAGTGCTCTTGACTGAAGTGCTGTTAAAGGGGTTATCCAGGCTCCTGATATTGATGACCTATCCTAAGGATAGGTCATTAATATCCGATTGGTGAGGGTCCGACATGAGGGTCCACCACCGATCAGCTGTTATCCAGTGAAAGAGCAGCTATTCACTTCAATGGGAGTTTAGATGCAGTAACCTGGCACGGTCACTACACTTTGAACGGCGCTGTAGTGCCTGCTCCATTCAAAGTGCTCTTTCCAGTGCTGGAGAATAGCTGATCGGTGGGGCTGCGGGGTGTCGGACCCTCACTGATTGGATATTAATAACCTATTCTTAGGATAGGTCATAAATATGAGGAGCCCGGAAAATGTCTTGAAGAAGTTATACATAATGTAATGAAAAGAAAGTGTCAAAATGTCCTACTGCCCCTTTAAAGGGCATCTGTCAGCAGATTTGTGCCTATGACACTGGCTGACCTGTTACATGTGCACTTGGCAGCTGAAGGCATCTGTGTTGGTCCCATGTTCATATGTGCCCGCATTTCTGAGATTTTTTTTTAATATATGCAAATGAGTCTCTAGGAGCAACGGGGGCGTTACCGTTACAAATAGAGACTTTGATCTCTCTGCAACTGCCGCACCCTGATTGACAGGACCAGGCACTGAAAATGTGATCACACCTGGTCCTGTTAATCTAAGTGCAGAGGGCGCTGCAGTTGCAGAGAGAGCAGAGCCTCTAGGTGTAATGGTAACGCCCCCGTTGCTCATGGAGGCTCATTTGCATATATTAAAACATCATTTTTCTCAGCAATGCGGGACACATATGTAACATGGGACCAACACAGATGCCTTCAGCTGCCAAGCGGACATGTAACAGGTCAGCCAGTGTCATAGGTATAAAACTGCTGACAGATGCCCTTAAGTACATTTGTGCACCCCTGTTTGAAGAGGTGACAGAATGTGGCGGAGAGTCTCCCTATTACAATATCCTATTCATCTTTCTACATTCAGCAGTGGAGAACGCATTACATTACATTACATTGCATAGCCCAAACAAGGTGGAAACAGAACCTAAACACCATTGTGAGCTGACCTAAACTTAGAAAGAAGAGGGTAGCAGTGGAAAGCGTAACGTGAGCTACCAGGCTTGTAGAAAGGGTGACTGTGACCGGGTGGCAGAGACTGACACTATCTAAAATGCTCAACATTTTGCCATCTAAAAGATATTAGACGGAAATGGTTAAAACGAATGCCAAATGTGCATAACAGATGCTTAAAATAGAGGATACTGTTTTTTCTTTATTTTTCTGTTCTTCTGACGGATCAGAGGAACGGGAAAAAAAAAATGGTGATGTGAACCTGGCTTTAGGTTCTCGGCGCTCGGTGGGCAGGGTCTCTTCATCACTCTGCCAGTAACACCACCCAGGCCTCTGCATCTTGTTTGTTCGACAGTCACTGCGATTTCAGAATTGGTAACGATGACGTAGAGGAATTCAGGTGCACTAAACAGAGCAGCCCCACCCCCAGTGCACTGAAGGGCCTCATTTGCATAAAAATCGAATGAAGCAAATCCCAGGAGTAAAGGACAGGGTTTGCTTACTTTGAAACTTGAGTTTAGAGGAGACTCCCTTTATAGGCCATTCTACTGCAGGGATAAGAGAAGGAAACCTATGGCTCACACAATAAGATTTCCGAAACACGTCACTCACTTGCTCAACTCCTTTTTCAGGACTGGGGTGTCCATGTCAGAATAGTCAGGTAACGGGGTGATGGGTACCTTGGGTGGGAGCTCTCTTCTGCGCACGATAGAAACTATGGAGAAAGCAGATGAATTGTTAGACGGCGGAATCCTAAATGGTTCCAATGCTTAATGTAAAGAATCTAATATCTATCTCATATCTATCTATCTATCTATCTACTATCTATCTACTATCTATCTCATATCTATCTATCTATCCCCTATCTATCTACTATCCTATCTCAAATCTATCTCTTTATGCGGTATACTTTATTTAGGACCATGTCCACAGACCCCGGCATATGCAGGGAACATACGCACCAAACATGGGTGTGAACACTGCTTAATTTTGTAAGAACAGACAAATACTTTAAAGGGGTTGTCCTATTATAATTTTTTTTTATTTCAGGAAGTTGCTAAAATAATAAGCATTACCTCTAGCCCCTTCCAATAGTTTAGGACTGTAATGGTGATGTTCCGTGTACGACATGAGGCCAATGCTTGGCTGCAGCAGTATACGGGACATCACCACTGCAGCCACAACAATACATGATTGGCTGCAGCCCAGGGAACAGGACGGTCAGCGGCGCTCGATCCGATGCAGGAAAGTAAGTTAAGAGTTTTTATTATTTTACC
The DNA here is from genome assembly GCF_014858855.1 of Bufo gargarizans. Taxonomy (NCBI): domain Eukaryota; kingdom Metazoa; phylum Chordata; class Amphibia; order Anura; family Bufonidae; genus Bufo; species Bufo gargarizans. The sequence continues at coordinate 177,750,084 of NC_058087.1, read as the reverse complement.
AGGTCCGGGCACTTTGAAAAAATTAAAATAAACCCTTTAGGTCGCCCACTTTAAATCTCAAAATTGCCACCATGAAGGAAGTCTATTAAGGGCACAATCTACTTGATACAGAGAGTGACTTACCTGGAGTCCTCAGCTCCTTCTGTACCTCTGGGACTTTACACAGCCGCTGAGACAGAGGGAGGACAGCGGGTAGCTCAGGGTCTTCATCTTCCCAGTCCTCCCACAGCTTGGAGTTGAGATAACTCTGATGATGGCTCTGGTGGACTGTGGTCTGTGGAGAATCCTCAATACTCGCCGGTGTTGTGCTCTTCGCTGGTGAAGGGCTGAGAGGTGTGCAATCCAAGGGTTTGTTTGGGCTCTCATTTGAAGGTAAGGGTGTCCTAGTAGAAGGAGGATACGGCTTTCTTGGAGTCTCAAGGACATTGCACCACAGATCTTCCTCCATGGGGATAGGTAGTTCGTCATAGTTGAACTGAAAGCTGGTGTTACTGATATTGGCCTGGGGCTCTGCTACCGGGGCCTCGTCTTCACTGTCCACTACCTCAAACACAGTGCTGCTAGAGATGGAAATTGATGGTGAAGAAGTGGTTTTACTACTTACACTAGGCTGTGCCTCAAGACCCGTCTGGAGCTTTTCTTGTACGGAGGGTCGCAATAACCGATGGAGTCCTGGGTGACTTTGGAGACATCAAAGGAAGGGACACTGAGCTTGCCTGAGTTTGGGAAACACAACTTTGGAAAGAGACATCAAGATCCAAATTTTTGGATGTTGGAGATGACTGTGGTGTCTGCTGGGAGTTTGGAGGTGACTGAACTACATTTGATGCCTTTTGTAAAGTCTCAGGTGACTGAGCTGCACTGGGTGTCTTCTGTGAGTTTGGAGATGAGTGAGCCACATCACACATCTTCATTGCGTTCGGAGGTGACCAACTTGGATCGGACATCTTCCGTGAGTTCTGAGGTGACCGACCTGGATGGGATGCTTTCTGTGAATTCGGAGGTGACCGACCTGAATGAGATGTCTTCTGTGAATTCGGAGGTGACTGACTTGGGTGGGACGCCTTCTGTGAGTTCGGATGTGAGCAACCTGGAAAGAACATCTGTGAGTTTGGAGGCGACCGACCTGGATGGGACATTATCTGTGAGTTCTGAGACGACCGACCTGGATGGGATGCTTTCTGTGAATTCGGAGGTGACCGACCTGAATGAGATGTCTTCTGTGAATTCGGAGGTGACTGACTTGGGTGGGACGCCTTCGGTGAGTTCGGATGTGAGCAACCTGGAAAGAACATCTGTGAGTTTGGAGGCGACCGACCTGGATGGGACATTATCTGTGAGTTCTGAGACGACCGACCTGGATGGCACGTCTTCTGAGAGTTCGGAGGAGACTTAGCTGCACGGGTCGTCTTCTGTAAACTCTGAAGCGACTGGGATAAACATGATGTCTGCAGCAGGGAGATTTTTGAGCTTGCGTTTTGAGGTAAGGGTGTAGCAGGCACCAACCAAGACATCTCGGAGCTACTACTCATTTCCAGACGGGAAAACCCTTCATTGCTCTTCCTCCCCTGATTGAAACTAACTGGAGACTCTTTCATAACCTTAGCTATATCAGGCATGTCAAACTGTCCACTTCTGGTCAGTGGTGCAGCTTGATCGTTGGACTCCATCTCTTCATCTGATGACAGGATCAGGATGATGTCTGCATCTTGAGATGAGGCTTTGGGAGAAGTATCTTTGCTATTCTGAGTAGATGTACTATGATGAGAATCTCTGAGGCTGGAGTGCAGAGATTTTCCACATTCAACGGAGTATGAGGGACCATCTAAAAATGAATGTGTTTGTGGCTTGATGTTAGGAGAAGACCCAAGTTCGGGAAGAGAAGGACATGGCATAGCGGTGGGTGAGCTGGTAAGTATGGGTTGCTCAGGGCTAACTGGATTTATTTGGGATTTGCTTTCGCCAATATCTGAAGTTTCTCCATATTCACCACAAGTCTGCGAGAACATGCGGTCGTAACTATCATCGAGAGGTGGAGGACTCTGCGGAGCAAACATATCTGCCTCAGGATCTTCATCTCTGCTTGGGGAGATCAGAGAAATGACAGGGATAGGAGACTCTGATAAGGAAGGATTGCGCGATGTACTGACTTTTTTCACTGGAGAAGCACCTGTAACAGAGGATGAAGATGACGGCTGCATTTTGAGCTCCGTAGAGGCAGATAAGGGAGAAATCACAGAGTATTCAGGGCTGTTGGACAGAATGCACATGAGCGATTTTCTGGGAGACGCTTTAAGTGAAGTTGTGCTTATCAAATCCCTTTTCTCCTTGTCTTCTAAACTTAGATTTCTGGATTTGGGAGAGTTGTTGTCTGATTTCTCTGGATCCTCTACTTCCTGTTCACTTTCACTTCCACCTTCGGAGTCTTGCCGTGCTGATATCTTACGCTGAGTCAAAGCAAATTCATAGATCTCCTCCAGCTCGCCCTCTCCTACACCTCCATCATCCAGCTTCTCCTCATCTTCTCGGTCAGCCTGCACATTTTCAAAGATGTCCTCACCTTCGTTAAGCCACATGGATTTCAACAACTCCTGGAAGGTCTCTGCTCGTTCTCCTCCATCATCACCCTCCTCTTCTGTGGATAGCTGACCTTCTGTGTTATAAGTCCCAGAAACTAGACGTTCACAGGCGTCTATGAGACTTTTCAAACCAAATCTGGAAGAAAGACAATCTCTGGCTTATTACAAGTTTTCTCAAAGCGATGAGTTGCCACACAAATAAGCTTAAACAGTCTAAATACATGCTGCAAAGAGTCAGCACATTAAAGTAACAGGAAAAACCGATAAATTATTTTAAACCTAAGGGGGAGGAGCATGATACAGGGAGTCATTGACCACCAAAGAGATTCCTTGTGTCATGCCCCACCCCCGTCAGCAGGCACTGTGGCCCTGTGTCATGCCCTGTCCCCTTAGCCCCTGCACTAGGCACTGTGGCCCTGAATTATCAAGTCCAGCGTGTGCTACCAGAGCAGGGACTGAAACCTACTCCAGCTCATAAATTTATGTCATTTACGCCTTTTTCTGGCGAAAATGATAAATGTGTCTGGACCGATGGTACCGCCCACACCTCGCCATGTCCCCTTTTCAAAAACTAGAGAGGGCGGCATAAAAATGGCAGCTGCAACTAAATCTAGTCAGAATAGCATTTAAAAAGCCACAAAACTGTGTTTTGTGACTATTTAACACCAAATTCACAGCATAGTGCTTCTTTGAAGGGGATGTCTCATGGCAAAGCAGCAACGAGCAGGAAGAGAGATGGCACGCATGCACCTTCTCTTCATACAGCTGATTCGTGGGGGTGCCAGGTGTCGGACCCCTACCGATCTAATATTGATGACCTACCTGAAAATAGGTCATCAATATTAAAAGCCCGGAGAACCCCCTTTAAAACCCATTGCTCTAATAGCCTGCAGCCACCACGAGGGGGCGCTTCAGTACGGCATGTTATACATTGAACTCAATGGGGCTGCAGGAGGCTCTATGGAGGTACACTGCGTTCTCACCTCGCTCTCTGACTGAGAACAGGGATTTGAATATCAGGGTGGGGTTCCCAGATATGTCTAACTGTATGATACATACCTGCGTGCCAGCTCGCAAACATGTGGCAGGCAGTGACTTGGGAAGTCAGTGGTGGCGGCATATAAAAACCGGAGAAAACAGAGGGCAGCCTCGGCAGACACATCGTTAATTAGGAGACGTCGTGCTCGCCCCATGCCAGATTCATCTACCCAGAAACCTTCAGAGTGGATCTAAAAGAAAACATCAGATGTGCATTAGTGCAAACAATTTTCAACAAGAATGGTAAGATTAGCAATCAAAGAAATTCGGTTCAACGGGTGACAGACAGGGGTCCCGAACAATGAAGTGGGCCCCTTCCCTACAGTACCTGACACAGCAACGTCCATGCACCAGAAGTTTCCGGTGAATTTGGCTGCGCTGCCGTACTAGACTCTATGCATGGACGTGGGTGTCATAGTGTCAGTACTGCAGCTTTCCTGCAAGACCACTTGCCCCTTCATCTACTTTTATTGGTGGTGGTCTCCAATGTAGTCACAATTTGATGGCCTATCCTAACAATCAGCTATCAATGTAAACTCCTTCCACACTTACGGCTTCGACCAGCAGGGGGCAGCGTGCATATAGCACAAACATATGGGCATTTAGCACCTCCCCGCAGTCAGTCTGCAGCTGAGCATCACTCAGATGGGGGTTGTTCACCATCTCCATGAAATCTGCTGATAGAACGAACAACGGGATCTGGAAAAAAAAAATAAAAAGACAAATAAATTGGGGGTTCTAAGTACCGGCTCATGTATGCAGGAAGTTCTGCTTGTCCTGTACAAATATCCAAAAGGTATTATAAAAGATCCCATAGATTTCTTACTTGCGTACCTTGTTACCAAGTCCATGGCTCTCGTTTGAGACCTTTTCCTCTTGCGCTGGGATGAATCCGCTCGATGTGATACTGCCTGGTGACTCTCGGCCTGCGGTACGATGGTGTTATTTGCATACAGTAAATGTTGGGCTTAACTTTCCTAAAGAACTCCGATGCTCTCTTACCTGTACGCTCATTGAAATTTCCACCATTCCACTGAGTGAGCGTCATCCCCTCTCCTGCCAGATCAGCCAGATCCAGCAATGCCGTCTGACTGTCCGAGAATGGGCTTTTATCCTCACAGGACGCAGGTTGGGGATCCTTGTCAATGGCAGTCTGGCTTTGTGGTTTTTCAGAATGCAATATGGCTGTAGTCACACGTGTCTGTGAAGTATGCAGCTTCTAAAGCAAGATAAATGGTGAGATTTTCCATCCATACTGTCTGTCTACAGGGTCTGGTGACAGTGTATGCATCTTACCTTCAAAGGAGACTTCCACTGGGTTATTGGGGGGTTCAGTTCTGCTGTGTAGTAGCTCAGGGTGTCTCTTTTCTCCGTCATATTACTGATATCCCACAGAAGACATCTCTTTCCTCCCCGCAGTCTCCAGCTCTCCCTCTCTTCTTCCTCCATTGTCCAGAAATGACTTGAAGGCAAGGCCATGACTTCTTTGTTCTCCACAGCTTCCTCAGTCAGCAGCATGGACAACCTCTTCTGCAACTTCATCACGGTCTCCTCGGGGGCCTGGACCAGAAGAAGAGGGGTAGGTTTATCCTTCTGCTTCCGTCGACTTTTCTTGCCTAAATAAAAATTACATTCCATGAATGGAACAGAGAAGTGGCCAACATAGGCGCATTACATAGGTATTCACATCAAATAAAGTGATGAAATATGGCTAGAGTATGGCATCACTTTATAATCAGTGAGGGTCTGAGCTCTGAGACACCCATCCACTCTGAGCATGAAGGGGCCACAAACACCCATCTATGCAAGGAACTGCATCCAGAATGGGTCCTACCCAACGTGTGACTGGGGGAAGGGAATGCTGTGCTGGTATAGTGTGTTGGCTATGGCTAGCGTATGGCATCACTTTATGATCAGTGAGGGTCTGAGCTCTGAGACATTCCCATCCATTCCGAGCATGAAGGGGCCACAAACACCCATCTGCGCAAGGAACTGCAACCAGAATGGGTCCTGGTATAGCACTGATGGATCCCAAAGTTTGAACCCCAACTGATCATAAAGTGGTAACCTATCCTTACCACTGGAGGTGCCCTACAAACCAGATGCCCTCAACTTTCTTAGCATGTACCTTTAGTAGGCAATTCCATGGAAGGTTGAGCCCCGGCTGTATTCTGTGCATTCTTGTCTTCCTGCATAGAACGAGACAATGCCATCGCAACCATCAAATCCTCCATCTCTGCACCAGTCTTGACCACCTTCCTCTTTTTAGAGGGCTCTTTCAGTTTTGGTACACCTCTTCTCTTCCCACCGACCACCCTGTAAAGATGACATATGGGAACTTTAGACACGGACTTGATAAAATAACAATAAAAACTTTCAAGGTAAAATAAATTCAAAGAAACCTCCCATTTAGGCCTCATGCGCATGACCGTAACCGTTCTGCATCCAACAAATTGCAGTGTGCTGCCCGCATTTTTTGCAAAAAACGCGGATCAGATGCAGACATGCATTGCGGTCATGTGCATAAGGCCTTAGAGAAGAAGATACGTCTGTAATCTTACCGTGGTGGCAGCCCTGCTCCCGCCTCAACTGCCTGCCTCTGAACAGCCTGCAGCAATGTCTGAGCTGGAACATCCAACTTTGCAGCGCAGCGTTTTAAGTGAGATGCGCGGCTCTTCTCTGTGCTAAAAGGCTTTCCGCACAATGGACAACTAGGAACCACGGGAGCTGCTGAGCTTCCTCCTAAACTCTCAACCTGGTCGAGGCACCTGGTGAAATCAAGGAACCAATGTAGAGTTAGGCCACAGCTACACGGTGACTTGAGAGCACAATATCGCTCTACTACAACGCACCGTGGTCACTTTGTAACCGGCAAAATGCCAATACAGCGAGAGTCATCCAAACCTGCTAGACTTCTGCTCCACCACATTCACTATCGCTAGGTGCGACCGGCAGTGCAACATTTTCAACTTTGAAGGGGTTTTCAAGCTTGCTTCTTTCTTTTTCAAATTTCCACCCCAGCCTGTGTACGACTCCATACCCACCTGCTCCCAACCACTCCATTCCTGCTCCCTTCAACTGGTCTTTCAGTCCTCATCTGTAAACTTACGGGTGAATGGGGTCACGTGCACCGTGCAGCCAATGACTTGATTCAGCAGTGGTACATCACTTGGGAACACGTTACCACTGAGGCCAATCACTGGCAGCAGCAGCCCATCTGTAAGTTGGCAGGATGGGGACCAGAAGACCAAGGAAGAGAACCAGGGAGCCAGAACGGGGCAAGCTAGTATATGTGGAAATGTAATGTTGGAAACCTCCTGCCAGAAGACAGTTATGTAAGGTGTCCCTTTACCTGTTAACATGCTGCTCCCTCAGGGTGCTGCTCATGGTTGTCAAGTCTTTTTGGCACAGCTGGCAAAAAAAGAGTCCTTCATCTTCTAAACTAGCTGGCTTCTCCTTGACATCCATTTGCAGAGCCAGGGCCAGAGCTTCGTCACTCTGTGCACTGCCACATGCCATAGAAGATCCGACTGCAGGAAGAAAAGGGAGACAGAAGAAGGAAAATGCTGACAAGATGTAGGACAGAGAAAGCTACACGTGATATACGTTGTGTTCTCACCCACCGTGTTCCTCACTGATGGACTCTGTGGACTCCAGCTTCATGCGGCTGGGGGCTGCCCTCTTAAACTGTTGCATCCGTTCCAAGACCAGATTTTTTACACTCACGGGGCCGGGGGGTCTGGTGCCTCCTTCCCGACAGTCAGCTCTGCTGCCATCTGAAAAATATTCTATATTGAATCAAGGAAGGCTTTTTTTATATGGGGCACGAGTGGGAAGTGGCACAGAATATGCAGGCCACGATCAGGAAGATGGCCTAAATACTTCCCGAAATCTAGGCATGGTAAGACCAAGCTAATATTTCGGGGCAGAAGTTAAAATAGGCAGTTGTGCAACTACTACTCTCATTCACTTCTAAGGGAGTCCCGATAAGGGTTGAGCAAGTGTGCATGCTGGGTGCTGTAGTTTTACGTCAGCTGGAGTGCCAGAGATTGCTGACTACTGGTCTAAGCCCGGCATGGTCTGGAGGGATGAAGCATGGCATAGGCATTCTCTCTCTGGTGTCATGCCACCCCCTCAGGTCCTGCACTAGGCACACCTACAGCATTCCTTTAAGTCCTGACCCACCAAACAAGAGGCCGGTGGCCTCATGGCCCTTATTACCGTTCTGTAGCAGCCCGCTAGTGAGGCAGCTCTGCGCCGCGCCATTCCTTTCCTCGGCCTTGTCACCATCAGGTCCTGCTATGGCACCCACTTCTGACTGTCTGCTGCCCCCATCCTTTTTCTGCTTCTTGGTCCCAGATGGTTTGGCCTTCTTAACCTTTCCTCGTGCTGCTGTGCTGGACTTGGGGGCATTCTGACTCTCCGAGGGGTGGTGGCTTTTCTTAACCCGTTTCAAAAGTTTGGAGCAAAGTTCAGCGAATTCTTCATCTGACTCAACCATTAGTGAAGCTGTTCGTGGAGCGGCGGTGAGACAGTTAAATGAGAGCGCAAAAGGGAGGCCGGTCCTTCATCTCACCGCTCCCGCATCAAAAAGGGACGGCTGCTGCTAGAAAAACAGAAAGGTCATCACTATTGGAAGGGGCTGTCCAGTTTACAAAACCCATTTTCATGCACTCTATTAGAGAGTCCTGTCCTCTTGGTCAAAGTAGAGAGCAAAGAGTGTCCCTCATTCTGGAGGACCTGTTCTGTCCAATTCTGCATTACTGTGAAAGGACACAGGGTAATACTTCATTTCCCCCTATGGAGAAATTGAACACTTAGGCCCCTTTCACACGAGCGAGATTTCCGCGCGGGTGCAATGCGTGATGCGAACGCGTTGCGCCCGCAAGGAATCCGGACCCATTCATTTTAATGGGGCTGTGTACATGTGCGTTGGATTTCATGCATCACTAGTGCGTTGCGTAAAAATCGCAGCGTGTTCTATATTCTGCGATGTTCACGCAATGCTGGCTCCATAGAAGCGAATGCAGCTGCGTGAAAATCACATCGTATCCGCAAGCAACTGCGGATGTGATGCGTTTTTCACGGATGGTTGCTAAGAAATGTTGTTTGTAAACATTTAGTTTTTTTATCACGCGCGCGCAAAACGTATTAAACCCATGCAAAAAAACTGAACAACTGAACGCGATCACAGGCAAAACTGAATGACTATGCCTGCAAAATCCCTGGACGCATCCGCGACACATGCGGACCTAATCCGGACACGTTCGTCTGCAAGGGGCCTTAGGCTACATGCACAAGAACGTTGTTTGTTTCCGTGTCCATTTCGTTTTTTTTTGGGCGGATAGGATGCGGACCCATTCATTTCAATGGGTCCGCAAAAAATGCGGACAGCGCACTGTGTGCTGTCTGCATCAGTATGTCCGTTCCGTAGCCCCGCAAAAAAAAAAAAATAGAACATGCCCTATTCTTGTCCGTTTTAGGCATTGTTACAATGAATCCGCAAAATAAAAATGGATGTCATGCGAATGCAATTAGCGGACCGCAAAACACATACGGTCATGTGCAGGTAGCCCTAGGCCTCATGCACACGCAAAAAACTGATCCTCAAAAAATACGCATGACGTTCGCGTGCATTCCATATTTTGCAGAACGGAACAGCTGGCCACTAATAGAACAGTCCTCCCTTTGTCCGTAATGCCGACAATAATAATAGGACATGTTCTATTTTTATTGCAGAATGGAAATACGGACATACGGAAACGGAATGCACACATAGTAGCTTCCATTTTTTTTGCGGACCCGTTGAAATGAATAGTTCCGTATACGGTCCGCAAAAAACGGAATGGACAGGGAAAGAAAATACGTTTGTGTGCATGAGCCCTTACACTGCGGATTTTCTGTGTGCAATCCGCGCTGTTACCGTTCTACGTTCACATGTAGATGATACGCTGCAGATTTTTCTGTCCCAGACTTGTGTGCAGAAAATTTGAATCGTTTAATGGTATGTTCATTATTTTTCCCTGTGCGGTTTTCCATACCGTGTGGATACTGCTTGTGGATTAGCGCTATTCAATGGACCGCACCATTCAAAATGAAATCTCCAGAAACCACAGTGAGATACGCGGCGTATTTGATGTGGTCACAATCCGTCACGTGGACACACGGCTACAGGACATGTTTTTACCAATTCTCATCCACATGCCACAGAAAAAATCCGCTGCAAATTGATCAGTGGTGCGGATTTTAAATATGCAATTTAGGGCTCATGCACACAAATATACTTTTTTTCCCGTTTCCATTCCGTGTTTTTACAGTTCCATATGTGGAACCATTCACTTGAATGGGGCTTGAAAAAAAAAAAAAAAAAACGAAATGACTTTGTGTGCATTCTGTGTCCGTTCCACACAAAAAAATAGAACATGTCCTTTTTGCGGATAATGACAGGCATTGTTACAATGTATCCACACAAAAAAAAAAAAAAAACGGATCCAACGAGGACCTCACATGGATGTCATCAGTTTTTTTTGGAGGATCCGTCTCTTGCGGACTGCAAAATACATACGAGCCCTTATGCAATGCAAAGTGTGAAATTTGCACCAAAACAGCAGCATTTCTGCGCTAAAAGAAATCGCATCATTTAGGGCTCCTTCACACGAGCGATGCGGATTGTAAAAACAAATGGTTTTACAGACAAGTTCCATCAGTTTTTTCTGTGATTGCGTCCTGTGTGTGTGTTTTCCGTCCGGATTGCATGCTTTTTTCACGTGTGTGAAGCCCCATTTACTTCTATGGAAGTGAAAAACGCACAATATAGAAGAGGCTACGTAAAAGAACGCCATTGTAATGAATGGGTCAGGATTCAGTCCGGATGCTGTGTGTTCACTACACGCATCGCATCCGGGCAGAAAACTCGCTCATGTGAAAGAGGCCTTAGGCCACCTGCACAGAAATGATTTGCATGAATTTCCGTGTGGATTTATGTGCATTTCTGCATCATTTCCGCACCAAAATCCGCAATTTCTAATTGAATTTCTTTCCATCGAAAACGGTGAAATCCGCGTAGCAGGTCAATTTCAAAGTACATTAAGTTTTTTTTTGTGGAACCATTGAAATGAATCGTTCCGTATACGGAAATGAAAAAAAGGCCCATATACGGAACGCAAAAAAAGTTCGTTTGAACGAGCCCTTACTGTGTTCTTATCTGCCATGGATTTCTGGTAGAAATTCCATTCCATTATGGATTCCTTATGATCCGTGGTAGCGGAATCCATAACAGAATTCTTAGATAACCAGAACCTTGTACGCTGCTGAACTTGAAAACAGAAGCTCGCTCATCCCTACTGCATATCTGTGACGTGTGAACATACCCTTAGGGCAGTGAAGGCTAACCCCCAGCACTCCAGCTGTGGTAAAACTACAACTCTCAAGATGTTCACTTGCTTGGCCGTTCTCAGAACTACATAGAAATGAATGGAGCATGCTGGGAGTCGTAGTTTCATCACAGCTGGAGTGCCGGAGATCAGCCATCACTGCCTTATGACCATATGCACTCATTGTCAGATACACGCACATCTACCCTCATGTATTATGTAGTAGGTGTTGCATGCTTGCTGTCAGTGAATGGGAACATTCTTGAGAACATTCAGAGGCTGCACACTTGTTCTGATCATGTCCGGCTGACGCAGGCGAGCAGCTCATCCCCGCGTATCAGAGCTCACAAGCCCCGACCTGGACATGAGGAGGGTCTTCAGCCAGTGCATGTCCTGTGCTGCCTGTTTATGAAGACAGTTCTGTGAAGCAAAGGTCTAATGAATAAAGTATATGAAATGTGACCCTATGTTTTCCTATTCTCTGAAAGCAAGCAGAGATCTAACAAACATAGCTCAGTCCATGCAATAGCTGCACATGGCTATGACAGGTGGTCTCCCATACACTGCATATTAGAAGGTCAGGAATACCAATGGATCACAGCATGAAATCAGACCAGACTATCAGAACTCCCAGCTGCACTCATGGGACCTGTAGTTCCACAGCAGCAAGCATGCTGGGACTTCTGGTTCCACCCTACTGGGTCACATGACATGTCAGTGACAGCAGGTAGAGCCTTTTTATGACACTGCTACTCCCGCCATTGCCCAGTTCATATCATTATCTCCCTATGTCTCTTACCTAAGACCATTCGTACGTCCTAGGACCCGGAAGTGACGCCGCATGACGTCACCGCGCGACGCGAGCGAGTGCTCAGCTGTTCCCATGACGACGGATTCAAACTGGAAACTGGCGCCATTGGCGGGGACGAGTCTTCGACAAAATGGCCGCCGCCTCTTTCTGTGTTTTGTGATGCAGCTCTCCCCGAAGGAATGGAGCCTTGTGCAGTCTGCTGTAGGGTTTTCCTGCCACTGATCCGCAGGCTGCTTTGAATTTCTCCATGGCATTAGTACAAAATGTGAAAATATGCAAAAGAATGTCTAAAATAAAATGGCTACAACTATAAGTTGCTTGTGTCCTGTGATACCTCCCAAATATGTTTCTGATGATCCCAGCACTGATAACCAAAAATAGGTTCCTGTCCCCTCACATAAAAGGACAGAACTAGGCCGCCTTTCTGTGCAAGCGCACCTGTGTTCATTGGCGTTTTTGTGCATTTTTTGAAATGAGGCAGCACGCCCAAGATCATACTGGTCAACTTATTGGCAGAACTGTCTGGGAGACCAGGGTTTGTGCCAGTTAGACATGTCCCCCATTTGTTGCAAGTTGCACCCCCTTTAAAGACAGGCCCCACCCTCTTTACATCACCCCCTTCACAGTCTGGACACAGTCCGTCCCAGCCCTGCACACCGCTAGGGGCTCATATCTAGGAGGTGTCTGCTTTTTCAGATAGTTGAGTTGCCTGATGGCGGCACATGAAGCCACCAAATTTTTTTCAGTCCATGGGCACACCTCTTTCTCACTCCCTTTTTTTTGTGCATCACACCCCTTCACAGCCCATGGAGGGGCTGCTTTCTGCAGATTTGCCAGTAACACAGTCAGGGCTCATGCACATGAACATAATTTGTCCCTGTCCGTTACATATTTTTTTTCTTTGCGGCCCGTATCCAGAACCACTTATTTCAATGGAAATTACTCCATGTGCGTTCCATACCCATATGTCCACAAGTCCGTACTGCAAAAAAATAGAACATGCCCTATTCTTGTCTGTTTTGAGAACAAGGGCAGGCATTGTTACAATGGATCCGCCTTAAAAACAGATGTAACATGGACATCATCCGTTTTTTGTGGATCCGTGCTTTATGGACCGCAAAATACATAAGGTCGTATGCATGAGCCCTAAGGATGAGGTTTTGGTGTGCAGGATTCTTTTTAGGCCTCAAGCACACGACCGTTGTGTGTCTTGCGGTCCGCAAACCACGGAGCCACGAAAAAACACGAATGGCATCAGTGTGCGTTCCGCAATTTGCCAAACTGCACGGACAGCCATTAATATAACTGCCTATTCCTGTCCGCAAAGCGCGGACAAGAATAGGACAGGTTATATTTTTTTTGCGAACCACGGACCGGAGCAACGGATGCAGACAGCACACGGAGTGCTGTCTGCATCTTTTGCGGCCCTATTGAAGTGAATGTGTCCACATCCGAGCCGCCAAAACTGTGGCTCGGATGGGGACCAAAACAATGCTCGCGTGCATGAGGCCTTACTCCAAACATAACGCTGTGCATTTGAGATAACATTTTCTCAAAAAACTTTTGTCTCATTGTCCACAGAACCTATTCTCAGAAGCATTGTGGAACATCCAAGGTGGTCTCAGGAAAACGTGAGGTGACCACAATGGTTTTTTAGACCATCCATGACACTAGCTTTGGAAGAAACCGAAAACTACCGCGATGCTGCGAGATGACCTGAAGATGCCCGCAAGACATGTGGAAGAACTGACGTATGTTTGCAGGGTGGAATGGTCCAGAATTCCTCCTCAACATTGTGCAATTTTTAAAGGGGTTTTCCAAGACTTTTCTACGGATGACCTAACCTCTGGATAGGTCATCAGTTTCTGATCAATGGGAGTCTGAAACCTGGGACACCGACAGTCAGCTATTTGAGAAGGCAGTGGCGTTGGGGCCTTTACCAGATTTTCCAACGCCAGTGACTAGTGTTGAGCGAACTTGTGTTTTAAGTTCGGCGTCTAAAGTTCGGTTTATCGAAGAATCCTGAGGATCGGTCATCAGCAGTAAAAATCTTGGAAACCCTTTTAATTGCCTGTGACTAGATCATAGAACAAACACAATCAGAACATAATTTTATTAGCAGTCAATGTAGAAATCCAGCTAATTCCACAGGGTTCACAAATTTTTTCTTGCAAATGTAGGGACCTATGAAACGCTAATTGTAACTAAATCATTAGACCTGCGGTAGGCTCAGGATTTACATCTGTAAAACAGATAAAAGCTGCCCACATTGCTGCTGCCTGAATGAGGACTAAGCAAGATAATCTCCCTTTTCAAAACACATGCATGCTTGGCCAAGCTGGACATGCATGTGATTGGTAGGGTCGGGAAGAACAGCTGTCGGACAAATGCTATCTAATGCACATGGCCAGCCTTAAAAGGGTATTCTGGTTGCGAGACGTTGTCCCCTATCCTGGATAACTATTAAATCGGTGTGGGTCCTACCACTGTGACCCCCACCAATCATGAAAACGGGGACCTCCGTACACCTCTAGGCACCCTGAAATGAATGGAGTTGCAGGTCGGGCATGCACACTACCATTCCATTCATCTCTATGGGAGTTCCGGGAATAGCTGAATGCCAGCGAATGTCACTTTCTTTGGACTCTATATCTAATCGATATTGATGGTCTGTCCTCAGGATAGGCCGTCTGATTGCTGAGGACTTCTCAGCACCCCCTCCGATCAGCTGTTTGAAGAGCCTGCAGCAATCTGGCCTCCTCACAGCTTACCAGGCACAGCGCTGTACATTGTATAGTGGCTGTGCTTGGTATTGCAGCTCAGGCACATTGATTTGAAAGGTACTAAGATGCACATATGCCAAGCATGCTCAACCTGCGGCCCTCCAGCTATTGTAAAACTAACTCCCACAATGCCATGCTGTAGGCTGTTCAGGCATGCTGGGAGTTGTAGTTTTGCAACAGCTGGAGGGCTGCAGGTTGAGCATGCCTGACATATGCCATGTGACTGATGAACGTGACATCACTGGCCTAGGAAGAGCACCGCGACTGATCAGATCTATCCTGAGAATAGGATGCATGTGATTCCTGACACTATTACATACCCACCTGCAGCTCTGTGATCAGTCCTAGAGTTACCATTTAAAAGGGGTTTTCCGAGAATATAAAAGCTGCCCCATATGCCGATCCCCTCACACTGAATATACTTACCTGGCTCCCCGCGCTGCTCCTAGTGTCCGCTTCACCTCTGCAGCTTCTCCCCACCGCGCGCGGATTAAAACATCCAGTGTTCGGGGAGGGGGTAGCAGCCAATGGCAGGCTGGGGACAGGGACGAGCCCCTCTGGTGTCACCCGCAATGCTAGGAAAGGCTCATCCCAGTCTGAGCCCGCCCATCCACCACCCACCCCCTGACACCTGATGTTTTCATCCGCGCACAGAGAGAAGCGGCAGTGGCGGTGCGAGGACCAGGAGCAGCGCTGGGAGCGGGGAGCCAGGTAAGTATATTCAGTGTGAGGGGTCCCAGCGTATGGGGGAGCTTTTTATAGTCTCCGATAACCCCTTTACAGCAGCTGGCATAGGCTGTATATGGCACTGCAATACCTGGCACTGGCCGTGGAGAAGAGAGGTGCTTGTTCCAGGGGGGAAAAAAAAAAACCAGACTCTTGTTTCCAATCTCCTTTAATATGCCTACACATAGACTTACACACACATGCACATACCATGTATAAAGTTGGCACAAGGTTCTGTTCATATATTTTTTTGCCTTCTTGAGGAATCCTTTATTTGTGTCTCTTTTCCTATAATTTAGTGCTTTATCATATAGTGAGCTACAGGGAGCTTCTCCCGCCTTCACATGGGGGCATTTAATCCGATCCACCCTCTAACATGATCTGAGAACATGGTGCAAAAATACAGTGATTTTCTACAAATTTCTGGCATCTTTAATATTTCTTAGTAACATTTACAACGGCAGTGAAGTACCACAGATTACTCCACGGCCGGACATTGTAGACATTGAGGAATGCTTGGGCCAATAAATAGATTTCATCAGACTATATCGCTCTAGTCTCTCTTTCCATAGGAAACATGGCGGCTGTGCCAAACTGCATGTCTAGATTCCCATAAGTCTTTCCAACATCCATGATGGACTTCCTCCAGGACCTAGAGCAGATCTTGCAGGAAGATGATGATGCAGCGAGGGTGGACGCGATCAATGCTTCTCCAGAGCTTTAGTCAACAACTCATTAAGACGTCCTACCATAGGTCGGGGGTCATCGTTTAGCCCGGCTGCGAATCATTGCATTCTCATAGATCTGTGTAAGAGAAGATAGAGATTATAGAACACATTCTAATTCTGCAAAGACTCCCAATACGTGATGCATGTACAGTGCATTCCGGAAGTCTTCAGGCCCTTTCACTTTTTCCACATTTTAATATGTTGCTCCTTGTGCTAAAATAAATAAAAAATAAAGTTTCCCCCATCATTCTGCACTCAATACCCCATAATGACATAGTGAGGACAGAATGTTTGACATTTTTGCTAATTTATTAAAAAGGAAAAACTAAAAAACACACGGACATAAGTATTCAGACCCTTTGCTCTGACACTTGACATTTAGCTCTGGTGCCTCCCATTTCTTTTGATCATCTTTCAGATCTTTCTGCACCTTGATTGGAATCACTTGAGGTACATTGAGATGACTGGACATGATTTGGAAACATGCAGCCCTGTCTATATAAGTTCTCACAGGTGACAATGCATATCAGAGCAAAAACCAAGCCGTAGAGGAGGAAAGAACTGCCTGTAGAGCTCAGAGACAGGAGTGTGTGGAGACACAGACCTGGGGAAGGTGTCAAAAAACATTTCTGCTGCACTGAAGTTCCCATAACAAAAAGTGAAAGGGTCTAAAGCAGGGATGGCCAACCTGCGGCTCTCCAGCTGTTGCAAAACTACAACGTGCCAGCATGCCAGACTGCCTACAGCTATTAGCCCACAGGAGGGCATGGTGGAAGATGTAGTTTTACAACAGCTGGAGAGCCACAGTTTGGCCATCCCCAGTCTAAAGACTTTCCGAATTCACTATACTACACCCTACAACTCAATGCAAGATACAAATAAAAGAATCACTTTTTATGTATTTCTACTGACAGCACGTGGAGAGATTGGTTATCGATTCCTTCAGCTTATAATACAAATTAGGGAGTTATTTATGCAATCAACTAAGAACTTTAGATATAACTGCGCTCAGCTATATTTTTATAGACGAAAACCCATAGTCCAGTCCATATTGCATATAGTCCAGCTACAGGTCTAGCTTTTGGTTGATCACTTGCCTGATCGAGAAGTAATTTGGCCAGATCCTGGTCTGCGTCCTTCAGCTGCCAGAGCTTCTTAATAAGAGGATGCCTGGAAAGCAATTGTACAATATTATGTCATGGAAAAAACATCAGGCACCGACATCAGATCTCAAATGACAATGACCCGTGAATCTACAAGGTGCTGTGTCAGGCTGGGTTCCCACATTCAGGTTTCTTGACTGTGGTTTTTGAAGACAAAGCCAGAGGCCAATCATAAATGGAGGAAAGGCCTGTCTTCTACACTTCTTGAATCTACGCCTGGCATTGGCTCCCAAAAATTTCAAGGATTAACCGGAAAGTGGACATCCAGCCTTACACAAGCGACTACGAATCCTCATATAGACAGGTATTACATGGACCATCCTACACACATTCATAGACAATTAATGTGTCCTCCAATAGTTCTGGTAGAATGAATGATTTAACAAAAACAAAAATATAAAAAAATTCAACCACCAGGGGGCGCAGTAATAGGAAATCTCAGTGAATAGATCTCACGACACAGGAAACGTAGGCGATAAGGATATTGGCACTCTCGTCGTGTTACGCTGATGAAGGAAGGGACTGGAGGTCGAGATGGACACTTACTAGGGGTTTCTCACTAACACTACTTATTCCCTATCCACAGGACAGAAGTAAAGCGTCATAAAAATGATGGTACCCTACAAGAATGGAGAGGTGATAGCATGAATTACTACAGCTCCAGTTATTTCCATGGGACTGCCAAGTACAGTGCCCTATGCTATTTCCCGAAGCCCTATAGAAATTAGCGGAGAGAGCCTTGCACATGCAAAGCCAATGGCCACCTCACCTCGTAGGTCAGGGGTCGGGGACTCCACAATCTGGAAGCAGGTGAAAGCTATCCTCTAGGTATGCCAACATTGGCCAAGATAAGAATTGCTATTTAAAGATATAATAAACAGCAACAGCTACAGCTAAAAAAGGCACACCAAAAGCAAGGAGGGTTGACCTACTGCCAGACGAGCCTTTGTGACCCAACCAACAGCGTGAAAATCTATGACATCTCAGCAACCAGGACAGGTTGATGATCTACTGCCTCATAAGAGACACTCACCCTGTATTAATCTCCAGGGTGGGCTGCAAGAGTTGTGCACGCTCTTCATTCGTTTTTGCAAGCTGCTGTGTGCGCAGAAAATGTCTGGCCGCCCCCATCTCTAACACAGTAATCATGGCTGGGTGAGTGTCCAGACGTGGTGTGACCTACAGGGAATAAAACTGTAGCTTCAAGAAGAGGTTACAAGAAATATCCCTACTGTACACTGAGGATCCAGTGACTGTATATACCTTAATATTGGTCACTCGAGTCCCCAAGCCGTTCCTCATCCAGGCCATGAGATCTTCAGACTCCTTCTCGGCCAATCTATCAGAAGCTGCAAAGACAAGTGAGACAAGACGTAAGCGTCCAAAGTCACCTCCTCATGGAAAGGAGTTCAAGGTGAAATGATGGCTACCTGGACGGCTGTCCTCAAATTTCTCCTCCTTGTAATGATCGACCACGATATCTGTCTCTACCGAGATGAGCTTGTTCTTCCCAAACTCTCGCAAGTGCAGTAAAGTGAGCTCGTCAAACTGCTCATAGCAGAAGAGGACCTGGAGAGACAAGGAGGACTGGTTATACAGTGCAAGCAAAGGAGGTGGGGAAGAATAGCAGAGGGGACATGAGCAGTACCTCTGTTTGCTTCTGTTTCATGGCTTCATAGTAAGCGCTGTGTTCTGCAAGGTGCCGGTTGGGGGTGCACAAGTAGTAGATGTTGCGTGATCCGGCTTGCATGCGACTGGTGTAATCTAAAAGGCTGGTCTGTTCTCCTTCAGGCAGGGCCGAAGACTCAAAACGCAGCAGTTTTCCAATGTCCTCCTGAAAGAGTCAAGATGGATGAGTCTAGGGCTGCAGTAAACGATTATTTGAGAAATCAAGTATTCTACCGATTATTTTTACGATTAACCGAGCACTCTAATAAGAAAAAATGAATTAATAGACTGTTTCCCTTTATAAAAACTCTTTAGATCCCCTGCCATCAGTATCCAACACCCTTCGTTCCCCCAGTGCCTTCAGCTCCACTCCCTCAGTGCTTTCAGCCCCTCCATTGCCATGTCCCCCACTACCCCAGTGCCATCAGATCAGCCCCTCCACATCCCCCACTCCCCCAGTGCCATCAGATCAGCCCCTCCATATCCCCCACTCCCCCGGTGCCATCAGATCAGCCCCTCCATATCCCCCACTCCCCCAGTGCCATCAGATCAGCCCCTCCATATCCCCCACTCCCCCAGTGCCATCAGATCAGCCCCTCCATATCCCCCACTCCCCCAGTGCCATCAGATCAGCCCCTCCACTCCACCAGTGCCATCCATGTCCCCCACCGCCATCAGTCAGCCCCTCCATGTCCCCCTTCAGTGCCATGTCCCCAGCGCCAGTGAAATAAAAATACTTACCTTTCCAGTATGGGCGCCGCTCCACAGCTCCTTCCTCTTCTTCTCCGAGCTCTGTACTGGATCCTGACATCACAGAGCGTCGGGTCATAGTGCGCGCTTACGTGCACTATGACCCAACGATGTATCAGGACCCAGTGCAGCGTGGTACGGGCCGGCGGGTGACCTCGATGCGTTAAGTAATAGCAAGCGCTTCACTCCCGCTCCGTGGTCACACAACACAAACAAATCCTTGAGGATTTTTTTGTGTCGAATTACTCGATTCAATCGTTTCAGCCCTAGATGAGTCTACTATGGAAATCCGTATTACCTACTCACTGAAGGGATCTCCTATACACAGCACGTTTATCTGCCCTGTTGCATAAATGTGCACTCGCACCTTGACGTCTTGCTCTTGGGTTGTCACAATCCCTTCTCGGATAAAAAGCCCGTAGTCCTCAAAGAATTTTTTGTACTTCTCGGGATCCTTCTTGCTTTGATCGAGGAAGAATTTGACGAGTCGTCTTTGAAGCACATCTCGCAGCTTCCTGTTTGAAAGGGAATAAAAATAAAAATAAATGTTTATTACTAATAACCCCCCAATGTCCTGTATGACTTCACATCCATGCCACAGGAAGAGAGATCCTGAAAGCATCACCACCCAGGCAAGGGGAAACACTTGGCTTTAATACTCTAGGTCTAGATTATATCCAGAACTTCAACCAACCCCTGGACTATGTTCGCTCCTCCAGAGTTGTACATGGTCAGTGATAGACAGCACATCTTCCCCTTCAGAGATTATATACGAATGGTGTGTAGCAAGGTATTTAATGGTTCTTTTCCCTTTAATTCCTTGTGATGTAGTCGGTTAGTGGGATCTGGTACCAGGCCGCGTTCCTGAGGTCTGAAGTAACTGTACATGCGTATAGAACGCTGAAGACCTTTAGGAGGGACCAAGAGGCTAGAAAGCATCTAGCTATGTAACAAAGAGCTCGGCCCCATTGAGGATATCATTAGGATAAGATGTGTCTTGCTACCATCACCTCTCTTTGTATCATATGGGTGTTGGCAATTTGCCATGTTGGGAGCTGGCTCATTTGTTCACGGCTTTGATGACGTACGTTCTATCTTTTCATTTCTTTTATCATAGTCTAGTAGGCTTTTTATGCACCCTAAGTCTCATTAAGCCTATTTATTCCCGTATCTGAGAATTCACGGTAATACAATGGGCGATCATCACTAGAAATAATCTATGATACTACATTCCATTTCTTACCTTATCAGAGAACTTTCCTGTAGCAGTTCTCGGCTGAGATTCAAGGGGATATCCTCACTGTCCACAACCCCTGTAGAAAGCAATGGAACGTAACCAACAATGAATGCTTCTTATCCATTGATTATCATCACAACATATCCAATAGGGCTACAAATACATGAGGGAAAACTGCACTAATATGCGTGACAGTATACAAGCACTTCCCTCTTAAAGGGGTATTCCAGGAGTTTAATATTTATGGCCTATCCTCAGGATAGGCCTTCGAGCTGATCTGGAGGGTTTGTCGATCAACTCTTCTGCAGTAGCTTTAGCGCTGGAACTACATAGCTCCGTCCATTGTGTGGTGGATGGATATGGTCACTGCAGTGATGTTCCCACTGAAGTGAATGGGAGCAGTGCTGAACTAACCAGTTCCTTCCATTACACAATGGACGGGGCTGTGTAGTTCTAGAGTCAACTTTGAACGCTGGAAGTACTCAGGAACAGATGATCGGCAAGGCGGAAGGGTGTTGGACCAAACCCCCCCCATCAACTGTTGAGGGCCTATCCGAAGACAGGTTATCAGTAGCTAAATCCAGGACAACCCCGAAGTTGTAGCGATAGGTCACGCCTACATTGGCAACATCTTGCCACAATGTCTACCTGAAATAAGAAGACCACCATGGTGGTAGGCTGTCCCACCAGGGTAACAGGTCAGAAGCAGCCTTTTTCACTCCTCTACTCCAAAGCACCTGCTTGTAATTGCATGCATGCAGTGCTCACCCCGTAGAAAGCGCAACCACTTGGGCAGGATGTCCGCGGCTTTGGTCTGGATAAGGACTTTGCGGCTGTAAAGTGCCACACTGGACCCCAGCTCCCGGCTTACGTCAAACATAGACGGTTTCTGCACAAAGAAAAAAATCATCCCTTACAGCAGGCAAGTCACAATCCACAAAGACTGCACCACTGACAATAAGACTCACACGTCACTGTACTGAGTAAGGATGAAGCAGAGATTACTTACCATCTCGGGTACATAGAAGATGCTCCGAATGTTCAGAGGAGCGTCTGCCTTGTAGTGAAGCGTGTAGCGAGGTTTGTCATAAGCCTGGGCAATAAACCGGTAGAACTCCTCGTGCTGCCATTCTCCGATCTCTTTGGGGTCCATCATCCAGAGAGCCTGCAGACAAACCGCACCCAAAGTCAGACAAGTGGAGGGAAACTTCTACGATGGGGCTGAAGGGAGGGAATCGACCTCCTACCTGAAGAGTGTTAACCCTCTTGCCGTTAAGATACAGAGGGAAGCTGACAAAGTTGCTGTATTTCGTCACCACCTCTGAAACATCAAAGCAATGCATTAAGGGAGATGTATCCTTAAAGGGGCAATCCTGGTAATAATATTGATGATCTATCCATCTATTGGTGGGGGACCCCCGCTGATCAGCTGTTAGGAGAGGACTCTTCCTAGGCCATCAGTTGGTGATCAGCCGGCACTCTGTTGCAAGAGCGTGGTGCACGCATCCGAGATGGCAATCTCACGTGTATTGTAGGAAGAGACCGGCACTCATTGTATCTTCAACAAACTCAATGCTTTTATTGGTCACATATAATTATATGTGACCAATAAAAGCATTGAGTTTGTTGAAGATACAGTGAGTGCCGGTCTCTTCCTAGGCCATGTGACGTCAATGTACATCGGTCACATGACCTAGTTGCAGCTCAGCCCCATAGAAGTGAATGGGGCTGAGCTGCATTACTAAACAAAGCCGCGATACTATATGGGGCACTGTGCTTGGAGAGCTGCTGGGAGCCGGCCACGCTCACCACAGTTCCATTGATTTTGGGCTGTTATACTTTTAACCTTATTAAATTTGAGTCAATATATTTCACCTTTATTTATGAAAAATTCCCCAAATTTAACAAAAATTTGGAAAAATTAGCAATTTTCAAAATGTCAATTTCTCTGCTTTTAAAACAGAAAGGGATACCTCATAAAATATATACACTCACCTAAAGAATTATGAGGGGCACCATACTAATACGGTGTTGCACCCCCTTTTGTCTTCAGAACTTCCTTAATTCTACGTGGCATTGATTCCACAAGGTTCTGATAGCATTCTTTAGAAATGTTGGCCCATATTGATAGGATAGCATCTTGCAGTTGATGGAGATTTGAGGGATGCACATCCAGGGCACGAAGCTCCCGTTCCACCACATCCCAAAGATGCTCTATTGGGTTGAGATCTGGTGACTGTGGGGGCCATTTTAGTACAGTGAACTCATTGTCATGTTCAAGAAACCGATTTGAAATGATTCGAGCTTTGTGACATGGTGCATTATCCTGCTGGAAGTAGCCATCAGAGGATGGGTACATGGTGGTCATGAAGGGATGGACATGGTCAGAAACAATGCTCATGGTAGCCCGTGGCATTTAAACGATGGCCAATTGGCACTAAGGGGCCTAAAGTGTGCCCAGAAAACATCCCCCACACCATTACACCACCACCAGCCTGCACAGTGGTAACAAGGCATGATGGATACATGTTCTCATTCTGTTTACTGCCAAATTCGGACTCTACCATTTGAATGTCTCAACAGAAATCAAGACTCATCAGACCAGGCAACATTTTTCCAGTCTTCAACAGTCCAATTTTGGTGAGCTCGTGCAAATTGTAGCCTCTTTTTCCTATTTGTAGTGGAGATCAGTGGTACCCGGTGGGGTCTTCTGCTGTTGTAGCCCACCTTTCTTTCCCATTCTGACATTCAGTTTGGAGTTCAGAAGATTGTCTTGACCAGGACCACAACCCTACATGCATTGAAGCAACTGCCATGTGATTGGTTGACTAGATAATCGCATTAATGAGAAATAGGAACAGGTGTTCCTAATAATTCTTTAGGCGAGTGTATATTACTTAACATTCCCCTATATGTCTACTTTATGTTGGCATCATTTTGTAAATGTCATTTTATTTTTTAGGACATTAGAAGGCTTAGAATTTTAAAAGCAATTCTTAAAATGTTTAAGAAAATTTCCAAAACCCACTTTTTAAGGACCAGTTCAGGTCTGAAGTCACTTTGTGGGGCCTACATAGTGGAGACCCCCATAAATGACCCCATTGTAGAAACTACACCCCTAAAGTTACTCAAAACTGATTTTACAAACTTTGTTTACCCTTTAGGTGTTCCACAAGAATTAAAGGAAAATGGAGATGAAATTTCTAAATTTCATTTTTTGGGCAGATTTTCTATTTTAATCTATTTTTTTCTTTAACACATCGAGGGTTAACAGCCAAACAAAACTCAATAATTTTTTTACCCTGATTCTGTGGTTTACAGAAACACCCCACATGTGTTTTTTTAAAAAATGTTTGTGTCTCCATATTCTGGAAGCCATATTTTTTTTATTTTATTTTTGTGCCGATCATCTTGTGCAGGGGCTCGTTTTTTGCAGGAAGAGTTGACGTTTTTATTGGTACCATTTTTGGGTACATATGATTTTTTGATCATTCATTATTACACTTTATGGGGTAAGGTGACCCAAAAATTAGTTGTTTTGGCACAATTTTTTTTTATTTTTACAGCGTTCACCTGCGGGGTTAGGTCAGGTGACATTTTTACAGAGTAGATCGTTACGGACGCGGCAATACCTAATATGTATACTTTTTCTTATTTAAGTTTTACACAATAATAGCATTTTTTAAACAAAAAAAAAATGATGTTTTAGTATCTCCATAGTCTGAGAGCCATAGCTTTTTTATTTTTGACCGACTGTCTTAGTTAGGATCTCATTTTTTGCGGGATGAGGTGATGATTTGATTGGTACTATTTTGGGGGGCATATGCCTTTTTCATCAATTGGTATTGCAATTTTTGTGATGTAAGGTGACAAATAAAAAATAATTTGCTTTTTTTTGGCACAGATTTTATTTTTACGATGTTTAGCTGAGGGGTTAGGTCATGTGATATTTTTATAGAGCTGGTTGTTACAGACGCGGCGATACCCAATATGTATACTTTATTTATTTATTAGTACGTAATAGTACGTCAAAATGGGGCAAGTCACTTGCTGCCATGACATACTATTATGTCATATGTCGGGAAGGGGTTAATATTACACATGCAGGTAAACAAGGCTACTGACAAACTGTAGGACAGCGGGTGTGCAGTCATAAAGCTACAATCCCAGCGAGGCCACATTAAAAAGTAAATGCCGACCTTCAATGCCGCTTCACGGCATATGGCGGTGACTCACCTCTTACTCGGTCCTCACTGGCAAACTCCTTACAGTCTTCTTTGAGATAAATGATGACTTTAGTCCCTGACCTCACCCCGTCGGCCTCTGCCAACTCAAAGACACCAGATCTAAGGAAGGAAGTGGATTTAGTGAATGCAAAGTCACGTGATGCGTTTGAGGGTGGTACAGTCCTACAGTATATGCTGGTGCTGCATGAACAGCAGGAAATCAATAAGGAGAGTTCTCCACCTTGGTCTGCAGTGCTAGATTGACATCTGAACCTTCCTGTACTCACCCATCGGACGTCCAGCAATACCCAGGGCTACCCGGCTCCGACGACTGAGAGTAGACGACGACTTTGTCAGCAACCATGAACGCGGAGTAGAAGCCGACGCCGAACTGACCTATAATCTTCCCAGAGCTATCAGTCTGGTTCTGCAGGGCTTCAAGAAAGGCCTGAACAAAAACCATAGCAGAATATATTACATAAAATATATTCTCATAGATGTAATACATCTGAAAACAAGGCTGTCAGCAGGATTACCTTGGATCCAGAGCGTGCGATGGTTCCCAGGTTGGAGACCAGCTCCTCCTGCGTCATCCCCACCCCAGTGTCCTATGGGAATAATGTCACAGTTAAAGAGGGGCCGCTGGTGCTTTCATGGTCACCTTCCACTCTTCCATTGGCCACCGCCTGTATTCAATCACTGCCTAAAAAGCTCTGGAGAGACAATGGCAAAGTCCACTTTTCCTCAGTGCCCCCCCTTTAAATAGTTGGAAGCTGTCACTCCGTTCCTCTTACCTGGATGGTGAGTGTGCCCTTCTCACTATCTGTATGCAGGTGGATCTCCATCTCGGGCAAGCCGCTCCCCTGAGACATGAGCTTGTGGCGCAGCTTCTCCAGGGCATCGCTGCTGTTTGAGATCAGCTCCCGGATAAACACCTGATGAAGGTACATATGTCAGTCATACAGCAACCTAATGGAAACTCATCTCAAAAACAGCAGAGAACAGACCGCGCACCTCCTTCTCCGAGTATAACGAGCGAGCAACAATGTCCAGGAGCTTCTTGGTTTCAGCCTGAAACTCGTGCTTGGAGGCGACACCTGCAAGACATTTACAGACGCTCCGTGAGTAGAGATGAGCGAACTTCTGTTTTCAAGTTCAGCGTCCAAGGTTTGGGTTATCTAAGAATTCCGTTATAGACGCCTCGACTACCACGAACCGTAACTCATGGTCAGTGGTAGTTGAATCCATAACTGAATTCTTAGATGACGCGAACTTTGGAGGCCGAACTTGAAAACACAAGTTCGCCCAACACTATCCGTGAGGTGACCAACTAATACAGGTCCCATTTTAGAGACTGAGCGGCGAGCCGTCTCATTTAACATTTTCTACACCTGTTTCAGGCGTAGAAAAAGGTCTAAATGTAAGACAGCTCGGAAGCAGTCTTACATTTAGAACTGGCGCTGGATGCGCCGAAATTATGAAGAGGCCTGCGCTTCTTCATAACTGTGGGGGATAGACTGCCGGCGCAGGGGCTTTATTAAGACCGGCGTCTAAAACGCTGGTCTTAATAAATGAGCCCCTTAGAAAAAAAAAAAAAAAAAAACTTTACCTAAAAGGTCAAATGGAAAAGCCATGTGAACTCCATTGTTCCCTACGGAGCATGTTGAGAGTTGTAGTCTAGCGATCACTGCCTTACCCGACGCCTGCATATTATTACACATACGCTCAATGCAATGACATGTAGGCATATTCCGGTACAATACAGTAATCCAAGGACTGGTTCACACGCCAGAGATAAAATCCGCCATGTATTCCACAGCAAAAATCGAACTGAATGTGGCGGACCCCCTCGCGATTTAGCCCCAATAAAAGGAGTTAAACTAAAACCAGACACGCTGCAGTTTTCAGTGGCCACCCCGAGAAAGAAAATATGTTGTTTCTTAGCCTGGTCACAGGACATAAACCAATAGGAGGTGGTAACAGGGCGGTCGCCACACAGTTTTTGGCAAGGAATCCGCACCAACTTCTGTGGACAAAACCTGCAGTGTGAACTGGCCGTAGTGGTGAAAAATGAAAATACAAGAAATCAGAAGGCGCCTGCCCCCCACCGCACACGGCGAACCACTCACCCTGGACGCTCTCAGTATCGGAGATGATGGTGTGCAGCACAGGCTCCTCCTCCTTGTTCTCTGCGGTTTGTGTAGTGTATCTCCGATACGTTACATTACTCAGCAAGCAGTGGCTCCTCCCAGAAGTGGGCACCAAATGCCAGGGAGACGGCTGGTACCTGGTGATGCAACCTGAGACACAGAGATCCTATTAGTTTCTACAGACGTCTAACAATTTACTATATATACCGTATTTTTCGCCCCATAGGGCGCACTTTTTTTCCCCCTGCGTCCTATGGGGTGAATACTAATGAGCGCTTCCATTATGGAAGCGCTCATTAGTACCGGAGGACCAGAAAGCGGTGAAGACTCTGTACTCACTGCTTCCTGGTCCTCGGCTGTGCAGTGGCTGTGAAGAGCAGCCGCGTCCAGGAGCAGGAGAGGTAAGTGGTTTATTTATTTTTTGATCTGAGCCTGGGGCTCATCAAACATGGCTGGGGGGTTATGAGATATAGCAGGGGACTAATATGAGGCATGGGGTCTCATCGGAAGGGGGGTCTTTATACTGGGCTCTGATCTGAGGTCTGATTGGGGTCTTATCAACATTGGAGTCTGATCTGAGGTCCGATTGGGGTTTTATTAACATTGGAGTCTGATCTGAGGTCAGATTGGGGTTTTATTAACATTGGAGTCTGATCTGAGGTCTGATTGAGGGTCTTATTAACATTAGGGGTCTGATTGGGGCCGTGAGCTGAGATCTGATTAATATTGGGGGTCTGATTGCTGATCTGAGGTCTAATGAAAAATATTTTTTTCTTATTGTCCTTCTCTAAAACCTAGGTGCGTCTGATGGGCCAGTGCGTCTTATAGGGCGAAAAATACGGTATATAATTATTACATTTCAACATCTGGACAAGAGCATATTCCAGTGTCTAGGAGTACATTATTGATGACCTGTCCTCGGGTGGCAGCCTGACTCCCGGCATCCCCGCCAATCAGAAGAGGCTGTGGTTCTGCAGTGATCACTGCGGCCAGTGACATTAAGTTCATTGGTCACATGGTCTAGGCGCAGCTCAGTTCCATTCAAGTAAATGGGCCTGGACTGTAATACCAAGCACAGCCACTATACAATGGACGGCGCTGTGCTTGGCGAGCTGTGAAGAGGTCACAGTGCTCATGGAACACCACGGCTTCTTTAATCAGCTGATCAGTAACAGGAGGCAAACCCCCCCTGACCAGATACTGATGACCTATCCCGAGGATAGGCCATCAATTTCAAAATGTCTGACAACCCCTTTAACAATCATCCTTGCCAGTCACATCATTGATATCATCAGTAGGTGATTTTATGACGAGCTTGGCTGCCATATGAGTTTTTTAAGCTTGAAACAACATTTCAAAGTCAACTTAGTCACAGATTTCCAGGAGGAACGACAGAGGGATGGAAAATTGGAGAGTGAGAATAGACGATCTGGAATTGCTCATTTCACGCATTTACAACAATCATTAGCGCCCCTTTGAAAAAATCCAATCTTTCCATCTGTCGGCGATATGGCGCTATTGCTATGCAGTGTCAATAACATGGAGGCGGCAGGAAATCGATTCCCCTTATCTGCACGACATGGGCAAATATTCTCCTCCTCCGCGCCACTGGCGGGGGCGGCCAAAGACTATAGGGGCCTTACTCCCCAATATGGGAGCTCATAAAAGACCGGTGAGAGCCAGGACGGAGAAATGACTTCACAGCAGTTTCCCAACCTGTGGCTTCAAAGCTGTAGAAAACTACAACTCTCAGCATGCCCTGACAGATCCAGGCGATTGTGGCAACTCTCCAATGACGGAAGATATCGGAGGGAGAAAAGGATCAGGCAGCTGGATTTCAACATGTCCAACCCGTTTGTTCTCAGGGAGATGTGCTTGGCAGCAGATTTCACCCCTCGCCCCGTTTAGGACACATGCATGCTCGGCCGAGCCGGCCTGTGTATGGGAGGGATGGGGGGAGATGCCTGTTGGTCAAATGCTATGTGTTCTGTACGGCCGGCCCAAGAAAGATTTCGGGAGGAGGAGGGTTAGGGGGGTATATAAACAGCACATCTCTGAGCAAAGACTGCTGATGTCACAT
The DNA here is from genome assembly GCF_014858855.1 of Bufo gargarizans. Taxonomy (NCBI): domain Eukaryota; kingdom Metazoa; phylum Chordata; class Amphibia; order Anura; family Bufonidae; genus Bufo; species Bufo gargarizans. The sequence goes on along the minus strand of NC_058087.1, from coordinate 177,720,772 downwards.
GAGTATGGTTGATCCCCACCCACTAAATACTACAGAGATTTTGCCCAAAGATTTCATAGAATAGAAAAGTAGGACAAGAAACAGTGCCCCCCAGAGGTCATGTCTGCAATTACAAGGTGTCTTTTAAGGCTATGTACACCTTTGGGGCAGTTTTAATTTATTATTGCGGTGTACTCATTTTGAGCTAAAAAAGCATTTTTCAATTGGTTTTTATTAAACATTTTGAGCCCCTTTCTCTGTGCAACCGTGAGTTTCTCAGAATTTTCACTCTGTTCCATCAGGCAGCTCAACTGACGGCTCCTTATCTCTGACCTTATAAACACTCTTTATAGCTCAGTTCCTGATAAGACTGTGGCTTAAAAAAGTGTTTATGACCTCTCAGTAGTTTAGAGCTGAGGTTTATTAGAGGAGGGCACAAAGTTAAAGTGAAGGAAAAAAAAATTAACCCTTTGTGACAGAATGGCTCAATGTTTTTAATAAAGACCAATTGAAGAAATTATTTTTAGCTCAAAATGAGTAAAATGCAATCATAAAAAAATAAAATAAAATAAAAATCCTTAAAGGGGGCCATAGCCTTCGAGTGTAAGAGTGCTGAGCTGCAATACCAGTTATATCCTATGGACAAGAATGGCGCTGTTTCTGGAAACATCATTGACAATCCTTTTAAAGGCAAGATCTAGGATTCCGACACTGAAATCTCGGACAAGCGTATAACGATGAAAACTGTCGCATGGCAGAGCAGGGCGCCGGTCACTATGTGGTAACGCTCTTCATCTTGTCCTGACCGGGGGTCAGTGGGTGTCGCAATGTTGACAGATCACATACCGTACTGGACACAGCCGGCGGTCATCCTCTCTATAAAGGTCGTCTTGTCCTCTGTGACATTGCGCTGACTCTTTCATTGCCAGATTACCAAGAGAGTTGTTTTTCCTCCATTACAAACGGCACAAGACGCGAAGAAAGAGAAGCGCGGTGACGACTGGAGACGGCGCTGAGGTGCTGCATAGAAGCCAATGGAAAGGACTTGCATCCCTCCCCCCATTACAAGAGTCTAGGGGGCAACCAGTCATACACATGCAATGCAGGGGGTACCACATGACGGATACTATTCCCTCCTACCGCGTCACGCTTCATCTCTTCCATCAGGAACAGGGTGTTTGTTTGGTATATATATATATTTTTTAAACATTTTCTTGATTGCCGATCCAGCAGGCTGTTCCAGACTGGGAGCAGCCTGTCGGAATGCTGCCCGGCCCTATTAACTATAATGGCGTCCGGCGGTGATCCGGCAAACACGCCAAGAATTGGCCAGAGAAATACAGCAGCGTGCAGCGGTTTTTGCTCAGGCCGATGCACGCCATCAAAAATGTGAGACTTCTAAAAATACAAACCTCGGGGCACAGTCACACACGGCAAATCCATTGCGTAAAATGTTGGCTGACTGAAAACCAGTTCTGAATGGTGGGGTAAGTATTTGGATGCCAGGCTCCATGTACACGACCGTAATGTATTTTGCAGTACGCAACATGTGGATGGCGTCCGTGCTGCATCCGTTTTTGAGGCCCCATTGACTTTAAACGGTCTGCGAAAACGGATGCAACGTGGACGTCATCCTATTTTGCGGTCCGCAAAACAGATACTGTCATGAGCATAAGGCCTCATCCGGAAGGACGGTCGCGGAAATTCTCTGCAAAAAATATTTAACTCTGCTGTGTGTGAATTAACCCTTAAAGAGTGCCCACGATAAGTAAAAGTTCATCAGTCACCAATTTAGAATAGAGCCTGTGACACTCCACACTGCTCCCTGGATAGGACATTAGAGGACACAGTGCTCACTGGCACCACGTGGGTATGACAGCCGTAGAGGATTCAAAAAAATAAATAAAAATATGACGTCAGACCGGTTAAGCCTGACGTCAGACTCACCGCTCAGGCTCCTCCCTGACACGACTGCCCCGGACGGGCTCCACGATCTCAGCGCCCGGCATAGGTTTCCTCTGAGCAGAGCAGAAGCCGCCATGTTGTTTCTCAGGGATGATACGCACGTGAGTGACGTCAGCCGTGCGCGACCGAGAGAGTACGTCCTCAATGACGTCATCGCGGGGCGCGTCTCGGCGCACTGTTGGGAGGGCCTGAGCGCGGCTTCTAAATGTACAGACCCAGAGCAGTAACGCATCGTGTGCACACAAGGCGGCTGCTTCAGTCCGGGTGACAACCAATATTACAGCCACAGACAGAGGTTGTCAGCCAGTAACTACAAGGAGTTGTCCACTCAGGACATTATAAAGTGGGACCAAAGCTTGGGAGCCCGATGTATTAGGGGCAGGGGCCACACGGTGACTTGATAGTGAGTGTTGTCAAATTGCAGCTCAGTAAGTGACCCACCAGTTGTCAGAAATCCAAACCTATATACGGACATAGGCCGCGTGCGCACAGTATTGCGGATGCAAACCCATAACCTTGAATGGCTCCGCAATCCGGAAGATACGGTGCGGAGGCAGTACAGAGTGCTAACGTGGTGTTTCGGATAGAACATGCTGGTTTTTTTTTTTGCAGTGCGGACGGATCACGGACCCATTCAAGTTGAATGGATCTGCATCAGTCAGCGCCGGACACACAAATGGTGCCCCGTGCTTTTGGCGACTGCAATTTGCTGTCCCCAATGCACGGCACAGGTTCATGTGCATTAGGCTACGTCCACACACAGTCTCTAAATCTGACACCGTATTCAACGGGGCGAGGCTCTCCCACGCTGAATTCGCAGGAAGAAGCGCGCTGCTTTTTATTGTGGATTTATTTTTTTTCCTATGTGGAAATTTTGCACGACCTCTAAACAGAAGCTGCGGAACCTTTTTCACATGCACAGGGTGCAGAACCTGTGCCAATCCAACGTGTGTGTGAACATAGCCCTAGGGATCGGCGATTTTCACTGATGCATTGAACAGGCTAATTCAAAGAGAAATGGCAGAATGTGCTGTTTGGTCCCGCAGTCCACTCAAGACTTGACCGTTCTAGTCAGTGTGTTTGTGGAGGGGAAAAAAAAAACCTGCCCACGGACGCCATCTCTGATGGATGGTGGCTACTTAATGCTGAGGGGGCATTCTTCAGTTTTTCTGACAGATGTGAAAAAGTGATAACGTTCCAACACCATGCGAACACAAAAACGGGCAAATGGATCACTGTCAGAGAGGATGCAGACCCCACATGGATGGAATCACGTCCCTTTTCTGCAGACCGGACAGGTTTTATATTGTAACTTTAAAGGAGAAAGGTCTCGGATGCAATGGAGGTCCTCTAAAACTTCATCTTTATTAATCATAAATAAACAGCGGACGCAGCCACTTGGTACACGGAATACAAACGTTGACGCGTTTCAGGTTCTAGACCCTTAGTCGTAACAGAGTTGCACAGTGTGACCCCACTATTTAAAGGAGTTTAGGGCCCATCCCTCCAAAATTCAGGGGGGGGAGCCACTAACACTATTGGTTATCACGCTGTGCATCACACCCTTCTTTTAACACACTAATCACATGTTACATTGATTGCACACTGTGCTGGAGCTCTCAATCCATTTTAACCCTTAGGGTGCTATGATCCTTTCTTGCAACGCAAATACAGGGAAAGGAGAGAAACAGCACAGTGTTACAACATAATCCATACAACAGATAAAAACATATATTTCGAAACCAAAAATGGCCTAATACCTTCCAGTGGATTACAGATTGAAAAAAATACATATATGCTTTAATTTCAAATTAATACTAAACCAGAAGCAGCAAGTTATTATTATTGTAACAATTTACATTGCTATTTACTGAACATTAGTAAGTTACAAATATGATGTATTTAATAAAGATGAAGTTTTAGAGGACCTCCATTGCATCCGAGACCTTTCTCCTTTAAAGTTACTTGCAGCCTGCAACGGGGACACACCCCTAGGGTTTTTGGAGTTGGGACTATCTACAAACCAGGAAGGTGAGCTGGATTAAAGTCTTTCTAGGTTTTAGTATGCAGTTGCAGAAATAGTTCACAAAAACCCCAGCATTTTGCAGTAGAAAAAACACAATTGGGACTTCCGGTTCCGGCGCCAGCATGAGCGGCAGCGTGTAGCAGGAGCTCCGTACCTGAAGCAATCTAAATACGGCTTCCCTCACCTTCCCAGCTACAGGAACAGACTTGCAGCTGGACACAAACACTCTGACTCCAGACCTTCGGTTTATGGACTGATTCATATGGGGAGCAAAGCGGAAAGAAGAAAATGGCGAAAGCTGACAAACATACCGCGGATCCCAAGATGGCAGGCCCCACCAGAAGAGCACGAGGTTGCGCGATCTCCGGCGCCACCGACAGACAATCCTGGGGATCTCTTCCAAGACACTAACAAGTCGAACATCGACTATAAACATCTGGCACTGGAGGTTGCCACTCGCATAATACCAGATCTACAGGAAGCTCTCTCTTCCACCGTGGCCCAATCCCTTGGGGGCACTACAGGCTGAGATAAATTCAGCTCACCTGGAGGATCTGGAGACAAGATTGGTGGCGGTGGAGACAGATAAGGCAGTGATCAAGAAGCGAGGTGCCCAGGCGGTTGATGAGAACACTAAACTATGGGCAAGGAGCAACTTGCACATAGTGGGTTTACCGGAACAAATCCCAGCAAAAGAGCTTATAACCATTTGCGAACTGGAGCTCCCCAGGGCCATGGGACTACTATCCTGCTGCAAGGTTGAACGAGCACACAGGGTGGGCCAGGCAATACCTCCAGAGCCCTCAGGCAGATCAGTTAAAACACAAGTGCGCTCGGACCAGTAATGCAAGACCCAGACAGGTCATAGTTAAGTACCTGGACTACTCTGACAAGGCCGCACTGCTGAGCGCATACAAGCAGAAGGACACTGGAGTGTCGCTAATTGGTCAGCGCATTTTAATATTTGGGGACTTCTCAGCCGAGGTCACAAAACGAAGGAGATTATTCACTCCAATCTGCTCTGCACTGCATAAGAAGCAAATCCTCTTTGCCCTACTGTACCCGGCTATCCTCCGGGTCTCACTGCCTGATGGTTTATCTATATCATTTGATAGCCCAGAAGAGGCGAAGATGCATCTCGGAGAGACTCTCTCAGAACGACATCTACTACCAGCCTTGGAGTACACGGAGAGTTCCTTAACTCCCAAACCGCACAGACAACCTAGGAAAACAACATCAAGAGACGATTTGCCTTCTTCCCGCCATAATGAACTCCCTCCCAATGGAGATACACAAGACTCGGGACAACCGAACACCTGAGTATATATACAGTCGAGCCTTTCTTTTTATCAGGGGATACGATTTACACTGTCCCTGAATATACGAACTGAAGGCTGTCGTAATCTGCAACAGTCAAGTCGCCAGTGGCGGGAATCACCTTCATTTGTACAGATCTACGTACGAACTGTAAGTGATCAATCTAATGGGCGATTCACGGTTATAATTTCAGTTTTTGTTTGCCCATCGGTACTGGTCAAAACTCTACTTATTACGGATGGCTCCCCAAAGATGTTTGACCGTGTATACTCATTCCTTTTAACTACACCGAAGGGGAGAAGTTCATTTCGGGCAGTAACCCTTTGATACACTACATAGGGAGAGTCCCTTCAGTATCTTCATCACTGTTATAGAATATGTTAAGATGACCTAATGGTTCATTGTTGAAACTGCCGTCATAATGCACCCCTGAAATGATCTGACCGTGGGAGGGAATCGCGGAGGACATCCTGGTCCCCTGTTATATCGGTCCGAGGACCTCTGAGGTACTCACGCAGGGCATCTTTGCTACCACCTGAAGCCCGACATGGTTTATGCTATGATTGACAGGTAGAAATGTCCTTATTTCTTTCTATTATTTAGCTAACACGCATACTGTTATGCTGGAAAAAAGTGAAGTCCGAATATTTGAGATAATGTTATATTTCTTTGCTGTATTAGATGGTTTCATCTTAGACAGTTTGTTCCTGTTAGGGGTTGGGGGTCTGGGGAGAAGGGAAATTTTTGGTGCCCACTTCAAGTCCACTGGTATATACAGTTGTGTTCAAAATTATTCAACCCCCAATGCTGTAAAGGGTTTTAGGGAATTTAGTGTACATTTGTAATTGTGTTCAGAATGAAATCTTACAAGGACTTTTTAAAGAACCAAATGCAACTAAAATGACATCAATTGTTTTTGTAATACAGTATTAAATGTTTTTTTTTTGTGATTTCTTCATTGACACAATTATTCAACCCCTTAAAGACTACCACTCTTAAGAACAGAGGTTCATTCAAGTGTTTTCGATCAGGTATTGAAAACACCTGTGGATGTCAAGGAGCAGCAATCAAGCATAATAAGCACCAATTAGGCAGATTTAAAAGGACTGTGATACTCAGCTCCTTCTAGACATTTACTGGTGTGTTTACAAACATGGTGAAGTCAAGAGAATGGTCCAGGAAGACAAGAGAAGAGGTGATTTCTCTTCACAGGAAGGGCAATGGCTATAAGAAGATTGCAAAGATGTTAAACATACCAAGAGACACCATAGGAAGCATCATTCGCAAATTCAAGGCAAAGGGCACTGTTGAAACGCTACCTGGTCGTGGCAGAAAGAAGATGCTGACTTCGACTGCTGTGCGCTACCTGAAGCGCAAAGTGGAGAAAAGTCCCCGTGTGACTGCTGAGGAACTGAAAAAAGATTTGTCAGATGTGGGTACTGAAGTTTCAGCTCAGACAATAAGGCGCACACTGCGTAATGAAGGCCTCCATGCCAGAACTCCCAGGCGCACCCCCTTGCTGTCTCCAAAGAATAAGAAGAGTCGACTGCAGTATGCCAAAAGTCATGTGGACAAACCACAAAAGTTTTGGGATAGTGTTCTGTGGACTGATGAAACAAAATTAGAACTGTTTGGGCCCATGGATCAACGCTATGTTTGGAGGAGGAAGAACAAGGCCTATGAAGAAAAGAACACCTTGCCTACTGTGAAGCATGGCGGGGGGTCAATCATGCTTTGGGGCTGTTTTGCTTCTACAGGTACAGGGAAGCTTCAGCGTGTGCAAGGTACCATGAATTCTCTTCAGTACCAGGAGATATTGGATGAAAATGTGATGCAGTCCGTCACAAACCTGAGGCTTGGGAGACGTTGGACCTTTCAACAGGACAATGATCCCAAGCATACCTCCAAGTCCACTAGAGCATGGTTGCAGATTAAAGGCTGGAACATTTTGAAGTGGCCATCGCAGTCACCAGACTTAAATCCGATTGAGAACCTCTGGTGGGACTTAAAGAAAGCAGTTGCAGCGCGCAAGCCTAAGAATGTGACTGAACTGGAGGCTTTTGCCCATGAAGAATGGGCGAAGATACCCGTAGATCGCTGCAAGACACTTGTGTCAAGCTATGCTTCACGTTTAAAAGCTGTTATAACTGGAAAAGGATGTTGTACTAAGTACTAAGATTGAATGTCACTTGGGGGTTGAATAAAACTGATAATGATGTGAGCACAGAAAAGACATTTGTGGTTATTTCATTATAAATGTTATGTTATATTTGTCTGACTTACAAGGGCCTCTTTGATTTAATTGTAAGCAAGATGACTGAAATGATCAAAATCAATGTCAAACTGGTCAAAACACTCAATTTCAGTGGGGGTTGAATAATTTTGAACACAACTGTACAACAAAATCAGTAATCTATATATATATGCATATTGTGATAAAGTTCATTATTTTCTGTAATGTACTGATAAACATTAGACTTTCATATATTTTAGATTCATTACACACCAACTGAAGTAGATCAAGCCTTTTATTGTTTTAATATTGATGATTTTGGCCACAGCTCATGAAAACCCAAATTTCCTATCTCAAAAAATTAGCATATTTTATCTGACCAATAAAATAAAAGTGTTTTTAATACAAAAAAAGTCAACCTTCAAAAATTATGTTCAGTTCTGCACTCAATACTTGGTCGGGAATCCTTTTGCAGAAATGACTGCTTCAATGCGGCGTGGCATGGAGGCAATCAGCCTGTGGCACTGCTGAGGTGTTATGGAGGCCCAGGAGGCTTCAATGCGGCGTGGCATGGAGGCAATCGGCCTGTGGCACTGCTGAGGTGTTATGGAGGCCCAGGAGGCTTCGATAGCGGCCTTAAGCTCATCCAGAGTGTTGGGTCTTGCGTCTCTCAACTTTCTCTTCCCAATATCCCACAGATTCTCTATGGGGTTCAGGTCAGGAGAGTTGGCAGGCCAATTGAGCACAGTAATACCATGGTCAGTAAACCATTTACCAGTGGTGTTGGCACTGTGAGCAGGTGCCAGGTCGTGCTGAAAAATGACATCTTCATCTCCATAAAGCTTTTCAGCAGATGGAAGCATGAAGTGCTCCAAAATCTCCTGATAGCGGCTGCATTGACCCTGCCCTCGATAAAACACAGTGGACCAACACCAGCAGCTGACATGGCACCCCAGACCATCACTGACTGTGGGTACTTGACACTGGACTTCAGGCATTTTGGCATTTCCCTCTCCCCAGTCTTCCTCCAGACTCTGGCACCTTGATTTCCGAATGACATGCAACAGTCCAGTGCTGCTTCTCTGTAGCCCAGGTCAGGCGCTTCTGCCGCTGTTTCTGGGGAATGCAGCACCTGTAGCCCATTTCCTGCACACGCCTGTACACGGGGGCTCTGGATGTTTCTACTCCAGACTCAGTCCACTGCTTCCGCAGGTCCCCCAAGGTCTGGAATCGGTCCTTCTCCACAATCTTCCTCAGGGTCCGGTCACCTCTTCTCGTTGTGCAGCGTTTTCTGCCACACTGTTTCCTTCCCACAGACTTCCCACTGAGGTGCCTTGATACAGCACTCTGGGAACAGCCTATTCCTTCAGAAATTTCTTTCTGTGTCTTACCCTCTTGCTTGAGGGTGACAATGATGGCCTTCTGGACAGCAGTCAGGTCGGCAGTCTTACCCATGATTGCAGTTTTGAGTAATGAACCAGGCTGGGAGTTTTTAAAAGCCTCAGGAATCTTTTGCAGGTGTTTAGAGTTAATTAGTTGATTCAGATGATTAGGTTAATAGCTTGTTTAGAGAACCTTTTCATGATATGCTAATTTTTTTAGATTAATTTTGGGTTTTCATGAGCTGTATGCCAAAATCATCAATATTAAAACAATAAAAGGCTTGAACTACTTCAGTTGGTGTGTAATGAATCTAAAATATATGAAAGTCTAATGTTTATCAGTACATTACAGAAAATAATGAACTTTATCACAATATGCAAATTTTTTTAGAAGGACCTGTATATAAAAAAAAAAAACACAATTGGACTGCAACTGGTGAGATGGTAAATGTGTAAAAAACACATTTGTGTCCAAAACTGTGGCAAAAACCTGTATTTTTCCCCAGTGTGGTTTATACCTGTAGGGTTTGAATACACCCTAAGGCAGGCATCCTCAAACTGCGGCCCTCCAGCTGTTGTAAAACTACAACTCCCACAATGCCCTGCTGTAGGCTGATACCTGTAGGCTGTTCAGGCATGGTGGGAGTTGTAGTTTTGCAACAGCTGGAGGGCCACAGTTTGAGGATGCCTGCCCTAAGGCCTCATTCACACGTCTGTGTTCCACGGACGAGGGCTGTACATGTTCTCCACGGACAACACACTTACCAATTCATTTTAATGTATGTATTCACACATCAGTGTTTTTAGCTCGGATGCATTCTCTATTTTGTCCGTGTTCTCAGATCCATCACACCCATTATAGTCTATGGGTCCGTGAAATCCACGGATGCCATCCATGTTTCACTGATTATTAGATAGAGATGCTTTGAAACTTCTCAGCTGTTCAGTGTCAGCGAAACACAGACGACACAGACATAAAAAAAACGGACACTCCTTCACAAATGGATCACTGACCACTTTTTCACGGATTTTAGCACAGAATCCACACTACGATTTATTTTTATTTTTTTTCCGCGCACATTTTTAAAACCAGGCCACGAAAGGACATGTTCCTTCCAGAACGGGGTTCATCCATTGTCAGATCCGTGACAAACAAACGTCAACCTTGGATTTCTGCAGCAGATGTTTCTCACCCTTACGCTAAATTTAAACGCTGCAGGTTTGACGCAGGCGTTTCTGTAATGGTCCTATTTATCAGAGTGGTGCTTGTAGAAATTCACATGCCCGCAATCCCATTCAGATTCACAAAATTATATATTTTTTTAATTGCAGACATTTCTGCAGCAAATCTGCTGTGTGTGAACATACCCTTACCCGTAAAGGGACCTGCGCCGTACATGTACGGCCTTGATGGACGTGACTTAAGGACCAGCGCCGTACATGTACGGTGCGCTGATCGGGAGGGTGCAGGAAAACACCGATGCCTGCGTGTTAACCCCTTGTATGCTGCGGCTGCAGTGGCAGGGACCTGATGGCAGAGAAGGCAAGCCCGATGCCTTCCACGGAAGCCTGTGAGATCCAGCCCTTAGGCCTCATTCACACATACGCAGATCTATCCGCAGAGCGCTCGCTGGCCTTGTCAATCAACAGGAGGAGGGGGCGTTTTTTTTTTAAAGGAGGATGCAGCGGCTACCGCCCTACTTGCTGGTAGCCAGGTAATTTACATATTATAAAAGTGCCGTTTTTAAAGAAACTAAACCACAGAAAAATGTAAGAGCCCTATATATTGAATAATCGCACTAATTAGCCAGAAGCCCTTTAAAAATTTTGAGATTTGCTTGTAAACTTCTTAATTGTGCGGATCTCAGCCCCCTGATCGGGTGCTGCCAGGCAGCAGGGGCCAGACCCCTCTCCCTCCCCAGTTTTAAATTCATTGGTGGCCAGTGCAGCCCCCCCTCCCTCCCTCCCCAGTATTAAATTCATTGGTGGTCAGGTGCGGCACCTGAGGGGTTAATTGTGCGGATCACAGCCCCTGTAAGAGATCGGATGCTGCCAGGCAGCAGGGGGCAGACATGTACACAGTTCTTAATTCTTAATATATTCTAACTTGAAGCGTCCCATCACCATGGGAACGATGTGAAAACTCAGATCTGAAAAAGCTTTTATGCAGACGGATCCGTTCTGAACGGATACCAGCGTTTGCATTATAGGTGCAGATCCATCTGTTCAGATACCAGACGGATCCGCACCGAACGCAAGTGTGAAAGTAGCCTCAGGCTACTTGAAGGGTTAAACAGAATTAGCTCACTACTTTCACACTTGCATTCGCGGTTCCGCTTGTGAGTTCCGTTTGAAGGCTCTCACAAGCGGCCCCGAACGGATCCATACTGCCCCAATCAGTCTGGCTCCGTTTGGCCTCCGTTCTTCTCAGCAGGCGGACACCCGAACGCTGCTTGCAGCGTTCGGGTGTCCGCCTGGCCGTGCGGAGGCAAACAGATCCGTCCAGACTTACAATGCAAGTCAATGGGGACGGATCTGTTTGACGTTGACACAATATGGTGCAATTGCAAACGGATCCGTCCACCATTGACTTTCAATGTAAAGTCAGGAGTCCCTATTAATATACTATCGGATCAGAGTTTTCTCCAATCCGATGGTATATTTTAACTTGAAGCGTCCCCATCACCATGGGAACGCCTCTATGTTAGAATATACCTTCGGATTTGAGTTACATCGTGAAAACTCAGATCCGACAGTATATTCTAACACAGAGGCGTTCCCATAGTGATGGGGACACTTCTAGTTAGAATATACTAAGAACTGTGTACATGACTGCCCCCTGCTGCCTGGCAGCACCCAATCTCTTACAGGGGGCTGTGATCTGTACAATTAACCTCTCAGGTGCTGCACCTGTAAGCCTTGTAATGTCCCAAAAAAAGGTAATGTCTACTTCATGTTTGGATCATTTTGTAAATGACATATGGGGAATGTAAAGTAATAACTATTTTAGGAGGTATCACAAAAATTGCAAACTTTTAAACATTTTTGGTAAATGTATTTTTTTTATAAATAAAAAATAAATTTTTTAGACTCACATTTACCAGTGTCATGAAGTACAATATGTGACGAGAAAAACAATCTCTGAATGGCTTGGATAAGTAAAAGCGTTTTTAAGTTATCACCACATAAAGTGTCAGATTTGCAAAAAATGGCCTGGTCCTTAAGGTGAAAAATGGCAGGGTCCTGAAGGGGTTAAAGGGGTTTTCCAAGACTCCTCAATATAGGCCGAGCACAGCGCCACCTATTGGATAGAGGCCGTCCTTGGTATTGCAGTGCACTTGAATGGGTCTGAGCTGCGCCTTGGCCATGTGACCGATGGACATGACATCACTGCTTAGAAAGAGGCCTGATTATGGGGGGTGCCAGGAGTCAGTCCCCTCCTGTTCTGAGGATAGGTCATCAATATCAGAATACCCCTTAAACGTGCACCTCCATGGAAGCAGTGGGAAAATGAGCGGCTGCTAAATGTCTTCACGCTCATCTTAAAGTTAAAAAAATAAAAATAATATTTTGATAACCTATCCTCAGGATAGGTCATCGGTATGAGAGCAGTGGGGTCTGATGCCCGGGACCACCCCACCGATTAGATGATTAAAGGGAACCTGTCACCGGGATTTTGTGTATAGAGCTGAGGACATGGGTTGCTAGATGGCCGCGAGCACATCCGCAATACCCAGTCCCCATAGCTCTGTGTGCTTTTATTGTGTAAAAACAACTATTTTATAGATATGCAAATAACCTGAGATGAGTCCTGTCCCTGACTTATCTCAGGGACAGGACTCATCTCAGGTTAATTTGCATATGTATCAAATCGGGTTTTTTTACACAATAAAAGCACACAGAGCTATGGGGACTGGGTATTGCGGATGTGCTAGCGGCCATCTAGGAACCCATGTCCTCAGCTCTATACACAAAATCCCGGTGACAGGTTCCCTTTAAACAAAACCGTGCATGGCGTCAGAAGCAGATGGGTCTGTCCAGGGCATCGCAGCTTAGCGCACTTCACTTGATTTTCTGCACGGCGTTGGCAGCTATTGAAAACAGCTGATCTGTTGGGAGCACAGGGGGGGGTCGGACCCCCACTTAATCGGATACTGATGGCTTATCCTGAGGATACGTCAACTGGAGAACCCCTTTAAGCCAAAATCAGATGTATATAGGAAGCTGCAGCAATACATCCGCCGCTCAGTAATGTGGAAGAATCTGCATGGACGGAGGAATCTTCTTGCATCAGTCGCTCACCGCTTCTCTGCCGTCCATCATCATCCTGGAGGAGGAGGAGCCTAGAAGCGAGGGCGTAACATAGGCGGCAAGAGAAGTATTTTTTTTTTTTTTTGCAAGCAGCTGATTGGTGTTTGAGGCTGGGGGAGGAGCTTCCACTTCTCATTCACTGCCTGACGCTTGAGGAGAGCACATCTGCTGTACGGACACAATGCTATATATGGGGGGTTAGTTTTTGGGGGGTAATAACTAGACCCTAATTAAAAAAAATAAAAGGTTCTTTTAAAGGGGCAGGTTGATATTTTTAAAAGTTTGTTTATAAGGAAATGCGATAAAAAAAAAGTCCTGACCGATCCTCACCTGCTTCCCTACAGAAATCACATACTATAGATCCGAGTACCGTGACCACTGCAGCCAATCAATCAGCCTTGTGCTGTAAGTGCACAGTTAAAGGGGTTTTCCAGGTCCTCCATACTGATGACCTATCCTCAGTCGAGGTCAGGCATGCTCAACCTGCGGCCCTCCAGCTGTTGCAAAACTACAACTCACATCATTCCCAGACAGCCTACAGAAGGGCATGGTGGGAGTTGTAGTTTTAAAACAGCTGGAGGGCCGCAGGTTGGGCATCCCTGATCTAGGTCATTAATATCCAATCAGTGGGGGGGTCAACCTACACCCCCACTGCTCAGCTGTTCCCTGCAGCCTCCAGCCCTGGACCTAGCACTTTCAATGGAACAGGAAGCACAGCGCCCTTCAAAGTGTAGTGGTGATGCTGAGCTACTGCAGCTTATTTCCCATTGAATGGGGACCGAGCTGCAGTAACCCGGTCTGACCACTACACTTTGAAGGGCGCTGTGCTTCCTGTTCCATTGAAAGGGCTTCAGCATCGGAGGTTGCAGGTGGTCCGGCCCAACTCATAGGTCATAAATGTCAGGAGGCTGACAATTTCCTAAATGGAGGCAAATTTAATCCTAGGATAGCGTTGAATATGCCACCCCCTCCCAAAGAGATACTAGCCTCATATAGCACATAGCAGTACTTCAGGCTAGGGGGGGGTGGACAAGCGTCACTAGGGCAGACAGGTTTCCAGACTCCATACAAATGGCTGACAAAGAGGGAGCATTGAACATCGCAGAAAAGTTAGGGTATTAGATTTTTACACCACCATGTGGCGCTTCAGCTGTTGCAGGACTACAACTCCCAGCATGCCTTGTGGCAGGGACCAGCAGCTCTATTAGAAGCCACCATTGCAAGTTTCAACACAAAAATTCTTCACACAGACTAACACGCCCCAATATAGCTGTGATCTGTAACGTGCTGTTGGATTTGGCGCTTTTATTTGTTCCTACACCAGAAGAGAGACCAGAAAATGTGCCGCCGCTGTGAACCTAGCCCAAGACAGAAATTGTGAAGACGCCATTGCCGGCCATGTTAAAGGGACTATCCCGGGAAAAGTATGCATTACAAATGACCTACTCTTGCAGCTCTGGTCTCTTCCATTTCTGAGGGTGGGCAGCAGCTCCCAGGAATGCATTGCAGACATCATTTAATGGGTTGTGCAGTGCAAAGATATTGATGACCTATCCGTCAAACTCCCAGCATCCCCACCGATCAACTGCTTGAAGGAGAAGCCGCGCTCATGTGAGCACTGCTTCCTCTTCAAAATGACTTTCGCGTCATCTCCTCTGCAGCAGTCGTGCAGTTTAATTACAACCGCCCGTAGTGTTCAATTGAATGGGACAAGACGACGCAGAGGTAGTTTTGTGGTGGAAGCATCGCTCCGCTACCCCTTCATACAGCTGATCAGGAGGCAGGCCCCGACCGATCTGATATTGACAACCGATCCTGAGGATAGGTCATCCATGTCTCTGCACTACACAACAGTTCTGGGAGCTGCTGCCCACCCTCAGAAACTGAAGAGACCAGAGCTGCAGAGGGGAATGAAGAAGCTAAAAAGAAAACAAAGCCAGAAGGATCCGTTATGCTTGGCCATAGACTACTATTAGGACGGAATGCCTCTTAAAGGCTTCTGTTTTGCATTCAGTCATAGAATTTGTCAGGTTCGCTCATCCCTAGTCATCAGTATCTGATCAGTGGGGGTCCAATACCCAGGACTTCCGCAGATCAGCTGTTTGAGAAGGCACCGGCACTTGCAGTAATGCCACGGCTTCTCCATGCTCACCAGGCAAATCGCTGTACATTGTATAGCGGCCGTACCCGGTATTGCAGTTCAGCTCCCTTTACTTCTATGGGGCTGAGCTGTACCTAGGTCATGTGACCGATAAACGTGACATCACATGGCCTAGGGAAAGCCGAGAGAAGGCAGCGGCGCTACTGTGAGCACCGGTTCCTTCTCAAAGCAGATCAGCGGGGGTCCCGGGTGCCAGACCTCACCAATCAGATACGGATGACCTATCCAGAATAAAAGGTCTTCAGCATAAAAGTCTTAGGAAACCCTGTCAAGGGAACTGGTATCTGCAGCAGGTTATAGAGCAGGAGGAGCGGAGCATAGTTTTATAGGAAAAGCCTCAGCACAACTTGTATTTTATAGATCTTTTCTATGTTTAGGAGTCCAGGGGGGCGGTCTAATCAGTGATTGACAGTCTTAATGTGTAAAAGTGCAAATAGATAGCCGTCAAATCCCTGATAGGACCACCCCCTGGACTCCCAAACCTAGAAAAAGCAGGGATTTAGATCTATAAATAGAACACATTCCATTGAGTCCTTTCCTATAAAACGATATCAGTCTGCTCAGCTCCTCCTGCTCTCTAACCTGCTGCCTCCAGATTGGACTGCACGGACGTCCCTTTAAACCTAAACTAGGAGATTTGGGAAAAGTTCTTCACCAAGGTCTCAATATAAAAATCTCAGAAGACTCAGTCAGTCTGTAAAACCTCCGCTCTGGCCGAGGGAAGCATGGTGTTTTAGAGCTGTATGCACGAGAGGAGAGGGTCACGTTTAGGATACAACCACTTTACACACGGTTTTTCCCACTAAACGGCTGTGGGATCTCCTCTCTCCATTACAAAAGATAAAACCACAGCGTGTGGATGAGAGGTCTTAGAACCTCAGCCACTTTGCTGGTACCGTACAACGCTGCGGACCTGCTGCACGAAAATAAGCTACGGAAAATCCACAGCATTTCTCCTGCGCACTACTGACTGGTACCTAGGGGGACACCTCACCTGTGCAGAGCTTGCCCCCTAAATATAAGAGGGACTTGTCCTGATGACAATTGTTACCCTGCCCATGAAATACCAATTCTGAAGCAACTTTTCCCAGAAATCTACATTGTTCCTCCTGGAAATGTATGGAGGGAAAAAATAAATAAAAAAGATGACAACTGGATTTTTCCATTAATAGTGCTTGAGTAAGGGCTCGTGCGGAACCATTCATCTTGGCTATGTTAAAGATAATACAAACGGATCCGTTCATGATGGATGCATGCGGTTGTATTATTGTAACGGATACGCCCAAAACGTGAGTGTGAAAGTAGCCTAACATGTCCTATTATTGTCCGCATTATAGACAAGGATAGGACTGTTCCATTAGGGGCCGGCTGTTCCGTTCCGAAATGCACACGGTCGCCATCCGTGGTTTTTGCGGATCCGTGTTATGCGAAATACATACGGTCATGTGCATGAGCCCTTTGAGACACGCCCCAATGACAAAGGAAACAGTAACAACCAGTCACAGTACATTTCTAGGAGGAATAACAGAGGAAATGCAAAATGCTGAGAAAGAAAAAAAAAAAAAAAAAAAAAAAAAAAAAAAGGTAATTATTTCATGGGGAACATTAATATTCACACGTCAGTCAATCACGTACATGTGCCGTCTGTGGTCTCCATGGACAGCACACGCACCCATTGTCTTTAATGTATTTACATCTCACAGATCCTGGGTCTGTGGTGACGCGCCCTATTTTCATCCGTGATTACGGATGTCTCACACACACATAATAGTCTATGGGTCCGTGCAAACCATAGGCACAACAGGATGCATCCTGTGTTTGGTCTGCGGTTTTCAGTAGGAAATGCTCCGGCATTGAATTTTTCAGCCTAGCCGTTCCGGTGAAATACGGATGACACGCGGACCAAACACGGATGGGATGGATGATCCACCGACGTGTGAATGAGGCCTAAAACAGACATGTCAGGAGTGGTCACAAACCTCCCCCACCCGTCTTTCCTTGCAAGTAACCCCTACATAGGGAAGCAGAGAGAGAACTTGTCCCCGGAGGAAGCTTTCTATAATCACCTGGATCCGGTCATGCTCTAGGGGCCATAAGGAACAAACTACATGGTAAAAATTTCAGTAATTTATATCGATTTTAAGCAATACTTTATATACAAGAAAAAAAAATATATATAAAAAATAAAATAAAAACATGCATAGTCCAGCGTACAATGTTCAAAAAACAGCATCTGCATAACAGAACAACCAAGAGGGGAGGGGGAAAAAGAAAAAAAACAGAACACTGAAGTTTTAATACCATGTACACTTTTACTCAGCATGAAAACAGCTGCTGTCAAGACAGTATTTCCACCCCTTCCCTGCCAGAGGGATGAAAGAATCGCCTCTCCCATCTGACAGCAAAGTGGCTAACAATGTCATAGGTTAAGAAATGCTCCCAACGTCTCGTCACGCGTTCTACCATTCTGTACAATGATTCAAGTCTTTTTTTTTTTTTTTTTTTAAGTTTTGTGTTTCCCGCCTTGTTTTGCGCCTATTCCAAAGGGGTAGAACCAGCATGATTTCCGCACTGATTGCTCGGATCTCGATTCTCTCCATTGTTTTTTTTTTTTTTCTTTCCTCTTTTTTTAATACACAGTTCAAAAAAAAAAAAAAAAAGTTGCGAGGGAGCAGTTTTCCGTTTTTCATGCCCCAGCCGTTACAAAAAAATAAAATAAAAAAAATAATTATAATAAAATAAAGGGGGGGGGGGGGGGGGAATTTTTCTAGAGAGTGGTGAAATCGGATTGCACGATTTCGGCTTCGCAGAAAAAGACTGTACAGGGGGAGAGGAGGGGGTTATGCTGGGAATATCGGGTGGAAGAGCTTTCTGATGTCTCGGGTTTTTTCTCCCCAGAAAGGGGAAAGTAAAGTAAACCATGACAGTTTTTTGTGTGTTTTTTTTTTTTACAGCATCCTTCACCCTCTTTAAAAGCGGTCCAAAAAAATAAAATAAAAAATACCAGATTGGAAAAGATCGATGTAGTTACAAGTGGCAAAAAGTGAAACCTCGTCCACTACTTTGTTTTAGGCTCTTGAAGCTGCAGGAGAACACCCCCCCCCCCCCCCCCCCCCAATAAGACAGTCCTCAAAAAAGAAGAAAAGGATATAATTACACACGTCAGCGTAATTAAGAGTTCACCCCTTCACTGCCAGACGCAATACTGCACCGATCTGGCAGGGAAGGAAATGTTTCACCCCCACATGTAGAGCGAGGATGAAAGAAGGGTAGTTCCCCTCTACAAATCGCTCCTGGGCCGGATATTCCCCTTGTCAGACCAGGCAGTGGAGACATCTTAAATGTTGGCCTTCTGGTCGGCTTTCAAGAGAAAAAAAAAACAAAAAAAACAACAAAACAAAAAAAAATTCTCCCGATACACAAATAGGTTCAACTGTGTCGAAACTCAGAGCAGCCACTGACAGTGCCAGAGAAAGGTGAAGGCGGTGCTCAGCAGCGCTCTGCCATCCTCTCCAACAGTGCCGGCATGGAATCTGGCAATGGGCGGTGGTCTCAGTCCAGACTGAGGCCCGGTGTCCCTGATGTGCAGACCAGCAATGAGTAGGCAAATAAAAATTATAACAAAGTCCATTGAGGGGTGGAAGGAATGGGGGAGGGGGGGGATAGATATTTATATATTTATATTTATATATAACAAATGGGGGGCAGAGAGCGAGACAAGAGCCCCCCTTCCCATCCACCATTGCAGTTCTCCAGTTCGCTGCATATTTTTATTTTTTTTGGGGGGGGGGGGGGGGGATGCTACAATCCCTCAACAAATTTTTCCAAGGTATCCCCTGAAGTATCTCCCACAAGAGACAAGTCATTCGTCAGGGCGCCACGGTTGGGAGGGTTCAGCTGGGGAAGCATGGCGCTCTGTTCGGGGTTTCCCAGGTGGCCCTGGTCTAAGGAGGTTCCTATCGAAGCTGCCAGGCCAGGGTGAGGCGAGCCCGTCTGTGGCGAGACGTGGTGAGGAGAAGGCTGCGGCTGTACACGGGGTGAAGGGCTGGAATGTGGAGGCTGCGACTGAGGGCGGGGAGACTGGACGGGGGCAGGCGAGCGCACCTGATTGCTCAGGGAGGTGGCAATCTGTTGGCCAGGGGGAAGATGAGTATTCGGAGGCTGGCCCGTCAGGAGATGTTGCTGAGGACTCATGGGATTAGGCTGGCCGGAGGAAGCAATCTGCTGCTTGAGCTGCTGCTGGATCCGTAATGCTTGCTGGAGGGTTGTCGGTGTCCCATCTGTGCCCAACCCTTGCTGTGCCATCTGCGGCATCTGTCCCATGGCTCCACTCTGAATGGAGAGGTGTTGCATACGTTGTTGCTGTAGCGCTTGCTGAGACTGTGGGTACCCTCCTTGTGGTTGCTGGAACTGCCCGTGAGCTGCCATTCCACCTGCCATGCCTGCTCCGCCCTGTTGCTGCTGCATTATCTGCCGTCGTAAGATTTCTCGATACTGCGGGTTCATATTTGCTAGACTGGGATTGTGACCTGAAGTCATAAGGCCCATGCCCTGGCTCTGTGGGTTCATCCCTGGCTGCTGCTGAGGAACATTGGGCCTCTGCATCCCAACTTGCATGGGATTCATGTTCTGCAGACCGGGCTGAGGATGCATGCCGGGCTGCTGCGGTGGCTGTTGCGGAGCCTGCTGAGGCTGCATGCCGGGCTGATTGGCCACATATTTCGCAGTTCTTTGCTTAATAAAAGCAGCCATTAACTGAGGGTTCGATTTAAGGATGTTGAGCACCTGCTGTTGCTGCTGGGGAGAGCTGGGCGACTTGAGGGTACGTAGAAGGTCTTGCAAAGCGTTGGGCGATATGTTGCGTGGCTGCTGCTGTGGAACGCCTTGCATTCGAGGCCCAGCCACTACCTGCTGGGCAGCAGTCATTTGCATCACGGCTGGACGCTGGATACTCTGCTGTAATTGAGTCTGTTGAGGCATAGGATTGGCAGGCCACTGTCCTCCTGGCTGCATACCCGTGATGATGGGAGGGGGTTTGATTGGAGCAGGGCGTGGCACATTCATACCCATTTGCTGCAAAGAATTTACTGGTCCAACAGTTGGATTTACCATGCCTGGGCGTACGCCAGGCATGCCATCAATATTCGTAACCCGATACAGCTGCTGCTGTTGCTGTGCCTCCAGCTCTATCTGACGGGCGGCTGCAACAGCAGCTGGAGGTGGCTGGGTAGGAGGCGCTACGGGCAATGAATTTGATGGCTTCCCTTGTGATGCCACATTGGTAGGTTGAGGCCTAGCCACACTAGGGAAGCCTGGTGAGGCCATTCCTCCAGGAGAGGGCTGAGGGGCAGGCTGTGGAGTTTGTGGAGTACTGGGCTGTTGTGTGGGTGTGCCAGGAGTTGCAGGCGTAGGGGAAGGTAGAGGCTGTTGAGGAACGGTTCGTGTGTTCATGGTGGCCATACGCCGCCTCATGAGCTGGGCCTGCTGCAAGTCTGTGCTGTAGCTGTTGCTGCCGTAGCTTTTGCTTGATGTTGAGACAGAAGGGGACAGGACATTTGTTCTCCTGGCAATGCTTTGCATGGTAGCAACACAATGCAATAAGCTGCTTGCAGACAGGACACCCGCCGTTCGTCTTGCGCTTGCAACCCTTTGTATGCTGAACGACCCTCTTCATCTTCTGACATGAAGGCAGCGAGCAGTTGGCATTGCGACACTGGCAAGCATGCACCAATGACTGGATACAGCGCTGGATGCTCAGACGCCTTGATTCCTGTGGACTCTTAGACTGCGCTTCTCCTTGACCATTGCTCTCGTCATCCAGACCCAGGCCCCACTTGACCATCTTGTGCTCATGACACTTCAGGTTGTAACAGTTCACACACAGATCATAATCCTGAAAAAGGATGGGAGGAAGAGTTAGTCCCTTTACAGCACAATGTACTGCACCGCACACAGCAAGCTTACTTAATAAAGGCGCCAAATGATTGCTCACCTCACATACAGTACAGTGCCAGCGCGTCTCCACGTGGTTCTTGCATTCGTTACAGGTATACACAAATCGGTCTTGTCCCTGTGTGTGCAGCTCCACCAACATGCACAGCGTGGACCACTTGGATCGACGCAACGAGGAGAACTCCCAGTGCTTGTCACGGGCCAGAGTCAGAAACTGCATCACGCCCATCCATCAAGTCACAGCTCAGAAGTGGATCCGGATCCACAATAGGAGGAAGGGAGTTGATCACTGGACCCGCGTAGAAGTGGATCACAAAAAACACCTACAACAAGAAGTCAAAAATATTACTGACCAAGCAATGGATGAATATTCAGAACAGATGCAACTCCGTTACCGCCATGACTTAAATAGGTTGTCTGAGATTTTAATATCCCCAGGATAAATCAATATCTGATCAGCGAGGGTCAACTCCCTGCACCCCGCCAGTCAGGGCACAGTGCTTGGATGAATGCTGCAGCCTCTTTCTAGGCAAGGACACTATGTCCATCGCTCACACGGCCTATGTGCATCTCAATCCCATTCAAGTGAGTGGGATTGAGCTGCAATAGCCAAGCAAAGCCATTATACGACACATGGTATACTATGAAAAGGCTGCAAACATTTGTCAGAGCCCTGTGGACCCTTTAAACAGGTACTCGTCGGACGCCCACTGATCAGAAATTGACAACCTATCTTAACAGGTCGTAACTATTACAATCCCAGACTAACCCTTCGAAATAAAGCAAAATCTCCTCAAAATTGACTAAACACAGGACATTCCAGAATCAAGATCCTTCACGCCATCCATTGACTGTACCTCTTTATGCTTCTCCATGGTGGCATACAGCTTCTGGCTCAGATCATTGCACACATTGGGCATGCTAGTTTTCTTCTTGTTAGCCCGGCTCATGCTGCTTTTATTCTTGTTGGTCTTTTTGTTGTTTTTCTTCTTTGCATTCTTGCTGTCGCCCTGGCAGCCCTGCTAAATGCAAAAGTCACCTTTAGCATTCATGGATTACTGCCACAAATATCCCGTTAGACCCCCCAGCATAGTTTGCCCCACCTCAATCATTACCTCGGGGATCTCACAGGCTGCTGTGCTCTCCTCCTTTTTCCGCTCTTCTTCCTCCTGTTCTAGTTCTTTGATGCTCTCTTCCAGCACATTAGGCCAAAAGTCCCCTTCAAAATACGGAAGCTCCTTGGCACTGGTAAGGCGATCCTCTGTGGCCTGCTTAAAGATGTCCTGTATGGCAAAAGCATGACGGGTGTTAAAGAAACGATGCTTAGTAAAAGAAGGGATTTTCCAGTGAAAACCATTTAGGGACAGGTTAGTCTGATAGATCATAATTTAAGCGGCAGAGGTAAGGCTGCTTCAGCTGAAAGATATGGAAACTAAAGAGGAGTTTGTAGTCACCGTGTATAGAGAAAAAAAAATTACATAATGAGCAAAAAACACAACTGCACCCTCATTTATCCCATTTACGATATAAACTGTATTCTATGGAAACCCCCTCGAAATTTACCGTACCTTCTAAAAAGCCTAAACCATACCTTGTAGTCATGTATAATACGCTCTGCGAAAGCTTTATCCAGCATCTTTTTGTACCATTCCTGTAAACGTTTTGGTTTTGGAATTTTCTGGTCAGCTGGGTGACAATGAAAGATATAATCATCTCCTTCACTAGGGGGACAGGCCCAGATATGTCCTGTGACATAGCTAAAAGAAATGAGAGAGAAAGGTCGAAAATAAAAAATAAATCCATAAACAACAAAACTAACCTACTAATAATGAGGTGGGTGGTTAAAAAACAAAAAAAACTATTAATTCAAATACTATGCGATGAGTTCAAGGCATATTTCCATCTTACAAAGTGATGGCATATATTAGGATGTGCCATCACTTTATGACTGACTGGGGTCCAACATTTGGGGACACCCACTCATCCTGTGAATAAAATGGGAAGCAGCACTGGTTTAGGGGCTATGCAGCATGCGGTGCTACACCAGTGCTGTGGCCTAGTCATTCTCAGGATCTGTGGGGGTCCCAACCAATCTTAGTGACACTGCTATCAGTTTTTAAAATGGGAACACCCTTTTAATAGAGAGGGTCCCTTTATTAGCCAGATCAAAGAACACGCTGGATAACATCCCATGTCATGCATTGCATGGACACAATACTTATGTCAAGTGGGCATGTAGGGCTTTGTTTCCCCGGTGATTGTGGCGGAAAAGAGGGGAACAAACAGGTATGGGATCACTGGAAGTCCCGGCCGGGTACCTCTTGTAATCCGCTTTCTGTTGGCTAAACCATTTAACCCTTTATTTTACTGGTGTTTGTGATCACTCATATCTATATGACCATTGAAATGAAAGATTTGGAGTGAAGGAAGGGTTACCCAAGTTTCTTCACATATTCCAGATAGCCAATGAGTATCTCATGGTAAACCGCTGTTCGAAGGCTGCGTGGCCGGAAGAAGTGAATACTGTCCAGGTACGAGATGTACACACGTCTGCGGAGAGAGAGCGAGTTCAAGATAAGACAAGAAACCGCAGCACATCTGCACCACTTCAGAGGGACTGCGCCCGTATGATGGCACTGCAAGGCTTTATACAGCGGATGGTATAGATGTGGGATATGCACAGACCGGCTGTCTTATATACCTGGTGTTGGGAAGCGGGCAATCTGATCCGTATTCCTGAACATGCATCCCAAAGAAGCACACATCCACCCCATCAATCTCCTCAAAAGCGAAAAGTGCCTTAGTACGATAAGGGAAGGACTCCGGCATCTCGCCTGTGTCAACAAACCTTGAAAGGGAGAGATCAAGACAATGGATTAGTGATAACAAAAAAAATATATATATATTTCAACTAAAAAGGTGCACATACAGAAAGATCCGTAACTGTGCAGCCGGCTCAGCCATCAACTAGAAATGGTTTACCTGGATTTCATGCCGGGCTTGACTTCCACTATCTTATCAGAACTGGCCACCACCTTGACTGAAACCTCTCCAGCTTCAGGATGATTCTGCCGCCGAAGGAACTTGTTAACACGGTCCTCCAGATGACTTCCTAGTCGAGTTGACTGGAGTCCTGAAGAAAAGAAGAAAATCAACCCATCTAAACTATGTGCAGGTATAAAAATCATTTTTCATATACAGGCACCATAATCAATGCAGATGGACCCAAATCAGATCCACTTAGGAATGGGGGCCACATTACATTAAATTGGCAACAATTTCAAATCACTCACTCTTTGAGCAGAACTTGTTCTCCTTCCGTGCCCTTCCAGTTTTCTTCAGACAGTTATCACAGACAAATCTGAAAAGCAAAAAAGGTTGCGATTAAGCCCAAATCAATTATAAAGGCAGCTTTCTGGGTTATAGCTATTGACTACCTATGTTCACCATTTGCAGCAGCCACAGAAGCACAGGTCCATTCTGAATAATGGCATTCAAGCGAAGCCGCAGTAACATGGCACGGCCACTACGCAGAGAACGGAGCTGTGCTTACAGCTCCATTCTCTGTGGCATTTCAGGTGGCGGAAGCAGATTGGTGGGGCACCCAGCACCAATCTGATGGCTTATCCTAAGGATAGGTCATCCATATCTATAACCTGGAAAACAACTTTAAACCCCTGACCAAACGTGCAGATATAAAAAAAAAAAATATGCAGGCGCTATGAGATCGGGTGCATCAACCCAGGAACTTACCCAGATGGCCAAATGATGTCAGAGTGTACCACACAAATCTGATGCATTTTCCTGCCACATTCTTTACAATCCACAAACCTGAGGAAGACGGAGCAAGGAGATTAGAAAAGCTGCAAGGATGCATTGGAAAAATACCAGACTGCAGAAGTGGTACTCACGGCTCAGGATCCAGCATGTCGTTCTTCTTTTTCTCAAACTGTTCTTTGGAGATTGTCCTGAATAAAATTAAAAAAAAAAAAAAGCCGCCTGGTCAGCCTGTTACTTGTGTGCACCTATCCTGCCTCTCTCATACAGCGCCTACAAGCACCCTATATACAATCCAGCATACATAGTTCCGTTACACAACAGCTCAATGTCACCATAGACAACACAGTACGGTTTTAAAAGTGGTATAACTTACGTTTGAGGCTGGGTAGGATCTTCTCCCAGAGTTACGTTGTCCCCCTGAATCTCAGTGAAACACTTTTCACAAAAGTGATACCTAAAATCGGGTAAGAAAGAAATGTGCATTACAGCCAGAATATTAACGAAAACTGCATTATAATGGTGATCCCTAGGATACACCTATAATTCATTGTTCTTGGGATCTTGTCTAAGGGCAAAATCGCACTGCGGTGCTGCACTATTCACATACAGTTACCCAACCTACCGTGCAGCATACTACAGGACCAGAGGATAACTGACGTACACTATGAACAGTGCCCTATGCAAATGCACCTGGGAAGATGAAGTATAAACTTCTTTATTTAGAGCATATTAGCCCAAAACAGCAACCCTTTGGCAAACAGGCCTTTCTCAAGCTGTACATGGCCCTGCGTGCTGAAACGTCGCTGTTCTTGACTACTGTGCTCCGAAAAGAGCAGCTTATACTCTACCAGGAGGTGTCTTGGATTCTCTCTACAAGATGAATTTCCTGTGTGAATTTAGGTTGAACCCCAGTCCACAAGATACCACCACAAAATTAACCTGGCGCACATTATCTATATGGGTATACTAATGTAAATGCATCAGCATAGCCATTCATATGGCTCCAAAAAGAAACCGCTCAATAGACGGAATGATACCTGCTTTCTAGACAGAAGGACACTACTTCAGGCCTGGCCAGGTGACAGCTGACTGTTTGCACAGTTATCTAGCACCTGATTTAAAAGCAACGCAGAGGGGAAGTTACCTGTTCTGATAGCTGAAGTAGGCGGCATCACGAGGGATTGTACAAAGCTGCTTCCCGTAACAACACAATGTCTGTGGGGAGAACTCAAACTAGGGGGAAAGAAAACACAGATTTTTAGAAACTGAAGTTCCTCCTCATATATATATATATATATATATAAAGCAAAAACCATTCAATCCACAACTTACCTTCCGTCCACAGCAGTAGCCCAGTGACTGCATAACAGGGTCAATCTCCTGCTCGAACACCTCGGCAAGCTTGGTGCAGTACTTGTAAACCCGGGAAGTCTTGCGGTTATACAGCCAGGCATTATTGAACATGAGCCACACGTCATCCACATACTGCCATGGTTCCTGGTACTGCCCCGTATCAAGTTTCCGCTTTATGGTTGACAAGTCCATGGGGTTCTTCACAATATCGAAGTAATCCTAAGATCAAAGTATCGCGGGGCATTAGAACGTGTGTCAAATTAATATGGTTTACTTTTAAAAGCTTAGAAATGCAAGGACATCAGGCAGTTTAGGGGGAAGGGAGGCAAGGTGGTCACTTGGCTCTATAGTGAAGCATCCTTGCTGTAGTAAATAAACCGCATCATCATGGATGAGGTTCTTACGTTACTCACTGGTATGCCCAGTAACTGAGGATCGACGGGTTGCCGGAAAGGCAATGACTCCGGATCTTGTCGATATAGCGCTTCAAGGGTAGGCATCAAGGCTTGGCGTAGCTCCTCTGGTTTAAATACTGAAACCAAGGAAGACAGAAAACATATTTGATATCTTGACGTTTACAATGTCACAGCAGGTATTAAAAAAGCTTAAACCCTTTCTTGCACTTACTCTTTTTCCGTGGCTGAGAAGGCGATGTGGACGGAGGTGTAGTGTTACTGCTTGAATTCTCTTCCTCTTCCTTGGTTTCTACCTTTACCTCTGGCTTCTTTTCCTCAACTTCCATTGGTTCTGTTTTTGTCTCTGTTCCTTCAACTGGTTCTTCCTTTACCTGAGCGGGTACTTCTTCTTCCACCTATAAGTTATGGATAGAAATCTTTGATATACATCTCTTCGGTTAGGAACGCCTATGTAGGACGCACTAAAATAAATGTCATGAGTCTGAGGCTTACTAACGCCTACACCATAGAGAGATGTAGGACAGAGGATGCATCCAAACACCTTGTTGGATTCAGTGTGGTCGAGATGCAGACCTAAGTCCTAAAAGATGGCAACAGGTATTAGTTAAACGTAGGCAGGTCTAACCGACCATCAGACATGTATGAAAGTGTCCAGACTCTTCCTTCTGGGTTAGGGAAGTTGGATTTCAATATGCCCAATCCTTTTGTTCTCAGGGAAGATAGGCATCCGCTAGAGGGGTTTGGCAACAGCCCTGTCACCACTGAGAACACATTCAAGCTTAGGCGATCTGTTCAGCTATCTGAAGTGTATGGTCAACTTGACTGCGAAAATTTAGCATGATCAGTAACATGTCATCTACAGGCATTGGCACTCGTAATAAGAAATACAGCACAACCAATGCTCAGAACGATTGAGCTAAAAATTACCTCTGTTTTGGGCTCCATTGGGTTCTCACTAGGCTCAGACTCCTCAGTTTTGATTTCTGGCTTGACATCATTAACTGGATGATCAGGGGCTGATTGGTTGTCTGTGCTGGCTACCGAGGCAGGAGTAGGCACACGATTCTCAACACTTGCAGCTGCCTGTGAAAGCTGAAAACACAACAGCCTTTTCAGCAGAAGTTCATCTGCACAGATTACGTGCAAGTATTATACGCAAGTTCCAGCTAACAACCACTAACATGGCGGAATATGCTGTTAAAATTTTGGTGCGGACACCGCATCAAGATTCAGACGGCGGCTGCGTGGTGCCTGCCTCCCACTGTTTTATACGGGATGCAGCTCTGCATTTCTCAGCCCAGTGGTTCAAAGCTGTGACAAGAAGGGACATCCCATCTTGGTGTAGTCAGCGGGCAGCCGCCGAGCGGAGCCACAGTGGGCGTCCGCTTGTGAATTAACTCCATTCAGTGGAGCTAAGCCGCAAGCAGGCCCATGGCATTCAGAATGAACAACCGGGGCGGTCTCTGGCACAGTATATGCGGCAGATTTTGACAGTCAAAACTTGCCGTGTGAATAGACCCCGAGATGTAATATACTTACTGGAGTGCCAGGAGCTGCTGCATGTACAGATGTTGGTTGCAGCTGAGCTGGCTGGGGGGTCGGCACAGATTGGCTGGGCACAGGAGTAGGAGGCTGTGGAGTGAGCTGAGCCTGGGCAGCTGCCTGCACCGTTGGGGTGCTCTGCGTCTGCATGGCGTTCGGGACGGAGCCAGGGGTGGGTGCTGGGGTTTGCCCTGCTGGTGGCAGCGGAGTGGATGGCTGGGCTGGCGCTGCTGGCTGTGGTGGAGTCATGCCGGCTGGTGTTGGGTGCTGAACAGGAGGCATACCAGCAGCAGCAACAGAAGGAGAAGTCTGATGGAGGGGAGACTGGGAGAGGGCCGGCCTTGGAAGCTGACTGGTTTGAGGGCCCAGAATGTTCATGGAGTTGCTGATTGGCAAAGATGCAGTGGGCGCCTGTCCCTGCTGGTAAAGTAAAAAAAATAAAATAAAAAAAATAAAAAAATGTTCACATCTCATTTTTGGCGAGTTTTCCCAGACATATATCCCTAATGTTTGCCACTGTATAGCCATACACTGACCATTGACTCCCATTGTAAAAATTCCATGCCTACACATAATATCCCAGCATATGGCATCATACTCTTAACATATGCTGGGTACATAAGAACCTATGGACAAGTCAGAGATATATATTTAAGGAAAACCTCTCAAAGAAAGAGGAAGAAAAAAAAATTGCACTCTGAATGTATATGGAGCATTCCTTACCTGTGACACCGCAGCCGCTGCTGCCCCCGTTTGCCCTAGTGTCACTCCTAAGCCTCCATTATTGGGCTGAAACTGTCCTTGTTGCAAGAACTGATTCTGAGTCTGTGCTGGACCCATTAGATTATTGCCATGTGCGCCCATCATGGTCTGTGGCTGGGACATGCGGGAAGGAGACATTGCCATCTACGGGAAGAAATAACCAATCAAACATTTAACATGACCCCTACATAAAACGGTTAAGGCATGGCGAGTCCTGGGGCACAAGTTACTTACAGCCGGCACCGATCCCATGTTGTTCATTTGTGTGGGGTGGTTGAGCGGGGAAGCTGCACGGGGTCCCATCGGAGCAGGAGGAATCTGTACATTTCCAATGGGCAGGTTGTTAAACTGATTCATTCCTGAAGAGGGAAGGACAGACTTTTACTAAACTGTAAATCAGTTGCAAAAGGCTTGCATCAAGTATTAATGCAGCATGGATAAGCTCATCCAATCTTTTATTAAAGAAACACGCCTTGCAGAACGGATACACTGCATTCCTAGATGTTATGTACTTTAGCTTTCATCAGCCAAAAATCATCCTCGAGAGGTTTAGATAAAATTGGTTGGCAGAGCAACAGTTAAAATATACAGGCCTGAACTGCCAAACTCCATATCAAGAGTAATAAGGAAAAGAATCGTAGTACTAGAGAGCATTAGGGATTGTTACCTGAAGGCAGCTGCATCCTGCTCATAGGAACCGGAGACATTTGGAGTGGGCCATCTAAGGAGGAAACAGAAAAAAAAATTGTGATATGCCATCTTAGATCACAACATGATGGATGCGACTGGTCCATATAGTCTTCAGACTCCATGAAACTTACTGGCTGGCCGGACAGGCTGTGCTTGGCCAAGAGCAGCAGCTGCCTGTGGAAGAGCTGGAGCCTGTGTACCAGGTGTCTGTAGAGAGGTCTGGTTGCCCAGAATGCCTTGTTTCTGCAAACGAGACCTTCGCTTCTCTTCCAGTTCCTTTTGGATTTTGTAGATTTTTTCAGCGAGTAAATGGTAATATTCGTCCTGGATGGTAAAACACAAGAGACTTAGTAAAGCAAATGCAGAAAGCATCCGAACCCATGTCTTCATGAAAGACTACAAACGAGCTAACGTTCACATTTACATAAGTGGTTTCCAACCTGTTGCTAATAAGCATCTGACAATCGATGGGATGCTTCACCACTCCCTGATACGTGTATATCTGACTAGCCCACGGTCCTCAGAAGGAAGGCACCGCAGCAGTAGTTATGCACTGGGGCCCTTTAGAAGGGGTATTCCCATCTCAGACAATGGGGGCATATCGCTAGGAGAGAGCTACACCGAGAACAGAGCCATGAAAAAGTGGTGGAGGGCGCACTTCAAATGTGCAGCCACCCTCCATTCATTTCTGTCGACCCCATAGAAATGAATTAGAGAGGTGGCCACGCAAGAGCAGTGCACTCCCATTCGCTTCTATAGGGAGAACGC
Source organism: Bufo gargarizans (assembly GCF_014858855.1). Classification (NCBI taxonomy): domain Eukaryota; kingdom Metazoa; phylum Chordata; class Amphibia; order Anura; family Bufonidae; genus Bufo; species Bufo gargarizans. Next base: position 177,690,135 of record NC_058087.1, on the reverse strand, counting down.
TTGGCGGTGGCTGGACTGGGGTCCTCGAGCCACCACCTTCCCCGCTCCATTCTCGATATACGTGTGGGTCAGACAATGCGATATGCCCCCATTGTCTCAGATGGTAATACCTATTTAAGTTTTTCCCAGAAAAGAACCGCATTTTTATTTGAATAAGGGTGTATTCACACGGCCATTTCCATTATGCAAACCACAAAACATCACTTCCCGCATCACGGTGCAGACCAATTGACTTCAATAGGTCAGCGATCGACAGCCAAAGATAGGACCCACATTTTGTTCCGAAGATAGGACACTGCCTATCTTTGGCCGCAATATGCGGATCACGGACCCACTGAAGTCAATGGGTCTGCGCTGCGATGCGGGGTGCACACAGCTGGTGTCCGCAGTCCGCAAAATATGGACGTGACAGTGTAAATACACCCTAACTATTACAGTTACCTTTTGAGCACCACTGTGGAAAATGCTGAAGTGACCCCAGGTCTGGCACAGAGGTCAAACCTCCAAGTACCATAATACATCCTAGAGAGAGGCCCCAGCATTACAAGAGGCTTTTAACGATTTGGTCACATACCCTGCTATTGGCGGACTCGTACATGTCACCCTCCACTTTCCGGGCATAAGCCACCAGATTTTCCATCCGCCGATCTTTCAGGGCTGCAGGGTCAGGAGTGGGGAAGATTGCTTGGACTCTACAAGAGGAAAACCAGTGACAGATCTTCATGAGAGTCCATGATCCAAAACACCTCATAACTACTGTGAAGATTCACACGCTTTACTTACAGTTTGTGAACAAGATGGTTTCGGAGGTCCTGGGTCACATGCTCATGCCAGGCTTTCCTAACCCCTGTTGAAGAAGGTGGTGCTGCTGTAGGCATGGTACCCAAGTTGCCAACAGAGCTGGGATTGTTACCATCACCCAACAAGGAGCTGCAACAGGAAACAAAAATATAAGTTACGTGGGATGTTCACGTGAAGGGGTTGTCCATGCATACACGCCGGCCTATTAGGACATTGGGAGTGGAGAGACGCACCTGCACACAGGGTAAGACAGTTGCCTCAGCATCTGTCCGATACCCGGAAAGCATCGTGCATGGGTCCCATTAAATAGCACCCATGCAGACCACTCGCTGGGCATCCGATATCTGCCGCGGGAACTCAACAGCCCAGCATTCAGAGGTGTCTCTCCACGCCCGATGTAAGATCAGACAGGGGGGTATGCTAGGAGAACCGGCCTGTAATGATTGACAATGGCTTACACAATACTCAGCAATGCATGTCTGACAGCACAACGTCTTCATTTCAGTTACTATCTGTCATGATCACTAGATTTACAGGGAGAAACAAAAAAACGTGAGTTACTTACTTTGTATTTGCCAGTGCAGTGGGAAGAGAAGCTTCATTGAGCAGGTTAGTCTGTTGTTCCGTCGCCATTCCTCCAGCGGAGAGGTTCATCTGATTACCACCTAGATGGCCAAGAGAAGAAGATTCTTAAACACATACAGGGCAATCAGCTCACGCGTAGACTGGCTGCAACATACAGAGTCCAAGTCACACATTAGTTACAAACCCTTACCCAGTGCGTTGATGCCACGTATCTGCTGATGAACTTGAGACTGTGCTTGCTGCCCAGGGCCCTGAGACTGGTTACCATAAGGAAGACCCAGTGCAGCATACGCCCTTTGCATGGAGCTGGGGTCAATTGGGTTGGGGCTGCTGAGGGTAGGAGTAGTCTGTTGGGTTCCTACTGCCCCAAGGGGATTCTGAACTCCACTGGAAGGAGATCCAAGGAGAGCTGAAAAGAGAATTGCGTAAGCCCATGCAGTCCAGGTAAAGACAAGATAGTTCAAGTATATGCAGGAGAGCAGGGGTTATGTCAACTGTACCTATTCTACAGCAAAGATTTTGGACAACTTTACATAGCTTGGCCAACAGCTAGTCCTCCCGACACCCCTGTTCCCATACACATAGACACGTGCCATGTGTTCAGAGGGGAACGAGGAATAATTCAGCGTCAGACAGCGGTGCCAGGATCTGGCATATTCAAATCTAAGATGTCCAATCTGTCCTTAGTTATCGGAGAGTCGGGAAAGCCGCCATACACATCAGATGTTTGTCCATGTAATGTGCATGTATATAGCTACTTCATGGCAAGGGCCAAAGACCTGACTGGTAACCGCTACCCATCAGAGACTCACGTTGCTGGTTCCTTTTGTCACTGGCATTCTTCAAAGGGAGGCACACCGGACAATCATGCCGCGTACAGTTCTTCCAGTGAGAGATTATCTGTCTTGAGGAAGCGCAGTGGGCGACTACAGAAAGGAAAAAAAAATAAAAAATCATACTGTAAAAAGGGCGACTCCGGCTACTCTCATACATACAAGTCTGCGTGTACACCTGATGAACATGCGCACACTATGAAGCCGCTTACCCTGGCAAGCTTTCCCGGCCTGACAGTGCGTCATGTGATTCAGCACGTTCTTCATGGTACGGCAGTGTGGGAGGGCGCAATCCCGCATCTCACCGTTAGTTTGCTCACGCCGCTGACATTTGTGGGCATGCAGCAAGAGGACCAGTTGCTGCTGGATGAGTTTGCGCTTTTCCGGGTCGGCAGTGGGGCCGGTTCCCATCGAGGGCGTGGTGCCGATGCCAACTTGCTGAACCTGCGCTTGCAAAGGAGACTGCAAAACAAAAATGGAGACTATCAACCGCATTCCTGATATTAACGTCATGCAACGAACGCAGCGTATGCTCTTACAACTTACCATGTTGGGAACATTTGCGACGGGTGAGCTTTTCATATCAGAAGGGAATGGTGGAAGGCTATTTGCCATGGCAGGCTTGTTGGGAAGCTGAGGATTTACCCCCTGGGCTCGAATTTGTTGCCCCGGTGATTGGTTGAACGCTTGTCCAAAAGGGCCGTTGTTGCCTTGGAGTCCCATCTATGGGGGAAGAAGGAAAAGTGTAAAGCAATGGTACGAGAATGCAAAAAGTTGCACAAGGATAATCAAAACATGAATGAGGTCCATCTACAACCGGGATTAGACAACCTTCAGCACTCCAGCTGTTGAGAGACTACAACTCCCAGCATGCATACCTGCTCTGCTCTTCTCTGAACTCCCATAGAAGTGAATGGAGCATGCTGGGAATTGTAGTTTCACAACAGCTGGAGTGCCGAAGGTTGCTGACCCCTGCTCTACAAGCATCTTACAAAGCAGACAATGTATTAAGCAGTAATTCTGCCCCGGGAGGATAGCATTTATCTGTATGGAGGACAAGCAGCAGAATACAGAAGCTGCTGAAAGGGTGGTCCGACTCAAGACACCCTCGCCAATCAAGCACTGCTGCCTCCTCCGAGGCCTGGGACATCACCTGCACATGGCTTTTGAGCCTGCAATACCAAGCACAGCCACTATACAATGGATGGCACTGTGCTTGGTACAATATGAAAAGACCACAGCGCTTGTCCAAGTACCGCTGCCCCTTTAAACAGGGAGCCGGACCCCAACCGATCTGATATTGGCGACCTATCCAGAAGACAGGTTATAGCGTATAATATTTCAGTTCCAGACAACGGCATGCTGTCAATGAACATCTCAGAGAGGCTGTCAGGATGCGAGCAGCCCACTGACGTCACAGGCGGGGCAGTTGTGGCACAGTGGTCAGCAGTTTCCATCAGTGCCATAGACTCTGAATGGAGCGACCTGACAAATGCTCGACCACCATTCCATTCAAAAGCCTCCAATGCCAACTGGGCGACGACCAGAAGCATTTGACAAATTGCTAGCCACATCACTGCCATCATATGCCCAGATTCTACCCTCAAGCCAGAGGCATCATCAATGAGAGAATGCCCAGATGACATATTACAATCTAGCGCACACGTACCGGCCATAGACAAGACTAGGAATGACAGCTTATTACCCATCCACAGCAACAGGGAACTGAACGCTGGGACCCCCGTCCGTCACAACAACTGGGGTCTCAAGCTGAATGGAGGGCCTGCTGAAGTTATCTCTGGCATTCTCAGTGTGAATAGAGTGGCAGCGCCGGCTGGTTCGTTGAGGATTCAGGCGTCGTAGCCGTCGGCCACTTATCACCTATGAAGCGGATAGGCGACGACTTCTCACCCTGGACAACTCTTCTAACACCAGGAGGTTTAGGCCTCATGCACACGACCGTTGTTTTGGTCCGCATCCGAGCCGCAGTTTTGGAGGCTCGGAAGCGGACCCATTTACTCCAATGGGACCGAAAAAGATGCTGTCCGCATCCATTGCTCCGTTCCGTGGCCCCGCAAAAAAAATAACATGTCCTATTCCTGTCCGGTTTGCGGACAATAGGCATTTCTACAATGGGCCGTCCCCGTTCTACAAAATGCGGAAGGCACACTGGCGGCTTCCGTTTTTTGCGGATCCGCGGTTTGTGGACTGCAAAAAACGGAACGATCGTGCGCATGAGGCCTTAGGCTGAGGTTCACCGCGTTAGCAGTGCAGCCACTGAGCCGAATAGGGGGTCGCATCACAACTCGCAAGTTGCAGTGACCCTAAGGTTTTCAAAAAATACATGGCTGTTTTTTTTTGTTTTTGTTTTTTTTGTGTGTGCGCACAATTCTGGGGTTGCACTGTGGCCCCATTCAGTTCAATGACTGCAGTGCTACACAGGGATCAGCCGTGGGAGCCAAAATCTCCATGTAGCTCCAGCTTTAATCCAATGCTAAAGAGAAGGCCCTGAAGCGCCCCCCTACAACATGCGTGTTCCAGGGACAACAAATCTGACACAGCGAACAAGCCCGTCCTTACAGTGACCATCAAGACAGAGGAGGAGTGTCTCAGCAGACGGTAAACCCTGGATGAGACAAGACTGGTCATAAATATGGCGATGCCCAGTTATGCACACATGGATATCAGCTGATAACGGTCTCGCAGGTTGTTAAAGGGAACCCGTCATCAACTTTATGCTGATCTCACGGAGGGCCAGAAATGCTGATGTCAGCGGTGTGTCACTCATTAGCTAAAAGTAAGGGGTTGCTGAGAACCAGCATCATAATCATTGCATCAGGGGCGTCTAGCATGCCTCAAAACACAGCTGTTTTAAATCCCTAAAAACAACCCCCCCCCCCCCTCCCCACACACACTAGATACCTCCCACATATCAATAAAAACATACAACAATAAGGGCTCTTTCACACTTTCGTTGTCCGGCTCCGTCGTGTACTCCATTTGCCGGAATTACACGCCGGACCCGGAAAAACGCAAGTGAACTGAAAGCATTTGAAGACTGATCAGTCTTCAAAATGCGTTCAGTGTTACTATGGCAGCCAGGACGCTATTAAAGTCCTGGTTGCCATAGTAGGAGCGGGGAGCGGTATACTTACCGTCCGTGCGGCTCCCGGGGCGCTCCAGAATGACGTCAGAGCGCCCCATGCGCATGGATGACGTGATCCATGCGATCACGTCATCCATGCGCCTGGGGCGCCCTGACGTCACTCTGGAGCGCCCCGGGAGCCGCACAGACGGTAAGTATACTGCTCCCCCGCTCCCCACTACACTTTACCATGGCTGCCAGGACTTTAGCGTCCCGGCAGCCATGGTAACCATTCAGAAAAAGCGAAATGTCGGACCCGGCAATGCGCCGAAACGACGTTTAGCTTAAGGCCGGATCCGGATTAATGCATTTCAATGGGCATTAATTCCGGATCCGGCCTTGCGGCAAGTGTTCAGGATTTTTGGCCGGAGCAAAAAGCGCAGCATGCTGCGGTATTTTCTCCGGCCAAAAAACGTTCCGGTCCTGAACTGAAGACATCCTGATGCATCCTGAACGGATTTCTCTCCATTCAGAATGCATTGGGATAAAACTGATCAGGATTCTTCCGGCATAGACGGCATAGAGCCCCGACGACGGAACAACTCTATGCCGGAAGAAAAGAACACAAGTGTGAAAGAGCCCTAAAATACATACCCGTATCTATACGGGATCACAATTATATTCAGCCTCTACGTTCCTTTATTGCACCATTTCCCTTATCTTCCCCGAGCCTCCAGGAATACATTCATACGGTTTAGGCCTCATGCACACGACAGCCATTGACATAACTGCCTATTCTTGTCCGCAAAACGGACAAGAATAGGACAGGTTATTTTTTTTGCGGACCACGGAACGGAGCAACGGATGCGGACAGCACACGGAGTGCTGTCCGCATCTTTTGCGGCCCCATTGATGTGAATGGGTCCACAACCAAGCCGCAAAAACTGCGGCTCGGACCAAAACGGTTGTGTGCATGAGGCCTTACTCTTCCCTTCATTCATAAAACCTATTTACTACGTCACAATCCTAGCCGATCCCTATTCTGACTCCACCTACCCAAAAGGTCCTCAAACCTATTCAACTACGGGAGCGGCAAAAGGAAACCTAATTTTTATGTAAAACCTTAAACTATACATTGTGCGATATCGCATTCTCTATTCAGTCCATGGGGATGCAGGTGCCCAACTTATACATCCATTCAACTTCCCGTTTATTGATCGTATAGGCGCCTTCACGACCGCCACTCCCACAAACCGCAGCCCTCCTGGGTTCTTCTGGGGAGCCTGCTTAAAGTGTAAAGACACACTACCCATTTCAAGACCTTTTTTTAGGTTACGTATATGTTTTGAGGCATGCTAGACGCGTGGCGATTTTATCTTTGCGATATGCCTTTTGCAAGTGGATGCTTGGGAGTATAATTGAATTTTATTTGAAACGGACGAGGAAAGTGCTTCACCATCTTGCGACCCCTTGGCATTCTACAGGTTGTGTGGATTAGGCCTCACGCACATGGCCGTTGTTTTGGTTGTTTGCATGTTTTTGTGGGGCCACTTCAACGGGGCCACAAAAGCGGTCAGGCAGTTATATCACTGGCTGTCCGTGCTGTTCCGCAAATGGCGGAAAGCACACGGACGCCATCCGTGTTTTGCGGATACGCAATTTGCGGACTGCAAAACACACAACAGTTGTGTGCATGAGGCCTTAGGGGAGAAGTTTCTGTGGAATCCATCTTTTTTCCATGTCCAGGTTAACAAGAAGGAGCCCTATGGTGTAAAGAGGGATCCCAGCGCCGTCCTATACAAGAAATACAGTGAATTACATGGTGACCCACGTCACTCTCTAGGATCAGCAGCGCCAAGAGTCCAGGCAACGTATCAGAGACTTTGTCTTTTTTGTTTCTATTGTGCTTCAAGTGGTCACATGGCAGAAGCAGCTCCGTGAACTGCGGACATGTACGAGGGCATCGCGCCTTCTGTTTTAGCAGAAGTTGACCCATTCTACAAAACACAGGTGAAAGAACTTGACAGTATTTTAATGGCTCCTATCACAGTAAATGGGAACACACAAGTAAAACCACTTCAAAGCAAAAACTAGTAACCGGGATGTCAAAGCCACAATACAGAAGAAATGGCCTAGAAATCTAACCAAGACCTGCGCAGCGATTGAGTGATATACTAGGTAAGACGTCTGACACGGGACCCTGAAAAGCCTTCGAGAAGATCAGATCTAAAGGCAGATCCACCACCAAGAGAGGAGAATAAACCCTTAAAGGCGATTTCCCCTCCAAAAACAGCGCCACTCTTGTCCACGGTCTATGTCCGGTATTGCAGAAGAGACCTGCTGTTGGCAAGATATTGCAGACTTCAAAAGCCTGTTAGAAGCCAACGGTTTCTAGATTTTTTACCGTCATGATGATGTCAATAATGAGGCAAAAAATACTAATGTTGTAAAATCCTGTCCTAAGGTGCGTCAAAATTTGGCACGTTCCTGGTGCTCAAGGTCAATTTTTAGACCAAACGCACCAAAAAGAATAAATTGCTCATCTGTTCTGGTCTCCCAGCTCGACAGGGAGGCAAGAACATACACCAAAATACTGGTGCAAAGTAAGCCAACCAATAGTTGGTGTAAAGTCATGCAAAAATATCTTGCCATGCACCGTCCAAATGTATCGTCCAGTGAGAAATTTGGCGCATCTTTAGACAACCAGTCTAAGCTTATGTTCTTTACATTTTAAACAGATTAGGATTAGTAAATCTGTCCCAGTGTCTGTCACATCTGATCAGGATTTTCTGAGATTTTACTACAGATCCTCTGGATAGGTCATCTGCATCTGATCGGTGGCGGTCCAACACCCTGAGCTCATGTGAGCACCTCCGTCTTCTGTCAGCTCACCAAGCGCAGCGCCGTACCTTGTATAGCGGCCGTGCTTGGCATCACACTCCGCTCTATTCACTTCTTTGGGGCTGAGCTTCGCCTAGGCCAGGGATGGGCAAACTGCGTCTCTCCAGCTGTTGTAAAACTACAACTCCCAGTATGACCAGTCTGCCTATAGCAGGGCATGATGAGATTTGTAGTTTTACAACAGCTGGAGAGCCGCAGTTTGCCCATCACTGACCTAGGCCATGTGACTGATAAACATGACGTCACTGGCCTAGGGGACAGCTGCGAGAAGGCTGCAAAGCTACTGCCAGTGCCACTGCCTTCTCAAACAGCAGATAAGCGGGGGTCCAGGGTGTACCACCACCAATCAGGTACTGCAGATACAACCGTAAAATCTTGGAAATCCCCTTCAACTGAATGGCTGCCTGCAAGACTCAATTTTCACTGTAGAGACCGCTACAGCAGAAATGAGCATCATCATCCAAACAAGTTCTTGGTTAGGGGAAGGGGGGGTGCTAAGGTCTCAACAGCCAACCCCAATGGCTTCCTTGTTAAAGTGGTTACCCAATTCTAAAAATGCCCCCCACAATGCCCAGGCCCCTACTATAGATCATACCTACCCCGCGCCCCCGGCACCTGCGTAACTCTGCATACCTGCACAGCCATCCATGACGCTAGGAGAGGCTGGTCACCGGCGCGGCCTGCTATTGGCTGTACTCCCACATCGCCGGATGTTTTGATTCCCATGATGGGCAGATGCAGTGGCGGCCGTGCAGGAATCCGGAGTGACAATCTATAGGAGGGGCACTTTGAGAATTGGATAACCCCTTTAAACAGTTTATCCGTGATGTGACGACGGTTCTCTTAATGCAGCGCTGCCCCACCCAGTGGTAGTCCAGCTGTTGCAAAACTACAACTCTCACCATGCTATTGTAGTTTTACAACACCTGGAGTGTCACAGGACATACAGTGCCACATATTCCTAAATTAGAAAAAAAATTAAAAATATTCACACACACACACACACAAAACATACAGAAATGTATAGAAGTGGCACCATTCACCAGCACCTACCTTTGCCATGGGTCCCGATTGGGTGGTGGTCATTCCTGTGTGAGCTGGCATAGTCGCCGACCCCTGTGTTAACGTTTCAGCGAGTACACTCCCTGGATTAGCTTGCATGGCGGGTGAACTGTACTGTAAGCCCGCTCCCCGACCACGGTTTCCAGGTCCCAGTGAACCATTCACTACCTGTCCCTGTGCCGGCTGGGCTTGGCCCATTAGTGTGTGCCCAGAGCTGTTATTCAACAGTGCTTGATGCCCTTGGTTGAAGTTGGAGTTCATGCAGATACCCGCAGATGCCTGTTGAGCAGCAGGACTGCCTGCCACCATGCCAACTTGCTTTTGAGACTGCGAGGTGGGAACAGACGGACCAGAGGTGCCAGCGGCAGGCTTGTTTAATCCAGATGGTGGGGTGACAGACAGCCCTTGGTTCAGAGGGCTCTTGTTGAGGCCTCCCAGGTTGCCATGGCCTGGGCTGTTCTGCTGTACGGGGCTACCAGAGCCCCCTCTTCCCATGCCCAGTGCTGGATTCCCTCCACGAAGAAGGTCCGAGAGCGGCTTGTTTTGGGAGGAAGCATCTTGTCCTAGTCCTCCGCCAGTGTTTAAGAGGCCGAGATCTCCATTTGGAATCAACTCGTCCGGAAGGTCATTTTCCAAGTCAAAGAAAGAAAAATCTGGAAAGACAAAAAGAAAATGCATGAATGACCCCATCAAAGATGACGGCAGAGGGGGCTTCATCTGAAACCTAGTCACAACTGTTTAACTTAAAACCCCTTTAAGTTCCAGTTCCGTAAAGCAACAGTATACCGCTCGGATGTGCCTTCGCTTTATGATCCCACAGGTCGGACCCTGACACCACATGTTGCATCTGTCCCCCCCCCACCACGGAAAAGCTGCATATTTAATAAATAAAAAAAACACGACATACACGATCATCCCACATGAATGAGAAACGTTTAACCAAACACGTGCCGAGCAGCAGATCTGGGGAGTGTCAACAGTGCAGCAATTACAAGCTGGTTAATAATACAACATACAAATCAAAGAGCTGAACCGTCTCCCCACACGCCCCGAGGAGGTGGCAGCGAGCCAGCCCAACCATCGCTACGGAGTCTACGGGGTCCCCGCTCTGAACATCGGTCACACCCAGGCATAAAAGCAACACCCGCGATACCCAGGTAAGGGAGCTGCCACGCTGGATTTTTGCAAGCAAATAAAAAAAATTGAAAAAATAAAATTATAAAAAATGAATAAAATGTAAGCATTTTATTACAACTTTCTTGGTGTTTTTTAGTCTAATTGTTTTTCAATTTTTTTTATATATTTTTTTGCTTTAGGCTACTTTCACATTGTGGCACAGTGTTCCGGCAATCTGCATGCAAACTGATCCGGATGCGGATCCGTCTTTCCGGATGTCATCCGGAGAAACGGATCAGTTATATATATTTTTTCACCTTTTAAAAAGGACGGATCCGGCATTGCGGTATTTTTTATGCCGGATCCAGCACTAATACATTTCAATGCATGCTGCGGTATTTCCTCCGTCCAAAACGCCGTTCAGTGACTGAACTGAAGACATCCTGAACAGATTTCTCTCCATTCAGAATGCATGGGGATGAAACTGATCAGTTCTTTTCTGGTATTGAGCCCCTAGGACGGAACTCAATAGAAAAACGCTAGTGTGAAAGTACGCTAGTGAGATGTCTAGGGGAAACGCAAAGAAAAAAAAAATAATAAGTTATACCCAGAGCACGCTGTAGTTTAAAAAATAAATGCGAGAGATATAGATACTTGGGTGAATAAAAGGATCCCACTATTTTTTCACCTGATGGATGTGCTGCGGTGTGTATATATATATATATATATATATCTCCTGACTGCCCAACATGTAACAACCTGTCATGGAGGTTGCCTGGCAAAAAAAAGCCAACAAAAACTAGTGTGAAACCACCATAGAACAAGACTCCCTCTTGAAAGGGGGTACTGCCATACAATACAGTGACGGAATATCATCAGGCTAGGTCATCGTGGGAATGGAGCAAGGTTAGGGAGGGCAGTCCTCTGGGACCCCCAGCGATGCTTAGAATGAGGAGGTGCTTGACGCCCCCTCCTACACGTTCACTACTGACAGATCTGGGATGGGGGGGGGTGAAGTTTAAAAAATTAATGACAAATCTCTCCTGGACTGTAGGGAACAAGCAAGAAGCCCCCATTTCCACACTGAATTCACATTGGAAGTGTAATCCGTCATTAAAGGGGTTGTCTCACTTCAGCACTTACTAATGTATTTTGATTGTCCATTTTGCCTCCTTTGCTGGCTGGATTCATTGTCCCATCACATTATACACTGCTCGTTTCCATGGTTACAGACCACTCAAATCCATCAGTGGTGGTCGTGCTTGCACACTATAGGAAAAAGGGTCAGCCTCTCTGGTGACCGGGACAATGGTAGCGCATAGGATAGTGCTTTTTCCTATAGTGTGCAAGCACGGCCACCGATGCTGGATTGCAGGGTGGTCTGTAACCATGGAAACGAGCAGTGTATAATGTGATGGAGAAATGAATCCAGCCAACAAAGGAGGTAATCTGGACAATCACAATACATTAGTAAGTGGCTTGTATTAACTTTCTCTACATGATAAATGCCACTTGCTGAAGTGAGACAACCCCTTTAAGACCACTAGACAGACGTACACAGACCCCCTAATGGTAGAGAACTTTAGTCAGCCCAAAAATGATCTGTCATGTCAGATCTTTTCAGCCATGGTACACGATCGGCCAAATGCAGCCCATCATTTGCCAGTTTGCACAAGTCCACCGTCCTCAGTGGTATAGAGCCAACAGCTGGGGTCCCACTTTGCAGCCACCTCAAGAGAGCACCAAGGGTATCTCATGTGGACGTATTAAAAAAAAAAAAAAAAAAAAAAAAAAAAAAATCAGGACTTCCTGCAAAGTTATCTTGAAATTGTACACCTGGAGACTGTAGAGTCTACACTACGGACGGTGTAAGGGAGGCCTGCGCTCACAGAGACCTCATGCATGCATACATTAAAATCATTGCACAATAATCCTTCAAAGCCCTACCGGGGGAGGGGAGAGAAGTCACAAGTTACCCACAAAGGCTCTCGGAGTATAGTATATCTATTCCCTTCCTAAGCCGCCATTAAATCATCAGGAACCAGACATGATGACCTCAGGAAACTTCCAAAAGGTGAATTAGGGATAAGGCATGATCACTGCATGTAAACTCCACCGACTGGATAGTCCTTGGCAGCGAGCGCCTGAAAACAAAAGAACTCAAGACGACTTTATAACTCAGGGCGGACAAAAAAAAGGCAAGAACGGCTCGCTTTATTGGAGACGCTTAAAAGGAGGAGAGAAGGGGGGGAAAAAATGTTCTGAGCCGACGCGTTTCTTGGTTTATTTTGCCAATCACCCAGCCTGCCACAAGAAGAATACGGAGATCTGTGGATCATCAGTCCCTGACCCCCGTATACTAGACAGGAAGACACTTCTAGGGGCCGATCCTAGCACTTTCTGGCCCCAACATACAGGGGCCGAGGAACCTGGGGAGAGATTAACCGCAATTAGGCAAAACCCAGTTAGGGTCCATTCACACGTCCGTTGTTTCTTTCCTGATCTGTACCGTTTTTTGCGGAATAGATCTGGACCAGTTCTGTACCCATTCATTTTCAATGGGTCCTGAAAAAAAAAAAAAAAAAAAAAAAAAAAAAAAAAATCAGACATTGAGCTGTCCGATTTATTTCAGGACCCATTGAAAATGAATGGGTACAGAACTGGTCCAGATCTATTCCGCAAAAATGGAACAGATCAGGAAAGAAACAACGGACGTGTGAATGGACCCTTAAGGGTACTTTTACACCAGCGTTATTCTTTTCTGGTATTGAAATCAGGTAAAAGGTTTCAATACCGGAAAAAAAATATCAGTTTTGTCCCCATGCATTCGGAATAGAAAGCAATCAGTATGCATCAGGATGTCTTCCGTTCCGTCCCTTATACGGTATTTGACCGTATTTTTCCAGACAAAATCCCGGAACAATACCGCACTTGCCGGACCTGGCATTAATTTCCTTAGAAATGTATCAATGCCGGATCCAGTACCAAGTGTTCCGGAAATTTGCCGCATCGCCGGATCCAGGTTTTATATGATATAGGAGGAGCTGGTTTCGCTTTTGATCTAACGGATCAGTTATTCCGTTTGAAACCGGATGAGACGGATCCAGTATATCACCGGATCCGTCTAACGGATAAGGAAAAAAATTATATCAGTTTGCATACGGTTTGACAGATCCGGACGGCAGTTCCAGCAACAGAACTGCCTGCCGAATTCTAGTGTGAAAGTAGCCCAAGGCGGTGATCAGGGGTTGGGGAGGTATCGAGGTTTTAGGCCATGTTTTGCTAAACTGAAGCATAAAAAAATTGATAGAAATGTGAACAGAGTCTAAGGCCGGATTTAAAGGGACTCTGTCACCACTTTCTAACCCCCACTTTTTTAACTATCGTTTTATTCATGGTGCCCTTCTGATTACAGTTGTCATCTTATATGTTAGATCTGCGGTGCCGTTTAGGTAAAAAATCGATTTATATCACCTGTCAATCAGCTAGATAAGGTGCCCAGGGCGTTCCTCTCCTCTTGAATCTGCCGCCTGCCGCCGCCGCCGTTGGTGCCCAGCTCCTCCCCCGGTCTCGTCAGCGCTGCTTCAAACAACACAGATCCGCCTCCGGCTCTCCCTCAATGCCCCCTCCTTTTTTTCGGAAATCTCGCGTGTGCGCACAGGCCTGCGCCCGTGCGTACGCATCCTTTTCTCGCGCATGCGCATAACGCGAACTTAGAGCGATGATGCCGAAAGGATGCGTACGCACGGGCGAGATTTCCGAAAAAAAGGAGGGGGCATTGAGGGAGAGCCGGAGGCGGATCTGTGTTGTTTGAAGCAGCGCTGACGAGACCGGGGGAGGAGCTGGGCACCAACGGCGGCGGCGGCAGGCGGCAGATTCAAGAGGAGAGGAACGCCCTGGGCACCTTATCTAGCTGATTGACAGGTGATATAAATCGATTTTTTACCTAAACGGCACCGCAGATCTAACATATAAGATGACAACTGTAATCAGAAGGGCACCATGAATAAAACGATAGTTAAAAAAGTGGGGGTTAGAAAGTGGTGACAGAGTCCCTTTAAAGGGTCCGTGTTCCGTGTTATTTGGATTGGTCACGGCCTGACCAGGGGTTGCCCGGTTTAAGGAAGAAATGGGACCAGACAAGGGATCCGCCTTCAGTAAGGTAAGGATCATCATCTTCAGTAAACTGCTGAGGCCAGCGATCGAATGCAGTGGTCAAGTGATGTCGCCAATGCAGCCGGATCAACAGAACCAGGGAGGTGGCGGCGGCGCGCGATCTGTCAAGTATCAGAGGTGGTGGTGAAATGATCTACCTTCCACAGGTTGTCTGCAAGCTAGGCTTAAATCAACACCCTGGAGAACCCCTTTAAAGCATATATGTGTAAGGGCTCGCTCGCATTAGCGCTATTCTTTCCCGTTCTTTTGATCCGTTATAGGAATAACGGGAGTGGCAAATTCGGCAAATAACTGACACTATCAGATCCCGTTGACTTTAATGGGATTCGTTTGGTTACCGTTCAGTTCTTTTTAGCGGAGAAAAAAGTTCTGCGTGCAGGATGTGACGAAGTCTGTGATGAAACCTCCCCCCTTTGTGTGAATTGAGGACCGTCTATTGAGACATCCGAGCGCTGTACTCACCGGTTCTACAGTCACGCATGCACACAGGAGACTCAGGGGCCCCTGATCGGTGGGGGTCCCATTAGGACCCTCAGTGATCATACATGCATGATAAATGGCGTTTAGAGGGAAGACCCTTTAAATCAGTGTTTCCCAACCAGTGTGCCTCCAGCTGTTGCAAAACTACAACTCTCAGCATGCCCGGACAGCATTTGGCTGTGCGGGCATGCTGGGAGTTGTAGTTTTGTAACAGCTGGAGGCACACTGGTTGGGAAACACTGCTTTAAATCACATCTGATGCCCAAAATCAAGCTGCTGTAATGCGTACCGGAGGACGGCGAGGAGACAGACGTCTCTGGTTACAGCCACACCAGGTAGACAGACAAAAGGGGAGAACAAAGTGTGAAGCCGCTGATGACACCCGGCACTTGGCAGACGCCCGTGTACTCTACATTAAGTTAGATGTATTTACAGCCCTCGGTACACAAGCGTTGCACGCCAGGCAGACACGAGACCAAGGATGCCAGGGCCTGAGGGTACTTCAAAGCAAATCTAGGCTGCGCTCTATTAGAGGGTCCGGTCCGCAGCGCGCTACATGTATCTCGTCTCAGGGGCTTGCAGAAATCCATGTCCATGCTACAGAAGCAACCCTAACAGACCCGGGTGACTGCATTGTGGACGCTGCATCGGTGACCTCCTCTGAGGGGTCAGGATCCCCAGCGTGCAGCTTTCATCTGGCCGACCGCGCGGGATGGAAATGTGCAAGACGCGAGCGTGATCAGGAATAATGTTCACACTTCTGCGCGCGCAACCCGAGAACGTAGCACAGTACTGTCACTGGTTGTCAAAGTCAGTAGCTGCTTTTAATGCCTTTTACGCTTCCCAAATTTTGCTAAAATGGTGTTTATAGGCAGGAGAAAAGAACGAACCTGCAATGGTTGCTAAGCACGGCATGAAGAAGTTTGAGCTGTTGCCTAGCAACACGTGACACTACGCATGGTGGAGTCACTCACTATATAGTGCCGCCGGCACATATGGAGAGTCAGATCAGTGTTGCCCAATCTGTGGCTCTCCAGATGCTGCAAAACTACAAGGCCCAGCATGCCAACAGCCTTATGGCTCTCCAGTTACTGCAAAACTACAAGGCCCAGCATGCCCGACAGCTTTTTGGCTCTCTGGCTACTGCAAAACTACAAGGCCCAGCATGCCCTGACAGCCTTTTGGCTCTCTGGCTGCTGCAAAACTACAAGGCCCAGCATGCCCTGACAGCCTTTTGGCTCTCTGGCTGCTGCAAAACTACAACGCCCAGCATGCCCTCACAGCCTTGTGACTCTCTGGCTGCTGCAAAACTACAACGCCCAGCATGCCCTCACAGCCTTGTGACTCTCTGGCTGCTGCAAAACTACAACGCCCAGCATGCCCTCACAGCCTTGTGACTCTCTGGCTGCTGCAAAACTACAACGCCCAGCATGCCCTCACAGCTTTCTGGCTGCTGCAAAATTACAACACCAAGCATGCCCTGACAGTCTCATGCCTTCTCATCTGCTGCAAAACTACAACTCTCAGCATGCCCCGACAGCCTTGTGCCTCTCCGGCTGCCGCAACCGCAAAACTACAACCGCCTGCAAGTTCTTAGACCAAACTGATCGGGAACGCTGAGCTTCAGGGGAAGGTAATCGCGCAGAGTCCCAAGAATCACAGCCGCGCAGTCACTCAGCAGAAGGGGGAACTTGCTATTGGCAGCAGGACGGTTATCAAACAGACCACTGAAATCAGGGCGGGCCATATGAGGAAATGTGGTTATGACAAGCAGAGCAATCGCCAGTAACCAGGCGCTCGGCTCCGGCAAACTTCTACAACAAAGACATCATTTTGTTTGCCAAATTTGTGAGCGCTATAAATCAATGAGGAGATGGGGAGCCATGATCAGACAGGCCTTAAGGAGGACCCGTCGCCTCTCCCGACCTGTTAACCACCTGCCCCCGCCTCACAACCCTGCTTCAGCTCTAGGTTCTGTGGCACATAGCTAGCGGGTGGCATGTGCCCAGCTCGGCTACATTTAGTGGTACAGCCAAAACCTCATCTCTTCCAAGACAACTGAAAACGGCAGGACAGGCAGAAGCTGTTGGGTTCGGCGATATTCGGTTCCAGCGCAGTCACAATGTGACACGCCAGTGTGTGCCACAACCATTGGCAGAATGTGGGCAGCTTTACCAGGAATACTGTGAGCCTGGGTTTGGACAACTGACTTCTTGATGCCATTGCTCACATCCTGTCCACTCCTCGCCCTTACGCATGGCACACACAACCATACGGTTCCATACTGTGTGCCGCCACATGCTGCCTTCACGCATATAACAGCAATAATAATAATGCATCGTAAGACAAGGCAGGAAACCATCGGGCCCCGCAGATTTCTTTGCTTGTAGTACAGATCAGCCCAACAAGTGTTCATGCCAATAATTCAGCAGGCGAAAAGCCAATAGTCCTCCATCATACGAGAGGTCGAAGGCTATAGCGAACCCACAAAACGTGCACACTTTGCATGTCACAAGTAAAAAAAAAACTTAAAAAAATAAATAATAAAATAATGTTATCAAAGCCTGAGCCAAAAGTAAAAAAATAAATAAAATTACATTAAAGTGCAAAAAAATTCCTGCTGTGCATTTTCTGGCTGGTGTGAATAAAGCCTTGATCTTAAAGTCACAACATGGAAAGCGACCCAATAGGCATGGAAGTCACCCACACGGTGCAGAAACAGCGCTGGTACAGACCAAAGCAATCAATTGCCCAAATCCCTAGCCCACGAATCACGTCTTCTCCAGTACCCGGAGGGCACACCGGGACACAACTTCACCGCTATAGCTTTAGCATCATGCTCCTCTTACCTGCTCTACATTAGGGTTTGTCCATATTTGACATTAAAAAAATGTAAATAAAAAAGAACTGCTACGAAGGCCTCACGCACATGTCCGCAAATTACAGATCTGCAAACACAGATAGCGTCCATGTTGCATCTGCTTTTTCTGTGGACTCACTTACTTCAATGGGTAAGAGGTCCGCATTTTACGGCCAAGTATAAGAGATTTATCAAACTGGTGTAAAGTAGAACTGGCTTAGTTGCCCCTAGCAACCAATCAGATTCCACCTGTCATTTTTCAGTACTCCTTTGGAAAATGAAAGGGGCAACTGAGGCAGTTCTTATTTACATCAGTTTGATAAATCTCCCCCTCTAATCTTTTTTGCGGAATGGACACACGGACGCGGTAGATAAAATATGTCGGCAAAATACGGACCAGGGACCCACTGAAGTCATTGGGGTCTGCAAAAAAATAAAATAAAGTGTGGACGGTACACAAGCCGCATGCTTATTTTGCTGATCCGCGATTTGAGGACTGTAAAAGAGATACGGTCGTGCATTACATGCGGATGTGTGCATTGCAAAGGCTAAAGAAATGTGCAGATTTAAAGGGGTTGTCCAATTTTGGACTTTGGGGGCATATGGCTAGGCTATGCCCCCCAATGTCTAATAGAGCTGGGACCCGCACCTATCCCTAGAAAGAAGCCTGCAATGTGACGGAAGGCACACCGCACATGTGTGGCGGTCCACCATTTATTCCGTCGGGAGAACCGAAAATAGCTAAGCACCGTCTCGGCTATTTCCATAAGCCCATAGAGCCGAATGGAGCGCTGGCTGCGCTTGCACGGTGCACTTCAGAAAAAAGGAGAGTGTGCTGCTCGGCTACTTTCAGCAGTCCCATATAAATGAATGGAGAGCAGCCGCAATTGCGCGGTCCATCACTTTGCAGGCTCCATTCTAAGGAGAGGTGCGGGTTCCAGAGTTTATACCTGCACCTATCAGACATTGGGGGCATATACTAACTATATGCCTCCAATGTCCAAGATAGGACAACCCCTTTAAAATCCGATTCCACATCGCAGTCAATTTCCACTGGAGAACTGATGCAGAGTGTGGATGCAATTTCTTAAGATCTCATCCACTTTGCTGCCCGCAATCCTGCCCACATGTGGCAGATAAGCTGTGGACTTGTGGCAACCATATTGCATGTGGAAAGCTTGCAGCAGCAGATTGATGAGAAAACGTATGCCAACTAGAAACGCCACACACATCTGCCAACTCAAAAGGGTTCTCCGGACTACCAATATTGATGATGTGTCCTCAATATAGGTAACCAATATCAGATTGGTGGGGGGCTGACACCTGGTAACCCCACCGCACTGTTGTGGGAGCGACACTGTGCACGGAGCAGTCTAGGCTTCAGCTCCCTGCACTGTGGCACCCTGAAAAAGCAGATTGGTGATGGTGCCAGGCGTCGGACCCCCACCGATCTCATAGTGATGACCTATCTTGAGGACAGGTCAATATTGGTAGCCCCGAGAACCCCTTTAATGTCTAATTCACATAAGGCCCCTTTCACACGGGCGAGTATTCCGCGCGGATGCGATGCCTGAGTTGAACGCATTGCACCAGCACTGAATCCCGACCCATTCATTTCTATGGGGCTGTTCACATGAGCGGTGTTTTTCACGCATCACTTGTGCATTGCGTGAAAATCGCAGCATGCTCTATTTTGTGCGGTTTTCACGTAACGCAGGCCCCATAGAAATGAATGGGGTTGCGTGAAAATCGCAAGCATCCGCAAACAAGTGCAGATGCAGTGCGATTTTCACGCACGGTTGCTAGGAGATGATCGGGATGGAGACCTGATCATTATTATTTTCCCTTATAACATGGTTATATGGTAAAATAATAGCATTCTGAATACAGAATGCATAGTAAAAATAGCGCTGGAGGGGTTAAAAAAAAAAAATATAATAATTTAACTCACCTTAATCCACTTGATCGCGTAGCCAGCATCTCTTCTGTCTGTCTTCTTTTTTGCTGTGTGCAGTAACAGGACCTGTGGTGACGTCACTCCGGTCATCATATGGTCCGTCACATGATCTTTTACCATGGTGATGGATCAGACGGATCATGTGATGACCGGAGTGATGTCACCACAGGTCCTGTTGCTGCACACAGCACAGAAGACAGACAGAAGAGAAGCAGGGCTACGCAATCAAGTGGATTAAAGGGAGTCTGTCAGCAGATTTACCCCTTTTTAACAGTTGCCATACCGCTGTAGCCGCAAAACAGATGATTAACACAGTACCTTTATTGCTTTGGTGGACTTTTAAATATGCCAAAAACGAACTTTGATGAGGGCTCGCAAGTGCCCAGGGCGGAGTCCACCGGGTTGGAGCCCAGGCAGCTCTGCCTCTTCGGCTCTTATCCCCGCACAGCCTCCTCCTCTGCTCGCCTATCTGTTGTCTCTCCCCCTCAGCGAGATCCCGCGCCGACGCGATGACTTCCTTGGTCGGGGCATGCGCACTGCCATGCCCATTGCTGACACGGCATCGCAGTAGCTTATGCGCATGCCCCGACCAAGGAAGTCATCGCGGGATCTCGCTGAGGGGGAGAGACAACAGATAGGCGAGCAGAGGAGGAGGCTGGGCGGGGATAAGAGCCGAAGAGGCAGAGCTGCCTGGGCTCCAACCCGGTGGACTCCGCCCTGGGCACTTGCGAGCCCTCATCAAAGTTCGTTTTTGGCATATTTAAAAGTCCACCAAAGCAAATAAAGGTACTGTGTTAATCATCTGTGTTGCGGCTACAGCGGTATGGCAACTGTTAAAAAGGGGTAAATCTGCTGACAGACTCCCTTTAAGGAGAGTTAAATATTTTTATTTATTTTTTAACCCCTCCAGCCCTATTTTACTATGCATTCTGGTATTCAGAATGCTCCCTATAACCATGTTATAAGGGAAAATAATACAATCTACAGAACATCGATCCCAAGCCTGAACTTCTGTGAAGAAGTTCGGGTACCAAACATGCGCGATTTTTCTCACGCGAGTGCAAAACGCATTACAATGTTGTGCGCGTGTCAATGCAACATCCGTAGCGCAGCCGTCCTGCGTGGACGTTATCCTTAGGAGCGTGCTCACATGTGCTGCATTCAAACATTGTCCTGTCATCTTTACACAACAGTGCAGCAACAGAACAAACTGAAGATGCCAGGTGTGAATGAACCCCAAGCAGGGTTTGGAGGTCCCCAGAGATCAAGTCCATAACGACGGGTGTACGAATCGTCCGCAGTGACGCTGCTGGCTCTGCTCCTGTAACGTGCAAGCCAAAGGGCCGAGTAAAGTTTGCTGGTCGCTTCAGTCAGACACACGGAGGGCAGCAGAGCGATGCCGGGCGCGCAGACACACGGAGGGCAGCAGAGCGATGCCGGGCGCGCAGACACACGGAGGGCAGCAGAGCGATGCCGGGCGCGCAGACACACGGAGGGCAGCAGAGCGATGCCGGGCGCGCAGACACACGGAGGGCAGCAGAGCGATGCCGGGCGCACAGACACACGGAGGGCAGCAGAGCGATGCCGGGCGCACAGACACACGGAGGGAAGCAGAGCGATGCCGGGCGCACAGACACACGGAGGGCAGCAGAGCGATGCCGGGCGCACAGACACACGGAGGGCAGCAGAGCGATGCCGGGCGCGCAGACACACGGAGGGCAGCAGAGCGATGCCGGGCGCGCAGACACACGGAGGGCAGCAGAGCGATGCCGGGCGCGCAGACACACGGAGGGCAGCAGAGCGATGCCGGGCGCGCAGACACACGGAGGGCAGCAGAGCGATGCCGGGCGCACAGACACACGGAGGGCAGCAGAGCGATGCCGGGCGCACAGACACACGGAGGGAAGCAGAGCGATGCCGGGCGCACAGACACACGGAGGGAAGCAGAGCGATGCCGGGCGCACAGACACACGGAGGGAAGCAGAGCGATGCCGGGCGCACAGACACACGGAGGGAAGCAGAGCGATGCCGGGCGCACAGACACACGGAGGGAAGCAGAGCGATGCCGGGCGCACAGACACACGGAGGGCAGCAGAGCGATGCCGGGCGCACAGACACACGGAGGGCAGCAGAGCGATGCCGGGCGCACAGACACACGGAGGGCAGCAGAGCGATGCCGGGCGCACAGACACACGGAGGGCAGCAGAGCGATGCCGGGCGCACAGACACACGGAGGGCAGCAGAGCGATGCCGGGCGCACAGACACACGGAGGACAGCAGAGCGATGCCGGGCGCACAGACACACGGAGGACAGCAGAGCGATGCCGGGCACACAGACACACGGAGGGCAGCAGAGCGATGCCGGGCGCACAGACACACGGAGGGCAGCAGAGTGAATGAACCTTCATAGGACCTAACAGGTGACATAGCAAAAACTGCGCAGCACGGAACGGCGGTCTGTGGTGGTAGAGTGCTCTCATATCTTATGCGGCACAAAACATGTTCTCTAATATAAAGGGTCAGTCCTGCGTAATAGAAAATGTTGCACAACACAAAATTTGACATAGGACTGTCGAACATAGAGCTCACATTACACAGAACATGTATTGGTAAATTCCATATACATGATGCATCACTAACTGAAGGCCCCACACAGCCAGTCCCATGTCACGCACTGTACGTATATACACCGCAGCCAGTCCCATGTCACGCACTGTACGTATATACACCGCAGCCAGTCCCATGTCACGCACTGTACGTATACACACACACCGCAGCCAGTCCCATGTCACGCACAGAATGTATACACACACACCGCAGCCAGTCCCATGTCACGCACAGAATGTATACACACACACCGCAGCCAGCCCCATGTCACGCACAGAATGTATACACACACACCGCAGCCAGCCCCATGTCACGCACTGCGTATATACACACCACAGCCAGTCCCATGTCACGCACTGTACGTATATACACACCACAGCCAGTCCCATGTCACGCACTGTACGTATACACACACCACAGCCAGTCCCATGTCACGCACTGTACGTATACACACACCACAGCCAGTCCCATGTCACGCACTGTACGTATATACACACACCACAGCCAGTCCCATGTCACGCACTGTACGTATATACACACACCACAGCCAGTCCCATGTCACGCACTGTACGCATATACACACCACAGCCAGTCCCATGTCACGCACTGTACGCATATACACACCACAGCCAGTCCCATGTCACGCACTGTACGCATATACACACCACAGCCAGTCCCATGTCACGCACTGTACGCATATACACACCACAGCCAGTCCCATGTCACGCACTGTACGCATATACACACCACAGCCAGTCCCATGTCACGCACTGTACGCATATACACACCACAGCCAGTCCCATGTCACGCACTGTACGCATATACACACCACAGCCAGTCCCATGTCACGCACTGTACGCATATACACACCACAGCCAGTCCCATGTCACGCACTGTACGCATATACACACCACAGCCAGTCCCATGTCACGCACTGTACGCATATACACACCACAGCCAGTCCCATGTCACGCACTGTACTCATATACACACCACAGCCAGTCCCATGTCACGCACTGTACTCACACACCACAGCCAGTCCCATGTCACGCACTGTACTCATATACACACCACAGCCAGTCCCATGTCACGCACTGTACTCACACACCACAGCCAGTCCCATGTCACGCACTGTACGCATATACACACCACAGCCAGTCCCATGTCACGCACTGTACGCATATACACACCACAGCCAGTCCCATGTACGCACTGTACGCATATACACACCACAGCCAGTCCCATGTACGCACTGAATGTATATACACATCACAGCCAGTCCCATGTCACGCACTGTACGCATATACACACCACAGTCAGTCCCATGTCACCCACTGTACGTATACACCAGTCAGTCCCATGTCACCCACTGTACGTATACACCAGTCAGTCCCATGTCACGCACTGAATGTATATACACATCACAGCCAGTCCCATGTCACGCACTGTACGTATACACACACCGCAGACAGCCCCATGTCACGCACTGTACGTATACACCAGTCAGCCCCATGTCACGCACTGAATGTATATAAACCACAGCCAGTCCCATGTCACGCACTGAATGTATACACCAGTCAGTCCCACGTCACTCAATAAAAGTATATATGCCACAGCCAGTCCCATGTCACGCACTGCACGTATACACCGCAGCCAGCCCCATGTCACGCACTGTACGTATATACACCGCAGCCAGCCCCATTGCACCACTGCATATGCTAGTCTCATGTAATGCACTGTAGGCACTAGTCAATGCCATGTCATGTATATTCCAGACAGCCCCCCGTAATGCACTGCACGCTCCCCAGACAGCCCCCCGTAATGCACTGCACGCTCCCCAGACAGCCCCCCGTAATGCACTGCACGCTCCCCAGACAGCCCCCGTAATGCACTGCACGCTCCCCAGACAGCCCCCCGTAATGCACTGCACGCTCCCCAGACAGCCCCCCGTAATGCACTGCACGCTCCCCAGACAGCCCCCCGTAATGCACTGCACGCTCCCCAGACAGCCCCCGTAATGCACTGCACGCTCCCCAGACAGCCCCCCGTAATGCACTGCACGCTCCCCAGACAGCCCCCCGTAATGCACTGCACGCTCCCCAGACAGCCCCCCGTAATGCACTGCACGCTCCCCAGACAGCCCCCCGTAATGCACTGCACGCTCCCCAGACAGCCCCCCGTAATGCACTGCACGCTCCCCAGACAGCCCCCCGTAATGCACTGCACGCTCCCCAGACAGCCCCCCGTAATGCACTGCACGCTCCCCAGACAGCCCCCCGTAATGCACTGCACGCTCCCCAGACAGCCCCCCGTAATGCACTGCACGCTCCCCAGACAGCCCCCCGTAATGCACTGCACGCTCCCCAGACAGCCCCCCGTAATGCACTGCACGCTCCCCAGACAGCCCCCCGTAATGCACTGCACGCTCCCCAGACAGCCCCCCGTAATGCACTGCACGCTCCCCAGACAGCCCCCCGTAATGCACTGCACGCTCCCCAGACAGCCCCCCGTAATGCACTGCACGCTCCCCAGACAGCCCCCCGTAATGCACTGCACGCTCCCCAGACAGCCCCCCGTAATGCACTGCACGCTCCCCAGACAGCCCCCCGTAATGCACTGCACGCTCCCCAGACAGCCCCCCGTAATGCACTGCACGCTCCCCAGACAGCCCCCCGTAATGCACTGCACGCTCCCCAGACAGCCCCCCGTAATGCACTGCACGCTCCCCAGACAGCCCCCCGTAATGCACTGCACGCTCCCCAGACAGCCCCCCGTAATGCACTGCACGCTCCCCAGACAGCCCCCCGTAATGCACTGCACGCTCCCCAGACAGCCCCCCGTAATGCACTGCACGCTCCCCAGACAGCCCCCCGTAATGCACTGCACGCTCCACAGACAGCCCCCCGTAATGCACTGCACGCTCCACAGACAGCCCCCCGTAATGCACTGCACGCTCCACAGACAGCCCCCCGTAATGCACTGCACGCTCCACAGACAGCCCCCCGTAATGCACTGCACGCTCCACAGACAGCCCCCCGTAATGCACTGCACGCTCCACAGACAGCCCCCCGTAATGCACTGCACGCTCCACAGACAGCCCCCCCGTAATGCACTGCACGCTCCACAGACAGCCCCCCCGTAATGCACTGCACGCTCCACAGACAGCCCCCCCGTAATGCACTGCACGCTCCACAGACAGCCCCCCCGTAATGCACTGCACGCTCCACAGACAGCCCCCCGTAATGCACTGCACGCTCCACAGACAGCCCCCCGTAATGCACTGCACGCTCCACAGACAGCCCCCCGTAATGCACTGCACGCTCCACAGACAGCCCCCCGTAATGCACTGCACGCTCCACAGACAGCCCCCCGTAATGCACTGCACGCTCCACAGACAGCCCCCCGTAATGCACTGCACGCTCCACAGACAGCCCCCGTAATGCACTGCACGCTCCACAGACAGCCCCCCGTAATGCACTGCACGCTCCACAGTCAGCCCCACGTAATGCACTGCACGCTCCAGCCAGCCCCACGTAATGCACTGCACGCTCCACAGCCAGCCCCACGTAATGCACTGCACGCTCCACAGCCAGCCCCACGTAATGCACTGCACGCTCCACAGCCAGCCCCACGTAATGCACTGCACGCTCCACAGCCAGCCCCACGTAATGCACTGCACGCTCCACAGCCAGCCCCACGTAATGCACTGCACGCTCCACAGCCAGCCCCACGTAATGCACTGCACGCTCCACAGCCAGCCCCACGTAATGCACTGCACGCTCCACAGCCAGCCCCACGTAATGCACTGCACGCTCCACAGCCAGCCCCACGTAATGCACTGCACGCTCCACAGCCAGCCCCACGTAATGCACTGCACGCTCCACAGCCAGCCCCACGTAATGCACTGCACGCTCCACAGCCAGCCCCACGTAATGCACTGCACGCTCCACAGCCAGCCCCACGTAATGCACTGCACGCTCCACAGCCAGCCCCACGTAATGCACTGCACGCTCCACAGCCAGCCCCACGTAATGCACTGCACGCTCCACAGCCAGCCCCACGTAATGCACTGCACGCTCCACAGCCAGCCCCACGTAATGCACTGCACGCTCCACAGCCAGCCCCACGTAATGCACTGCACGCTCCACAGCCAGCCCCACGTAATGCACTGCACGCTCCACAGCCAGCCCCACGTAATGCACTGCACGCTCCACAGCCAGCCCCACGTAATGCACTGCACGCTCCACAGCCAGCCCCACGTAATGCACTGCACGCTCCACAGCCAGCCCCACGTAATGCACTGCACACACCAGTGCAGCTCGCTCCGCTCCATGTTGACATCTGCTCTTCCCTCCCAATCATGGCCCACACCAGGTCCCGGCCTCTTCTCCGCAGCAGCGGTCTCTCCTCATCCCCAGCCCCCTCCCCATCCTCGGGCCTAGTGCGGGCGCCCGAGCGGCGGCCTCTCCTACCTGTACTGTCCGCGCTGGCGGAGAAGCCCGGCGAGCTGAGCTTGGGTCTCTTCCGGTTGGGCGGCCCCTCCAGCAGGTTCTCGGCCATCTTCTCCCCTTTTCTGATCGGTCACCGAAGACAGACAAGACTCCCTCCCCGGAGGAGGAGCAGCGTGCAGGGGAGGAGGAGGAGGGGATGCCCGGGCCCTGCCACCACCCCCTCCCGGCTTCTTACTACTACTACTAGCGGCCAACACCTCAGCGGCCCCCCGAGTCCTGCATCCCGAGGGGGGCCCGAGGACAGAGCCCCCCGATCCCAGCAAGTGGAGGACACCCCCCGCTGTCACCCCCCAAAAACACAGCCTGCCCGGAGAGCGCCCCCTGCCCCGGGGGTAACTGCTCACTGGAGGGGGCAGCTGAAGTCACCGGCAGACAAGTAAAAAAAAAACAAAAAAAAAAAACACGAGGGTCCCCCAAAATAGTCTAGTGACCCCCCAAAAAAAATCAGGACCTACAATGAACCCTCACCGGCAAGATACTAGAGCGCCCCCTGCAGGTGACTCCGGGCGCAGGTGATTGACTACCAGGGAACCCCCCAAAATTAGTCCAGATTCTGCCCAAAAAAATCAGGGCCCCCCTTAAATCTGAGCAGCCGGAGACCCCCTGAGTGGGATGAGGTAATGACCCCGCGATGAAAGGAGGGGCGACAAATATGGGGGTGCTCCGGCCCCCCAAAAAGTGGCGGCTGCCGGGGTGTCAGGCCGAGGGTAGGCCCTGCGGGGCGCCGGAGAGGGTTGCGTCAGGCCTCGGTTCCAGGTCCCCTCCCCCTCCGGTGCTCTCCTCCGCCCGCCCACGCAACCGTGCGCTCGCTGCTTCCTCCTCCTCCTCCTCCGGGAGGGGAGGGAAAACAATGAAGGAGCCGCCGCCGCTGCTGCCACCAAACGGGGCCTCGGATTAGGAGGAAAAAAAAATTTGTCGCCACCTCCGTGGGGGGAAGAAGAGGCCCCCCCTCTGCTGCCTCCGGAGGCCCCCGCTGTCCTGAATGGCGGCCCTCTAATCCCCTGTAGTCCTCGCAGGGCCCCGGAGATCTCCGTCGCTGACCGAGCCGCGACAAGATGGCGGCTGTTGATTCCTCAATTAAAAAAAAAAAAAAAAAGTTTTTTTTTTCCCCTCTATTCTACGACGGCGGGAGTAGGGGCGGGGCCACGCAAGACGCACAGCACGTACGAGGGTAGGAGGGGGAGGAGCACGTAATGCTGTGGAGAATGAAGCCGAAAGGAGCCCGGTGGATGGGGAAGCTCACGTAGCCTGCTGGGGAGGAGGGAGGGGCCGGCCACGCCTGTAGGGCGTGGTAGGACACGCCCACGTTGGTTGGCCGCCGCTGCTTACGTTTGGTTGGCTACACCTAGAATGTAAAGGGCTGAAGGCTGCTATGTAGCCTGGTCACGTGGGAGCAGGTGACAGGACTGGTAAGGGACAGCCATTTAAGAGGGGTGAAACCCAATGGCTGCTTCCCTCCAAAGCGCTAATAGTAGACCTTTTGTCAATTCCAAATTTGTACCCGTTGCAATGTTGTCCTGCAAAATCTGTGTGTAAATTGTGCCTTGTAATCCGCAGCCCTCTCCCTATTGAAGAAAAACCTACGGGATCGTCCGAGCATGCATGTGTATGGAGACCTTAAAGGGGTTGTCCACTCCTTATCCTCAGGATAATTCTGACACCCGCTCACAGTGGGCGGAGCTTCATTGGGAGCAGCGCTGCAGTTACCAGCTCCCTCTACAACACTACGGATGGCGCTCTGTAGTTCCGTCTAGTTCCGCTAATATCCTTTTTACTTACATATTTGGAGCAGGTGTCTCTTCATTTTCCGTAGGTGGGTAACGCCCCAGAGTGGCATTACCACCTTTTCACCCAGTTACTGTCTTTATTGGTTAACCTCATGTCATCATGTGTATTTATTTCAGGTCCAAACACCTTGCATTTCCTATTTTGCAACCGTTATGTTTATATGTAATGTGCCTGGTTCATCAGCAGGTGGCAGCAAACACTGCAGAGCTACAGTTAGGTAGAATGGACCTTCCCGTTCCATTCTAACACCCGTAGGAAGTGTGGGGACTAGTCTCTAGGAGTTCTGCTGGATGTGCCCTAGCTTAGCCAGTCAGAGCACCCTCAGCTCTGCTGGCCCTGGAGGAAGAAGCCTAAAAACCTCAGGAGAGAGATTCCCTGGCATAACCTAATCAAGAGTCAGACTACAAAGAGAGAAGTGCAGTATACAGAAGAAGCTGAGTTATACAGCCAGCCTGTCGGCACAGCAGAGTCAGAGAGCAACAGATGTAGCAGAGTTGAGTTTGCCTGCCAAGTTTAATGCTAAAGCCTGCTGGGACCAAGATAAAGTCTGTAAACCGTTTTGGAGAACGTTTATTGAAAGTAAAGCTGTTATTCAACTGCATACAAGATCTGGACTCAAGTTACTTCTTTCATCCCTCGTTTACTACCCCCTGTTTGTCTGCTTCAGGGCCAACGCCTGGGGTTCCAGTTGTATCCAGGTAGGAACACTGTGACACTCGCACTCAACATAAAGGGACATTTTAGGCCACCCTATACCACTCGGCCATTCCTACACCTGGGTACTCGGGTCATCCTTTAGGGCCCCAGGGGGTGGCCCGCTGCAATAGCAGCTCCTCCCGTGTGACCGTCAAGCACCTGCACCTCCCAGGAGTGGATTGCAGTTACCTGACTGCTCCTGTCTTCACCCACAGCCCCAATTATTCCACTAGTAAATAGCACCGACGAATGAATGAAAGGGTCTGGGCGCCTTCACCATGAGATCACTACGAGCGGAAGAAGTGAGCAGGGGATCTACTGACCCATTGGGTCCAGCACTGGAGGCAGGAAAAGTGGACTAGGATTTTGGCCACAGGAGAAACAGTAGGGGGCGCTACCGGGGAGGAAACTCTAAAGTACATGAAAAATTAAGAATACTTTCATTGCATGTATATTGCAGTTAGGCTGGAGCGAAACGTGCTTCGGATGGTAGATCCAAGGTTGATTCATTCAGAAACAAAAAATGAGCCCCTACCTAAGACAA
The DNA here is from genome assembly GCF_014858855.1 of Bufo gargarizans. NCBI lineage: Eukaryota > Metazoa > Chordata > Amphibia > Anura > Bufonidae > Bufo > Bufo gargarizans. The sequence goes on along the minus strand of NC_058087.1, from coordinate 177,660,133 downwards.
TCGCCCAAAAAATAAAAAAAACTATGGCTCTCAGACTATGGAGACACTGAAACATGATTTTTTTTTGTTTTAAAAATGCTTTTATTGTGTTGAATGTAGCAAAAATAAGTATCGCCGTGTCCGTAACAACCCGATCTATAAAAATGCCACATGACTTAACCCCTCAGATGAACACCATAAAAAATAAAAACAGTGCCAAAAAAAGCAATTTTTTTTCACCTTACATCACAAAAATTGCAACACCAAGCGATACAAAAAGGCGTATTCCCCCCAAAATAGTACAAATTAAACCGTCACCTCATCCCGCAAAAAAAGAGATCCTACCTAAGACAATCGATCAAAAAATAAAAAAGCTATGGCTCTTAAACAATGGAGACACTAAAATATGGGGTTTTTTTGCTTAAAAAATGCTATTATTGTGCTAAAGTGAAATAAATTTACAATGGAGACACTAAAATATGTTTTTTTTGCTTCAAAACTGCTATTATTGTGCTAAAGTGAAATACATTTTTAAAAACGTATACATATAAGGTATTGCCGCGTCTGTAACAACCTGCTCTATAAAAATATCACATGACCTAACCACTCAGTTGAACACCATGAAAAAAAAGTGTGTCAAAAGAGCCATTTTTTGTCACCTTACATCACAAAAAGTGTAATACCAAGCAATCAAAAAGTCATATGCACCCTAAAATAGAACCAGTCAAACCGTCATCTCATACTGAAAAAAATGAGCCCCTATATAAGACAGTCGCCCAAAATGTAAAAAATATTATGGCTTTCTGAATATGGAGACACAAACATTTTTTTTTTTTCAAAAATGCTTTATTATGTAAAACTGAAACAAACAACCATATTTGGTATTGTCGCGTCCGTAACAACCTGCTCTATATAAATTCCACATGATCTAACTTGTCAGATGAACACTGTAAATAACAAAAAATTTAAACGGTACCAAAACAGCTATTTTTGTTACCTTGTCTCCCAAAAAGTGTAATATAGAGCAACTAAAAATCATATGTGCCCTAAAATAATACCAAGAAAACTGACACCTTATCCCGCAGTTTCCAAAATGCGGTCTTTTTTTGGACTTTCTACTCTAGGGGTGTATCAGTGGGTCTTGAAATGGGACATGGTGTCAAAAAACTAGTCCAGCAAACTCTGCCTTCAAAAAAACATATAGCGTTCCTTTCCTTCTGCGCCCTGCCGTGTGGCCGTACAGTAGTTTATAACCACATATGGGGTGTTTCTGGAAATTACAGAATCAGGGCAAAAAATATTGAGTTTTGTTAGGCTGTTAACCCTTGCTTTGTTACGGGGAAAAATGGATTCAAATGGAAAATCTGCCAAAAAAATGAAATTCAGAAATTTCCTCTCCATTTTCCATTAATTCTTGTGGAACACCTGAAGGGTTAACAAAGTTTGTAAAAATCAGTTTAGAATACCTTGAGGGGTGTAGTCTCCAAAATGGGGTAATTTTATTTTTTTTAGTTTCTACTCTAGGGGGTGCATCAGGGGGTCTTCAAATGGGACATGGTGTCAAAAAAACTGTCCCGCAAAATCTGCCTTCCAAAAACCATATGGCGTTCCTTTTCTTCTGCGCCCTGCCGTGTGCCCATACAGCAGTTTATAACCACATATGGGGTGTTTCTGCAAACTACAGAATCAGGGCAAAAAATATTGAGTTTTGTTTGGCTGTTAACCCTTGCTTTGTTAGCGGAAAAAAATTTGATTAAAATGGAAAATTTGCCAAAAAAGTGAAATTCTGAAATTTCCTCTCCATTTTCCATTAGTTCTTGTGGAACACCTAAAGGGTTAACAAAGTTTGTAAAGCCAGTTTTGAATACCTTGAGGGGTGTATTTTCTAAAATTAGGTCATTTTTGGGTGGTTTCTATTATGTAAGCCTCACAAAGTGACTTCAGACCTGAACTGGCCCTTAAAAAGTAGGTTTTGGAAATTTTCTGAAAAATTTCAAGATTTGCTTCTAAACTTCTAAGCCTTCTAAGCAAAAAATAAAATGTCATTCACAAAATGATCCAAACATGAAGTAGACATATGGGAAATGTAAAGTAATAACAATTTTTTGAGTTATTGCTATCTATTATAAAAGTAAAGAATTCTAAATTTGCTCATTTGCTAATTTTTGGTAAATTTGGTATTTTTTTATAAATAAAACTGATTTTTTTAAACTCAATTTTACCACTGTCATGAAGTACAATATGTGACGAGAAAACAATCTCAGAATGGCCTGGATAAGTAAAAGTGTTTTAAAGTTATTACCACATAAAATGACACATGTCAGATTTGCAAAAATCGACCTGGGAGTTAAGGTGAAAAGTGACTCGGTAGTGAAGAGGTTAATGACCTCTCCAATTGGCAAAATAGTGTTATAATTAAGAAGATGAGATTGGAAACATGGGTGTAACAGGTGCTTTGCCTATTAAAGGCACACAAAGCCTGGTTACTGACAAATCTGTTCTTTCCAAGAAAGACTGGTCAGTGTAGACCATACCTTGATTCCAACAATTTTCAGAAGACATCCAAGGAAGTGTTATAGGGATGGACGACGCTGGGAAAGGCTATAAAAGCATTGCTAAAGACCTGTGTGTATGTCAGTCCATGGTTAGACAAATTATCTACAAATGGAGAAAAATTTGGACTGTTCCTAATCTCCTGTGGGCATCCTCCAAGAACACATGGGCAATCCTGAAACGGGAGAAAGAGTTCAAGAGTAACAGCTGGTGGAGGGAGCATGATGGTTTGGGGCTGGTGGAGGGAGCATGATGGTTTGGGGCTGGTGGAGGGAGCATGATGGTTTGGGGCTGGTGGAGGGAGCATGATGGTTTGGGGCTGGTGGAGGGGGCATGATGGTTTGGTGCTGGTGGAGGGAGCATGATGGTTTTGGGCTGGTGGAGGGGGCATGATGGTTTGGGGCTAGTGGAGGGAGCATGATGGTTTGGGGCTGGTGGAGGGAGCATGATGGTTTTGGGCTGGTGGAGGGAGCATGATGGTTTGGGGCTAGTGGAGGGAGCATGATGGTTTGGGGCTGGTGGAGGGAGCATCATGGTTTGGGGCTGGTGGAGGGAGCATGATGGTTTGGGGCTGGTGGAGGGAGCATGATGGTATGGGGCTGGTGGAGGGGGCATCATGGTTTGGGGCTGGTGGAGGGAGCATGATGGTTTGGGGCTGGTGGAGGGGGCATTGTGGTTTGGGGCTGGTGGAGGGGGCATCGTGGTTTGGGGCTGCTGGAGGGGGCATCATGGTTTGGGGCTGGTGGAGGGAGCATGATGGTTTGGGGCTGGTGGAGGGGGCATCGTGGTTTGGGGCTGCTGGAGGGGGCATCATGGTTTGGGGCTGGTGGAGGGTGCATGTTGGTTTGGGGCTGGTGGAGGGGGCATGATGGTTTGGGGCTGGTGGAGGGAGCATGAAGGTTTGGGGCTGGTGGAGGGAGCATGATGGTATGGGGCTGGTGGAGGGGGCATGATGGTTTGGGGCTGGTGGAGGGGGCATCGTGGTTTGGGGCTGCTGGAGGGGGCATCATGGTTTGGGGCTGGTGGAGGGTGCATGTTGGTTTGGGGCTGGTGGAGGGGGCATGATGGTTTGGGGCTGGTGGAGGGAGCATGAAGGTTTGGGGCTGGTGGAGGGAGCATGATGGTATGGGGCTGGTGGAGGGGGCATCATGGTTTGGGGCTGGTGGAGGGAGCATGATGGTTTGGGGCTGGTGGAGGGGGCATTGTGGTTTGGGGCTGCTGGAGGGGGCATCATGGTTTGGGGCTGGTGGAGGGAGCATGATGGTTTGGGGCTGGTGGAGGGGGCATCGTGGTTTGGGGCTGCTGGAGGGGGCATCATGGTTTGGGGCTGGTGGAGGGTGCATGTTGGTTTGGGGCTGGTGGAGGGGGCATGATGGTTTGGGGCTGGAGGAGGGAGCACAATGGTATGGGGCTGGAAGAGGTATCATGATGGTTTATGGCTAGTGGAGGGGGCATCATGGTTTGGGGCTGGTGGTGGGTGCATGTTGGTTTAGGGCTGGTGGAGGGAGCATGATGGTTTGGGGCTGGAGGAGGAAGCACAATGGTAAGGGGCTGGAAGAGGGATCATGATGGTTTGGGGCTAGTGGAGGGAGCATGATGGTTTATGGCTAGTGGAGGGGGCATCATGGTTTGGGGCTGGTGGTGGGTGCATGTTAGTTTGGGGCTGGTGGAGGGAGCATGGTGGTTTGGGGCTGGAGGAGGAAGCACAATGGTAAGGGGCTGGAAGAGGGATCATGATGGTTTGGGGCTAGTGGAGGGAGCATCATGGTTTGGGGCTGCTTTGCTGCATCAGGGACTGGATGCTTAGTGATCATTGAGGGAACAATAAATTCTAATCTGTAGGAAAACATGCAGGGGCAGCGACCATGAACTCAAGATGAAAAGACTTTGGATGGTACAACATAACAATGGCCAAAAGCACACAAGTAAATCAACTAAAGAATGGTTGAAAAAGATTTGTGTTTTAGAATGACCAAGTTCGTATGGCGATGCAGTGGACTGACTTGAAGAGGTCTAAGCACACAAGACATAGTTGCAAACTGTCCCAAATTTTCCGGGACTGTCCCTGAAAATTGACAGTCCCAGCAAATTCGGGCTGTCCCGGACTGAAAATAGGCGGGCTAACGATAACACTGCACACAAGTGGGTGTTCCCAGGCAGAGTTGGGACATTTAGATGCCCCAATTAATCAACTTAAAGGTTGGTATGAATGACAAGACATCCCAGGAATGGTCCAAAAATCCTCCTCAACCTTGTGAAAATCTTAGTCTACTTTCACACTGGCGTCAGTTTTGCCCTAATGCATTCGGAATGGAAAAGGATCCGCTCAGAATGCATCAGTTTGCCTCCGTTCCGTCTCCGTTCCACTCTGGAGGCTGCCTGCAGCGTTTTGATGTCCGTCTGACGAAACGGAGCCAAACGGATCCGTTCTGACACACAATGTAAGTCAATTGGGACGATCCGTTTTCTATGACACAATCTGGCACAATAGAAAACGTCTTGGCTATGTTAAAGATCATAGAAGCGGATCCGTTCTGAATGGATGCAGACGGTTGTATTATCTGAACGGATCCGTCTGTGCAGATCCATCTGTGCAGATCTATGACGGATTCGCACCAAAAGCGAGTGTGAAAGTAGTCTTATTTGCAGCTGGAGGAACATGTGGTGGAGATCATCCCTGCTAAAGGGGATCTACAGGTTATTAAAGGAGTTGTATCACAAAAAATATTAAACATTTTGCAATGCAGGACCTGGCTCTGAATACTTTTATAATTGCATGTAATTAAAAACTCAGTATAGCCGCCAAATTATTCAATAAAATGTTTCTGTATTGTGCCACCAGCTTTTCCTTATTTCTCTGTCCACTGGGCTTAGGTGGACGCACATGCTCAGTTCCATTCTTTATTTGCCATCAGCCCTATGTACTGTTAAAAGTGGTGACAGTTACAGGAAGATAGGAAGGACACATCCCCAGAAAAAGGACACTTAACTGGAGAAAGGACATGCCCCCTGAGAAACGACATGCCCCCTGAGAAACGACATGTCCCCTGAGAAACGACATGCCCCCTGAGAAACGACATGTCCCCTGAGAAACGACATGCCCCCTGAGAAACGACATGTCCCCTGAGAAACGACATGCCCCCTGAGAAACGACATGTCCCCTGAGAAACGACATGCCCCCTGAGAAACGACATGTGCCCTGAGCTTCCAGCTTGAAATAAATGTAGCAGAGCAATTAGAATGAAGAATGGGGAGATCTCTGGATCCATGTGAGGTACAGGGCTGGACATCATTATGTTCTATATGATGTCTTTTTTCATTTTCTAACATAATCATGGGATAACCCCTTTAAATTCAAGGGTTCGCTTACTTTTTCTCCCTGCACTGAGGATAGTTATTCAATGTGCTAAATAAAAGACATGAACGGTACAACGGTCTGTGTGTTAGTTTAGTTGGATTGTGTTTTTCTAGAATTCTGACTTGAAACTTTTACTAGTAATTAGTGCAGGAATCCAGGTAATTGCAAAAGGTTCACTTAATATTTCTTGCAACTGTACATTATATTCAAACATCATGCTGTCTTCTCCTTCACCGACATCTTCTCTATGCCTGTCTCTCTATCTCATGCTTGCCAACCATCTGGATTGTCATGGATGCTCCCTTAAAATCAAGTAAAGTCTGTCACTGCATATGGGGGTAGTGCTGTCACTGCTTATGGGGGTAGTGCTGTCACTGCATATGGCGGTAGTGCTTATGGTGTCTGTCACTGCTTATGGGTGTAGTTCTGTCACTGCGTATGGGGGGGTGGGGTCTGTCACTGCTTATGGCGGTAGTGCTGTCACTGCATATGGGGGTAGCTCTGTCACTGATTATGGGGGCAGTTCTGTCACTGTTTATGGGTGCAGTTCTGTCACTGTTTATGGAGGTAAGGTCTGTCAATGCATATGGGGGTAGCCTCTGTCAATGCTTATGGCGGTAGTGTCATCACTGCCTATGGCGGTAGTGCTTATGGGAATAGTGTCTGTCACTGTTTGGGGGTGTAGTGCTGTCACTGCTTATGGGGGTAGTGCTGTCACTGCTTATGGAGGCAATGTTTCTCACTGCTTATAGGGGTAGCCTCCGTCACTGCTTATGGGGGTAGGGTCTGTCACTGCTTATGGAGGTAGTGTCTGTCACTGCTTATGGTGGTAGTGCTGTCACTGCTTATGGAGGTAGTGTCTGTCACTGCTTATGGTGGTAGTGCTGTCACTGCTTATGGGGGTAGTGCTGTCACTGCTTATGGGGGTAGTGTCTGTCACTGCTTATGGAGGTAGTGCTGTCACTGCTTATGGGGGTAGTGTCTGTCATTGCTTATGGAGGTAGTGCTGTCACTGCTTATGGGGGTAGTGTCTGTCATTGCTTATGGAGGTAGTGCTGTCACTGCTTATGGAGGTAGTGTCTGTCACTGCTTATGGAGGTAGTGCTGTCACTGCTTATGGGGGTAGTGTCTGTCACTGCTTATGGAGGTAGTGCTGTCACTGCTTATGGAGGTAGTGCTGTCACTGCTTATGGAGGTAGTGTCTGTCACTGCTTATGGAGGTAGTGCTGTCACTGCTTATGGTGGTAGTGTCTGTCACTGCTTATGGAGGTAGTGCTGTCACTGCTTATGGGGGTAGTGCTGTCACTGCTTATGGGTGTAGTGCTGTCACTGCTTATGGAGGTAGTGCTGTCACTGCTTATGGAGGTAGTGTCTGTCACTGCTTATGGAGGTAGTGCTGTCACTGCTTATGGCGGTAGTGCTTATGGAGGTAGTGCTGTCACTGCTTATGGAGGTAGTGTCTGTCACTGCTTATGGAGGTAGTGCTGTCACTGCTTATGGCGGTAGTGCTTATGGGGGTAGTGTCTGTCACTGCTTATGGCGGTAGTGCTGTCACTGCATATGGGGGTAGCTCTGTCACTAATTATGGGGGCAGTTCTGTCACTGTTTATGGAGGTAAGGTCTGTCAATGCATATGGGGGTAACTCTGTCACTGATTATGGGGGCAGTTCTGTCACTGTTTATGGAGGTAAGGTCTGTCAATGCATATGGGGGTAGCCTCTGTCAATGCTTATGGCGGTAGTGTCATCACTGCCTATGGCGGTAGTGCTTATGGGAATAGTGTCTGTCACTGTTTGGGGGTGTAGTGCTGTCACTGCTTATGGGGGTAGTGCTGTCACTGCTTATGGAGGCAATGTTTCTCACTGCTTATAGGGGTAGCCTCCGTCACTGCTTAAGGGGGTAGGGTCTGTCACTGCTTATGGAGGTAGTGTCTGTCACTGCTTATGGTGGTAGTGCTGTCACTGCTTATGGGGGTAGTGCTGTCACTGCTTATGGGGGTAGTGTCTGTCACTGCTTATGGAGGTAGTGCTGTCACTGCTTATGGAGGTAGTGTCTGTCACTGCTTATGGAGGTAGTGCTGTCACTGCTTATGGCGGTAGTGCTTATGGAGGTAGTGTCTGTCACTGCTTATGGGGGTAGTGCTGTCACTGCTTACGGGGGTAGTGCTGTCACTGCTTATGGAGGTAGTGTCTGTCACTGCTTATGGAGGCAGTGTCTGTCACTGCTTATGGAGGTAGTGTCTGTCACTGCTTATGGAGGTAGTGTCTGTCACTGCTTATGGGTGTAGTGTCTGTCACTGCTTATGGGTGTAGTGCTGTCACTGCTTATGGAGGTAGTGTCTGTCACTGCTTATGGGTGTAGTGCTGTCACTGCTTATGGAGGTCGTGTCTGTCACTGCTTATGGTGGTAGTGCTGTCACTGCTTATGGGGGTAGTGCTGTCACTGCTTATGGGGGTAGTGCTGTCACTGCTTATGGAGGTAGTGCTGTCACTGCTTATGGCGGTAGTGCTTATGGAGGTAGTGACTGTCACTGCTTATGGGGGTAGTGCTGTCACTGCTTATGGCGGTAGTGCTTATGGAGGTAGTGTCAGTCACTGCTTATGGAGGTAGTGTCTGTCACTGCTTATGGAGGTAGTGTCTGTCACTGCTTATGGGTGTAGTGCTGTCACTGCTTATGGAGGTAGTGTCTGTCACTGCTTATGGAGGTAGTGCTGTCACTGCTTATGGAGGTAGTGTCTGTCACTGCTTATGGAGGTAGTGTCTGTCACTGCTTATGGAGGTAGTGCTGTCACTGCTTATGGGGGTAGTGCTGTCACTGCTTATGGGGGTAGTGCTGTCACTGCTTATGGAGGTAGTGCTGTCACTGCTTATGGAGGTAGTGTTTGTCACTGCTTGTGGCGGTAGTGCTTATGGTGGTAGTGCTTATGGGGGTAAGTGCCGTCACTGCTTATGGGGGGTAGGGTCTGTCACTGCTTATGGCAGTAGTGCTGTCACTGCTTATGGTGGTAGTGCTGTCACTGCTTATGGTGGTAGTGCTGTCACTGCTTATGGAGGTAGTGCTGTCACTGCTTATGGGGGTAGTGCTGTCACTGCTTATGGGGGTAGTGGTGTCACTGCTTATGGGGGTAGTGTCTGTCACTGCTTATGGAGGTATTGTCTGTCACTGCTTATGGAGGTAGTGTCTGTCACTGCTTATGGAGGTAGTGTCGTCACTGCTTATGGAGGTAGTGCTGTCACTGCTTATGGAGGTAGTGTCTGTCACTGCTTATGGGGGTAGTGCTGTCACTGCTTATGGAGGTAGTGCTGTCACTGCTTATGGCGGTAGTGCTTATGGGAGTAGTGTCTGTCACTGCTTATGTGGGTAGTGCTTTCACTGCTTATAGGGGTAGCCTCCGTCACTGCTTATGGCGGTAGTGCTTATGAGAGTAGTGTCTGTCACTGCTTATGGCGGTAGCGCTTATGGCGGTAGTGCTTATGGAGGTAGTGTCTGTCACTGCTTATGGCGATAGTGTCTGTCACTGCTTGTGGCGGTTGTGCTTATGGTGGTAGTGCTTATGGGGGTAAGTGCTGTCACTGCGTATTGGGGTAGGGTCTGTCACTGCTTATGGCAGTAGAGCTTATGGGGGTAGTGCTTATGGTGGTAGTGCTGTCACTGCTTATGGAGGTAGTGCTGTCACTGCTTATGGGGGTAGTGCTGTCACTGCTTATGGGGGTAGTGCTGTCACTGCTTATGGAGGTAGTGTCGTCACTGTTTATGGAGGTAGTGTCTGTCACTGCTTATGGCGGTAGTGCTGTCACTGCTTATGACGGTAGTGTCGTCACTGTTTATGGCGGTAGTGTCGTCACCATTTAGGGCAGGACTTATGTGTATAAAATTTGGAAACTTGCTACCCACTCGGCCGAGGGCATATGGCGTTCTCATTCTGTTTCTGGGTGCAGACATGAGTTGGTGTACAGACCATGAAGGAGGGTGATGAATGGGATTCGTTACCGCAGCAACAAAGAAGATGGGGCCTGCTGCCAATAACAACCCAATCCTGTAAATCCTATGGAGACACAGATCTGACAATCCACACGGATCTGCTCACCACATGAGGGCTTCATATTAACTCTGCGCTCTGGCTGGCGCCATTTTGAATTCTGAAGATAAAAGTCGGTTCTGACCTAATCCTGCCTATACAACTGAGGTTTCGCTACAGTGTATCTGAGAACCTCAGCAACACACAGGCCATGGGTGTGACGTCACAGGTCAAGGAAGAGGCCGCAGCGTCCAGCTTAGCCCCTTCCAACAGCTGATAGGCCGTAATACCGCCATTCTGGCCCCCTCCAATCAGATATTGATGACCTATCCTGAGGATATCCTGGAAAATTCCTTTAAGGCCGAATGATCTATACGAGTGTATTACTGTAGTGCAGCGGCGGCATGAAGCGCACAGCATCATAGCAACCAATGACGCCGTGCACTCCTGCTCTCAGCAGGATGCCAGGCCGGGATACCACGGACCGCTCACGGCCACGTGCATTCGGCCTAAGTCTGACACCAGGGTGCACTCATATACATTTTGAGAGATAATTGTTGCGCCCAGTATGTGGGTCCTGTATGGTAGTCAGCATCCATGGTACTATAGTATGAGGGTGCCACGTGTAGCCAGTGAGCAGTCAGACAAGCAGGATCACCAGTTACCCACAGGGCCCACTTTTTGGCAGGAGTTTTGGGGCGCTCATGGGGTGGTTCATGACATCACCTAAATTAGCCCCTTTATTAACCCGGCCAATGTTTAGTTTTTTTCATTGCTTCCACCCTGCCTTAAATTTTTCATTCATATGGTCCTACGGTATGAAAGCTTCTTATTTTGCAGGGTAAGTTGTATTTATATTGGCACCATATCATTTACCATAGCTTGCAATGGAAAACGGGGGGGGAAAAAATCTTTTGAAAAAATAAACATTTTCTTTGCATGGCAATTTTCTGACACCCATAACTTTTAATATTTTTGTGGGTGTTTTTTTTTTTTTTTTTGCAGGGTGAACTGTAGTTTATATTGGTTCTATTTTGGGGTACATGCAAGTTTTTCATCATCTTTTATTCAGGTTTTCTTTATGCGCAAGGAAACAAAAAATGGCGAATTGCACATTTTTGGTTTTCTGTGACGGCATTCACAGTGCAGGAAAATATAATATTTTAATAGTTTAGACATTTTTGGATACAGTGATACCAGTTATGTGTATTATTTTTTATTATTTTTATATGTATTATTGGTAAAGGGGGATGATTAGAATTTAGAATATTTAGTGTTTTTTATTTTTTTAAATCTTGTTTTCAGTGTACTTTTTAGTAGGAATTGTACATACGATCCTCTGATTGTTTGTACCATACCCTGCAATAGAACACTATTGCAGTCTATGGGATTCTGACAGGCTGCCTGTCAGGCTATGCCTCAGGAACGACTTTGCAGGCAGCTCGCTATGACAGTACGGGGAGCCTTCACAAGGGTCCAGGCTGTCACAGCAACCAATTGGAGTCCCACTTTTTTCGCTGCAGGGGCTCTGGTTGGAGAACAGAGGGTGCCCCCTCTGTCTAATGCTCAGATGCTGCAGTCGCTGTTGACCGTGGCATCTGAGGGTTTAAATGACTGAGGTCAGAGTTATCTCCAATACCCCTCAATGTGTCAGGTACTGGCTGTACTATACAGCCAGCATCCACACACTTAACAGAGTTTAGGTTGGTAAAACCCTTCCCGCAGGAACGACCGACTCCATCTGAGACTGCTGACTTATGGGCTGGGTTATTGTTAGTCATGCCCATTTTCCAAGACAGCATTTATAAGGACTGTCTCTCAAAATCAGGGACAGTCCCTGCAAATTCAGAACAGTTGGCAACTATACACCCACCATGTATGAAGTGGGATCACCTCGTAAGCCCTCTCCATATAGGCCCAGCCCACCAATGGCAGATATCTTTGTCATGGGCCGTTAAAGGGGTCTTTTCTGGTGACAGACTGCGTTAAAGTTTTTTTCCTGTATTTTGTGTTCAGTATACTGGACGTTTTTTGAGTTCAGTATGCGGAACCAATACTGAACCATTCATTTCAATGGTTCAGTAAAAAATACTGAAGTGTCTCCGTGTGCATTCCGTTTCAGTATTTCCGTGCCTGTGAAAAGATAGAACATGTCCTATTCTTGTCCGCAAATCACAGGGCTTGGCTCCATTCAAGTCAATGGGTCCGCAAAGAAAAAACGGAACACATACGGAAATGCATCCGTATGTCTTCCGCATCCGTTCCGTTTTTGCTGAACCATCTATTGAAAAAAAAATGTTATGCCCAGCCCAATTTTTTCTATGTAATTACTGTATACTGTATATGGCATACGGAAAAATGGAACGCAAAAACGGAAAGGAAACGGAACGGAACAACGAATTCGTAAAAAACGGATTGCAAAACACTGAAAAAGCAATACTGTCGTGTGCATGAACCCTAAGGGTGTATTCACATGACCCTATGTATTTCGGGATCCGCATTACGGATGATGTGTTGTATCCGTTTTCTTGGCCGACCCAATTCCATTGTAACAATGCCTATTCTTGTCCTCAAAACGGACATGTTCTATGTCGCCACCGCTGATCACAAGAACGGGGGACAGTGCCCCCAATCTGAATGGAGCGGCAGGTATCCATCACTCCATTCAACTCCATGGGACTGCCGGAGATTGGCCGACTACAAGCTCTCTGCTATCTCCAGCAGGCCCATAGAGCTGAATGGAGCGGCAGCCAGCATGCGTGATCGCCGCTCCATTCAAAAGGGGGTAGAACAGGCCCCGTTCTCGTGATCGGCAGGGCCTCCAGTGGTCTGAGCCCCCACTAATCAACACTTATCTTCACCTGAAAAAAAGTTTGCATGAAGGAGGCCTTAAAACACAAATCAGGGCAGTGTAAGAACTGTTTGCGCCATGTTTTTGCATTGCTGCATGCTGCAAATGACCTTCAGTGTGTGCGCACTAAACAAAGATGTTAGGAGCCAAGTGCCATATTACAATGCAATTAATGGTGCACTGGAGCCATCTAGTGGTACTCATCTGTTATTGCAGCTGATGTAATAGGACTGGGCCTAAGCCCTTATGCGATCCTGGATAAAACCTAAATCACGATACATGATTTTTCAAAATTGTAGTTCCCGCTCCTTGAGTCACACTCTAAGGGCTCATGCTTGCGACCATGTCCATATTGCGGTCCGCAAACCACAGATCCGCAAGATTCGGATGCCTTTGGTGTGCAATCCGCATTTTTCTCACTCCCATCAATAAGAAGGGCTATTCTCATCTGCCATATAGACAACAATAGGCCATGTTCTATAATTTGAGGAACGGACATACGGATTCGGACAGCGCACGGATACTTTTCTTGCAGACCCATAGAAACCCATGTGCTATAAACAAGAAATGAGGATCGAACTCGGATGCAAAATACGGTCATGCGCATGAGTCCTAAGGACCATATTTTTTAATCCATGTGCATCCATTTTTTGGGCATCGCACACGGATCAACGGACAGGACGCAACGGACAGGACACAGATGTCATCTGTGTCCTGTCACCATCCGTATCTCCTTTCCACAAGCATTTCCTATTTTTGTCCATATAGCGGATCAGAATAATCATTTATAGTGATGGGAGTGAGAAAAATGCGGAGAACACACTGAGGGTGTCCGTATTTTGCAGGTACTATGGTTTGCCCATCATGATACAGATACGGTTGTGTCCATGTGGCCTAAGACTGAGGCTCTATTTCGCCTTATCCCATGTGATTTTATGGAATTTTGGGGTTTAAAAAACCCCAAAACTTGACAAATCTGGTCCAATTAAAGGGCATCTGTCAGCAGTTTTGTACCTATGACACCGGCTGACCTGTTACATGTGCACTTGGCAGCTGAAGACATCTGTGTTGGTCCCATGTTCATATGATGTTTTAATATATGCTTATGAGCCTCTAGGAGCAACGGGGGCGTTGCCATTACACCTAGAGGCTCTGCTCTCTCTGCAACTGTCGCTCCCTCTGCACTTTGACAGGGCCAGGTGTGAAGAAGTTTCACTTGCTCCTAGAGGCTCATTTGCATATATTGCAATCAAAGTGCAGAGGGCACGGCAGTTGCAGAGAGAGCAGAGCTTCCAGGTGTAATGACAACGCCCCCGTTGCTCCTAGAAGTTCATTTGCATATATTAAAACATCATTTTTCTCAGCATTGCTGGCACATAGGAACATGGGACCAACACAGATGCCTTCAGCTGCCAAGTGCACATGTAACAGGTCAGCCAGTGTCATAGGTAAATCTGCTGACATGCAATTTAAATAATTGCAAGAATTATTTTGATCACTGACAGAAAGCAGAGATCTTGCAATGTAACAACCACATTTAAGTGACCCGGAGCGCCGTTGTGAAGGGAAGAACAGTGAAGGTTCTGCAGCGCTATCATTCTCAGGATCAATGGGGTTCTCAGAAGTCGAATACCCACCCATATCCTAGTGTCGTCAATTTATGAGATGGGCACACCCTTTTCAAGATCTCTGCTTGTTGTCACTGAATGGGTATCGTTCACTTCCAGAGGAGGAAAATCTGTCCCGCTGATAAGATGACACGTAGGTGCATGGCTCAATACAGTACAGTTATTAACGCGGTGTCTTGTGAGGACCCATCACTTGACCTGGACCGATTGTCGGTCTCTTTGTGGCCCCTCACAGGGGGGCAGCATCACACATTCAGTATGAGCTTTGACTTTAATAGAGAATCACTGGCTTGGGCTCCCTAATCCGGAGACCAGGCAGTCTAGTTTGTTGTCCCAACAGCGAACCCTCCACAGAATTTATGGAATTCCCTGCTGATCTGTCATAGAGACGGAAATAAGCAATTGTGATATAGCTCAGAGTCAGTGCATCAGCTGTAAAGCCACTTTTCATTGCGCCAATCTATCTAAAACAGGGATTAGCAACCTCCGGCGCGCCAACCGTTCTGAAACTACAACTCCCAGAATCCTCCTTTCACTTCTATGGGAGTTACAATAACAGCCAAGAAAGTGTGCATGCTGGGAGTTGTAGTTTTGCAGCAGCTGGAGAGCCGAAGGTTGCTGATCCCTGGTCTAGAATAAAGCCTGTTTCGCATCTGCGTTATGCAGATCCCCGGCAGGCTTTTCCTGGTGGGAACATCCTGCCGGATCCATCCTCGCCGGGCGCTGCTATTATTCCATCCGGCCCAAATTCACTTTAACTGGGACCAGCAGAGATCTGGCTGCAACCCGGCAAATATGCAGAAAATCGGACAGGACCGTTCAGGCGATTCTTGGCATGTTTTCTGAGTTGCGGATGGATCACCGCCGGTCCCAATTATAGTGAATGGGGCCAACGGGTGTCAGCTAGCATTCTCCCTGCCAGAGATACCTAACGCTAGTGAGAAATCAGCCTAAGGCCTCATGCACACGACCGTTGTGTGCATCCGTGGCCGTTGTGCCGTTTTCCGTTTTTTTTCGCGGACCCATTGACTTTCAATGGGTCCGTGGAAAAATCGGAAAATGCACCGTTTGGCAGCCGCATCCGTGATCCGTGTATCCTGGCCGTGAAAAAAATAGGACCTGTCCTATTTTTTTCACGACCAACGGTTCACGGACCCATTCAAGTCAATGGGTCCGTGAAAGAACACGGATGCACACAAGATTGGCATCCGTGTCCGTGATCCGTGTCCGTTTTTTCCTATCATTTCAATGGCAAACTTGACTTTTTTTTTTTTTTTTCATTTTTCATGTCCGTGGATCCTCCAAAAATCAAGGAGGACCCACGGCCGAAAAAACGGTCACGGATCACGGACCTACGGACCCCGTTTTTGCGGACCTTAAAAAAAACGGTCGTGTGCATGAGGCCTAAGAAATAAAGGAGCTCTGCAAATAATAAAACATCCACCGTTTTGTGTATACAGCTCCTGTGCCGAACTATGTGTCTCTACGGTTACAGACTACATTTAAACCCTGTGTAGTCTGATCCTGCCACTTTACCCGCTCTTCTCGCCACCAGGGGGCGCAACCTGAATATCTGTATATACTGCACTTTGCACACCACACACCGATCAGCCCAGTGGAGTATTCAATGCATTTATTTTGGCTTTTGCAGTTTGTTCTGCAGAATATATATCGCGCAGCAGGAACGTTCGGTCACCGCAGAAGTCAGAGCATAAGGAGGAGAAGAAGAAGGGGCAAGACCTGGGGAGGAGTCACAGGAAACCTGGGCACGTCTAAGAGCTGCCCTTCTATCCAGGCACTGCAAGTACTATCTCCCTGTGTACATATAGATCTACATATGGATGAGTATATACATATAGCCGTCTGTGAATCCGCATTTGTTCATACCTATGTATTTATGTACATGTATGTAAGCATCGGCATACACGTGAGGACACACACATGTATACAGTATATATATATGTATGTGTGTACAACCTTTATGCCTACATTGATCAGAGCCAAGACGGGCCTAGGGAGGGGGACATAATGGTGCGATTCTGCGCCCACCCTACATGGGCGCTTTTTACCTTGACCGTATTTAACCCATAAATAACAGATAACCTCCCACACCCTGCTGGTCGACTGGTTCATGTGGGTAATAAATAGAGACCCAATAGTCTCCAACATGCGACAAAACTACAACTCTCAGCATGCCCTGGAGAGCCAATGGTTGGAGACCGCTGGACTAACCTATCGAAATTAGGCCCTATGGTGTAACATGTGCATGTAAGTACGCGGGTACATTTTTTTTGCATTTCATGAGATTCTGTACACATACCTACAGGAAATATGACTTCCCGACATTTGCCATTGTAACAATACATTTTATGTATACGATTAGTTAGTATTATACTTATTAAAGAGGAAGTATCGGTTTGGGGGGGATCATACCATTGATCGGTCACATGACCCTGACCACAGGGGTTTGAAGAAGCATGTGCCAGGAAAGGGGGCTCTGCCACTTTGTCTTGACCAGGGTAATTCAATGCAGGACTACGGAAGTGAATTGAATCTTGGCCACCTCCCCCATGAAGAAAAACCTCGATGTGACACTATGGAGGACGGTAAGAGGGTCTGCAAGTTTTGCGTTATTTTTTTTAACAATATTTCTATGTGATATCCCAAAAATATAAAAATAATAATAATAATTCTCAGTACTATTAGTATAATACATTCAAAGCGGTGGCCATGATGTACCATTTAGAAAGGGGGACAAAAATGAGATAGGTTACCCCATGAAATCTGGGATCAGAGCTGAGAACCATCGACGAAGGTCAATGCATTAATTAAAAACTCACTATTCATAACTAAAATGCTATAATTTTGCACATAGATTAGGTGCCTGCTGAAAAAAAAAAAGAAATGATACTTCCCCTTTAAGAGACCAGTCTTGGCATAAATATGGCCGCCATAGCTTGGTGAACAGGAGAAGGTTTTGAGTGTTTTAACACCATTTTTTTTGCACAAGAGGTACCTTATTATATTGTTCTACTGTGGTAATGTAGATGGGATATAGAGTAGAAGACTGGATTTTTTTTGTCTTAAAATACCCTTGAAATTCTGCTTTTGCCCTGTAGGAGGCATCACAGCTAATGGGAACTGGAAGGCAGCTAAAGTGTTACCGAAAACACATTACAATCGCATTGTCTTAAGAAAGAAAGGAAACATCTCACTGCCCATTTTCCTTATTCAGAAAATTCCCGCCCGTCTCCACTGGTTTTCGGGAAGGGGTCGGGGGCAGCAGTCCAGAGAGGCGCATGCTTTTGGCAAGTAATAGCGAGAATTGCGGCAAGGTGTCACTGTCGTCTCATCTGGGTTGGGACAGGCCCAGAGAGAGCGGAAGGCACTTAGTTCAATCCTCAGTATGGCTGACGAAGAGGCGGAGGCATGAGATGGGGTTTAAGAGAATGGTCTTCCAACTTCTATATGGGAAGTCCAGTGTCTGTGCAATCTGGACGAGGGTGGACCTCCTCCATTGACATGCCACCATACAGCGAATTGGGGGACGTACCCTCAACGGAGTCGGATTCTTGATCTTACTAGCCAAACCTTGGCTACCCAGTGCAGTATAAAGAATTACCCCAACGAGGACACCTTGTGGTCCCCAACGCTCTTCTACACTATAGACCGTATAACCCACCATACGCGGGAGACAGTGTAAAATGTACTCAGGGACACAAAGGTCCACCAGCGCTAGAAGAATTTAAGAGCCATCTATATAGATATCCATCGGAAGCCACATCACCATAAGACTGAGCTGCGGAATGATGCGGTGGCTAGAATGAAGAGGTCCGTGAGCTGGCACAGTGCAGCGCATACGTGCTCTATTGGGCCACCAGTCTCGTTCACCACCGGTGGCCCCACATGCTTTGTATGGTCCTTCTCCACTCCACCAGCCTCACCGTGCTCCTCCATCTCGGCCTCTGTCTTCTGTCTTGTCCCGCTTGCGTCCTGCCTCCCCACCTCCTGCTTCCACCGCCCCTTTGCCTCCGGTCACGAGGCTGCTAATTTCATCGGTAGGCGACCGTCCAATGCTCCCATCCACCTGAACCCGGATGTCTGGAGAGATGGACAGTTGGTGGTGGGGCACTAGGCCGCCATTGTCCGTGCATTTTGGGTAAAGGTACGTTTTCATCTGTCCTTTGCCCTTGACGTTGACTGTCCCTCTGTAGTCAAAGTCATAGCCCATTTTTCACTAACACCCTATAGCTTTCTTCACTCGCCTGGATACGGCATTCCACACCGGTGGTGTCCATTCTGCTGGCAATGTTCACCGTGTCCCCCCAGATGTCATAAAGCAGCTTTGTGGTCCCAATAACGCCAGCTGTCAGTGGACCGTGGTTAAAACCAATGCGGAGCTTGAAATTAAACCACAACATGTTGTTGTTGAAGTCGTCCACCACGCTCATCATTTCCTTGGCAAACTCAAACAGCGTCTGCAGGTGGCGGTGGGGTTGGCTGCTGTCCTGGCACTGAGACGGGTTGAGTCCAGAAGCGGCCATGTAGGTGGCGCCGATGGTCTTGATCTTCTCAATGCAGGAGTAATGGGGTTTGCTGAGGAGCTCATCAAAGTCTCCGATGAGTTCGTTGAGGACCCGGTAGCACTCTTTACCTCCTTCGTAGTTCTCTTCGTAGAATTCGCTAAAGTTGACTATGCTGGCGAATATGACGCCGGCATCGTCATGATTTTTGGAGTAGCTCTGGGAGACCTTCAGTTGTTCAGCCACGTGATAGGGGATGATGTTACGGAGAAGCCAGTCGGCCTGATCTCTCATACTCTGGATTTTAGTGCGGTGAAGGTCTGCCTCCACGTCACCATGGTAGTGCAAGCGGTAGCTGACCTCAAACTCCCGATTCAGGAACCAAACCAAAAGGAGGAGGAGAAAGTAGGCCACGGTGAGCTCCTGCCCAAGCTGTGACGATGGCTTACTGGTATTGCTGGTACCCAGGTTGACATCGGGTGGAAGGAACAAGCTGATGATAGAAAAAAATATATTTTGTTAGTGAAAAGACATATTTTGGCCTAATTAGATAATATAGCATGAAAGTGGACAGAAGACATGTCACCATATGGGAGTCAACATGGCATGGCTGATGCCGAGCTGCTTTTTACCCTCTTCTGCTGCCAGACAAGCTTTGAGTCATTTCAAGGGGTTATCCAGGAAATGATAACGATGACCTATCCTCAGGATAGGTCATCAT
This sequence comes from Bufo gargarizans, assembly GCF_014858855.1. Lineage (NCBI taxonomy): Eukaryota > Metazoa > Chordata > Amphibia > Anura > Bufonidae > Bufo > Bufo gargarizans. The sequence continues at coordinate 177,640,501 of NC_058087.1, read as the reverse complement.
TATCAGACTAGCAGGGGCACCCCCTGATCATCTGTTACAGGGAGTTGGCGCGCTCACCGGAGATATGGTGAGCGCTGCCGACACCTGGCAGCTTTCCAAGAAAAGCGCCACACATGGTACCGTGGCTGTGCTTGGTATTGCAGCTCGCCCTATTCACTTTTATGGGCCTGAGCTGCAACTAGGCCATGTGACGTCAAATGGCCTAAGAAAAGGGCATGGCGTGCACGGAGCTGATAAGAAGTGTCGGACCCCCGGCGATCTGATATAAATGGCCTACCCCTGAGTATAGGTCATTAATACTAATTAACGGATAACCCCTTTAAGACAGCCTGGTTGCCATGGGTACGCTGCTTCAAAGTTACATTCTTCTAAGTGTGGTTGTCAGGCAGAAAGTCACTAGCAACCAGTCTGTCTCAGATATTCGATTTAAGATCCAATAAGGCTCTGTCCTATTTGATAAGCAAACACAGAATTCCTGCGTCATGCTCCGCTCCCTAAGGCCCTGCATTACACATATTTATAAGATTTGCCCAGAGTATTCCTTTAAAGAGCACCTCTCAGCAGGATCAATCCTATTAACCCAGGCATACAGTCCGGAAGGGTTCATCCTGCTGATTTAAATGATACCTGTCTTGTGAAAATCGGTTGCAGTGCTCCCAAAAAGAAGACTTTTATTCTACATGCAGCTGAGAGCTTCAGTGTACTGAGGGGCGTGGCCAGCATTGGAAATCTGAGGGGCACTGAGAGTCTAGGCCACGCCCCTCAGTGGACTGGAGTCCTCAGTTGTATAAAGTATAAAAGTATTTTTCCTGAGTAACAGTGCAACCGATTTTCACAAGACAGGTATCATTTTAATCAGCAGGATCAACCCTACCAGGCAGTGTGCCTGGTTTAATAGAGTGGATCCTGCAAGCAGTTGCCCTTTAAGTCATATGCTATTCCAAGTGCACTATGTCTCTTTCTCAGCAGAACCTGATATCATATGCACAGTTTTTTTCCTGCCATCATAAAGAAATAAAAAAAAACGTAAGTGCTGTGAACATGGCCAGCCGCCTCTTAGGAATGTAGATGGATGCGCAGGAATGAGCAGATGTCACACAAAGCATTACCGTCGATGAGACATCTTCCCGTCTATGACGACCCAAAGAAAAGTCTTGAATTAAAAAATGACCAGATTCTAAAAGATGGCTGACTGCCACGTATTTTGTAGCGCTGCCATGCTCTTAGGTTTTCCTGCTGCTATAAAAAGCTATCAATGGTCGTATTTAGTTGCCGGTATTCGTATAAACAGATGCTTGGGGCAGGTGGGGGCGAAGGACCGTGCAGCTCCGAGACAATGGGGGCTGTGAATGGCGTCTGGAAAAATGGCCTGTGGTGCCGGATTTGCTTTTGCTCGGAGGCAGACAACTGGAGAAGATGTGGCAGCTGGACATGCAAATGGCCTCTACGCACTGATCAAAATCAATCATTCTCCAGGCTACAAGTACAAAGGAAGTTTTTTAGTTTTTAGTTTTTAGTTTTTTTTTTGGGGGGGGGGGGGGGAATCAAGAGCTCATCTGCTCCAGTTCTTAAAAACTCCCCTAAACTTAGGACTGATCTTAGTACTTGGGGCCCTTTAACCTGGGCAAAAGTGTTAAATGCTTCTTTTATCACGGGTACATGCACACAGCAGTGTAGCTTATGCGGATTTCTGTGTGCGTTTCGCTGTATTACTTGCGGATTTTGAGGCAGGATTTGCCCCAGATCTCTGGAAAGGGTGAAATCTGTACTGAAAATACTGCACAAACAATTGACAAGCCTGCGGATTTCAAAATTTTCCTCCGCCGGTCAATGTTCATATGGTAAAAATGCACGGTGTCCATGAGATTTGGAAGGCCCCATTCACACAGCGGATTTTGCGTAGGCAAAAGTTAGCCGAATATGACGCGTTTTTTAAGTATTTTTTTTCAATATGAATTACACTGACCCGCTCGCAGTTTAGCCTCACATATTAGGCTACTTTCACACTAGCGGCAGCCTTCTCCGGCAGGCTGTTCTGGCGGGTGAACAGCGGAAATCCGCTCAGGCCTCATTAATATAATGGGGGTGGCCCGGAGGTCCGGCAGCAGCACGGCAAACATGCCAAGAGGCGGCCGGAATAAAACTAGGACATGTTTCGGACCTCCGGCCCAGCACGCGTGCACTAGCGGCAGCACGGATCCGCCAGAGAAGGCTGCCGCTAATGTGAAACTAGCCTGAGGGCTCATGCACACAAACGTTTTTTGCGTTCAGTATACTGGCCTGTTTTTTTAGTTCAGTATGCGTTACTTTTACTGAACCATTCATTTCAACGGGTCAGCAAAAAAAACTGAAGTGTCTCTGTGTGCATTCCGTTTCGTATTTCCGTTTTACCATTCCGTTAAACGATAGAACATGTCCTATTATTGGCGGCAAATCACGTTCCGTGGCTCCATTCAAGTCAATGGGTACGCAAAAAAAAAAACGGAACACATACGGAATGTATTACAGTATGTCTTCCGTATCTGTTCCGTTTTTGCGGAACCTATCTATTGGAAATTTTATGCCCAGCCCTAATTTTTTCTATGTAATTACTGTATGCTGTATATGCAATACGGAAAAGCAGAACGGAAAAACGGGACGGAACCGTAAACACTACTGAAACGAAAACCAAAAAATGGATCCGTTAAAAACGGCCCGCAAAACACTGAAAAAGCCTTACGGTCGTGTGCATAAGTCCCTAGGGATCATGCACACGACCGTGCCGTTTTTTGCGGATCCGCAAAAAACGGATGCTGCCCGTGTGCCTTCTGCAATTTGCGGAACGGAACAAGAGGCCCATTATAGAAATGCCTATCCTTGTCCGCAGAATGGACACGAATAGGACATGCCTCATAATTTTTGCGGGGCCACGGAACAGAGCAACGGTTGCGGACAACACACAGAGTGCTGTCCGCATCTTTTGCGAACCCATTGAAATAATTGGTTCCATATACGGACCGTATACGGAATCAAAATACAGTCCGTATAAGGGAAAATAATAGCATTCTTATACAGAATGCATAGTACAATAGGGCTGGAGGGGTTAAAAAAAATATATCGTTTAACTCACCTTAATCCACTTGTTCGCGCAGCCCGGCTTCTCTTCTGTCTTATTTCTTCAGGAGCTGGGCAAAGGACCTTTGATGACGTCACTGCGCTCATCACATGGTCCATCACATGATCCATCACGGTGATGGATCATGTGACGGACCATGTGATGAGCGCAGTGACGTCACCACAGGTCCTTTTCCTACTGCACAGCAAAGATGAAGACAGAAGAGATGCCGGCTGCGCGAACAAGTGGATTAAGGTGAGTTAAATTATTATTATTTTTTTTTAACCCCTCCAGCCCTATTGTACTATGCATTCTGTATTAAGAATGCTATTATTTTCCCTTATTACCATGTTATAAGTGAAAATAATAATGATCGGGTCCCCATCCCGATCGTCTCCTAGAAACCGTGCGTGAAAATCGCACCACATCCGCACTTGCTTGCGATTTTCACGCATCGCTATTCACTTCTATGGGGCCTGCATTGCGTGAAAAACGCACAAAATAGAGCTTGCTGCGATTTTCACGCAACGCACAAGTGATGCGTGAAAATCACCGCTCATGTGCACAGCCCCATTGAAATGAATGGGTCCGGATTCAGTGCGGGTGCAATGCGTTCACATCACGCATTGCACCCGCGCGGAAAACTCGCTCGTGTGAAAAGGGCCTAAGGCCTCTTTCACACGGGCGTCCCAGATTTCCCCCGGATGCGTTTCGGGTGCGTTCAGTGAAACACGCACCATTTCGTAAGCAAGTTCAGTCAGTTTTGTCTGTGATTGCGTTCACTTGCAATGCGTTTTGATGCGTTTTTCACGCGCGTGATAAAAACTGAAGGTTTACAAACAACATCTCTTAGCAACCATCAGTGAAAAACGCATCGCATCTGCACTTGCTTCCGGACGCAATGCGTTTTTCACTGAAGTTGCATTCACTTCTATGGGGCCAGGGCTGCGTGAAAACGCTGAATTTAGAACATGCTGCGTTTTTCATGCAACGCAGAACTGATGCGTGAAAAGAAAAACGCAAAGTACACAGACGGATCCGTCTTCAAATGCTTTCAGTTCACTTGCGTTTTTCCGGATCCGGCGTGTAATTCCGGCAAGTGAAGTACACGACGGATCCGGACAACGCAAGTGTGAAAGAGGCCTTAGTTAGTCAAAGTGCTTAGTACCCCCCTTAATATATTATTTGAAGGGTGTAGTTTCCAAAATGGGGTCACTTTTTGAGGGTTTCCACTGTAGGGGCACGTCAGGGTCTCTTCAAATACAAAATGGTGCCCAAAAAACATTCTAGCAAAATCTGCCTCCAAAATACATATGGCACTCCTTTCCTTCTGACCACTGCCACGTGCCCATAGAGCAGTTTACCACCACATATGGGGTATTTCTGTAAACTGCAGAATCAGAGTAATGTATATAAAGGTTTAGTTTGCTGTTGACCCTTGCTGTGTTGCAAGAAAAAAATGATTAACATAAAAAATATTCATAAAAAATAAAATGTTGAAATTTCACCTCCATTTTCCTTTAATTGTTGTGGAACGACATGTGTCGCACGACAATAAGTTTTTATGATGATAGTCTATGGTGTCGCACTGCGACATGCTGCAACTGCGACACGGCAGTCGCAGAAATATCCATTTTGAATGGCATGTCGCATGTCGCAGTGCGACACCATAGACTATCATCATAAAAATTGTTGCGCGACATTGGTGCGACAAAATGTCGCGCAACAGATGTCATCGTGTAGCCCTAGCCTAAAAGGGTTAACAAAGTTTGTAACATCAGTTTCTAAAATGGGGTCATTTATGGGTGGTTTCCATTATGTAAGCACCTCAAAATCACTTTATAACTGAATTGGTGCTTAAAAAAAGATTTTGGAAATTTTGTTGAAAATTTGAAAAATGGCTTCTAAACTTCTAAGCCTTCTAACATCAAAAAAAATAAAATGACATTTACAAAATGATGCCAACATAAAGCAGACATATGGAGAATGATGATTGAAATGAAATTCTAATTTAGAAAATTGAGAAATTTTAAAAAATTTTGGTAACTTTGTGATTTTTTTTTATAAATAAAGGAAAAATATATTCACTCAAATTTAGCACTGTTGTGAAGTACAATGTGTCACGAGAAAACAGTCTCAGAATGGCCTGGATAAGTAAAAGCGTTCCAAAGTTAATACCACATAAAGTGACACATGTCGGATTTGCAAAAAATGGCCTGGGCAGGAGGGTGAAAACTGGCCCGGGGTAGAAAGAGTTAGGCCTCTTTCACATGGACGAGTTTTCCGCGCGGGTGCAATGCGAGAGGTGAACCCATTTCACCAGAACTGAATCCGGACCCATTCATTTCTATAGGGCTGTGCACATGAGCTGTGATTTTCACGCATCACTTGTGCGTTGCGTGAAAATCGCAGCATGTTCTATATTGTGCGTTTTTCACGCAAACACAGGCCGCATAGAAGTGAATGGGTCTGCATGAAAATCGCAAGCATCCGCAAGCAAGTGCAGATGCGGTGCGATTTTCAAGCACGGTTGCTAGGTGACGATCGGGATGGGGACCTGATCTTTATTATTTTCCTTATAACATGGTTACAAGGGAAAATAATAGCATTCTTAATACAGAATGCAAAGTAAATTAGGGATGGAGGGGTTAAAAAAATAAAATAAAATTAAACTCACCTCATCCACTTGTTCGCACAGCCCGGCTTGTCTTCTTTCTTCTTCTTTGATGACCTGGGAGGAAAAGGACCTTTGGTGATGTCACTGCGCTCATCACATGGTCCATCACCATGGTGATACATCACCAAAGGTCCTTTTCCTCCCAGGTCATCAAAGAAGAAGAATGAAGACAAGCCGGGCTTCGCGAACAAGTGGATGTGGTGGGTTTAATTATATATATTTTTTTTTTAACCCCTCCATACCTAATTTACTTTGCATTCTGTATTAAGAATGCTATTATTTTCCCTTATAACCATGTAATAAGGGAAAATAATAAAATTTACACAACAGCGATCCCAAACCCAAACTTCTGTGAAGAAGTTCGGGTCTGGGTACCAAACATGCCGATTTTTCTCACACGCGTGCAAAATGCATTAAAACGCTTTGCACTCGCGGTAAAAAATTGCGCATTTTCCCACAACGCACCCGCATCTTTTCCCGCACGTCTTTTCCCGCCTTGGGCCCCTTTCACACGAGCGAGTTTTTAGCGCGGGTGCAATGCTTGACGTGAACGCATAGCACTCGCTCTGAATCCTGACCCATTCATTTCCATGGGTCTGTGTACATGAGCTTTTTTTTACGCAGTCCTGGCCCCATAGAAGTGAATGGGGCTTCAGTGAAAAACGCATCGCATCCACAAGCAACTGATGGTTGCTAAGAGATGTTGTTTGTAAACCTTCAGTTTTTTATCACGCGTGTGAAAAACGCATTGCACGCAATCGCAGACAAAACTGACTGAACTTCCTTGCAAAATGGTGCGAGTTTCACTGAACCCACCCTGAACGCATCCGGAGACAAGCCATCACGCTCATGTGAAAGAGGCCTTAAATTTGTTGTGTTCCGTTTTCTCTTTTTTTTATATATATATTTATAAACCTTTTTTTTTGTCCTGGTATTAGAGCTCATGCACATGAACGTATTTTCTTTTCCTTTTCCGTTGCGTTATTTTTTTGCGAACCATATACGGAACCATTCATTTCAATGGGTCCGCAAAAAAAACTGAAGTTACTCCATGTGCATTCCGTTTCCGTATGTCCGTATTTCAGTTCCGCAAAAAAATAGAACATGTCCTATTATTGTTCGAATTACGGACAAGGATAGGACTGTTCTATTAGGGGCCAGCTGTTCCCTTCCGCAAAATACGGAATGCACACAGACATCCGTGTTTTTTGCAAAATACATACGGTCGTGTGCATAAGCCCTAAGCCTGACCCTCATATAATACACTGCAGTATTGCAGTCTATGTAAAATATGAGAAAGTGAAACTGGATCGCACGTCCTCATACTATGCTTTAATCTAATAACTGCTTCTCAGCATAATTAACATCGCTTCTCTGCGCAATTTATCGTATACCTACCCCTATGCTGCATGCTGTACATGAGGCATTAGTATACAATTTGATTATAAAGCATAGGCCCACTCACCACGACAAGGTTCCCTCCTCGAGTGGGAACCTACTCTAAATTTGGAGCAGCATTGAGGATGTGCGATACAGTTTCACTTTCTCATATTCTACAAGTATTGCAGCATACCGACAGGCGTCTTATCAGGTCTTGCCTAACCACTTATTGATTGTGGCCTCTAAGGGGTTAAAGGAGCAGTATCAGAGCCGTCTCTGATCCCAGCTTGTCAAAGCAAGCGGATGGCTCGCCTTTAGGGCTTATTCACACGACCGTATCAATGGGTCCGCATCCGTTCCCCCCGCAAAAAAAAACATATAGAACGTGTCCTATTTTTGTCCTGCAATTGCGGACAAGAATAGGCATTTTCTATGATAGCGGTGGCCATGTGCGGTCTACAAATTGCGGAATACACACGGGCTGGTATCCATGTTTTGTGGATCCGCAATTTGTGACACTACAGTCGTGTGAATGCGCCCTTACTGTACATTTCCCGCAGTTTGCGTACTATGCCGTCAGATGGCAGGACCTGCATATTTCCTGTGACTTATATGTACAGCGTGGGGGAACTTCTACATCCTGCGCCTAGCCTTTCTGCTGCCTGAGGCAAAAACTGAAACGCCCCCCCAACCCAACCCCTTTGCCACAATGAAAGCGCTCTTTGCACATGGCCCTTCGGCTGCCCCCCTCTTGCCCCTACCTAGTGCTACCTGAAGCGATCGCCTCACCTGGCCTCATTGGTGGTGCACCCCTGCCGGCTGGAGTCAAAGCAGCAATACGGATTTTACTGGCCTGATCCTTTCTTTCCCCGTAGATAAGTGGCAACACCTATCTGGCAGCCCCTTATCCCTGGCGCTATTAGAATGTCATGCTTCTGGGGGAGTCAGGTTGTCAATGACAATGTACAGGTATTTACACTGAAAAAAAATAATACAGTATTTTGCCCATTTTTCTGCCCGTTCATCTAAATACATCAGCTCCTCACCTGAAATTTGTCGCTGGATCTGATTCCATTGTCCCTGGGGGCCTAGAAAAAAAGAATACAAGATCAGACTAATAAAAGATCTGCTGGGGACTCACTTAAAGCCTTGGCATGGACTTACTCATCCGGAAAGAGCGGCACGTATAGCAGAATCAACAGGGTCGCCCCTGCCAGGGTAGCAAGAGAGGATCGCAGCCAGGAGCTGAGCTGGCAGAAGTTACAGTACTGGACGATGGGGATCAGTAGAGCCGAGCACAGGAACATGGTGTACTGTAAGAAGAGACAGTTAATGACCACCAGAGGGCACTGCAGAGCGCACAACACAGTTATTATTTAGCTATTTATTACTTTATTAATGTATTGGTGTAGTCATCGCATGACGTACACGGGGAACAGTAAGCCCCGCAGCAAAGATAGCAATGATATCCTTTTCAGGTGCTGCTTGACACCACCAAGCTCTGAATCACCTGAGACAAGATGCCCCGGTGCACCCGATGAGTGCAAAGCTCTATGCAGGTTCTCGCCCCCCGTTAAACGGAGCCTGTCCCCTCTCCTGACACATCTGATTTAGCAGCTACTTACGGTCCCCATGTAATAACAATTCTGGAGCATCCATTCTTATGACTCTGTGATGTGCCATTCTTCTTTTAGTCCTGTGAAAATTTATGAAAAAATTATTAGCAATTTGCAATGAAGGTCCCAGCTGGGTGTTGCCAGTTGGGCATATGCCCCTACACATTCTGACAGTGGCAGGACTGATGGGATAATGTCAGACAGTGCACGGACACAACCCCAACTGGTAACACCCTTCTGGACCTTCATGGCAAATTGCTAGCAATTCATTCATAAGTTCTAGAAGGAATAATAGAGGAACGGCACATCGTAGAGTCATAAGAATAGATGCTGCAGAAATGTTATTACAAGTAGTTGCTAAAACAGACATGTCAGGAGAGGGCACGGGTGCTATTTAAAATGAGAAGGAGACCAACCTGTAACTCTGGGGCTCTCATCTCTCCATGGGCCCCAGAGCTGCCGTGGAGTATTTAAGAGACTTTTTTTATAGGTCCTATTAGAGCAGGCATGCTCAACCTGCAGCCCTCCAGCTGTTCTGAAACTACAACTCCCACAATGCCCTGCTGTAGGCTGATAGCTGTAGGCTGGTCGGGCATGCTGGGAGTTGTAGTTTTGCAACAGATGGAGGGCCGCAGGTTGAGCATGCCTGTATTAGAGGGATCAGCAACCTTCGGCACTACAGCTGTTCTGAAACTACAACTCCCAGAATCCCCCTTTCTCTTCTATAGGAGTTACAAAGGACAGCCAAGTAGGTGTGCATGCTGGGATTTGTAGTTTCACAGCTGCTGCTGGAGGTTGCTGATCCCTGTATTAGAACAAATGAACATCATGCAGGCGATGATCTACGCTCAGGACCCCCCTCTGTTAGACAGGGTGGAGTAACATGACTGCAGTCAGCAGCATTACATGAATGGCCAGCTTGTAATACTAAATTTCCCCAGCAGTGGCCGCTGTATGGCCAATCAGACTGATCGCCGAGGGTTTCTGATGCCAGACCTGCAGCAATCAGCTGACTGCCGGGATCATTTGCTACACAAAGGGGTCGTCGTGATTAGACAACCCCTTTAAGCCCACCCAACAAAGTGCAGCTGTTCATGCCAACGTGACAACTGGATCGGATTGGAATAACTGCATCGGGAAAGGTTGGGCCCCTGCTGTGGACGTGGAACCGGGGGGTTTACCCACATTTTAATCTAATTGTTATGGACCCTTCGTTTCTGACCTGGTGTATGATTTGTCTCTGAGAACCGCCCGGTCCTACATTTCCCATCACAAAATTCTGATTTAATTTAATTATCATTAATTTTTTTTGAATATTAATGGAAAAGGCTTGGGAAATATGGACCAACGTTAGGAAATGAGGGGAAGGACGAATATTTTTGTGTAGTTTTGTTGATACAAGAACATTTCCAGGACAGTCATCTCCATTTATTAAACCTCTGGCGCTCACCCTTGAGGTTCAAGACATTGGCAGCCATGTGTGTATTGGGCGTCCTCATGGACCTTGTGAGCACGCGTCAGGTCCAGTTACGAATTAAAAGCATATAGCAGGGATGTAGCAGAGCCAGGGCGCACTGAGGTCACCAAACTCTTTTTGGATGCCAGGGCATCAACTCTATCATTGGTCTCTTCTATATATTATCCTTGGCAGAAGGTAAACAATATGGCGGCTGGCTAAGCTCGTCCATATGACATCACATCCAAGTGGTCACAAAATATGACATGTATGGACCGACTAGGACCTCTGGTTCTTTAAAGGGGGTTTCCACCTAACAACAGGATAGGGGACGTGTCTGATCACTGCTGGGGCCCAGAGAGATCACAAAAACACAGGTCCTCTATGAGGGGAGTGGCAGCAATTCTTCACGCTCGTGTGAAAGAGGCCTTAAATTTGTTGTGTTCTGTTTTTTCATTTTTTATATATATATTTATAAACTTTTTTTTTGTCCAGGTATTAGAGCTCATGCACATGAACGTATTTTCTTTTCCGTGTCCGTTGCGTTTTTTTTGCAGATCATATACGGAACCATTCATTTCAATGGGTCCGCAAAAAAAAATGAAGTTACTCCATGTGCATTCCATTTCCGTATGTCCGTATTTCAGTTCCGAATTACGGACAAGGATAGGACTGTTCTATTAGGGGCCAGCTGTTCCCTTCCGCAAAATACGGAATGCACACGGACATCATCCGTGTTTTTTGCAAAATACATACGGTCGTGTGCATGAGCCCTAAGCCTGACCCTCATATAATACACTGCAGTATTACAGTCTATGTAAAATATGAGAAAGTGAAACTGGATCGCACGTCCTCATACTATGCTTTAATCTAAGTCAGTCATACGGCCCCCATAACACAACCCCATTAGTATAGTCACTGTACCCCCCATAACATAGCTATCGCCATTAATATAGTCACAGTGCCCCATAAAAGTCAGCTAGAGTGCCTCCGTAACACAGCCAGTACCATTAGTATTCCTACAGTACCCTCATAGCACCCACACCCACCAGTAATATACTGTAGCCACAGTGCCCCATAAGACAGTCAGTGCCTCTGTGACACAGCCAGCCCCATTAGTATATGCACAGTTACCCCATAACACAGTTAATGCCTCCATAAAACAGCAAGCCCCATTAATAAAGCCACAGTACCCCCATTAATATAGCCACAGTGCCCCATAAAACAGTCGGCTACAGTGCCTCCATAACACAGCCAGCCCCATTAATAAAGCCACAGTACCCCCATTAATATAGCCACAGTGCCTCCATAACACAGCCAGCCCCATTGCTAGCCACAATATCGCCATAACACACACACACCCCAATGAATATACTGTAGCCACAGTGCCCCATAAGACAGTCAGTGCCTCCGTAACACAACCATCCCCATTAGAATAGCCACAGTACTCCCATAAAATAGCAACCCCCATTATTATAGCCACCATACCCCTATAAAATAGCCACCCACATTAATATATCCACAGTGCCCCATAAAACAGCTAGAGTGCCTCCATAACACAGCCTACCCTGTTAATATAGCCACAGTATCCCACTTCCATAGCCAGCCCCTTTAACAGTTCCTCAATGAGAAAAGAACAGTGCCCACATTATAGCCAGTCCCATTAATACAATCAGAGTACCCCATAATTGATCCTCAATGACCACTCATAGCCCAACTGGCCTCAGTGTCCCCAAAGCTAAGATAGTGACTGTTACTGGGAAGGGGAACAGGAATCATGAGAAATGCAACCTGAACCAGGCCCTTGCATCCTAATTGTTCCTTGCTATGGGGCCCCTTTCCTCTATGCAGGCCCTTGGTAATATCATATAGTTCACGTGCGACTGTGTGGTCAAGCTCTGAACTTTGTATTCATACGTGTGCGTTGTTGTGGAAGTCCTGTGTCAGATAGGAGAAAACGACAGCTGCGGGGAGAGACACAAGCACAGTGCCAATTAGATGTCGCGGAAGCCAACCAGAGATGATCTCCAGGAGCTGTCTGGTGCACACGAACATGTCCTCGAGATAGAAGGCCATCCTACAAGGTGAGCAGAAAGAGGGGGACAAAACAATGAAAGCTTTCCATTGTTTTATTATAAATAAAAATGTGCACCCACTATCCCTACAGGAATCTGTTTTAAAGGGAGTCTGTCACCACATTTGACCATATTAGACAGATCCTATAGCGTTATATGTGCCACCCAGCAGTTAAAAACGGTACCTTTGTTGCATATAACCGAGTCTTCTTTCTGCCAAAAATGAACTTTGAAGATTGTGTAAACGAGCCCTCTCAAGTGCCCAGGGCGGTGTCTCAATCTTTCGAGCCCAAGACCGGACCTCCCTAACGGCTCATAACCCTGCCCTCCTTGTGCCTGTGCCCGCCCGTTTACTCCCCTCCCCTCGCCTTTTCCATTGCGGCTGCGCGGACAAATTCGTAGCCGGCGCATGCGCAGTAGGTATTGCGATGCCCTGCCAGGACCGGGCATCGCATTGCGCATGCGCCAGCTACGAGACTCGTAGCTGGCGCATGCGCAATTGCGATGCCCGGTCCTGGCAGGGCATCGCAATACCTACTGCGCATGCGCCGGCTACGAATTTGTCCGCGCAGCCGCAATGGAAAAGGCGAGGGGAGGGGAGTAAACGGGCGGGCACAGGCACAAGGAGGGCAGGGTTATGAGCCGTTAGGGAGGTCCGGTCTTGGGCTCGAAAGATTGAGACACCGCCCTGGGCACTTGAGAGGGCTCGTTTACACAATCTTCAAAGTTCATTTTTGGCAGAAAGAAGACTCGGTTATATGCAACAAAGGTACCGTTTTTAACTGCTGGGTGGCACATATAACGCTATAGGATCTGTCTAATATGGTCAAATGTGGTGACAGACTCCCTTTAATGACTTGAAGGAACAAGCTGTTGTCCTCTTGGCTCACCTGATGGAAACAAGCAAGGAGAGGAACCCCAGAAAGCCGCACACGGCTAGCACCACAAGAGCCGGCGTTGGGGGAGATACAGGGACTCTGCCTGGCTTCAAGAAACAGGTGATGGAAAGAAGGACGAAGATGAAGAAGCTGAGGAGCACATCAAGCAAGGAGCTGAATGTAGCACTGGCGAAGGTCTTCACTGGAGCCATGCGCATGACCTGGAGACAAATAATAAGAACCTGATGGTAAGAAGTGTCCATCCTGGTCAACTGTGCATATTGATTGGACTGGACCAGATTAATAGCCATTTTTGATCTTTAGGTTGCACAAACTACTACCTCCTCCTGGTAACTGGCTCTATATGAGGTTTCCAGCTCCTTGTCTTGAAAGTTCAGGCTCCAGCGGTTGATGGGTGGCTTGAAGAAGTAATCCTTCATTAAGCTAGATGGAAAAGATAGGTCAAAGTGAGTCTTGGCTCCCACAATGCTATCTACTTCTTCAAATTATTTTAAAGTTGTTTTTATGAATTTGTCTAGTTCATTACGTACTTACACCCCCCTTAAACATAAACCTCTTTCCCTTTCTGAGTGCCTTCATTTCCTAATACAAATCACCATTCCTAGACCTATGCAGGTAAACTTCAGAGTCCTCTTAGATTGTTATGTGTAGTGACCTTTTGGAGCCTTTTCCTTCAGAGTTTGTTCTGGAGATCTGTCCTTATCATTAACTAACAAGAAGTTGTTATCATTGTCAGCCATGCTACAGAGATAGCGCAGATGCTGCCTGGTCACTGTCACCTAGTTGACATTGCCTTTGCCATTCCTATACTCTAAAACTGCTTTAGTAAGTGTAGATGCTGCTGTAATCACAGGACTATATTAACTTGCAAGTTCCCTTAATGGTACAACCACACGGTCAGATTTATGAATGCAGTTTTTGAAACCAAATTCAAGAATGTATCATAAAAGGAGAGAAAGTATACATATATGACATCTCTGGTGTTGGCTTCCAATACTGCATACAGAAACCTGACCAGTGTGGTTGTACCCTTACAAAGAGCAGCTTGTAATTATCTGAGTTATTTGTAATATATTCAAATTTTTTAGTATCTCATATCTATCTATCTATCTATCTATCGATCTATCTATAATCTATCTATCTATCTATCTTTCAGCAGGGAGAAAGTAAAGGGCTGCAGTAATGTAAGTCTTTACTTTTCTGTCTTATATTTCAGTGAATGAAGCTAACAAACAGCATACAGTACCCAAACTTGAATCTACACACTGAGATGCCTGGTACACTTACACAGTAGGTAACCTAAGATGCTCTTAAGTGGATCACTCACACTTAATTAAATCTCTTAAAAAACAGATTCATTTACCTGTCCTCTTTAATTACTTCCACAAAATGAGCATCAGTCTTCTCCCTGATGTTTTTGAAGCGAAGAGGGAGGAGAGCTGACTGGTCCATACTGACCCCACACCAGCGACCCTTTTCTTGAAGCATCTCATACAAGGAGGCCTGGCTGTTGTTCAAGGTATCTTCTGGAGGTGGACTTAGAAGTCCATTCTGGGTTTTTAAATGACGTCCAATGGCTGTGGGCTGTGACAGAGGAATGGGGGTAAGTTACTGTTAAGAGGGGAAGGAAATCTGATTTTGACTTCTTTTACCTGCATGTAAAATGCATACCCATAATCTCATATTACTCTCTTCCTTGGTGCTCCCATTATTTCAATTAACCCCTAAAATCCCAGTTCCCCTCTCGCATTGTTCTGCAATAATTAAAGTCTAAGGCCCCTTTCACACGAGCGAGTTTTCCGTGCAGGGTGCAATGCGTGACGTGAACGCATTGCACCCGCACTGAATCTGGACCCATTCATTTCTATAGGGCTGTGCACATGAGCGGTGATTTTCACGCATCACTTGTGTGTTGTGTGAAAATCGCAGCATGCTCTATATTCTGCGTTTTTCACGCAACCCATGCATATGAATGGGGCTGCGTGAAAATCGCAAGCATCCGAAAACAAGTGCGGATGTGGTGCGATTTTCACGCACGGTTGCTAGGAGACTATCGGGATGGGGACCCGATCATTATTATTTTCCCTTATAACATGGTTATAAGGGAAAATTATAGCATTCTTAATACAGAATGCATAGTACAATAGGGCTGGAGGGGTTAAAAAAATAAATAAATAATATAACTCACCTTAATCCACTTGATCGCGCAGCCCGGCTTCTCTTCTGTCTTCTTCTTTGCTGTGCACAGGAAAAGGACCTTTGATGACATCACAGCGCTCATCACATGGTCCGTCACATGATCCATCACCATGGTAAAAGATCATGTGATGGACCATGTGATGAGCGCAGTGACGTCATCAAAGGTCCTATTCCTCAAAGAAGAAGACAGAAGAGATGCCGGCTGCGCGAACAAGTGGATTAAGGTGAGTTAAATTATTCTAATTTTTTTTTTAACCCCTCCAGCCCTATTGTACTATGCATTCTGTATTCAGAATGCTATTATTTTCCCTTATAACCATGTTATAAGGGGAAATAATACAATCTACACAACCTTGAACCCAAACCTGAACTTCTGTGAAGAAGTTCAGGTCTGGGTACCACATTCAGTTTTTTATCACGTGCAAAACACATTCAACCCGCGCAAAAAAAAACTGAACAACGGAACGCAATCGCAGTCAAAACTGACTGCAATTGCGTACCTACTCGCGCGGGTTTGCAGCAACGCATCCGGACCTTATCTGGACACCCTCGTCTGCAAGGGGCCTAACTCCGCTACACTTTCATGGTAACCCTTATCACCTGGGGCCTAGAAGCTGAGATATGTGGAGCTGTTTGGTGGACTCCTTGCATTGTACAGTTGGTGCCTTTGATGGAATCTGATAATTAGGGTATTGCTGGTTATGCAGTTTCCTGGCTTAATTACACTTACCCGGCTGCCTCCTCCTTTCCATTCTTCAGGGGTACCATTTACAGCTGATGCTCCTTCCTCCACTCCATCGCGGACCCCAGTTTCTCCACATGAAGGACAGTTCTGTCAATAAACAGTAAAATATACCAGTATAAAAAAAAATACTTAAAATTAGTCTACCCAACTAGCATAACTTGGAATGGATCCCCTTTTCACTGAGAGCCCTGACAAAAGTAAAAATTTTTTAAATAAAGTTTAATGTCCACTGATTTTTCACTGCTTTCCTCTTCTAGCTGCCTGCAGCCGCCACTAGGGGGAGCTCACTGCATATAGTTGCACTCAGAGGTATACAAATCGTTATGCAATTAGCTCCCCCTAGTGATGACTGCAGGCAAAAACAATACGACTGTGTGTTGGGGACCAAGAGAAGCAGTTGACTTTCGGCCCCCACAGAGGTCATGTTGTCTTCCTCTATGAAGGTTATGTCACTGCTTAAAGGGGTTTTCCGAGAGTTTTCGACTGATCTGTGGGGTTCTGACTCCGATTAGCTGTATGAGAAGGCAGAAGCCCTCGCAGTAAAATCTTCCTTTTTCAGCTGAACCTAGGCTATGTGACATCACGTTCATCGGTTACATGGTCTAGGCGCAGCTCAGCCTCATTGAAGTGAATGGGGCTGAGCTGCGATACCAAGCACGGCCACTATACTCTGTACGGCGCTGTGATTGGTGACCTGAGAGAAGGTCATGGCGCTACCACTAGCACCGATGCCTCCCCAAACTGCAGATCAGCAGGGGCTTCGATTGCCAGACCCCCACCAATCAGATATTGATGATGTATAGAATAAGTCATCAGTAAAAAAAAATTCTCAGAAAAACCCTTTAAAATGTTGTCGTTTTATTCCGGCCACCGGAACTCCGGTCAGCCCCCATTATAGTCAATGGGGCCGGAGCGGTAGTCCGGGGGTACGCGTGCACTAGCAGAACGGATCCGACAGGCTGTTCACACGCCGGAGTTCCTTGCCGCTAGTGTGAATCTAGCTTTAAAGGGAACCTGTCACCGAGATTTGGGGTATAGAGCTGAGGACATGGGTTGCTAGATGGCCGCTAGCACATCCACAATATCCAGTCCCCATAGCTCTGTGTGCTTTTATTGTGTAAAAATAAAAATTTTATCCATATGCAAATTAACCTGAGATGAGTCCTGTAGGTGAGATGAGTCAGGGACAGGACTCATCTCAGGTTAATTTGCATATGCATCAAATCGTTATTTTTACACAATAAAAGCACACAGAGCTATGGGGACTGGGTATTGTGGATGTGCTAGCGGCCATCTAGCAACCCATGTCCTCAGCTCTCTACCCAAAATCCCAGTGACAGGTTCCCTTTAAGTGTGCACCACTATAAGGCTGCGCCAGCCTACCCCTCACCAGTGGAGAGGGATGTGCTGGCGCAGGAGTAGCTAACTTTCACCTTCTAGCTCCTGCACCTTGAAGCAGCTAGATACCTGACAAGCCGACCAAGCCAGCCTGTACACCTCAATCTTGTTGCCTCAAGTGACACTGCGTCTGCCTGTTTTCTTCCACCATCCTAGATTGGGAAACCGCACGTCCCACTCATGGCCAAAAAGATTCTGTCTGTAATGTACTAAATAACACATCTGATAGACAATGTTAGTAGAAAATCCCCCTCCATTTCTTTGGCTGTCCATGTAAAGGGCTAGATCAAGCATGTATCCTGTTCTGCACCCTCCTGCGACTTTTATACCACATAATAAAAGTGTCAATGAGAGTCGCTGTACTAAATTAAGTGGATTGTGCCATTGATGGCGATGTACTGTACCCTGTCCAATAATGCTGAACATGTGATGTTTGCTTATGTTATGCCGCGCTCTCTGCAGGAGGCCTGGGGACATTAATAGATTGGGATTCAATGAGAGCCTCATTAAGGCTGCTCTCCCTCCACATACCCATCGGGAGAAGGACCCGGGGGTGCTATAATTAATTGCTGCTAATGAGGACAAAGGGTGGCAGGGGATTGTTCCTGGGGACAATCTCTTAGCATCCCGCAGAGATCAAACCATTAATGCTTTTCTATCAGCTACAGAATTCGGATGACATTTGCGTCATTAACCCTGTGTGTGCAGGGTACGATAATCCCCATCCCCCACACCTGGCCGTCTTTTTGTGAGTCACACTGAGGGTTACTCACCTTGAGTCTTTCCAGGTGAGAGCAATGAAGAAGAGATTCACTGGCGCTGTCTGTAACGAGACCACCCATGCCATGGGGGGTCTGTGAGCCGCTGCTGGGGTCTGATCCCTCCTGTAATGGCAGCAAAGTCTGGGAGCAGCTGCAGCTGGGGACACACGGCCTGCGCCCAGAAATCAGAAAGGTCTTCAGGCCTGGAGAAAACAAGGCAACGTTACCGCTATAATCAGAGATAGGTAGATGGATAGTAGATAGATAGATTAATAGATAAATAGATATATGATAGATAGATAGATAGATAGATAGATAGTAGATGGATATTAGATAGTAGATAGATAGATAGATAGATAGATAGATAGGAGATAGATAGATGATAGATAAATAGATAGATGATAGATAGATAGATAATAGATAGATAGATGATAGATAAATAGATAGATGATAGATAGATAGATAGGAGATAGATAGATAGATAGGAGATAGATAGATAGATAGATAGATAGATAGATAGATAGGAGATAGATAGATAGAAGATAGATAATAGATAAATAGATATTAGATAGATAGATGATAGATAAATAGATAGTAGATAGATAGATAGCAGACCTCCCAAGTGTCCCTCTTTTTGATTTGAGGTATGGATTTTCATTATTATATTTACAATATTGATCCAGGAATTGGTTCTTATCTGTAGATTAGAGCCCGTCTTATATATAATTTCATTATTTGATGCAATTTAAACTTCAGAAATTTCTATATTCTAATCATTTTTGTACTATTTTGTAAGAGAAAACTATTGAAGTGTATAGATATACAAGAAAAATGAATTTTTCGCGCAATAAACCATAAGTGTCCCTTTGTGAACGTCCAAAAATTTGGGAGGTATGAGATAAATAGATATAAGATAGATAGATAGATAGATAGATAAATAGATATAAGATAGATAGATAGATAGATAGATAGATAATAGCTATATTAGGTAGGTAGGATGGATGGGGATGGACAGACAGATGGATGGATAGATTACATAGATATAAGATAAATGATAGATAGATAGATAGATAGATGATAGATAGATAGATAGATAGATAGATAGGAGATAGATAGATAGATAGATAGATAGATAGATGATAGATAGATAGATAGATAGATAGATAGATAGATAGATAGATAGATAGGAGATAGATAGATAGATAGATAGATAGGAGATAGATAGATAGATAGATAGATAGATGATAGATAGATAGATAGATAGATAGATAGATAGGAGATAGATAGATAGATAGATAGATAATAGATAGATAGATAGATAGATAGGAGATAGATAGATACATAGATAGATAGATAGATAGATAGATAGATAGATAGATAATAGCTATATTAGGTAGGTAGGATGGATGGGGATGGACAGACAGATGGATAGATTACATAGATATGAGATAAATGATAGATAGATAGATAGATAGATAGATAGATAGATAGATAATAGCTATATTAGGTAGGTAGGATGGATGGGGATGGACAGACAGATGGATGGATAGATTGCATAGATATAAGATAAATGATTGATAGATAGATTAGATAGATTATCTTCAGAATTATCCACAAGTGTAATAATGAGGACAGTGGATGGCGCGGGTGCTGCCGCCCTACACTGCCGGCTTTGTTAGCAGAACAGCTGCAGGACACACGGCCTCAGCGCGGGTGACAATGTGAGGTCCAGACATGCACATCCAGTAAACTATAGCACAGCAGCTGTGCAGGGGCGAGCGCTGCTGCACACAATAAACAGCAGGTGGCAGCACATGCACAAATACGTCTGCTGCTCCTGCAGTCACCCAAGCATGGCGCATTGTCTAGGGCAGTGTATTCAGGCCCGGCCACTGATCAGGGTCATGGTCACAGCCTTTGTTTGTTTTTGATGGTTTCTCGATATTCAGACCCATCCCCCCTCCAACATCTGACAGAGCCATAACCCCCCCCCCATCCTGCCAGAATAACCCAGGAGGAGACGTGGTAACATACAGTGGGGAGATTTATCAAAACTGGCTTAGGTGCCCCTAGCAACCAATCAGATTCATCCTTACGTTTTCCAAAGTAGCTCTGAATAATGAAAGGTGGAATCTGATTGGTTGCTAGGGACAACAGAGCCAGTTTTCCTTTGCATCAGTTTTAATAAATCTCCCCCATGTCTTGCAGCTCTGGAGTCGAATCTGACCAGGGTTAACATCTTTTATGTTCTCCCCAACTACTCCATGTTGCCTCCCTTCCTTCCACCATCCCAATAAAACATTCTGATAGGTTTGGCCGAACACTCCTTCAGAGGTTTCAGAAGGTGGACCTGATCGCCGGGTCATTCTCATTTCATAAAGTCATTGTCATATTGAGACAAACCCTTCAAACGGACCCTAGTATGGCATTGTCGTGAATGATTGCCATCTCTGTATTGTGCTGCGGAATATGTCGGCGCTATATAAATGACAGAAAATAAGTAATAATACAATTAACAACACACTATAAAAATGTGGGGACACAGCCCTGCATTTATGATCCCCCAGTGATATTCCCCTTTAAGGCCAGTCTGCCCAACTGGTGCCCCTCAGATGCAGCCGGCTCGTCCCATAGATTATAATAGATGGCATCATGTCTTCAAGGGCATTCATCCCTCCATTACATACTCGTGACTGAAATGCAGCCGACGCAAGGGAAAAACCTGGACGGCGGTGCCCACGGGTGCCAAAGGAACGCTCAGCTGCACGCTGCTGTCTTAAAGGGGACCGCAGATGAACATGGGTTATGGAAGGCTCCCTAACAAATCCTTCTCCAGCCATTATGTTGACTACACCAAAGCCCGTGGCGGGCGTAACTATAGAGGGTGCAGGGTCTAACTTATTAGTTTAGGCCGTTGCTTAGTAACAGTAGATGCAGCCGGCGGGTGACAACACCAGATCTCCGTGCTTTATGGCAAGTCATGGATGGATGACGGGATCTAGCGTATGATTGGGGCAAAGACGTATGCAGGGGTGCAACACCAATGAGGCCAGGTGAGGCGATCGCCTCAGGCAGCACCAGGTAGGGGCAAGAGGGGGCAGCAGATGGGCCATGAGCTGAAGGGAAGGGGTTAGGTTAAGAAATTGGCATGGGGGGGCACTGTTTCAGTTTTCACCTCAGGCAGCAGGCAGCTAGGTGCACCCCTGGCCGTACCCGTACGTGCCATAGAAGAAGCCATTATGGCTGCTATGGGGTTCTTGGAGGGAGAGAGCTGGGGCAAGGCCCCTTTGCAATAGGGCAGAGAGTACCTTTGCAGGACTCCCCTCTTAGTCAGGGTACTAGCTCTCCTTAAAGGGGTTGTCTCACTTCAGCAAATAGCGTTTATTATGTAGAGGAAGTTAATATAAAGCACTTACTAATGTATTGTGATTGTCCATATTGCCTCCTTTGCTGGCAGGATTCATTTTTCCATCACATTACACGCTGCTCGTTTCCCATGGTTACGACCACCAAACAATCCAGCAGCTGTGGTCGTGCTTGCACACTATAGGAAAAAGCACCAGCCTATGTTGGTTATGAGTTCCCACTGTCCCATCCACTAGAGATGCTGGTGCTTTTTCTTATAGTGTGCAAGCACGACCACAGCTGCTGGATTGCAGGGTGGTGGTAACTATGGGAAACAAACAGTGTATAATGCGATGGAAAAATGTATCCAGCCAGCAAAGGAAGCAATATGGACAATCACAATACATTAGTAAGTGCTTTGTATTCACTTTCTCTACATGATAAATGCCGCTGAAGTGAGACAATCCCTTTAAAGAGACCAGCCCTGTATGAAGACTTACTGGAAGTGCTCCATGGTATGGAGACTTGGTGGCAATGGTCCATGGGAAAACTATATGCAAAGAGGTACCTCCAAAGGAAATAGAACCATCTCACTAGCACCACCTTGCGGAAGTGGCTCCCTATCAAAATCCAATTTTTTAAGAAGCCTTGGGACATGACAAGGGAAAATTGACAAACTATTTGGACCAGGCTTGTTAAAAAAAAATGGATTTTGACTTCCACAAGGTGGCGCTAGCGAGATGGTTGCACAGGACGCCCCTTCAAAGAGGAACCGTGTAGTTAGCAAGGGGAGGGGAACTGGGCCAAGGGTCATGGAAAGGGATCCAGCAGACTCTTGTGGCCAAACTGGGCCCCGTCTGATTTTTACAATTGAGCCCATGTAGGCCCATAGTCCAGGGGAGCCTTGGTATTCCTACAGTTATTCTTTAAAGGAGTTCTCTGGGACCGAGAGTCCACTTTTCATATGGTCAGGCAGGGTGCACACTTCCGGTCAGGGCCGGCGCCACCTGTAAGGCGACCTAGGCAGCCGCCTAGAGCGCAATTTAGCAGGGGGCGCCGGCCCCATGCGGTTTAAAAAAAAAGCGTTGCCGCAAGTTTTTTTTTTTTTAAGTACGGCGGCTGCCGGCGAGTTCGGGTCCAGCAGAAGAGAAGGGAGCTTGCTGCTGAAATCGGAGCACTGGTGATAGGGGAGTCCCTGCACTCTGCCTGACCTTATCAAAAGGGTATTCCCAGTCTCAGAGAACCCCTTTAATTGCTGTCTAATCTTATGCAACTGAGAAGTTCTGCAACTTTCCAATAAGCTGTGGGTTTCCGTTCCTTATGTTCTGCTGAGCTCTGCTTCCTAGCAGTGAATGGAAATATTTTTACTTTGTCTCCTCACAACCAGAGGTTTTCTACAATGTGTCAATCAGGACAATCCAGCATGAGCTACACACATCGGCACCCCCCCCCATTCTGCTACAATGTATCAGTACAGGTCAAATGTATCAATCTTGGGTCCAGACTTGTAGAAATAAAGGGGTTCTGCACTTTGTTTAAACTGATGATCTATCCTCTGGATAGATCATCAGCATCTGATCGGCGGGGGTCCGACACCTGGGACCCCCGCCGATCAGCTGTTTGAGAAGGCAGCAGCGCTGCGGCCTTCTCACTGTTTACCGCCGGCCCAGTGACGTCACGACTAGTATCAACTGGCCTGGGCTGGGCTAAGCTCCATTCAAGTGAACAGAGCTTAGCCGCGCCCAGGCCAGTGATACTAGTCGTGATGTCACTGAGCCAGCGGTAAACAGTAAGAAGGCCGCGGCGCTGCTGGAGCGCCGCTGCCTTCTCAAACAGCTGATCGGCGGGGGTCCCGGGTGTCGGACCCCCGCCGATCAGATGCTGATGATCTATCCAGAGGATAGATCATCAGTTTAAACAAAGTGCAGAACCCCTTTAAGGGTACTTTCACACTAGCGTTAATATTTTCCGGTATTAAGATCCATCATAGGGTCTCAATACCGGAAAAAACGCTTCCGTTTTGTACCCATTCATTGTCAATGGGGATAAAGCGTAACTGAACAGAACGGAATGCTCCAAAATGCATTCTGTTAGGCCTCTTTTACATGGGCGAGAATTCCGCACGGGTGCAATGTGTGAGGTGCAATGCGATTTTCATGCAGCCCAATATAGAGCTTGCTGCCATTTTCACGCAACGCGTGAAAATCACCGCTCATGTACACAGCCCCATTGAAGTGAATGGGTCTGGATTCAGTGCGGGTGCAATGCGTTCACCTCACGCATTGCACCCACGTGGAATTCTCGCCCGTGTGAAAGGGGCCACCGGAGAGCAGCATGCTGCGGTTTGCTTTCCATCCTGGGATGCGGAGAAAGACGGATCCGTCATTACCCACAATGCAAGTCGATAGGGATGGATCCTTTTTCTCTGACACTATAGAAAACGGATCCGTCCCCCATTGACTTTCAATGGTGTTCATGACGGATCCATCATTGCTATGTTACACAACCGGATCCATTCATAACGGATGCAGATGGTTGTATTATCAGTAATGGAAGCGTTTTTGCCGAACCCTGACGGATCCAGCAAAAACACTAGTGTGAAAGTGGCCTTAGCTCACAGAGGTTTGTGTAGACTGGTTGCGATTGTAACAAACCTTCAGCTTTGAGATGTATTAGGTCCATAGGGGTTTTCAGCCTCAAGTTTGAACAGAAATGCACCTTGCAGCAAGCAGAGGTTTTGAAGTCTCAAAGTACTGGATAAAGTAGAGCGGACAACAGCCAAGTCTCAGGCCTCTACATGGGCCGCTACAAGTGAAGGGTGTCATGCTCTGTTATATTACAAAGCTGCCTGTGATGTCTCCGCCTGGGAGCAGTCAGCATCCCTGTAATTATGTCTTGTGCTGCAGGATCCTTCTTATGTAATCTAAACCCTGAGCAGTGAGGAGCCGTATCCGCATGTGTTACAGGGACATATAAACCCATCACATCTGCATCATCGGCACCGCAAAAGCCGATCACAGTGAGTAATTGTCCAGGAGACAAGAGGTTGTCAGTTCCCTTCCCCCACACAGGAGGAGAGAGGAACAGAGATTTTATTAAAATGCCATCCCTTATTGCAAAGAATTATGAACCTGAATTTTAGGACGTTGAGCTGGGCACTCACTATTCTGCTGGTGCAGTCACTGTGTACATACATTACTTATCCTGTACTGATCCTGAGTTACATCCTGTATTATACTCCAGAGCCGCACTCACTATTCTGCTGGTGCAGTCACTGTGTACATACATTACATTACTTATCCTGTACTGATCCTGAGTTACATCCTGTATTATACTCCAGAGCTGCACTCACTATTCTGCTGGTGCAGTCACTGTGTACATACATTACATTACTGATCCTGTACTGATCCTGAGTTACATCCTGTATTATACTCCAGAGCTGCACTCACTATTCTGCTGGTGCAGTCACTGTGTACATACATTACATTACTTATCCTGTACTGATCCTGAGTTACATCCTGTATTATACTCCAGAGCTGCACTCACTATTCTGCTGGTGCAGTCACTGTGTACATACATTACATTACTTATCCTGTACTGATCCTGAATTACATCCTGTATTATACTCCAGAGCTGCACTCACTATTCTGCTGGTGCAGTCACTGTGTACATACATTACATTACTTATCCTGTACTGATTCTGAGTTACATCCTGTATTATACTCCAGAGCTGCACTCACTATTCTGCTGGTGCAGTCACTGTGTACATACCTAACTTACCCTGTACTGATCCTGAGTTACATCCTGTATTATACTCCAGAGCTGCACTCACTATTCTGCTGGTGTAGTCACTGTGTACATACATTACATTTGTTATCCTGTACTGATCCTGAGTTACATCCTGTATTATACTCCAGAGCTGCACTCACTATTCTGCTGGTGGAGTCACTGTGTACATACATTACATTACTGATCCTGTACTGATCCTGATTTACATCCTGTATTATACTCCAGAGCTGCACTCACTATTCTGCTTGTGGAGTCATTGTGTACATACATCATATTACTTATTCTGTACTGATCCTTAGTTACATTCTGTATTATACTCCAGAGCTGCACTCACTATTCTGGCAGTTAAGTAACTGTGTACATACATTACTTATCCTGTACTGATCCTGAGTTAAATCATGTATTTTACTCTGGAGCGGCGTTCAATATTCTCCTGGTGGAGTATAATATAGGTTTTAACTCAGGATCAGTACAGGATAAGTAATGTAATGTATGTACACAGCAGATTAGCGAGTGCAGCTCTTGAGTACAGTATAATACCGAATGTAATTTAGGATCACTACAGGATAAGTAAGGTAATGTATGTACACAGTGGCTGCACCAGCAGTATAGTGAGCGCAGCTCTGGAGTATAATACAGCATGTAACTCAGGGTCAGTACAGGATAAGTAATGTAATGTATGTACATAGTGACTGCACCAGCAAAACATTGAGTTCAGCTCTGAAGTGTAATACAGGATGTAACTCAGGATCAGTGCAGGATAAGTAATGTAATGTATGTACACAGTGACTCCGCCAGCAGAATAGTGAGTGCAGCTCTGCTGCGGAATATGTCGGCGCTATATAAATGACAGAAAATAAGTAATAATACAATTAACAACACACTATAAAAATGTGGGGACACAGCCCTGCATTTATGATCCCCCAGTGATATTCCCCTTTAAGGCCAGTCTGCCCAACTGGTGCCCCTCAGATGCAGCCGGCTCGTCCCATAGATTATAATAGATGGCATCATGTCTTCAAGGGCATTCATCCCTCCATTACATACTCGTGACTGAAATGCAGCCGACGCAAGGGAAAAACCTGGACGGCGGTGCCCACGGGTGCCAAAGGAACGCTCAGCTGCACGCTGCTGTCTTAAAGGGGACCGCAGATGAACATGGGTTATGGAAGGCTCCCTAACAAATCCTTCTCCAGCCATTATGTTGACTACACCAAAGCCCGTGGGGCGTAACTATAGAGGGTGCAGGGTCTAACTTATTAGTTTAGGCCGTTGCTTAGTAACAGTAGATGCAGCCGGCGGGTGACAACACCAGATCTCCGTGCTTTATGGCAAGTCATGGATGGATGACGGGATCTAGTGTATGATTGGGGCAAAGACGGACGCAGGGGTGCAACACCAATGAGGCCAGGTGAGGCGATCGCCTCAGGCAGCACCAGGTAGGGGCAAGAGGGGGGCAGCAGATGGGCCATGAGCTGAAGGGAAGGGGTTAGGTTAAGAAATTGGCATGGGGGGGGGGCACTGTTTCAGTTTTCACCTCAGGCAGCAGGCAGCTAGGTGCACCCCTGGCCGTACCCGTACGTGCCATAGAAGAAGCCATTATGGCTGCTATGGGGTTCTTGGAGGGAGAGAGCTGGGGCAAGGCCCCTTTGCAATAGGGCAGAGAGTACCTTTGCAGGACTCCCCTCTTAGTCAGGGTACTAGCTCTCCTTAAAGGGGTTGTCTCACTTCAGCAAATAGCGTTTATTATGTAGAGGAAGTTAATATAAAGCACTTACTAATGTATTGTGATTGTCCATATTGCCTCCTTTGCTGGCAGGATTCATTTTTCCATCACATTACACGCTGCTCGTTTCCCATGGTTACGACCACCAAACAATCCAGCAGCTGTGGTCGTGCTTGCACACTATAGGAAAAAGCACCAGCCTATGTTGGTTATGAGTTCCCACTGTCCCATCCACTAGAGATGCTGGTGCTTTTTCTTATAGTGCGCAAGCACGACCATCACTGCTGGATTGCAGGGTGGTGGTAACTATGGGAAACAAACAGTGTATAATGCGATGGAAAAATGAATCCAGCCAGCAAAGGAAGCAATATGGACAATCACAATACATTACTAAGTGCTTTGTATTCACTTTCTCTACATGATAAATGCCGCTGAAGTGAGACAATCCCTTTAAAGAGACCAGCCCTGTATGAAGACTTACTGGAAGTGCTCCATGGTATGAAGACTTGTTGGCAATGGTCCATGGGAAAACTATATGCAAAGAGGTACCTCCAAAGGAAA
Source organism: Bufo gargarizans (assembly GCF_014858855.1). Lineage (NCBI taxonomy): Eukaryota > Metazoa > Chordata > Amphibia > Anura > Bufonidae > Bufo > Bufo gargarizans. The sequence continues at coordinate 177,612,780 of NC_058087.1, read as the reverse complement.
AAAAAAACATCTCACTAGCGCCACCTTGTGGAAGTGGCTCCCTATCAAAATCCAATTTTTTAAGAAGCCTTGGGACATGACAAGGGAAAATGGACAAACTATGTGGACCAGGCTTGTTAAAAAATTTGGATTTTGACTTCCACAAGGTGGCGCTAGCGAGATGGTTGCACAGGACGCCCCTTCAAAGAGGAACCGTGTAGTTAGCAAGGGGAGGGGAACTGGGCCAAGGGTCATGGAAAGGGATCCAGCAGATTCTTGTGGCCAAACTGGGCCCCGTCTGATTTTTACAATTGAGCCCAGTTAGGGCCATAGTCCAGGGGAGCCTTGGTATTCCTACAGTTATTCTTTAAAGGAGTTCTCTGGGACCGAGAGTCCACTTTTCATATGGTCAGGCAGGGTGCACACTTCCGGTCAGGGCCGGCGCCACCTGTAAGGCGACCTAGGCAGCCGCCTAGAGCGCAATTTAGCAGGGGGCGCCGGCCCCATGCGGTTTACAAAAAAAGCGTTGCCGCAAGTTTTTTTTTTTTTAAGTACGGCGGCTGCCAGCGAGTTCCGGTCCAGCAGAAGAGAAGGGAGCTTGCTGCTGAAATCGGAGCACTGGTGATAGGTGAGTCCCTGCACCCTGCCTGACCTTATCAAAAGGGTATTCCCAGTCTCAGAGAACCCCTTTAATTGCTGTCTAATCTTATGCAACTGAGAAGTTCTGCAACTTTCCAATAAGCTGTGGGTTTCTGTTCCTTATGTTCTGCTGAGCTCTGCTTCCTAGCAGTGAATGGAAATATTTTTACTTTGTCTCCTCACAACCAGAGGTTTTCTACAATGTGTCAATCAGGACAATCCAGCATGAGCTACACACATCGGCACCCCCCCCCCATTCTGCTACAATGTATCAGTACAGGTCAAATGTATCAATCTTGGGTCTGCACTTTGTTTAAACTGATGATCTATCCTCTGGATAGATCATCAGCATCTGATCGGCGGGGGTCCGACACCTGGGACCCCCGCCGATCAGCTGTTTGAGAAGGCAGCAGCGCTGCGGCCTTCTCACTGTTTACCGCCGGCCCAGTGACGTCACGACTAGTATCAACTGGCCTGGGCTGGGCTAAGCTCCATTCAAGTGAACAGAGCTTAGCCGCGCCCAGGCCAGTGATACTAGTCGTGATGTCACTGAGCCAGCGGTAAACAGTAAGAAGGCCGCGGCGCTGCTGGAGCGCCGCTGCCTTCTCAAACAGCTGATCGGCGGGGGTCCCGGGTGTCGGACGCCCGCCGATCAGATGCTGATGATCTATCCAGAGGATAGATCATCAGTTTAAACAAAGTGCAGAACCCCTTTAAGGCTACTTTGACACTAGCGTTAATATTTTCCGGTATTAAGATCCATCATAGGGTCTCAATACCGGAAAAAACGCTTCTGTTTTGTACCCATTCATTGTCAATGGGGATAAAGCGTAACTGAACAGAACGGAATGCTCCAAAATGCATTCTGTTAGGCCTCTTTTACATGGGCGAGAATTCCGCACGGGTGCAATGTGTGAGGTGCAATGCGATTTTCATGCAGCCCAATATAGAGCTTGCTGCCATTTTCACGCAACGCACAAGTGATGCGTGAAAATCACCGCTCATGTACACAGCCCCATTGAAGTGAATGGGTCTGGATTCAGTGCGGGTGCAATGCGTTCACCTCACGCATTGCACCCACGTGGAATTCTCGCCCGTGTGAAAGGGGCCACCGGAGAGCAGCATGCTGCGGTTTGCTTTCCATCCTGGGATGCGGAGAAAGACGGATCCGTCATTACCCACAATGCAAGTCGATAGGGATGGATCCTTTTTCTCTGACACTATAGAAAACGGATCCGTCCCCCATTGACTTTCAATGGTGTTCATGACGGATCCATCATTGCTATGTTACACAACCGGATCCATTCATAATGGATGCAGATGGTTGTATTATCAGTAATGGAAGCGTTTTTGCCGAACCCTGACGGATCCAGCAAAAACACTAGTGTGAAAGTGGCCTTAGCTCACAGAGGTTTGTGTAGACTGGTTGCGATTGTAACAAACCTTCAGCTTTGAGATGTATTAGGTCCATAGGGGTTTTCAGCCTCAAGTTTGAACAGAAATGCACCTTGCAGCAAGCAGAGGTTTTGAAGTCTCAAAGTACTGGATAAAGTAGAGCGGACAACAGCCAAGTCTCAGGCCTCTACATGGGCCGCTACAAGTGAAGGGTGTCATGCTCTGTTATATTACAAAGCTGCCTGTGATGTCTCCGCCTGGGAGCAGTCAGCATCCCTGTAATTATGTCTTGTGCTGCAGGATCCTTCTTATGTAATCTAAACCCTGAGCAGTGAGGAGCCGTATCCGCATGTGTTACAGGGACATATAAACCCATCACATCTGCATCATCGGCACCGCAAAAGCCGATCACGGTGAGTAATTGTCCAGGAGACAAGAGGTTGTCAGTTCCCTTCCCCCACACAGGAGGAGAGAGGAACAGAGATTTTATTAAAATGCCATCCCTTATTGCAAAGAATTATGAACCTGAATTTTAGGACGTTGAGCTGGGCACTCACTATTCTGCTGGTGCAGTCACTGTGTACATACATTACTTATCCTGTACTGATCCTGAGTTACATCCTGTATTATACTCCAGAGCCGCACTCACTATTCTGCTGGTGCAGTCACTGTGTGCATACATTACATTTCTTATCCTGTACTGATCCTGAGTTACATCCTGTATTATACTCCAGAGCTGCACTCACTATTCTGCTGGTGCAGTCACTGTGTACATACATTACATTACTTATCCTGTACTGATCCTGAGTTACATCCTGTATTATACTCCAGAGCTGCACTCACTATTCTGCTGGTGCAGTCACTGTGTACATCCATTACATTACTTATCCTGTACTGATCCTGAGTTACATCCTGTATTATACTCCAGAGCCGCACTCACTATTCTGCTGGTGGAGTCACTGTGTGCATACATTACATTACTTATCCTGTACTGATCCTGAGTTACATCCTGTATTATACTCCAGAGCTGCACTCACTATTCTGCTGGTGCAGTCACTGTGTGCATACATTACATTACTTATCCTGTACTGATCCTGAGTTACATCCTGTATTATACTCCAGAGCTGCACTCACTATTCTGCTGGTGCAGTCACTGTGTGCATACATTACATTACTTATCCTGTACTGATCCTGAGTTACATCCTGTATTATACTCCAGAGCTGCACTCACTATTCTGCTGGTGCAGTCACTGTGTGCATACATTACATTACTTATCCTGTACTGATCCTGAGTTACATCCTGTATTATACTCCAGAGCTGCACTCACTATTCTGCTGGTGCAGTCACTGTGTACATACATTACATTACTTATCCTGTACTGATCCTGAGTTACATCCTGTATTATACTCCAGAGCTGCACTCACTATTCTGCTGGTGCAGTCACTGTGTACATACATTACTTATCCTGTACTGATCCTGAGTTACATCCTGTATTATACTCCAGAGCTGCGCTCACTATTCTGCTGGTGCAGTCACTGTGTACATACATTACTTATCCTGTACTGATCCTGAGTTACATCCTGTATTATACTCCAGAGCTGCACTCACTATTCTGCTTGTGGAGTCATTGTGTACATACATTATATTACTTATTCTGTACTGATCCTTAGTTACATTCTGTATTATACTCCAGAGCTGCACTCACTATTCTTCTGGTGGATTCCCTGTGTACATACATTACTTATCCTGTACTGATCCTGAGTTACATCCTGTCTTATTCTCTAGAGCTGCACTCACTATTCTGGCGGTTAAGTCACTGTGTACACAAATTACCTTACTTATCCTGTACTGATCCTGAGTTAAATCATGTATTTTACTCTAGAGCGGCGCTCAATATTCTCCTGGTGGAGTATAATATAGGATTTAACTCAGGATCAGTACAGGATAAGTAATGTAATGTATGTACACAGCAGATTAGCGAGTGCAGCTCTTGAGTACAGTATAATACCGAATGTGATTTAGGATCACTACAGGATAAGTAAGATAATGTATGTACACAGTGGCTGCACCAGCAGAATAGTGAGCGCAGCTCTGGAGTATAATACAGCATGTAACTCAGGATCAGTACAGGATAAGTAATGTAATGTATGTACATAGTGACTGCACCAGCAGAATAGTGAGTGCAGCTCTGGAGTATAATACAGGATGTAACTCAGGATCAGTACAGGATAAGTAATGTATGTACACAGTGACTCCACCAGCAGAATAGTGAGTGCAGCTCTGGAGTATAATACAGGATGTAACTCAGGATAAGTAATGTATGTACACAATGACTGCACCAGCAGAATAGTGAGTGCAGCTCTGGAGTATAATACAGGATGTAACTCAGGGTCAGTACAAGATAAGTAATGTAATGTATGTACACAGTGACTGCACCAGCAGAATAGTGAGTGCAGCTCTGCAGTATAATACAGGATGTAACTCAGGATCAGTACATGATAAGTAATGTAATGTATGTACACAGTGACTGCACCAGCAGAATACTGAGTGCAGCTCTGGAGTATAATACAGGATGTAACTCAGGGTCAGTTCAAGATATGTAATGTAATGTAACCTCCAGCAGAATAGTGAGTGCAGCTCTGGAGTATAATACAGGATGCGATTTAGGATCAGTACAGGATCAGTAATGCATATACACATTTCCTCACATGGTATTTAGTGTATCTGCCATGCACAGTCTCTCTCCATGTATGGTCAACCCTAAAACCATTTATGACTGTTCTGAGGGCTTGACCATCCCCCCAGTGGGTGGTTTGAGGATTCCATCTCAGTGTTATCAGCTCCGTCCTTCCTACAATGTAGGATGTGAGTTATCTCTGTGTCCCGCAGCGCAGCGCAGATACCCAGCAACGCTGCGTATTTATGTGTGATGTCTATGGAGTCCTTTCATGCTAAGAAACGCACAGTCCTGACTAATCCCACCGAGATTAACAGACAATATCATAGAAAACTCCACGGCGCGGCGCGGTGTTTCTATAGTGCGTAGACTAGCAACCGTACACGTCATGCAACCTGCAAAACTTTCTATTATGAAGTACAGGTGATTCGTACCTGGGACTGAGTCAGGCAATTGATGAAAGAATACTTAAAGTGGCAGTGCACCTATATGAACAGTGCCTGCAGGGGGCGCTTTCCCTGCTGATCACATAGAGTCTAGCTACGGTCATACAGACATCGGGGGCCATGTGTAAGGCTACTTTCACACCAGCGTTTTTGCTCGATCCGTCATGGATCAGCAAAAACGCTTCCGTTACTGATAATACAACCGCCTGCATCCGTTATAAACGGATCCGGTTGTATTATCTTTAACATAGCCAAGACGGATCCGTCACTAAAACCACTGTAAGTCAATGGGGGACGGATCCGATTTCTTTTGTGATCCGTCACCATTGACTTACATTGTGAGACATGACGGATCCGTCTTGATCAGTATCCCATGACGCACACAAAAACGCTGCTTGCAGCGCTTTTGTGTGCGTCATGGGAACGCAATGAAACGGAATAGTATTCTGGTGATTCCGTTCCCTTCAGTTCTGTTTTATCCCCATTGACAATGAAAGGGGACAAAACTGAATCGTTTTCCCCCCGCAAGGGAGAGCGCAAGTGTGAAAGTAGCCTAACAAAAATGGGGTTGTCAAAATCGGACAACCCTTGGACAAACGGTGCGCAGTGTGTTAACAGTACTGAAGCCCCCAGGAAGGCAGGGTGTGCGGTGCTTGTAAAATTTTCAGTCTTAGGGCTCATGCACACGAACGTATTTTATTTCCGTTCCGGTTTTTTTGCGGACCGTATGCGGAACCATTCACTTCAATGGGTCCACAACAAAAAAAAAACGGAAGTTACTCCGTGTGCAGTCCGTTTCCGTATTTCCGTTCCACAAAAATATAGAACATGTCATATTATTGTCCGCATTACGGACAAGGATAGTACTGTTCTATTAGGGGCCAGCTGTCCGTTCCGCAAAATACGGAATGCACACGGATTTCACCGGTTTTGTGGTTTTTTGGGGCGGATCCGTTTTTTGCGGACCGAAAAATACATACGGTTGTGTGCAAGAGGCCTTAGACACACCCTTTTCACCAAATCACACACCCTTTTTGGGACACAGCCTTTTATGTGCCCTGACACCACCCCTTACTGTGTATCTGGCCGCCGGATAACGCAGCCCTGGTATCATATACAACTAGGGGAGATTTGCCAACTCTTCCCGCAGTCTAGGAGGTCTACCCTTAATTCAGGAGAGTCGGCAAGCAGCCAATCAGAGTGCAGGCCCATTATGCTTCCCCTTACCATAGGACGCAGTTCAGTATAGAAAAATATGTATGGAAGCAATCAACAAGCTGCTGTTGATGGATCCTATTGTGTTTTTTTCCTTCTAATTCTATGCATCACCAGGCGTCACTACACTATGATGATATATCTATAGGAAAGGAGATTGTGTCTCATCTCTGGGGCCCCCATCAATCACGAGAAAAGGTCCCCGTCTTCTCCATTTCTCCTCACTGCACAACCTCTAGCTTTGTTCGTCTTATGGGCTTTCAATAGAGCGGTAACATGCATGCTCAACCCCCACTCTATTAAAACTTCTCCTTACCGTAATCAGCAGTGTGGCCCCCAGTGATAACCCACCTATGGATATGTGTTAAATGTCAATTTCGCATACATCACCTTTAAAGGGCATCTGTCAGCAGTTTTGTACCTATGACACTGGCTGAGTTGTTTCATGTGCACTTGGCAGCTGAAGGCATCTGTGTTGGTCCCATGTTCTTATGTGTCCGCATTACTGAGAAAAATGATGTTTTAATATATGCAAATAAGCCTCTAGGAGCAACGGGGGCGTTACCATTACACCTAGAGGCTCTGCTGTCTCTGCAATTGCCGCGCCCTCTGCACTTTGATTGACAGGGCCAGGCAGTGTAAACATCACCACACCTAGTCCTGTCGATCAAAGTGCAGAGGGCCCTGTAGTTGCAGAGAGAGCAGAGCCTCTAGGTGTAACGGTAATGCCCCCGTTGCTCCTAGAGGCTCATTTGCATATATTAAAACATCCTTTTTCTCAGCAATGCGGGCACATATGGACATGGGACCAACACAGACGCCTTCAGATGCAAAGCGCATATGCAACAGGTCAGCCAGTGTCATAGGTACAAAACTGCTGACAGATGCCCTTTAAGAATAGCTAATAGGGATTGCTATTTATGCAATTTTCTAACCCTTCTTGAAGAGTAGCTTCAAGGATGAAGGATCACTTTAATGTAATGGTTCATCTGTGAAGCTTTTGAGGTTTAGTATCCTTTAATGGTGTTTTAGACATTCCGACATCTTTAAAGATTTATGTATGACAGATGACTTTTTTTCTGGGAAAAACTTTGTTCCATGGCGATCCATCATGGAGCTAGAAAGTCTGTGTTGTGTCCAAAGAACAGAAAATTGAAATAAACTCTGACTGCATGGCCTCCGTCGTCATAGACGGAAAAATATACCGTAAGTCCCTGCATTGAGCACCATCCCGCTTTTAGCATCATACAGGAAATACCCAAATAACAGTGCCATATGTTCGCCAAATTGCACTTCCATACAGTTTCTAAATAACTGCAATACAATGCTGTCACCTCATACTGCAATAACATTATACTGTATAGTGCCAGAATGCCAGGTCTTGAACTTACCGCCATGCAGTGCTCAAATAATACAACATATAGTGTCCAAATAAAAGCTCTGTACATAACCTAATATTAACTGTAAATGTTACCGCTAACCAATTAAGGCTACTTTCACACTCGCGTTTTGTGCGGATCCGTTTGTATTATTCATTTTAAAAAAAGTCTAAGTCAAAACGGATCCGTCCTGACTTACATTGAAAGTCAATGGGGGACGGATCCGTTTTCAATTGCACGATATTGTGTCAGTGAAAAACGGATCCGTCACCATTGACTTACATTGTAAGTCAGGAGGGATCCGTTTGACTCCGCACGGTCAGACGGTCGCCAAAACGCTGCAAGCTGCGTTTTAGTGACCGTCTAAAAAACGCAACGGAGACCAAACGCAGCCAAATTGATGCATTCTGAACGTCTCCTTATCCATTCAGAATGTATTGGGGCTGAAATGATCGGTTTTGGGCCGCTTGTGAGACGCCACTGTGAAAGTAGCCTAAGGCCTATTGCACACAACCGCATGGCTTTTTCAGTGTTTTGCAGTCCACAAAAAAAGGATCCGTAAAAAATACGTGTGCATTCAGTTTTTTGCGGAACTGAACATCTGGCCCCTAATAGAACAGTACTATCCTTGTCCGTTATGCGGTCAATAATAGGACATGTTCTATCTTTGAACGAAACGGAAAAACAAAAAAAAAGTAAACGGAATGCATACGGAGTACATTCCCTTTTTTTTTGCGGACCCATTGAAATGAATGGTTTTGTATTTGGACCGTATACGGAACGCAAAAAATGGAATGTAAACGGAAATGAGGCCTAATATTAAGATTTGTGATGGTCACATTTGTCAGGCTATCGGGCAATGTTACGGATGCGTCCCGGGTGCATTTCGGGAAACCCGCGTGAGTGCACATGCAATTTCAGTCAGTTTTGACTGCGATTGCGTTGCGTTGTTCAGTTTTTTCCGCGCGAGTGCAATGCATTTTGCGCGCGCGTGATAAAAAACTGAATGTGGTACCCAGACCCGAACTTCTTCCCTAAAGTTCGGGTTTGGGTTCGGTGTTGTGTAGATTTTATTATTTTCCCTTATAACAGTGTTATAAGGGAAAATAATACAGGGAATACACTTTAATGGTGTCCGGGGTTGCTTTCATCCCTATCATCTCCTAGCAACCATGCCTGAAAATCACACCGCATCCGCCCTTGCTCGCGGATGCTATGCGATTTTCACGCACCCCATTCATTTCTATGGGGCCTGCGTTGTGTGAAAAACGCTGAATATAGAACATGCTGCGATTTTTACGCAACGCTCATCTGCACAGCCCCATTGAAATGAATGGGTCCGGATTCAGTGCGGGTGCAATGCGTTCACCTCACGCATTGCACCCGCGCCGAATTCTTGCCCGCGTGAAAGGGGCCTGAAGGTGCCCATACTCCTAAAGTGGATCCAAGTGATTGGGGGGGGGGGGGGTGATTCTCCCCCAACAGGTGATGTTGATGGTAAAAAGGAGCGGGCATGTTGATTTCAACATGCCTTATCCTTTGTTCTCCTGGGAGATAAGCCACTGCCAAAGGTGTCTTTTCCTTCTCTCTCTTGAGAACAAAGGAATGCTCAAAAGAGCCGAGCATGCATGTGTATGAGGGAATCAACCAGGTTCAGCATGCATGTGTATGGGGGAATCAACCAGGTTGAGCATGCATGTGTATGGGGGAATCAACCAGGTTGAGCATGCATGTCTATGGGGGAATCAACCAGGTTGAGCATGCATGTCTATGGGGGAATCAACCAGGTTGAGCATGCATGTCTATGGGGGAATCAACCAGGTTGAGCATGCATGTGTATGGGGGAATCAACCAGGTTGAGAATGCATGTCTATGGGGGAATCAACCAGGTTGAGCATGCATGTATATGGGGGAATCAACCAGGTTGAGCATGCATGTCTATGGGAGAATCAACCAGGTTGAGCATGCATGTCTATAAATCTTTTCCCCAAAAATATATATCAATCTGCTCAGCTCCTCCTGCTCTATAACCTGCTTCCTACAGATTACACTGCATTTTCATGGCGGCAGGTTCCCTTTAAGTCATAATGGCATGCATTTAGGGCTACAGGGGTAGGTCAAGAGCCAAGAGACCAATATCCACGGTCCCCGATCACCCTTGATATTTAAAGGGGAAATGCCCTTTTTAAACTCATTTATGGATATATTATGTAATCATATATTATGCTATTGAGAAGATATAGCCTATAAGATCTCCTGGCTGTCCCCGTGTGGTATACACGCCGCGACATATACCACGTCATATCTGCATTTAATGCGTTCTGTCAGCTGAGCATTCGCTGGATAGATGGAGGTGACAGCTGGGAGCAGGCGAGGGCCTTGTGTCACTGAGACCTGTTGGTGTGAAAGGAACACTTGTGTCTTCATGTATATTTCACAAAGCTTAAGCATTCAGCAGATACACGAGTAACGAGGAGGGAGGGGATGGCAGGGAGCCAAGGAGAAGCGGGCGAGAGGGAGAGAGACGGCGAAAAGCAGAGGGACGAGGCAGGAGGAAGGGGGGAAAGGAGCAGGCGAGGAACGAGAGGAGGACAGATCAGTTCTTTGGAGAAAGTGAGGGACTAAGGGCATCTGTCAGCAGTTTTGTACCTATGACACCGGCTGACCTGTTACATGTGCACTTGGCAGCGGAAGGCATCTGTGTTGGTCCCATGTTCATATGTGCCCGCATTGCTGAGAAAAATGATGTTTTACTATATGCAAATGAGCCTCTAGGAGCAACGGGGGCGTTGTCATTACACCTAGAGGCTCTGCTCTCTCTGCAACTGCTGCACCCTCTGCACTTTGATTGACAGGACCGCCCTTGAGGAACCAGCTGTGCTGGGTGGTAACCTAGAGCAGCTATGGACATCAAGCCAAGGGAACGTATGTGGGTGGGTTGCGGATTGTTCTGTGCCCGGTGCCCATGCAGGGTGCCCCATGTCAATTTTTCTCCAGTCCCTTTAGTTCATTCTTTTGTCCATATGACATGTGCTTAGGGAACACAGAGACACCCCGCCGTACAACATTAGACCTAAGGAACAAAGGATCATAGAGTGTAAGCTCCGCAGACCAGCGCTCCACGAGAAGAGTTCTGCCTCTGCCAGTTTAGTCTGGACTTGCCTACTGAGTCGTCTTTGATTAGCGACCCAGCTGCCAGTGTCAGGCCTGGAGCCAAAACACACAGGCAGGAAAGCCGCAGAAATGGGTGTGTGAAGGGCAGCGGGGGAGGCATGCCATACACCGGGCACACTCATTTATTCTGCATAGCTCCACAAGCCACATCTGATAGATTGCAGACCAGACAGCATTCTCACATGTGGGGGCGACCGCTGGGCTCCCTGACTCCCTATAAACATGCACATTTGGTTCAAGCAGGAGAATATGTTATTACAATAAGGGAGAGGAGATAAGGGGCTGCCAGACTTCTATCTCTCAGGATAACAAAGTAGCGGGTAGGCTAAACTCTGACTTGTCTAACCATCATTCCCTCCCCCATGATATCAAGAAGCAGACAGGCTGTCCCCATACTAGGGCTGCAGCTAACGATTATTTAAGTAATCGATTAGTTGTCAATAATTTCATCGATTAATTGGGGAAAAAACACCAAAATGACAAAAAAGGTTAATATGATTTTACTTGAAAAATGATGTTTAAAGGCCATATTAAAACAAATTGTGGATGACACTGTTATGGGGGATCTGTGGATGACGCTGTTATGGGGGGATCTGTGGATGGCGCTGTTATGGGGGGATCTGTGGATGGCGCTGTTATGGGGGGATCTGTGGATGGCGCTGTTATGGGGGGATCTGTGGATGGCGCTGTTATGGGGGGATCTGTGGATGGCGCTGGTATGGGGGGATCTGTGGATGGCGCTGGTATGGGGGGATCTGTGGATGGCGCTGTTATGGGGGGATCTGTGGATGACACGGTTATGGGGGATCTGTGGATGACACTGTTATGGAAGATCTGTGGATGACACTGTTATGGGGGATCTTTGGATGGCGCTGTTATGGGGGATCTGTGGATGACACTGTTAGGGGGGGATCTGTGGATGACACTGTTATGGGGGATCTGTGGATGACACTGTTATGGGGGATCTGTGGATGGCGCTGTTATGGGGGATCTGTGGATGACACTGTTATGGGGGGAATCTGTGGATGGCACTGTTATGGGGGATCTGTGGATGGCACTGTTATGGGGGATCTGTGAATGACACTGCTATGGGGGCTCTGTGGATGGCACTGTTATGGGGGATCTGTGGATGGCACTGTTATGGGGGATATGTGGATGGCACTGTTATGGGGGATCTGTGGATGGCACTGTTATGGGGGATATGTGGATGGCACTGCTATGGGGGCTCTGTGGATGGCACTGTTATGGGGGATCTGTGGATGGTGCTGTTATGGGGGGTATCTGTGGATGGCACTGTTATGGGGGATCTGTGGATGACCATGCTATGGGGGGATCTATGGATGACACTATATAGCATCTTATGCTATATGTGTCATCCACAGATCCCCCCCATAACAGCGCCATCCACAGATCCCCCCATAACAGTGTCAGCCACAGATCCCCCATAACAGTGCCATCCACAGATCCCCCATAACAGCGCCATCCACAGATCCCCCATAACAGTGCCATCCACAGATCCCCCATAACAGCGCCATCCACAGATCCCCCATAACAGCGCCATCCACAGATCCCCATAACAGTGTCATCCACAGATCCCCTATAACAGTGCCATCCACAGATCCCCCATAACAGTGCCATCCACAGATCCCCCATAACAGTGCCATCCACAGATCCCCCATAACAGCGCCATCCACAGATCCCCCATAACAGCGCCATCCACAGATCCCCCATAACAGCGCCATCCACAGATCCCCCATAACAGTGCCATCCACAGATCCCCCATAACAGCGCCATCCACAGATCCCCCATAACAGCGCCATCCACAGATCCCCCATAACAGTGCCATCCACAGATCCCCATAACAGTGCCATCCACAGATCCCCCATAACAGTGCCATCCACAGATTCCCCATAACAGTGCCATCCACAGATCCCCCTCCCCATAACAGCCCCGGCCCGGCAGTAACTTTTACTTTAAAATTAAATCAGGTTCATCGCATCTTTATTACCTTACAATGAAGCTCCAGTAACAGGCAGAGCGGGCGGCGGCGTAACGTCACTTACTCACGTGACGCGCCTGCTCCCACTATATGAATGAAGCAGGCGGAGCTTACGCGCCACGTGAGTAAGTGACGTTACGCCGCCGCCCGCTCTGCCTGTTACTGGAGCTTCATTGTAAGGTAATAAAGATGCGCTGATTTAAAGTTAAAGTAAACCGCCCGCTCCCGCCCGCATAGAAACGAATCGGCCAATTATTCGATAACGGGATTCGTCGACAACAAATCCCGTTATCGAATATTGTCGACAACTTCGATTAATCATTGCAGCCCTACCCCATACCACTGTGTCCACCGATATAAAGGGGCAGCCAGGTTGTCCCCATATGACTGTGTCCACCGAAATATCAAGGGACAGACAGGCTCCTTTACACCTATCAAAGGAAACAGCAAGGGGGATAAATGGTCATTACTGTGATCATTCATCCCCCATACTTTTTACATCGTGTTGGCAGCTCATACCCTGTTTATGTGAAACGTGCTGCCGACCATTGAGCATTTTCATGCCAAATGAGTGATCCAATCAGCTGATAAATAAGCTTTTACATGGGCCAATTACCAGGAACAAGAATTCGGACAAACGTTGGCTCCTAATAATTGGCCTAAATAATCTGCTAGTATTAAAGGGCCCTAAATAGTACTGCCACACAATGTCCATCCTACAGTACTCATATAATACCACCATGCTGTGACCAAACACCAGCTCTATAAATACATCATCTAATAGCAGTGCTATTGGCGCCAGGTCATCTAAGAAGCCTAGTGCATGCTAATGCTTACCACATGTGCCCGGGGGTTAGGGAGGGAGTAAATTGCCTTCAATATCATAAACATTCTGCATCGCTATCTATATTGTAACATGATTATTGGCTGAATGGGTACATTTTAGAGCTGTCTTGCAGCAAATAAAAACATTAAAACCATGGAAACCATCAGAATGTTGCTGTCAATGGATCCACTTCCCTTTTATTTAGTCATATGGCTGCACATACAGTGCTATAGACCGTTGAGCGCCTTTGGGGGTAGAGACTGAATAGGTTAAGTGCCATGGGGTATAAATATAATTACTATGGGTAACACGGGTTTAAAACTGCACACGGGTCTATGGATCTGTGTGCAGAATGCACGGTGTATTTTTATTTTTTTACCTTTTTACTAAATACCTTCACTGCAGAATAAATGAATCAATACTGATAAATAATTTATCATTGGCTTTTAATCGTTTTACTGCCAGATGGGGAGATACAGAAAAAGGAAATAAAAACCGTAGCCCTGCGGCAGGAAATCTACAAAAAAAAAACTCTGCATGAAAGCTTTCAGCCTGAAGCTGTTCCGTGACCGGCCGAGGGAGCGGGCCGCGTGTGTGAGGTCAGGTGGCTGCTTGACAGAGGTGACACTGCAGACCTTGGCCACCGAACAAGACGCAGAGTCTTCCCAGTCACGCTTACCACGCTTTTTTTTTTTTATAGTGACGGATGGATTTTCTTTTGGCAGAAGAGAAGACGTGGGACCAGGATGAAGACAGATGAAAGGGTCATTTATACATCGGGGTTTATCATATGAGCGATTAGCGGGGCTTATGACATTTTTACGACATATAACACCCATTCTACGTACTTACATGCACATATATATATATATAGGATAGGGCCACCAATCTGCCAGGTGCCTTTTATAATACTGCCGTCTTGTTATAAGGCAGGCGTGGCCCCTTCTTGAGGCACTAAGCCTGGGCTCACATCACGTAAAAAATGTATACGTTAAACGGATGCCTCAGACTTATGCCATACAGTGGCGTCCGTTCACCATAGAGTTCCATTGTAAAAAAAAAACGTATACGTTTGCAAGATACAAGAACGTGGTGTGCTGCGTTTTTGTATCCTTTTTTTTCTAATGTATTCCTCAAACGGAGGCATAAAACGTGATGTGAACCCTCCCCAAGGCCCAAGGGTGACTTTTACTTCCGCATCCCTTATAGCAAAACCCATTACACGCAAACCAATTTAGTGTCTGTTTACCATATGTGGCAGGAAATCCCAGTGCATAGGTTAAACAGACCCTTAGGATCTATTCACACAACAGTAAAAAAAAAGGGCTTTTAAAAAACAGAAAAACTGTCCTTTTTTAACAACTGTTTTTTCATGGATGCCTTTCTGAAAAACGCCCATTCAAAATGGCCAACTTTAATTGTCGGAAAAAATGGGACATGTCCTAAAAAAACGGAGGTGTGAATAGAGCCATAGGTCATTGTGCTGAAAACGGCCGTCACGCGTCCGTTTTTCATTTTCATGTGAATATATCCTTAACCCCTTAAGAACTCAGCCCTATTCACCTTAAGGACTTGGCCATTTTTTGCAAATCTGACCAGTGTCACTTTAAGTGCTGACAACTTTAAAACGCTTTGACTTATCCAGGCCATTCTGAGATTGTTTTTTCGTCACATATTGTACTTCATGACACTGGTAAAATGAAGTAAAAAAAAATTCATTTTTATTTATAAAAAATACCAAATTTACCCAATTTTTTTTAAAAATGGCAAATTTCCAAGTATCAATTTCTCTACTTCTATAATACATAGTAATACCTCCAAAAATAGTTATTACTTTACATTCCCCATATGTTTACTTCATGTTTGGATCATTTTGGGAATGATATTCTATTTTTTGGGGATGTTACAAGGCTTAGAAGTTTAGAAGCAAATCTTGAAATTTTCTGACATTTTCAAAAACCCAATTTTTAGGGACCAGTTCAGGTCTGAAGTCACTTTGCGAGGCTTACATAATAGAAACCACCCAAAAATGACCCCATTCTAGAAACTACACCCCTAAAGGTATTCAAAACTTATTTTACAAATGTCGTTAACCCTTTAGGTGTTCCACAAGAATTAATGGAAAATAGAGATACAATTTCAAAATTTCACTTTTTTGGCAGATTTTCCATTTTAATAATTTCTTTCCAGTTACAAAAAAGGGTTAACAGTCAAACCAAACTCAATATTTATGGCCCTGATTCTGTAGTTTACAGAAACACCCCATATGTGGTCGTAAACCGCTGTACGGGCACACGGCAGGGCGCTGAAGAAAAGGAATGCCATATGGTTTTTGGAAGGCAGGTTTTGCTAGACTGTTTTTTTTTTTACACAATGTCCCATTTGAAGCCCCCTGTTGCACCCCTAGAGTAGAAACTCCATAAAAGTGACCCCCATCTAAGAAACTACACCCCTCAAGGTATTCAAAACAGATTTTACAAATGTTGTTAACGCTTTAGGTGTTCCACAAGAATTATTGGCAAATGGAAATAAAATTTCAGAATTTCAATTTTTGGGCAAATTTTCCATTTTAATCAATTTTTCCCAGTAACAAAGCAAGGGTTAACAGCCAAACAAAACTCAATATTTATGGCCCTGATTCTGTAGTTTACAAAAACACCCCATATGTGGTCGTAAACTGCTGTACGGGCACACGGCATGGCGCAGAAGGAAAGGAATGCCATACGATTTTTGGAAGGCAGATTTTGCTGGACTTTTTTTTTGACACCATGTCCCATTTGAAGCCCCCCTGATGCACCCCTAGAGTAGAAACTCCAAAAAAGTGACACCATTTTAGAAACTACGGGATAGGGTGGCAGTTTTGTTGGTACTAGTTTAGGGTACATATGATTTTTGGTTGCTCTATATTACAACATTGATCTGACAGGTTAGATCATGTGATATTTTTATAGACCAGGTTGTCACGGATGCGGCGATACCTTATATGCATACTTTTTTTTATTTACGTAAGTTTTACACAATGATTTCATTTTTGAAACAAAAAAAAATCATGTTTTAGTGTTTCCATAGTCTGAGAGACATAATTTTTTTCAGTTTTTGGGCGATTACCTTGGGTAGAGTATGATTTTTGCGGGATGAGATGACGGTTCGATTGGCACTATTTTGGGGTACATATGACTTTTTGATCGCTTGCTATTACACTTTTTGTGATGTAAGGTGACAAAAAATGGTTCATCACACTTTTAGCACAGTTTTTATTTTTTATTTTTTACAGTGAGTTTATCTGAGGGGTTAGGTCATGTGATATGTTTATAGAGCCGGTCGATACGGACGTGGCGATACCTAATATGTATACTTTTTTTTTATTTATGTAAGTTTTACACAATAATATCATTTTTGAAACAAAAAAAATTATGTTTTAGTGTCTCCATATTCTGAGCCATATTTCTTTTTTTGGGGCGATTGTCTCAGGTAGGGGCTCATTTTTTGCGGGATGAGGTGATGGTTATATTGGAACTATTTTGGTGGGCAAACGCCTTTTTGATCGATTGCTGTTGTACTTTTTGTGATGTAAGGTGACAAAAAAATTGTTTATTTAGCACAGTTTTTATTCTTTACGGTGTTCATCTGAGGGGTTAGATCATGTGATATATTTATAGAGCCGGTCGATACGGACGCGGCGATACCTAATATGTATACTTTTTTTTCTCCCTATTTTTTACCAATTTTTTTTTAACTTCATTTGGGGAAAATTAAGTTTTTGTTTATTTTTACTTGAAACTTTTAATTTTTGGGAAAAACTTTATTATTTAAACTTTTTTTTTACTTAATTTTTGTCCCACTTTGGGACTTCAACTTTTGGGGGTCTAATCCCTTTTACAATGCATTCCAATACTTCTGTATTGGAATGCATTGGCTGTATGAGTAATTCTGTGTGTATTACTCATACAGCTTCCGGCCTATGAGATCCAGGGGGCTGGATCTCCTTAGACATCGCGCTGCCTTCCATGCCATCGGGTACCCCCTACAGCCACATGGGAACCCGATGGCACCGCCGCCCGCCGGATAAGGTAAAAGGCGCAAACCGCAGGTCTGAATTGACCTGCGGTTTGCGGCGATCGCCCACCCAGCGTTGTGACAGGATGCCTGCTGAATGATTTCAACGGACATCCTGTTGCGATTAACCCCCGCCGCGCCGCAATCGCGATTTAAAGTTAGGACATCCTTAAGGACTCAGGAAACAGGGAGTACCGGTATGCCCTAAGTCCCTAAGTGGTTAAAGGGGTTGTACCATGATTATTGTAAAAAATTTAAATCTGACATCATACAGGACATGACAATTTTTTTCTAACAAAGCCAAAACCGTTAATTGCTCTGCTAGATTTTTATCAAACTGACACCTCAAGGGGATGTGTCCTTTCTCGGGGGCGTGTCCATGCTCTCCCTATCACAGCTCAGGAAGCAGTTGAAGGATAGAACTGAGCATGTGCGGCCATCTCAGTGAGTAGGTCGAAGAAATAAGAAAAGAAGAAACAGCAGGTGGCGCTATACAGATACATTTTATTGAATAATCCAGAGGCTATACTAAATATTTAATTACATGCAGTTACAAAAGGTGCTGGGTTGAAAACTGTAGAATATTTTCATGGAACAACCCCTTTAAATCATACTGTAGACAGGAGAATGATCCCCCTCAGGACAACCTAAGTTAAAGTGGATCCTACTCTGAAGGGCTTGGCTCAGCCATGTCCATCTAATGCTAAATGTGTGCCCAGGGTTCAGCCATGTCCATCTAATGCTAAATGTGTGCCCAGGGTTTGGGGATTTTTTGTTAAGAGAAGGGTTTACCCCGTAAGGGTTTTCCAATTGAGACCACCCTCTATTACGATCACCACACCTGCTAACTATTCTTTTTAATGGTGTACACCTACTTCTCCAACAAGAACCGGGAACCAAACCCTTGAGATTGGGGCGAGTTGAAGAAATTTGTTTTCCACATATATGATACAGTTGATGCACAGGTTACTGGCCTATAAATAATATGTGACCTATGCTGCCACCACTATTATGTCCACCTATTAATTCTCCAAGAAGGTAGACGACCTGTACAATGTCTATACAGTTCTGGTCAATAAAATCAGCCTGTTGTAAGGCAATATGGCGGACAGGAAGTAGTTGTTCTACTATAGACAGCTACTTCCTGTCTGCCATATTGCCCTACATTAAGCTGCTTTTTCTGTCACCCAGTCACCCAGAGCGCCCACATGCATCTCAACCCTAATCTTTTACAACATCTTAAGTTGAAAGATAAGGACTTCAGTGGTGACATCAGTGAAGGAGGAAGTAGCTAGCTTCTCCGCCATCTTGATTTGATCCTAAATGGCATGAGAAGAAAAGATAAGAAACGCAGAGGTTTTATATTCTGCTGTTAGACAGATTCCTTGAAGTAAGAATTAACCTCGAAGTAAACTCTTACAATCTACTGCTATCCTCCCTCTACCCGGGTGACAGCGTGGCAGAGCGCCAGCCTCGGGGACACAGCCATGTAATTACTACAGCCCTTGCTCAGTGGCCTATTGTTCTTGCCTCAGGCGAGCGCACGTTCCTCTCAACCTCCTACTTGGCATAACCTGACACCTTTTGGCTTGCTCTGAAAGCATTTAGCAATACAACCCGCTCTCAGGCACTCTCTGTTCTACTGAGGAACGCTCTGGAAGTTGCTTCTTGGGACATGAAAACCAGCTATGGCCGACATTCTGTATCATCAGAGACCGCCATCCTCAGCTATAGCACTGAGGAATTCGCAGACGTAAATTGGCGCCAAACGTTTTTGGCATTTTCCCCTCATTTTGTACACTTCCACTGAAGGCACATCCTAGTGATGGTCCTACTGAGACCACCAGCCCCATAAGTGCAGAGAAACACAGTTCTATTAGTATTAGAAATTCCATGCGTTTTCCACACTTTTTCCTTAAAGGGGTTGTCTAGTTTTAACTAAGTGATGGCCTATCCCTGTGATGGCTAACCTCCGGCACTCCAGCTGTGGTAAAACTACAACTCCCAAGATGTGCACTTGCTTGGCTGGTCTCAGAACTCCATAGAAATGAATGGAGCATGCTGGGAGTCGTACTTTCACCACAGCTGGAGTGTCGGAGGTAAGCCATCACTGGCCTATTATAAGAATAAAAAGAAATTCACATTAACTGAGGAACCAACAGAACACGTTTCCTGGCTCCTGGCCCTTCTCTGGCTCCACTTTTGCCATCCGAGATGGCTGCACCCTGTGCATCGTTAGCCCAATCCACTTCCTATTTGTCCAGTCCCGCTGTTGGATTGGCCATCACCGATCACGTGAGCAGTGATGGCCAATCCAAGGGCAGCATGATGTGTCTTAAAGGGAACCTGTCACTGGGATTTTGTGTATAGAGCTGAGGATATGGGTTGCTAGATGGCCGCTAGCACATCCGCAATAGCCAGTCCTCATAGCTCTGTGTGCTTTTATTGTTTTAAAAAAACGATTTAAAACAAATGCAAATTAACATAAAAGAGTCATATCTTACTTGTGTGACCAGAGAAGAGTCATATTTTCAAGCTCTGACTCATCTCAGGTTAATTTGCATATGTATCAAATAGTTTTTTTTACACAATAAAAGCACACAGAGCTATGGGGACTGGGTATTGTGGACGTGCTAGCAACCCATGTCCTCAGCTCTATATACAAAATCCCGGTGACAGGTTCCCTTTAAGCCACCAAATGCATAGCATACACCAGGTAGTCTGAGAAGCCGTGTCGCCATCTTGGATGACAGTAGAGGAGCACAGGAATTGAACTATCTGCTGCTAAAAAGATTAAAACGATGGCCCAAGTAAGTGTTCAGCTTGTTTCCCAGTTAATGCGAATTTTTTTTTCTTGAACCGGAAGGTTGCTTTAATAAAATCTGGACAACCCCTTTAAGGCCTCATGCACACGACCGTTGTTTGGGTCCGCATCCGAGCCGCTTTGCGGACAAGAATAGACATTTATATTGCCGGCGCCCGTTCCGTTCAGCAAATTGCGGAAGGCAACACGGGCGGCTTCCGTTTTTTTGCGGATCCGCTGTTAGCGGACCGCAAAAAACGGCACAACCGTGTGCATGAGGCCTAAGGCTAGTGTTTTTTTCTGGTGTTTTTGAGGGGTCTGCATTTTTTTATTCATTTTTTTTTCCGCTGGCATTTTTTTTTAATAAAAAAAAAACGCCGGCTCCACATGTTTCCTGCAAGTCTCAGGAAAATATTAAATGCAGCGCCATTTTTTTCACCCTTGAGATATGTTTTTTCCTATTTTTTTTTCTTTTTTTGCACCTTAAAAAAAACAAGCAAATTGTGTTTTTTAAATGGTGTTTTTCCGTTATCAATGCTTTTTTCTATACAGCTCTACAGAGGAAGTGACATCACGAGGGAGGGGGCACACACATTCATATAAAAAAATGCTAGGAATATAAAAATGGCACTAAAAACACTATATGGGGGGAAAAAATGGCCACAAAAAAGCAACAGAAACGCAGATAATTTTTAGGCTTTTTTTCTCGCCACAAAACTTTGTGATGAGGCCTAATGCAGCTTTTGTGTTTGAAGCAGTTTTTTGTTGCAGATTTTGTCAAATATTTAGTTTTTTAGGCCTCCTATTCAGTGGCGTAGCTAGAAATGACTGGGCCCCACAGCAAATTTTTGAATGGGGCCCCCCCTCCCCCAGTCATTTTTTCGCAACCCCTTCTTTCATGCCTGTGGGTAGTAAGGATCGCTCTCTCAGACCGGGCCCGGCAGCTGTTCCATCCGTTTTCTACACTGTCTATACTGTCACTGTATATAATTTCATTGTGTAATACTGTTGAGGGGGCCCTGACCAAATCTTTTAGTCCTCCTCCTCCTGGATGGGCCCCTTCTGGGTCAGGGCCCTAAAGCAGCCACTTCCCCCATAGCTACACCCCTGCTCCTATTGATTTTAATGGGAATTTCCGACAGAAGTGAAGACATAAATTATAGACATTAATGCCCGTCATATCACGGATCCGGAACTAACTTTTTTTATTTTTTTTCCGCCTTTCAGTCCCTGCACCAGAAAACATTCTGCAGATGTGAACCTGGCCATGATCCATCACTGTCTCACTCCGAGCCGCCATCTTCCCTGCCCTGGCACCCCTCTGCCACACAGGTAGGCATAAATGGCACCTTGTAGGTTTGCACTCGAGATTCAAGCTATCCAAGACCAGATCTCCACAAGGGCCTGGAGATCCAGCGTTGTCACCCCGATGGCAGCATATCCTGTTGCTAAGCAACATCCCGAATCCGGTGATACAGAGAAATCCGTCTCGGTGACAGATGGAGCCGTGTGGCAGCGTTACCTGCTCACACACCCCCCTCCCCTCTCCATTTATTTTTTTCGCTTTCCTGTGGAAAACAGATTAAAGTGACTGGTTTATGTGTGGGAACAGCGAATTCCGTCTGACTAATGACAAATACTGCGCAGGCAACAAGCGGGAATAAAATATCGCGGCTTTGAGGTCTGACAGACTGTCTGCCAAAAATCCATTAGAAAAGGTTTGCATGCTTGCTGTTGTAATCAAGTCCCTGGCTTTTTCAGTAATATGTCTGCTCCCTGCACATGCTGGGAATTACACAGATTTTGTTTATGTGTCTGCAGGCTGTGTTAGTGCAAATAACAAGAAAAATTTGGCCTGCTTGGGTAAAAAGGGTATCAGCAGCATTGGACTTAAAGGGGTATTCCATCTTCGGTGTCTCTGGGTCAGATTTTGCAGGATCCTGACTGATATCCTAATTAAATCAGATCAACAAGTAACGTGCCTGTCATTGGTGCCAGTGGAAATTTATTTGCAATACTGACATAGGAACGCCCGCCGTTTAACGCCAAACCCAGAGTTTGTTGCTCTTTCATTTCCTAGTAAGTCTTCATAGTGTTTAGATCTAATATAGAGCTTGTTAAATGATAGAATCCTATCTGCCCACAGTCACCACTAGGGGGAGCTTGCTGCATACTGTGAGTTTAGTGTATTAGCTGTATGCAGTAAGCTCCCTCTAGTGGTGGCTGTAGGAAGTCAGATTTTGTATCTCTTATGTCCATGCCTAGTATCTTGGGGTCTGTATTGGAAAAACTGTAATCCAAAAAAAAGGGTGGGCATTTATTGAAAAGTGATAGTCAGTGGCTAGCTGTTATAATGGTGGTTAAAGAAGATATCTAGAAGGATACTAAATGCTATGTGACGCTTTATGAAAATGACCCTCTGGACCCTAAACATTACAATTGCGGTGAGGATGATCAGCTGTGTAAGAGTAGCTCCAGAAGACGGTGCTGAAATTAAACAGCTCCCTCCATTGTGTAGTGGACAAAACTGGTTACTGCAGGGCTGCCCCCATTTACTTAAAGGGGTTATCCAATTCTAAAAAATGACCAGACCCCTCCTATAGATCATACTTGCAGGGATCCAGAGTGACGTGGGTGCAGGGGAACGGGGTAAGTATGATCTATAGGAGGGGCAACGGGCATTGTGGGGGGCATTTTTAGAATTGGATAAACCCTTTAAATGGGAGCAACATTGCAGTAGGAAGGTAGATAGATAGATAGAAATGCAAACAGGCAGCACTTGAAGATAATGGTTTTCTTACAGTGCTGCCTGTTTGCAGTTTTAACTTTTGGGCACTAGTCTGGTCCCTTTAGGTGTGCACTTATGTTGTTTTTTCAGTTTCATTGTCGTGCTGCCATTTTTCTGCTTTTAGATAGAGAGATAGATACTGTGTAGATAGATATGAGAGAGATGAATAGATATTAGATAGACAGACAGATGGATAGATAGATAGATAGATAGATAGATGCCAAGAAATGAGAAGAAAGAAAGAAAATAGATAGATATTAGATAAATAGATATGAGAGAGATGGATAGATGATAGATAGATAGATAGATAGGAGATAGATATATTAGATAGATAGGAGATAGATAGATATGAGATAGATAGATAGATACACTAAACAAAAAAATAAACACAACACTTTCGGTTTTGCTCCCATTTTGCAGGGGCTGAATTCAAAGATCTAAAAAACACTTTCTACATACACAATAGACCCATTACTCTCAAATATTGTTCACAAATCTGTCTGAATCTGTGTTAGTGAGCACCTCTCCTTTGCCGAGATAATCCATCCCACCTGACAGGTGTGGCATATCAAGGTGCTGATTAAACAGCATGAATATTGCACAGGTGTGCCTTAGGCTGCCCACAATAAAAGGCCACTCTGAAATGTGCACAGTTTTCCCTTACTTGAGAAAACCAGTCAGTATCTGGTGTGGCCACCAGTTGCCTCACGCAGTGCAACACATCTCCGTCGCATAGAGTTGATCAGGTTGCTGATTGTGGCCTGTGGAATGTTTGTCCACTCCTCTTCAATAGCTGTGCGAAGTTGCAGAATATTGGCAGGAACTGAAACACGCTGTCGTATACACCGATCCTGAGCATCCCAAACATGCTCAATGGGTGACATGTCCGGTGAGTATGCTGGCGATCATGGAGGTGGACATGCTGGATGTGGAAGTCCTGGGCTGGTGTGGTTACACGTGGTCTGCGGTTGTGAGGCCGGTTGGATGTACTGCCAAATTCTCTGAAACGCCTGTGCAATATTCATGCTGTCTAATCAGCATCTTGATATGCCACGCCTGTGAGGTGGGATGGATTATCTCGGCAAAGGAGAAGTGCTCACTAACACAGATTTAGACAGATTTGTAAACAATATTTTAGGGTAATTGGTCTTTTGTGTAGGTAGAAAATGTTTCAGATCTTTGAGTTCAGCTCATGCAAAATGGGAGCAAAACCGAAAGTGTTGAGTTTATATTTTTGTTCAGTGTAGATATGAGATAGATATAAGATAGATAGATATGAGATAGATAGATAGATAGATAGATATGAGATAGATAGATCGATATGAGATAGATAGATAGATAGACGATCGATATGAGATAGATAGACTAGATATGAGATAGATAGATAGATAGATCTGCGCTCGCTCGATAGCCTCGCTAGCTCGCTCTGAGCTAGCTCGCTAGCTAGCTATGAGCTCGCTAGATCCTCGCTCGCTCGCTCTGCGCTCGCTCGCTCGCTCGCTCTCGCTCGCTCGCTCGCTCGCTCGCTCTGCGCTCGCTCGGCGCTCGCTCGCTCGCTCAGCTCGGCGCTCTCTCGCTCTCTCTCCGCTAGATAGATAGATAGGAGATATATAGATAGATATAAGATAGATAGATATGAGATAGATAGATAGATAGATAGATAGATAGATGCCAATAAATGAAAAGAAAGGAGGGAAGGTAAAATAGATAGATAGATAGATAGATAGATAGATATAGATAGATAGATGCCAAGAAATGAAAAGAAAGAAAGAAAGGAGGGAAGGTGAAATAGATAGATAGATAGATAGATAGATACCAAGAAAAGATTAGAGCAGCACTGTGCAAATATGTAAGAAGCGCCAGTGGCTGCGGAACTTGACCAGTTCCCCAGGTTAGTAAAAAGGAAGATTCCACGGCACATCCGTATGTGGTAAAAAATGTGTCCTTTATTCACCCACGCAACGTTTCACTCCTCTTATTGGGTCCTACATACAGATGTGCCCTGGAATCTTCCTTTTTAGATAGATAGATATGAGATAGATAGATACTGTAGATAGATAGATATGAGATAGATAGATAGATAGATAGATAGATATAGCTATATCTATATACAGAACATAAGTACAAACATGTATGTATATGCAAAAAGTTAATAAGGGTTAATTTTAGTCGAATTCTCCGATATAGTCCGTCCTTCGCTTTGCATGGTAAGAGTTAATTTTCGCACATGCCCATCCGGCTGAGAGGAGCCCCCCCATAGAGGGAGTCTGCTCACCAGCTGCAGGAAAGGATCCGCTCTGCCTTTTATGGCCCAAGATGTCAAGGTGAGAGGAGGAAACGCAGAGTTGGATGAGGAATTGGGAAGGCGGGGGGGGGGGAGTCCACCATTTTATTTAACACCCTGCGATTCCTGCCTGAGTCGGAGAAAATCCCTGTATTCTGCAGCAGGAGAGTGCGGGGGTTAATAGAGGAAGGATGCTGCAGGCCCATGGAGGGGTCATCAGAAAGATGGGATCATTAGGGATGTGAAGGCATGAGCATTAATCAGTCTCTCCGGAAATATGGGGTCATTATTAGCCCCTTATGTGAAATCAATAGGGTCGATGAGGTGGAGACATGGCTGGTGGTGATGCTCTGCAGGGATTAGACTGATGCTCTGCATTGCCAGTTTCCGCCCACATTTAATATCATCCCCCCTCCAGGGAGTAATCGGGGACCCCGTATACCCTATGTCCTTGTAGGCTCTACTAGGCCGAAGCCCTTGCCACGCAGTGCGGTATATACCTGACAGCCAGGAATTCTGGGTAAGGACCAGCTATATACTGATTTATAAGACACACACCAAAGTATATACAGATGTAAATTCCTCTCCAAATATGTACCTGGTCCCGGAGAGGCGCTACCACATTGTATTCCTAATTTATGGTTATGGGGAGAAGCAGGCCTCCATGGAATTCGTATCCCTGGTATATACGGATACGTGGCCGCCAAGCCCTGTATATAAATATGCACTCCTCCATCACCGCCATTCATTTCTATAAACTATGTACGGGGGCCCAGATTTCCAGAAAACCTCCGCAGTGAGCGTAAGAAGCTCCCTGCAGGAGCATTTAAAGGGGAGCTCTACTTTTATGAGCGTTACAGGATTTATAGGGTTAATAGCACCCATGCCCACCACTGTGTTTTACGGCGCTGTCTAACCTTCAGATTGTTCTGTACCCAAATAAGGCACCTACCGGGAGCCCTACTGTACTGCATATAACAGGGACGGCCAACCTGCGGCTCTCCAGCTGTTGCAAAACTACAACTCCCAGCATGCCCAGACTGACTGGTGGGAAATGTAGTTTTACAACAGCTGTAGAGCCGCAGGTTAGTCATCCCTGGCATATAATCTATTCTATGTTGTGCCATTGCCCTACTAGAAGGGTCCAGCTGGGTGTTTCTGGCGGGAGGCGTGTCCTTGAACAGTGAGCACCGATTGGATAGTGTCAGACTGTTTCAACGGGTAACACCCAGCTGGACCTTTACGGCACTCTGCCGGTAATTCATTCATAACCTCTAGCAGGAATACTAGAGGAATGATGCAACGAGTTAAATGAAAAGATGCTCCAGAGTTGTTATTAGTCGTTATTAAAAAAGACACGACAGCTTGAGAGGTGACCGATCCCTACTCCGACGACGACGAGCAGCAGGTTGTATGACGGAGCCCTCTTCCCGCCCGTCTTCTCAACGTGACCAGATGGCTGTCATGTATGGGGGGTGTCCTAACGGATTCAGGAGAAAAAATGGATCGGGCATGCTGAATTTCATGAGAGACAAGCGGCAGACAGAGATGACAGCGGCTCATTCTTCTCCACAATGAAAATACATGCATGCTCGGCCGAGGCACATGTACGTCGGAGTCCGGAGGGAGAAACGTTTGCCGAATGGGCGTCCAGCACGGTGCCCCTCACTGCTGACAACCACTCAAAATGCCAGTCTGATGGAGTTGTCACTTTTACATCCCACAACACTGGTATTACTTATACTGCCAACCCATGTGTGAATATAGCATTAGGTTGCGGGCGGCTCCTTAAAGGGATTCTCTGGGGCATAGAAAAACATGTACGAAGCTATAGGGTGCCATGTTTGCCATCTGTTATCCATAGCTATACTGAGCTGACATCTTGGAGTCCTTTATTATACAAAGTGTGACCACGTCCTGTCGTCTCTTCAATAAACTTTATTAACATTGTGGTGATTTTGCAATGGCCTCCAACCCGTGGTGCTTCAGCAATTGCAAAAAACCACAACTGCGCGGCAGTCGGTGCATGCTGGGAGTTGTAGTTTTGCAACTTCCGGGCAGCTGGAGGCCAAAGCTTTTAGAGGATGTGCATTCTGGAATACATTTATAGGGCGGTAAAACGTTCACTTTTAATTACCAGCACATACGTGTACTTTCCCTCATTCTCCCAAATCTTCCTTTCAACGGCCTCCAATGTCAACAATCAGTCAGTAAATCCCCTGTGAAGTTGCCAGGCAATACGTGCGACAAATTAGGCCGGCCTGAAACACTAGAGTATTGAGGAAGTTCCCCAGCAGGAATGCCAAACCTTAGACGGCTAGCGAAGCTTCATGGGGCGTGCCCTCCAGCAAAATATAAGGGTGCAAAGAGAAGCTAAAACGCTGAGCAATGTCGCATCTGACCAGTTACAATCTGTAGAGATGCTTGTTGTCAGTGAATAAAAACATTGTTGTGAAAAGAAAGACATCTCACAGCTGCGGTTTTGTTGCAATGTATCCAGCCATTAAGGATAAAATTATATCTGGCAGCAGCCGCCACTAGGGGGAGCTCACTGCATAGAAGTCAAATGGAGCAGTATAACTGAATGGCAAAGAGGGAATAAGCCTGAAAAGACATAAGGGGGGGGGCGGGGCTAGCATGATGAAGCAAGTTAGGAGTAGTAGTAGTTTTAGCAAAACAGTGAAAGAAAAATGGTATCAGAGAGTATGGCAGCGGGAAGGTAAGCTCTTCGTTTTACCTGGGGTATGATGAATGTTCAAAGGGTTTTCCAAGACCAAACCTAACCTGTCCTTTCCCAGGGTGTGTGTCCTTTCTGCTGCAGCTCTATCCCTATAACAGCTCAGGGGGCATGTCTTTTCTCAGGGACGTGGCCTTTCTGCTGCAGCGCTATCCCTATCACAGTTAAGGGGGCACAGCTTTTCTCAGGGGTGTGTCCTTTCTGCTGCAGCTCTATCCCTATAACAGCTCAGGGGACACGGCTTTTCTCAGGGGTGTGTCTTTTCTGCTGCAGCTCTATCCCTATAACAGCTCAGGGGGCATGGCTTTTCTCAAGAGTGTGTCCTTTCTGCTGCAGCTAGTGTCAGCTAGTGAAAAATGGAACTGAGGAATGTGCTTCCATCCCTGTGAGCAGGACAGAGAAATTTGAAAAATAGCAAACAGCAGGTGGCGCTATACAGATCGATTTCATTGAATATTTCAATACATTTTTTATTACATGCAATTACAAAAGTATTCAGATTTACATGCTGGTTTGAAAACCGTAGAATATTTTTCGGAGGACAACCCCTTTAACTACACGTAACACACTTGTAGGAGAAAGTTTGTAATATACTTATCATTCCAAAGTTGTGCAGATCGGCTTCCAGGGAACCTAGTCATGTGACGCTCCTCTTCTGAAAATCTAGCTTCCGATGACGTCACGTCCTTTACTGTGTTTCCGGCCTGGGCTATGGACGGGGACTTCACTTCTGCTGTAGATGGGGCCAGAACTATTCCTTCCCTGACGCATGCACAAACTCCTGAATCCACCTCATCTGCGCATGCACCATGGAGAGGAATAGTTCTGGCCTCATCCACAGCGGGAGTGACATCCCGTTCATAGCTCTGGCTGGAAACCTGGTAAAGGACGTGATGTCAGCAGAAGCTGGACTTACAGAAGAGAAGCCTCACATGACCGGGTTCCTGAGAGGCCGATCTATTCAACTTCAGAATGTTTAGTATATTACAAACTTTCTCCTATGTGTGTTTACTATGTCATTAAGATGGCTTTGCCAGATCCACTGCGTCCCAGATTTATTTTTTAAAGTGTGCAGAATGGTGTGAAAACAGGGGGTCACGCCCCTCTTATGCTGTATTCTCACTGGCTGCCATATAAAGGGTGGTACATGCCACAAATCCGTTTTTGCCGAGAACTTATAGTGTCATGTGTTTAATGGTTAAGACATAAAAGAGGACTCATCTCCTCTCCTGATGTGTCTGTTTTAGTAACTACTTGTATTCCTCATGTAATAATTCTGGAGCATCCTTTCTTATGATTCTCTTTTGTGCCATTCCTCTATTATTCCTGCTAAAAGTTTATGAATAATGGTCATTCTGGTTGTTACCAGTTGGGGCTGTGTCCCTGCCCAGTATTACACTGGCAGCACTGATCAGACAACTGGGAACACCCAGATGGACCTTTATTCATAAACTTCTAGCAGGAATAATAGAGGAATGGCACAACATAGAGTCATAAAACAGGATACTCCAGAATTGTTATTACATGAGGAATGCAAGTAGTTACTACAACAAGACGTGTCAGGAGAGGTGATAGATACTTTTAAAGGGGCTGACCCCAATGTCTGCAAAGTGAAGGAGAGGGGCCCAAGATATGCCACCAATGTATGAGATGAGCTAACCCCTTTAAGTTGCTAGGGGGTTAACTAGTGCCCACTTTATACACATACAGTGATGGCTGCCAGTAGATTTTGTGATCGGCTCTGCTGTGGAAGACTCTTGGATGTAGGAGAATAGGAATGTACGTTTTTTCTTCTCTGCGTAATAAATTAGGGTGAATTATAATATGTTATAAATATTTGAGAAGTAAATGTCTCTGAAGATATCTAGGTCATTATAAGACGCATGTGCAGAGAGAACAGGCCCGTGTGCCTGGGGGTAATGGCTGTCAGTCCTCACAGCGAGCTCTGGACGCCGGGATTCACCGCCATGAGATCACTTGTATCCTGTTCATCACACAAAGATCCCGCGATTTCACGCCGGGATAAGTTACCATAAGTCGTGTCTAATCTTTTATTTACATCCTGCTCCAGGGTATTGAGAATACACAATTCAACATGTTGCCGCAACCATGTCACGTCGAAACCCGATCCGGCAAAGCTGCTGCGCAGGAGGGACGCCACTTAATTCTGGCGCTGATGAGACCGAGCTGCAATACAAGACATAACCTATGGACGGAAGTGGCGCTGTTTCTAATTATGGAAAGTGCGCCTGTCTTAAGGATCAGCCTTGTTAAACCAGACATAGGGTTGATCCTGCTGATTAAAATCGTCTGTGGCATTCCTGAAGAAAGAAATACTTTTATTCTTTATATCATTGAGAGCGTCAGTGCACCGAGTGGTGTGGCCAGCACTAAAAAACTGCCCTTCAGTGCACTGAAGCCCTCATTTGCATAAATAATTAAAAAAAATCCCCGCAGTACAACCCCGATTTTTTACAACACAGATATAGTTTTAATCAGCAGGATCAACCCGATGGTTTACTGCCGCCCGTAATAAGGACCAATCCTCGATATAGCAATCATCGGTGTCGTGTGCGACCGAAAAATGGTTCGTATCATGCCAATCATGTGAATGGACCACCTCCTACAAGCTCGGCTCATTCATTTCCTTAAATACTTTGTGCTGCTGTGCTATTTAGGTCATCCATATCTGATCAGTGGGGGTCCAGCTCCTGGCACCCCTGTCAATCAGCTTACTGAAGAGGCCGCAGTGCTCGCTGCGGCCCTTTCCAAGGCATTCACGTCCCGTTCAGTGGTCACGTGGCCTAGGCCTGGGCTGCAATACCAAGCACAGCCACTATACAATGTATGGCGCTGGGCAGTTTGCTTATAAAGGTCTCCTCTCATTCGTGAGGTATTCCCCTTCCAGACACTATGTCAGACATATTAACCGTGGCTGTCTCACTATTCCACGTAGTAGAGGAATAGACTATACATACATAAAGTCCAATATTCACTATATATTTATATACAAAGGAAGAGCCGGAGATTAACGGAGAGCAGGGCGCGTAAACTGTTTCCCTTAACCTACAGAAGCAGCAGAAACGAGTTTATAATTTCGACCAGGCTCATAATCATATCGCAATCCGAACTCACACAGCGACGCACAAACAATACAACCCCAAAGAGTTCAGCGACAAATTCAGCTCTGCTACATTTCTACATGGTGTGGAGACCTAGGGAAGAGAGAAGCATGTATTAAAAGTCATAGACGAGTCGGAGCCAGACCCGGAACTGGACGGTCCAGACCAACTCTCTATGACGCAAATGAAGAATTTAAAAAAATAAAATTAAAATAAAAATGCAATTCTGCAGGCGAGAAGAGGTTAAAGATTCTCGTGGGAATCATTACAGCCATGGATGAGCCTCTTAGGCTCTGCAGGATGGGTTCCAAGCTCTGAGGGTCCTGTCTCCCACGGGGTGAGCGGGCAGGGTTTTCTAAATATACCTCAGCACCACATTCCAGCCCTCGGAGAAGACTATGGGGGGGAAGGGGGACTTAGGCACTCCCCAACTGACTCATCACAGTCCCTGCCTTCTGCTTGCAGACATATTTCCCTAGTCAGGTTGAAATATCAACAGGCTTAAAAGGGGTCTTCCCATCTCAGACATCGCTAGGACATGCCATCCATGTCAGATAGGTGCAGGTCCCACCTCTGGGGGACCTGCTCCTGTCTCCAGAACAGGCCTCCCGAAGTAAAGAAGAGCGCACTGCGCAAGCGCTGCTGCAATGGGAGTTTTGAAAATGGCTGAACGCTATTTCCAGCAGTCCCATAACGCTGAATGGAGCGGTGGCCGTGGTTGCGTGGTGCATTCTCCATTCACCGCCGTGGGATTTCCGAAAATAACTGCTTGGCTATTTTCGGAACTCCCATAGCAGTGAATGGAGAGCACGCCGCGCCTGCGCAGTGCACTCTCCTTTACTTTAGGGACCCGTTCTGGAGATAAGAGCAAGTCCCAGAGATGGATGGCATATCCTAGTGAAATGCCATTAAAGGGGTTGTCCAACCACTATAATGCCCCCCCAAAATGCCCGGGCACCTCATACTGGTTATACTTACCCAGCTCCCTGGCACCCGCGTCACTTCTGTTGCCCGCAATACCGCCGCTGCATCTCCCTGTCGCACGGATCAAAACATCCGGCGATGGGGGTGGTGGTGGGCAGCCAATAGCAGGCCATGATGGTAACCAGCCTCCCTAGCGTCACCCGTGATGCTAGGGAGGCTCATTCCCGTCGCGGGCCTGCTATCAGCTGAACCCCGTCGCCGGATGTTTTGATCTGCACGACGGGGAGATGCCGCGGCGGCCGTGTGGCCAACAGAAGTGATGCGGAGCGGGGTAAGTATAACCAGTATGAGGTGCCCTGGCATTTTGGGGGGCATTATAGGTGTTGGATAAACCCTTTAATGTCTGATATGGGTCAACCAAAAATAAGAAGAATCAGCATCAAAATCTATGAGTTCTATCTGTACCTGGGAAAGCTGGGTGACCACCAATGGCTGCCATTAAAGCTCCGGTAAATCCGTAAATTGGCCATTTGAGAGGGCATGATGACAATCCTTACAGGAGCTGTATCTGTGACCAAATTAGTTGCCACCCATCTTTCCCAGGAACAGAAGCCTTACATCATACCAATGGAGCTATGGCGTTGTGCCGAATAGCTGGGGGAATAGTAGAGGAATGACTGGCTGGTGTCTCCCTGACAGGAGTGAAGCCAAAATCTCCTCGCACTACCCAGGAATAGAGCGGCGGATACAGTCCTGTCACATAAGGGTTATTTTTAAGCATCTGCTCCACCGGTCGACCCCCTCCCCAGGGTCCAGATGATGCCTTTCATTGAGCTGAAAAAATGACCTCTGCTATTATTTTCATTCAGAAAATATTTTATCCTCTAGAATATAATTTTATGTTTAAATTCTTAAATTTAAGGACAAGTAATTGCACAATAATGATCTAACAGAAGCTGCTGCATCATCATCAGAGGTGGTGACCCGCTATGGGAGTGCCCTTTACAGAATACAAGCTGCTGTAAATGACGCCTGTATTCTGTACACAGTTGTCTGCAGAGATTACAACATCATTATACACGGGAATCGCTTATCATGCAATAACCAGTAGTTAAAGGGGTTCTCCGGGAATTAAGAAAATGAAAACACGTGAATATTACTTTATTATAAATATATTCCCAAATACCTTTCATTAGTTATAATGGCTCGTCTTGTCTGGGGAGCAATGATTAGGAGAGACAAAATGGCCGCCGTCCTATTAGTACACACAAAACCTGTGCTAATCACACAGGAGGATAAGTTACTTCACAACACTGAGGTAAAGAGCTGCCTCATCCTCCTCTCTGCTCTGCTCGTCAGGGATTATGATCCTGAATACAGTTTAATATGATATTTAGCTGAATCTCTGTAGGAATGGAGTTCATGAGGAGACACGAAGTACAGAGAGGACGGACAGGACGGACTGTGGTAATGGAGACTCCATACAAGTGCTGCTGCTCATTAGCCTGCTCTGCTCATGAACTTAATTCCAACAGAGATTCAGCTAAAGATCTTATCATCTGTATTCAGGATCATAATCCCTGACAAGCAGAGCAGAGAGGAGGATGAGGCAGCTCTTTACCTCAGAGTTGTGAAGTAACTTATCCTCCTGTGTGATTAGGACAGGTTTTGTGTGTACTAATAGGACGGCGGCCATTTTGTTTCTCCTAATCATTGCTCCCCAGACAAAACAAGTCATTATAACTAGTGTAAGGTATTTGGTAATATATTTATAATGAAGTAATATTTAAGTATTTTCATTTTCGTAATTCCCGGAGAACCCCTTTAAAGGAGATGTTTCAGTTTGAAATCAAATATTTCACTAATATAATGCTGCTGCCCGATCACTAATAAGAATGCAAATAACCTAAGGAGGTGGGCTTATGTGGTCTGAGCACCCCTCCATCGATGCCCCTGGTGCTCAATACAGATGCCTCCATTGTTAAAAAACACACCCTCCTCCCTTAGATTGACAGCGCTAGACTTCATGTCTAGTGCTGATTTCTAGCGCCTGCGCACTGGTTTAATAATACGGCATGTGCACACCATGTACTGAGCACCAGGGGCGTTGCTAAAGGGGTGCTCAGACCGCATAAGCCCGCCTTCTGGTGCTCCAGTGCATCATTTGGATAAAAATAAAAGTGTACATTTCTCAAAAACGGCTGCACCAACAAAAAAAAAATATCCTTTTACTCAACTGAATCAACCCTACCAGCGAATATGCTTATTTTAATAGGGTTGATCCAGGTGACCCAGCCTCCTTCAGGATTTTGCGGAGTATGTGAGAAGTGCACTTGGCGATGCAGTGGAGCAAAACCTGGAAGGTCCACATGATGTCAGTAAGGTTTTAAAAGAACACTTGATTCTTTATGCTATGCCTACTGCAGGGCCTGAGGGGACGGAGCATGACCCAGGGATACAGGGAACACCAAAGAGATGTCATATACTGACCCCCTAGGCCTTGCACTACGTATAACACAGCGTATTCGTTTTTTCCGGTGTGTTCCTTTAAAAACAATAAATTGTCATTGGTTTGTAATGAGCGGCACATCCTCCAAATTCACATCGGTCACCACCCAGCGGGAGCAGGCGGGAAATCATTGTATCATTATTCTGGTATTTTGTCTGTCAGGCCAAGGCGGATGGATTCAGGGTCATAAGAAGGAAAATCTGAAGGTGATTAACAGTTTACTGAAGACTACATGGCAACGTCAGTCCTGAAGAGCATGTGTCCGCCATGAAAGGGGGGAGGGGGGTCTCGTCCATACAAACCCCCATCCAGGTGCCCCATTAGGGCACCCCATATGCCATGGAGGGGGTAGAAAACTCTTCCAGAGCTGATAGTTCTAGTAAGGCTACTTTCACACTAGCGTTCGGCTGTCCGCTCGTGAGCTCCGTTTGAAGGGGCTCACGAGCGGACCCGAACGCTTCCGTCCAGCCCTGATGCAGTCTGAATGGATGCGGATCCGCTCAGACTGCATCAGTCTGGCGGCGTTCAGCCTCCGCTCCACTCAGCAGGCGGACACCTGAACACTGCTTGCAGCGTTCGGGTGTCCGCCTGGCCGTGCGGAGGCATGCGGATCCGTCCAGACTTACAATGTAAGTCAATGGGGACGGATCAGTTTGAAGATGCCACAATATGGCTCAATCTTCAAACGGATCCGTCCCCATTGACTTTCAATGTAAAAGTCTGGACGGATCCGCTCAGGCTAATTTCACCCGCTCAGGCTAATTTCACACTTAGCTTTTTTTTGCCAATATAATGCAGACGGATCCGATCGAACGCTAGTGTGAAAGTAGCCTAACCAATCTATGTGGAGTTGAACAATCTGAACTACAGACTGATACATTGTGTTCACCTCCGCTGATACATTATATCAAAACCCCAGAGATTTCTCAGGATTGTGAAGACTGGATACATTGTAACAGAACTGAGATAATTAGACTGGAGTTTTCTCTGTGAATTTTTTTCTTCTTCTGTTCACTGACAGCAAACAGAGATCTGAAGTGAAACACAAAGGATGGAATTTATTAAGACTGCAGTGTCATACATAGGTGGCCCTGGACAAAAAAATGTAAAGTGGCCCCATGTTGTAGGCAGGTCCAAATTGACAGAAGGCGGGGCAACTGAAGTAGGTGCAGCACAAAATACCGCCCCAGCAGAACCAGATACCACAGTGCAGCACAAAATACCGCCCCAGCAGAACCAGATACCACAGTGAAGCACAAAATACCGCCCCAGCAGAACCAGATACCACAGGGCAGCACAAAATACTGCCCCAGCAGAACCAGATACAACAGGGCAGCACGAAATACTGCCCCAGCAGAATCAGATACCACAATGCAGCACAAAATACTGCCCCAGCAGAACCAGATACAACAGGGCAGCACAAAATACTGCCCCAGCAGAACCAGATACCACAGTGCAGCACAAAATACCGCCCCAGCAGAACCAGATACCACAGTGCAGCACAAAATACTGCCCCAGCAGAACCAGATACCACAGTGCAGCACAAAATACTGCCCCAGCAGAACCAGATACCACAGTGCAGCACAAAATACCGCCCCAGCAGAACCAGATACCACAGTGCAGCACAAAATACCGCCCCAGCAGAACCAGATACCACAGTGCAGCACAAAATACTGCTCCAGCAGAACCAGATACCACAGTGCAGCACAAAATACCACCCCAGCAGAACCAGATACTACAGTGCAGCACAAAATACTGCCCCAGCAGAACCAGATACTACAGGGCAGCACGAAATACTGCCCCAGCAGAACCAGATACTACAGTGCAGCACAAAATACCGCTCCAGCAGAACCAGATACCACAGTGCAGCACAAAATACTGCTCCAGCAGAACCAAATACCACAGTGCAGCACAAAATACCGCCCCAGCAGAACCAGATACTACAGTGCAGCACAAAATACTGCCCCAGCAGAACCAGATACTACAGGGCAGCACAAAATACTGCCCCAGCAGAACCAGATACTACAGGGCAGCACAAAATACTGCCC
The DNA here is from genome assembly GCF_014858855.1 of Bufo gargarizans. NCBI lineage: Eukaryota > Metazoa > Chordata > Amphibia > Anura > Bufonidae > Bufo > Bufo gargarizans. The sequence goes on along the minus strand of NC_058087.1, from coordinate 177,575,779 downwards.
CAGCAGAACCAGATACTACAGGGCAGCACAAAATACTGCTGAATGGGGCTGAGCTGCAATACCAAGCACAGCTACTATACAATGGACAGCACTGTGCTTGGTGAGCTGTGATGAGCCCCATGGCTTTTTTAAACAGCTGATCGGTGGGGATGCCAATGATCGGACCCCCTCCAATTGTATATGGATGACCTATCCTGAGGACAGATCATCAGTATTAAAGACTTAGAAAGGTACAAGCCTTTTAATAAATTGGGCGCACTTTCTGACAGTCTGGACTTTTTGTTCTATGGTCAATTCCACAAGTCCTTAAAGAGGACCTTTCACTACTCTACAAACTAAAAACTAACTATACCTGTGGGCAGAGCGGCACCCAGGGGTCCCCCTGCACTTACTAGTAAGTCTGGGCGCCGCTCCGTTCGCCCGGTATAGGCTCCGGTGTCTGCGCTCCCTCTGACTGATTTCTTGTAGGAGGCGTGTCCCTTGCTGCACTGCTGGCCAATCGCAGCGCACAGCTCATAGCCAGGCTATGAGCTGTGCGCTGCGATTGGCCAGCAGTGCAGCAAGGGACACGCCTCCTACAAGAAATCAGTCAGAGGGAGCGCAGACACCGGAGCCTATACCGGGCGAACGGAGCGGCGCCCAGACTTACTAGTAAGTGCAGGGGGACCCCTGGGTGCCGCTCTGCCCACAGGTATAGTTAGTTTTTAGTTTGTAGAGTAGTGAAAGGTCCTCTTTAAGCTTCAATTTCATATTAGGGAATTGTCAGTTAAGCGATTGTCTTCACCGTCTACTGGGAATTGACGGTTAAGTAATTGCTGTGTTTCTAAATATCGTACATCGGCGAGGGATAAGACGGCTGGTGCTATTCACATTGTCTGCTGACGGTCAGATTGTACACGTATCACTTCTTACAGGGAGGGCGTGGTGCCGTAGGCGCCCATTTTTACGGCTGAGATGTGACGAGACGCGCTGGCGCTGGCTGCGGCTCACACGACCTGCGTTAGGGAAGCACTTGGGCTGATAGATATATAACTGGCAGCACTTCAGCTATCACCAGCAAAGATCACCCTATCTACATACAGGCACCGCCCTGTAAGGTGCAGCCAAGGAGCGAGCAGCCTTCCATAAACAACTCGACACTCAGGTTCTTTAAACAGAGAGAAGAGAGCCAAAGAAGAAGAGGATGTCTGCTCTCAAGTGAAGAGCCGCAGTCACACCGGGCTCCACTGCCGCCTTCAGCTAAAATCACCGGAAAAATGGCCAAACTGAGAGTCCACGTCCACTGACCCAGCACTGTCCCATCACAGGAGCGGTCTATATCTCATTGCTTCACTATAGGGTAATATTCCCCTAATCCGGCCTCTGATAATCCAGAAGGTGTGGTCATCTGCCACTGGTTTCCAGGACAGAGCTGCTGTGTCATAAGACATTTCGTAAGAGCAGGGGCGGAATAATTACATCAAATCAATTAGGTAATTCCTGTGAAAACACAGCACATCTATCATCAACACATCTAATTATGATCTATTTATTTATTATACTCACTTATATAGCGCTGACATATTCCGCCACTCGCTGTCCCCAATGGGGCTCACAATCTAAGGTCCCTATCAGTCTGTCTTTGGAGCGTGGGAGGAAACCGGAGAACCCGGAGGAAACCCACGCAGACACGGGGAGAACATACAAACTCCATGCAGATGTTGTCCTTGGTTGGATTCTATCTATCAATTATCTATCTATCTATATATCTATATCTCATATCTATCAACTATCTATCTATCTATATATCTATATATCATATCTATCTATCAATCAATCATCTATCTCATATCTATCTATCTACTGTTTCTATCTATCTATCAATCAATCAAGTATCTATCTATTATCTATCAATCATCTATCTACAGTATCTATTATCTATCTATCAATCATTTATCTCATATCTATCTATCTATCTATCTATCTTCTATCTCATATCTATCTATCTATCTATCTATCTATCTATCTCATATCTATCTATCTATCTATCTATCTCATATCTATCTATCTATCTAGTATCTATCTATCTATCAAATCAAATCAAATCAAATCAGCTTTATTGGCAGGACTAAATACATTTTAGCATTGCCAAAGCAAGTGGTAAATAATTGGGTAGGGTTGGGGGTGGGGACAGGTCCAGGGTGGGGGTATAGGAGTCCATAGTATATCAGGCTCCTCTCAGTCCTATGGCAGGCAGTAATATATTGTGCTGCTATGGCCGCTTGTGTTCTCCTCTTCCCCCAGCAGTATGGAGAGTCTCTCTTCCTCCTCCATGGAGGTGAAGTCTGGGCAGAGATCAGACAGTCTCCTGAAGTGAGTCTCTCTCACTGCTGAGTATTTGGGGCACCGCAGCAGGAAATGAGCCTCATCCTCCACGGCCTCCTGGTCGCACTGCTGGCACAGTCTGCTCTCCCTGGGCATGTACCTCTGTCGATGACGCCCGGATTCAATGAGCAGGCTGTGGGCGCTCAGTCTGTACCGGCTCAGGATCTGTCTGTCTTTTGGATTGGGGAGTTTCTCCAGATATGGGGCCAGTTTGTACTCCCTCTGCAGGCTCTGGTATACTGTCAGCTTCTGGGATGTTCTTATGTCGTTTTTCCAGACGCTAATATACTCCTCTTTGTACTTGTGTATCGTCCTCTGGATTCCGCCCTTTGTCAGGCTATATTGGTTGGTGGATTGGGCAGGCTGGGTTTGGGTGACTTGTTGCAGGGTGCTTTGTTTTTCTGGGGCTTCTTGGTGTAGCAAGGCTTTGTGATGGTAGGAGCTGGGACTGCTGCTATGTAGATGGGCTCTGAATGATAGCGCCCTCTTCTGGACAGCAAAGTAGAGTGGGAATCTGCCCAGTTCTGCTCGACAGGCGCTGTTTGAGGTGCTCCTGTGGACCTGGAGAAAGTGTTTGCAGAGTTCTAGGTGGAATAGTTCTGTTGGCCCAGAGTCCCACTTTGCCCGGTCTGGGTATGTGTCTGGGCCCCAGACTTCGCTGCCATACAGGAGGATTGGGGCGATGATGGTGTCAAGGATTTTAAGCCAGACGGTCACTGGTGCTTTAAGGTGATACAGACGCCTTCTGATGGCATAGAAGGTTTTGCTCGCCTTGTCTTTCAGTATTTCCATGGCTTTCTTAAAATTCCCTGATTGGCTGATTTCTAGGCCCAGGTAGGTGTAGCTGTCTGTTTCTGAAAGTGGACAGTTGTTTAGCAGGAAGGGAGGACGCCCGGCTGCTTTCCGGTTTCTTTTCTGGAACACCATGATGTTGGTTTTCTTTGGATTGATGGGCAGTGCCCATGTGTTACTGAACTTCTCCAGAATTTTCAGGTTATCTTGGAGACCTTTCTCAGTTGGTGATAGTAGCAGAAGATCATCTGCATAAAGGAGAAATTTCACCTCAGTGTCATGGAGGGTGAGACCAGGTGCTGTGGAGGACTCCAGAGCCGCCGCCAGCTCATTGATGTAGATGTTAAACAGGGTTGGACTGAGGCTGCAGCCCTGTCTGACTCCTCGGTTCTGCTGGAAATAAGCCGTTCTCCTCCCATTTACCTTCACGCTGCATCTGTTCTCAGTGTAGGAGCTTCTGATGACATCATATGTTTTTCCTCCTATTCCGCTTTCAAGAAGTTTCAGGAATAGGCCCGGATGCCACACTGAGTCAAAGGCCTTCTTAAAGTCCACAAAGCAGGCATAGATCTTTCCCTGCTTTGTATTGTGGACATGGCTCTTGATGAGGCTCTGCAGGGTGTAGATGTGGTCCGTGGTGCGGTGGTTTGGTATGAAGCCTGCTTGGCTTCTGCTGAGGATGTTGTGCTGGGTGAGGAAGCTGAGGATCCTCTTATTCAGGATACTGCTGAGGAGTTTTCCCAGGTTGCTGCTGACACATATCCCTCTATAGTTGGCTGGGTCATACTTGTCTCCGCCCTTGTGTATGGGGGTGATGATGCCCTGGTTCCAGCTCTGGGGGAAGTAGCCGGCACTCAGCACAACATTGTAGAGTTTTACTAATGCGACCTGGATACCTGGCGGGCTGTATTTGATCATTTCTGGAAGAATCCCATCTGGGCCGCTGGCTTTTTTACTCTTTATCATTGAGATCCTCTCTGTTATCTCCTGCAGCGTGATCGGTGTGTCTAGAGGGTTTTGGAAATCTTTGATTTTTTCCTCCATATCCTTCAGCTTTTTCGTGATTTCTTTTTGTTCTGGGCTTTGATCCTCCCTCGAAATGGCTTTGTACAGGTCCTTGAAGTACTGGAGCCAGATGTTGCCGTTTTGGATGTGGAGGTTGGTGTTCTTGCTGGTTTTGTCCATCTGCTTCCATAGTTCCCAGAAGCAGTTGTCCTGGAGAGCGTCTTGGAGTTGGAGGAGCTTGGTTGAGATGTTGCCTTGCTTTTTCTTTCTGAGGGTATTTTTGTATTGCCTTTGTATGTTGTTGTAGGCTTCCCTCAGACTGGGGTTGTTCGGATCTTGGTGTTTCCTATTTGAGGCCATTCTTAGCGCCTTCCTTATATCTTTACACTCCCGGTCAAACCAGCTGTTGGGTTGTTGCTTTTTTGGCCTTCTGTTGCATCTTTTGAGGTCAGACATTTCCGCCATGGTGCAAAGTATATTATTAAAGTCCCTTACCGCGAGATTTACTCCTTCTGGATTCAGCTCATACACTTTCCTATGGAAGTTATGGAGCATCTCCTGGATCTCTGTGCTGTTTATGGTCTCCATATACTTTGGGGCTGACATCTTGGACCATTTAAAAGATGGAGGTAGGCTGAAGAGGCCGGTCTGCTGAGATGTTTGTGCTGGTAGTTTACTTGTGGATTTTATGTATAGGAGCAGTTGGTTGTGGTCTGACAGGTGTGTCTGTGGGGTGACTATGAAGCTACTAACATTTTTGGGGTCCATATCTGTGATGGCATAGTCTACCACACTGTTGCCTACATAGGAGTTTAGGGTATATCTACCAAGAGAGTCTCCCTTGGTGCGGCCATTGAGAATATGAAGTCCGAGGCTTCGACATAAGTTCAGCAATGTTCTGCCCCTTTTGTTTACTGTGCTGTCATAGCTGTTCCTCTCGGTGTGTACTGAGCTGTCACAGTCAGTGTCTGCTCCGAATATATAGACATTTCCGTCAGTTGTCAGGTAGTCTCTCTCCCTCCCTGTTCTTGCATTGAGGTCTCCAAAGATCAGAACATTGCCCAGGGCCTGGAAATGGGCGGCTTCCCTCTGTAGGATCTCAAAGCTGTCGGGATTGAAGTATGGAGACTCTGGTGGAGCTATGTATGCTGCACAGAGGTAGATGTCAGCCGGAGAGGTGAGGATGGAGCGGGCTATCCTTACCCAGATGTGGCTGTCTCCTCTCTTTACTGGTCTGATCTGCTCATGGAGCTCCTCTTTATACCAGATTAATATTCCTCCTGAGCTCCGGCCCAGCTTGACATTTTTGTTTTTTAGAGCAGGGACAGAGATCTCCCTGTATCCGGTGGGCACCATGGAATTAGTCTCTGTTTGAGTCCACGTTTCTAGGAGGATCTGTATGTCAATGTTTTTTAGTCTTTGGGTAAAGTCTGGATCGTGTGTCTTACATCCGAAGGCTGAAGCGCTCAGGCCCTGAATGTTCCAGCTGCTGATAATAAGAGATGTCATTTTTTTGTCTGTATACCTTGTAATGAGCTGCCCTGTGTAGGACAAGCTGGATTATAGACTGGTGGCCATATTCTAGCAGTTTGGTCCAGTCAGTGTTCTGTACAGAGTGCTGAGCAGGGTCTTTATCTCCTCAATGTCTTTGCTCTGCATTACTTTATGTGAGGCAGGTGGATTCCTCCATGGTTTGTGCCTCTGATGGCCATATTTTGGGTAAAGGTCACCATTTCCAGTTTGTTGAGGAGGGTATGAGGTTTCAGGTCTATTTGTTGTTGGTGACTTTTCCATAGGCTTTTGTCTTGTGTGGGGTCTGGGCCGGGGGTCTCTGTTGAGCACTAGGTCTTTGAATTCTTTGGCTAGAAGGCTGACTCCTTGGTTATTGAGGTGTTTATTGTCATATAGGTGATGATGGTTTATGGAGGGGTGTTGTGCCAATCTATCTATCTATCTATCTTCTATCTCATATCTATCTATCTATCTCATATCTATCTATCTATCTATCTCATATCTATCTATCTATCTAGTATCTATCTATCTATCTATCTCATATCTATCTAGTATCTATCTATCTATCTCATATCTATCTATCTATCTCATATCTATCTATCTATCTATCTATCTATCTAGTATCTATCTATCTATCTATCTAGTATCTAGTATCTATCTATCTCATATCTATCTATCTATCTATCTATCTATCTATCTATCTATCTCATATCTATCTATCTATCTCATATCTATCTATCTATCTATCTAGTATCTATCTATCTATCTATCTATCTATCTATCTCATATCTATCTATCTAGTATCTATCTATCTATCTATCTCATATCTATCTATCTAGTATCTATCTATCGGACACTTTCCTCAAAATTTGTGACTACTGAGATAAATACCAGTCAAGGGCGTAGCTATAGGGGGTGCAGAGGTAGCAGTCGCTACCGGGCCCAGAAGCCTGAGGGGGCCCAAAGACCCTTGTGCCACATAAGAAGACACTGGTATTAGAGAAAGTGCATTCTGGTCAAGTTACCCCTCTGGCTGGGATTAGGGTCAAGAATTTGGCGGGGAAGGTGTTGCCATTTCAATTTTTGCCTCAGCCAGTAGAAAGGCTATGTGCTTCTTCCCTGCCCCTGGCCACAAAGCACTGAGGGACGGGGGCCCAAGCTGAACTCTTGCACCCGGGCCTATAAGCCTTTAGCTACGCCCCTGGTACCAGTTGCTCCCCTTCTCGGCCCTGGGCATCCATTGGGCCGCTGCATAAGAACTGTATACACGTCCGCCCCTTCCCAGCTTATCACGGGGTCAGTTTTATATCAGGTATTGTCGCAGTCTCTTTAAACCTTCTGAAAAAGTTCTGAACTTATAAAATAATAAAAATAATAAATTAATTTGCTTTACTGTTTTTGTACCAATTTTGATTGAATTTATGTCGCTCTCTCCATACTTAAAAGGCAAAATATAAAAAATCTTACTGGTTGCCCTTGGAAACAGACAAGACTTTATCTCCACCCCGCTGTCGTGCATGTGACCTAACATCTTATCTTTCCCATAATGCACTGCTCGCTGGTAAAAGGAAGCAATGGAATCCAGCTTTAGACAGGAATAAAAGGGAAATTGCTTGCAATTTTAATCCAAAGGGAAGGATTTGGGACACAAACGTATTTTTTTTCCGTGTCCGTTCTGTTTTTTTTTTTTTCTGCGGCCTGTATGCAGAACCATTCGCTTCAATGGGGCCACAAAAATAAAAATAAACTCTGTGTGCGTTCCATGTCCACATGGCCGTTCTGCCAAAAAATAGAACATGTCCTATTATTGTCCACATTACGGACAAGGACAGGACTGTTCTATTAGATGCCAGCCCCTCCATTCCACAAACTGTGCAATGCACACGGCTGGTATACGTGTTTTCCGGGTCCGCAATTTTCAGACCGCAAAACATCCAACGGTCATGTGCTTATAAGGGGAAGATTTAACAAAACTGTTGTAAAGGAGAACTGGCTTAGGTGCCCCTAGCAACCAATCAGATTCCACCTTTCAATTTCCAAAGGAGCTCTGAGAAATGAAAGCTGGAATCTGATTGGTCGCTATGAGCAACTGAGACCCCCCCCCACCCCCCTTTAAGATGGAGTTTCCCTTTAAGGTAGGTCATCACCATAATCAAGGTCATACAAGTCTGGCCACTTGAAGTATACAGATTGCCGCCTTGGAATTTGCCTTCCAGTTGAAGACGATATGGTTTATCTTAAACATACAAGATTGTGGGCAGGTAATGTGCGTATGATAGCGGGGATGTGAGAGGTTATCAGCACCGCCAAATAACGCAGGGTAATTAATACCCAGGGCTCTGGGGGCGTAAAAAAGGCGTAAAAAAACCACAACGTAAACCCATAGATTGAAGGTAAAATGCATTATGGTGGATTTATCAGACGTGGAGTAGTTGCCCATAGCAACCAATCAGATTCCAGCTCTTATATTACAAAGGCTGCTTTGGAAAATGAAAGAAGCAGCGTGATTGGTTTCTATTGGCAACGGCACTACTTTTCCTCCCCGCCCCACTTCTGATGAAACTCCTCCTGTGTCCTGTGTTTTATCCAATGGCTACACACTAATGTGACTAGGGCTGCAGCTAACGATTATTTGAGTAATCGATTAAATTGGGAAAAAACACCCAAATTACAAAAAAAGGGGTTTATAAGATTTTACTTGAAAAATTATGTTCAAAGGCCATATTAAAACAAATTGTGGATGGTACTGTTATGGGGGATCTGTGGATGGGACTGTTATGAGGGGGATCTGTGGATGGCACTGTTATGGGGGATCTGTGAATGGAACTGTTATGGATGATCTGTGGATGGGACTGTTATGGGGGATCTGTGGATGGCACTGTTATGGGGGATCTGTGGATGGCACTGTTATGGGGGATCTGTGGATGGCACTGTTATGGGGATCTGTGGATGGCGCTGTTATGGGGGATCTGTGGATGACACTGTTATGGGGGATCTGTGGATGGCACTGTTATGGGGGATCTGTGGATGACCCTGTTATGGGGGATCTGTGGATGGCACTGTTATGGACGATCTGTGGATGGCACTGTTATGGGGGGATCTGTGGATGGCACTGTTATGGGGGCTCTGTGGATGGCACTGTTAGGCCTATTGCACACGGCCGTTTTTTTTCCCCGTTTACTGGCCGTTTTTTGTGTTCCGTATACGGTCCGTATACGGAACCATTCATTTCAATGGTTCCGCAAAAAAAACTGAATGTACTCCGTATGCATTCCGTTTCCGTATTTCAGTTTTTCCGTTCCGTTTTAACATAGAACATGTCCTATTATTGTCCGCAAATCACAGTCCGTGGCTCCATTCAAGTCAATGGATCCGCAAAAAAAACGGAACACATACGGAAATGCATCTGTATGTCTTCCGTTTCCGTTCCGTTTTTTCTGAACCATCTATTGAAAATGTTATGCCCAGCCCAATTTTTTCTATGTAATTACTGTATACTGTATATGCCATACGGAAAAACGGAACGGAAAAACGGAACAGAAACGGAAACACAACGGAAACAAAAAACGGAACAACGGATCCATGAAAAACGGACTGCAAAACACTGAAAAAGCCATACGGTCGTGTGCAATAGGCCTTATGAGGGATCTGTGGATGGCACTGTTATGGGGGATCTGTGGATGGCACTGTTATGGGGGATCTGTGGATGGCGCTGTTATGGGGAGGATCTGTGGATGGCACTGTTATGAGGGGGATCTGTGGATGGCACTGTTATGGGGAGGGGTACCTGTGGATGGCACTGTTATGGGGAGAGGGAATCTGTGGATGACACTGCTATGGGGAGGGGGACCTGTGCATGATCATGCTATGGGGGGGATCTATGGATGACACTATATAGCATCTTATGCTATATGTGCCATCCACAGATCCCCATAACAGTGTCATCCACAGATCCCCCATAACAGTGTCATCCACAGATCCCCCATAACAGTGTCATCCACAGATCCCCCATAACAGTGCCTACACAGATTTCCCCCTCCCCATAACAGCCCCGGCCCCGACGCTCACAGCAGTATTCCTTAACCGGCAGTAACTTTCACTTTAACTTTAAATCACTGCATCTTTATTACCTTACATTGAAGCTCCAGTAACAGGCAGAGCGGGCGGCAGCGTGACGTCACTTACTCACATGACGCGCCTGCTCTGACCACTTTGTGAATGAAGCAGGCGGAGCAGGCGCGTCACGTGAGTAAGTGACGTTACGCCGCCGCCCGCTCTGCCTGTTACTGGAGCTTCAATGTAAGTTAATAAAGATGCGGTGATTTAAAGTTAACGTAAAAGTTACCGCTGGTTAATGACCCGCAGGCATAGCGCCTGACCGCCCGCTCCCGCCCGCATAGCAAAGAATCGGCCGATTATTCGATAACAGGATTCGTTGACAACAAATCCCGTTATCGAATATTATTGATAACTTTGATTAATCGTTGCAGCCCTAAATGCGACTAATGGCCTAAGGGGCTTGTGGCTTGCGCGGTTGGATGCGGCGCATCATCCGTGGTTACTGGGAGAGGCGCCACTGGCATTGACCTTAACCTCGCACACACACCTCCCTTTGTGTCAGATTCTATAGAAAAGGCAACTACACTTCTGGCAGATGATTATCTCCTTAGAACAAAAGGATCGGGCGGTCAAAATCCAACATGTCCAACCTTTATCTCCCTGGAAGTTTGAAGAATGCTCTCCAGCTGTTGCAAAACTACAACTCCCAGCATGCCCAGGCAGCCTACAGCTATCAGCATACAGCAGAGCATGGTGGGAGTTGTAGTTTTATAACAGCTGGAGAGCCGCAGTTTGAGCTTCCCTGCCATACACGTTAGATGGAGAACCAAAATCATAGGGCAGAAATACCTGTAATGTGTGTGGCCAGCGTCCCGACATGTCTGCTTTAGAAACTACTTGCATTCCCCATGTAATAACAATTCTAGAGCATCTATTCCTATGAAGCTATGTTGTACCATTCCTCTACTATTAACATAGTAACATAGTACATAAGGCCGGAAAAAGACACTTGTCCATCCAGTTCGGCTTGTCATCCTGCAAGTTGATCCAGAGGAAGGCAAAAAAACCCTGTGAGGTAGAAGCCAATTTTCCCCAGTTTAGGGGAATAAAAATTCCTTCCCGACTCCAATCAGAATAACTCCCCGGACCAACGACCCCTCTCTAGTAGCTATAGTCTGTAATATTGTTACGCTCCATAAATACATCCAGGCCCCTCCTGAACTCCTTTATTGTACTCCCCATCACCACCTCCTCAGGCAGAGAGCTCCATAGTCTCACTGCTCTTACTGTAAAGAATCCTCTTCTATGTTTGTGTACAAACCTTCTTTCCTCCAGACGCAGAGGATGTCCCCTCGTCACAGTCACAGTCCTGGGGATAAATAGATGATGGGAGAGATCTCTGTACTGACCCCTGATATATTTATACATAGTAATTAGATCTCCCCTCAGTCGTCTTTTTTCTAAAGTGAATAACCCTAATGTTGATAATCTTTCAGGGTACTGTAGTTGCCCCATTCCAGTTATTACTTTAGTTGCCCTCCTCTGGACCCTCTCCAGCTCTATGTCTGCCTTGTTTACAGGAGCCCAGAACTGTACACAGTCCTCCATGTGTGGTCTGACTAGCGATTTGTAAAGTGGTAGGACTATGTTCTCATCACGGGCATCTATGCCCCTTTTGATGCAGCCCATTCTCTTATTGGCCTTGGCAGCAGCTGCCTGACACTGGTTTTTGCAGCTTAGTTTGCTGTTTATTAAAATTCCTAGATCTTTTTCCATGTCAGTGTTACCGAGTGTTTTACCATTTAGTATGTACGGGTGACTTGCATTATTCCTTCCCATGTGCATAACTTTACATTTGTCAGTGTTAAACCTCATCTGCCACTTATCTGCCTAAGCCTCCAATCTATCCAGATCCCTCTGTAGCAGTATACTGTCCTCTGTAGTATATATACAGTATACTGTCCTCTGTGGTATATATACAGTATACTGTCCTCTGTAGTATATATACAGTATACTGTCCTCTGTAGTATATATATAGTATACGGTCCTCTGTAGTATATACAGTATACTGTCCTCTTCAGTGTTTTTTTTTTTTTTTTATTAAATATATCTTTATTTCCGTCTTCACAAAATTCCTCATCAATAGATTGGATACAAATTACATTCTTGAACAATCGAAATAGAGAGGACATTCCAATCTTATTCCATACATATACAAATATTTTTTACTCCCCAATTACCCCCCCCCCTCCCACCTCCCTTGGGGAGTGGGAGAGGGAGACGTGTGAAAGAAAGAAAAGAGGAAAAAAAAAAAATATATATTATATATCTATCCAGCCCTAAGGTAGCCACCTCTTCCATATTTCATCCATAGTTTTTTCTTTACTACTATGGCCCTCCATCACCCGTTCTTCTTTAATCATATCATCCACTGCTTTTCTCCACTGCCAAACTGTTGGAGGGTCAGCACCTACCCATTTCTTAAGTATTAAGAGTCTAGCTTGAAATAACACCTTACTCAGGACCATACTTATGTCTCTATTTAGACCCAAGTGTTCGGTTGCCCCCAGAATACAAGTCATGGGATCTTCTGATATTTGAACCTTCAAAATTCGATATATAGTATCTGTTATTTCTGTCCAATATCTAAACAATCTGGGGCCTCTTCAGTGTTAATTACTTTACACAGTTTGGTGTCATCTGCGAAAATTGATATTTTACTGTGCAAGCCTTCTACAAGATCATTAATAAATATATTGAAGAGAATAGGGCCCAATACTGACCCCTGAGGTACCCCACTAGTGACAGTGACCAATCTGAGTGTGTACCAATAATAACCACCCTCTGTTTTCTATCATTGAGCCAGTTACTTACCCGCATACAGACGTTTTCTCATTTTATATACTAACCTTTTATGTGGTACAGTGTCAAATGCTTTGGAGAAGTCCAGATACACGACATCCATTGATTCGCCGCTGTCAAGTCTAGAACTTACCTCCTCATAGAAACTGATTAAATTTGTTTGACATGACCGATCCCTCACAAAGCCATTGCTTCTGGAAGTTATGAATAAATTGCTAACAGTTTGCAATGAAGGTCCAGAGGGGCGTTCCCAGTTGGGGTGTGTCCCTGCACAGTTTGACACTGATTGGATAGTCTCAGACTGTGCAGGGACACACCCCAACCGGCAACTCCCATCTTCTAGCAATTCTTTCCTAACTTATAGCAGGAATAATAGAGGAATGGCACATCATAGAACCAGAAGAATAGATGCTCCAGAACTGTTATTACATAGGAAGGGGCTGACCCCTCCTTTTTAAGGCTGGCTCTAGTCAAAGTGATATGTTTTTGGTCCATGCACTTGACCCCCTCCTGCCAATCGCACATCTACGGTGTATGGCGGGTATTTGTCAACACTGTCAAGGAGGTCATTGACTATAGTGAATGTAGAGGTCACTTTTGCATCCAGAGAGTAAATCAGGCCTCAGGGGCACAGGGGTATGCAGCCTGTATATCCCCCCGGGGGGCGAATCAGCCTGGCAGCCAAATCTTATGACCACCTCCAGTCTTAACATTATTTGTGTAGTGCTTTGATTAGGTTATTTTATGGTGGGGCTGTTATGTGGTCAACATACGGTGGTATTATATGAGCATTGTATGGTAGTATTATATGAGCACTATATGGTGGTATTATCTGAGCAATGTATGGTAGTATTATATGAGCACTCTATAGTAGTATTATATGAGCACTGTATGGTAGTATTATATGAGCACTGTATGGTGGTATTATCTGAGCAATGTATGGTGGTATTATATAAGCATTGTATAGTAGTATTATATGAGCACTGTATGGTGGTATTATCTGAGCAATGTATGGTGTATTACATAAGCACTGTATGTTGGTATTATATGAGCACTGTATGGTGGTATTATATAAGCAGTTTGGTAGTATTGTATGAGCACTGTATGTTGGTATTATATGAGCACTGTATGGTGGTATTATATGAGCACTCTATGGTAGTATTATATGAGCACTGTATGGTAGTATTATATGAGCACTGTATGGTGGTATTATCTGAGCAATGTATGGTGGTATTATATAAGCACTGTATGTTGGTATTATATGAGCACTGTATGGTGGTATTATATTAGCAGTTTGGTGGTATTATATCAGCACTGTATGGTGGTATTATATGAGCACTCTATGGTGGTATTATATAAGCACTGCATGTTGATATTATATGAGCATTGTATGGTAGTATTATATGAGCACTGTATGGTGGTATTATCTAAGCAATGTATGGTGTATTATATCAGCACTGTATTTTGGTATTATATGAGCACTGTATGTTGGTATTATATGAGCACTGTATGTTGGTATTATATGAGCACTGTATGCTGCTATTATATGAGCACTGTATGCTGCTATTATATGAGCACTGTATGGTGGTATTATATGATCACTGTATGGTGGTATTATATGAGCATTGTATGTTGGTATGATATGAGCACTGTATGGTGGTATTATATGAGCATTGTATGTTGGTATGATATGAGCACTGTATGTTGGTATTATATGAGCACTGTATGTTGGTATTATATGAGCACTGTATCGTGCTATTATATGAGCACTGTATGGTGGTATTATATGAGCACTGTATGGTGTTATTATATATGCACTGCATGGTGGTATATAAGCACTGTATGTTGGTATTATATGAGCACTGTATGGTGGTATTATATGAGCACTCTATGGTGGTATTATATGAGCATTGTATGTTGGTATTATATGAGCACTGTATGGTGGTATTATATGAGCACTGTATGGTGTTATTATATATGCACTGCATGGTGGTATATAAGCACTGTATATTGGTATTATATGAGCACTGTATGTTGGTATTATATGAGCACTGTATGTTGGTATTATATGAGCACTCTATGGTGGTATTATATGAGCACTGTATGGTGGTATCATATGAGCACTGTATGGTGATATTATATGAGCACTGTATTGCGGTATTATATGAGCACTGTATGGTGGTTTATATGAGCACTGTATTGCGGTATTATATGAGCATTGTATGGTGGTTTATATGAGCACTGTATGTTGGTATTATATGAGCATTGTATGGTGGTTTATATGAGCACTGTATGTTGGCATTATATGAGCACTGTATTGCAGTATTATATGAGCACTGTATGGTGGTTTTATATGAGCATTGTATGTTGGTAATATATGAGCACTGTATGGTGGTTTATATGAGCACTGTATGGTGGTATTTACTGTCATGTTTGTGCTATACTGTATGCCACACATTTTTATATCCCATAAGAGGACCCTGGTTCTAGAAGTTGCACATGGTGTTGCCGGATATGATGTAGGTTTTGGAATCTTCTTGACAACCAAAACATATTGCAGCAGGTAGGTGCAGCAGGTAGGTGCTGTATACCTTATCACACAGCCAGGGTACACAACAAGCAGAGCGCTGACCCTCCTTGCCTATGTTTACAGCAATAACATCAGGTCTGATCCTCCAAACCACAACACAAATACAGAAAAGAGGAACGAGCGTGCCCCATCCAGCCGTGAACGGACGCGGCGACGGATCACAAAGACTTACTGTATCCCTGGAGGGACAGATAGGTGAGCTCACCCTTTAAAGCTCACGTGACGGCCCCTGAGACAGGTTCAGATAACAGACATGTTTGGCCGGGAGAAAAATATCAACATGTGTTCACGGTTACGACATTGGGCAAGAGAGCACGAAAACAGGCGGCACGGCGCTCCCCCGACCGCCTCATGCTGAATCATTCACTAGTGCATTGCGGCGGATATGTTGTGGATTTTCCACCTCGCAAAAATGGACCTCTGGTGCAGATTTTAAATCCCTAACATGTCAGTGGATTTCCTCCACGGATCTCGCCCTTTTGTTATGTCCAGGGCGCAGCTCGGATTCTGCAGAACTGAGTGACAATCTTCCCCATGTGATCATACCCTAAGGCCCCATTCATACGACCGTAGTGCCGCCGACGCCGTGCCTGTGTTGCAGACCGCAAACCATTGGCCCGCAAAACACGGGCACCGGCCGTTTGAACCCAGCACCTATTGACTTCAATGGGTCTGTAATCCGCAAGATGCGGTGAAAGATAAGACACATTCTACCTTTTGCAGCGCAGAGGCACGGAAACACATGGAAGGGCTTCCATATGTTTCAGTGGGCTTCGGGATCCGTGGCTCCATGCCGCAAAAGATAGAATATGTCCTATCTTTCACCGCATCTTGTGGATCGCTGGCCCATTGAAGTCAGTGGTGTGGAGTTAACAAGGCCGGTGCCCGTGTTTTGCGGACCCGCGGTTTGTGGCACTGCGATTACGTGAATGGGGCCTTAATCTGAACAGGCAGAGGCTACAAGAAAAATGACACGGTTTCCGATTGAATGTCCGTCAGCAATGCTGATGTCAGATCGTTCCGAGATAAGCGGCGCCATTTATCTCTACAGGAAAAAAGTTCACTTCTCAGATCACTTTCGCAAAAATTCCTGCTCCAATAAGTGATTGACTGATATGAAATTAACAGAATCCCTTTGACAAGAGGTTCTTCAGCAGCTGCAGGTGGGGGCCCTGTTATAGATTTTGCCTTTGGTAGGCTGAAAGTTAGGGGTTGTCTAGGGGCCTTGTTTCTCTTCCCTGTATCTCTTTTCCCGCCCTTTTTTCTATTGCAGGTGAAATCACCTCAGAAAACGTCTTACCTGCATTCCAGAAGTTTCCAGCTGCTGCGTGTCAAGAGGGCAGCTGATTGGTTGCTGCTTGTTGCTGGGGGAGATTTCCAGCTCCCTGATTTGTTGTTGGCTTATCGGCGGGAATCTGTTCCCCTATATATTTCCAGGTTCAGCGGAGCTGGCTCAGAAGTGCCTGAAGAGCTGACCAGCGTCCCACCCCCCCCCCCCCCCCCTTCCCCTATTTTTTCACTGTGTCACCTGTCGCTGGGCTTTATTAGAGGGGTAGTGTCGCTCAGCTCATGCTGAGTGGATCTTGGTCTTTATATGGTTAATTTATTATTGGTCTTCTGGTATCGGTTATGATGGTATTTTAAAATTAATTTATTTAACTTATGGTTGTAAAATATTTTTAAGTGACCCTTAATAAAGCACAGCGGCCATTTCCTCCACTATGTTGATGGTGTCAATTATTTATTTAGTGACTAAGTTAGTGTTAGAGTGTGTCATTTGCACCCATGACAAAATTATCCGTCGCGCCAGAATAAAAAAAAAAACACTAGCCGGACAGGAGTCACGGGTTACATAAATGCCAGCCAAACCTGCTGCATTGAGCCCAACTGGCTCACCCTCTAATGTGTATGAGGACCTCCCGACTCTGGCCTGATGCCAGATATCAGCAGAAAGGTCAGGCATGTTGCACGTCAATATGCCTGATCCTTTGTTCTGAAGGGAGATCAGCTGCCGGTTGAGGCGCCTGGCAGCGGCTTATTCCCCATTCATATGGCTATTGTACGACCATCTGTGGCTTCCCTCTGCGTCGTACATTTGCGTGGCCGTCTGCAGCAGAACTTTGTATTGTGCAGTACTTCTGGGGAAAGTATAACTCAATTGCTGACTGTGCGTTAGCCTTCCCCCTTAACGCTGGGTTCACACCTGAGCGTTCGCGATGGAGCGCTCTGTATGCGCGACTGTACCGGCGTTTACAATCGCGCATACAGAGACAAGCAAACGCCCATTGTCGCGCGTTTCCGAAAGTCTATGTACGGGAACGCGCGACAAACCGCCCCAAAGAAGCTCAAGAACTTTTTTGAGCGTCGGGCGTTTTACAGCGCGATCGTACGCGCTGTAAAACGCCCAGGTGAGAACCATTCCCATAGGGAAGCATTGGTTTCTCCTTGCTGAGCGTTTTACAGCGCGTAGGAACGCGCTGTAAAACGCTCAGGTGTGAACCCAGGGTAAAGTGTCTGATATTGTCTAGTCGGTGCTGCCAAACCGATCAAGGACAAACCTTCTCGACAAGGCGAACGGTAACACCGAGATATCCATTCAATTCCAGGAGGATTAACAGAGGAACAGCCGAAAGTGAGTTCCTCTTTAAGATATCCTTTTGTAAAATATCGCAATGGAAATGTAAAACAATACAACCGGTAAGATTAGTTGCACGGCGCAAGGTCACGGGCGTCTTGAGAGTCCCTTCTCCTCGCACATCACTCGAGGTACATTTTTAAGTGTGACATGTTGGGTAAACAGACGGCGCGCTCGCAGCCTTATTTGTGCAGAGAGCCGCTGCCTGCCGCTTGTTTCCTAAACCCGGGCAGCAATTATGGAAATCACTTCTGTGTTGTGATAACACTTAACAAAAAAAAAATTAAGAAACCATGGCAGAGGCGAAAAAACGGAACCGAGGATACACAAGATGGCGGATAAAAGTGATAAAATGCAAGAAGGTTGATATTTGCGTCCATAACTTCCTCCCGCAATTTCTCCGGTCCGGAAAAGAGTAACATAAAGATAGAATCAGGTGTGGAAAATCCCTAGAAGCGGAAGCACCGAAGGAATTGACTACGGAATCTGACATGAAACACAGACCTATACAGCGCCAAAATCCACGCAAAATCCACGGACAAGACGTGTCTTCCCAAAAAGAAATGACCTATACCTTCTTGATTCGTATTCTGGAAACTGCAGCCAGTAGCTAGCCCTGTTGAATCGACACGGAATCGTCATGGAATAACAAAAATGTATTTACCTGAAATTTTTATTTCCTGTAGTCCATAGGCGGCACAGTCACAAAAGCTGTGCTGCCGTAGGACGTACAAGAAACAGCAAATTCCTTGGGGGAAATCTGAGCGTCCCCCGCGGAGTCCGCTACACGTACATGTCGTATGTTTATATACCTAGAGTACAGTCACACGCAATGGATTCTGCGCAGTGAAACTAGCCACAAATCTGCATCAAAATCTGCACGTTACATTTGGGTTTGCTTTGCAAAGGATGAAATCCATCATGGAAATCTGTGGATTTAAATGGATTGTTCACAAATGAAGACCTTTCTACAGACCCCACAGCGTGGCCGAACCTATGGTGGTGATCATATGTAATGACCCAGAGTGTCATTACCACTCCCGCACCCCGCTACTGTCTCCTATAGGCTAATTCCATGTCATCTGTGTATTTATTTTAGGTCTTTCACAATGTGCATTCCTATGTTTGAAACTGTTATTGTTCATGTAATGTGCCTGGTTCACCAGTAGGTGGCAGCAAACATGGCAGTGCTACTTTGCAGAGGATGGAACCCTTCTTTCCATTCTACACAACCTCTCTAAGGAAGAGAGGAGGGACTAGTTAGTTAGGGTCAGTCTTAGTTTACACCTGCCAAGGGTGGGTGTGCAGCAGGAGCACGTCCCTGCTGGACGTGTCCTGCCTAAGTCAGCTAGAGCACCTTCAGCTCTGCTGGACACAGAGGCCAACGCCTGAAGCCTCTGAAGCCAGTAGGAAAAGTTCCCTGGATTAATCTAGAGTCAGACTACAGAGAGAGAAATTACAGCCTAAAGCAGAAAGCAAAGATTCCTTTTCAGCCTGTCAGCACAGCAGAGCCAGAGAGCAACAGATGTAGCAGAATTGAGTTTGTTTGCCTGCCCGAGTTAATGCTAACGCTTGCTGGAACCAAGATAAAGCCTGTAAACTGTTGGAGAAACGTCTATCCAAAGTAAAATTGTGTATTGAACTTCACACAAGGTCTGGACCTAACGGTGCTGGCGTCACGAACACCAGGGACCCTGCCGCCAAGGCACCTTAACAAAAACCCATTCCGCTCAGGGCACCTCAAACACCATCTGGCAGGATTCCCTGGACAAACAGAGAGTGCCCCAAAGGAACTGGTGCTGTCCTTCCCATCACTGCGTGCCGGCCCAGGGAGGCTCCGCTAACCATGAGTGAATTGACTACTACCCCCATCGGCCTACCGTGCCCTTCCGGACTCCGTCACTGCACATGCTTAGCTGATCCCCACCGCTGGGCTCTGGCTCCACTTCTGCCCCGCCGGCTCTGAAGGTCCTGGGTCTCCACTCGTAGACATCGGGTGTGACACCAGTGGCAGTGGTCAGGTGTCACCCATGTGTCATGTTATTGGGTCACCTGATGCATAGGTGACACGTCATTGCTGTGGACAGTTATTGGAGGCAGCGGCATCAAACCGGATGTTCAGAGCAGGAACCCAGCGGCAGGGATCAGGTAAGTATGATTACCACTGCGGGTCTGGCCACGTTGGATGGTCTGTAAAAAAAAAGCTCCACAAAGGTGAAACGCCTTTAAAATCCGCACGGTAGGTGAATTTTTCTGCGGCGTGTGGGAGAGATTCTGTGGATTTGCATTTGGAAACATCGCGGATCTGCACAAGGATTTCAATGTGGCCACCGGCCGTGGTTTCAGGATGAAATCCGTGGCAATAACGGACAGGTCCATTGCACAGATTTCAGTCCCATTTGCGTAAGAATATCAGATTCCCATTAAAAATTATGAGAGTTTTAGGTGTTTTTTTTGTGTGGAATTTGACATGAAAAATGCTCATAAAAAGTCCACCAGGTGAACATGCACTAATACACTGTTTCGTGGCGGAAAATCCTCAGTGTATCCGCCACGTGTGAACATACTGGATTGATTTTCACCAATTTCTCTGAGATAAGAGGCAACAAACGTGTATGGCAGCCGCTTATCATCTAGCTCTGGCTGGATATGATCACTGTGAAGCCCCCTATGCAAAATATTGCATCCTCGTGCCAACTATTGCTCTTCAAAAACTGCCATATAGTTCACAAATATCACACAATACTACCGCCATACAGTGCTCGTTATAAATAGAACCTCCTCATACCAATTTAAAATCAGTCTTCGCCATCTGAGAAATATTCTGCTTTAAAATCCTGCTAATCCCGGACGAGAAACATAAAATATATAGCTTGCGGTATAACCACAAGTAAATGGATTGTGAGAGCTGAGATCACTGGAGCTAAATACGTAGAGCGCGGGATGGACGAGACGTTTAACCCTTTCCGTTCGCCACTATTTTAACATGACATGCCCAGTGCTAAGGTGGATCCGGTTTACACCGTCCCAAAGTGCACCTAATGGCACTTCACTGACTTGGGGGCATCCGCCAGCCTGTACTCACTACACACAACCATATCTAAACTTTTCTCCGGGTACTGTCTCAGTCTCAGCTGGTGTGCGGTATTACATGGGCACTGAATGGCAGAATTACAGCTTTTTCAAGTTAATATCATTTTGCTCTATGTGGTAATTGTCTGATATCTAGAAGGAAGCTGTGGATACGGGGGATCGTTGTGGTCGTAGGCCGAGCACTATAGGTGTAAATTTGATATTATCACATCATGAGGACCCTCATAATAGTGCCAGTCATAGGACCCTCATAATAGTGCCAGTCATAGGACCCTCATAACAGCAACAGCCACAGGCAGGGGTGCACCACCGATGAGGCGAGGTGAGGCGATTGCCTCAGGCGGCACCAGGTAGGGGCAAGAGTCGGGCAGCCGAAGGGAGATTATCTGTTTCTGCAGTATAGTATTGGGAAGCACAGTGGGCACAGTATGTGGCGCTGTATTACCCTGTATGTTTTGTAGCTCCATATGTAATGTTTTCTAAGTATGGCTTTAACAGTAGGGCTGGAGAGAAGGGGTTAGGTTAAGAAATTGGCATTGGGGGTTTGGGGCGCCGTTTCAGTTTTTGCCTCAGGCAGCAGAAAGGCTAGGTGCACCCCTGGCCACAGGGCCCTCATAATAGTGCCAGTCATAGGACCCTCATAATAGTGCCAGCCACAGGACCCTCATAATAGTGCCAGCCACAGGGCCCTCATAACAGTGCCAGCCACAGGACCCTCATAACAGTGCCAGGCACAGGACCCTCATAACACTGCCAGCCACAGGACCCTCATAACAGTGCCAGGCACATGACCCTCATAACAGTGCCAGGCACAGGACCCTCATAACAGTGCCAGCCACAGGACCCTCATAACAATGACAATCACAGGACTCTCATAATAGTGCCAGTCATAGGACCCTCATAGTGCCAGCCACAGGACCCCCATAGCAGCGATTGTTATAGGACCTTAAAACAGTATCAAGCACAAGACCCTCACAACAATGACACTTACAGGACTGTCATAATAATGCCAGCCACAGGACCCTCAAACAGTGTCAGGCACAAGATCCTCATAATAGTGCCAGTCACAGGAATCTCCTAATAGTGCCAGCCACGAGACCCTCATATTAGTGCCAGCCACAGGGCCCTCATAATAGTGCTAGCCACAGGACCCTCATAACATTGCCATCCACAGGACCCTCATAACACTGCCAGTGCTAGCCACAGGACCCTCATAACACTGCCAGTGCTAGCCACAGGACCCTCATACACGTGCCAGCCACAGGACCCTCATAACACTGCCAGTGCTAGCCACAGGACCTTCATAACATTGCCAGCCACAGGACCCTTATAACACTGCCAGCCACAGGACCCTCATAACACTGCCAGTGCTAGCCACAGGACCCTCATAACACTGCCAGTGCTAGCCACAGGACCCTCATAACACTGCCAGTGCTAGCCACAGGACCCTCATAACACTGCCAGTGCAAGCCACAGGACCCTCAAAATAGTGCCAGCCACAGGACTGTCGTAACAATGCCGTCCACAGGACCTTCATAACAGTGCCAGCCACAGCACCCTCATAATAGTGATAGCCATGAGACCTTAAAAACAGTACCAGCCGCAGAATCCCCACAACATTGATAATACAATCCTTTGAGGGGCGCAGTACCTGGGAGGAAGAATGTAATCACTGTGGTCTGATGGACGGTGGCAGGAAGAGAGCAGTTGGTGCAGCTGGGCTCTGGATGTGACTCAGCAGCGCCAGAGCTGCACAACCTCCATACCACCCACCCTGCCACCCAACAGCACAAGGAAAATTCTTGCACGTGCCACTTTTGGCATACATATTATGCTTCTGTCACCCGTGTACTTTGCTCTATAAACTCCTAATATACTGTGATAACCTTCATTGGATTCCGAATCTGCAGCAATCAGTTCTAGTAACCTATAATGTACCGTAGACTACCAGACAGGATCACACATTCTATATAACTAGATTATCAAGAGGTACCATAATATAAAGAAGTCTCCAGATCAGAATTCATGAGTTCTAGCCATCGATATAATATGTAGTAATCTGCTGAATCGATGTAAGACCTGGTGCACACCATCGTGTCCATTGTGGTCTGTAGACCACGGATCCACAAAAGGAAGCCTTCCGTGCGCAATCTGCAATTTTCCCAGGGGTGCACCATGAATGAGGCCTGGTGAGGCAGCTCCACATAAGGGCAAGAGGGAGACAGCGGAAGGGCCATGGGAAATGAGCGCTTCCATTGTGGCAAAGGGATTAGGTTAAGAAATTGGCATTGGGGAGTGGGGCGCCATTTCAGTTTTCACCTCAGGCAGCAGAAAGGCTAGGGGCACCCCTGATTTTTTCCACACTCCCATCAATAGAAATGACTATTCTTACCCACAATATGGACAACAATAGGACATGTTCTATAATTTTTGGAACGGACATACAGATGCGGACCCATAGAAATAAATGGGTTCATGTGCAATCTGAAAAAAATGCAGCTCGGACATGATACAAAATACGGTTGTGTGCATGGGGCCTAAGGCTAAGTTCACATTTGCACCAAAATTCCAGTATTCTTTGACTATGATGAGTTCGGCCAGGTTATTAGCATAGATGCCAGTATTTTTATTTTTATTTTTTATTTTTTTGCTGCAGTCTTCATACCGTGGGTTAACAGGCAGTGTTTTATTAGTTCCAGGAACTTATATGGTTAAAAGGAGTGAGTGAGCAGTTTTAACCATGATAAACTGCTGACAGCCCTAGATAGGGGCTGGGGAGAGCGGGACAAACATACCTTTTGTGGATTTTTTTTTTATCAGGAGTAGTGAGAATATGAAGTTTTATTCTGCCAGACTCTGCCCAGGAGGCAGAGCTTCACTGTGAAGTGCTATCTGCATTTGACTTCTTCATAGCCCCTCCCCTTGGCTTTAAGTGACAGCAGTAGTGGTCCCCTGGTTGGATGCTACAGCTGTCACTCAAAGCAAAGAGGAGAGGCTATGAAGCAGGTCAAAGCAGAGAGCACTTCACAGTGAAGCTCTGCCTCCTGGGCAGTTGCAGGAGCAGAATCTGGCAGAATAGAATTCTTATTCACGCTATTCCTGATTTTAAAAAAAAAGCTCCACAAAAGGTATGATTGTCTTTCTCTCCCAAGCCACTCACCTTTACATGAGTGCCCACTATATCAGTGCCAGTCACCAAGAGTGTTGGTGGACTCTCAAGATACCAGGGGCACAAGTGGTACCACCGAATCTGCTGATCGCTGATGCCAAGAGATCAGGAACACCAGGCAACAGACCCAGTTCACATGCTAGAACCGACACCATCTCTATACCTGTCAGCCACCGAGCCCCTGGGGCCGCTGGCATGATGTCATCAATGGTTCAGTGATGGAACCATGGGCCTGTTTTTCCCTGCACCACTAATGTCTTTACTGGAAACCTGGATGACTAGACTACTCTTCCAGGAGTCTGGGAGGTCTCCCATTTTTTTCCGAGGAGCCTTCACGGAGAGTAAGAAGGTCGTATAATAAATCATTGTCAAACAATATAAATGATTATATCACGATTTCCCAGCTGCAGATACAGTAATACATAATGACCTCCTTATTATCAGGATGGGATCAGACGGTGCTGACTATTACGTAACATCTAATGAATGCAAATGAACAGGACAAGCAGCACGAGACAGACATCGAATCCTCCATGACCTCCTCACAGCAAATTATGAACATCAAAAGTGTCAACGTTCAAAGGGAGAACTTATCGTCACACTACAGGAAGTTTGTCTAAGATCTAAGCCATAAAAAATAATCCTTGGTAATTCAATTATGATTGTGGTAGCTTTGGCTTCCTTATAATCGGATGCCAGGTGACCCGCTGTCACTTTTGTTTCTAAATTCACATGGCTGTACATAAAGTGATAATTTCTGATCATAGGATTTAGATATAGGCCAACTAATGCGATGGACGGGTCTTACCTTTCAGCTGATCGGCCGCTACAATCTGTCCAACGCGTTCCACCACCAAACTGTCTTCCATCATGTAGCGATCGTCCAGATATTTTGCCGTTTTTTCAGATATGTGCACTTTGCCCGCAACTCCAAGCTGCTCCATGAGATTGGCGAGGTTGACATCATTTGACCACACGTCAAACTTAAACCTTCTCATGCCAAGGATGCCGCATAGCACTGTACCAGTGTGTACACCGACACGCATATTGACCATCTCTTTCTTCTCCTGGCAGAACTGCTCAATGGCCTCAATCATGCCAAGGCCCATCTCAATGCAGCAGTAGGCATGATCTGCCCGCGGTTCGGGGCATCCTGCCACGCAGTAGTAGCAGTCACCCAATGTGCTGATCTTCTCACATCTTGTCTCCTCGCAGAGCCGGTCAAAGCGGCCAAACAGGTCATTGAGAAGTCCCACAAGGGCATGGGCAGACTTGTTGGCGCTCATCTTGGTGAATCCTACAATATCGGCAAACAGTATGCTTACTTGCTCTATTCTTTGCATCTTGAAGGGCCTGAAGACAATTGGCGTCTTTTGGATAGAGGACTTCTTTTTGCGACTTTTGGGGCTTGACGCTGAATGGCGTTTTACTGAATTCTCACTCTCATCATCCCCCTGCTTCATTAGGTCATCAGCAATAATCCTTGGCATGACAGAGTGAATCATTCTTTCTTTGAGGGCTTTCTCCACTTCCAGATCTTTGCCATGCATGATGGACTGGCCAACCTTTAAGAAAGTGCTGCGTGATCGGACTTCAGACATTATGAAAAGGTGGACTCCAATGGCATGAATACAGACATGCAATAGCGCCTTGCTTAGTAGTTCCCAATGAGCCATCCTATCTTCCAAAGGAGCGAAACATCCTTCGTCACGAAAGTGGTATCCAAAGGTCTCGAAAAGTATCGAGTAAACTACCCCAAGACAGGCACTGAGGTACAGGGGCAAGTGCATTACTGTGTAGAGAAGGAGCAAAACCTCCACACAAATTGAGAAACTGCCAACTTGGGACATGCAAGAAGTTGAAGCTGGAGCTCGGAGGGAAGTAAGGTTTGATAGGTCATGGTGTGCAGTTTTAGGGGTCAAAACCTGGAACTGAGAGGCCAAAGTCAAGGCAAAGACCAGCAATGTGACAAGTAAGGAGATGACCGTGCAGTGCCGAGCATAAGATTTCGTGAAGGTAAAGAAGAAAAAGCTTAGGCACACCACAAGGAAGCACAGGGTTGGTACAAGGTAGCAAAGTTTGGCTTTCATATGGACACCGAAGTAGATGCTCCACAGGAGCCCAGACACAGAGAGGTACAGTAGAGCATAGCGAAACCTGCGCTGCGTCTGTGGGAAGCATCTCTCTACGCAGGCTTCCTCCAGGTTACTGGAATCGAATTTTGGGTTCCACCACTTGGACATAGACCTTTCAAAAAGCTGAGGGAGCTTCTTCTTTTTTCGAGCACCCCCGACTCCTCCACCCTTTTTTACTCCAGACTCCCCAGAGCTGCAGCTGGATGATATGCTGTATTTGCAACGCCTCGAAGGTGCTTGGTGGTGCTGTCTATTAATTTTCACAGTTACACTAGTATTGTCCCCGCTGCCATCACACCTCACCTCCGTATGATGCAGCAGCTGCTGGTTCACAGGGGAAGCCATATTGTCGATATATAGTTTTCCTGGGACTTTTTTTTTTTTTTTCTTCCTTTCTCCACCTCACACCCCCTTCACCACCACCACCAGGAACACTACCGCCCCCTCCTAACCTTTAGCTGCAGACTAACAGAAGGGTTTTGACAGCTTCCAGCCTGCCTGAGGTAGCACTCACTTGCGCCTCCATGCAAAGTAGCCTCTCCTGTCTCCCTGTTCTGGCAGCTAAATACAGTCATTCAGGAAAGCAGATATCTCCACACCAGAGTAAGGCAATGCAGTCCATACATTAACGTGTAGCAAAGACACGCCAGAAGACACCGAGGAACCTGCAGTAGATCATCTCTTTCCTCCTGAAATATTTAGGAGCAGTTCAATCGTGAGCCCTGAGGGAGACAATAATGTATGTTATATTCCATCCTCGTTGGGAAGGATGTAGGGGGGGGGGGGGTCCATCTTTCATAGGAAAATATTCCAGTATTTCCAGGACACGCCAGACATAGTCAATGCAGAAAAAACAAAAGGATGAAGCAATTGCCTTCTTTTTTGGGAGGGTGCTAGATGTTAATTGCAGTCTCTTTTTTTTCCCCTTCTGGATCCCTCTTCTTGCAAGGGTTTTGCTTCAGTGCCTGGTTTCCGGTCGCTTGCTGTCTATGCAGCAGGTTGGGGTGCTCCTCTCTTGGTGGTGAGGGGTGCACACAGGAGGCTTCAGCTCTCTTTGGCCAGACATGAGGGGCCTCACACCAGTACACAGACAGGCCGCTCTCTCTCTCTCTCTCTCTCTCTTCTCGCTTTCCTGGCTGCTTTTCCTATGCTGTGCTGAGCAGAGAGGGGGGAGGAGGAGGAGGAGGAGGAGAGCGAAGGGGGGTGAGGCAGGCGGTGAGCATAGGGAGGAGATAGAGAGATGGGAAAAGGGGTAGAGGCTGAGGAAAGGAACCACAGTTATGTGATTTCAAGGGGAAAAATGCAAAAAAAAATATGTAAGTGATGCAGGAGGAGACTCCGGAGGAAGATGCCTTGCACAGTCAGTCCTGTCTGGCAGGAAGATTACGTAGGCCATTCCCCAGAATTCAGGGCTTCTTCATATGTCTGGACATTTATTATATTCCCGCCTTGTGCAGAGCTGTGAAACGGCAAGCGAATCGACAGTCGTTTCCGATTTCTCTGATGTAATCTAACCTTAGATAATGGCAGCACCGACGAGTAACCGATAGTCATAGGATAAGATGAGGTTCTAGCGAAATGACACCCTATTCATCATCCATGTCTCCATTTTGCAGAAGATCCCACTCTGGCCCCCTTAGCGCCAAATTTGCACTCGCTATGATATTATGTCCATGGTGATCACCGCTGTCATTCACAGATGTTTTGTCCATAGCAACTGGGCGCGTGATTTATGGATACTGGCGTAGCTAAAGGCTCATGGGCCCTGGTGCAGCAGTTCAGCTTGGGCCCCCCACCGCCACCTTCCCTCAGTGCTCTATGGCAGGGGGCAGGGGTGCACCTAGCCTTTCTGGTGCCTGAGGCAAAAATGGAAACATCCTCTCCCCTATGCCAAATTCTCCAGTCCTACTGTTAAAAGGGTTGTCCTCTTTTTACTACTGACGGCAGGTGTGCCGAGACATCAGCTGTTTGAAGAGAGGGCAGTGCTGATATGAGAGCTGATATCTCTGCTATATGCACCTGCTCGCCGCAGCATTTGCAGTGGTGAGCAGGTAAACAGAGCAGAGAAGGCAGCGCTCGTACGAAAAATAAAGTGGACAACCCCTTTAAAGACATACTTGGAAAACATTACATACAGCGCCACAGAACATATAGGGTAATACAGCCCCACATACCTCTTACATCCAGTGATGTCTCCTCTTCTCCTGCAGACCAGACCGCCATGGTGACTTCTTTCAGCCGCGTCTCGTCTCTGCAGACTTTAACAAACAGACATCTTACTTTCCTACTTTTCCATCCTGCTCCTCACCTTTTCAATACCCCATTCTGCCCCCCGCCCCCCCCCCCCCCCCATCCCCAATACTATACTGTAGAAACAGTCTCCCTGAAAATACTGGTACCACACAGATAGTGTGCCAGTACAAAAAAATACCCCCTTACTTTTCATATCAGACCCCCATTATTAAACCCCAGATGAGACCCCCCTATCTCAGACCAGACCCCCTTTAGACCTCTGTCAGACCCCATATCAGACCCCCATTATACCTCAATGTCAGATGCCGCCCCAATATAAGAACTCAGATAAGACCCTCATTAGACCTCCAGACCCCCATATAAGACCCTCATTATACCTCCAGACCCCGATTAGATCTCAGACCAGACCTCCAGACCCCCATTTGACCTCCAAACTCCCATATCTGACCCCCATTAGACCTCTAGATCCCCAATCAGACCCTCATTAAACTTCCAGACACCCATTCAGACCCCTATTAGACCTCCAGACCCCAATCGAACCCACATTAGACCTCCAGACTCCCAATCAGACCCTTCAGGCCCCTAATCAGACTCTTCAGACCCCCAATCAGATTCTTCAGACCCCCAATCAGATTCTTCAGACCCCCAATCAGACCCTTTAGACCCCCATATCAGACCTCAGGGAAATATACAGCACCACTAGCAAGGGTGCTAAGTCATTACTGAAAGACTTCATAGATGTTTCTCTTGTGTCTTACAAGAGAAACTTCTATGATTTTTGTCAGCAATGACTTAGCATTAAGCTCTATAGCCCAGTGGTTAAGGTTCTTGCCTTTAATGTAGATGGTTGTGAGTTCAAATTCCCACAGAAACATTTTAAAAATAGAGTCTAAATAAAACTTAAATACACAGGACTCACTTCATAAAAAGTGTTTTTTTTTTCTATTCATCGCGATATTATGACCCTCTTTTTATAGTTATGTCTACTGAGATGTATGGGGGCTCATTTTTTGTGGGACGATCTGTCATTTTTGACAATACCGTTTTGGGGTGTGTATGACTTAATCACTTTTTAATCAAATTTCTTGGGCGATAAAGTGATGAAAAAAACGCAAATCGGCCTTTTTTTAAATCGTTTTCTGTCACGCCATTCACCATATGGGCTAACTTTTTAAAATATTTTAATAGCATAGGCATTTTCGCATGCAGTGATGCCCATAATGCTATTTTTGTGTTTGTTTCTTTTTATTTTGGGGAATGGGGGTGATTTAAATTTTTTCGATTTTTTTTATATTTTCAAAACTTTTTGTTAGGTCCCCCAAGTGGACCACAACTTAAAATCATCAGATGTAAATTGCTCCATTAGTCTGTATAGAAATCACTATATCACAGTTCAGTACTGCCACCTAGTGGCCTAAACTGGGATAAACTAACAATGAGCCTGTGGCTTATTTATAGAACAAGGTTCTTTCCTCCATCTCCACTGAAAGCGCTCCTGAAGAGGAATCCCACACTTTTGGTTTTTAACACTCTCAGGTGCCGTGTTGTGAGGAGAGGGGGGGCATGTGGCGTATTCTGGGGCCATAAGGGTGAAGAACTGTTGCATTTTGGGGGGCATAATAGGGGTTGGATAACTCTTTTAACCATTAAGATACCGAAGGTTTTTTCATCTTTTGCATTTTCATTTTTCCTCCCTATCTTCCTTGAGCCATAACTTTTTTATTTTTCCATTCACATATCCATACGAGGGCTTATTTTTTGTGGTACAAGTTGTACATTAATATGGCAAACAATGTAGTGGGAAGCAGGCAAAAAATTCCAAATGGTGTGGAATTGAAAAAAAAAATTTAAATCCTCCACCGTTTTATGGGTCTTGTTCCTACGGTGTTCCCTTTGTGGCAAAACTGACATGTGCCCTACATATTCTGGGTCAGTAGGAATACAACGGGGGGTTATGGGAGGAGAGGAGCCAGGGCAGGTGGTGCGATGGGCCAGGGTGGGTAGTGGGCAGAGTTAGGGGGGCCCAATTCAGATTCTTGCTATGGGCCCCCAGAATCAGTTACACTGGTGGGCCCTAAGTACCTCAGTCCGACACTGACTCTAAGGGTATGTTCACCCGGTGCTGGTTACAATCTGAATTTCATGTAAACAGTGGCAGCTAAGTAGATGAGATTCTCAAAACATTTTCCATGGGGAAACTTACCTGTGGTGCGGATTTTGAAATCCACAGCATGTCACTGTTTTCTGCGGATTTTAAGCGCAGATTTCACCCTTTGCAATGCAAAAGGTGGAGAACTAGGGCATATTTGCGACAAAATGTGCAAGTAGCAAAATTCAGGCAGCATAAACCACGGCGTGAACAGCCTACAGGTACCACCGATCACTTGAAGAAACAATCATTTGTCAGGGATCGCATCTTTCGTGTGGCACCTAGAAATCGCCGTTTCTCGGCAGCCCATTTCCCCTGTGTAACCGGATGTGCCGCCAACTCTAAGCTAAGTAAATGGGGGACGAACGATCATCGAAGTGGTCCTTCACCCCCAATCATTTTGCATCGGGTCTTGAGAAAAACTTAAACCTAAGGGAAAGTAAAACCATTCTTGACATTACGGAAATCGGATCTTGCCTATCTCTATGGCGTTGTATCCGGTTTTCAGTTGAGCTGTTACATCCCTCCTACCTGGGATACTTTATCATCTGCCTTGGCGACCACACCCTTCATTTTATACAAAATCTGCTCGCTGCCCGAGCCTGCCCTCCTGGTATGTGAGTCACGCCGCAGGCGGTTGTGGGGAGGTTTATTTAACAACTCATTTTATAGAGTCGAAAGGGATCTGTCTGCGCTGATATAACAGGAATAAATAGTGATTACGTAATCTTATTTTATTATCTAATCCCTTTTTCTATAGAAGGGGGTGTGACCTCCAAATGTTTGCCATGGCTGACCATTCTGTACACGGATGTCCTGTCACGTGACCTCCTCTCCTATGAATGTGTTCTTGTTGGTCACATAACAGGGTGTCCACGCAGAGTTGAAATGTTGATGCCAAGTCTTTCACTAACCCCTGCTTCACATCACAACCAGTCAGTCTCCTTCCCCTCTGGCAGCTGTAAATATAGTCCCCAGTAAATTCCCAATCAGCCTCCTTCCCCCTCTGACAGCTGTAAATATAGCCCCAGTAAATTCCCAATCAGCCTCCTTCCCCCTCTGACAGCTGTAAATATAGTCCCCAGTAAATTCCCAATCAGCCTCCTTCCCCCTCTGCCAGCTGTAAATATAGTCCCCAGTAAATTCCCAATCAGCCTCCTTCCCCCTCTGACAGCTGTAAATATAGCCCCAGTAAATTCCCAATCAGCCTCCTTCCCCCTCTGACAGCTGTAAATATAGTCCCCAGTAAATTCCCAATCAGCCTCCTTCCCCTTTGCCAGCTGTAAATATAGTCCCCAGAAAGTTCCCAGACATCTTTCCCTGTGACAGCTGTAAATATAGTCCCCATTAAATTCCTAGTCAGTCTTCTTCCCTCTCTGGTAGATCTGAATATAGTCCCCAGTATGTGGCCCTGTTTTTTGCATTAGTGCTGGTATTCAGTCAGACAAAAGCCGTGCAAGCATCGTTTTTTGTCCTGCTGAATCCCGCCACTAACGCTGGAAATAGTCCAGATCGCCACTGGGTCCCATTATAGTCATCGGGGCCTGGCGAAGCTCCGACCTAATACGATGAACTCTGGCAAGCTGCTTCTCTGCTGGAACAGCCTGCTGGATAGTTTTAATGCTAGTGTTAAAATAGCCTTACCTAGTCAATCTCCTTCCCCTTCTAGTAGCTGTCAATATAGCCCCTAGTATATTACTTAGTCAATCTCCTTCCCCTTCTAGTAGCTGTCAATATAGTAGCCCCTAGTATATTACTTAGTCAATCTCCTTCCCCTTCTAGCAACAATAAATATAGTCCCCAGTAAGTCCCTTGCAGATAAATACTCATTGTTCCATGGAGACTGGAGCATTGCAAATAAATAGCATTTGCTACTCACGTGTTGATCCCCAGAAAATTGCTATGTAACTGCGGAAGTCCTGGTCCTTTTCTGACAAGCAGGGTACAAGCACTTTGAATAGGTTACTATTCACTAACCCGAAGCTCACTACGCTAATAATAGGCATGAGGATTCGGCTGACTGAGCATGCATGTCCACTAGCACTCCACTTATTAGGTGGACGTGCACGTTGCTGCACACTTTGAACACCAGGTGGTGCCATACTATGTAAGTAAATGTCATAATTTCAATGGTTCATTTTTTAATACTGACCATATTGTTAATTTTACCATGACCTGTCAGCAAGCAGGTGATTAGTTCTGGAATTGTCAACTTCCATAAAACAAGTATGTGCAAAACCTGATGTACTTGTACTCCAAACCCCTGTGTAAAGCCGACCAAAATGTATAATCTTCAGTCCCGAATCCTGAGATTTATATTTGCATTTTATGTCGATAGTATGCCTAATAATCCTGAATATTTGATAATCTAGCATCTGTCATGTATGGTCTATATGTACTTTATTTTACCGTACAGGTAATGGTTTTAGCTATGTAGACAGATATTGCAAGTAGTGACACTGCTAGTCAATGGATATGATTAAAGGGGTTTTCCAGGCTCTTGATATTGATGAGCTATCGTCAGGATCAGTCATTAATATCCAATCAGTGAGGGTCCGCACCCCGCCTGGAACTAGCACCTGGAATGGAACTGGAAGCACAGCGCCGTTCAAAGTGTAGTGGCCATACCTGGTTACTACAGCTCAGCTCCCATTCACTTCAATGGGAGCTAAGCTGCAGTAACCAAGCTTGGCCACTACACTTTGAACGGCGCTGTGCTTTCAGTTCCATTTAAGGTGCCAGAGGCTGCAGGGAGCAGCTGGTGGGGGTACAGTGTGTCAGATACTCCTGAGGATAGGTCATCAATATCAGGAGCCTGGAAAACCCCTTTACATTTACAATTACAGGCAGTTCCGCCCTGCGCCACTTATTGATGTCACCCAAACATGCAGAAGACACATTGAACAGATGCCTTGAATCACATACAATCATCACATGATCCCTCGCACTCCCTACAGACCCAGAGCATGTCAGAATACATGCCATGACCATGGACTATGGTCAACGTTTATTCTGCAGCTCTCTTCCCAATTACATAGGGAGATAAGCGTTTACCAGAGACAGTTGGCGCCGCTTATCTCAGGGAATAGGATTGGATAGGTTGAGATCCAACCTGCCTAATTCTCATTTTCGCCAGTATGCCTTAGATATAAGATTGAGAACATGTAATTTTCTGGCGCGTCCCTTGACATATGTAAGCATGTGTATTCCTATAGAAAGAGATGTAGGTAGCATGCTCATCATGAGATCAAATGTGAAATGGAGAATTATAATTTTGCCTATTTTTTATCGCAGCATAGGTGACAACATAGACCATGTCCTGTGTCAGAAATGCTCTGCTCCATTAGTGTCCCTGCATTAGATAGAGAACTGCTGCCCTCTGGTGGACACACTGCTGAACTTCATGTTATAAAAGAACATTGCAGTATTACCATGGATTTTCAGTATTTCTCCGGCCAAAAAACGTTCCGGTCCGGAACTGAAGACAACCTGATGCATCCTGAACGGATTTCTCTCCATTCAGAATGCATTAGGATAAAACTGATCAGGATTCTTACGGCATAGAGCCCCGACGACGGAACTCTATGCCGGAAGAAAAGAACGCAAGTGTGAAAGAGCCCATATGCCGGAAAAGAAAAACGCTAGTGTGAAAGTACCCTAAAACCATCCCTGTACCTCACATGGATCCAGAGATCTCCCCATTCATTGCTCCAATTGTTCTGCTAGAATGATTTCAAGCTGGAGGCTCGGGGGAACTGGCGTGTCCTTTCTCAGAGGGCGGGCAACTAGTGGCAGTTAAAGAACAAAACGGAGCATGTGCGGCCTTCTCAGTGAGCAGGACAAAGAAATTAGAAAAAGAGCAAACAGCAGGTGGCGCTGTACAAATAGATTTAATTAAAAAATTATTCAGATTCAGGTGCTGGTTTGAAAACTGTAGAATATTATGGGGACAACCCCTTTAAGTTGCAGAATTTATGAAATCTCTTGTCCATAGGCTGTGCTTGGTATTGCAGCTTGGTATTTTTTTTTCCGTTTTTTTACAGGTCCGTACGCAGAACTATTCGCTTCAATGGAGCTTGGAAAAAAAAGGAAATTAGGGCTCATGAACACGAACGTATTTACTTTCCCTGTCCGTTCATTTCAATGGTCCGCAAAAAAAAAAAAAGTTACTCCGTGTGCATTCCGTTTCCGTATTTCCGTTCGGCAAAAAAATAGAACATGTCCTATTACTGTCCTTATTACTGACAAGGATAGTACTGTTCTACTGTACTGTACTAATGGATCGCAAAATACATATGGTAATGTGCATGAGCCTTCTGTGTCTGTATGTCCGCATGTCTGTTCCACAAAAAAAAAAAAGAACATGTCCTATTCTTGTCCGTTTTGCGGACAAGGACAGGCATTGTTACAATGGATCCAAAACCGGATGCAACATGGACATCACACGGATGTCATCCCTTTTTTTTTTTACGGATCCATGTTTTTCAGACCACAAATTACATACGGTCGTGTGCATGAGCCCTAATCAAGTGAATGAGGCTGAGCTGCAGTGCCAGATACGGCCTAGGGTCAAGAGTGGCGCTGTTCAGTGCACCAAGGGGTCTGGCCTAGCCACTCAGTGCACTTCAGCACTTCACATTG
The DNA here is from genome assembly GCF_014858855.1 of Bufo gargarizans. Lineage (NCBI taxonomy): Eukaryota > Metazoa > Chordata > Amphibia > Anura > Bufonidae > Bufo > Bufo gargarizans. The sequence goes on along the minus strand of NC_058087.1, from coordinate 177,540,520 downwards.
TACATGACAATCTCTAACAAAGCTAGAACCAGCTCTGTACCTCACATGGATCCAGAGATCTCCCCATTCATTACTCTGCTAGATTTATATCAAGCTGCTTTTCTGCTGCAGCTCAGGGGGCGTGTTCTTTCTGCCGGAGCTCTCCCCCAATCACAGCTCAGGAGGCAGTTGAAGGATGAAACTGAGCATGTGCGGCCTTCTCAGTGAGCAGGACAGAGAAATAAGAAAAAGAGCAAACAGCAGGTGGCGCTATACAGATGCATTTTATTGAATAACTCACTGGCTATACAAAAATGTTAATTACATCCAATTACAAAAGTATTCAGATCATGGTGCTGAATATATTTTGTTGGACAATCCCTTTAAATGCCTGATCTATTTGTCCTCCTGGGAGATGAGGCGTCCGGCAACAGCTTTCTTCTCATTGAAAACACATACCTGCTTGGCTGAGCATGCATGTATAGGGGGGAGGGGAGCAGGAGAGATAGCTTGTCCGATAGCTTTGTATGGGCCATACACTTTTAGATCTCTCCCAAGCTCCCCCCTCCGATATACATGGGCAGATGTATGAGTAGTGGCTTTTCTCCTCTGAAAAAAAAAGGTATCAGGCACATTGAAATCGAACAGCCTGATCCTTCATATAGAGAAAATCGGGACATCACCATTGTAATCGGTGGGTTTGTCTGCCATCGATCGAATATGTTTGGCCAGTTTTTTTCCCGCCGAAAAAAAACCACTTCATAGGAATTGGATTCAGAGTGGACATCATCATGTACAAAAAGAAAACCTCCTCCCTCCAGCCCACAATTCTCGGCATTAATCCTTATAATATTCACAGATTATCCTCTACAAAATAAGATTAAGGATTTGCAGGCTGATTTATGGCAAATTGACAGAGCTTTTCGCATAGCCCAGGAGAGACAATCCACCACCGCCTTATCCATAATTATACTGAGCGTTCCCCTTCCACCTAAGACGTCTTCACAAGGTCTTACGTCCCCACAGCAGGCAGAAGGATCCATTTTCTTTCCTCATCTACGTCTGTGTGACCTTAGTGTTCACGGCCTACATTCTCAAATTCCTCTTATTACAGCACCATGAGATAAGAAGCCCTGCAGATCTTAGACGTGGCCTCCATAAAGCTGAATATTCCTTCTGTGTTCTCCGCAGCCATCTGTTGCCCAGACGGAAGCTGCCTCCTGCAGGGATTCTTATTTTAGATCTTTGAAGCAGAAAAGGTTTATTTACTAAGGAGGAGCCCGGTAACAGATGGACAGTATGGCGGCCGGGCCTTGACTTATCGTTAGATGATAGCAAGACCAAAAAGATCCACCTCAGACTGAATTCATACCTATGGCCTATGTCAAAATACATCATTTTGGAGGGGGGGGGGGGGGGGGGGAAGGAATATGGAATATAATGTTTTTTTTTTTTTTACAATGTCTTTGTTTAATATGAGTAGAACATCCCTCCATAAGAAGTTTGAAAGCAACACCTAGAGACGGGAAAAGTTTCAACCTGTTTCCAAGTGTTTTGGCCCAAGTGACTTGTTGGCGTCCCCTCATGGCACATGCCCGTTTGCACCCCATTTCTAGGCCAGGTAACACCTTATCATGTAGCATCGTGGTCCTGAATGTGAAGACTCTGAAGCAGAGGTGCCCACCATGCTATTCTGTGCAGTCCCCAGCCATCCCTGGTACCCCCCCCCCCCCCCTTCCCTCACACCATAAACTAAAATGGAGATAGCCACGCTTCTGTGTGGCCTCTTTAGCTTTTCTCTGGAGAGCCAAATGGGCCCGGAGGTCTCCATTTTAATCACAAGTGGAGGTTCCAGATATGAAATCAGATATTTGTAGAGTATACTGCTAGTGTTACTGTTGATATTTCTCAGATTGCAACTCCCCTTTAGTGGTACAATCTAGCAATGTGGCCCTCAGACCAAAAAAAGTTGTGCACCCCTGCCCTACAGGGTTGATTCTGTCTACAGTGGAGTAGCATCGATCTTATTTGTGAATGGAACCAGTGGGAATTTTTCCTAACAGCAAGTGATGGGTCTAAGACGGCACCACATGGAGTTGTCTTCTGCTGGGCCATTTTAGGCCCATTTGGACTAACAAGAAGATGTTTTGTTGGACCAGTCCAATCCCAGTCTGAGTGGAGGTCTCAGGGCCAAGCGCCTTGGAGCACTAAATAAAAGGTGTGGTGCACATGCTTCTGATACCCGGTGCTAGTGATACCACTGGTGTAAAACTTGGTTTGTTATTCAGGATGTGGCTTGAATTTCCTATTACTTGATAACCATCAAAAGTTATTTTTACTAGACTTAACTAAATTTTCCCGATGGTCTCGCCTTTATGCTGGCGTTGTGGCTCCGAGCGAGGCACTATTCTGCACACGTTCTGGAGCTGCCCTCATCTCTCGAGTTACTGGGACTCAGTGTGGTTGATAACGTCTAAATTCACCTCATACACCCTCCCTAAGACGCCTGCTTTCTTCCTGGTCCATCAGTGCGAGATTCCTCTCTCTACTTATAAACGTTCTGTGGTAAGGCATCTGGTCAACGCCGCAAGGGCCTGTATCCCGGGTCTCTGGAGGCACCCATCGGCTCCCTCAGTAGCCATGTGGATTAACAAAGTCCAGGAGACCATGAGAATGGAAGACCTCACCTAGACATTGAGACATACTGAGAAGAGATTTACCAAGACCTGGAGTCACTGGTTGGAATTTTACGACTCTGCTGAATGTAAGGCGCTCTTATCTCGTGTGTGAGTGCGTGGTCTGTTGCTAATTCTACTCCCCCCTTCCCTACCCCTTCTTCTTTGCGTTTCTCATCCCTGTCCCCTCTTTTCTTCTACCTTGATTCATCTGTCTGTGGTTCAGATTTTCTTATACTGGGTTCGGTGATTTTCTACCTGACCATTTGTTCTCTGCTACATGTTCACTTTTTCTGTGTGAACTTTTGTTCAATATTTGCTCCATGGCTAGCCATGGCTTTGATAACTGAAAATGCTAAATAAAGAATTTACAAAAAAAAAAGAAGTTATTTTTAATTATTTTTGTAATGAAAAACTGGATTCTAGATCGGCTGAACCCACGATTTTTTTACCAATTTGAACACATATATGCTCGGCGTGTATGGGGGAGTCAAGAGAGATAGCTGTTTGAAGGTGTATGGGTGCGATTGAAGATGTATAGGTACCTCAAGGCCTCTCATCCAGCCAACCAGAAGCTTGCTCTTCACTGATGAGGAGCAAAAACCCTGAAATAGTACTGTCTATTGATGGGTGTCTATGGTTTTGCTGGTACGAGATAATTGTCATTATTCGGCGAAGTGGGGATGGCACTTCCTCTCCCTAGCTGGAAGATTAATATTTTTCTCTAGTTCGCCCAAAGGATCAACCCAGCAACACAAAGCAGCAACCCTCCATTATATAATATTTATGGAAGATTGGGAGTCCAGGTAGAAATTAGATGAACCATGTGTGATTGTTTTTTTTAACTTTTGCATTGGTCACAGAGTGCATTCATGCCCATTTCTCCACTAGGACTGGGCATTGGTCCTCCTTTATTGACCATTGCTAGATTTACCCCTGATTAGACCCCCCATTCAACAAATCGTTATGCCATATTCAGTTGATACACCATAAAAGTCTGTAATAGATGAACAGTTTAAATAGGGAATCAAGGAAGAGTACCACTCATGGCCAACTCAAATCTAGTGGTAAAGTCCACATATAAGATTAATGCTCTACACACATCCCAAAATGCTTGGATGCACTAAGGTTCCTAGTGACGTCAGGCTGCATTCATGGGCTCCAAGACTGTCCAGTCAATCTAACCATAGCCTAATACTGTGAAAATATGTAAAGGGATTTGACCAGTTGGCTTCCTAACCTAAGAAGGTTCTTCTTTTGCTAGTGATATGGTCAATGGAAGAATTAGCTGGTGGGCATGGTGGTGTTAGGAAGAGGTAACAGGAGATGGTTGGCTGGGATTTTTAGGTTGCACTCATGGGCTCCAAGACTGTCCAGTCAATCTAACCGTAGCCTAATACTGTGAAAAGATGTTAAGGGCTTTGACCAGTTGGCTTCCTAACCTAAGAAGGTTCTTCTTTTGTAAGTGATATGGTCAATGGAAGAATAAGCTGATAAGCATGGTGGTGTTAGGAAGAGGTAACATGAGATGGTTGGCCGATCAACTAATCAAGTCTCATAATAAAGACTTGGTTCCTTGGGTTATAGCTAAGAGGGTATTAGTATCCCAAATGGTGGCCTTCATAATGATGAAAATAACCAACAGTTCGAAAGACTTTCTGCTTGCTGCTTACGTAGCTGTGACCATGGAGCCTCTATTCAGATCCTCCATCAGACACGGAACAAAATATATAATTTATCCCTCAGTATTAGCAGGAAACCGAGTATCCATGTTGTTAAACCCCAATTTTTTTTTTTTTAACGTATCAAACCTTTTGCAGTTTATTCTAGAGCCTTTCTAAGTACTTTTTTTTTAGAAAAACTCCACTTCAATTTGTCGATTGTTTCCTTTGACACAAGAAGCGCCCGCAGTGTATTCTGCAGGAATACAAAACCAGCATTGTCTGATAAGAGAAGAAGATTACAGCGAGTCTGTTGTTGACAAGCACAAACATTTTTATTGTACGTCAAGAGGAAGATCCGTTCAGAGGACGGTAATAACAGACTGAAAGGAGGGTTTGTGGTAGAAAAGAAAATAGAACAACTATGTGAACTGGACCAAGGAAATGGCACCTGCTGTACAAGGCAACTGCAACTAAACAGCGACTTTCCACCAACCCTTTGAGGCCTTTAGCCTAATATTAACTTAATATCATTAACATAACACAGCAAAGCCTACTTGCTACACAAGATCACACTCAACTCTTCTTATCAGTACAGACATAGCAAGTAATCCTTCTTATTCCTGCATGTTAGTCTTCTACGGTTTCATTTCCTACTGCCTTTTAGGAAGAGACCGAAACAAGTCTGTGCAGATCAAAAAAGGCAGTGTATTGTACAGCAGGTAGAACTTCCTGTGACTACTAGATGATTGTCATCCTAAACAGGAAGTTGGACAGATGTCATAGCCCGCCCAGTACTTTAAGGAGGTGAAAAAAAAACAACAACACACTCTACAAAGTTATATGCAGTAGTACTATTAATCCAAATATTTTTGTGTCCTTCCTTCCTTGCGTCCTTTCCTCTACAGTAGAGATATCCTGAGATGATATCAAAGCTGGTTATCTTGTGAGCCAAAGGAGGACATCTGTAGGTGCATGCCCTTATTGTACTAGGATTAGGCTATATATATCAACGATATACTGCCGTGTACAAAAAGCTTCTATGATGACTACAAACACCATTACTTCTCAAAAGACCTTCACTTTTTGCTCCAATAATTCTTAATTTCTTACAATGATGTTTTCTTATATGCAAATGAGTCTCTAGGAGCAACGGGGGCGTTGCCGTTACACCTAGAGGCTCAGCTCTCTCTGCAACTATCGCTCCCTCTGCACTTTAATTGACAGGGCCAAGCAGTGAAAACGTAATCACACCTAGCCCTGTCAATCAAAGTAGAGAGGGCACAGCCGTGGCAGAGAAAGCAGAGCCTCTTGGTGTAATGTCAATGTCCCCGTTGCTCCTCGAGGCTCATTTGCATATATGAAAACATAATTTTTCTCAGCAATGCAGGCACATATGTACATGGGACCAACACAGATGCCTTCAGCTGCCAAGCTCACATGTAACAGGTCAGCCGGTGTCATAGGTACAAAACTGCTGACAGATGCCCTTTAACCAGATGCCCTTCCCGTGACCCTCAGCAATCAGCTGTGATCTGTGGTGAAACCTGGGAGAATAAATACAGTTTCCCTGCAGCGCCATCACAGGAGAGATTAAGCATAACACAGTTCTCCTTTGATAACTGGGGACCGTGTAACACAGGACAGGCCCTCCTAGGCGAGGGCCTGGTCAAGAGATGAGAATCTTGAACCCAGGAACCCATCTATTAATTCAGAATTCTCTAACAGCCTATATATATATAACATAGGGTTTTTAAACCAGGCAACCCCTTTAAACATAAAATATGTATCTAATGGGTTCAGAACATAAAATGGCTGCTTCTTGTCTGTGTAGAAGACAGGTCCTATTTAACTACACTTTTCCATTTCCTTTCTGTCTGGCGTAGGGCCTCCTGGTATTTGACTCTGGACTTCTGCACATCTGTATGTTTATTTTCCTAGAAAACTGACTCCTGGTGCCTCTGGATTGGCAGAGCTGGTTTAACGAAATACCTGTAACTGTTCAGCACGTAACTGGAAGCAGATGGTGACAACCACATATGGAGAAACTCCTAAGGGCTTGGTGTTGGTCTTTCAGGCATTTTTTAGATGTCAGGCAAGTATATGGAATCACAAAGACTGCACTTTCTGAGAAGATTTGAACAAGTCAACACTGTTGTGAAGTTTATTGAATTCTTGATAAATATCATATGGACTGGTGAGTAACCAGATTAGTAAAAGTAAAACGTTTATCAAATACTATACAATGGTAAAACCAAGACTTTTCAATGGCAAATATTCTAAAGAACAGTCAAGACAATATAAAATAAGTACTTGCCATCATTAAGGATGTTGCCATGATCAATGTTACGTAATACATTATTGCGACAGATTATTGGCTACCCTATCGGCATGATCCCTACATCTTGCCTGCCTTTAGGACTGGGAAAGGACAGGGTTTGGAATCTCTAACCATAATAGATTCTAGAAAATAGGAGAATAAATATAGATTAAGCCTCTGGACAATGGTTAGGTGATGCTGGTGCTAGGTAGCCCTTACGAGGTGGAGCACTTACCACCAATATCACATGCAACGGATCGACGGTCCAACCACTAAGGTCTTGGCTGTGAGGGTGGATGGGTTTCACTAACCCAGAAGTTACACCAGAAGGTACCTCAACTACCTAGACATGGCTACTATCTTGTCTTACAAGACAAATTATCATTACACACAATGCATCAGATAGTTTGCAGTGAACTGAAATTCCTTGTAGAACTCATGTTTTTTCAAACAATGAGTTGTCTTCCTTTCCTTCTTCTCTAGCCGTAGAAGAGAAGGGTCCTTGTAGCACGAGATAGAATAAAGGAGGAAGAGCAGTTCTCTGCAATATTACTTCAAATGAAAATGTTATGCTATGATATGGAAAGGCTCCATTAGCTGTCTGAAACATTTTCGCTTCCTTCAGCACCAGAGTAACCACCAGTCCCTCTAGGACAGAAGGATTGTTTAGAGTATCGTCTCTGTGACAAACCTTGACAACATACTGTAAGTAGAATAGCTTGCAAGGGTTTCATAAGCAGGCTATATCCATCACCAAAAGATCGCAAGACCTTTAATATGGTGTTCATACACAGTTTTTTTTTTATTTGACTTTTTATTAAGTATAAGAAGGGGCAGGGTTGGAGATAAGTTAATGTTTTTTATAACGGTTCTTTGGTGCTTCTCCACAACCGGTCACATCACAGTTGAGATTTGAAGGCTTTTTACTGATGCTGCCAATGAGATCTGGAAGCTCACGTGTTATGGCTCTTTCGATCTTCTCAAGGAGGCAGCCACCCATGTAGGAGCATTGCTGGGACAGAAGCTTGAAGCTTGTAACGGAGTTTACTCCAAAGAAATCTTTGTAGGCCTCGCGGTTAGGAAGGTCAAACTTGCTAACATTGGTTTTAGCCAAGATGGACTTGAAGATAAAGAATTTATCTGGATCCTCTAGTATGTCCTTGAACACAAGTTCTCCATCACTAAAGAATGTCATCTTGTCCTTGTAGGTATGAAGGTAGCGGTCTACCAGCAAAGCATGGATACGGACTCTAATAGCATGCTGACGAATAAAAGCTATCTTGTTTTCAAGTCTGTTCTCGATGACTTGAGTGAGATCTTCAAGAAGGGAAATCTCTTCTTTAAGGAATAACTCCCTGTGTGTTTCTGGCTGATAGTCTTCTGGCCAGAAAGAGCTGACGTAGACTCTAGGTGGCTCAGTAACATTGATGAGAGGTGCCAGACTCCAGAAGAGAGCACCATATACCCTCATAAGTTCTTGTGTGGCCAAGCTATCAGCCTTGTTTAGGATGATACGGATCTGAGACTCACGTCCCTTCAGCTGTCTGAAGAGCATCTCCAACTCCAGACCCACATCTAGTTTGGTTGGGTCAAATACGACAAAAATGAGATCGGCTCTGTCAATAAACCATTGGCATACATCATTGAATGGATAACCTAAGAAGGAAAATTGAAAAATGCATTAATAAGATGAGCAAATTAGTGATACATGTAGCAGCTATTGGTTGTCCCTCTAGGTTCTTAGTCATTATATATACCTCTTTCTTGTTGTTTTCGGTTCTCAATGATACCAGGAGTATCCACTAATGTCACTCTTTCCAAGAGTTTATGAGGAATCTCAATGCCAATAAGCTTCTCCAAAAAGTTCTGCCCAAATTTTTCCAGTGGAGAAAAGGAACGAGCACTATCAGCAGCCATCACAATACCCTCAATGGTCTTCAGCTTTGGCCCATGCATGAGGACAGTAAATTCAGAAGTTGTGGGTTCAGCACCTACCAATTAGTAAGAGAAGCATATTGTTTATACTGTAAAGGTGCACCGAAAATTCATATACATTATGAAGATGACTCCATCGTTACCTGTATACAGTTGATGGGGGGTTTCATCCAACCCCAAGAGGTAGTTGATCATGGTGGACTTGCCAACGCTCCACGGTCCCAAAAACAACACCATTGGTTTAGAAGTGATCTCTCCATCTATGAAAATAAATTATAATTGATGAATTATAATTTCATTAGGGCTTTTGAAATATTAAGAACATGAAGAATAAGAAACATAAATGAAATAGAAGAAGCAGCAGAAGTAATTGGTCGATATTAAAATATGTGCTTTGGATTTTAAGTGACACAGTAAAAAAAAACTTTTGATTATCTAGTTATTTACATTATTTTTTTTGTTGATTGGACCTTTGAATGTAGTGTTTACAGGTGTTCTTAAAGGGGTTGTCCACTTTGGGTAGTTTCATTTTGTTAGTAGGATTCCCTAATAATACGCTGAATAAAGAGTGTCCGATTTAGACACCTATCAATCTCTGGCAGGAAGTTTACAATTTTTCTGCAGCACCCCCACAGGAAGAATGAAGCATTACAGTTCCCATTAAAATCAATGGGCTGTTTCTGTAATTCTTGGATGTCTTGGGTCCTCCAGAAAACCCTATGAACTACGAGATTTAGGCTCAGGAGCCACACCTCACGTATGACGAATTTCGTTTTTTTGTGAATGTTGAAAGGAACCAAAAAGGGATTTCTTTGATAACCATTATATCCTGTCCACAAAAATGTAATTGCTTAAAAGGGAATGTAATATATATACTCCTGGTCCAGGGCCAGATTCTGGTCCCATCAACTCATTTAATAATGGATTACTGCTATTCCTTAATTCATCAGTGAGTAATAACTCTGGCCTGATAAAGCAATGTATTAGCAAAATATTAGTGGTGTGGCGGTCATACATTACACAGCTCCTCAGAAGGCAGCAAGCTGAAGCGAGCAGGTGAGTATGCATGGCTGTCAAGAGGGATCAATTCAGGCCTGTGTTATAGGAAGCAGACAGGCAAGCTGAAAAGGCCAGGCAGGACAAAGGCACCTTAGGCAGTTCTACCCACCTGCGGCCGAGTCAGCAAGGCTACGTCCATGATAAGCTGTTAGCAGGGGAAAGGAGGGAAACGATATGTCAACATTTAATCACAAGACAAGGGACAGCTGTGCCCTATGGCAGATGCAAGTAGGGGCATGGAGGGTATGCTGCAGTGCTATCATGTGGATGCCTTGTGTAACCTTCATCTTAGGGTCCATTCACACGTCTGTATGTGTTTTGCGGATCCGCAGAATGCGGATCTGCAAAACACGGGCACAAGCAATGCTCGTTCCGCATTTTGCGGACCGCACATGGCCGGCACTCTCATAAAAAATGCCTTTTGTTGTCCGCAATTGCAGACAAGAATAGGACATGTTCTATTTTTTTGCGGAACGGAAGTGGATGCCGACAGCACATTCCGGCCCCATTGAAACGGATGCGGACCCATTTTGCAGACGTGTGAATGGACTCTTATAGTAAACTTACATCATAATCAGTAGTGCTATGGTAGGTATCGTGCCATGAAAAGGTATAAAATATAGAAATAGCTTATACTGACGATCCAGTGACACCTCTAGGGTGGTCCTCACCGGTGTCACCGCCAGTTCTGTGAGAAGGTCTGACAGACGTCCTTCTCTACCTCTTGCATGAATGATGTTCTTTGTTTTGGTTTCACTTTCTCATCTCATTTACTTCTCCCAGGTGTCACCTTTTTAGACTAATCCTCTTTCCTTTATATTCCCTCCCATACTGCCTCACATTGCGGTTTATACTACTACCTGGATTGAAGTGTTCACTGCTGGAGGCTTCTGCTGCTGCTTGTTCAGATAAGTCCTTTCATGTATTGTGTTTCCTTGCTGGCTTGATTCTAGGTGACCCTGACTCCCTCCGTATGAAGTGCAGGGATCCGGTGGTCGTGTCCCCTCACTATTATAGGGTTTTCAGGTGTCAAACAGTCTTATGTACGTGGGGATACAATCGTCTACCTTTGAAACCCTTGTATGTGCTTAGCAGTCAGGGAGAGCTCTTAGGGTTTTATAGGGGTCACCTATATGCTCCTGAGGCCTCATGCACACGACCGTTGTGTGCATCCGTGGCCGTTGTGCCGTTTTCCGTTTTTTTTCGCGGACCCATTGACTTTCAATGGGTCCGTGGAAAAATCGGAAAATGCACCGTTTTGCAGCCGAGGCCGTGATCCGTGTATCCTGTCCGTCAAAAAAATATGACCTGTCCTATTTTTTTGACGGACAACGGTTCACGGACCCATTCAAGTCAATGGGTCCGTGAAAGAACACGGATGCACACAAGATTGGCATCCGTGTCCGTGATCCGTGGCCGTAGGTTGCTTTCATACAGACGGATCCGAAGATCCGTCTGCATAAAAGCTTTTTCAGAGGTGAGTTTTCACTTCGCGAAAACTCAGATCCGACAGTATATTCTAACACAGAGGCGTTCCCATGGTGATGGGGACGCTTCAGGTTAGAATATACTGAAAAACTGTGTACATGACTGCCCCCTGCTGCCTGGCAGGTGCTGCCAGGCAGCAGGGGGCAGACCCCCCCCCTGTTTTTAACTCATTTGTGGCCAGTGCGGCCGCCCCCCCCCCCCCTCCCCTGTAGTTAACTTCTTGGTAGCCAGCCCCCCCTCCCTCCCCTGTAGTTAACTAATTGGTGTCCAGTGGGCCCCCCCTCCGTCCGCTATAGATAACTCATTGGTGTCCAGTGGGCCCCCCCTCCGTCCGCTATAGATAACTCATTGGTGTCCAGTGGGCCCCCCCTCCGTCCGCTATAGATAACTCATTGGTGGCCAGTGGGCCCTCTCCCCTCCCACCCCCTCCTAATTAAAATCGCCCCCCTATCATTGGTGGCAGTGGTGAGTACCGATCGGAGTCCCAGTGTAATCGCTGGGGCTCCGATCGGTAACCATGGCAACCGGGACGCTACTGCAGTCCCGGTTGCCATGGTAGCTTAGCAATTTGTAGAAGCTTTATACTTACCTGAAGAGCAGCGATGTCTGTGACCGGCCGGGAGCTCCTCCTACTGGTAAGTGACAGGTCTGTGCTATAAGCAATGCGCCGCACAGACCTTTCACTTACCAGTAGGAGGAGCTCCCGGCCGGTCACAGACATCGCAGCTCTTCAGGTAAGTATGAAGCTTCTACAAATTGCTAAGCTACCATGGCAACCGGGACTGCAATAGCGTCCCGGTTGCCATGGTTACCGATCGGAGCCCCAGCGATTACACTGGGACTCCGATCGGTACTCACCACTGCCACCAATGATAGGGGGGCGATTTTAATTAGGAGGGGGAGGGAGGGGAGAGGGCCCACTGGCCACCAACGAGTTATCTACAGCGGAGGGAGGGGGGGCCCACTGGACACCAATGAGTTATCTATAGCGGACGGAGGGGGGGCCCACTGGACACCAATGAGTTATCTATAGCGGACGGAGGGGGGCCCACTGGCCACCAACGAGTTAACTACAGGGGAGGGAGGGGGGGCCCACTGGACACCAACGAGTTTACTACAGGGGAGGGAGGGGGGGGGGCGGCCGCACAGGGGAGGGAGGGGGGGGGGCGGCCGCACTGGCCACCAATGAGTTAAAAACAGGGGGGGGTCTGCCCCCTGCTGCCTGGCAGCACCTGCCAGGCAGCAGGGGGCAGTCATGTACACAGTTTTTCAGTATATTCTAACCTGAAGCGTCCCCATCACCATGGGAACGCCTCTGTGTTAGAATATACTGTCGGATCTGATTTTCACGATGTAGCTCATATCCGACAGTATATTCTAACATAGAGGCGTTCCCATGGTGATGGGGACGCTTCAAGTTAAAATATACCATCGGATTGGAGAAAACTCCAATCCGATGGTATAAAAGAACTCCAGACTTTACATTGAAAGTCAATGGGGACGGATCCGTTTGAAATGGCACCATATTGTGTCAACTTCAAACGGATCCGTCCTTATTGACTTGCATTGTAATTCAGGACGGATCCGTTTGGCTCCGCACGGCCAGGCGGACGCCAAAACGACTTTTTTTTCATGTCCGTGGATCCTCCAAAAATCAAGGAAGACCCACGGACGAAAAAACGGTCACGGATCACGGACCCACGGACCCCGTTTTTGCGGACCGTGAAAAAAAACGGTCGTGTGCATGAGGCCTGAGTTTGGGATCAAGCCAGTTGGATGTTTATTCATAACTTCCAGCTATCTGCAACATCATCCGTGACAACCGGTCTTGCAGCAATCATATAATGCTGCAGCCAATCACTGCGCTCAGTGGTGACACTTCCATGTGCAGCATGTGACTGCTGAGGCCAGGGATTGGCTGCAGTGGACGTGTGAAGGATAAATGTGTTGTCATTGCAAAAATAGTTTTCCCATGCTGAATTATATTAAAATAACATTTAATGGTGGCACAACCCCTTTAAGGCTATTACGCCTGTCTGTTCCACTATTAGGGGGCGTTTATAAGTTTATTGCATCTTATTATACATCTATATAATAAGTGTATGCAGTAAGCTCCCTCTAGTGGTAAAAAAGATTTGATTATTTAATGATGATGCAGGCAATTTTTGCAATTTTTTTGGGGGGGAGGGGGGGGGGCTCCGAATCGCTCTAAAGATATCTGAATAAACGAAGGCCTCCTTGAGAACTACAGCACCTTTCTTCTAACATGTCTCTATGGCATCTCAGGAGGTAATGCAAAGTAAAGTTTCCATATAAATAAGAAAAATTCATAAAAAAATGTATTTCAGTAATTCAGTGATATACCGTAAGTGAAACTGATATATTCTATAGATTCATTACACACGGAGTCATCTATTCCAAACATTTGTTTCTTTTAATGTTGATGGTTGTGGCTTACAGCTAATGAAAACCCAAAAGTCTGTATCTCAGAAAATTAGAATATTATATAACACCAATAAAAAAATGATTTTTCATACAGAAATGATGGCCTACTGAAAAGGATGTACAGCATATGCCAGAGATGGCCAACCTGCGACCCTCCAGCTGTTGTAAAACTACAACTCCCACCATGCCCTGCTGTAGGCTAATTGCTGTAGGCTGTCCGGGCATGCTGGGAGTTGTAATTTTGCAACAGCTGGAGGGCCGCAGGTTGGGCATCCCTGGTATATGCCATCAATACTTGGTCGGGGCTCCTTTTGCATAAATTACTGCATCAATGTGGTGTGCCATGGAGGTAATCAGCCTGTGGCACTGCTGAGGTGTCATGGAAGCCCAGGTTGCTTTGATAGTGGCCTTCAGCTTGTCTGCATTGTTGGGTCTGGTGTCTCTCAACTTCATCTTAACAATATCCCATAGATTCTCTATGGGGTTTAGGTCAATGAAGCCCAGTGATACCGTGGTTAGTAAACCAGGTGTTGGTACTTTTGGCAGTGTGGGCAGGTGCCAAGTTCTGCTGGAAAATAAAATCAGCATCTCCATGAAGCTTGTCGGCAGAGGGAATCATGAAGTGCTCCAAAATTTTCAAGTAGATGGCTGCACTGACTTTGGACTTGATATAACACAATGGACCAACACCAGCAGGTGACATGGCTCCCCAAACCATCACTGACTGTGAAAACCAAACTGGACCTCAAGCTATTTGGATTGTGTGCCTCTCCACTCTTCCTCCAGACTCTGGCACCTTGATTTCCAAATGAAATGCAAAGTGTACTGTCATCTCAAAAACAGGACTTTGGACCACTGAGCAGCAATCCAGTCCCTTTTCTCCTTAGCCCAGGTAAGATGCTTCGGAAGTTGTCTCTGGGTCATGAGTGGCTTGACACAAGGAATGCGACAACCAGCTTCTTTACCAATGAACCTTTGTGGCTTACCCTCCTTGTGGGATGTGTCAATGACTGTCTTCTGGACAACTGTCAAGTCAGAAGTCTTCCCCATGATCCACACTGAGGGACCATTTAAAGGCTTAGGACACCTTTGCATGTGTTTTTAATTGATCAGCTGATTAGAGTGTGACACCATGGGGGGGATTTATCAAAACTGGTGTAAAGGAAAACCGGATTAGCAACCAATCAGATTCCACCTTTAATTTTTCAGCGCTCCTTTAGAAAATTAAAGGATCACTCTGTGGCAACAAAGCCAGTTGAGTTGACTCCGCGAGTCTGCAATATTGAACTTTTTCACAATATTATAATTTTCTGAGATCCTGACTTTTGGGTTTTTATGAGCTGTGAGTCACAACCATCAACATAAAAAGAAATAAACGCTTGAAAGAGATCACTGTGTGTGTAATGAATCTACAGTATAAAATATATGAGCTTCACTTTTCGAATTGAATTACTGAAATAAATACATTTTTCGATGATATTCTAATTCACGGAGATGCACCTGTACATAAAATAAATAACATCCTTCATGCAGAGCGGAACTTGAAGCTCCAGGGTCCTAATGCAGAATCTGTAACAGGGCCCCTTAAGGGGGTTGTGCACCTTGGGAGGAAAGGGGTTGGCCAATGGTGACCTGCATCCTTTGCGTCACATGACCATTTGTCATGACGCAAGGGGAGCAGGTCACTGCTACGGCCAGCGATTGGCTGCGGCGGTGTCAAAGAGGAAGGTTACATGCAGGGAGCCAAGCGGAGCAGCCGGGGACCAAAGGCGCTGGGAAAGAGGTAAGTGTGCATCGTTTTGTAGGTCTGCCCAGGAAGGGATATTGCAAATCCCCCCCCCCCCCAAAGGTGCATGACCTTATAATAGCAGTGTTATCTTATGTGGCCAAGGGGTCTTTGGGTTAGAACTGCTGCCCTTGCACTGCTTCACGCAGTCATATACATTTCAATGCGCAGGGGGCGCTATGTGAACATGCAGACATGCTAAAGGGGTGTTGGGTGTTTATAGGGGGATTAAAGTGAGGTGTGCGTCTGCTGCCTTGTGATTTGGTGGAAGGAAATAGGGCTATTTGGTGTCTATAGAGCTGATTTAGCTCCCCTCATCAGATGTATCCACTGTGATATATGGTCATGTTTAATTGACATCTGTATAGGGGTCATTGCTTTATGTTATATGCTATATATTAATTCAGTTTCTTAGCGTCATTCATTTGATCAATAAATGTAAAGTTATGTTCCTAATTACAAGGTGATGGGAATTTATTTAAACACCCGGGTAAATTTCACCTGTTCTTCCCAGGATCATCTTTAAATAACTTACCTATCTGATGAGTTATCAGCTATCAACCTTACAGACCCAGTCTAAGCATCATATCCTGTGTCCTGAGGGTGCGGAGCTGTCATAGGGAAATTTTAGGAGTCTATAGAACTGTCTATTCTACAGCGATATACTGCATGCCACCTAGCCTTTCTGCTGCCTGAGGCGAAAACTGAAAAAGTTTGGTGGCTTTTGCTCTTCTCTCTGTTCAAGGCACATGCATGCTTGGCTGAGATGGGCCAGTATGTGTATGGGGGAAATTGGTTAGGAGAAAACTAGTGTTCGGCCGACTAACGTCTTAGTCGCATGACCGCATGGCTCTGGCAATGTATGCCTACATCGGTGGAGCACTTAACTTAGGTAATGCAGTCATCTTCACGATATTCTTACATTTGGCAAAGGAGTCTTTCTAATAATCCCTTTAAGAAGTGGATGAAGATGTGGATCCCTCCGTATCCCTATGACAGCACTTGACCACATGGATGGAAACATGGTCATTAGGATGCAGGACAGATGCGCTGCTGACACCATGGCTGCAAGTTCAATCACTGCTAACTTGGTAAAGCTTTTTACCAAAACTCACATTTTTCAGACATGAATATACTGTAGAACCTGGAATTATCCTTTAAGTCAGGGATCAGCAACCTCCGGCACTCCAGCTGCTGTGAAACTACAACTCCCAGCATGCACAATTACTTGGTTGCTCTTGTAACTCCCATAGAGGTAAAAGGAGGAGTCTGGGATTTGTAGTTTCAGAACAGCTGGCATTTTGTAGGTGGCTGATCCCTGCTTTAAGTATCCCTTGTTTCGGAGTTCTTCCTTTATTGTGGTGCCTAAAGTCTGCAGGCGGCTCACCTGTGATCTCATACTGTCTCAGCTCGTTGTATTTGTAAGACAGTTCCATGGGTTTGATAGAAGAGTGGTAAATTTTCCTCAGTTTCTGCAGTGCCACTGGAAGGGAGGAGAGACAGAGCGGTGAGAACCAAGGTCAAGCAAGTCACTCATTTATCACAATTAAGAGAGGCCAAAATGGGGTCCATGCTCATGCATACCACAAAGACAGACCATGCAGCTGCTATCGGTCCCTTGTAGAGGAGACCCAGCCCTAGTGGCGTAAGTAGAACTGACAGCAAAGTTTTGGTTGGGGCTCCCCTCGGTCCCCTTAATACAGATCTCACACTAGACAAAAAAAACGAAACAAAAACACTTTCTTCTCCTCCTATGGGCGCCTCCGCTCTTTGTGCAGGTCATAGTGAGCTCCTATGCACACTACGTACCGTCCTGAAGCCGTGCGCTGCCAGGACCTGGTGAAGTGGCCGGAGAAAATAACCAAGGAGCGGTGAGTATTACAAGTGCTAGGACTAGGAGCACTCACCGCTCCCGGGGCTCGGAAAATAAATCCATTTGTCCTCCTCCTGAGCCCCTTCCTGAGTTCAGGCCCCATAGCAGCCGTTTGTCCTCCTCCTGAGCCCCTTCCTAAGTTCAGGCCCCATAGCAGCCGTTTGTCCTCCTCCTGAGCCCCTTCCTGAGTTCAGGCCCCATAGCAGCCGTTTGTCCTCCTCCTGAGCCCCTTCCTGAGTTCAGGCCCCATAGCAGCCGTTTGTCCTCCTCCTGAGCCCCTTCCTGAGTTCAGGCCCCATAGCAGCCGTTTGTCCTCCTCCTGAGCCCCTTCCTAAGTTCAGGCCCCATAGCAGCCGTTTGTCCTCCTCCTGAGCCCCTTCCTGAGTTCAGGCCCCATAGCAGCCGTTTGTCCTCCTCCTGAGCCCCTTCCTGAGTTCAGGCCCCATAGCAGCCGTTTCCCCTGCTTCCATGGTAGCTACGCCCCTGTCCCTCTATCTACTATCTGGTGAGAAGTCCACCAACAAATGCACTAAAGGTACCTACCTGTATAATCATCTGCCGGTTTCTCTTCTGCAAGTTTCAAGGTGTTGTCTATGTGGCTTCTGTCCCTTCTGGGGAATTCTTCCGCATCTTCCACATCATCTGTAAGAAAGGAATGAATGGTCAGTACATCATCAAGTCACCAGGACTCAATATCAGTCTATAGGGTGAGATATTCTCTGCAGTGATTAGCAATGCATAGTTAATGGAAGCTGTCATACTGTCAATCCAGCCAGTGCATATTTGGATATGCTCATCTATGTAGAAGCAGTCACAATGCATACCCACAAGGGTGTAGCTAGGGGTAGTCTTGTGGGCCATGTGCTTTAGGTACCGCGTGCAGAGGGGCAGCAGATGAAAGCAGTATATATAATATTGATGTGCAACGTATGGCTCTCCAGTTAGGGAAAACTACAACTCCTAGCATGCCCCAGTCTGTCCAGACAAGCTGGAAGTTGTAATTATATAACAGCTGGAGAGCCACGTATGATCATATGGATATACATAGTAGAGGTGTGTATTGCTTTGGGGGGAACACTGCAAAAAAACCTTAAATGGGTTGTCCCACAAAAAATATTCCACATTTTTTAAACCAGCGCCTGTACTGGAATAATTTTGTAATTGCATGTAATTAAAAATATATTATAGCCACTGAGTTCTTGTATAAAATGTATCTGTATAGCGCCACCTGCTGTTTGTTCTTTTGCTTATTTCTCTGTACACCCATTGAGGTGATCGCACATGCTCAGCTCCAGCCTTCAACTATCACTAACCATATCTACTATTACAAGCTCTGACAGTTACAGGGAGAGAGCTGCAGAAGAAAGGACATGCCCCTAAGGGACACACATACCCTGAGCTGCAGCAGAAAGGACATGCCCCTAAGGGGGACACACACCCTCAGCTGCAGAAGAAAGGACATGCCCCTAAGGGACACACACACCCTGAGATGCAGAAGAAAGGACATGCCCCTAAGGGACACAAACACCCTCAGCTGCATAAGAAAGGACATGCCCCTAAGGGACACACACACCCTGAGATGCAGAAGAAAGGACATGCCCCTAAGGGACACACACACCCTGAGCTGCAGAAGAAAGGACATGCCCCTAAGGGACACACACACCCTGAGCTGCAGAAGTAAGGACATGCCCCTAAGGGACACACACACCCTGAGCTGCAGAAGTAAGGACATGCCCCTAAGGGACACACACACCCTGAGCTGCAGAAGTAAGGACATGCCCCTAAGGGACACACACACCCTGAGCTGCAGAAGTAAGGACATGCCCCTAAGGGACATACACACCCTGAGCTGCAGCAGAAAGGACATGCCCC
Source organism: Bufo gargarizans (assembly GCF_014858855.1). Lineage (NCBI taxonomy): Eukaryota > Metazoa > Chordata > Amphibia > Anura > Bufonidae > Bufo > Bufo gargarizans. The sequence goes on along the minus strand of NC_058087.1, from coordinate 177,521,427 downwards.
TAAAGGACACACACACACCCTGAGCTGCAGCAGAAAGGACATGCCCACTGAACTGCCAGCTTGAGATATATGTAGCATAGCAATTGGGGCAATAAATGGGAATTTGTCTGGATTCATGTGAGGTACAGGACTGGTTCAAGCTTTGTTAGAAAGAGATTGACATGTCTTATATGATGTATTTTCATTTTTTTTTATATTAAGCACTTTAGAACCCCTTAAATTTATGCAGAAACACAAGCCTGCAGGGATCTTCCTCTAATTCTTTGCTGACTGTACAAGTGACAATCCCACTAACGAGAGGTTTACTGTAGTCACTACCTTATATATACCATACTCCATAAACCATCCAGAGTCGCCGGGCCCAGAGACTGACACAACAATGAAGTCCTGTGCCACATAAGTCCATGAGATCAACAAAAAACTAGCCCTTACTTTGGGTGTAGTTCACATATAATTATGACGCACTGGTCTGTAGAGTGAGTCCTCTGGTGGGTCCAAGGTAACTCAAGTACAACGAGGAATCCATGTACTATATACATCATATATTCTCAAATTCCTTAATAAAAAGGAAACTATTGCTAGCTCTGGGGCGTCAAAACCATGAGCATGCCGGTTCAGCCTTCTAAACATGTCCCCTGTGAAACTTGGCCATTTTGTCACTAATTAGAAAAAAGGACGTTATAATTTCCTGGAATTCAGTCTGGTGCTCATCTCCTGTGGCATTGGAGGAAGCTGAGGATGGTGCACCACGTTCACTGTGCATACGCTATGATGTGCATGCGCCCAGAGCTGCTAGAGATTCTAAAAAAAAATACTTATTTTTTTCTAGCTAATCTCAAAACAGAAGATTTAGATTTAGAAATGTAAAACATTTTGATTTTTTTTTTAAATTTTGTTGAATTGTCAAAGGTTGTCCTTCAAGAGTCGTTCCTTGAGATTAATACCTCCTTCCTCTTGCTCTGGTAGCTTAGTATTATCTTTTTTATTTTTTATTCTTTTTATTGCAACATTTTTATACAACGCATGTAAATTTAGAAAAACTGGAGCTAGAGGTAAGCATTTTAGGTAAAATAGATCTGATTGGTTACTAGAAGGTCAATTGTCCCTATGATAACACTAAGCTTTCAGAGTCAGGAAGTGTTGTCCTGGGGAATAATATATTTATATATTTTTACTGCTGTGTAAGATAAAGTCGTATGCTATATGAGAAATATTAAAAACTGTAATAGTCAAATTTAATTAGATATCTAAAAATTAAAGCTATGAAGAGCCATATGATTCTGCAGTACAGTTTGCTTGTGAAGGTCCATTAAGATTATTGTAATGTCTACCTTTTAGTCTCCTTGATCTTGACTTAGGAGCTTGTCTCTGGGATTGTTTAGAAGGAGAAGATGACTTCACTGTTTGTTTGGCCAGAAGCATTTTCTCTTCATCGATCTCCCTTCCAGCAGATACCTGATCCTCACTAATTGGTTTTAACGGTGAGTTGCCAACTTTCTCAGAAGAATCTTTCAATTCTTCTGCACTCTTTGTTTCTGTATTCCCTAGTTCCTCTACCTGTTCTTCCAGAGTCACTTCTTTTATGCTGCCTTCTATGTCTGATACTTTTTCTTCTGTCTCTTCTGATATATTCTCATTATGTTCATCAACATGTGTATCTTCCTCCCTTTCTTCTGAGGGTTGTCCCTCATTTATATCTAACTCTGTTCCTTCAGTTTTTCTTTCTTCTTCTGGAGACTCTTGCCCATTTGTATTAGTATCTAACACTGGTTCCTCTGCCCCTTCTTGGTCTTCTGCATCTAACTCTGGTTCTTTGGCCTCTTCCTCCACTTCTTCTTCACCAACATCTGTATCAGCCTCAGCATCAGGTTCTGGTTCTTCAGTCTCTTCTTGTTCTTCTTCAGAAGAATCACCTCTATTGGTATCAATCTCAGCATCTACCTCTGTCTCTTCAGATTCTTCCTGTTCTTCTTCAGAAGAATCACCTCCATTGGTATCAATCTCAGCATCTACCTCTGTCTCCTCAGATTCTTCCTGTTCTTCTTCAGAAGAATCACCTCCATTGGTATCAATCTCAGCATCTACCTCTGTCTCTTCAGATTCTTCCTGTTCTTCTTCAGAAGAATCACCTCCATTGGTATCAATCTCAGCATCTACCTCTGTCTCTTCAGATTCTTCCTGTTCTTCTTCAGAAGAATCACCTCCATTGGTATCAATCTCAGCATCTACCTCTGTCTCTTCAGATTCTTCCTGTTCTTCTTCAGAAGAATCACCACCATTGGTATCAATCTCAGCATCTACCTCTGTCTCTTCAGATTCTTCCTGTTCTTCTTCAGAAGAATCACCTCCATTGGTATCAATCTCAGCATCTACCTCTGTCTCTTCAGATTCTTCTTGTTCTTCTTCAGAAGAATCACCTCCATTTTTGTAAGTCTTAACATCTGGGTTTTCGGACTCTTCATGCTTTTCTTCAGAAGCTTCACTTCCATTTGTATCATTCTCAGCATCTACTGCTATCTCTTCAGATTCTTCTGGCTGTTCTTCTGATGGCTCTTCTCCACCTGTATCAGTTTCCTCATCTAATTCTTCTTGCTCTTCCTCTGTATCTAAAGTTGCTGTATCTTCTTCTTCTTCTTCTGCAATTGGTAACCTGACTTCAGTTACATCACCTTCTGATTTTCCTTTACTCTGTTCCTTGACATCCAGTAATGACTCTGCTTCAGTTTCAATTGGTTTGTTATCTCCCGATTTTCCAGGAAGGTTCTCTGACTCTAAATTCTCCACAACTACATCTGTTTCTGTAATGACTTCTTCACTGAAGCCTTCACTTAGGACTTCTTCAGGTTCTTTATCTATGGTCACATCTTGACCTCGTTCATTTTCGGGTTCCTTTCCTGCATCATCTTCAATATTAACAGGATCACAGAGAGATGCACCTGGAGTTATATTTTGTTTTTCTTGCCTCTCCCTAGTCGCTGGTCCACAATCCTGTTGCTTTATCTCATGTGTTTCTGGCTCAAGGCCTTCAGTATAGGACAACACCAGACTGTTCTCTGTAAGAATCTGATCAGCGTGAAGAGACTTGTCATCCAAGCTGGTGTCCACCACACCTGTCTGTCCATCAGCAAAAGGTCCAACATCCTCAGGGACTTGACATTCTAAACAGAAGACGATCAGTCAGTGTCATCGGACCACTGGGTTCAGGAGGTGCACAGCAATACATTTATAATAGCTGGAAAGTGGTGTGTAAGAGGTTAAGCGTATTCTTTAGTCAGATTGGCAGTTTCTTGTCAGCTTAATTTTTTTTATTTACAATATTTTTATATATTGGTAAATTGTATAAAATCACTTTGCTGCCAACTGAGTATTTAACTGCCTCTAATAACACATCTCTACAACATAAAACGATTGTAGATTAGATTAGCGGTCTGATTTGTAGGCTGCATGCTCCACATCAGAATAAGCTGAGCAGATTGATATATAGAGTTTTATGAGAAAAAATGCTGTACAACGACCGTTGTTTTGGTCCGCATCCGAGCCGCAGTATTTGCGGCTTGGATGCGGACCCTTTCACTTCAATGGGGCCGCCAAAGATGCAGACAGCACTCCGTGTGCTGTCCGCATCCGTTGCTCCGCCAAAAAAATATAACTTGTCCTATTCTTGTCCGTTTTGCGGAAAAGAATAGGCAGTTATATTAATGGCTGTCCGCGCCGTTCCGCAGCTATCTCTGTGTGCGCACAGTCATAAACAGAGGGTTATCTATCACAGAATAAGGCCTGCATTACACCAACAGATTATCTAAAAGATTTACTGACCAATCACTGGTCAGACGGATGTTTACACACACAGATCTTTTGTTATACCCACCAACTATTGGTCTGATTGGACAGCCTCTGGGCACGTGGTGGCTGGCGGAGGACGGAAGGGGGAGGTCTCGAAGCGCCCGAACAGCCAAGCGCCGACGTAACTCCATCATCGCTCACGTGAGATATGCACACCTCCTTATTGGAGGATGGTCCCTTCATCAATATCCTTACCTTTATCCTACGTCACCTCCTGACGAAGCTCACGCGAAACGCAGGTAGAGGAACCCGGGCGTCCCACTGGTGTGCATCGTGCTACAGTGCATATGGATTAATTAACTACTAAGGCTGATTAATTATAGATTACTAGATTATATGCATAGTTTTACTACATGTCTATGGCTTTCATATAGTTAGACAGTTGTGTGATTAGGCATCGTCATTTTTGCTCCAGCCTAGTGAGATAATCAGTATGTAGCAGATTGTGGGCACTAATACAATAGATCTTTGATAGCTATTTATAATTAATAGAACCTTGCCGGTCATCCGAGGGTAGGAACCTGGATTTACCCCTTATTATATTATTTGTGTTTGGTATTTTTTAAGATTGTGTGAATAAAATAAGTTTTTATGGGAATGCTAAGGCTATGGATTGTTTTCTTGACTTGAATAATTGGACAGAAATTGGTCAGATAATCTGTTGGTGCAATACAGCCCCAAGACTGCCCAATGGCTTCCTAAGCACAGATTAAATAGATAGGTAGATGGATAGATACTATAGATAGATATGAGGAAGATAAATAGAAAAATAGATATTAGATAGATAGATACAAGATAGATGATAGATAAATAGATAGATAGATAGATAGATAGATAGATAGATAGATAGATACAAGATAGATAATTGATAGATAGATAGATAGATAGATATATACAAGATAGATAGATAGATAGATACAAGATAGATGATAGATAATTGATAGATAGATAGATACAAGATAGATATATAGATAGATACAAGATAGATATATACAAGATAGATAATTACTAGATAGATAGATACAAAATAGATAATTGATAGATAGATACAAGATAGATAGAAGATAGATAATTGATAGCTAGATAGATACAAGATAGATAGATACAATATAGACGATCAATAGATGATAGATAGATAGATACAAAATAGATAATTGATAGATAGATACAATATAGATACAAGATAGATAGATGATAGATAGATAATTGATAGATAGATACAAGATAGATAGATGATAGATAGATACAAGATAGATAGATAATTACTAGATAGATAGATAGATACAAGATAGATGATAGATAGATACAAAATAGATAATTGATAGATCGATAGATAATAGATAGATAGATACAAAATAGATAATTGATAGATAGATAGATAGATACAAGATAGATGATAGATAAATAGATAGATAGATACAAGATAGATAATTGATTGATAGATAGATAGATACTTGATAGATATATAGATAGATACAAGATAGATAATAGATAGATAGATAGATAGATAGATAGATACAAGATAGATAATTGATAGATAGATACAAGATAGATAATTGATAGATAGATAGATAGATACAAAATAGATGACAGATAGATACAAAATAGATGATAGATAGATACAAAATTGATAATTGATAGATAGATACAATATAGATACAAGATAGATGATAGATAATTGATAGATAGATACAAGATAGATAGATGATAGATAGATAGATAGATAGATAGATACAAGATAGATAATGGATAGATAGATAGATAGATAATTGATAGATAATTGATAGATAAATAGATAGATAGATAGATAAAAGATAGATAGATGATAGATAGATAATTGATAGATAGATAATAGATAGATAGATAGATAGATGATAGATAGATAGATAATTGATAGATAGATAGATAATAGATAGATAGATAATAGATAGATGATAGATAGATAGATAGATAGATAGATAGATAGATAGATAGATAGATGATAGATAGATAGATAGATAGATGCCAGCATTAGTCATTCATGCAGGTATACAAATTCAAGAAGCAACCAAAATACACAGGAACAAAGACTGAAGCGCATATTATGTCAGTGAAGGATTTGCATTATGAGCTCATTTTCCTCGATCACAAATCATGCCAATGATATTATTGGTCTATGAGTCATACACCTTTGGGCTCATGCACACAACCGTATGTATTTTGTGGTCTGTAAAAACGGATTCGCAAAAAATACAGAGGACGTCCATGTGCATTCCGTATTTTGTGGAACGGAACAGCTGGTCCCTAATAGAACAGTCCTATCCTTGTCTGTAATGCGGACAATAATAGGACATGTTCTAATTTTTTGCGGAACCGAGATACAGACATATAGAAATGGAATGCACATGGAGTAACTTCCGTTTTTTTTGCGGACCCATTGAAATGAATGGTTCCGCATACCGTCTGCAAAAAAACCGGAACTGACATGGAAAGAAAATACGTTCATGTGCATGAGCCCTTATGGAGAATCAGTGGCCAGAGGCTGAACCTGATCAGTGGCCTGCTTGTTGGCCCCATTGCTGAATACAGGGCCCATGTGTGGTGGGCCGGCAGGGAGACTTGTGGGGGGGATATAGGTGACATCTATGGTTATTTTAATATACTTGCAGATTTTACTGTATTCCCATATCTTATTCTTGCAAAATCCATTAACTGCCCCCATTCACTATAGTCAGACCACAGCACCGAGATCCGGCGAAGAAGTCTCTGCCCTTTACTGAGGTAAAAATACATCTGAAATGTGCTACGTTGTGGAGAGTCTGCCCCCTGTGCAATGTGTGAGGGGCCAGGAATTTCCGAGGGGACAGCAGTGAGATTAATCTACGCAGCTATATCAGATGAGAGCCTGACCTCTTGTCTGTGTCATCTGATGTCACAATGTTTCTACCTTTTATCTTTCTCTTCTATTTTCATATTATCTATCTATCTATCTATTATCTATCTATCTATTATCTATCTGTCTATCGTTCTCATATTTTTTTTCTTTCTTTCATTCTTTCCCTCTTTCTTATACTATCTATCTGTCTATTTCTTTCATTATTTCTTTCTCTTTCTTTTCACATTCTTTCTTTATCATACTATCTATCTGTTTCTTTCTTTCTTTCTTATACTATCTATCTGTCTATTTCTTTCTTTCATTACATTTAGTGGCTATCTCAAAAGCTGATGGCATATCCCTAGGATATACAGGTGAAACTCGAAAAATTAGAATATCGTGCAAAAGTCCATTTATTTCAGTAATGCAACTTAAAAGTAATTTCATTAATGCAGCTTAAAATTAGAATTTTCTGCAAAGGTTCAATATTCTAGGCTCAAAGTGTCACACTCTAGTCAGCTAACTAACCCATACCCCCTGAGCAAAGGGGACCCGAGATTGTGACTTTGGGGTTTCATAAGCTGTAAGCCATAATCATCCAAATTATAACAAATAAAGGCTTGAAATATCTCGCTTTGCCTGTAATGAGTCTCATGTGTTAGTTTCACCTTTTAAGTTGCATTACTGAAATAAATGAACTTTGCACAATATTCTAATTTTTCGAGTTTCACCTGTACTATCACTTTAGGATCCTGAGAGTGAAGGGGCCACAGTGCTTTGGACCCTTTTCAGTATGGCTCATTGCTGCCAGGTGGAAAGTTCACAGGAACATCATCATCATCACTAATAGTGAAACAGGATAGCGGGAAATGGTCAGGTTGGATGTGTTGTTTGATCTTTTGTTTGCCAGTCATGGTGTGAATACGGGCGACTATTAATACAAGAAGAAAATGTCTATAGTGTAAGATCCAGAATGATTTAAGAAGCAGAATTTTCGCTAATGTCGATGTCCGCTGGTCTGGACTCTCAGATACTTGAGGGATTGGACAGTACCAAACCTCTGTAGCCAGTGTTTGAGGAGATCCTAAGACAAGACCGGTCTACAATCTACTAAGCATAAGCGCTGTGTACTTGTTCAAGGGGATGTCCCACAAAAAAAATATTTTAAATTTTTCAAACCCGCACCTGGGTCTGAACACTTTTGCAAATCCATGTAATTAAAACTTAGTATAGCCACTGAGTTATTCAATACAATCTATCTGAGCTGTGATAGGGAGAGAGTTGCAGCAGAAAGGACACACTTTCTGAGCTGTGATAGGGAGAGAGTTGCAGCAGAAAGGACACACTTTCTGAGCTGTGATAGGGAGAGAGTTGCAGCAGAAAGGACAGTCCTCCTGAGAAAGGACTCTCCTTGTGAGCTCCCAAATGTAGCAGAGCAATTGGAGCAATGAATGGGAGGTACAGGACTGGTTCTACCTTTGATTGTCAAGTAATATATCATGTCATGAATCACCGAACAACCCCTTTAAGGGTCCATTCACACGTCCGTATGTGTTTTGCGGATCCGCAAAACACGGACACCGGCAATGTGCGTTCCGCATTTTGCAGATCGCACATTGCCGCACACTCTCATAGAAAATGCATTTTCTTGTCCGCAATTGAGGACAAGAATAGGACGTGTTCTATATATTTTTTTCGGAACAGAATTGCGGATCCGGAAGTGCGGACAGCACATTCCGGCCCCATTGAAAATTGCGTAACGGATGCGGACCCATTTTGCGGACGTGTGAATGGACCCTAGAAAGGGTTTAACTGTACTGCTAGTAAGGCACACAGGAGCCCGGTGAGATAATCCAGAAGATATGGTCACTAAATCTCTCAGCCACCACTAGGATCCCTTATGTGTCATTGATACTTGGTTTTCAGGCCCAAGAGGGTTGTGGGAAAAGTATGTCTCTTAGGTTGAAGCTGACGCAGCGTAAGTGACATATCTCACATACTCAGCCAACTGGTGGGAAAAGGGCACCGGCAGATGGATATAATTGTCCCAGCTCTTCCCAACAAATTGCCCTTGTGAGACGGCCGTCCTGATGGAGCCTACAAAGGGACGCTGCATATCCTGCTGATATCTTTGACAGCTTGCACAATTATGTACAGTAGCTGACGTGACTCCTGTGACACAGACCTAAAAATGACAAGGGGTCATGTACATTTAAATGCTTAGCCATCCTGGTCAGTGTCAGGTGATATTTTTTTTTGCAGACGCCATCTGAATGCACATTTGGGGTGGGTTACGGAGGCGCTTTAACAGTTATGCAATCGGCAAAAATAACACTCAGCTTACAGCAATGAAGGGGCATTTTTATTTCCATTCCTCTAGACGGTGATGAATTCAAATACGTTTCCTATTGCCTTCCATAAAGGGATTGTCCGTTTATTGTTAATAAAGTTTATTGAACAAGTTCTGCTCTCTCAGGGAATAAACAGGAGAGCTTGTTTCAATCAACTTTATTTATAATAAACAGGTTGTCATTAGGAAAATCTTGATAGTTATTGTTGTTATTTTTACTGATGGTCTTCCACTCTGCGCTACGACTTGACTGCTCGTTTTCTGACCACAGCCACCGGAATTTATTCTCATATCTTATAGTTATCTAGGAAACATCGTAGTAACCATAGGGTCTACTATATTCCTATAGATCCCTGCTCTTTCTGAGCTTAGGGGTCCAGTGGGCGGGTTACCCAATGGCTGACAGCCGTCTCTGTATGCGTGTGCATACAGAAACTGCTGTCCATCACTGAGTAGGACCGCCCACTGGACTCCTACGCATAGAAAGAGCAGAGATTTATAGGAATAAAATACAAGTTCTACTGAGCCTTTTCCCATAAGACTATATATCAATCTGCTCAGCTCCTCTTGCTCTAGAACATGCTGACGTCATGTTCAATATAACAGGTTCCCTTTGAATACTTAGGCTAGGCCATGAATGATTTATCGATGGGCTTTCTGACCCTTGGGACCCCCACTGATCAGCAAAATAAAGGGATCCACTTCTTTGCTTATAGAGGGGCTCATCCACTCGGGCATGTGCCTGGTACTCCAGCTCAGCCCCATTATAAGGCTCTGTCCACATCATGTTATGTAAATATGGTTGGCATTTGTATCCGTAGGTCCCTATTCACCTGGTGGCAGGGGCTGACTTGGACATTTTTGGGCCCTAAGAAAAGTTATGTCTGGGCGCCTCTGTCGCACTGCTAACAAGCCCACTTTCATGTTAGAAGTGCAGAGGTCTACAGCAGGGAAGGGGCCCCCTGGGTCCCTGTGCAGCTAAATTGGCAGTATATCCAGGATAATCCACCCCTTTAGTTGGTTTTCTTCTTTAAAAAATGTGCATTATTCTGTCACGTGTCTCCCCGTCTGGTCATATTTATTATAAGCGTTATTGGTCCTCATAATCTCGCCGAAGCTTTTTCAGCGCATGCGTATGCGCTGTACAGGGATGGAGCACCTCCCTCAGTTTTTCTCAGAATGAGAGCACCTAGATGGGAAGATGGGACCAAGACCATGATGGTCAACTCTCAAGAGAGCACATGTCTCAGGTGAGATTTCTTTTGCAACATATCTGATGACAGAATTTTATGAATTGAAATCCCTTTCTATGCTTTGGAGTCCAGTGGGCGGTGCTACTCAGTATATACCACAAAAACATCATTGTATTGTAGAATATATACAGGCCCTTATCACCATGATTAAATTATGCATATTTACCAATAAATGTGGAACATTTTAAGCACCATCTGCATTAAAATCACACAGGAACACCCATTTTGGGGCAACTCCCTTTGGGTTTTATTTTGGGGTAAAAATGCCATTACAAACGTGCGGCTACACAACCACCCATATGGCGTATGCATAGGCTTTATTATTTAAAGGGGTTGTCCCAACTGGACATTTATGACCTATAGATAGGATAGGCTAAAAATGTATCGTAGGTGTGGTTTCCACCCCTGGGACCCACTCCTACAGTATCTCAAAAAGGGGCACCCAAAGTCATTGAAGAGCATGCCACACATGAGCACCGTCCTCTCCATTTACAACCATGGGACTTTCAAAAATAGCCAGCCCTTCTTTTTTGGAAGTCCCATAGCAGTGGATGGAAAAAGCTGTGAATGCACGGCTTGTTCTCCATTCATATCAGGTCCCGTTCCTAAGATTGGAGCAGGTCCCAGAAGTGGGACCCACATCTGTTCATATCAGGTCCCGTTCCTAAGATAGGAGCAGGTCCCAGAGGTGGGACCTGCACAGATCAGACATTTATACTATCAATATGCTATAAATGTCCAGATGGGTCAACCCCTTTACGGGCTTGTCCCAAAAATAAATAAATGGCTGCTTGTTTCCAAAAACAGCGCCACACTTGTTCACGGGTTGCATGTGGTGCTAGAGCTCACCTTTTTTGACATTGGGGAAGCTGAGCTGCAGTACCAGGCACATCTCATGGACAGGGGCTGTTTTTGGAAGAAAGCAGCCATGTTTTTGTAATTGTGGTTAACCCCTTTAAGTATTGGACTGGGATTGCTTTGGAATAGACCCTAGTGGTAAGTAATAGTCTCCATCACTTCAGCTGGAGCTACAAAGCACTGTTGTATTAGAGCCCATTATTGTGAGACCCTGGGCCCACCGGGATCCCTGGCACTCTGGTGGTCTGGTCCAACACACGTAGCACTTATAAAGATATACAAAAGTCCCTATGAGACACCAAAATAAACAAATAGTGAGGCTGTTTATTCTGAAGATGTAATGAAGATATGGCCACCACCGGGGTTTCACCAACCCAACTGTAGAAGATTAGAAGAACCATCTCCAGACACAAGGGAATCCCCTTTCTTGAACAAGTCCAAGAAATGCAGGGCTCTGATCTCCTGTCATTTCTAAGGGATATTCCTGGTATCACATTTCATAATTGCTGTTATTAAAACAGATGCTGATATTCAGAATGGAGATTCCCCCGCGCCTGCACCCTCGGTGTAATCCCGTCAGGCACTGCGTGTGTGTATGATATCATAGACGAAAGCCGCACGGACACAAATAGGATAATATAGATAAAAAACATCCAAGGCTTTCTGCTTTAGCCCTATTGCCTATAGCAACCAATTGCAGAGCAGCTTTTATTTCAGAGTAGATTAAGAAATCAAAGCTGTGCTGTGATTGGCTGACAGTTTCTTAAATGTCCCCACTGAGCCATTATGTCCTAAACTAAAGAGGTATTCCCATCTTAGATATTTATGGCATATCCCACCTCTGGGACCCAAACCTATCTCCAGAACCTCCATCCTGTCTAATATAGTTGCTGCATCTAGGTGGTTGGTGAATGGAGATTTGGCCTCTACCACAAGATGTGTACAGCACTCTCCATTCATTTCTCTGGAAGCCAGCCATAACTCCCACAGAAGTGAATGGACATGCACTGCCACCTTTCCATTCACTCTTCACTTGAACCAGGGGCCAGGAGGTTCTTTACCAGGTGCAAAGTCGGTACACCTTTTTTTTGAAGATAGGTTTGGGTTATAGGTGTGTCTCCCAGATGTGGGACCAGCATCTATCAAACACTTATGCTATATGTCATGGGGATACCCCTTAAATGGGCCATTGAAACTGAGAGTCCTACAACAATGAAACACTGGTGCCTGGGGTGTAGAACACTGATACACTGATGTTTGGCTTCTAGAACAGTGGACCACTGATTCTTTGTGTCTAGAACAGGGATGGGCAAACTGCGGCTCTCCAGCTGTTGTAAAACTACAATTCCCACCATGCCCTGCTGTAGGCTGATAGCTGTAAGCAGTCTTTGCATGATGGGAGTTGTAGTTTTGCAACAGCTGGAGAGCTGCAGTTTGCCCATCCCTGGTCTAGAACAATGGAAGAAATGCTTGGGGCTATAGAAAATGGAACACTGATGCTTCAGATCTAGAACAATGAAACACTGATGCTTGAGTCTAGAATAGTGGAATACATAAGCTTGGGTGTAGAACAATAGAATACCAATGCTTGGGGTCTAGAACAATGAACCACTGATGTTTGGGTCCAGAACAATGGAATGCTGATGCTTGGGGTCTAGAACAATGAAACACTGATGCTTGGGTCCAGAACAATGGAATGCTGATGCTTGGGGTCTACAACAATGGAACTGTTTGGGTCTAGAACAGTGATGGCGAACCTATGGCACGAGTGCCAGAGGCGGCACTCAGAGCCCTCTCTGTGGGCACCCGCACCCTGGAGAAAGTCTATGGTGTACCAATATGCCTTAGAATTTGCCTGCCATTCAATAGTGCAGGACATGCTATGAACAGCACAGGCAGCACATTGAATGTAGGCAGGTTATTATAGCTAAATGATAAAGTACATGAAAGATATATGAAATTGGTGTTCAGGTTAAATTGCCGTGTTGGCACTTTGCGATAAAGAAGTGGGTTTGGGTTGCAGTTTGGGCACTCGGTCTCTAAGAGGTTCACCATCACTGGTCTAGAACAATGAAACAATGATGCTTGGGTCTAGAACAATGAAACACTGATGCTTGGGTTCAGAACAATGGAACACTGATGCTTGGGGGTCTACAACAATGCAACACAGAGGCCTGAAATCAGAAATTAATGGAACAAGTATGCGAAGGGTCCTCCTATGTTTGAAGAGTAAAGTCAGGATTTTATATTTCTGACAACTGCTCACCCCTCGTACCTCCAGAGAATTAAACTACCTGACATGTATGCCATGTCTACAGCTAGCTTCAGGATCCTAGAAACGTCGATGCTAGAGTCTCCAGAATAATTAGTCCAGGACTACATTCCCATTAGTTCTGTTCGCACATTATGGTAGATATACATAGCAATAACTGATACTACATAGGTGTCTGAGTCAATACATCCTATATAAAATTTAGGCTTAAAATAACCATCCGACCGAGACCACTAAACCAGTTCTCTCCAACTCATCACGAGTTATGTAATGGTTTCATTGACCCAAATCCCAGATATGTCGTGTCATCCCTATGACGAAATCTCACTTCTTGGCTCCCTTGCCAAAACAGTGCCATGTGATAGGGGGCTCTCATAACCCCACTGTCCCTGGTCAAATTGCAGTAGTAGTAATGAGTAGATGTGAGATCAGGTCATTCATATCCACCATTAATCAACCCTATGTGAAATCTATTTCACTGGTAAAGCTGTAAATGTAAAATCAGTTGGAGTATACTGGTGATGGGGAGGATGAAATGTGCTGATTATGACACTACTGTCACCTTTAAACTACAACTCCCAGCATGCTGGAGAGTCACAGGTTGTATACTTCTGCTCTATACTCTTTAGTACCTACACATGTCTACAGTACAGTCCTTATGATCTCCATGAGGCCCTACAGAGACTATATGAGTAGGCATCTTCAAGGAATAAGCTCTGTTCTTAGTTCCCAAAGAACTCCTTTAGACTGTCAAAATAGGTTTCCAATATCTAACCGTTATGGTGATATATGCCCATGTAAAATAATATATAATTCACATATTCAAGAACAATGATGATGACCTTAAAGGAGTTCTTGGGTTTGGACAGTCTATTTTTGTTAGATGGTTCTGATCACAAGGTGTCCCGCTGCTGGGACCTTAGTAATCAGCTGTAAATTGTCAGGGGGAAACCATCAGCAAGTACTCAATTCCCCTGCAGCACTTCCGCTGGGCAAAGCATAGCATTACACGGTTTTCATTGAAAACAATAAGCTGCATGGATAAGCCAGGTCCTCCATGACTGTTTACTCTGGCTAAAGGTCGCCATACACAAGGATATAGCTAGTGGGGTGTCTAGGGTGATAGGTGCCAAGGGGGTTTGCCAACAAGCCATGTCGTCTTGGCCAAGGTATTTTGATACAGAGCTAGAGCAGAAAACTGAGCTTTTGGCTCAGGAATGAAAGCCTAGCTACCTTAGTAGCTTTTGGTTCCTTCGGGCATCAGCTATTCTTCTCAACACACTCAATACATATGCACGCTAGCCTCAGCTGATTGTACATGTGTTCTCAATAGGGTGAGGGGAATAAGCCACTGCCATCCAAGATGTCCTATCCTTTTTTTCTCCTGACATCTGCCATCAGGAGAAAGTCAAGATACCACCATACACATTAGATGGTTGGCTTGTCCTACCAACGCTGGTGGGTTTGGCCAACATTTCTCTAATGTACGCCCCGCTTTATAGATTAGGAAAGACCCTGCGAAGATAAACTTGGAGACAAGTTTTATGTTTGTATTTAACTGTGCCTCGCTATATTGCCCAATGGAGACCAGATAGTCTACTTTGGCCATGTTTCTGGAGGTTCTCAGATACTTGACAATAAAACCATGAGGGCAGGGATTTGTCTGGACGTCCAGTCACTCTTTGCTTTGAAGAACACTGCAGTCAATCTCGCTCCAGCTGAAAATTGCTTTTAACAGGGTGCAAAAGTCTGCACTAAAAAGCATAACACATGTCGACATAGTGGACTTTGTGTGTCCCTTTTAAGAACAGTGGTCCACAGAAAAGCTTGACATCTCCAGAACAAGCTCCAGTTGGTTCCCAGCTGACGGAGTCAGTGCTGAGAGTGAAATATAGCCTTAAAAGGATAGAGCGATCGTCTGCAAATGTGCTGTGACAGTGCAAGGACCGAGCAGCTGCGGGCAAGCTTGACAGGGCAATTGGGGGGGGGGGGGGTAAAGACAAGTTTACCATGCAGGGACAGTATAGGCAGAAGAGACGATAGACACAGAGAATAGAGATCTGGCAGTTCTGAGCCAGTTGGTGTCCAGTTACGGCAGTGTTTCCATACTTAGCATGCTGACTAGAATCATTAGCTACGCACACTGAGCCCGGGGGAACGGATAGCATCCTAAATTTACCCAAGGGCGAGCAAGGGTATAGTCAAGCCTATTCGTGAGGGAAGCCATTGAAATATTGCAGGCTTCCCCTGTGCTTTGTCAGAATCCATTTCAACACTGGGAACATTCTTTGTCCTTTCCTTTTACCCAGAGGGTTATGACGAGACCCCCTTACATTGTATATAACATGACCCTGGACTAAAAAAAAAAAACAATTATCTTTTGCGTATAGTATAATAATCTCATAGTGGTAAAGCACAATCCAAAAGATGAAGAATATGATGGATCAAAGATGGTTCCACCGTAAGAGTACAGTTGGTCTCCTACATTGGCTCGTCATAGTTGTTTAATGGCATTCCCGTGGGGCTGCCTGGAATGTAAAGGGAGATACACATAGCTAGTTGGCACTAATGTGCGGCCATAGTGGTGACCATTTTATATGAGGCTGTATAAGATACACCTGTTCAAGAAACTCACAATGACTCAAGATGTTGCTTTCGTATCACTGCTATGTTTAGTACCCGGCACAAAAGAATGGTGCCATGGTAGCCTAGGAATGCCATTCAACGCTCAAAGTCTGCTATGCAGCTACTATGAAAATGGTTTTACTTGTTAGTTGCTACGTCTGGTGGTTCTGCAAACAAGTCTACTAGGAAAGGCCATAAGTGGTCCTATAGTGTCAACCCTTAGATACTATGCGGTCGAGTCACATTATTATGACCACTTCCTCCTTTTAACATTGGCAGTGCGTAGCCCATGAAGGGAGTCATGTGTGGTGAGCTGGCTTGGTGGGTATACAATGTGTGCACACATATCCCTCATTGCTGTCATGGGTAAAAGGGGTGATTTATCAGAGTTGCATTGGCTTTCCGGCCAAGGGTGGTGGCATTTCTGAAGCTGCAGTTGGCGAACTGTTCTCGTGTTGCTGTGATAAAAGTGTATGGCGAGTGGACAAACGGCACTATTGCGATTAAGCAACGTGGACACTGTGGAGCACCACGTGCCATTGATGTGAGAGGTAAACGAAGGTGCCCTAGGGCAGATGGACAAATTACACGGAGCTGCTCACCACCAAAATAAACGAGGGGACTGCCAGATGTGTGTCTAAAACAGTGGGGTTCAGAGTACTGCACCTCTGCTAACAAAGTTCCATCAGCAGAAAAGGCTTACATTTTCACGGCAGTATCGGAACTGAACCTCCGCTGATTGGTAGAGGGTTGTCTTCTCTGATGAGTCAAGGGAGAAACATCAGAGAACAAACACTCTGCAACCATTGCTGGAAGAACACAAGCTGGTGGTGGTAGCGTATTGGTCTGGAGAAGGTTTTCCTGGTGTGCTCTGGGCCACTCATCCATGTGGATGGCACTCTTAACTGATTTGCTTGCATGCTGATCGTCTTCCTTGGGGTGGATGGGATCCTCCAGCAAGACAATGGAACGTGTCTGTCACACAGCTAGAAGTGTCTGACATTGGTTGAAAGAGCATGACCAAGACTTCTAAGTACTACCCTGGCCCCCTAATTCCCCAGACTTGAACCCAATTGAGCCTCTGTGGGACCACCTCGATCCTTATGGTTGCTCTATGGATTCCCCCACGCCCCCCTCCAGCAGCTGTGGGATAGACTGCAGTCAGCATGGCTCCAGATACCTGTGACAACCTACCAGGACCTTATTGAATCCCCCCAGCCCGTCTAGCTGCTGTCCGTGCTGCACATGGCGGTTACTCTGGATATCACCTGGTGGTCATAATAATGTGACTCGACTGTGTGTCATTACCTCCTCTTCAATACAGCATATAGACCATATGTTCCAACCGATATTGGGGTCCCTGGTTCATGGACCATCATCAATGTTATCTTTAGACAGGTCTAAATGACTTGTCAAAATAAAATAAAAACCTTTAAAGATATTGAAGAAATCCATGATGGTAAATTAACATCCTAGCCAAACAGGCTACATACAGACCCCATTATAAGTCAATATGGTTTGTTGGGCATCCCTTGGATCTGGCATAGAAAGATTTAAAGGGGTTGTCCTTCAAAAGACCACTTATTGCCTACCCACAGGAAGATCACATGGCTGTTTCCAACAGCCTCATAAACAACAAATGGAGCAGCAGGCGGCTTGTACGACTATTACATGCAAAGGTTGGGACCCCTGTTCTAATGATGGGTGAGGAGCCCAATAATGAAGCCCCCAGCAATCAGACATTTATCTCCTATCCACAGGACAACCCCTTTAAGGGGTATTCCAGCTTTTTGATACTGAATACTGATAACCTATTAACTGGATAGGTAATTAATATCAGATCGGTGGGAGTAGGACACCCAATGCCCCCACAGCTCAGCTGTTTTTGAGCGCAGGAACCTGAACAGTGCATGAAGCCTTCTGCTTCTGGTTCCGTCCATTGTGTAGTGGTCATGCAAGCATAATGTACGGTAGCTACCATGCAGTTGATGCCAGGTGTCAGACCACCACCGATCAGTTATTGATGACCTATCCAGGAGCATAGATCATCAATATCAAAAAGCTGGAATACCCCTTTAAGCAATGAAAGAAGATGCCCAGTAAGCTATACAGTAAGCGCCTTAAAATCATAGAAAATGCAGAGTAAGATTTTGTAAACTGCGTATATGTCACTTTAAGGTTTCTATTTAAAGTCTCTGCCTCCCCCATACAATTAATGTTTTTTTGGCAGACTTAAGGACACTCTAGATGATTTGGACAGTCATGGCTCTTACGGCCTAACAGGGAATCCCTTGAACAGTAGAGACAGTCGGCACCAAACACTTTATAACACTTTCTGTAATTCTAACTCCGTAAATATTTCACACGGTCGGATTGTAAATTAGATGCACACATGGTGGTCTCATAAGCCAATGAGAGTCAGAGTTCTGAAGAATGTACCGCAGAATTTTTATATGTGGCATAACTCTAAATTGTTCTGTAATAGTCACTTTGTGACCACAGACAGCTTCTCCAGAACCATATGTAATCGTTTTGATTGCCCAAGAGCTGATCTCGAGGACTGTGGCTGCTGAGGAGGGAGTGGATGGGCAGAGTGGTAGTTTTTGTTGCTTCCAACATGAGCCAACCACTGGACATAAAATTATGTCATTACATCATAGACCACACATAGAAAACTACAACCCCCAATATGACTACAACCTCTAACATGAGCCAACCACTGGAAATAACATCATGTCATTGCATTATAGGCCACACATAGAAAACTACAACCCCCAATATGACTACAACCTCTAACATGAGCCAACCACTGGACATAACATCATGTCATTACATTATAGACCACACATAGAAAACTACAACCCCCAATATGACTACAACCTCTAACATGAGCCAACCACTGGACATAAAATCATGTCATTGCATTATAGGCCACACATAGAAAACTACAACCCCCAATATGACTACAACCTCTAACATGAGCCAACCACTGGACATAACATCATGCAATTCTATTATACTCTATACATAGAACACTACAACCCCCAACATGACTACAAGCTCCAACATGACCAAACCACTGGACATAATATCATGTAATTACATTATACACCACACATAGAACACTACAACCCCCAATATGACTACAACCTCTAACATGAGCCAACCACTGGACATAACATCATGCAATTACTACACATAGAACACTACAACCCCCCCACATGACCCAACCGCTGGAGATGACTATAATAGCAATTCTATTATACTCTATACATAGAGCACTACAACCCCCAAAATGACTACAACATCCAACATGAGCCAACCACTGGACTACACATGGAACATTACAACCCACAACACGACCACTGAACATGACCCCAATACAATTCTATTATACGCTGCACATAAAAGAACTTCAGCCCCCAATATGACCTGACCGCTGGACACGATGAATGTACAATTCTATCATACTCTATACATTTTGAAAAGTCCAAGGAACGACTTAGTGCCTATGTCCCTTTAGTGCTCCCACACATTAAGAATGCCCTCTTCCAAGCATAATGTTCCTGTAGTGCCCCAAATTGTAGTTATATGCCCTTAGCGCCCCCACAAGTAGTTATGTCCCCTTAGTGCCTCCACATAGTAGAATTCCCCCTTAGTGCCCCCTTCACAGTATAGTACACCCTTAGTGCGTCCACACCATAGTTATACCGCCTTGGTGCCTCCACAAGCAGTTATGCCCCCTTAGTACCCCCTTCACAGTAAAATGCCCCGTAGTGCCTGCACACAGTAGTTATATGCCCTTAGTGCTCCCACACATTAAGAATGCCCCCTTAGCGCCCCCTTCACAGCAGAATGCCCCCTTAGTGCCTCCACACAGTAGTGGGGATCATAGAGAACTACAACCCCCAACATGACCGACAACTGGACATGACCATAATACAATTCTATTATACTCTAAACATAGAACACTACTCCTGCCAACATCACCCGACCACTGGACATGACCATAATGCAGTTCTAATACACTTTATACACAGAACACTACTACCCCCATCATGATCCGTTCACTGGATATAAAAACCTGAGGGGCTCAAAGGTGTCTGTGAATACTAAAGGCCTCCAACATTGCCCCCCTGACTTCTATGTGTGACGTTCCCCCACTGAGATCAGGCCACCCCATCAGTCAGACCCATGGGGATCTGAACACCCTCTTACTTCCAGAACCCCTTTTTTGGTGTCTTTGCCTGGAGTTTCTCTAACATTAGAAGCCCCCTTTAAGAATTTTCCCACCCATTTGTCCCTCTAGGACAACTCTATCTCCTCAGTCCATGTCTGTCTTTTTGCATTTGCATGTAATAAAAAATGTAGTCTAGCCAGGGAGTTATTTAATAAAATGCATCTGTATAGCGCCACCTGCTGTTTGCTATTTTTCTAATTTCTCTGTCCACCTCCTGAGACAGACGCCTTTCGAAATAGCACCGCACTACTAAGGGACTGTGATGGATCTTCAAGTACAACCTGCAGCGTGATTTCACTAAAATTGCATCAGAGATATGTACAGTATGTCAGCTGCCGGAGCTGCCAAGAGAGGCGACCACACATGATATCCCACAGCAGCGCAGTGCTGACAACCCCACCGCCTTACCAGGGTCTACATGTACAGTATCATGGGAGAGTATGGGAGAACAGGCCTCGCATGGTCGGCAGGGGATGACGCGGCCTTGATCACAGACTTGAATCAGGAAAACAGTCCTATGGGATCTAGACTCCTGAATGGACTCCCCCTTTAAATTAAATAAAAAGGACATGTCTCATGCATGACCTGAAACATCTAATGCTACTTTCACATCTGCGGTTAAAACTCCGGCATGTTCCAGCAGAGCAACAGCCTGCCGCTGTTCACCAGATAATGCCGTGTGTCGACGGACCCTATTGACTATAATGGGATCCGGACACTTTCCGGCATAAATGCTTATGGCAGAAAGTGGCCAGATCCCAGCCCACATTATAGTCCATGGGGATCTGGCCGTGCATGGCATTGTCCGGCTAGGTCGGATCTGGTCAATTCCAGCAGCATTTGTAAAGGCAGTTATGAACGTACCCTTAGAACTAAAAATGAATATAAAAACATAAACCCATGTCATATAAGTTGTTGAAGGCACTTTGAGCACCTGCAAGTGTAGTAGAAAATCCTACGAAAAATATTCCACAGTTTTCACACCAGCACCTGGATCTGAATACTTTTGCATTTGCATGTACGTAAAGATTTAGTATAGCCAATGAGTTATATAATAAAATGTATCTCTATAGCGCCACCTGCTGTTTGATATTTTTCTAATTTCTCTATCCACCTTCTGAGTAAGGCGACTTTCACACTCGCGTTTGGATCTGCACAAACGCATCCGTTCAGAGAATACAACCGCATGCATGCGTTCAGAACGGATCCGTTTGTATTATCTTTAACATAGCCAAGACGGTTCCATCTTGAACACCATTGAAAGTCAGTGGGGGACGGATCCGTTTTCTATTGTGCCATATTGTGTCAGTGAAAACGGATCCATCCCCATTGACTTACAGTGTGTGTCAGGACGGATCCGTTTGGCTCAGTTTCGTCAGACGGACACCAAAACGCTGCAAGCAGCCTCCAGAGCGGAATGGAGACGGAACGGAGGCAAACTGAGCAGATCCTTATCCATTCAATTGCCACCAGCTGCAGCCCCCTGAGCTGTGATAGGGAGAGAACTGCAGCAGACAGGACACACCCCTTGAGCTGCCAGCTTGACATAAATCTAGCAGAGCAATTGGAGCAATGAATGGGGAGATCTCTGGATCCGTGCAAGGTTTTGTTGGAAAAAGATTGTCATGTACTTTATATGATTTCTAATGATCCTTTTTTTTTACTTTAATCATGGCATAACCTTTTTAATGGATCCTAGCAAGCCTCTCAATGAGGGTAACCCGAAAAAATTCAAGATGCAAACTAAATACGCAATATTAAAATATAAGATAAACTACCAACAACACCATTCAAATTTCAAAAGCCAAAAAATTAAAAATTTATAGCAATAAAAAATAAATAAAATTCCAACATGTCGACCACTTCTCCTGAGCTTTAGCTGTAGAACGCGAGCTGACTGTCAGACCCGTAACTATTTGTGTGAAGAACATGGCAAGCTGACCTATAACTTTATTATAGCGGAGGGTACAGTAACTTCCCATATTCTCCCCCTTCCCCCCGCTCGTCAGCCCCGGACTCCGCAGGCCTCCTGTCCTGTCACTCTCTTAACACCGGCTGCCACTTTGTACCCCAGAGACACCTCAGCTTTCCTCAGCTGTTCGTCGGCTCCCTGCCTACCAATCACTGAGTTAGCGCCGTTTAGACAGTTTCAAAAATTTCAGGTACTAAATGGCAAATAATTAGCAAAAAAAATTGAAATTCAACAAAATGTTAAATGAGAAATCCAATTTTATTCTAAAACTCATATTTGCTCCCAACCTGAAAAATCCACCCCTGGGCCTATACCCTCTGATTCTCATATAGGCATGGCGATATAATTGATGGCGTGAGAAATTGGGGTAGAAAATGGGGTAGAATTTTTTGTAATTTTAGGTGCCCCCCCCCCCTTTAAGAATGATCTGTGATGGGTGTATATTATAACAGACAATATAGATAACATATAAAATTGCCTGACACCCCGACATCTATTAATGCAAAAAAGTGGCGGGGGTTCCACCGATGCCACAAAAACCCATTCCGCCGATTCGATATGACATGTTAAGGTCATTGAGTGAAATGACTGATCCAAACCGGGGGCTGCCATGTGCAATGACCCCTATGATATTGAATTGAGAACTTAAGGCACTCGGTTATTTAACACCGTCAGCATATTCCCATGATTAACACCCAGAAATGATTGAGGCAGAACAGATGACGGCATGAGGTTAGCCCAGGGTCTCAATGACAATCACATCTATTCTGCATATAGCTATGCATATAATTCAAATGTATTTATTATCTTTTAATGAAAATGTTAAATATTCATTATTACAATAATAATCAATGCATAAAAATCAACCAAAATATAAATGTATTATTATTTTTATTTATTTATTTTATTTGTTGAAAATGTTTGGGCTATTTTGCAATATAATAATAATATATTAAAAAAAATGTTTTAGATGCAGCCTCGTGATGTTAACCCAGGGTGTCAATGACATTCATATCTGTTCTGCTTATAGCTATACATATCAGTAATTTCTTCTTTGTTTTTTAATGAAAATGTTAAATATTCATTATTACAATATGCATATATATATATTCAATTTTGTATTTATTTAATTTATTATTATTAATTTTAAATATTTTGCTCTATAAAAAAAATAAAAATACCGTAAATGTAATTTTAGATGCAGGCTCACAGCCGTTCCTTAAGTAAATTTAAGTTCAACTCAGCAGCCAAATATGAATCACACAAGCCTGAGAATCAAGGAACAAGCACGGTGACCCACGTTACAGAAGGAAAATGAGGGGTGCCTACCTGCTCCTACAAACAGGAGAAGGGCCGCAAGGCAGCAGCAGAATAACCCTGGTCCTTTCATGGTATCAGCCAGGAAATCTGGGATGGTTGGCTCCTCTATATATACTGCAGCTGGCACTGGACACGCTCACACACACAGACGTCACTGCAGGCTGGATCACAGGTGGTCACAACCCATTGACACGGGCCGTCCTGACCAATTGTGACCCTAATAAGGAATTTAGGGCAAGTGTATGTGTTATTAACTCAGCTGTGGCCGACACAAAAAGAGTGCCTCAGTGAGATACTATATGGCGACACACAGGTCCCTATGGGTACATGCTGATATACAGAATCTCATGAGACTTTGAGGGATTGTCCAGGATTTTTTTACATTTTTGACCACCCCCTAGTGGGACCTGTGAAGCTCGGTTCTAGCTCTTCCAGTTCCCGAGTGTGTAATCTTCCTACATGGATTGGGTGAAGTGAGCCTCTTCAGCCAATGGCTGGCTTCAGCAGTGACGTAAGCAGTCATCACTGAGGCCAATCATTGACTGCAGCAGCATATTGAGCCCGTCCATGCAAAAAATCCACTAAAGACAGTCCAGGAACCACAGAGCCAGACCCAAGCATCTGGGAGCAGGTAAGGATAGCCCTCTTTCACAGGTCCTACTGAGAGTGACATTGAAAGGGGATATCCCACTGTAAGCACTCATCACCTATCTTTGGGTGATAAGTATCTGATTGGTGGGGCTCCAAGCACTGGGACCCGGAGGGGAACCCCGGAGTGAA